>NC_046221.1:67416754-68616754 GCF_009819885.2 Catharus ustulatus | reverse complement strand
GGAAAAGTGCCCATATAATATGTGGACAACGTTTGGTAATGTTCCTGCTTTGCAGAAAATAGCCAAGAATAGCTAAGAAAAGAACTGTGTGTGAACTACTCCATCTCGTCATTCATTCAGAATTCCAAGAAAAGAGAGAGCTGTATCTTTGTTTTGGAAATGCAAGCTGTGTAATACATTTCAATGTAATGCAAAAATCTCTGAAAAATATGGTATGTTGGAAAAAAAACAAACAAAAGAAGGTTGTTCCAGCTTTAGCACAGAAAATAAAGAAATGAATGGTCTTTGTATGTTTCTTTTCTCCTCCTATTTCTTCTGAAGGCTTTCACATTAAACTGTAAGCACTCCAAGAAAGAAAGATGTTGTTACTGTCATCAGTAAATTATTAAAAAAACTTCAAGAGCATCTTTGAAGGTAGCATAGAATAACACTGTCTATATTTGAGAAACATACAGTATTTCTAAAAGGTCTTAGTGAGAACTCTGTCTGGTCTGAGAAATTTTATTTGATTTTCAGTGTTTTTCAGCCAGATCATATTTTACTCCTATTAATTTTTCGTACGATGTAATATATGACTCATTCCACTGCTAAAGCTTGCATGCATATGTGCAAATGTCTGGATATTTTCCCAGTTGATATTACCAAATTCAGCACTTCTTGTGACAGTTTTTTGCAGCTGAGGGTTATTTTTTGCATGCATTTGGAAATGACTGACTGCAGGTTGGCAGCCTGGGTGAGGCTGGGAGCTTGCAGGTCTGCCTGCTATCTGACATAACAAATCGGTGGGGGAACTGATTCATCAAATAGGTTGGTTTTCTCTGGAGGGAACTGAGAACAGTTGTTTGAACAGAGATTACAGCCAGAAGTGCTGAACACCTTCTCTTGTGCTGATTTAGTCACTGAAGAGAGACCCAAGTTGATGATGGTGTTACTGAGGATGTAAAGATAAGGGGAAGGTAGCTGCAAAGGGAAGGTAGGCTTGCAGGTTTTCCCTGAGTAGCTGCTCAGGTTACACTGCCTGGAAGAAAATGCAGTTTTCAGTGGATTCCTCAACAAGAAAACTGGCTAGCCATTTCTGATATGAAAAATGAATGGATGTGAAGTTTGGTAAAAGACAGAGCTAAATGTAGCCAGAGGTTTTATCTGGCATTTGAGCTGTCTAAGTGGCTTGACTTCAGATTCTCTTAATTTATTGCTGCCCAGAGAAATTTTACCACAAGGCTTAGCAGTGCCTGAAGGGAAGCAGGAGACAGCCAGTAGTATTTGCATCAAACCTGAAGCAGAATATTTGACTGCCTAAATTACCAGGAGCATCCTAAAAGGTGTTCCTTACACCATCAAACTGAATTTAATTTCATCTTCAATTTTAGTTCTGTGTTCTCTCTACTCAAACAGATCTTTCAAGAAAAAGTTCAATCACCCAAGATGTCTGGGGTGTAGTGCTGTGGTGCGTGATGCTGACGAATCTTGATGACCTTTGTGGTCCCAAGGGAGATGTGGAATCTCCTTTTTCAAAGGCACAAGACCTGGGCACCCTACTCCCTGCACTGTGCAGACAGATGGGCTTGGAGAGGGTACAGGAGCTCCCTTTCTGCAGGGTGGTAACTGAGCAGCAGTGGCTGCTTCTGGAGCTGGATACCTACACAAGTGTTTCCCCTTGCAAACACAGCCAAGATAAGAAAGCAGTACCTGGATACATGCAGGGACAGCAGCCAGGTGTGCCTGCAACACCAGTGTTCACACCTGCTCTCTGTTTAATCTGCCAGTGGACCTTCAGCTTGCATCCTAAATCTACCCTGAG
Organism: Catharus ustulatus; assembly: GCF_009819885.2. NCBI lineage: Eukaryota > Metazoa > Chordata > Aves > Passeriformes > Turdidae > Catharus > Catharus ustulatus. Next base: position 68,614,953 of record NC_046221.1, on the reverse strand, counting down.
CCTCAGGCTGGCAGTTAACTCTGGAATTTATTTTTCTGCAACTACAGCTCTTGTCTCCCTATGGAAAACTTAAGTTTGTGTCACAGCAGAGACTAGAATCCAGCTGTTGAGATACATTATTTCAGTTCAAATCTTTCCCTTTTCTTTGATGGTGGTCATGGCTGACTTCCCTCAAAAAATCAGGGGGATGTGCTAGCCCAAGCATTAAGAAAGTCATAAAAAGGTGTTAGATATGAATTCAAGTTAGGTAGAAGAGAAGTTTGACCTTAAAGATCATTTAGTTCCAACCCTCCTACCATGGGCAGGGACTTGCCACTAGACCAGATTGCTCAAAGAAGAAATCTTTCCTCTTGATAATATGCCTCTGCTCTTTGGGGAGTTAGAAATAAATCTTTTGGCAATCATGTACCTTAACCAAGTTTCTGTGCAGATTCCATGCGCCTCTGGTGAATAATGTCACGTTTATGCAGTTCCATTCATGCCAATGGTACTTTTCGTGGTGTTTACACACCCAAACCAGACCATAACGTTAGGAAGAGGAACTGTGGACCAAGCAAACATCCCCTGTCGTTGCCCACAGTGGAGAAACAGCTCCCACAGCCACATAGAAGCTACCGCAGACAAGAACAAGCCCAGAAGGGACTTGGCACAAACCTCCCCGACTTAATTCCCGTTTTCTGCCAAAGCAGCTGGTGGCAGAAAGCCAGCCCCACCCTTCAGTATCTGTTCCTGTGTTATCTTTCCTTCTGCTGAAAGGGAAGCAGATGAATTTGAGGCTTGAAGGTTGAGAAACTTCCACACTTTGCTCTGTGGAGTGTGAGTTTGGGTGGCCTCCACATGAGTCAGGCCACACAGTTCTCCTAACAACCCCTCCTGAGGCATCTTATGGCTCTCTGAGTATTATTCACAGGGAATCATAAGAGAAACAGTGTCCTGCTCAAGGCAGAGCCTTTGCCATGCTGCTCACGTGGCACTTGTGAGTACAAATTGTGGGTACAAGTGTTCTTCACCCTGAGGAAGCAGATCCCTTTGAGCTTGCTCATTGCCCCCAAAACAGCAAGCACGCTCTGCTTCTGTTCTCTGAGCTCCAAGCCAGGCTTTAGCTGGTCACCTCAGAATGGCAGGGTGACCCAAGGAGATCTGCTATGCTTGGTCTTTCCCAAAACACACCTGCACCCCATCTTGCTCATGGCTGTAGCTACAGCAAGGCGCATGCCCCTCTCCAGCTGTAATCCCTCTCCTCTACAGCTGCAATATCCATTTTCACTGCTGAATTTTTTCTTTTTTTACAGTCTGAATCTATAGACAACCCTTCCTGCTGCTGCTTGTCTGAAACAACAGTTTAGGGATTGGTAAAATTATCTCACACAATAGGGGGAAATGGAATGGATGATAATCCAATGCAATGAAAGGAAAAAAAATTACTTTTGGATCTTCTAACATTCATTTTTCTAAAAAATCGTGATACAAAATGAAGATCAAACTGTAAAAGCTTTGCATTTGTGTTTTCATTCTCTCTTCCTAGCTAACAAAGCATACCCTGTTTTCTACTTTTTCCTTGTTCCTCCAAAAGATGGTTTTAACTCATGATACTGAGGTATCACAAAGAGAACCCTTCTGCCTCTCTGAAAATGCCAGATTTCAGCTGTAGTGAAGTAGAAGGGTAAGTTTTGCTTCTTATTGAGAAATTTATAATAATGCAAGATGAAAACTCAAAGCCCAGCATGTATTGGTTTAGTGCAGTTACATTTGAGAAGTGAGTTATGCAACACTTGGTGTAAAATTCCTGAAAATGGATTGCCTGGCTTTGGAGATTGCTGCCAAAAGGAGGCACTTTGCAAGCACCTCAGTTCTGTGTGACAGGCCTTTGCAGCCATGAGATGCTGCAGGAGCAGTTTTCTCTCAAGCCTGATCAGTTGTGGGTTGATGGTTGGTGACTCACATTGGAAATGAGAGTTTGAGCTGTTTTCAGCTGGGGGGGCCAACATACTCCAGACATTTGGCTTCTGATAAAAGAGCATTAATATTTAGCTTCCTTCTGCTTTGGGATTTTAAATTTTATTTAACAAGAGGGCTATTTTCACTTGGTTTTGTAGTCCCGCTCAGCTCTGCACCTGCTCATCCCACACATGGGAATAAGGATGGAGGAATAGCTGCTTTATGGTTTCTGTCAGGGTTCAAATCAGCCTAAAATACCATCAATACCACAGGTGAGAAAGCAATAAGAGGCAGAAGAATTTTAGTGAAAATGGTGTAAGTATGTGAGCTATTTCAGACCTCAGTCTTGTTTCTGGACTAGGCAGCCTGCTAGGAGTCATAGAAAATATTAACTGCTCACATAAAATGAGGCAAGACTTGTTTTACCAGTCACACTACTGTCAGATCAGTTATTGTGAGATAAATTGCTTTTGCAAAATTAATCAGCTGTTCAAGTTGTGGTGGTTTTTTTGGGTTTTTTTTGTTTATTTTTTTGGGTTTTTTGTTTGTTTTTTGTTTTGTTTTTTTTTAAATACAAGGAAAAGAAATTTGGGAGGTTCTGCACTACAATTGCAATGGTTAGAACAAAAGTGATTTAAGAACCCATTAATATTTACTTGGTTTTACAAAACCCTTTCAAAATTGAAGTGCTTGAAAGCATTCTGCTTTTTACACATTTTTTATTTCTTGATCTTACCAAAGGCTGATGTTCGCAGTGTCTCCAAGCGAAAAATCCCCTTTCTTGAATGATTGCTTGCATGATTTCCCTTCTACAATTCCAAATCTTTTTTTCCTCTGTTCTTTGTGAAGGTACCAAGTAGTCACTAAAATAATGCAAGCCAATTTCAGCTCTTAAAATAGATATTATATAGCCTTAAAAGTAAAGAAAAAGGAAGAGTAGCTGCTGTGGCCCAATTTGCAGCACCTGTCAGTCATGTACACTCCCAAGAACCGTATCTTTATAATCCATCCTCTTGCTTGTTATCAGAATTTCAAAATGAAACTGTCACCAAAGCAGATCAGTGCAATCCTTTTAAAAGTAATCCTGCTCAATTCTACCTGCTACACAGGGGAACATCAGCTTAACTTGTAATTAAAGAAGATTTCTCTAGGGAGACCTCAGATGTGGCCTGCCAGTTCCCATGAAAATGGTAGCAATTATTGACCTCATTTTCTTTTGCTCTAACAATCAGATTTAAAATTACAGAATGACCTGAGCTGGATCATAATTCCTGTCAGTGACAATGTGACAAGAATATATGACTATGAGGGGAATAAACAAAAAGGAAATCAGTTAAAAATGAAAGAGTAGATAAAAATTCTGCCTCCTTCTAACAGCCTGAGTGAATACATCACTTTCTCAGGCCAAGCAACAATCCATGGGAACGGGTTATGGCTTGAATAACAGAAAGGTTTCCTTTGGAGCAGGCAGGTCTTAAACTTACAAGCAAAGAACCCCAATTAGTTTTTTTAGAGAGAGGTTAATTCTGTTTCAGTTGTTTTCTTAATTGCCTGTTCAGCTCTTGTTGACATTATGAGGTGTTGGGAAGGCAGATCAGTGTCAGAATTAATTTTACATCAGCAATACGAAAGCCTGCACAGCTTAACTTACCTGCTTCCAAACAACTAGGCTTGGTAGAGGATGGCTAACCAAACTGTGTATGAAGAACCAGTATACAATTTCATCTTATATAAGAGCAAGACAGCCAGCTGCACTTTGAGAAGCACAGGAAAATAGTTCTACCAAAACAAAGGAGGAAATCATCCCTTTAAGGCTTTGGATTTACCAGACTATTTAGTTTTGGAACAGAATATTCCCCAAATATATACTGGGTATTGTATTGCCCAAAATTTGCACGTGCTACTACACGTTTTTTTTGCAGCAAAGATTTTGCATTCTGCATTTAGACCCGTACAATAAATAAACCAAAAGGGCATGGGGAGCAAATGAAATGGTAGGGGAGAATTACAACCACAAGTTTACATGGTAGCTCAGTTTTCTCTATGCCGTATCTTGATAAGTTTGTTTTCCTCACTATTTGCAGACAGATTTTGTTGCTGCTGAGAAGCTGATTTCATAAGTTAGTATGCATGCAGGACTTTTATTTTGTGCTTGGCATACACAATTGATCGTTTTTCTGGAGAAAGAAACAGGGACAAGCTGACAACATATCCTTTCTAGTACTGTGAAAATCTCTTCATTTTCTGCTGCAACAAACTTCACGATCTGAGATGAATAGGAGATCCTAAGCCTCAGCACACGATCTCATGGCTTGTTGGACAAAGAACCTTAAAAAACCCTCAAACTAAAACAACCCCCCCCAAAAAAAGACCCAAAAGCAAGAGCTCTGGTTTTCCCACAATCCTGGCAGTGCAGGAGGACAAAGGGCACTCTATGCCAAAGAAGTAGGTTTCTTGGTTGCCGTCCCAGATGTCTGCAACTGTGTCCCCACGGCAGGGATTAATGTGGAAGGGACTGACTGCCCCTCCTGATACAGGCAGGGGGATCAAAAAGGATTTTATAAAATGTGTTCCTTGGCTGGAGCTTTCCCCCACTGAACAGTTTTGCCTGAGTTTCTTAAACAGCTTGTACCAGTGCTGGGGGGGTCCTCAGCTGCTGGCAGGGGAGACAAGGCAGGAGTATTTGAAACTCTGTGTGGGTAGCATTTCTAGTTCCTCTGGGCACACTTAAAAGTAGGGCTGTGTGGTTTTTATCTTTAAAGGACAAGAAATTGAATTAAAATAAAGTATTTAAAATGTAAACATTTAAAAATTAAATACAGAGTTAGGGTGCTTTTTACATCTTGTAATCTTTGACAGGCAGTTGTCAGTTGCCCATCAGAAAACTGTAAGTCAAAAACACAACTTGTGAAATACTAACTAAATAATGGCTTAATTCAGACTTTTTCCTGTAGTTTTAATTCCCTTTATAGACACACTTTTGCTAAGGACAGGAGTGGTAGAAGATTGAATACAGCCTGCGAAGCTTGTAAAAAAAAAAAAAGGAAAACTGTGAGAGATGTTGGAAAAACTGACAGCTCTCTAGATACATGTAATTAACACTTGTTTCAAACCAGTAACAAAGTCTTGTAGACAAGGTGTATGAAGCAGAATGCACTTCTTACATATAAAATGCTACAGGTACTGTATGTAAGAAAATGGATGAAATGCAGCAGATTTTATTTGCATCACTCAACCATGTACAGTACATATAGTCAATACCTTATGATTCTATGAAATTCACTACTATTAATTTCATACTCCTGAAGTACTTTAAAGGTGCAATAGATACAGAATGTGTACAGAAGCCTGCTTTAAAAATACAAAAGGTTCTGTGTGTAAGTAGAAAATCGTAACATAGGATACCTTACTTTTTCCGACAAAAATAATAGTCGTGAAAATACTTTCATCTTCATGAGTGAAACAGTCTCCAGTTGATGCAATTATTTGACTGCCCTGAACTCCTTATAAACAAACAGAAAAACTAAATCAGAGCTAAACATCTGTGGCATTTTAAGTACCATGAAAGCCACTGTGCTGCTGAAGAGTTGGACTGCCAAGCACTGGCTCCTCAGCTGTTCTTCCCCTGGGCTGGGAATGACACTGCAGAGATGTTGGCAGTGCTCGTTCTACAGCTGTTTCCTCTTTCAGATAAAGGGATTGGTTAATTGAAACTATCCAAACAGGAGCTCTTAAAATACAGTAATTTCACGAATACAGGCCGCACCAATTTGACTAAGATTTTGCTCCTAAACCGGAAATGCGGCTAATAATCAGGAGCGGCTAATACACCCTCAGAAGTGCCTGCCAGAGTGCTGAGCCGAGCAGCTGCAAAGTCGGCATTTTGCGATTGTTACAAATCGCTACTCTGTTGCACCGCGGGTGGAGCCTGGCTCCCTGTAGGCAGCACGGGGGGCGGGGAGAGAGGCGGGAGAGCTCTCTTTCCTCCTCTGCCACAGCCCAGGGGAGAGACGGGGGGGGGGGGGGCCCGGCGCCGCCATTGCCGCGGCCCGGGGAGGAGAGGGGGGACCCGGGCCGCCCCCACCGCGGCCCGGGGAGGGGGGGGGAAGCCCGCACCGCCATTGCTGCGGCCCGGGGAGCCGACGGGGTGCTTTGTCCCCGCCTGCCGCCGCCGCGGCAGGAGCGGGGAAACTCCGTCCCTGCCCGCCGCCGGCGCCACGAGCGCGGGAAAGCTCCGTCCCCGCCCGCCGCCGCTGCCGTAGGAGCAGGGGAAGCTCCGTCCCTGCCTGCCACCGCAGGGCAGCGCCGACCCGGGGTGACCGAGCCCAGTGGCAGCGGCGGCCGGCCCCGAGTGGCAGCACCAGGCTGGGCCATCTGGCCCCGTCAGCGGCCCCTAGCGGGCCGAGCCTGCACAGCCTTAGCTCAGCCAGTAAACCCCGCCCTCCCGCGGTTCTGTTACTAATTGCACGCGGGTCCTCGCTGCGAAGGACAAAGTGGCTTATATTCGGGTGCGGCTTATCTATGGACAAAAACCGAAATGTTTGCCAACACCCAGAGATGCGGCTTATACTCAGTGTGGCTTGTATTCGTGAATTTACTGTACCCTGTACCAAGTTCCTGTGAGTCATGCAGGACTGTGACCTGCAGCAAAGGAATGATGCTGTGTGCCTGGGAGCTGGTGCAGCTGGAACAGGAGAAGAGAGGTGTTCATGTCTTTGGCTAGCTTTTGTAGTGACTTCTTTAGTATAGATCCTCCAAATCAAACCCCCTCTACCCTGCATTTTTACTGAACTAAGCCACCAAGTTCTTGTTTCCATAAATTTACACAGTCTAGAAGTTAAAATCATACTTTCAAGCTTTTCACTGCAACAATAAAACCAGAATTATATTTAAAATGAATAGCTCTAAATTAAGATTTTTACTGACCTCTGTAAATTCAGAAAGCTCAGAAAGGAACAAAGTGGGATTAAAACCCACAAAAGCACACTTATAATAATGCTTAGGTGTTTGCTTTTTCCCCCAAAACCCTCTCCCGAGTGTCCTATTTACACATTATATCTATGAAGATGAATTCTGCCCAGCTGTTTTTCCTTTGTGGAAAATTGCACCTAAAATAAACACTTAGTCAAACTGGGCTAAGTACCTGCCAAAAAGCAAAATCTATCCTGATACATAATCTAACCTGCTCAAGTTGTTGAATTATATTATAAAGAACATTAAACAGGACAAATTCCCATCCCCTTGCCCCTGGAAGAAGCAGGAGATTTATGAGGGGGCATGTTCACAGCAGAATTATAGCCCAACATGTTATGGGTAAATGCCATGCTGGCTGCTGGAGAAACCAGCAGAGCTCCACATGGATGTAACACTCCCCTTGCCCAGACTCACTGGACCCACTGTCAGGAGTGGAGCTCTTCTATCTTAATTTCTCTTCAAAACCAGGGAAAGCAGGATGCTGGCAAGGTAACTAAGCTTGAGGCATGTGTATGCATGTTTTCTACCTGTTGCTGTCCATGCAGGGACTGGTAACATGGGTCGTCTTGTATCCTGCTTTAGCTACATCTTTAAAAGTAACAGCACTCAGATGTTCATGTTCTTGCAGTTTGGGTGAAAGACATCTGGGTGTGTTCTTTTCCCCACTAGAGAAATGGTTTTTCTTGGTTTGCAGCCATTTGCTGTGCCATTTCTTGTAGTTTCTGCCCAAGCGAATGGAACCTTTCCTGAGCTATTTATAGGGATGTAAGTTGGAAAAGGGGAAGGAAAAGAATGGAGGAGGGGGGAGGTGTTTGTAGCATGCTGCTGAGGATTAGAGAGTTCACATCCCAGCTTCTAAGGTTTCAGCCTTAATCTTCCAGCACATGCAAAGCCTTTCAATTTCACTTCGAGGTCATTACCCATGTACAAAACTGTCTAACTGCTGTGTGACAAGCGCAGGCACGAAACTCAGTACAGCAAGCTTTTCAATTGGGAGTATAAATTGTTCTGGGAAAGAAGCATGAAGTTTTAGGTAAAAATATCTACTTCTAAAATCTGTACCTTAAATTTTAAATCAAGTGGATTTCAAGCTTGTGATTTCTAATAGACATTTATCTCCCAATTTATCATTTGATGCTAGATACCATTTACCAGTAACTGCTGAGTGAAAGAAGAAAAGTACAACCCAAAAAGTTCTAAAAGATAAGCATGTCACAATATCTAATAATGTAAAGAAATGTAGAGAATGTAAATGTAGTAAAGAGAACATGACTAGAAAACATCCAGTACTTCAGTGGGTATTGGTGGTCTTGCAATACATCTTGTGAGGTTGATTATGTTGTGATTATGTCCAGCATTAGAAGATCAGCTTTCTTGGTGGAGGCTTTTCCCACAGCTAGCTTTCTTCAGCATTCAGGAAGATCATCTGATAGGATCAGCCTAAGCTGACCTGTAAAGTCAAGTGCCACTGAAGTTGGGAATTTCCATGTGACATAAGAGCTCCATGAGAGTGTTGCACCGCAGTGGCTGTCACACCCCTCCAGGCTAAGTGAATTGCTTCTCAGAAGAAACAGCCAGTATAAAGACAGACATCATTTGGAAAACTTTTGGTTCCCTTGATAGTTAAGCACTGATCAGGTTCAGTGCTGCTCTGCAGTGGACAGACAGCAGGTGGGAGGAAAACAGAGTTGCTGGCAAGGTCAGCTTGAAGTATCTGAGACCTGATATACATCACAGGCAGTGATCAAGTACCGCTTTCCAGAAAATGAATATCCTCACAAGCTTAGGTTTCCAAGAAGGATAAGCATCACTTCTGACTTTGCATTATATATGTGTTGTTAGGAATAACTATTTGAAGAGATGGCAATTTCTAGCAAGTAAATGCAATAAATACTTTTGTTTTACAGGAGAAGTTAGAAGCAGCATGGTTGGCACTTGCAGCTGCTTTAAGTTTCAGTAGAGATAACCTCAAAAACAGATAAAATGAGAACCTTCTGTACTCAAAAAAACCCCCAAAAGCACCAACTAAGGGAGAAAAACCAACTAGCAGACACAAAATAATTGTTTGCCAGTAAAATGCATTGTCTGAAAGAGTGGCAAAGGTAATAATGGTAAATCTAGTTATTTAATATCATACAGTACTAAGATGTTTCAGGCAAGAAAGCAGTGCTAAGAAGCTTTCCCCTGGAAAACCAACTATAGCAAGAAATATATTCCTCTGTTACAGTCTGTGAATTCTATAACTGTGGTGAGGAAATAAATGTGTGACAGCTGTGAGAGTTAGGTTAGAAGGTAAAATAAAAGAATTCCAAGTATCACTGATTGTAAAGAAAATCCATCTATTTAAAATTACAGTAATTTCACGACTATAAGGAGCACCCTTTTGACTAAAATTTTCCCCTGATCCTGGAAGTGCGCCTTATAGTCCGGTGTGCCTTATAGTCTGGTGCGCCTTATGGTCGTGAAATTACTGTATTTCTTTTATGAAGGTTACAAGAAACAAAACAGGAGGTGATGCCTGAAGGTGTCCTCTGGTACTTTCCCCAGCTAGGTATAAACACTGTGTTATTTGAGGGTTCCAATTGAAATCAAAAGCTTCCTTCATTCTGACTGTGCATATGTCTCCTTCCTAATTTAAACTGAGTTACCCGCAGTATTAACCTGAGGAGCTGATCAACTGTATATTGATCAAAATATATCCTAAACTGGTTTGTGGAGTCAAATGCATGATCATTTAAGGTAACAAATTCTCAAACCTCATCTAATGCTGGATTGATGAATGAAGTGTCACAGGTATTTAATCATCTCACTTTGTTATTGAGTTCAGTGTTCTTAATTTACACTGACTCATTATTTGAATAATATTGTGTCCTCTTTGCTAAAACAACCACCATATTGCATCCAATGAAAACCTCTGAGAATTACACTTACACCAGTGTCTTATCAATGCTGTTCTCATTTGGAGGTGGAACAGTGGGGGAATGCCTTTTTAAACGAAGCAAGAACGCATGAAACCCCAAATTTTTGGACTAGTATGGGGTTCTTGTTTTCAGCTGATCAGGACGTTCCTTATCCTATTGAGTGCTCAGGATCTGTTGGGTTTACTAAGTGCTTGCAGTATGCATGTCAAACTCCAGCAAGAGCTGAGGTTTAACAAGCCAGAATATTGATATATACTCCTTTAAACTCAGCAAAACAATCCAGGGCAAAAATGGGACAGTGCTGTCTTGTTTCCTTTCTACACTAGTCTTAATGACATTGCTTTCTGTCTTGACTTTCAACTTGTAGCTTTCCATCAAAGCACTTTCTGATCTGAATTCTGTCATCTCCCAAAGGTGTCTGGCAAACAGAAGAAAATTACCTCCTAAATGATGACAAAGAAATTATTTTGTGAAAAAAACCCAAACTATTAAATGTAGTCCTGGAGGTACATTTTAGTTATATACCAGATTTGAAATGAAATTATGCCGCTAATTTAGTAAATGTAGAATGGGGAAAAAAATGGTTATTTTTCTCCAGGGTAGGTTATAAGGGATATTTTTTAGTTTTTCTTTCGGTTATCATAAGCAAAAAAAACCCTTTATCTAGCCTTTTATTTTTCAAGGGTTTTTGCAGATGCTGTTGAAATGCAGGCTTACAAAGTCTACAGCAGTAAGGAAGAAATAACTGCATTAAATCCAAAAGGTTTTCATTTCAGTTTTCACTGAAATGGAGACATATTTTTGTTTTGCAGAACAATAAAGGTAAATGCTACATATTCTGTTGCCTTGCACAAATTGCCAGTTTTAAAGACAAGTTTCAAATGTGTTTCAGCACCAAGAAATCACAAGTTGTATCTCAGCTTTCAAAGGAGAGCACGAAGATCCTGCAATGCTTTTGACACATATCAGAAAAATAAAAAAAATCTTCGAGAGAATAAGTAACTAAATCTCTGCCTGAAACTAGAGCCCTGGAAATTGAAAAGAATGCTGTAAAACTAGAGTTGTGATGTGCTTCATTTTTTGGGTTCTGAGAAAGGACTCATTGAGCAGTACTTTCTCATGGTTCTTAATCATCAAGCTGACAGATAAAGCCACTAACTCCAGTATTTGAACAGGACAAATTTCCAATGGTGCTTTTAAGGGTGAGACTGGATTCTTCTAACACATTTTTCAGTGGACATAACTAATTTTTGGGAGAAGATTTGTATTTCTTAGGTGACTCAAATAAGCTGTCTACTATTTGGAGAGTGATGATCATTTCTGTCTGGAAGATATTCTGCTTTCAGTAGCAGCAGGAAGGGGGAAGAAGAAAGGAACCTACAAAGACTTTGCTAATTTGGACTGGTTTCTGATACACTTGTTTTTGAAATCTTTCATTTTTCTTTTCCCTTCATTAATTTGAAAATATGGAGTTTTTGTCCGGCTTCATGCATAGTCTTCTGTCAGTATCAACACATATGTCTTGGTAAGAAGCCAAGTCAAAGTAAGTGGGTTCTTCTAGGTAATTTCTGGGTGACTTTAAGATTTAAATTCACAGTGCAGTCTGATGTAACAGCAACGTAACACTGAAATGCTGCTCCAGGAAGGCACATAATACTAACAGCTGAGAGGAGAGATGCAGCTGGTTCTACAAAATAACCCGTTGCATGGGATATTTTTCATCTCACACAAGCATCTGAATTTGGGGAGGAGGATAATTTTGAGTAGCCAGTTATAATGCCAATTGTGTAAACTACTTAGTACATAAAGATATTTAAATAATATATTGACAAGCATATAAATATAAAAAGAGACAATGTTTTTTCCCCTCTGGAATTGCACGGACTATTGCCAAATCCGGAAAAAATTACACCATGTGCACAGTAAAACTTGGTTCTGACACAAATATCAACTCCTACAAGATCAGAACTTGCACAACCTCACAGCTAATCTTTTAAACCCCAGCAGCAGTAACTTGGATGGCTGCAGACAGCAATTGGAGAGGAAGCGGGTGTGGACAGTAATATTCAGAACTGCCTTACCAAGAAGATGTGCCAATTCTCTGACAAGGAAATCACTCTCAAAGAGTTTGCCAACCATTTATTCCTTGCCAATTTGAAAGCACTTGGCTTTTTGGAACAGTTTTATCTATGCTTACAGAAAAATGCAAGATACAGTATTGTTTCACTTATAGTTGGATGTGAAAATGCAAGTGTAATACGGGGAAATAAGGAAACAGAAGCTGATACCTGTTTTCCGAAGTGTCACTTAAGAACACAAAACAACAATTAAAGAGGGAAATATCTTCTTCTGATAACTGGTCCTTAACTTTTTTTCCTTTCTTCCATTTCTCCCTTAAATCCTTGAGGGCAAACTCCTGTATTTCAAATGCTAATTCATGTTTTGGACTTCAGTCATGTTTAAAGAAGACTGGGCAAGGAGAGGAAAGGAAATGATAGATGATTTTCAAGCTTAATAAAGAAGAAAATAGAGAGTATGTGAGTTCTCTTATATCTCCCTCTCCAAAACAATTCTAAATTTACCTCTTTTAAAACCCTAAATGAACCCTAATGAACTCCAAGGACATCTCTTCTTAAAATTGTGTGGAACCCAAATAACAGAGCGCTGTCTGCTGGCACAGGATAAGAGGGTGCACATGCTAATTAGCTGCCTTTCTCCATCAGCCCCAGCAGTGAGTATCCTAGAGCTTAATCCACACATAACTGGAATTTTAAAGCCCAGACTCTTAAACCCATTACACCATGGAAACACTCAGACGGACACTTTCCTCAGAATAAAAATGGTAATGACTGTGCTGCATGGTAATGCCCTAATGATACACAATGTCTGCAAACTGCATCAGTTATTGTCACACAGAGGAAATAACAACAGCTGCAGACTTTCTATCAAGTGTGTAAGTCAGTCCCCCTGTTAGGTTGCTGTACTGCATTGTCTTTGCTGCCTAAAAAGTGTCATGAATCGTGGTGACTGCTGACTAGCATCCTGTAGGAGGTTCTTTAGGATCTAGGGGAAGACTGGTTTGGTTATGGCTCCTAATGCTTGGGTTTAGGATATTTATTTGAAACTTGGTCACCCTACTTCTAATTTCCATTTCTTGCTGTGTTTGGTTTTCAAATGATGACATGGAGTATGAACTATTTCTTGCTTCATTTTCATATCTGTCCTCCTTAGGGTGAAAAAAATCAAAATCTCTCCAAATGATGATGAAAATTATCTTAATTTTTTTATTCTCTAATTACATTTCTGTGTGTACAGATTTCTACCAGAGAGATTTCCTTCAGTATGGGGGAGCTGACTTTTACCACTTTATCACTCAGTCAGTTTTGACTGAGAAAAAAGAAATTCAGTGCAGTTTAAAAGTCATTATCTAGATGAACTCAATATTTAAAATTATCATTGGGTTCTTGTTAGACTGACATCAAGTCAGAGCACTTTCAGTATTAATGCCAATATAATGTTGTCATTCCTTGAAAATGTAAAGAATTCTAATTACCCTCTTAAATCTGAATTTAACTAGTCCTCCAAAATGAAAAGTGGCTTTTGCTGTTAGTTAGGTAGATAAGAAGCCCCACAGAAGTCATAAATATTCACTTCATTTCCTATTGTACTCATCAGCTGTGGGTAGTCCCGTGGGTAAAGATGCAGCCATTCAGATATTAGGCCCATGTATTTAGCATATAGTAAGGCAGGCTATGAAGGATGCGAGCAGATAATGGATTTGCAAGTTCCACTGCTGCCAGGTCCTCACAAATGGGCTGGTAAATTTGGTGCTCTCAAAGTCTGAACTATGGTATTAACAATGTGACAGGGCTGCACATCCTAGGGTGTTTCTTCTGTGTTACGGCTGGGCAATCCCCCTTGTACCTTCCCACCACTGCCTCACATGGAAGGCTCATCCCAGCAGCTCTCTGGCTGGAATAACCAGGTGTACACTTAATTCCATCCTCATAATCTTCCTCCCTTCTCCATTACCTTCTTTAATTACAAATCAGGCTGCATTTGTGACATACTACTTTATCACTGAATACAGACTTCAGACTCTGAATGAGGCTTAATAATGCCTCAACTTCTAAATCAGTTTTACAGGCAGTGTTTAACAAAACTCTCATACAGCATGGCATGAAAGCATCAGGAAGAATTATGATATTATTCTATTTATTTTCACTTGAATTTTGCTTAGATCAGGGAATAAACCAGCCCTTTATATTTGCCTTACTTTGGACTCTACTAATGCCTCAAGAAAATACTATTGCAGGCTTTTTTCCCAACTTTTGATTGAGTCAGAGGTTCAAATTTAAAGTCTTTACCTATGACTAACCTTTTTCTTCAATAAAGTCCAGAGATGATATAAAGTTAAACAAATGTAAAATTGAGTGCCTGATGAACAAGAAGACTGTGCTTTTTTTCGTAAGTCAGACTGCTTGTAATGAAGATACAATGATCAGTCTTCAAGAATCAAAGGATCTTCCTAGAGATGAGAGGGATCAACACCAAGGGCAGCACGCAGGTTTTGGTAAGCAGGCATCTGTAACTATGCAAATGAATTGGTGGACTCTTACTTCAGTTCCTGGAAGGTTTTTCCTAATCAATTCCAACATGTGCAAAAGGCTTCAATGTCTCTTCTTGAGTTTCTGTGCAAGTAGGGTCTATTTTTTCTGTTTTATATGCAGTTTTTCAGCATGTTTTCTCATAGCTTATTAATTCTGTGTCAGCTGGCAAACCCCTGCCTTCCTGCTTTGGTTATGGATGGCAGTCCATTCCCTCTGCTGGAGCTGGAGAGATCGTGTGGGTGCTGTGGCACTGGATGTTGTGTCATCAGGTATTTGTGCTGAGCTGAACTCTGTTGGCTGAAAAATCTTCTCTTCCAATTTGTATGTCACTGTCTGGGGCTAGAATATTGTCTTTGCAATACTCTTCCTCATGCAGTATTCAGAGAGACTAACAAACACCAATAGACAATGAGACGGGGGTTTATTTTGGCTACTGTCAACAAAGAAGAGGCATTTTTTCCTCTCTCTAGGGCCCTTTGTATATGCTCTGCAATCAGTGTATGCGCATATCAAGGTCCATATCCTGATATGGTGGTCATGAATGCTTACAAGAGCTACACGTCTTTCTGTGTTGACTTCAGATCACAGGGGTATCAAAGCCTCTGAAGGAAATTAAAAACCATGTTCTACTTCTGTCTCTCCCTCTACCATTGGATCCTGGAAGAGGTATAGGTACTGGCACCTATTAATACAGTCCTCATGTTTATGCTTACTTTAGTGCTACCTAGACCCTTTGTAAGCATATTTTGCCATGACTGTGCAATGTTATACACTCTCTTACTCCATAAAAGGGGGATTTGACCCCATGGAAAATACACTGACAAATCAAAATGTGTAATCGGTTTAAAGTTCAAGGGTGCAGCCAAATCCTGAGCCAGTGTAATTTGACCTAGATTCACTGAAGCAAGGAAAGCTGCAGTGAACTACATAAACAGAAGAACTAAGCCACTGTGGTTGTCCTCATACGGTGAGGATGCTGAGGAAATACTTAATGCTTTATGATGGCAGTGGTTTCCTGCTTCAGCAAAAACAAACGAAAAAGTTTTGTTATGCTACTTTCTACAAATAATAGTGACTGTTGAACACTCAGGATGCTGAAAAAACTCTCAGTTGAGTTTAAAGGACACTAGCAACATAAACCTGCTTATTTCTATTTCTATGCTAGAGAAGGGAATGCCTAGTCAATGTTTTCCCACCACTCAGGCCAAAAAACTGTTTGTCCTACATTTGCTCCTGATACCTTTGGTAGTATACTCTGATGTCCCCATGACCCCTTGCCCCCAAGCTCCAGGTCCATCTAGAAATCGATGTGCTGTAACTTTTAACCCTGCATTAGCATCATTCCAACAGCTTTCATCAATAGCTCAGGTTTTTGTTTCAGTAACTGCTACACCAAGGACACTCTTTCCAACTTTTAGAGCCAAAGTAACCTTCAGCCTGTATACCACTCCAAGAACTTTCTCAGATTGGCAATTCTTTCTTCAAAATGTCTTTATATGTGAGCAACAAAGCTTGGGAAATGTCAGAAACTTTGAACACTAAGATTACTGGACATACAGAAGAGCAAAATTTGCTAATCCAAACGCATGTGTAGCTCTGAATGGTGACTTCTGGTTATCGCTTCCAGCCATTTCAAGAAAAATTGCCAGAGTTAGTTGAACAGCTCTAGGAACCAAAAATAACACATTGGGGTAGATCTCAGCTATAATTTCCATTAGTACAAGGTTGCCAATGCCTATGCTTCTTCCTTGATTTGCACTATTATAACTGATTTCATCTCAGTCCTGGAAGGAATCAAAATGAAATATTTCACCTAGTTCAGGGTATTTCACCTTTCTTTCCCGCTGCTTCAGTACTCTTGAGCACCTACGTATTACCTGTACCAATTACTGATAAATAATGCACATTACCTTCTGCAACACCAGGTATCTTTGTAACCTTCTTCCTCTGCCACAAGGAAGATATTATCAATGGCTGGTATTAATTAGGCTTTGTGCAGCTAAGGTAATCTAGTTATAGCTTTTGTGTTTATATTCCAAATTGACAGGAAATAAGAATTCAATTACGTAGTGGGGGCGTCATTCCAGAGGGGCTTAGGAAGCATAAACTACTGCACTATTTCAGGTCCTTTCAACAGGGTCTTCTCATATCTGTCATCCCAAGGCTGAACTGGTGGCAAATAAAATACACAGCAGAAAGAGACTGACTGCAGGTGGGTACGTAACTTTTAGAAAGAAGACTCAAGTTAATTCATGGAATGTCTATTTGGATATTACTCATATCTGGATTTATCGGAGGAGAGAGGGTGTGAACTGAATTTTATTCAAGGAAGACAGAATTTACTATACATGATGTAAAGACACTTCGCGGGGGGAAGTATTTTTGTTGTTAAATCATACAAATTAAAAACTAGGTTCTGTTGTTAATCATGTCTCAAGCTTCTGATACAACAAGCTTCACCTAATTACTCGTCCCAATGTGCCTCAAAATTTAAAACTGCAAAATACTTCTTTGATACTTTCCTACTTTGTAAGGTCAGCATCACACTTAATGTTTATAAACAGGATGAGCCCCTTTGGGAAAGTTACTATGACTGCAAAGACAAAATATGCTGTGGGGAATCGGTCTTGCTCACTAAATAGGTGACTTCATTGTTCCACTTAAACTCTTTTAAATGCTGAACTGGAATCTAAAACTCCATTGTTCATTCATTACACGGAAGAAAAAAAAAAAAAAGTGTTCCACTACAGATGAAGTGTTCCACTACAGATTGCATGGCTAACGCAAGAGCTTCTGTTAAGATAACAAATTAACGGGAATAATCGGTTTATGTAACACGCTCAAACGCACCTCGGAGTAGAGCAGAATGCACCTGCTCGGAGCGGGGCAGGGCGCGGGGGAGATGGATGAGCATCTCTCGCTCCCCGCCTCCATGCCTCCCTCCCCCCAGGACCGCGTTCCTCCACGTGCCAGTCCCCGCACGCCGCCCGGCTCCTCGCGCTGAGCAGGTGCCCCCGGGGCTCCCTCACCCCATTTCCTCCCCCGCTGCCCGAAGCCCCTCTGTCCCTCCCTCCTTCCCTACAATGTCCCAGCTCAGCCGCTGGACGCGACCCGCGCGGGCGGCTCGGGTGCGTGGCGTGGGGCTGGGGGCACCTCAGGCCATGCCCCCCTTTCCCCCCGAAAAATCACGCCCCGAATGCGGGAGCGGGGGCAGCGGCTCGGCAGGAGGGCGGGCGGGCAGCGGGGGCTCTCGGCCGGCCCGGGGGAGCGGGGCAGGGAGGAGAGGGCAGCGGCAGCGCGGGGGATGTGTGCGGGGAGGCAGGGCGGGGGACGCGGGGGGCACTCACCATGGCGGCGGAGCGGCGGCCAGGCGCTGTCCAGGGTATCGCCGGGCTCGGCGCGGCTCTGCCCTTTAAGGCACCGCCTCCGCCCGGCCCCGGCGCTGAGGGCGGGCGCGGGGCGGGAGGGAGCGCCGGGGGAGGGCAGAGCGAGGCGGAGGGATGGGGAGGCGGTGGGCAGCCGGGGCTGAGCGGGGAGAGGCTGCCTGGTGCTGTTCCATCGCCCACCCGGCTGTGACGGCAGATGGCGGCCGCTTGCCTTTGTTGGAATCTACCCTGATGGGAAGATTCAATTCGCTGTCGAGCCGCTTTGGGAGCACTGAATCTGTTCTATTCAACTTGGGTTTGGTCTATGGCCCAGCACTCGCATTTACAAGCTGAACTTCTCCACCCCGAAACCCTGAATCCGCCACTCTGCGCCAAAGTGAGATCCACCACCTAATGGTTACTGGTTGGACTCGGTTACCTCAGAGGTCTTTGCCAGTCCGAATGATTCTATGATTCTAACTGTGGCATCTCCCAGGAGAGCTGTCTGTTAGGGATGGATTGACAAGCAAATGTTTAGGCTGGCTAGGAAGGAAACAAAAATCACACAGAACAGGAGCTACTGATCCCATCACAACTCAGCCTCTGACACACAACAGAAAAAGTCAGGGAAGGAAGTGGCTTTGTGCTTGGTGTAACAAGCACAAAACCTCACACCTTCAAAACTAATTTTTGTTCCAAGTGCTAACAAAGTCTTACAGCTACTATGAAATACTTATTTAAATTACCAAAGTTGATTGAATATTTCCTGCTTCTTTATTTGTGCATTTAATAAAGAAATATTTGGCACACAAAATCAAAATAGTATTTCTTAAAAACGATTAATATTTTTCATTTTTATTTTATTTTCTAAAGGAAAACTTGTCAAGAAATTACATGGACTTCCATAGCTGCCTTCTCAATTCTGTGTTCATAATTTGGTTGACCAAACCAAAGACGTGTTTCCCAGTTTCAGTGGGACAAACAATAGAAATAAGTTAAGGAGAGCATGTGTGGTGTAGGACTGGTGTCATATTAAAAAACTAAAGCATACTTGATGTACAGACATGCTATATTTGTCCAAAATGTAACACTGATGTTCTGGACCTCTAGATTTCCTTCCTGATCAGCTCTTTGTCCATGTACTATTTCAGCCCTTGCTTTCTCTTGGACCTAGACACAGAGGTCCACCAAGGGCAGTGAGGGTGGCGATCTTCCCGGGGCCACTGCTTGCCAAGAAATGATACTGCCAGGAGATTCATGTGGAAGCGTGTCCTTATGTAATTTCTAACCCACTTTTACAGACACAAACTTGTTTGCTCAAGCTTCCAAATTCCAGCATGTTAGTCTACACTGTTGCAATTCCTGAGGCTGACCTGATGGCCTTTCTCCTATTTCATCTTTTCCATAGGTTATTTATTTAATTCTTTGTGTGTTATTACAAACCATCTTGAAATACTGAGGAGAAATACTTTTTTATACCTATTTTGTCCCCAGAGAAATTGTTCCCTAAACAGAAAATTGTCCTCTTTGTCCAAAAAACTCAGCAGTCTTTAGGTGCTGTAGAGCAAGGAAGTTTGGAAGATGACTGACAGAGGAACACAGAAGTGACCCAGCGCATTGCAATGCTTTGGTTTTGCAATTTTTATTCCAATTTCTTTATAGTCCAAAATAATCTGGGTTAGTGTGTCAAGACAAATCTAGAAATTAGAATATGGTAATACAAGGTATTTTTTGTCTTCATTCTTGTTCTTCTTTGTCTAAAGCAGAAAAGAAACATATATTCAAGTTTGGTAAAGATGTCACATTTGCAATTTCTTCAGTTCCTAGCTCCTGACACATTATATTCATACGAATTGATAGTTTTCTTCCTTAACCAGTTTCCTTCTATAGCAGCAACTTTCTTTTTTATAAAAACAATAGCATCTCCACTGAAGAACAAATAGGATTCTGGTGACATCTAAGAGAAGCTGTAATATCATCATGGATATTTTAAACGCCTATCTAACGACCTGAATTTGGAGATTTAAGGGCTGTGGCAGGATTTCGATTCATCTGTTTTGTAGGGAGAGTGATGCCATGCATTTAGTTGGATCCCAGGCACCAAGCGCAGCAGCCAGCCAGTTTCAGTGACTGTTGAGCAGCATGTTGTCCTGAGATAAAAGGCAGAAAAATAAGTTGACATATAGACAAATAGACTTGCTTAGTTCCAGCTGAAATTCCCTGAAAACAAGCAGGGTAAGAAGAGTCAATTTAAACAGCACTTCATTCTGAAGCAATGCTGTTACACAACCTCCACTGTTCAAAGTGCAATACCACAGGGAGTTAGCTTGAGCACTGCTGGTCTAGGGATTGTACTTTATCACAAACTACCTAATTTACAGAATCACAGACTGGTTGAGGTGGGAAGGGACCTCTGAAGACCAGCTGGTCCAATCAGCCTGCTCAGGCAGGGTCTCCTACAGCCAGATGTCCAAGGTGGTTGTCCAGTCAGTTTTTTTGATATCTCTGCATCTTAGGAAAAGCACCTTTGAGTTGCAATGACTTCAGAGCTGACAGGTCCTACGGGGCTTGCATCTCAGTAGGAAACAGGGTGGACAAGGTACCACTGATCAGTCAACTACCAGCAACACTCAGCCCGCACTAAGTTTCAATCAGTAGGAGAAAGTTTTAGTTCAGGAAAGAAAAGTCTTTCTGTCTCCCATTGCCATGTCACCTATTAGCAGTCACTGCTCTTAACCATGACCTCTTCCAAAGCTTGGACTTTAAACTCAGGATGTGCCTGTTTCACAAAATTGTTCTGTCAGCATCTATCTAACTCACTGGCAAAATTCTGTCTCTGAGCATCCAGCTCAGATGAAAGAGGATATCTTTCTTCTGTTATCCTTTCTTTTTCTAATTTTTTTGGCACAGGACAGTGGTTATTTATCTGCAGGTTTCAATGTTGCTAGTGACACCAAGTTACAAGTTCAGGGAAGTTACTAGTTCAGTGTGACAGAATTTTACAGAATCATAGAATGGTTTGGGTTGGAAGGGACCTTAAAGAACATCTAGTTCCAAGCTCTCTGTCATAAACAGGGACACCTTCCTCTAGATCAGCTTGCTCAAGGCTCCACAACTTCCCTGCTTCAGTTCCTCACTACCCTCACAGTAAAGAATTTCTTCTGTATACCTAACCTAAATTTCTCCACCTTCAGTTAACTTTTGTTAATTTTGTTAATTTTATTAACTCAGAACTGTCAGTAATAAAACTGCATGGGATCAAATCTGAGTTAGCAGGCTGAAGTGAAAATTTGGAAGTTTGCTCCCTTGTTGTTCTCTGGTATAGTTAGTTCTTTCTAAATGTTATTTTCAGCTTTGAAAGTACAGTGGTGTAGTATGTCTGTAAAGCTAAAGCTTGTATTAAATTGCCGGCTGCAAGCAAGTAAAATAAAAACTAAGTCAAAATAAATTTATGCAGGCAGAAGCACTGAATTGAGCAATTGTGGAGCGCTGAATATTTTGTAGTAAATATTTTGTTTTAGCACCCTCTCTCGGACAGAAACCAGCACTGCTGGTGTTTACTCTTAAAAGGCTCGACTAAGCGCTTGCAAAAGGAAAAGTCCTTGGCTGTAGTCACAGATACAGTTTAGTTACGTATTTTTGTATTCTATAAATTAATGTAAGTAGAATTTTCTTATCCTTCTTAGGCTTATCATCTTCATATAAATAGTCTGTGCCGTTCATTTAAGTCAGCCAAGAACTGGGAAGAGCATGAGGGCTCCAAAGCAAATACTGAAGGTGAGTTGTTAGAAAACTACAGCCCGTAGTTCCTCACTGTTCCTTGCTGTGTGCACATCTCCTGTGAGGAACCTGCTGGTGTTAACTGCTGTGAATTGTGGATGAACCTGAATGTTCACTCTTACAGCCACTAGTACTTGGCGTTAGGGTAGCTTGTGGAAGTCCCTGTTTGCGACCATGGTCTTGCTGTGTTGAGTCCTACATCCAAGGGTTCACAGTGCCATGAGTAACAGTGTAATGTGGAGGGAAAGGGGTGAGAGGAAGCCGTTTCTCGGTATTCCCACTCTGGGAAAGAGAAGTATATTAATGCCAAAAGAAATTGAGCAGTGGGAAGGTCAATGAGTATATTCTGAATACCAGAAGGGGCTACAATTTGCACCTACTGCATGAGAACTCTAACTACCTGCCTGGCTTCTGGGATACAACTGATAGGCAGTCAAGTTCCTAAACATTGTTTTGGCTCCAGTATGGTTGCCAGTTACCTTCAGAGATACTGTATGTGCTAAGAGAAGGATTAAAAAATTAGGACACTGTAGAACAAAAACTGCCTGGATTACTTTAACTTGCTCTTCCTGCCCATATTAATTTTACTAAGCCTTATTTGCAATAATAGCCTTCAGCAAGATTCCCACTTCATCAATGCAGGGTGCAGATGATAGCAAACAAACAGGAGGCCATGAATGATGCAAGGATTTGGAAAAGGACAGAAAAAGAACCAAACTTAAGTGGCTGAAATTCTTTTCCAGGACAAGAATAAATGCCTTATGTAAAATAATTGCTATGCTGTTTACATATAAGTTTTTACAGCTAGTCATTAATTTAATTCTTCCTTCTGCTGTATCCATCTAGGTAACCAAGTGTGGCTTTGTTGAAATGATGAGCACTTGCAGCAGTACTCGACATCAGCAAAAGCTGTACAAATAAAGGGAGACATGAGATTTTCCCCACATGCCAACTCAAAAGCCGGCCAGAAGAGGTAATCAAAAATCACTTGATACTTCAAATGTGTCTGTCTGCCTCAGCCCTCTCCCAGGTGAAGGAGGGATAAAAAGATCCCTCCCCTTGTCCTGCTATGCAAACACAAACAGTGGTTAACTGCTGTGAAATAACTGGTTGGTCTAGATGCATCAGCTCTCACACCCTGAAAACAAGGTTTGTGCCCTCAACATCTGCACCCCTCTTCCCTGAGCTAAAGAGTCAGCTCTCTTATTCAGAGCATTGTGGAGCCTTGTTCCTTTGAGGAAACATGTCAAACGCTGCTGCTGTGAGCCAGCCCATGGCTTGTGCACTGTTGGGCAGAGGCTCCCTGAGTGCCCCCTCACCAGTCTGATGCTGCAATTGTTCTGCTGCCTGATGGCCTGAGCATCCTCTTTTCCCCACCCCAAAATATATCTCAGTGTGTCCATGCTTGTACATGCTGAGAAAAGATGTGGGAATATTGATCAGTGTTGACCATCACAGGAAAAAGTGTTAGATGTAGACTATTGATAGTATGCAGTGAGCATGTAACAATAGGATGGAAAGGTCATACTGTTATGAGCGAGATTTTTCCATCCTCCGCAGGGAATGGATGTGCAATATCCAATTCTGTGACTCCACATCACACATATACACTTAAGGAATTGGACACACCAAGATTAGATTTGTAAAAGTAACCTTATATCTGAATTTCAGTGAATAGAAAACCTCATGTGTCCAACAGTAGTTCTGTTTTCTTTTGTGTGATTCTATGGGGTTCTGAAAAACAACAACGTCCACATTGTAACTCACCTATCCCAAAGGCATCATCCTTGGTATTGTAGAGATTTTTGGCACATTAGCCCATGAGATGACACCTAGTGGGATAGATGTGTATTTATTCATGTGATTTAACTTTCATCTGAAGAAAAGTCTTAGGTAAAATGCATGTAATATGTTTGGGTTTTTTCATTCAGATGAGATCTGCATAAAACTCTTAAGTGGTTCAAAAGAAAAGGTTTGTTTCATGTGTTGGGAAAAACAGAATAACAAAGACTGTGCTGGAGGAGGAAGAGCTTCTTCTTGTATTCAATGGCTTGGTTATAATGTAACACCCCCAGTTATCCCTCACCTATACATCTATTTCCTGTTTCATGTCTGTCCTGAGGACAATTTCAGTAGTTCACACATGCTGGCATTCAGCAGTCTCAGGCAAGAGATAAGAGGAAAAGTCTAATGGAGCAAGGAAGACTTATCCTCAGTGGAGGAGGACCTGGTTAGGGGACACTTAAACGAAATGGAAATATCTTAAGTTCCCAGGGCCTGAGAGGTTGTGCCCTTGACTGCTGAGAGAGCTGGTTGATGTCACTGTGAGGCCATTCTCAATCAGCTTTGAAATACGCTCCTGACTGGGAGAGGTTCCTGGAGAATGGATGAGACCAAGCATCTCTTCTATCTTCAAGAGGAGCAAGAAGGAAGGTCTGGAGAACTGCAGGACAGTGAGCCTCATCTCAGTCCCTGGAAAGGTCATAGACAAAATCCTGGAATTCATTTGGTCTCCGAAACCACGAATATCAAGGTAATTATGACTAGTCAACAGAGATTTATGGGCAGGAAATCATGCCTAACCTGATAGTCTTCTACAACAAGGTGACAAGCCTGGAGAATAAACCAGAGTAAGGGACACTTAAATAACTAAAATTAGAGTTTTCCAAACTGAACATACATTGATTAGAAGGCATTCAACCTGTACAGAACATAGGAGAACTCTAACTGTTACTTGCTTTCATTTTTTACTTCATAGTCCATTAAAGTCATAGAACATGCTGAGTTGGATCCATCAGGATCATCGAGTCCTGCACAGGACACAGGACACCCCAAGAATCACTGTGTGCTTGAAACTCTGTATTGTCTTGAGCAGTACTATATATGTTTGATAATGTATGTATTATCCATGTGTGTATGTATATATATATACACACATACACATATGTGTATATCCATGGCCTATATATATGGATCACATACATTTATTGCTCCAAAATTACTCAGTTCCAAGATTAACTATTTCTTCATTCTGAATGCTGTGTGGTTCTGCAGAGCTTGGGGATGTGATGTGACTTAATCTAATATTATCATGTTGGTTTGGAACCATAGGATGACATATTTGGAATATTTTAATAGCCCTAAAATGTGGCAGCGATTTTACAGAAAAGAGAAGCATATCCAGAGAACTTACTCTAACTGTAGATGATAAGCAAAAATCAGAGAAACAGAACAGTGCAGCTAGGAGGAAGCTTATTTTTCAAAAATAACATGGTGGTAACTGTTACTACTTTGCTTTGTTTGTAATACAAAAGAAACCTTGCTTAAGTATATGTAACAAGCACCGAGGAGAGAATTACAATAACATTTAAAGATTGGGAGTCAAGTCGAAGTTAAAACTTAGAAAATAACAGAAAACATGTTTCAAATGAAACGATACTCACAAAAGGCATGCTAAGTGGTTTGAGACTCCATGAAGAGCATTAAACAGGGCTTGGAATGTTGGGAAAAGAAGGCTAAGATTGGAAAGAAAGAACTCTAGTTTGATTTGGTGAAGTGACAGCAAATTTAATGATGTGGCTGGAGGACTGCACGTGCAGGTAATTTTGGTTTACAGGTATGTTGAAAGGAGGAGGCATGCTCAGAGTCCAGGGAAACAAAGAATTTTTTAGCTTCGCTTAAAAGGGGAGATTTTAAAATACTACATAAAAGAACCAAAGAACTGGACAAGCTTTCTCTGACATGTCACTACAATGGTGGCACGCCCATGGGAAACTAGGCTTTTGCAGGACTGGATTAACGTAAGCTTCCAGTAGTTTTAGAAACATTAACCAGCACACTATAATTAAAATTATAACTTTATTCCAGTGCTAACAGCAAAGTCCATATCACAATCAAGATTAACTCACAATTCTGAGAGACATTATCTCCTCAGATTTCTTTTAAGTGGGAAGGGCCAGCTTTGATGTGCCCCCATCACGTGAACAGAGGGCAGGAGCCAAGGTCAGGTGGAATTCGAACCACGGCGGGGTGTAGGATCGCTTCCTTGACTAAGGCCTGGATGTTCCTGTTGTCCCTTTATGCAATCGCACTGGGGGGACGCCAGGCAGGAATGGCAAGAGGGAGAAAGAGGATTAAGAAATCAGTTTGCCCCATCCCTAAATCCAAGTTAGAGAATGATGGGATCATAGAACGGTTTGGGTTGTGAGGGGCCTTAAAGATCACCCAGTTCCAACCCGCTGCTCGGGGTAGCGATACTTTCCATCAGACCAGGCCGCTCAGAGCCCCGTCCACGCTGCCCTTCAGCCACCTCTCGGTGTGTCCGCCCCGCTCAGGGCTCCAGCCGCCGCCGCCCCTGGGCTTCACCACACCAACCGCTCCCCGACCCTCACCCGGCCCTCACCGCCCCCAGCATCGCCACCGGGCCGCAGGGCACACCGGGACTTGTAGTCCCCTCTTCGGTGATCGCCCTTCCGCTCGGGCCGCTGCGGAGGAGAACGAACTACAACTCCCAGGCATCCCGCGCACCCCTCGCGCCAGCGCGACGCTCCGGTAGCCCAGCCCCGCCGGGCCGCCGGGTCGTTCGGCGGCGGGAGGAGGAGCAGGAGCGGGGCCGCCGCGGCCGCCGGCCCGGCCCGGGTCCCGTCGGCTCCCCCCGGCCGCGCCATGTGGCAGAGCATCGGGCTGACCCTGCTGGTGATCGTGGCCACGCTGGCTTGCGTGCTGCTCTTCATGCTGTGCGGTGAGCGGCGGGGCGGGGGGGCGGCTGCCGGCCCGGCTGCGGCTTGCGGTGCTGGTGCTGCCCGGCGGCCCTGGCACCGCCGCGCCGGGCTCGCAATCTGTGCTGGTTCCTCTTGGCTCCGATTGACTGAGGGAAGGGAAAGGGCACCGTGTGCGGGGGAGCGTGTGCGCTGCGCAGCGCCCTCCTCGCTTTGTTCCCGAGTCGTTTCCAGCTTTGATGTGCTCCCGGAGCCCTACTTCGGTGCTTAATTCGCTGTTTCCTCTGAAAATTAGGGCTTTTTCGTAGTGATGGGACTCGTGAGCAGTCACCCTGTGCGGCTTCTACACGCACCGGTCTGAAATGCCCGTGAGCGCAGGAAGTAAACTCGGGACTGGCATCCCTCAGCCTCTGGCGTCTGTGTGCTAGAATTGATTGAAGACAGCTCTTAGGAGGTTTTTTCTTATGTGGATCCACAGCAGCAGGCTGGGGGGACCTCGTCGCCCTCTACAAGCACCTGACATAGGTTGTAGTGAGTGAATCTGCTGTGCTTGCAGAGAGAGAGGCCCAGGGGAAATGGCCTTAAACTGAGGCAGGGCAGACTCAGGTTAGATATTAGAAAATGTTTTTTCTCTGTTAGGGCGGTCAGGGATTGGAACAGGTTGCCCAGGGAGGTGCTGGAGCCACCATCCCTGGAGGTGTTCAAGAGGTGCCTGGATGTGGTGCTGGATGATGTTTTAGTGATTTAAGGGCTACAGTGCTGGGTGAATAGTTGGACTGCATGATTTAAAAAATTTCTTCCAACGTTGATGATTCATCCAAGGCTTGTTTGGTTTTATTTATTTATTTATTTTTAAATACACGGAGAGAAGGGTTATTTCAATGGGAGGGATGACTTGCTGGTCTGTTGGAGTTCTTGGAAGGAATCAGCAGTGCAGTGTGTGAATGTTGTGGCCAATATGCAGAACTTGGAGCTCTCAAAACAAACAAAAACCACACCAGGAAATTCAAATTATGCCTTAATATGTGATGAGAGGCTTGTGAGACTTCCAACCACTTATAAACCACTCTGGCACCTTGGTGACAGGTGGGTTTACAAGTGGTTTCTGAGAAACTGAGGGAGCAATGTGACGACTGATGTTTAATAGTTTAAAACCTGCTAATTGTTGTCAAAATGATAAAGCATTGTGAAAAGATTTTGTGTTATCAAGGGTCTGGATAATGAAATGGAAAGTGAAGTCCAGTATTAATGTGTATAAAGTAAGGCACCTAGAAAGCCTGAAATGTATACACATATAATTTGTATGGAGAAATATAATGAAATCAAACTGGGCTGCTATTATCCCAAGGAAAGGATTAGCTTAAGTAATTGCAAGCATTTCTCCAAAATATCTCTGTACTGCTTTGTAGCTAGCAGACAGGCTAATGAAACATTAGAAGCCTTAAACAGAAGAGAAAATGTCCTTATACTGCTATAGGAATCATCCATGTACATGTGTCTTACACGGTGTATTTTCTTGTTAAAGTGTATTACCTCATTAAAAAAAAATGAAATCCTAGTTTCTTTTTAAAAAGATAGGGTTTCCTTGGCAATTCTTTGTTGAGAGTTGTGAAATTATTTCTGCATGAAGAAACTCTAAACAGGTTAGATCTATCAAACCTGGAAAATAGATGGCTGGGGAAGGGGGTGATCGCTATACCATGGAGTAGCATGCCAAGGTGAAGTGGGAAAGGTTGTGAAATTTGCAGAGGAGTCGGAGTATGTGAAGTTAAATGGTCAAGCAACAGGCTGAAAACAAAAAAATGTCTTTTACACAACAGGGAAATAATTTGCAAGCTCATTAACTAGGAATATTTTGTATGCTGCAACTTCTGTCATTTTAAGTTACTAGAAAAAAGGTCAACATCTTGGTCATTATCTTGGGTGAGGAAATCTGTGAAATACTGATAACTGGAGCTGCAAGGCTCTACTTTGCTTGGTCTTGGGCTCTTTTCCTGCATGCCCTGTACTGTCTGTTGTTACAGACTAAATAGTGACCTAAGTAGATACTTATTCAAGTTTCTCTACCCTCATTAGGTGTTAACTGGCTACTTTTCAACTTTTAGAAGATGCAGCATGGTAATTGCTAGGTTTTTTGTACTTTCAAAGTATGCATACAAGATTTTTGCTTACTATCTTGCTGAAAGAGTAATACAATTTTGCAACCTGCTGTTCAGATTCAGAAACAAGCATCGTTTTTCCTCAGGCTTTTCTGCCTTTGTCTGTATATGACAAATGGAATAGAAATGCTAAGCATTAACTTTGGCTGCTAACATAATAATTTGCCTAGTGCTTTCTTGGTTAAAGAAAGCAGAAGTAATTAATAACTTTATTTTTAAGCAGCTTGTAAATACTTAGCTGTTCAGAGTAACATATTGGACATTCATTTTGAATTCCATGAATACTTTGCTTTGACTCCTTCATTGTATTTTACTTTAATCAGTGTCAGACTTTATAAAATGATTGCTAAAAGTCACCTAGATTTCAGATGTACCGAACACAGGAAGCTGACACATTCATTGGATTTTTTTGGGGAGGGATTTAAACTATTGCCATCTTAAAAATGACTCCATGGGATTTGATAGGGATTTATAGTATTTGTAATTATTTTTCCATCACTCAACTTTCATAAATTAATTTATATTGGTTATATCACTAAGACTTCTCTTGCCATGGAAAATATTCAAGGAAGACAGTGTCAAGACCACTACTGAAAAAAAAGAGTCTTTTGAACTTAATTATTTATCTGTGCTAGTGACAGGCAGTTTCTCTGGGAAGGCTGGAAAGAGTAGTGACCTGTAGGT
Source organism: Catharus ustulatus (assembly GCF_009819885.2). NCBI lineage: Eukaryota > Metazoa > Chordata > Aves > Passeriformes > Turdidae > Catharus > Catharus ustulatus. The sequence goes on along the minus strand of NC_046221.1, from coordinate 68,585,804 downwards.
GAGAAGGTGGAGAAGAAACTGCCTAAGTGCTGTGTGTGACAGGATATGAGGAAAAGCCAGCCAGTGAGACATACAAATCAATGGACAAATCTGACTTAGGAAGAGCTGGATATATTCTGGAGTAAGGCTGGTCTGATGATGAGAGTATTTTCCAGCCATCTGACAAGAGGTGTTGAAACAGCCTTATGAGAAGAAGGGTCAAGAGCAAAGAGCTGGGACTTGGATTTTGAGTGGCTCATAAAAGGACTCATGGTGTGATTGCCTGCAGAGAGTAATAAACATAAATATCCAGGAAACATCTTAGGATCACATGGATTTCTGCTGCCCATCCACATGTGATAAGTGCTATCAAAACTTAAATAATGAGAAAAACATTCATTTTACCATTTTTTTCAAAGTGAAAAGACAAAATTCAGAGTCTGCACAAAAATCCTAACTGCATAAATTATCAAAAGTTGCTTTGACTGGTTCTTCAGCAATGTGAATTAGGCATTTATGTCTATAAATGTAATTTGAATAAGTGACCTGATTTCCTTTTCTTTAAAACATGTCTGGGTGCTGGCAACTGCTGCTTTCTGTGTTTATCTGCATTAGTTAAGAAGCACGGGAGGCTTGCAGCTAGCATTTGTAAACTGATCACATCTGACATAGAAACCATTGAGATGCAGTAAACATAGCAAATTTTCAGTTGCTCTTTTAAAAGAGGGGCTAAGATAACTTGCTCTGTCTTTTTTATTGCCACTGTATCTGAGTTTCTCTTTCTGGTGGTCTTAATTGCTGCTTTTGTGTACTCCTTGCACCTTTGAGATGGGAGGAGCTTGTGCATAGTCAAGGATATAGGATGAAATAAAATACCAGCCAAGGTGAGCTCTAGTACTGCTTACCTCTGTGTATTTGTTTTATTTTCCCAGTGTAGTAATGCATGAAGCCAAGGGAAATTGCCAAAGTGCCTTCACTGGAACAGATGGAAGTGTTCATCTCATTTGGCAAAAGAGCTAATGAAATGCAGTTTGAGACTTACAACCTTAAAATAAAGATCATGTAACTCTAAGTGCTGAAATGAATGTGTGGTTCACTTCACAAGTATGAATTCAATTGCAGATGGGAAAACATTTCAGCCCTAAATTCTGCCTGAATAACTTTTCTTTAATACTCTGTTTAAACAATTTTATAACTATCTTCAATGGGTGATTCTTGGGAAATACCTGAACAGATGAGGAAAGTCATGCATGATTAGACCACTCATAAAGAGAAAATATCCTTTAATTTGAAGTTGAGTTTTGAAACTGATGAGCGATGAGAAGAGAGCAAGTTTGCTTTTGCTCAGTCAGCAAGCAGCAAGTGGTAGAGTTGCACTGAATGGGAGCAGGTTTAAGGAGCTGTGCAGAGCCCAGCACCATGTCACCTGATGTCCTCTTGTTATCCCAGTGTCAGAGTAGTGCTTCCTTCAGGCTGACTCTCTCCATAGCAAAGCTGGGGCAGTATAATGGTGCTGCACTGTTTCAGAGATGTCGATGGAGTGATTTGTGCATGATTGCAGAGTTATCTAACAGAGCTCAGAGAAGAGCCCTGTTCTTCCAAATCTCAGGTTAGCATCTAAAACTCCATGCTCATTTTTTTTGCAGCTGTAGCTGCTTAGGAACTTCTGTGATGGACACCTCAGCATTTGAATATAGGTAACATTCACCATGGTGATACCCCAGTTCTAAATTAGTACCCATGTTCTGGCATGTTGGGATTCTATTTTCATATCAGTAGGGACACAGAAGTAAAATGATCTTGCAAGACTGTACAGGATTTCCACAGCAGGGTCAGAACTGGGAACTCAGTCTTCTCTGTGTTGTGCAGTTACTGCATCACCATACTGCCTTTCTTGATTTCATTTGTATTTCACATAAGAAAAATCAAGTTTCTTTTCCCCAGCACTCCATATTAACACATGGGCTTTTCTTTTGTTAGCTTTTCCTGATTCAAATGGAAGAAGAAAAGTGCTCCAATAAAGAATACTCTGTTAGCTGTTGCATACAGGCCAGTTAAAGGTGAATGGGCCTGAGACTTGTTATCCCTCAGTTTTGGAGTGGGTCTGACTTTGTAGTTGAATCACTGTTTCTTTCCCCTTTACAAAGAACCAAGAACTGATGTGGGAAGTAACAGAAGAAATAGTTTTAATGAAGTCTAGTAAAATCGTAAAATCCGTTTAGCATCTGAATTGCATGGATGTTACATACATCCTCTATGAGTTAGTCAAAGGCTTTGACTCAGCCCCATCTTCACAAGCACATCGCATCGTGATTTATTAGAAGAGGGTTGACATATTGATGGCACGGTACCAGATGTGGCTTAAATGTCTTTGCATGACATCTGGCTGTGGCATTTTTAAGTGAGATGGTGGCTCCCAGCTTTTAATGAGTAGTAAACTCTGCGAGGCTGGGAGCTGCTGTTTTGCCTAGCTGCAAAACACTGGTAGATTAGATTTCGCAACACTGGATTCAGGTATGTGCTACATCAAGAGCTGGATCCCCTGCTTTGCACTGCACTGATATATGTTTACTGCTTTGAGAGGCAACTTCTTTCACCAGTTAGTGTAGAAATATTATTTATTGTAGTCTGCATGTCATTACTGCTTGTTTGCTGAAGGCATGCTGTGGGTGTGCTGTTTGGCTTCCACAGGCTCAGTCAAGCTTAGGATGATTTTAAAAGGTAAATCAAACAGCTAAAGAAGATAAAGCAAGCACTGAAAGACTGATTCTAATAAAATGTTTTGTGTGCAGTGAAGCTAAACCAGTAGGACTTCTTTGAGAGCAGCTTACCTGAACAGAGTAGAAGTGTTAGAGATGCAAACCAATGGTGTCAGTTACCTGTCCAGGAAGAGCCACATCTAGACAAGAATGCCTAGAGATGCCCATTTTCTATTTTTTGTGAGTGTATTTTAAATTAGTTTATAATTGTTTTCTTTTTTAAAACACAGTTATGTAACTTACAGTTCTTTGGTGTGGCACAGTGCCGAGTGTTACCATTTTACAATGTTCTTAAGAGAATGAGAAATTAGTAGAAAATGCATTGTCTTCTGATTCAGAGACAATGTGAATCTGCCTCCAGGCTTTGTGTCTATGTGTGTGGTTTTGTTTGATGATGTATTCAGCTGATATTGTTGCTGCAGAGATTTTTTTCTTACCCGGAATGAGTTGTTCTTTAATAGTCTGGTTATTTCCAAGGAAATTCTTTTTTATTTAGTAACAGTGAGGCGACAGGGAGGCTCAGCTGAAGAGGCAGTCTTAACTTGATTTGGACAAGTGTGTTAGTTTTGGGTTGGGCTTTTTTTGTTTTTCTGTTTTAACTTTCCATCCAAGCTGGCACAGTAACTAGAGCAAGTGAAAGAAATCTTTCTTCTTTGATTGCTTTATACCTAAAGGTCTCTGGTACCGGCTAGGAGACCTCGTGAGGTTTTTGAAATTCCAGTTTTCAAGCCTGGTTGCCCTCCCACTATTACCTTTGTTAAGTCTGTTGTAATTTTCTTTTCAACACACTGCTTTGTGGTTTGTTTCACCTGCCTGTTACCACTCGTCTGTTTGTTTGGCTGCTAGAACCAGTCTCCTTGGCTGATTATTTATGTTTACACTGTCTTGTTTGTAGTCTGGAGCTAGAGAGCTCCAAAATCTGTTCATGGTACTTGGGGTTTTGGATGCTTAGACCATTCTGCTCTGCTCTCTAACTCAAACCAAACACTGAAAAGAAATTAGGCTGTTCTTGAGAAGTGCAAATGAACTTTGTACAGTATTTCCCCAACACACACTCCATAGTAATTCTGGGTGTTAAGTAGCCTGTTTGCAGTGATAGAGGAAGCCCGTGGTTGACTTTATTTAGCTTAAGTTAAAATACTTCCCTTAATGGAATATTGATTTACACCAAAGACACTCAAGTAATGCTTCTGTAAAAGTGCCCTGGGAAAGCCCTGAATATTTTTGGCTCATCCTCCTCTCTCTCCCCTTTCATTAGAAGCAACTTTCAAAGAGCTGCTACCTCAGTTTTTACTCTTAGTTCTGAAAGAAAACAGAAGCCAAACCCAGCCATGTACCATCATTTTTTTTTCTGAGTGCAAGGGAGTGCAATGCATTTGCAGGCCGTCAGGTTCAATTTAATCACAAGTCATTTAATGGTTTAGGTATTCTTGGGAAAGGAAATACTTGTGTAGGTTCTAGGAATTAATTTAGATCATAAAAGGTTGTCATATAAAAGCTTTCCTTCGATTTCCTTAGGAGCAGAGAAGTTACTGACATTAAAAAAAACCAGCAGAATGTGAAAAGTAGTCCAGGAAGGAGGAGAAGGGTGGGATCTTGTTTTTGTCATAAGGAACGGATTGTCCTATTGACTCTGATTACAGAAAAGGAAGAAATACAGAGGTGCTGTGGTTATTTAAGTGTTATTTATTTATTAGTTAGTTGTTAGACCTTCTCCCTGCTTTCTAATATGTCCTGTTATCCATTCCCAGAAGTCTACTTCTGCTGGAAGTTGTGTAATTGGGAGGACAGTTTTCCCTAGCTCTGTGAAATAGTGCTCTTAATTTCTCAGTAGGTCAGCAGTATAGGCTTAAGTAGCTGGCAAGACCTTCTGAACAGAGAATTGGGACTATTAATATATAGCTCTGTCCAGGCCAGATGGGTGTTGGTGTTGCAAATAATGTTGTAGCATTTGTTTTCAAAAAGCTGTTTGAATTTTGCTCCACTTAAGTGTATTTCACAGAGAAGTTGTATACCTGTTCAGTGGGTTCTTTTAAAATGAAGATTCTGGCTTAGGTTTAGATATATTTATATCTGTTTTTTCAAGTGTTTTTTGGCTACTTGTTACAGAAGCACTTAGACAAGACAGAGGAGGAGGAGCAGGTGGATCTTAAGTATTTTTTAAAGATAGATTCTAGAAATGTGACCATGTGGCCATCTCATCTCTTTACTTGCATAATTTTGGGACCTAGAGTATTTTAGCAGTGGAGCAGAATATAATTTACCACAGAATGTTAATTTCACTTCAGCAGGATTTGGGAATGGTGAGGGATCTCATTGAACTTGGGGGATGTAGTCTTTTAGTGAACATAAGGAAGACCTTGTCCATTTGAGAAAAGGTTTTATTACAAAATATGATATTAATTTGAAGATCTGAGCAAGTGTGCTTAATAGTGTTTATGTAATGCAACTTTTAAAATGCGATTTCCAGAATGGAGTGTTTGCTGAGTGAGGGGAGAAATTCTAGTGCTTTCACAGTGCCCGTGTAATGAACCCTGAGTCCTTGTTTGAGATATAACCACAGGACTTCATTTTTTCCTGACAGTTGCGACCTTTATCTGTGTGATGGCATGGTGATCACCCACCTATGTACTGTGGCAGTTCAGTTTGGAATGTGTAGGGCTTTTCCTGGAGCTTAAATGTTTCTTCTGGATGAGGACAAACTTTATGAAGTTGAATTGTTTTTTTACGACTGTAAAAAGGGATGGATGTGTTGTGGAGGGCTGTTGGGTTTGGCAGATAGAGGATGGGAGATGATCAATTTTTTTTCTCTTTTGTGATATACTTTGCTGAAGAGCTGGTTATCAATTTGTATGGAGTAACTAAGCAGTACCTTTTTTCTTTCTCCTGCAGGATGGTACGTGGTCTGGCAATTGTTTTTGTCTAAATTCAAATTCCTGAGGGAATTGATAGGTGATACGGGGTCTCAGCAGGGAGACAACGAGCCTTCAGAAACGGAAACTGAACAGGAAACTCCACCCTCGCCTCAGAGAGGGAGACAGAAATCAGCTCGGCAGCGAAGGGCACCTACAGGAGACACGACTTAAAGTACTCCATTAAACTTCTGAGTAACTGTGGATGGTTAGCACCTCTGCACTGTGTCCTTCAGTGGTGTCACCTTACTGAGAAACTCACCCAAGAGTTAACATTGCTCCCTAAGGACCTTTACTTCTGAGCTACCGATGGATGGTGCTACTGTGGTAGAGGTTCAGGGAAGGCTTCAGCAGCAAGTCACAGAGTACTGGAAGAAGGGAGCGGTAGAGGGAAATCTCCATCACAAAAATGCTGAGCTCCTGTATCTCCTCTCAGCCTGCAGATGAAGAACAGGTCCTGGACCATAGGCTTAGCCTTTGCATTAGTCTGAACATGGTAAACATTTCAGACTTAAAATAGTTTATAAATTATTTTTTTCTTTACAGCACTGTAACTACATAGAGTGAAATTGAATTTTATTTCCTTAGCTGTATATGAATATATATATTTTTTCAACCTTGAGAAAGCACCTGAACTTAAAAATCAGTAGAAAGAATATCCTGCTTTAGAACGTATTCTAAAGTGAGATTTTAGTTAAGTTCTTGTGTATATAAAAAGTATAAATTAAATACGAAACATCATATTAGATGCACATGATTTGGAGGTTTTTGTAGCTCCTCTTTTTTAAAAAGAAGGAGATGCAAAGAAAGCAATCAGGTGGTAAGACCTTCTTTCTTGGTTTTGGTATATAAGAAAGGTTATAGGTTAAACAGTCCTGCTTCTGAATGTTTTTCCTGAACCTTTTACTCCAAGTCCAACCTGTGCCAGAGACAGGGAGGTGGCTGGGTTATGCACTACTCACTGTTTAGTATTCTGAAGTGTCGTCTTTGGTGTTTGGATACTGAGCACTTCTCTTCCTCTCCCTGTACACCTTTACATCAGGTATTTGGTATCTGACATCACTTTTTTCCCTGGAAGCACTTAAGGCTCTCTTATCAGTTTGTCAGACATTGCTGGGACACTGTGACTGTTCCAGCAGGGAATTTGGTACCTCAGGTTTGCTGGAGGAATTACGGATTTTTACTGGTGATCAGCAGTTGCTCCTGTTTTCTCTGAGGATGAGTTCTACAGCTATTTTGACATTTCACTTCAGAATGAAGAGCTCCACTTGTGTTTATCTAGCAACTCTGAAGGTGGATGCATGAGATTTTGGAAAGAGGAGGAACATGAATGTACCACCTCTGACGCGTGTAAGAGAGAACTACCAACAGGTCTTGTCTTGAATACCTTCAGTTTTCTCTCAAAGTTTGGATATGTGGTAGCGTTTGGATCATTGTTCCATGTATGAAAACTTAATCAGGACTTTAAAACTGATCTTGTATCTTCAGCTGTTAAGAAGTTTAACCTATGGCTTCCAAATTGTGATGTGGTTCAGTTATATGACTGAAAGCTGCACCACTTAGATTTTTCATCAAGTAGGCCTACATCTGGGAAAAGAGCACTCTGTTAGTGTCTTTATATTTTAATTTGTCAGTTTTGAATAGTGATCAAAATCCACTGAGGGGCATTCACTTCTAAAAATTATTTGGATGTTTCAATTTTAAAATACGTAAGATCAGCCCTGACTTTCCTTTGGAGTCTAAAAGACTTAGTTTCATTTGCAAGCATGTATATATTAAGCATAAAGGTTACATGTTGAAGCATGATTAGGCAGTGCTATGCACATATCCTGTAAACACATGTTGAAATACTGATTGTCTCCTCCTCTGTCCTGTCTGCTGGCAAGGGAATGTCTAATGATTGTTGATGGTTTTTGCTTTTTTTTGTTTTTCTTTAATTAGTAAAATTCCCGTTTATTCAAACTGAGCAAAAGCAATCAGTTTCTCTTCCCTGCTGCTTTCAGTTTGCCTCACACAACTTAATGTGACAATTTTCTTGTGTGCTTATGTCTTGTCACACAGTGAGACTTCCAGTCTAGCAGTGCTAATCAAGTACTGGGACATTTTTCTTAAGAAATTAGCATCTTTGTCTTAAGCTTTGCTAATATAGGCTTACAAATAAAGATACTCTGTACTGACATAGGATATTGACACTCCGCTGCACTTCACTTTATCTAGACTTTAGTGCACAGAAGACAGCAAAAGGCTGATGCCTGTAGTGTCCCTGGCTAAGAATCAGTAACTTAGTCCCTGCTTCTAGGAGCTGTGAAGAAATGTGAAGTTATGGCAATACACATAGCTAGTTCAGGGTAGCTCCAAAGGTGCAACAAATCAAGACTCTGGAGCAAGATAATGAAGGAGAAATCCGTGTGGGTTTGAATGCGGACACAGATGAAATATGCAATAAGATGGACATGGAACCTCTGGGTAGCTTATCTGCTCTAGCCAAACAACTTCCTTCTCCCTTCCATGCTGTCTGTAGGTGTACATTTCACTCCCCAAAATTATTTTCAGTCTTTGTTTAAACAGCTGATGCTATTTTTTTAATGTTGTTGTGACATAGCTGCCAATAACGCTGTCTGCCTAGTGTATAGCTTTAATGATCTTACTAGTAGCAGGCCAAAGGTATATTATATAATGTGGTTTGGAAGAATTTTGAAATGCTGATGTCTTCTGTCAAAGCAAAATTTTTCTTGATGGAAACGGTAGTGAAATCTTTGTACAGGGCACTTAATGCAAAAATGCAAATGTGTGAGAGAGCAAAGCTGTATGTGTGGGACACGCACTTGTGATAAGACCTGGGTTGTGATTGCTGGCAGTCCAATATACTCATGTCTTCGGGTGTTCTTACCAATGTCCTTCTGAAACATTAGTGGTGGGTAAGCACTTAACTCTGAATTAACCCATCCAAGTCTGAAACCTTATGAAGGCAACAGGTGACACAGTTGATCTTGTTTTGTTTAGTGGGATCTATTTTTAAAACTATTGCCTTATTGTTGCAGCCGTTATCTTGAATGTATTTTGGGTTCTTATTTTAAATATAGTCATATCATCTTTGTTGCAGGGGCTGTGTAACTTTGAATAAGCAGTAATTTCCTGTGTTGTATGTGACAGTGTTGCAATTTGTGATCACGTTGCTGCTTAATATCAGGTTTTACACTGAACTAGACCTGTGTATGTCCTTCTGTTTCATTTGGAAATGACCAGCATAAAGAATGTGTTCAGTGTGGTCATTTGCTTCTTCAGTGTTACAAAACTGTACCTAAATCTTCTGTGGTTGTCTGTTTTCATTATTAACTGTTCTTTTAACTGACTGCACAGATGAAAAATAAAATAATCAGACTTGATATGAATATTTGACCTGAGTGATTTTCTGATTACTTTTTTGAATGGGATTTTTGTCTGCTTGTTTGAGTATGAAACACTACAAAAGAGGACTTGTCAAAAGTCACATTCTAGTTGGTATAATACCTGCAGATCACTTCATTGTAAAGGGCAGGTTTGTGTATATCTTTTAGAGTAGTTGTTAGTAAAGGTGTTTATTTCTGCCTTATACCTTGAAAGTTGTAATTTCATTTCAGCAACTAAAAACACAAAACAAACAATAAACCCCCAAAAATCAAGCCACCTCCTCGCTCTGTTTTTTTTGATCTTTCTAAGGTTGGTTGTAGACTCTGGTTTTTCTAAAATAAGTGTCTTGGTGAGGTAGGAAGTTCTTATTTTGGAAATGAAGATGTACAGGAGAAGGAAGTGAGAACATGCTTCATCCTTTACTGCTTCTGTTAAATAAAATTCATACATTATATCCTGTTATTTAATAATCAGATTTTGAAGAAAAATCTGAAATATCTTGAGAGAGCAAACTATTTTGCTATTGTCCCACTCTTCTCACTTGTAAAAACAGGCTACTAATGGGGTGCAGCAAAATGTCTTGGTGTTATGTGACTTGAGTACCTGGGTCTTCTCACCTCAGAAAGCTGGATTTGTTTGTGGTGGTGTGTGTTGGGAACTAATGTAAATGGGAACAATCAGTGATGGGCAGCTGGTGTCAGGTGCATATGAAACATGCGCTTGCTTTTCTGCTTTGGTGGTGATCCCAAGTAACCCCTTCGTGGTCCATTCCCAGTGGTATCAATAAAAGCACCATTGTCCAAATTTGCCCCGAGTTCCACCAAAAGCTGTTTTAACTGGTACTGTGCCCTCCCTATGGGTGCTCGTGTGCTGTCAAGGGTCTCCTGTGGCCTTGGATGTATGTAATTAAAATACACAATCTTTATAAAATCTAAGCAGTGTTACATCTTGCTTAGGTTATTACGTGAACGTCTTTTATCTGTGGTCGGACTGGAAGCTGGCAGTGCGAATATGCTGGGTTTTTATATTAAATGTTTAAGATGTGAATATTGCTGTGCTCTTCATGTCAACCAGAAGCTCTTGTGTTTTGATCATCTGTGTTTGTTATCTCTGAAAGCTGGGTGGAAGGGAGACTTTTTGGCAGTGATTCCCAGGCAGCACCTGGGAGAAGGATCATGTCTGGTCTAGGGCTAATGTTGACACGTAGCAGTGTTGGACTCCACTTCAGGCAAAGAAATTATTTTCACAAAGAGGGACACTGCCGTCAAGTACAGTAATCTCACAACTATAAGGTGCACCCTTTTGACTAAAATTTTGGTCCAAACCCGGAAGTGCGCCTTATAGTCCAGTGCGCCTTATAGCTGTGAAATTACTGTACATCTTGGGCTTTATTTTCCGTATGTTTCTATTTACAGGCCTTTTCAGTTTCCCTAGTGGGAAATGAATAGCACAAATGTTCGTTTAACTTTGGTAGCTGAAAGACTCTAATATGTAGGGAACGTGGCCTAATGTGGCCACACTGGGATTGTTGTCCAAGTATTGTACACATAACATACTATTTGTGGTGTACCTGCCTCTGCTGGCTTGTTTTGTGTTACTGCCACTGTGACTTGTCCCAAATACTGGCAGTGTACATGAACTGGGATGGGTAGAAGAAGAATATGTGGCCTAAGAGGTAAATGCCTGTGAATCGTTCTCCTTGGGTCTGGGTGTGCTGAACAATTCAGCCAGCTGACTTCTGTCCACACTATTAAAACATCCAGCTTTCTATGCAGGTAACAGTGCTGAGTTTCAAAATGAGAAGTTACATGTAGCCTGTGTCTTCCTCACAACACTGCAAAGGAAAATACCTTGCTCTATGTCATATCAATTTCCTCTCCTCTGCCTAGAGTATTTTAATATCTTTCATGGGGAGCTGCCAGCAAATGTGTTGGTTCACAAGTAACATTGGCTGTGGCTCAAAGCAAGTTATCCTACTACTGTGTGCCAAGTTGAACCACCGGGGCTGTGTCAACGCTGAATTTTAGTGGAAGTCCATCTTTAACTTCCTAGCACAGTGCCCCACTCCCTCTTATTTAAGGACTTAATCAGGAGCCTTCTGTTTTTGTGAGAACTTCTTGCTTATTTTGAGTTAATTGCAGTTCCTGTGGCAAATGAGTCTTTTGATGCCGGATGATCAGCTGTTTGCCTTTTCTGTGTTTAGAAATGTCAGGCAATTTCCTTGCCATGGTGGAATGCATCAAAATCGGTCTCCTTCACACCACTTGTTTCCAAGATGAGTGGTATCAGTTTTTAGAAATATAAAAAGTTTCTCCCCTCAAGTTCTGGAAATACCCTGATTTGCGAACATCCTCAGGAGAAGCAGGAGATGCTGCCTGGTGACCTGGGTGCTTGCAGGAGAGCTGAGCTTGGTGCAGGGTGCAGGTGTCTGCAAGGCGTAGGCAGAGGATGTGACATGCCAGGTCTGCAGCGTCTCTGCAATGATGATAATCCCCTAAAGCCCCCTCTCGTGGCTGGGTGGCACCACGTCTGCTGTGACTTCTGATCCTGGCCCAACTTGATTTTTGGATTCTCAAGAACAGAACCAGTCTGATCAGCCTCTGGTGTTAGTGGGTTGGGGGCACATTGGCAAACACGAACCAGCACGGGTACTACAACTGTGTGGGGAAATGTTCATCTTTCCTCCAGGCCAGCAGAGAGGCCATGCTGAGGCAGGCAGCTGTGAATTTCACTTTGTGGCTCTCATTTGCAGGTCTTTTACTGAATTTCTGTGTTAGCCTCTTTATTTTCCAAAATCATAGAATCATGGAACGGTTTGGGCTGGAAGGGACCCTAAAGATCATCCAGTTCCAAACCTCCCTGACATGGGCAGGGACACCTGCCACTAGACAGGGTTGCTCAAAGCACCATCCAACCCAACATTTTCAAGGATGGGGCATCCACAGCTTCTCCGGCAAAATCACGAGGTTCATGCAACAATTGTGGCACTGAAGTACTAGTGGTGACACTTATTGCAGCCTTAGTTTTTGCATTTTCTGAAAGATTCACATACTGAGGGTAGACTCGATTTTGCTTTTCCCTGTCCTTGCTTCCATGATGTCCCCGCGTTTCTCCTGAGCCCTGAAGTGATGTAATGGATAGTGGAAAACGTTTACCCCTGAACCAGACACTGCAGATTCAGCCTGAAATACTAAATAAAGAAATAGATAATAAAATCCTGGAGGCTTTTAAGTATCCAGTCTGGGTGGGAAGGGCGCGTCGTCACCACTAGATGGCACGGGCCGCCAGGCTTTGGGGACGGGTCCTCCTTGCAGGACCGATACTGCTGAGCTCCTTTGCTGGTGCTGTCGCTTTATTTTTTATTTCTTTGTTTCGTAGTTAACAGTAATCCTGCTGTTAGTTAGTGGGTTTGGGAAGTACAAGGGCAGCTGCCTGTAGGAATTGAGGCTGGTTCTTGTTTGGCTGACTATATGCTTCAGGAAGGGAGGTCTCAAAAATGCCAAACTGCCAAGAGAAGTCTGCTTTTCTTAACTCTCACCATGCTTAAGGAAAAAAAAAAGCCTACAAAACACACCACAGCAGCACTTCTTCTTAGGGTTACAAACATACTGTACCAGTGTCTACAACAGCTTATGGAAAGTGTTGGTTTTGTGGGGTTTTACCCAGTCTGATGGTAAGGGCAAGCTGCCTGCTGTCCAGATCTCTTCGAAAGCAGTCCTTTACAGTGCATCCTTATGCTTCTCACAGTTGAGGTGTGATGTGACATTCCATCCCATCAAAGCTGGTCTAAATCCTGCTAGTTACTGAGCAGGTAAAACAAAGGCTCATGATCAGCTTATTTTAAAACCTTCTCCCAAAATCTATTATTAGTATTAGTCCAACAGAAACCTGCTATTAATATAAAATATATATTATTAGCACAATATTAATATTAGACTTGGAGACAGAGAGCCTGTGTAATATTTTCCTTGCATTAAAAACCAAAATCCTTGAGAAAAGATAGGGGATAGAGAGATGATGGGAGCCTTGTTGAGTTGCACTGCTGATGACTCTGTATTCTGTCTAAGGGAGGAGGAGCCACTTCATTGCGCACGGTTTGGAGAAGCCTGTTTTCCCCACATTTATTACTCAAGACTTACAGTGACTCACCATTAGCAAATCTAGCATTTACACTTAGAGAGTTGCTGGAATTAAAAACAAACAATTTTTTTTTCAGTCTGTCTGGCTTGCCAGGGAAATTCAGGCATATTCCAGATGTGCAGGTGTGTGCATGAGGAGTCTGAGGGCTGTTGTTCTTGTGTTAGTGATCTCTAGAGTTTGCAGGTCAAAGCTGAGAATAAATGCTGGGATTAAAAACTGGGCTGTCTGTAACACCAAAGCAGGGCTGAGGGTGGCGCTGGCTCTTAACACCACTCCTCTGCCTGGCAGCAGGCAGCTCCATGGGGAGCACAAATGCCATGGGAAAGTAGCTGCTTGCCAATGCTCTGGACCACTGCATCTGTGGCTAGCCACCCGTCCTGTGGGAGCTTGGACAGGAGGAAGAAGCCTCTGCCCACTGGCCAGCAGGAGGAAGAGCTGAAGCCAGCCTTTTTTATGGTGTTTAAGGCTAGAAAGACAGGGCTTCTATTTTTCTCTTGTACAGACTCCAGCCCGAGGCTGACTAGCCAGGATCTGTCTACAAAAACAGAAAATACTTCAGTCAAGCTGTGCTTTCTCCATTCTCCAGGACCCTTGCTCTCAGTTCATGTTAGGTGAGAAGTGCTTTAAGATACTTTAAGCAGGACTAGTGGGTGCATCAAAAGTAATTGTGATGGACAGCAGGGTGAGCCTGTCCTAGGGAAAGGAAGAAAGTGTGCTAGGATGAGGGAAGTGTCGTGGGTTCAGTGCATGCTTCCCACTCAGGAAGCACAACACCACAGACTAAGGACACTGTTTCAAGGTGCAGGTGCATGATGGGACCAGTGTCTCGTCTAGTACTTGAGTGTTGGCTGCAGCTACAGATTTCTTGGGATGTCCCACCTGTAGATAAACACTTCACACAGCAGGTAATGAAAACTTGCTATCTGCTGCCACAGATGTAACGAAGATAAGGTTGTGGACCTACAGATACCAACTACTGGATACTTCCATGTGCAAATCCCAAGTTCATGGGATAATGACAGGTTTAGTCAGTGCTGTTTCCTGACATCCAGTATCTAATGATTGTGACCACTAGGGAGGGTCGTCCAGTGAATGTACCCTAAGCCCCTTCAGAAACAGAATATGGGGCTGTGTGCTCCATGGGCTGACCCGCCTGGGAAGTTCTTACTTTCTTAAATGATCACTAGAAATGCTCAGAGAACAAAACCAATGGAATACACGCACATCCCCTCAACTAAAAAACGTCTCTAAAGTTGAGAAGGAAGAAAATCCTTCCTTTGTTTCACAAACAGCTGTCATATTTACTGCTACGAACAGACAGTAAGAAGCCAGCACTCAGTGCTGCCCATGGGAGGAGATGGCAGCCTTGCCTGCCTAGGAAGCCCTGCACATGAGCAGGACCAGCAGAGATCAGAGCTGGGTTCTGCCTCTGGGCTTTGAGCTGCAGCCAGCAGGTGTGAGACCATCCCACCCTCCTGTAGCTGACTTCACCTGTGTAAGGAAGCTGTGGAGAGTTAATTAGTTCCTGCTTGTGCAAAAGTTATTACTTGTTCTTTACCTAAAGTGCAAGAGCTGGAGACAAACCAGGCCTGCTGGACTCACTGCTGTGTGTGTGGAGAGAGCTTTAAAAATAGGTATCAGCTGGTGATGAAACCACAGCTGTGGCTTTGTGTGTGTAAGGCTTGTGCCTTCATCGTTGAGCCTGTGGAAAAGCAGCATTGCTGAGGAGCAGAGCCTGCTTAAATGGCCTCCTAGCTGCTTGTCACACAATGTCCTCTTGGGAAGCCATGGATGCATTCATGTAGGAAACGCTGAATTTCACTTTTCTACTTGATTGGTTATTTTATAGGATGAGAAACTGAGCAATGATCACAGAGCATGGAGATTTTATGCTCTGTTGCCTTGCCTGGAAGTAGAGATTGGCATTTTCTGCTGAGGTTATTACTTGTAAATAACTTATATGGATCAGATGGGTTGCTCCAAACATTTTGGTTTGCTGTAGAAGAGATGCCACGGGCTCCCGTGGCTGCCTATTACAGGAATTTTAGCAGGAAAACTTAACTTAGCAGAGCCCCACTGATGAGTAGCAGATGAGCTGTAATGGCTCCATATGAAATACATGAATTATGGGATTTTCCCCTATGCTAGAACAGCCTGAGACAGAATCACTTGCTGGAAAACCAGTCAACTGCAGGGCTCTGGATTATATATTACCTGGTAATACTGGTATCCTGTGCTGGCCTCCAACTGGGAGCTTTTGTTTTATCCAATAGTGTGTTATTTGTTTGACAGACAGCAGTAGCCTAGGACTGTCTTGACACTTCTCTATCTGGTTAACAGCTAATGAGCACAGTGCCCAAATACATGACTATTCCTGTGCTGCCAGCTGCCACTGCAGGTCTCTGCATAGGCAGTGCCTGGCTGATACAAGGCTTTTCTTGTGTCATTAGATACAGCATTGAGAGCAAACTCTTTAAAAGTTTTATTGTTGGTTTTTTTCATTCTCAAGTATCTTGAAGAGGAAAAAAAAAAGTGAAATCTCTTTCAGCTGGATCTACATAGTCACCATGTAAGGTACTTACTGTTTGCTGTTGTGTCATCCTCATTCCCATATGAGGAGAAAAACAGACAAAAATGGGATGAGGCATATGTGCTGGTAGTGGAGAAGTGTTCAGAGAAAATGAAAAAAAGACAAAACATTTCCAACTAGAAGAAGAAAGAAAATTCACTCTGTCAGAAAATAATTTTGAAACCAGTGTTTCAAAGCTAAGAGTTGTTTGACTCTGCTTTAGCCTCTCCTGGTGATTCAGCCCTTCCTGTGCCAAAGCCACTTAACCTGGCATCTGGTGCATGTTCTCCCTGGAAACTAGTGTCTGAAACTGCACATTACACTTTTCCAGCAAGATATCCAGAGGTGTATGCCGATTACTTGTGGAGGGGGGCTAAACATCACCTATCAACCACCCCTGTGACCTTAAGGAAATCAGCCTCATTTCCCTCTTCTCCTGTGCTTCTCTGCTCTGGTACAAGGAAGAGCAACTTAACCCAGGAATCCTTCAGGCTGGGAGCTCCTGTAACTATCTGGACTTTGCACTGCCAGAAGCACAGAGCTGCCAAGAAAACTTCTGGGAGAGTGGAGGCACAGAGGTGTGAGTTACTTGCATGTCCAACTTTTGTCCCATCTGGCACAGAGCATGTTTTAGTTGATGGGCCTTTAGAGCCAGGGCTGATTTTAAAACCTGGAGGCTGTCTGAGGGCAGGGGGAGGTGGCAGGACTGGGGGTACTCAGCTTAGATATGGGTTGTGATGTTTGCTGGCTCAGGCTCCAGGAGTGCCCTGACTTGCTGAACCCTTGGAACCTGCTTTGATGCTACCAATACCAGCTTCAGGCTTGGTGGGCTGGAGGGAGTCCATGAGTTTCTACAGTGTTTTAGTGTTCAAGCTGTGACTTAAGCTGGGTATGTGTCCCCACCAAGTTTCAGGAGGCAGGTCTCCAGGTAGTGTTCATTATCCTCAAAATTTAATAGTGTATGATGTGGTCATCTGTACCTGAGCTGCTTGTTTCAGCTGCACTTGAAGACCTAAGAAGATGCAATCAACCATTGGAGCCTGTTGAGGATTTATCTCATCCTAAAGTAGATTTAATCTTATAGATTGGATTGTAATCAGCTTAAAGGGGACTCTGATGATATTTCACAAGCAAATGTCTTTAGGTAGGCAGGATGAATTGCATCTGAGGTGTACTCTCTACACTGAGAGTAGATACAGGCTAATCCAAATGTAGGCATTTCTGAGCATCACCCACCCCCACGGAGAGAAAAGGACGGAGTGAGGAAGAAAGTCTTATTTGTGTATCTTGGTGTCTTCAGCAGCCCTACTTCTTGGATGGAACCAGTGTTCTGTGTAATGCCTGTGTTTGAGGGACCTGTAGGTTTCTACCTTCTCAGGAGCGAAGGCAGCTCCACCTGCTGCTGTTTCAGGGTGGAATGAGGTGTTCTGTGCAGTGCAGCCCTGCTCTGGCAATGTCCATTTGGTCATTGCAGAAATTCCCATGAAAGTGATACAGGTGCAGCAGGGCTGTTGTGCTTATTCCTTTAGTACATCTGCGAGTGGACAAGTGAAAGCTGTGTTTAGAACAGTGAGGCCTGAAAACTAACTGCAGGTCAAGCACTGCAAAATGCACATGCTCATTCATCAAAAATTAATTTCCCTTTGAACTGCCTCATGAAGAAAATCCAGGTAAGTTAACTTCCCTTTTGGAATGCAAGGTAATTACAGGTACCTGTTTTCAGCTCAAGTCACCTCCTGAGATAAAAGGCTTTTGGGTGGGCTGCTCCTAACAGCCTTCATAAAAACAAAGCATAGGGTGAAGAAACAGTAAAAGTCTATTTTTCCTTTTTCATGTTCATGACCATTCACCCTTGTGGCTGTTTGTCTTTGAGCTTGACTGGGAATAAAGGAGGACTTGAATCAATGCACAGCAAAATGCCCTGGGGTCCTCTAACTGCACACAAAGTTGTAAGATTTACTTTGATTCCTTTCTGTAAGAAAATTTAAAGCTGGAGCAGGCTTTTTTCTTTTTCTTTTCTTGTCCTCTGCTCTCCTCCAGATTTTTATGCTTGTCCTTCACTGTAACTTTAATTCAACCATGGTTAGGTCTGCCTTCATATAAATAGCAGATGCTTCTGGGACATTGTTATTGTGTTTTCCTGGTCAGCAATGGTTTGGGCAGCCCTGACTGCAGTGTTGAGCAAGATAAAGCTGGATAAGTAGGAAGCTGTGAAGGGCCTCTTGAATTTGGTTTCCTGCAGCTTTCTATCAAGGAAAGGGCTCTGATCACTCTTTCTGTAATTGAGGAAAATTACACGGAAGGAGAAAAAAAGTCTTCCCAATCTCAGAGGACAACTCCCCACACCCAGCAACAGGGTTTTTACATCCCTCCCTTGGCTGAGAGGAGCCGACACTCTGTGGGCATGGGCCTGCATGGAACCCAGGAATTGTGATTTTTGCCCAGCCTCATGGAATGTGTAACCCTCTGGGAGCCCACTGTGAGCAGGGACTGCTGCTGTTCCTGCTGCTGGTCTTCCGAGGCAACGCGGAGAAGATGAGCTGAGCTTCATGGATCTCCTGGAGACTTCATGCTCCCTACTCCTGGTTTTATCACAGTCAGCCTAGCATGTGGAATTGCTGCATGTACAGAAGAAGATATCCTTTCCCTTGGTGCTCAGCAGACAGGAAGAAACTCCTGCCAGGGCAGTGGTGTGGATGCTGAGCCCATTGCAGCTGCACTTGTTTCCCAGGCACTGGGCTTTGCCCTCGGCAGGGACTGGCATGACTCATCGAGATGGAGACACCAATAGGAGCAAGGTAAATTCCTGTGAGGAGCATTGACTTGGTGGACTTTGCTTTGTGATGGCTAGGGCCAGAAATTAAACCCAGAGAGGTGCAGAAAACAAACTGCAGCTCAATTGTGGGTTGAGCCAAGGCTGATGCTGGTCTCCTGAAAAGACAGAACTGAAGCACAAACTGCTGTGAAGAGGTTAATTTATTGCAGATTAAACCCCAGGAGAGATGGGAAAGTGATCCTCTGCTGAGCACTGCCTCTGAACATTTCAGCTTCTCCTGTTCAGCAGTCCACAACATCTGAGAGCAAAGAGTGTTTCTGCAGAGACAAGGGTGTATCAGGAGGCACAAAGAGCTTTTGCCCAAGGTATGGGCAACTACTGACTTTTTGCTGTTTTGAGAGCTGAAGAGGAGGCCTCTACAGCAGCCAGCAGTGTGCATGCCCACACTGTGCTCTGAAATTTTGACCTGAAACTATCCTCTGGGAAGCCACCCCTAAGTGGTCCTAGCCAATGACCTGGAAGGTGGGGGGATAAAGAGCACCCTGATCTGAACCCAGCAACTTCCCAGGAGATCAATGCCCTGGGGAGGTATTTCTTCCAAGGTCACACAGCTGACTGGCTATTTCATACCCTGCATAACTCACTGGCAGTAAGGCTAAGTATTTGGGTTTTGAATAGAGAATGATGTACTTGGGTTTCCTAAATGAATCCAACAGCTGGCAATATGTCCAGGCCTTGCTCATGAAGTGAACTCTACTCCAAATTTAGCTCTAATTTAATCAAAGTAAAATTGTCTCTGGGCAGTACATCAGAGAGAAAATGAAGTAGTACAAGTTACTGAGAGTCTGTGCTACCCCTCATGCAACCTCTCAGGAAGTCAAACATCATTCCTACTCTCTGTGAAGTCAACAGGTTTATAATAGGGATGGATTAGATATTTTTCCTGCTGCTGTTCACTTTATGCAGGCACTCTCAAGCCTGGGCTTCAATGCCCTCTTCATGACAGAATTTCTGGGAAGGACTTCGCAGCACTAGGTACAACTGTAGCTTTGCTGTGATGCTGAAAAGCCATGCAGCTGTATCCAGGCTCTTGGACAGAGAAAGCTGCTGTCGTAGGTGAAATTTGGGTGCAAGTAGCAAAAATAAATTCTTTTCAAAAAGACCCCAAATCTCCATTATCTAGATAGTCCATCTCTGAGACAGGAAAACCTTCTAGGAGAAAAAGAGCTCCATTGAGTTAAGAAGGATACACACACGCAGCTTTTGAAACTGACAGTGTAACAGGCTAAGATAAAAAGAACAGGCGTGTTTTGGAGTAGGGAGGAATGCATTGTGTTGTCTTTTAGGATGACCCTGGCTTTGCCCTGGAATTGTTTCTGTCTAAATGTTGACTAAAGCTATGGACATTGTGAGAGGAGAAACGGCAAGGGAAGGTTAAGAGACACATTTGGAGAAAATCCCAAGAGATTCAAAAGCCTTTAGGTTGAGATCGAGGCATGTTAAGGTAGAGCCCACAGCCTGGAAGTGGGGGCTCAATAAGGAAAAGCTGAATTTGGATCTGAAAAGCTACAGATGCTTGTCTTGTAGGCAGAGGGAAGGTGACACACGTGTGCCAAGCACTCTGAAGAGCTGGTGACAGGTGTGGGAGGGACATTTCTGAAATGCAGCCCAGATGTTCGTGTCAGAGAGTGCCAAAAGCTCAGAGAGGGCCTAGAAGTTATGGGGGATGTGCAGATGCTGGGGTGTACTCTGGCATCAGGCAATGGAGTGGGAAGTGGGTGTCCTTCACCCATACTGCCTGTGCTGGAACAGCAGGCAGTGGCTCTGCTGAGGCTGCAGCAGTGCATCGCTGTGGAAAAGGCAGGAGCTGCACAAGCCTGGCTTGCAAGGAACAGCAGAGGTAGCAGAAGGGGGTGGTGCAGTATGAATTATGTCCTGTGTCATATTATTATGCATTGTTAACTTCTCTAAAACCTGCCCATTTCAAGGATGGCTTTTGCCTGTTTTTCTTCTCATCCGCTCATCATCCTGGAAGAGGAAGGAAGCTTTTTTCTAATAAACATGAAATAGTAATTATTTAATGTACGGAGTAAAGAGCTATGTGTGTTCTGCATTTGCCACTAGCGTGAGGCAGACTTTTCTTCACACTGGCCATGAGATAGTCATTTCACACTGGCCATCAACTTGGTTGCCAAACAACAGCAGTTTCTTGACAACTGCATGAGGACATTGTGGCTCAAAGGAGAGGAGCAAAGAGGCTCTGGTTTCTGTTCTGAACTATTTTATTTGTCCAGTCCCTTCTTTGTTGTTAGCCGACCTTTTTAAATTTAGCAGGGGAACAAAATGGAGCACTCTGTGTGAAAGCATCCCCAGCTGTCCCCTTGCAAGGACGTGGTGAGCCAAACCAAGCACTTTGCTCTCAAAGTTTTCATTACTCTTATGGTTCCTGGCAGAGATGTCTTTCATTAGCAGCCAAAAACTGGTGCAAGGGCAGTGCCAGCTCTGGGCTTTCTCTCTCCTCCTTGCACCTCTGGATGTTTGACAGGAGGTAGGGCAGCGAGTGCCTTGGCAGCAGTGAAATGTGAAAGTAACTTTTGGGAAAACTTTGTGATCCTTAAAGCCATGGGGTTGTTTCAGATGGAACTCACACCCACATAATGCCCCACCTGCATGTAGTAGAATAGGGGTGCTCTTATCACTGAGTGTGGGGGGAAAGGTGCCTGAGCAAAGCTGCTTTTCCAGTTCCTGCATGGATCATGGCTTCACCAGTAAGTACTGGAGAGGGGAGCAGGCCAGAATGGGTAGAAGGCACAGCTGTGTCCTGCAGTCCCACCTTACTGTGGGATTGTGTTGAGAGGAACTGCCCCACTCACGTGAAGGACCACTGCTGGTGCTAGGATGAGGCGGTTTGGGATGCAGCTTATGCAGTAGGAATGGGGCAGGATCGTGGCTCAGTGTGGTGTAGGCTGTTGTATTTTGGACTTGATAGCTTGTGTATCTGAGCTGTACAAATGCTTCACCTGCTGCTTCTGGACAGGTAGAGAAACTGTCTGGCCCTTCCTCTTAAACCCCCAAGTTCTCATTTTACTACAAGCACTGACCAGTGAAAAGATGGAAAATGAGTTCCTCATTTTAGAATGGCTTTGATAGCATTAACAAGCAGCAATATTTCCTTTTAGTATGTTTAGAAGACTCTGAAAACAAGAAAAAATAAGACCAAGCTGCCCTTTTTTATATAAAAAAGCTAGTAATTTTAATTATTTCAAAATTACTCTCTACAAGATAACAAACTGTAATACATGGTTGCAATAAAGGTTCTCCTTTGGAAAGCACAAACTATCAACATAACCACTACACTTACAAACAAATTTTCACTTCCTAAGAATATACAGAAATATACAGAATGAGAAAAACGGACAAGGAAATCCAAAAGAATCCCAAACAACAATAGCACAAGACAGATTCACACAGATTGCTTTTTGGCAACTGGTTATAGGTTACAAAATCACAACTGCCCTTTCAGGATGTTACACCGGGCCAAGCCTCGGAGCCCATCCTGAGCCAGCTGGGATTGTGCTGGCTTCCACTGACCTTCCAGGAATGTTCTGTGCTTTGGAACATTATGGTAGTGAAGAGGGGTCTTCTTTCTAAGACAATACATTAAGTCTGCAGGGTTTCATACACTGCTGAAATGGTTCTAGGACAACAAATCCTGTTTCAATAAGGCACATGTTCAGCTACAAAATGGGAAAGCCAGGAGTCAGGCAGAAGTGAGAAGTGCTTGTTTTTCAGGTGCTACTGATCTCATGACCATGTAGTTACCAGCGATCCAGCAAACGCTACAAACACAGTAAAGTGAGACTACCTTGAATTAATAAGGACAGTAGTGTTTCTGCTATAAAAATGCCAGAATCACCTGGAATTTTCCTGAGCTACTGCTCACTTTGAAACACAGCTTCTAGGCTGGCAACCACAGGCAAATGGTGTTCTGTGACTTATTTTTACGGGGTTCACAGAAGGCAATGATGACAAATAAGCTGATGAGTTTTGGAGTGACCAGCACGCATGAAAATTCTAAAGGAGCCTAACATTCTGTGAACAATTTTTAAGTATCTACATTGAAAATTAGTAGGTGGGACTGTGCGTGCTTACTGATGGAATGGTCCATTAAAACAGAACATAATTTTTGGCAAATAGTGTAGTGCAGAGAAGATCAGCACCTATGCAACAGAATTCCAGAAAAAAAGCCCAGTAGTTGAATGGAAGTCAGAATTGCAACAGAAGCAACTGATTCCCAATAATAAGTCCTAAAAAATTAAGTGCTATTTCTTCATTAAATTGTGTATATGCTATAGAGATGTTAAAATATCTATTATTTCAAATTAAGCTCTTTTCTTTCCATACGAAATACAATTTGTATGTTAATCCTTCTGAAAGGGATTGGTATTTTGAAACATTGCTCATTCATAGCCTCAAAGATGAGCCCAATGGAACCTGGGATGCCCTCAGGATAACTCTGAGTCCATAAACAATAAGGCTTTCATGCCTGACTGTTAAATTAAATTGCCAATGCAAGGACATACAAAGTAAACATGTATGAAATTACATTGCTGGGAATCCATCCACGGTTTTGAAATCCCATGTTACAGTTATTAGAAACAGTGAAATCTGAATGCCAAAAGATATTAAATATATACAATTCTGCCTTCCTCCTCTGAAGGCCCTGCTTCTTACATGGCCTAAAAATGCTTTTCTCCCAAATGCTGTATGCTTGATATGTTGCTCATTGCAGCTGTGCATCTATGCTGGTCAGAATGACCAAATGTTTCACACAACAAAATAGCATCAAGAGGAGTTAAACTTCACAGAATTCACCTATAGAAAGTAATTTCTAAGAAGGGAATGGAGTTCTATGAGAACCATTACACTTGCTTCATGGATTGCTACAAGTAGGTTTCACAACCAAGTCCATGCACCAGCATCAAGATGGAATGAAACAAAAGGAGTGCAGCATCCAGTTAACAAATATGCTGAGGAAACAGGCTGTATATACAAAATATATGCACTGTTTACCCGACACTTAATTTTTAAGGTGCTTAATTGATGTTTTAAAGAAGGTAGCAACATATACATATATGCTGTGTATACAAATCTAAATGTGTATAAGAAACATAACATAGAACCAGACAATATTCCCAGATCCCTGATTTGATTAGACTTTCTAATGCATAAGAATGTATTTAAAATATTTAATAAAAAATATCTAAAAAAAAAGATATCATTTACATAAAAATAGCTCCAGTTTGTCTGCTCTTCTGCTTTGCTGCTCACGGATTGGATTCCGCTGGGTTTCATAAGGATGCCATTTGGGCCAGTGAGAGTTTGAACAACTGTGCATGATGAGAGAGCTCTGTTACTCGGTCCACCATCTTCTGCAGGGATGCTGTGTTGGGGTAACTCAAGGCAGCTGCCTTGGTGGCCAGAACAACGCTCTTGAGCAGCTCACACAGCTGGTTGCTGGAGTTCATCACCCTATTGCACATGTCCTGAGTCGTCATTTGCCTCGCGAGCGTGTCCCCGATGAACACAAGTTTGTGAGCGCTCAAGATGATGAACTTGCTGTGTGCCACAAAGATCCGTGGGGGCTGAGAAGAGTTGACACAACTGAAGAAGGCATCGATGGCGTTTAGGAGGGAGTTGAAGTGAGTCTCGCACTGGTCCGAGTAGAACAAAAGCAGGCGGCTGTCGTGGGAGGTCTGCAGGGCTTGCGGAGGCTTCCATTTGGAGATGTCGTTCTCTACTGGCTTGGTGATCTCTTGCTCCAGACGCTGAAACTGATGGATCTGAAAGGAAAAACAAAAGCTCCCATCAGCAAGTATTCTTCCAAGATGTTGTTATATATTATGATTTCACTTTGTGCCACGGGACACCGCTGGGTATCCTACACTGACCTTATGCTAAGTAAAAAGTAACAGTATGTTTTCTAGGATCAAGTGCTTTGACTACTATAGATCCAAACATGCAGAGTTCAGAAGGGAGAAACATCTAAAATACTTCATTTGCATTAAAAAAACCCAACAACCCAAACTCCTGAATTTACAGGCTGTTGCTCATTTGGAGTATTCTGAAATCACAAGTGAGAGAGATGGATCCAAGTGGCAATGAACTCCTACACAATCTTTAAAAGGCTGTCTGTGGGATTTTGAGATGAAAACCCTTTCAATCTCACCTCCTCATTGCTTGTACAATTTTCTGCCATATGATATGGAAACAACATATTGAAGAATTAATATGAGGGAAAAGTGATAGCCCTCCATCTTGTGAACCCACTATTTTAGCACTAAAAGTGATGTTCAGCACAATATTTAAACTGATGGTATTGATGTTCACTAAACAGACGTGAAGGTGGCACATGTATCCAGTATAGTCCAGTGATTAAGGCCCTGGATGGTGGGTCAGGAAAGCCAAGTTCTCAAGCTGACTTTGTGACTGACCTCCTGTGAGACATCACAGAAGCTTGTTTCTCTTTTAGAGTTTTTTAACTTTTTGCTTTTTATTTTCTGTATCCTATGCACACTGCTCTATGAAAAGGCTCCCTCCTGCTCGATTTGACCAGTGCTCATGTGCGAGGAATGCTGCATTTCAGGGCAATTATATACCCAGGAGAACATACCTGATGGTGCTCTAGCTCCATTTTGCTCTTGATGATGTTTTCCTTCTCCAGAAGCTCCTTCTGCTGCCTTTCAAACTCTTCTTTCCCCTGTTTTGCATAAAATAAGAGACTGTGTTAAATCAAAACCGCTCCTGAGCTAAAAGGCAGCTCACAGGCCGAGAAAGAGGGTGCTTTGTATTGGCTTTTTCACTGGTAGTGCACCACCAAGAGTACAGGAAATGATAGTGTACAAATCCAATAGTCCTATCTGACAGGAGGTAATCATCCTGGTGAAATTACCCTCAAATATGCATTAGTGTGGCAATTGATTGCTGCTTTCCCACAAGCAGCTTCTACACAAACCACAGCAATTCCTACATGGCCTTATGCAGAACAAGATGCTGGGTTTACCCACCTGCAGGTGAACATAATCGTAGTCATCCATCCAGCTCTTTTCTGAGCCTTCACTGGTGGCACTGTAAGGGTGCTGGCCTTTGCTCAGGAGTGGGGCAAGGGAGCTGCAGTGGTTCTGTGCTTTTTCTGCATGTCGCTGCATCTGAGGACTGTCATACACACAGTCAGCAGCGTTCATTATGTTCTCTGGTACGTTTTTGAAATGGGAGCTGCCCAGGGCCTGTTTGAAGAGCAGCTCTGCGTTGACACTGATAGTGGTGGTCAGCTGCTTGGCATCGTCCGGGACCGTCTTCGCCACCATAATGAACCGGTCCAGGTCATCGCACTTGCTCTGCATCCTGTTGACAGCCAGGACATTCAAAGACCAGCTGTAGCTGTTCAAGTCATGACTGGTTTGGGTAAGGATCTGGTGAGAGTCCTCCAGCCTCTGCACTTCCCTCCTCATTTTGTTGAGAAGGCTGAACTCAGGCAGGCAGGAGGCATTGGCTGCTGATCCTTTGGCAAACTGCAGGTACTCCAGCAGCGACTGCTCCACCTTATCCACAGCAGCGTGAATTTCATTGATGTGTTTCTCCATATACCCATAGGACCGCCAGTCTGGTGTAATGAAGGCTGTGAGGTGACTGACAGCTGCCTCCACCATCTGCTGGAGGTGATAAAGCCTCTCTATAGCAGTGTCTGGATCAAGTATTAGTCTTTTCTCCTGTGCAGTTGATGCTGAATGAGAAGAGTCTTTTGATGTTGTTGATGATGTGGACATGTTACTCCTCGTGCTTCCTGTGCTGGAGAAAGACAACCTATTCATCCCATCAGTCACATCCTGTAAGCCCTTATTTTCTTGGAGCACTGCTGGTGGCACATCATAGACACCTTCTCTTCCTTCTGTGATGGGACCTTCACTGAGTCCTGTCTGTTGTCCTGGGAATGCAACTCCCCTCGGGGTATCATAAACATCTTTTTCAGGTGCAATTTGCTGTCCAAGAAAATGGTTTTGATGGTTTGTAGGGATGTCATAAACACTCTGTGTCTGTGACATCCCAGCTGGCAATACCAGGCTCTCAGGAGAAAATCTATTATGTTCTTTTCCAGTTGCTTTGGTGGTGGGAGGAGGAATATCATATACTCCTTCTGGTCTTACACTGTGGCCCACTGTAGATGAAAAACCCTGCAAGTTTTCCCTCAGGGCTGTATCATCTTGGCACGCAGACGGAGGTGCAGCATAGACCTGAATCACAGAAAATAAACCATGAAACCTTTGTCTAGAATAGCAAAATATTTACCATCTTCCATTTGGAATGGAAGATCTGCTACTGACTTTCAAAGAGTCAGCTACTTATCTTAAATTTGACTGAGAGTCAGTTTTAATATCTCACTTTTTATCACTCATCTCAATGCAAATTCCCATAAGCAGCAAAATCCAAAAAGGCAGCATGCTGCCACAAAGATAATGTAGGTCTAATTATCAATTTATAGTTCATAACCTTAATTTTGATGCAGTGCTTCACTTCACCAGTTTTAGCAGTTTAAAAACCTAAGGAAGTGTCTGAAGTACTGAATCTCCTTTTCCTTCAGGATCATTCATTGTTAGAACATGTCTTTGGCCAGACACGAAAATACAGGATCTTGT
Source organism: Catharus ustulatus (assembly GCF_009819885.2). Lineage (NCBI taxonomy): Eukaryota > Metazoa > Chordata > Aves > Passeriformes > Turdidae > Catharus > Catharus ustulatus. The sequence continues at coordinate 68,558,586 of NC_046221.1, read as the reverse complement.
GGAAACAGAGTAATGCTTACCCCTTTGGCAGGTGGTATGTCATACACTCCTAAAGCTTTTGCTTCTCCCATGGGAACTGGAAGTGCAGACCCCTTAACCGATGTGGGGGGAATGTCATATATCTGAAGAAAGAATAGATTGATTACAGAAACAAGTCACCTCAGGGAAAGCTCTGCTACTAGATGATTTTTCATAGTTTCTGTGTTTCCTCTCAGAAAGTTCGAATGTGACCAGAGCTCTTCAGCTTTTTTTCATATGGGAGAACACCTTGGATTTGCCTAGAATTTTGGACAGTTAGGAGGAAATGCACTTTGCTAGGTCTCCTCTGGGCAGTGATGTGGACAGCAGGCTGGAGAGATGAAGCCGTGGCTGACTTCCTTCCTGAGAGGTAAATCAGGGTCAGTCTATTACAGACACCTCTTGGGGTGAACATGTGACCAGAACTGATCACACCCTTACATCCAGGGTGGTTGAGTTCCAGGTCCTGCCAGCATCCACTCTACAAGCCTGTGGTCCTGGCTAAGGACAGCTAAGGGTGCTCCCCAGAAGAAAGATATAGTTCAAGTTCACTGACATGGTGCAGTCAATAGATGGTGAAAACAACTCTCTGCATAGCAGCTGCTCATCTAGGCGATAATTTTACCCTTACTGAGTGAATTACTGTCAACTATGCAACAACAAAGTACAGAGAAAAAAAAATGTTCCCAGGCAGCAAGTTTATTCTGTTCAGATATACTCTTTGATCAAAACAGAGAGAACAAATGGGACTTTTGCGTTTGGTGTGCTGCCAAATCTTAGTCAACATCAAATAAAACTTTGAAATACGTCTGTGATCTGTGAATAAGCCACAGCATCTAATTAAAACATATTTTCTCTCTGAAATGAGAGAACTTGCCTTGCTCATAAAAGTCTGGTAGAAATTCATCACCTTTTGTGCTCTGTCAGCCCTGTTGGCACTTTTATTGGTACCTACCCCTTGGAGAGGGCGAACGGGGGGGATGTCGTAGGCATCCTTCTGGTGTTTGGAAGGGAATTCATAAACATAACCTTGTCCCGACCTGACTGGTATTATTACCTGTGGGTAAAGGAAAAAGAGGAAATGTTAAGTCTCTGAGGATCTTGGCATGTTCTCTCTGTAACTGCACAGGGTATAAACAATCCAGTCCTGTTAACATTCCTGCTCCATTGGCATTGTTAGTAACACCAGTCTGCCTACCCTTCTGAGAGCTGAACACCCTAAAATCAGTGTTAGTAGCTACAAATGCACCATCTTTTCTTTCCAGACCAGCTCTGACATGACTGTCTGCTAGTGCTCTACACTGTCTTCAAATTGTCAAGCACAGCTTCTGTGCAGGTCTGACAGCTCAGTCCTTTCTTCCCATTGACCTTCCATTAGCACAGACCACAAGAGGTGATGGCTGCACCACCCACTCACTGAGACCAGGGCGGTGTACACTCATCCTACTAGGTGTGAGTGTCCCCACTGTCAGTCTTAAAATACTATGTTTAAGCTCTGGGAGTCTATGCCTTTGCTTGTAGAGATGTTTTCCACCTACTCCAGCAGGACTCCGTGTGGTAGTTATTGTGCTCTATAGCACAACATCCTGGAGAACTGAGTTATGGTTTTGGAAATTCTTTACATAGAAATGCCATGCTTAAACCTTCCAAAAGCAGGACATTCCATTTTGCTGTCTCTACTTGGTTTTACTATATTAGTGGCTAAGAGATGGGAAATGTCAAGCCATTCTTGAAGTATGTAATGCAATAACAGCCTCTGAAAAACAAGCAAGCTTAGAATTTACATTTTTTTGCATTTTGTAAACCATCAACTATCATAATGACTACAAATAAAATCTGGTGAAAAATAAATGCCTTAAGTCTTGGAGAGTATCTGCACGGCAGAATTTCAGTACAGTGTGGTATAAAAGAAATGTTACCTAACCCCAAAAGAGAACTGGGCTGGTAGTGGAAAGGCCAACATCTTAACCCCAGCTGCCACTACTTAGCTATAAGAAAAAAATATAAATACTGTAAGCCAAAGGCACAAAATGGCAAATTACACAGGCTTGTATAAGATGCGGCTTTGTACTCAGCTGGGGAAAATTTTATACCAGAGCTACCTAACTCCTTAGAAATGTATGCAAGTCATACCAGCAGCATTTCTACCCAAATGCTCAGTAAGGATCCCGTGGATGTTTTTGCTGTAAGGAATCCTTGCATCCCGGCCAGATTTCACACTGAGTGTTTCTTGACTAAGGTCTTCAGGGAAAGTCCCTCACGCTTAACCCCCTACCTCTTCTCTGCCGTGTTAACCACACAGACTTTCCTTTTTTCACGTGCTGCCCAGCTTTGGCTGTGTGGTCTCTGTCCCAGCACCATGCAGCTGGATTTCCCCTCGGGTGGGTGCCCTGCCAGCACCAGTACTGATCTGATTCAGTGGGAAGCCCAAGGCAGCTCCAGCCCCTGCCCTGGCTGTGTGGGCCGTGGGGAAAGGAGAACAGCCCACGCCTGGTGGGTGGGGGAACACCACGGCTCTTGCAAGTGTTTTTCCTTGAATTAGCATCAGAAGACAGGAACTGCAAGTGATAGTCTCCAGAGTGCTGCGTAGGAGAGAACTCCTGCTCATTTGGGTGTGTGGCTAGTAGGGCTTGCACATATAGGAGTGTTTTTTTAAAGAATCTAAAAATATTATGTTCATGGCAGGCCGTTTCTGTCCCACAGAGTCACCTACTGCATTGCAAAAGGTATCTATGGGCAAAAATTTAAGGAAGTTCTTTCTGAAGTTGCTAGAAGCTTCCCATAATGAATCACTCCAGACAGTATCCCTCCCAGGCCACTCTCATGTAATACTGGGATTATTCTGTTTGCCAGAGAAAATTCTAACTAGTATCAACATCACTTCATGCTTTTTCTGCCAGTAAGGGCTAGTGACCAGACCAGAATAGTTTGCCATATATATTTTGCATCCTTTTCTTCTCCCCAGCTGTGTACTGCCAGTCAAATGCTTTCTACCCAAGTCAAGAACAGAAGGATTTGGTTTTAAGCCATGTTTACTCAGACGTTCCTTCCAAGGGCTCCAAAATTACAACCATGGAGTTGCCTCAATGAATCATTCGGTGTGTTAAAGTGATCCTCTGGGAGAACTGACAATGCACAGTAAAAAAAATTGGTGTTTCCTGGGTAGCCCGTCTCCACCAGCCCTTCTGCTGCTGTGAACACTGTGGCATTAGGCTGCTTGCTAATATGCTGTAGAACTGCTTGACCATCCCAGAGAAAAGAAACAACAGGGTGTTCATGGCAGGCAGCCAGAGACCCCACGCAGCGCTGGAAGGAGGAGGAATGGGGCACTGCTGCAGTTTGGTTCTGCTTCACCTGCTGCTCCCTGCCTAGATGGACAATGCAGGACTCAGGATGTGTCAGGCTCCAAAAACATCATTATTGGCTGCTCAGTGTGAAATTTTTATACCTACTTGCTCAGTTTTGCTCTACACCAGGAACTGAATGACTGAAGTCCTTCAGGATAAAAGGAGGCTCAGGGGGAACCTTATCACTCTCTACAGCTCCCTGGAAGGCGCTTACAGCCAGGTGGGGGTTGATCTCTCCTCCCAGGCAATGACTCACAGAACAAGAGGAAACAGTCTTAAGCTTTCCTACAGGAAGTTTAGATGTTAGAACAAAAAAATTTCACTGAAAGAGTGATTGGTCATTGGAATCATCTGCCCAGGGAGGTGATGGAGTCACCATCCCTGGACATTTTTTAAAAAAGACTGGATTTGGCACTCAGTCCCATGGTTTAGTTGATGAAGAGGTGTTAGGTCACAGGTGGGACTTAATGATCTCAAAGGTCTTTTCCAACCTGGTTCATTCTGTAATTCTGTGATAAAAGACGCCACCATTCTCTTCTTGCTCACAGACCTGATCTCCATGAACAAAGTCACATGCCTCTAATATAAAAAAGGGAGCTGATCCAAGCAGCACAGGTGAAAAAGGCACAGAATCACAGAAGGTTGGAAAAGACCTTTAGGATCAGTGGGTCCAACCATAAACCCAGCCCTGCCAAGTCCACCACTAAGCCATGTAAGCACACACAAGTAAAACAATTTGTTCTTCTTACAGATAAACATGGTATTTTGTTTTTGTAACAAGAATCCCTGGTCACAAAACAGATGATATCGTTGCACCATGGAGCCTGGAACACGCATGGAAGAGAAGTTTGCTCATGCCCAGCACCTGAAGAGAAATTCTCCCTCACTCTGCACACAGGAGTTTCATGCAGCTGCAACTACTCTGGTAGCTCACCTTTAGAGGCCTTACCCATTTTTAAAAAAAATCCTGACATACCAAATGATGTATGAAAGACTTAAGGTACTCCAAGGGTGCTGGTTGAATTTACCGTGCTGTGATAGAACCCTAAAAAGCTACACTAAAGATAGATGGACAACAGGAAGGAAGCCAGTTTCACGCAGCACTGCAGGACTTTTTGTATCATCTACACACTTTTGTTCTTTCCCAGACCTGAAGCAGTGGTCAAGCAGTGTCACTCCTTTATTTGGCTGAAACAAAACCCTGTTCTGGGTGTGTCTAGCTATTGTCAAAGAAGGCAAGAGTTTAAAGCACAAAATGCTTGTTTTTGAGTATTCATTAGTAAAGTCTGCCTGCAAGTGCAACTGTGGACAGAAGACCTGAGTTGTCTACAGGGCTGTGTTTAGCAGTGCACTCTACTCACAGTGGCATTTATTTTTCAAATAAAAAAGCATCACATGTTTTTATGTCTCCTCCTCTTTAGGCTTTCAAAAAAGTTATGCGAAAGGAAGGAAATATTACTTTAAGAAACCCAGCAACAACCAATGTTTGCTAACTTGAAAGACAGCTTTTTTCTCCCAGTGACTTGGGTATGCTTCCCTGTGTGGAGGATTATTGTGCAGTAACAACATGTCATGAGCAATTTCACAGCAAAAGCTCCTGCAGATGATAATCTGGTCTGCACTGAGTACAAGAATGTTTCCTGTTGTACCTCCACTCCTCTTTCCTTCCAACACTTTTCATTAAGCTGGACTGCTTAATTCCCGATCGCTTCAAATCAGAAGCAGTCATCACCAAAGCTTATCTTGAGTAAACATTTTGTAACAGTAATTAAAAGAATGCTTGACAGAGGGAAAATGTGGGGCATTTGTTCTTAATCTTGTGACCTCACATGGGACATCAGGACATGGGGTTGCACTGCTTCTTCTGTCTGAGGAAGAGAGGGGTAGCTGGGTAGATGGAGGTATGAAAGATACCAAACTCAGTCAGAAGTAACTTTTGATTTTTGATGGATATTTACCCATAAATATATTAAATTAACTTGCTGTTTCTGAATGGGATGCTCAGCCCTTCCAATGCATTGCTGAACAATTTTTAATGGTTTTGTTTTTGATGGTAGTTTACTTTTGAAGATTAATTTAGAAGGAAGGAGGTGACTGTAAAGGAAACGTTCCACATTACCCACTTCTAGAACAGGGACAGCAGCGCCATCTGACATTCACAAATTTATTTTCTAACAAATGTCACTGCACTTCATACCTCACAAGTATTATTTTTCCTTTTACCTCTTCTCTTTTAAGAATGCCTGTGGTCATCCAAGTACAAAAAAAAAATTCCTGCATTTCAAACCAGCAATTTTCCTTGTTTACGTGTTAAAGGAAACAGATGGTGTTCCCACAAACTATCTAGCCCAACATTCTCAAAACATTGTTAACCACTTAATCCGTGCAGAGCAGCTAACAGGCACCAGCTTTGGCTCTGGTGAAACGTGTAATGAGCCTTCAAACTTTCGGTACTGCAAAACAAAGACAACTGGGCAGAAAGTTTGTTCTGTTCTTGCTGAAGACCACGCTCTTCCAAAAGCAATTACTTGGGCCTTTTCCATGCCAATGGCATGTCTCTAACCAAACAAAAAGAGCTGAATGTGCATGTACTTTACAAAATGTCCAGTGCTGTGGTTCATTAAATCCTGCTTTCCTAAATATAGGGAGAGAAAAACCAACATTCTACTTCTTCCAGGATTAAAATGCATGTTAGGCTGCAGAGAACATTCCTAACTACAGCAACAAGAAGACCATTCTCGTGCTTACAGCAGATACACAACACTGTAGTTTACATTGTTTCACAAGGACAAAGAGCAAATAAACCTATTGAAGCAAACAAAATTACTCTGAATTCATAGCAGTACCGTGGAGGGCAGAATTGGGCCTGTTCTCATGAATTCTCATGCAATTCCTGATATGCAGCATGATGGAAAACCAGTGAGCTTTACAGGGCAGCTAAAAAGGGCAGCTTGGTATTTCCAGGTATGGCCTCTCAATCCCAGTATCCCACTGATGCTTGCTGACTGCTTCTAAAATAGATTTTAAATAATGCTTTTTGAAGGTGGGAAAGAAGGGCAATATATTTTAAATCGGGACAAAGAACTGCATTAAAACGTATGTGACCCCACGATGCTCTCCTCCTCACCCCATGGGCAGGGCTCAACAGGTGAATTACCCTGGAAAGAGTTCTGCCCTGCAGAAGGCAAAGTGGTGATGCATGAAAGGGTGCTGGCACAAAGCCTGGATGTGGGAAAAAATAATCAAAGTGGGTGCAAGGAAATGAAAAAAAAAAAATCACATATGTTTACTGTTGTAAATTGTTTCTGTACATTCAATATGAAACTTTAATTGTTGAAATTCTGCTCCTGCGGCCCATAGGTGGATATGTAACAGCCATCTGGGCTCCTTTAGGCTTGTAACAAGCATAAAGTAGATAAAGAGAATATAGAGAAATATCAGAGAAAATTAAGGGGAAAAAATTCCCTACTCTCTAGAAGTTCTAGACTTTCAGAAGGCAGTGGCTGGAGCCACTGAATGATGTCAGATTAGGCACTGAACCACCTCCTGGCCATTCTTCCTGTTCTGCTGCATGTACTTAGGAAGCCATGTGTGTCTCTTTAAATGTTTTGAGTTTTTTTTTTTTCCCCTGGAGAAAGGTTCAGTGGCTAAGCTGAACTGAAGGAAGGTTGGGTTGAAAGACAGAGACAGGTAATTTAGGTATTTGAAAGAACCTGGCTAGCTGGATAAAACTGTCATTTTTACAGAAAGCAGGTAGTGTTTCCACTCATGTCTTCTGCAAGCTGCACCAGGATTTCCAGTGACTGGTAATAAATTTCCTGACAGTAATACCTACCGTATCACTTTTGGTTGCCTGCTCTGAAAAAAACCAAGCAATCATGCTTTTACTTATTTTCTGTATACAATAACCTACACCATGTATTTCCCTGCCGCCAAAGAGTAAAGGTTGGCATTTCACATGTGCTAAGGATACTCTTACCAATGTTTGGGTTTGTAAGCTGCTACAGGTTATGAACTTAGAACACTTTATTTTAATCCAAATAATGTATGAACATTGGACTGCTATAAAATGTTCTGGTGTAGTATTTTCTGCCAAGACTGAGTTGTTGGAGAGCTTTGATCAAGTCTCACAAGCTGGAAGAGACGGGAGGATGTCTGTAGAGGCATTTCTTCTGATGGACTGGACTTGTAGCTCAACTATGAGTTGTTTTGAATGCTAAGGCCCAAACGTCTCTACCAGGCAAGAGGAAATTGTCAGACATGACTGTATTGATCTTCTGGGCTGAGTGAGTTATCAGCTGCAGCGCGCGGCAGAAAGAGATGCGGCACCAAGGCGCACTGTGACACCTCTGCTTGTCTTTGAGTGGGTGTTCACCACAGAGATTTCTTAGAATATTCAGATGTGTGAAGATAAGAACACACGAAAAAATGCTACCACGATACAGGATGGATTTATTTCTTGATGCTGCTTTCATCTTCAAAAAACCTGCTCATTTTCTCCTACATTTTATCTCCATTCGCTGTCCAAGACCTACACCTATGAAGATTCTGCTGTAAATGCTCTCAAAAGCTAAAGAAGGTCTAGATGTCACTTATTCACGGTGTGTTAAATTTAAAATGCCGAACTCTGCAGGCTCAGGCATTAAAACAGAAACTTTTAAATGTGCCTGTGAAGTGCCTCATCAGTAGATGCCCAGTCTTAAAAAAAACCCCTGTGGTACTGTCATGTAAACAACAGCATGTAATGAAAATGGGTGCTACAATTTTCAGGCAGTATTATTTCAACAAGACTTATACAAGGTTTGGGTTGTGAATCTTGAAGATACAGGGCACAAATTGTGGAAAAAATGTGACATCACAAGCTAGCCTGGATTTAAACCCTCATTGCTGGTGAAAAGGGTATAACCAACTGCTTTGCAATCAACTGCTAGCTTAATCCTGACTTTTTAACTTCTGGTGTGACCTCTCCAATTAATCAGTACACAAAAGCAGGGTCATTACACTATTTTAAAGATTTGTGTCTTTCCTAAATCTGAAATGTAGGTTTATAGTCTTTCCAAACAATTAAAAAAAAATCTGTGAAGTTACATAAATGCCCTAAGCTCTGATTAGTATAAAATGACAGGGCTCTATGAAGTGTGGTAGAATACTGCTGAACTTGCATTAGCTGCAGCTTTAGATGATAGCGTTGAATTTTTTCTCACTGATGTTCATGATTGCAAACTGACTGCAGATAAAAAGGTCTGTATCTCCAGATCTTCCCAAATGGGCTGTCCAAAGCAGCAAAAAAATCTCAACAGCTCTGTCACTGGCAAGATTTGATTGGGTGTTTTCTTTTTGTTTTTCTTTTAATGATGTTTTTGTGACATGATCCTGCTCTCTCTCTCTCTCTCACCAGCTCTAGGGCTTTCTGCCAGCTGTGTTATGAGCAACATTTCTGCTTGCTTCAGTGGAACAGGCTTGCTGCTGGCTGGCCTTGAATTGCAAGGCTGACTGGGAAGGGGTATTTCCAAGACTCTGGTAAGAGTCATTCTTGCTGACAAAATGTAATTAAAGAGAGTCAAACTAACACTTCTGAGAATGTCCCATTTTTGAGAGGAGAGGAAGACAACAAGAGAGATGAGCAAATCACATCATTACTATTAAATCATCAGCATTTTTAAGAGGAGTGTGAAGAGGATAGTTGTCCAACATTCTTGATAAGAGTTTTACCAGTGTCATGTCATCTCCATGACAATTATTCATATTTAGGCAGACGGAGACATCATCGTTTTTGCATGCATTGGCCAACAGAGCTAAAAAACTGATGTGCTACAGGACTTGTGATAGAACAGGCATGAACTCAGAAATAATGTCTATGGATAAGTCTTACAGAGAAAAAATCCCCCCTCCCAGTTATTGTGTGATAAGTTTTAGTGGAGAAATAAGCTTGTCTGCTAAAGCATTCTCTAGAAAACTGTGATTAAATCTGAGCTGCAGTTTTGATAAATGGGAAGTATGTGGCAAAACACAGCACCTCAGCATTCAGGTCTCTTGTCCATGACAAAAAAGAGTATCTTGCTTTGGCCATCCCAGTCTGTCTAGTCTCCCCACTTTAGAAAGGTTGTCACATGAAGAACTAATTACAAACCCATACTTGTTTTCTATGCTGGTAATACTACGACTGTCTCTTTCCAAAGACAGAAGCCCAAATTTAGGGCAAGTTTGGCAGAGGAGAGGAAAGAAAGAAAAAGGATGAGGTGTTAAAGACAGGTAGGGCAGAGAGTGTCCTGTTGTGAATGACATGAGATCCTGAAGGCTCACAAACAAAAACCAGTTTGGTTCACTTCATACAAATAATTTTAATCTTTTGAGGTGCTTAATCTTTTTTTCCTGTTATTTCTTTCCTCCTATACTGAATTTCTAGACTGGAGGGGGGAGCTTCATTTGGGAATCGTTGCAATAGGGTATTTCCATGACTTCTTGTTTTCCTTCCTGTCAGACATTTCTCAGAACAGATCCTTCCCTGTCAACAATTTCAGTTTTTGTGAATCGCATTTCCCAGTGGGCAAAAAAATGGTTGGGACGAAGCATTGCCAGAGAGTTTCAATTCCACAAGAGTGTTCTCAGAGGTACACTTGGACAGAAACAATGGAAGTGCCCCTAAATCATTTAATTTGGGAACTACGCTGCTCTGAGAGAGGTAAATAAAACCTTCCAGGAGGAAGAAGCCTGATTTGATTTGATTTGATTTGATTTGATTTGATTTGATTTGATTTGATTTGTAGAGGTTCTCTGACTCGCAAGCTATATTGGCTCCCTTTCTGTATGGGTATCTCAGGGCAGCTGTACAGACAAGTGCTTCTAGTAAGTGGTGTTTAGATTAGCACAGCTTGCTTTGGCAAGTTTATGGAAGGCACAGACACCTTTTAAACAGATATAAACTCTATCCTCAATTGTTTGTTGTATCTGTATAATAATTATACCAGGCCTCAGTCATGACTGATTGTGCATATGTAAAAGCTGTGATGGTAAAACCTAATGGGAATATATTACTGTCTTTTAAGGATTAGGGATGGACTGGCTTATGGAAGAAGGTTCCTGTCTCCTAGGAACCTAACTACCTTAATTTCACTTTGCTCCCATTTTAACAGTCTGTTTGGGGAGAAAGATTAATTCAGATTCATGTTTTAAAAAAAAAAAAAGATGCAATACTGCCATTGCTATATAAAAAAGAAAAATTGAAATGTTTCATGTAAACATATGGAATGATGATATTCTAGTGCTAATTAGTTTTCCTCCAAATCAAAACATGTAAAAAATCATAGAATGCCTGCCAAGACTTTAGATTTTCTAGGACTGGTGGACTATTTACTGGTGGCCAGCAACCTGTCTTCATCTACTCATTTCCTATCTCCAGAAACCACACTTCCTCCTTATGATGAGATTTACTTTCTGAATAATCAGTTTTCCACTCATGTGTTTTTTTTCTAAAATGCTCTGCTGCTTTGCTTAGTACTTAGAGGGCAATTTAGATTACCCAAATCTGGTGTTTTGTTTCAGACATAACCAGAGGTTCAGTTAGGTTTCTAACCACCAAGAAAGAGCTCATAAGTTTGCATTTTCTTTTATTATTACTATTGTTTTACTGTTTCTAGCAAAGGTTTGATCCTTCTCTTGTGCAGACAGATTTGTGTCCCCGAAGACCTTGGTTATTGGATTAGATTGCAGGACTGGCCTTTTTTTTCTGATACTCCAGGGGAAAAATGCACGCCTCTGGTCTACAAATAGAACTGATGAAAAAGAGCCCTGTGCTCAGGGAGGAACAGGGAGTAATGCTGAGCTCATATATTTGCTCAGCCTAATAAAATGCAGTCTTTTACTTGAAATACTTCTCTAAATCACATCAGTCACTAACTACTGCTTGCTCTGCCTTGTAGGATGAGGGATTAACTGCACTGCCTTTTTATCAGTAAGATGGTTGTTCTCCTATTACCATCACATGGAAAGTTACAAGTGAAACTCCTGAGCCTAAGAAAAGGGCTGTGTGTTGTTTTAACCACTGAGCTTGCGTTTAGTTTGAGGTATTTTCATCCTTTAAGAGCACACTTTGTGACAGCAAGCTCTAAGTGTTGAGGTATGTGTTACCATTCCTGCTGCACTCAGCAAACTTCCTGTGTGTTCAGCACTTTCAACACTGAAGCAATATTTTGTTACGAAGGAGACAAATCCCCAAAGCAGAGTTTGTAATGTGAAAGCAGAAGAAAAGAGGGACTATATGATCACTGTTTGGGCCACTTATGGAAACCCCATCACAGGAAACTGTGGTATTTCAGGCCTGAGGGTAAATGGGGACATTATCTTGGAATGTAAATACATTTTACCAACAAACTGCAAAACATTAGCTATGATCCCATTCTTTCTGATAATAAAATAATCCGCCACACAACTCTTTACTGTGCTTAATGTCTTTCTCTTCTTGCTTCATAAACATGAAAATAGGCAAGGAAAACAAGACAATAATGTAAAGGCAGGCTTATTTAGGAAGAAACATTATAAGGAGCCATTTGTTTCCTCCCAGCTAGGACAGTACTTGTGTAATTGGAAGGAAAAATGTAATAATGTGGCTAACTGGCTCCTGCTACTGAAGTCTGTGCCAGAATTGTCAGGGTGGTGCTGCTTGTGGGGTGGTGTTTCTCGTGCATTGAACCAGCATGACTCTTAACATAAATAAAAGACAAGGAACAAGGTCCGTTCCCATAGCCATGGTTTACCCAAACCTCCTGCTGAAGGCAGTGACCTCTTGATAAAGGCAGAGTTAGTAGGATGGCAGGGTGTGAAACCCTTGGTTTATCAAGGACATGTTTATACTTGGAAATAGGCCAGGGATGAAGATGAGTTCCTTCCCTATTCCGCTCTATCCACTTTTAAAAGGTGAATAAATCTGAGTGTTTCCTGAACCGCAGCATTCCAGTTCAAACAGACCAACAAACAAAAAAGGAGATTTGTTCCAAGCTAGCATTAATTTCTATTTGCTGGAGTTGGTGTGCCTTGTGGGAGCTGTAGTTCAGGGCTGATAACTCCCACATCAGTCTCATTCTGTTTTGTGCAGGGTCTCCTTGACCAACAGTTCTACCGGTTCCTACAGAAAGCTGTTTTCCAACAAGGAAATAATTCCCTTAAATTTTTTGCCAATTCAAGATGGCAGGGACAGCACAACAGATCAGCTAGGGGAAAGACTGAATCAGAAAATGGATGTTTGAATTACGGTAGTGACTTTTTTCATGTGTAGCTTTCTCTACTTCAAAGAGTAGGTGTGAAGAAATTATTAATTACATACGCAAAAGAATCTTTGTGCTTTGGCAGCACCTTTCCCAAAGGATGTTCTCAAAGCAATCTGTACAGAATGAGTTCCCTCATAATTAACCCACATATTTTGCAGATGAGATGCAAAAACACCACTCAAGACTATGCAGAATTCTGTGACAAGGATAAAAACCAGGTTTCCTGAATGTCAGATTTGTCTGAAGTCTCTTTCTCTTTGCTGGCTGCAGCAAAAGAGTATAAGGTCCAAGGCAGAGCACAGAAAGATGGAATAAATTCTAACATCAGCTTTCACCTCTTTACGCTCCTCAGACACTCTCCACACTTTGGGGTGGAACCGTTCTGTGACTGAACTTGCAGCAGATCTGCAAAAGCCTGGGGCTAACCAAGGCTAACTTTAAACCACCCCTCCTTATCTCTGCCATTGGTAGAGTGAGTTTTAGAAGGTGCTATTTTTATTTGATAGAGGGAGCCAATACAGCTCTGTTGTCAGTAACTAGTTTGGCCAGAATCAATTAATCACTGTAATTACCTGCCTCGGGACTCCTTTTTGACTCGCTCTGCCTTGCTGGCTGAGGAGATGCGTTACCTCAGCACAGCTTAATAACATGCCTGCTGCTGATTTACTGCTGCTCGAGGCTAGACAATTCCTGCCTGACAGCAGCTCCTGAGCCCTGCCTGCCAAACCTGTATGGCAGCCAAGCCACACGTTTGCACAAGGGAAGCAAGCAGACACGTGCAGAAAGGGATAGTACAGAAACTGCTGCTGGTCCCGCTTAAAGCAGCATCCAGAGTACACAGCTTTCTTCTCTAGCTCCTGCTATGGAAAGGGAGAAGACTTGCATACAGCAAGAACTTGCAGCAAAACCCATCAACATCCTTGAGACCAAAATACACAGCTTGCTGACCAGCAGATTCTGCTGATGGAAGGAGGCAGAGTGGCTCATTTAAGCCTTTGAAGCAGGTGTCACAAGTCTGAGAAAAGATATTGTTCGTTTTGGAAGAGAAAGCAGAGACCCCAAATCAATACTTCAGGATACCCAGTTTTTCTTAATATTAAGGATTGTTTTTACTGATCCTTAGAGGAGGAGGATTGGGAGGGCAGACTGTTTCTTCATACAATGGAGACAAGTGCTAAAGAGCTTCCCTTTAATTAGGCTTTTCTTTCACAAAGGCATTAGCAGAGTTGCAGCTGCAGCTGTAAAAAAGCAGCTTGGCAAGATCAGGATGATAAAGAATGGAGTAGTTTTACCTCAGACATCTCCTTCACTAATAAGTTGTCTCTTGCCTGCCACGGTTTCAATCCCAATGGGCTCCTTTCAGTGTAGAACTGAGCAATTCCAAGGAGCAAGAGATAAATCTACCTCTGATCAAAGTAGGATGCTGCCATTAGGTTTGCCAGCCACTAATGAGACTAAGGATTCTTAGACTAAATAAATTTAAGTCAGGACTAAAGCAAGTAGCAAATATTGGCTAGGGCTGAGCAGGCTGGCATTTACTTCAATTGAGGATGAAATGCTTTATAAATGTGCACGTTTAGTTATTTTACAGTGGGAAGTATAGCTGGCCTTTCATGGGTTGCACGGAATTAAAAGAAAACAAGCTACAACTCTGACAAATAGATAATTTTCTAAAGGGGACTTGAATCCAGAAAAAATGATAATCAAGGTTGCTGAAAAAAATTCTAGGCAGAAACTTGGAGAAAACAGGTGCTTTGCAGATTTTGATTTTTGTACCTCAATAAGAACACTGAACTAAGACTAAAACAAAGATTTCAGAATCTTAGTGGTCCAAGAGTTTTAACATAAGTCCTAGCAGCCAAAAGGTTTATGCAGAACATCCTGTTATTTTCATTGGAGCTGGAGAGGGTGGGAGGAAACAGAAGAAATCTCTGATCAGTAGGAAAATTCTTTCTGTGTGGAGTAGAAACATGCATTCATTATGCTAAGCAAACTATCCTAATAGTATTTAGGCAAGTCAGGTACTAAAAAGAAGGTACATAGTGCTCGGTCCAAACTAATACCTTGGGCTTTCCTACAGACCTTAGTGCAGATCTGCTGTATGGTGCACCTTCTGTGCTCAAGCTGAGGCATCTCTGAACATGTAAAATGTTTCCCAAAGACATACCCTAAAATGAGATCTCTTCTGTTCTGTCCCATCAATAGGCTATTTACCAGGAGCTCACTAACTACCTTGGAGGGTATCCACTATGGGGAGGTAAACAATACTGTCCCTGGAAAATGATTTCAGTGTATGTAGTCTACGTGGAAAGAAGAAAATGAGAGAAAATACATAGGAGTTATCAAGAAAACCCTCATAATTGCTCCAACAAAGCTCCTATCTCTGCCTGTGCAGCAAGTGCAATTTTCTTGTATTATCTTCCTGCACAGCTTATAAAGCATAACTATGGAAAAGCTGAACAAGCAACAAAGATCTTTCTCTCTTGCTCAGAAGGCAAAAAATCCATTTATTCTTATCAAGGAAAATGAAATTATAACAAGGAAATAAAAGCATTAGAAGATTACTTCCAAAAGCCTGATATGAAAAAGGATGACCTGTGGGTGATGTGGGGGAAAAAACCAAAACAAATAGTCTTGCCAATCTAAATTAGATGAAAGTTTAAACCAGTAAAGAACTTCCTGAGAGAGCCTTTATCTGCTCACAGAAATTGGATATTAATGCTGTGCTTTAAGCTCTAAAGGTAAGGAGGATGCTGGTATCTCAAGCTGTTGAAGTGGGAATGGAGGGACTGAAAGAATTTCTTTTTAGCTTTGTATTCCTTCCTTGGGTATCTTCCTTAATCCTTTTCAGTCACCAGGACACCTGTCAGGTATCTTGTGAAGGTAAAATGAGGGAGAGGCAGAAGATGAGGAGAACTTAAGAAGAACAGCAGGAATAAGGGGGTCCCACATAATGCAATAACGCAATAATGGCTGCATGATGGAGCTGCTGCAGCTCTCGCTTTCAAGCAAGAAATTTAACTGTAGGTAAACATCAAGTGCACTCTTAAAAGGTTTAGGTTTACTATTAAAACATCCCTCATCATCATCATCCTCTTGTTTCCTCAACTCTTATGAGTATGGCCTTTGTCACATCAATCATTGATTCCTCTTTGTAGTTTAGACCCACTGGGACTGCTCCAGTGACAGTATATAATTTTTAATTAAACAAAAAATACTTGGGCACATGATGTAACTGTTCAGTAATAAGTGGCAGAGTTTATCTTGCTGCAGCAGCTCTTTTGAACATACAATGTGAGAGTGCCATGTGAGAGCCTCGGAGGAGCCTGAATCACACACTTCTCTCAGCACAGGTGAGCTGCTTTGGAGCTATGAAGTAAAAGCAAACGCACACACCTTGTTAGTCACAGATGGACCATCAATACACCTCTGCATGGAGGGTGGCACCTGGTAAACATCTTGTCCCACCAGACCATGACCAGTTGGTATCTGGTAAATTCCCTGATTCCGGTGGGAAGGTGGCACTTGGTAGACAGGGTCCCGTGCTGAGGCGTGGGAGCTCGGCACTTGGTAGATCTTTTGGTGGTTGAAGGGCTGATTCATCAATCCTGAGCTGGGCATTTCCTGGCCAGAAGGACTGTCCTGTACCACGGCACCTATCAGGAGTTTCACGCGGTTGCCCGGGACGATGCCTTGGCGGCCGTGTAGGGAGCAGAGCCACCATCCTTCCAGGCCCTCAGTGTTCTGCTCTATCACCGTCAGGATGTCTCCCTTGCGGAAGGCCAGCTCCTCTGCACACTCGGGGACATTGTCGTACAGGGCTCTTGCCATAAGGTTCTGTGGAGAAACAAAGGCGAGAACGGCAAATCAACAAACAAGCCTGAATTCTTCTGTATCTTCAAGCACATTCTAAGTGATAAGAAGTAAGACCTGAATTTGAAAAAGAGGTTTGCAAGAAATCAAAATAACATGGAAAATCATACAGCACAGGATTCCTCTGTCCCAAGTTGGAAAAATGAGAGGCTTATGCATTAGCAACACTGCTAGTGATAAATTTTCCAGCGACAGTGGTTCAGATAGAAGCTCTTTATACAGCCTAGTCACCTGAACAGACAGAAAGTCAGGAGAGTTCTGCTCTTGGCACTGAGGTACTCTTCCTGTGAATGAGGGGCTTGTACCTTCACCTCTTGACACTGATTTCCCTATAAATGTGCTCTGTGTACTGCTACAGCCAGCTAGCAGCCATTAAAAATAAACCTGAACAAGACTCACAAGGAGTGAGTAATCCAGAGTAGTTTTTCCCAAACATTTTTATGTTTGTGGGGTCCCAAGACACTTTCCATGGAGGTGCAGATCCCATTACTGTAAAGACACTGGCCTGGCATTTTTTAGCTGACACCTGCAGGTGCCTTAAAGTGATGGATCTGTAGACCACCCGGTAAGAAAAGCTGTCTAAAATAAAAGTTGACAAAACATCACAGGTTTTGAGCTATGATGCTCGTTTTTGCATTTGTTCCTTCTCACTCTCTGCAAGTTTCTTCAGGGGCACAGCACAGCATAGCAGCAGCTTAAAAGGTAAAACACTTCCTCACCTGCTGCCTCAAAACCACCACCAAGAAAAACACCCCTCCAAAACAACTTCAAAGAACACGGTTCCTCTGAGTTCCACCTTCTGTAGAAATATCTTATAGAGAAAAATATAATTTTAAAGAAATAACGTCTCCAGTGACCCCAAGTGGGGTCATGCTTGTGCCATGAGGAAAGCAGTGCCCCATCTCTGCGGGCCAAAGAATGTAAGAATGTGGGTATCAACCAGCAGCACAAAGAGCCTCTGTGTGTAACTTAAGGGAGTCTTAGGGCAGTCAAGGAGTGTCTGACTTGTGTCAACATATTTTAAGGACTCTTAGATGCATTTTGCTTGATTATGTCAAGTGGAGCAGTGCCATTAACAGAAGGGACCTTCACAGCTCTACCCCCAAGCATCTGCCCAGTGCTCCAGGCAGGCTTTGCAGCTTGCCCTGACTTCTGTCCTGTTGGGGTTCTACTCCCAGCAGTACCTCTGCTACGAAGTTTTAAGCCAGCTCTAAGATGGTGTAAGATTGTTGGCTGTGATGTGTTACTAATAAGAACCACCTCCTCTCACAGACGGAACTACCTCTCTTTTCTTTTTCTTTGCAGGTCTCTATGGCACATCCAGTTCTGAGTAACTGGCCAAGGTATTCAATGGAAAGTAGGCAGGCTGTCTGCACTAACATTCCTGGACCACTCAAAAAGGCCATGAAGATTTAATTTCTTGGCTCTGGTGATATTTCCAGACGTGTTGGAAACAACTGCTCCATGACTGCCTGATTTTCAGTGAAGGCGGTCAGCAGAGATGGTTATAATCTAATTGTAAGCACTTGAAAAAATATATAGAGCCCTAGATCTGGAGTGCTCAGGCTGAAATATCTGGATGCAGTACACAAAATGAAATGGAGCTAATCCACCAAAAAGGATATGCAGCTGTCTTAAAGATTTATCTTTCAAATGTCAAAGGAATAGCATCAAGTAAAGTTTAGTGCTTTTACCTGTCATATTTATCCTCCTCCTTGGATATATCAGAACCTTTTTCTAAATCATCCCTCACTTGTTATATCTTTCCCTGTTGATACACTGGTGTTTTCCCATCATTCCTGTGCTTCCTCAAGACAGAGATTTTCATTTGACCTTGTGCAGTGTAGCTGGTTGTGTGCAGGGCTGACTGGTGGATGGAAGGGGGATAAGCTCAGATGTCACATAAAAGGTGGGTGAACTTGCATTTCCCAAGACATGCAGTGTTGAAATGGGGTGAACGAGATCAGTTTCCTCTTCTCTGAATGGGAGATCAGCTTTCAAATGTATGAGAAACACTGGCTTTGCCTTTCATCAGCATCATTAGTGAGGTCGGTACAAATTAAGCTTTGGCTTGGAAAAGTAGGATTGCCATTTTGAACTCCCATGTAAAACAGCACTGGGGCCCACCATTCCCTCTGATGTACGTCTATTCAGGTCATCATTCAACAACACTAAGATATCAGAAGAATATAGATAAAGCAGGGAGCAATATTTGTCCATGCCTTGGCAGGACTGTGAAACTATTATTTAACATGGTCAAAAACAGTGGTCTCTTCTTGAGTACTACCTCTGTGCTCTTGCTGTGTCAACCAGGCTGCTTAATAGAGTCCATGAAACTCAGAAAACAAGAGCCCCTGCCTAATCTGAATATTCAAGTTAATCTCTTATCTCTAGCAGGGGAAATCTACTAATGAGACTAGAGCCTGTGCAACTTAAAGAAGACTTTCACAGAAGAGTTGTTTAAAGGAGGAAGATTACAGCTGGCTGGGGGGAAGCACAAACCAAGCAGGCTAAATCAATGTAAATGTGTATTCTTCTATACTTTGGTGTTCAAAGGTATTTGAAAAGCTTGATTAGCTTCTACAGCAAAGCAATTCTTAGAACAAAGCCGAAATGGTGGTAGAATTAGAGAAGACAAAAGTTCCCATGTGAATTTTGTTTTTTCCAGTTGCTCATTATCTCTGTCCCAGTGACCTTCTCACCACCTGGCACGCAGCATATTAACACTTTCTGGATGTGCTTCAAGAACTTCTTTGCTGCAAACAGCTTCAGATTCTCATTGTTGGTGTTAACTCAGGCACCAGTATGCGAATTATACTAATTGGTTGCTGCTTGTTTTACAGCCATTTCCCCAAGGCCTTTTAAATAGCCCAGAGCCATGCCACCAGCATCAGTCATTGATGGAGCAGTGAAGCAGGCAAAATATTCCTCCAAATAAGCACTGGGACCAGAAACACTAAGCCTGTTGCCTGGTGCCAGCAGCAAAGGCTCTGCTCCTGCTAAGCAAACCTTCTGTGTTTTCCCTGACTTCATTCTTCTGCCACAGGATTGTTCAGTGCGAGCTTCAGAAACAGTGTCACAGTTACTTTCACGAGTCAGCAAAATCTGGCTTGAGAAAAATGAAATTGTGACCACAGAAGGAAAGCTTTTGGAAACCACAGAGGCACCTTTAACCTGCTGTGGTGATCAAGATAGCAGTCTCTACTTTTCCACACAGGGAAAGAAGTTCTGATCAAAGACATCTTTCAACACTTGTGGGCCGTATCTCCATATGCCGTATCTGACAAACCTGAGTAATTTTTTTTATTCTGTGGACATTGTAGCCCATATATCAACACTTCTTATTTGTCTCATCAGCTAAGGGAGTGGGGGCAGTTACATGAAGTTAATTGGACTTGCGCTGAAGAGGCATGGTTCTGTCCACTCAACTGTCTGAGAACCGACACCAAGTGACCACTAAGATCTGATAACGAGAAGACAAAAGCACAGTAGTGACCTTTTGGTATCACTAAATGCTAAAAAAACCTTGGCCATTTCCTAGACAAATCAGCAATAGAGAAAGGGCAGAGAAAACTGTTTTCACAACTGGTAAGTTGCACAGAAGTCCCTTTATATTCCCAATAAAAAGAAAAAAAAAGGAGGGCAACAGATGCACAACTACAAACTCAAGTTCTGTAAAGGCAGGGGAAAAATTACCTGATGGTAGATAGGGGAAAAAAAAAATTTGTTATAGAAATCATCTGCACTTCATAAATTAAGATACTGGCAGCTACCAGCTTCTTTTAGTAGGAGTAAGACTGAAAGTGTCTGTTGCTCTCCTTTGGTCCAGTTAAATTAACTACATGATAGGTGCAGTGGTGCTGCCCTCAAAATCCAAAAGTACCTGTGGTCTCTGTGCACCAGCTCCATTCTCCTGAGCCCCCTGTGCTGTGGCAGCCCTACTTCAAGTAAGGAGGGCTTCTCTACAACTAATGGCTGATTGGAAAGACTCAGTTCAGCTTTCGTGCCAAGCCTTGCTAGCAATACCGGGATGTCTGGAAGCTGAAGCCAAGGTCAGGCCCCTGCTGTGTTAATGCTCTGCAGAGGCAAAACAAAAAAAACCCCGCGTTTGTTCTCAAGAAGCTTAAATTCCTCTTAACCTTGGGCTCACGAGTGCAGTCAAAAGCACCTTATGTAAAATCACAGAAAACCGGAAGTTTTAGAATCTTCTGTTAAACAAAGTGCTATCTCAGCTGTCAGCAGGTCAAAGCCAAAGGGAGCCTGACCCTAATGCTGCTGCCTGGGGATTTTAGCTGGAACATACTGCAGGAAAAGGCTCAGCACACTCTGATGATGCCATGTGTCAGAAACTGCCTAAAAAAACTGGAGCTGAAATGGATACTCTCCAGATCAAATGCAGATCAAATGCCCATGGTCCCATCTTTCTACAGCGGTTGAGACAAAAATAAAGCTTTCAAGCTCTCTCTAGGTAAAGTGAACCTGGGATTTGAAACTTCTGTCTGAGGTTTCCTTTACTGCCATTTAAAGTCCATTAGATAAAAGCTGGAAAGGGGAAATTTGTATTCTTTGCATGCCTTAGATTTTTCTTTCTTTTGCACCTAAGATGCATGACCCAGTAAGCAAGAGATGCTGCTCTGAAAACTGTCAGCTGTTCCACTTGTGGAACTCAAACTAAAAAAAGTAAGACTCTGTAAACTATCTTTTCTTCTCAGACGTTGAAGGAACTACAGGCCAAATTCAGCTGAGTAAGTGAGGTCTATTACAGAACTGTCAGAAGTGTTCTACTCTCTCCTTAGCCCATTGCAATTGATGGCTAACACATCTGCAGCTGGATGAAGACACATGAAAATACTTTGAAGATCACACTCTGTTTTGGCTGCCCTTTTTTGCAGTGAAGGCAACTCACAGAATTCTGTAATTCATAGCCTGGAGAATGAAGAGGCTGTTTGTTGATGAGGCTAAGTGGTAGAAGAGGGAAGAGGCAAGAGTTAAGGAGAGTAGTGGAAATATCTACCACTTCTGTTAGAGTAAACACACCCAGTGACGTGGGTAACGAGAGTGTGTGAGGTGCCCACAGCCATGGAAGCAAAGGCAGGAATAATAAATGACATGCTGGGAGATTAAACACAATGGTCTCTTTAAGGGCCGAGCGCGGCGGTGCCAAGCTCCCAGCACAGGGCTGCCGACCTGACTCCTCTCAGCCAGCTCCACAATGAATGAACGCTCCAGGAAAAGGTTCAACCAACCATAAGCTCAAAGAATTTCTGCTGCATCCCTCAGAGGTGCAATACGAGGATACTGATCCCCGCTCTGTGCTTGGCTGCTGAGGCGTATTGTTTTGTTCGGGTTTGTCTTGTTTTATAATATTGCTTCCTGTGTGTAGAGTTTATGTGCAAACAGGACTGGGAAAACTGCCTCTGCACTTCACTGAAAGAGGGTGGGACCCCTTTTTTCTATTATTGGACAAACTGCTTCTTAAAATGAGAAACAGCTTCTCTCCTATGTTTAGCTAGCTTGGGAGTAGGAAGGGAGGAACAAAGGAAGGAAAGGTGGGGGCAACGTCTGTGAATAAACCAGTAGCTTAATTTTGGCTGGATCATTTTTAGTTATCCATCTCATAATATTTTTGATGCAGATTCCCATCTTTTAGATTTCTTAAAAATGAATGTCTGCTATTCCAAAGGAAGCTTAAGCATTTACATACCCTTGTAGGGCTGCATTAGGCCAACAGTAATGATCTGCCTGTGAGATAAAAGGATCGTTCTGAAAACCCTGTAAAAAGTGAGTTTTATTCTGAGATACATAGTCTACCTACTGGTAGAGAGAGGAAAATTTTAGCTCTATTGTGCCTTCTGACAGAAGGGTTTCAGTGCAAGAGTCATTGGACAGTTTAACTTCAATTCTTTTCAGCTCCCATCTCCTATTTCTCACTGTCACTGCTCCTGACATAAAGCATTCATTGTGTTGTGCTGGCAAGGAAAGCAGCTCTTGAGGCACAGTAGGTAACAGGTCTATCTATAACAAACAACTTATCACAAAGGCTACTTAATAGAAGTTGACAGAGGTCACCGAATAAGACATTCAGCTTTGAAAAAACGTCTTTAGCTGGCCTGCTCTAACCTGGAAGAGGGCAGCGTGAACAGCCAAGGCAGTGCCTGATACACTCAAAGCTGCACTGGCATGTTCTTAGGTCCCTGTGGGCAGTGACATGAGGAGTGGACGATGGAATGGCACCTCCTGGCCATAAACAGCCCCCATCCATGTGCAGACCTGCAACAACTCATTGCCAGCAACAAGCTGTGTGCAGACTTCTGCTCTTTATCTCACGACGATGTCTACAGTAAAGCAGAGGAGGCAGGAAGTGCTACCACAGCACGTATCAAAGAGCCTCTGCACCAGTAGGCTGTCACAGCTACTGCAGCTCCAGCAGGGCAAAGGCCCTGAGCATGGAAGTCAGCCTGTGCCTGGCTCTGGGAACTCTGAGCTCACTTGACCCCCTAATAATGACAAAATAAGGAGCCCAGTTTCAAATGCTCACCACGGTAATGCTTCAGTATGCTCCTCAGGCAAAGCCTGTAGTTCTACTTTTCAGGCACTCTCTTGCTTTCTAATACCAAACCCCCCAAGTTTTTGGTTTAGCAAAGATGCTCTGGCTGAGCATTGCTCACCCTAACAACTAGAAGTCCTGCTGGATGGAAGTTAAGGCAGCTTTCCACACACAGATTTGGAAGACTGGTTTCACAGCTAATTCTCGAGAGAGCTATGGGCCAACAGCCTCAGCAGAGCCCTAAGGAGGACAGCTCTTCATCCACCCTAAGTATCCTTACTCTCTGGTCCTGTGCATCTCTGGAACAGATCCTGTCATGCATGCTGAAGCAGACCAAGCTGCCTGGAGGCTGAGATGGTGGAAAACCTTCTTTCTGCAGGGCAGAGAGGCAAGTGTCTTGTTTCAGCATTGCACCAAGTTGTCCCAGCCCTTCTGTCTGCCTGAGAGGCCTGATTTTCAGAGTTTGACCTGGATGGGACTCTTTTTTTTTTTTTGGTAGTGAGACAAGTTACACAGAAAGTTAAGAAGGAAAAATGGGAATGTTCCCTTTCTTACAGGACCACACTTGGGTAAGCCAAAGTAGGCACTGTGGTTCTCATGTTCTGGAATATTCACTGACAGTTTTTGCAGACACAATACTCCATCAAGCAGGGTGGGTAAGCAGTGAGCAGACCAACTAGGGTGCAGGCACTACACACTCCTGCCCAAGATGCTGATGTGATCCATTGGTTGAGCCCAGACTGGGATTCAAATGCGACATAAACATGTGAGAGGCTGAAAGTGCTCTGGTCTGAGAACCTTTTTTTGTTGCACCACAACTGCTCAGTTTTAAATGAACAGGAGATATTTGTGTGTCCATTTTTTTTCTTTTGTAGGTAGTAGACAATGTACTTTGTAAAACTGAGGCACAGACATGAACCTGTAGCATGGGAAGGAATCCAAATGCATGTCTATGAAAGAAGGAATTCGGAGGCTAGAAAAAGTGGGTGGGGGGGAAGTTAAAAAGGAAAAATGTGGCAACGAAGATTAGAACAAAGACCCTAACTGGTGCTCTGACCTGTGTGAATAAAATACTTCACTATTCTGCACTGAGTGCATCAGCTTATTGCCATGCCTGAGGTTTCATAATGGAAAGGTGAATTGAAAAGAAAGATTTCTGGCTCCCTATCTATTCAGAGCAACAAAACAATAATTCTACATTGGCAAGAAGGGAAAAAAAAAAACCCAGGCTGCCTTTGTTTGCTCAGGCGATATTCTTTTGTCTGTTGATTGAGTTTTGGTTTATTGGCTTGCCCAGTTTCATTCCAGTCAGAGGGGGTGTGAGGCATTACAAAGGCAATCACAGCAACACAACATCCTAGATGTTAAACAAGGTGTTTCTGGCGCTGGGAGGGCTGCACAGAGCAGGGGGAGTTTCAGGAGAGCGGGGCCGTTCCCTTTCCCTGCACGCCAGTGCCATGTCCGCCGTGTGCTCCGTGGAAAAGGGGCACGGCTGGAAAAGGGGCACAGCTGGAAAGAAAGGGGCACAGCTGAGGGAATGGATGCTCCTCTGGCCAGTCCTGGGCAACCCCCGGCTCCAAGCACGGCTGGGCTGCCAGACCACCCAGCCTGCTGCTGCCATCGCAGTGTCACACATGGCTTGTGACGGTGCTGGCACCCACCACTTACTCCTCTTATTCCTCTGCCCCTGAGCTCCTGGGGTTTTACACGAATGCCAAAATACCCTTCTCTTCTCTCTTTCTGGGAATACAGACCACTTCCCCCTGACTTACCTTCGAGATCTATTAATATTTTGGGAAATTCCAACGCACCTAACTCACTAAGCTCTCTGTGTATGTTTCAGCCTCGTAACCGGTTTCCTTTCCCCCCCCACCCAAGGAAGGGTGTGATCTTGTTCCATGACTTTAAAAGGCCTTTTCAAATCTGTCTGAGGGCTGTGTGCCTTTTGTGACATCAACAGGGAGAGAAAAAAAAATAAAAATCAAGCATGCAAACAATACCCTTAGAGTAAATATGATCTCACTGTGATTAAACCACAGTACATCAGAATCAAAAAGCAGATGTAAAACTTAACCTCTTTCCCTCAGGCAAGCAATTAAAAACTTAATGAAAGGAGATCGGATGTTAAATGCTAAAGAATTGAAGAAGCAGAGCAGAAGGGGGAAAAAAAAGTACGGAAAGAAAGAATCCCAAAACGTGTGTTTTGAGCTCTCAGTTTTCCATTTTCTGGCATATGTGAGCAGTCTTCTCCCAGACAAAGTTTCCTTAAAAAAAAAAAAAACCCAACAACCAAAACCCCAAACCCTCCTTTCAAAATTAACCCTTCTGCAGCTCTGGAGAAACAATTACAACTTGATGGTCAAGAAATCATACCACACACAGACATATGACCTCAGTATTGCCACCAACTTGCTTGATGTCTTCAGCTTTGAAAAGTATGATTTTTAAATTATATTTTTAAAATTTAGAACTTAGATGAACTAGGACATACTCTTCTTTCAAAAAAGTTTCATTGGAAGGGAAAGCCATCCTACTCTAACAATTCAGTGTCACTACCTAGGATACGAAACAGCAGCTATAACTTGGAATGCCCTGAGAGTCCAGTTAACTAAAGAGAAACAAGCTCAGGAACTCCTCTTTGCAGGCTCCTTCCAGCCCTCAGCAGGCTGGTGGGACAGGTAGTACGTTACCTGTGAATCACAATTCCAGGGGAGCCAAGCCTGGCTGGCAGCTGATGCTTGCCAAGTTCAGAGTCATTTCCATTCTACAGGGCAGTGGCCAAAAGTCAACAAGCCTTCCAGAACAGCTCGATTTTGGCAAGCTGACATTTTCTAGCTAAGTGTACCCCAGAGAAGAGGGATGGTGAAGGTGTAGGTGAGTTTTAAGCAGCTCTGGTTACTGTGCTCAATTTCAGGCTGAAACGCAACTTCAGCAGTATTCTTGATCATGTGAGAGATTAGTTTGGGCAGTTCCAAACAAAATAAACCAGCATAAAAAGAGACAGAAAACAAAATAAGGTATCTGCTTGTAAATACACCCTTCTACAGCAGTAAAAATTGGTTTATTGCCCTAAGCATTTTAACTGGATGTAAAGTCCACAGGACAAGGGCATTCATGACCCTACCTACTGCTAGCTGTATCTTAAACAGTGTACACACTTCTAGTTGTCTTGTACTTAACCCTTTGGATCAGAAACTTCTTTAGAAAGAGAATGATTGATTTTTTAATGGTCTGTATCTTCCTCTCTGTCTGCAGCTAGGCTGGATCTTCTTCACTGAAAGAACTGAGATTAACTCCTAGGCTTCTTCACCATTTTCTAAGATTTGCTGTTACCAAGTGATTTATAGTATTGTTATTGCTAAAATTTTCAACCTTGCTGTCAATGAGGCCTGCTTAAGAAAGGGTTTCTGATGTGCTGACTGCATTCCTGTAGAGTAAACCCATTCTTATTATTCTTCCTTTTCCAGGCAGGCTGATCCACTCTGACTGTGAAGAAAGTGTTTTCAAAACCAACATAAAAATAGAAAGGTGAGAATTGGCCTCATCCCTGTAGAGAAAAAAAATATACAATTTTTGTCATGCTGTGCACTTGTGTTCCTAGGAGTGTGAACTATAGCTTTAGCAGCCCTGCTTCATGTCAAACACAAGCTATGTCCAAATCTTCTGTGGAAAAATGAGCTCCTTAAAATTAAGACAGTTTCCACTACTGTAATGTCTAGACCAAAAGGCAAAAGAAAACGGGCACTTGCCAAGTGCAGTCTGTGATAATCAGGCAATAATATGCAGAGGCTGCACTCTGAGCTGCTATAAAGTGACCCAGTTTCACTGATGCTGAGAGCTGCAGCCATTTACAGGCAGAAGTACCTCTACATGCAGCTTTACTTAGCAGCAGCCTTAATAACATTTATAATAAACATTGCTCAATACCTGCCATAAATATTATTTTTATAGTACAGTACCAGATGAGTATCTGATCAAGCCCACTGAAGGCTTGGCATTCAGGGGCCAGAGTATACTGCTCCAACGGGAGATGTCCACTGCTTTCATGGATGCTCAAAGAACATCCTGAAAAGTGACTTACGCATTTGTGATTCCAAATGTCACCAAAAGTGGGTTCCTACAGAGGCGTGTGGACTTTAATGTCCTAAGAAGTTCAGCTACTTGTCTCCATCAAGTGCAGCCAGAAATGGGAACAGTATAAGATAAGGGTCCTCCACAAGTGTTGCAGCCAAGGGAGAGACTGTGCATACTGTTCTTAAGCACTCATGTTGCTTTAAAAATTGAATTAAACTCTGGACCTTGGGAGACAGGTGGGTTCCTAATTGCTGTTGGAATGAATGGGATTTAAGTACTTAAATCCTGTGATAAGTTAGCCCAAATGAAATAAGCAAGGCAAAAGTGACTTCACGTGCATATACTGTATGCAGAAGGCACTCTCATGCCCCTAACACCTTGGATAACCTCAATATGACAAGTAGGAAGCTCTATGCTCTGGTGTTCTACTTTTTTGTATGCACCTGGCCTTGCTGTAATTACTCTGGTACTTATAATGGAGCACAGGCAATACACTAAATTTCTACTCCACACACAGGAGTTCAGGGTTCAGTGATCAGATATCAATGCAAATATAAGTCTTCTAACCCCACTTATCTCTGGGCTTGAGATGGTAAGATTCCAAAGGTGAGTTTGTCTGCAGTCTTAGGAACTGTGCTCCAACACTTTAGCAAGTTCACAATAACACTTCATGAGACTTCAACATCTAGCCTATATTCTGCAAAAAAGCAGAGCTTTTCAGCCTAAGACTATAACCACTGAAATGTGCTTTCATTTTTCCTTTGCAGAAGATGTTTCTCTAAATTCTCACTATTAGACAGTTTTGTTGGTCTCTGATCTGACAGGTCCCCTTAGATGAGGTATTTTGATAGTACGGCACTGTTTGAAATCAGTAGAGTTGAGTCAAGATATCTCAAGGCCAAGTAACAGTCTAACATGCAACTTGCAACCTCTACCAGGACCTTAAAAACAAGAGTAACCCGCCCCCCGCAGAGAAGTATCTAATGCCTCTTGTACTATCTAGAATCAAACTGAATTTGAACTATTAAAAAACAAGGAAGGCTGTTCATTTGGTAGTTCTGCTTCCCCATCAAATACTAGAAACTACTGGACAGAGACAGATTAGACTACCAGTTTCTGATTAAATAGATTTACAGCTACATTACTCAGGAGCAGCTGCTAGCATAAAAATATAAAAGCTTGGAAAATCAGGCATAAAAACTACATGCTGTTTGCTGTAATGCTTTGTGATGGCTCTTCTTCCTCTGAAATAAGCCCTGTAACATCCTTAAGCCTCAGCAGCTCCATCTGTAAAACAGAATTAAAAGCACCCTGCTATCCTACCAAGACTTTGGTAGGGCAAGGGGACACAATTTTGAGAGCTTCTCAACTACTGGGTACTGGGGCACTCACCTCTATTACGTATACAAATATAAATCTGCAGAGGAGGTGTGGGAGGGGAAGGAGGGCACACAGAGGCTACAGCCAGAGCCTGAAATGACAGTGGCCCTCCAAGCTTTGTGAAGGGGACCTTCACGAAGTCCTTCTGGTTACATCTCACTAGTGCTGCTGCTGACTTAGGCCTGACCTGCTACATCTCAGCCAACTCATCCCGTATGTGGACAGATGAGAGAAAAATCATGAAACTTCCATTCTAAACTCATGACAGTAAGAGATGGCACAAACTTGGACAGGTTTTCCCCTTGTTGGCTTGTTCCTCTCCTACTACATTTTACAAGGCTCTACAGTTCCTATTTATTTCTGAGTTTGATTGCCACCCTTGATTGCTGAGGTACTGAAAAAAAAAGTGAAACTAAGGGGAGTGAGGAATAAATGAAATGGAGAGGATTTGGTTAATAAAGTACAGACAGTTCTTTCCCTTTTACATGGTCCAATACTCAAAGTCTTTCATTGCCAGGGTTACAAGCAGCTTTTCACAAGCACTTCTGGTTGAGAATATTGTATTTCTTCCCAGGGACACTATTTTGTTTGTCTTGGCATGCAGACATTGTAATCAAGTCTATATATTACAGGACTGTGCCTTAGCACAAATGGCAGGCATTTCGAACCCTATTTAGATTTCTTCCTTGCCCAACAAATTATCTAAAAATAGATAATCAAGACCTCATACTTTACATCTACGTCATTCCTTTTGGCTTAAACGAGGTAAGGAATGCAGGGCTTTTTTCCTCTCCTCTTTCACTAACTGTTTGGAAGTTTTAGTAAACAGACAAGTCCCCTTTTCTTCCTTCCTTCCCCCTCTTATTTTGTCTTGCTTGTGAAAAGACACCAAGCTACAAAAGCCTTGTTATGATAATATCTTCTGCCTTTTGCTTCTGTTACACTTTTATTGCCTGAGATAAGACTGCTGGAATTGGTGGCCAGATATTCCCTCTCCCATCCACCTCATCGTGATGACCCACTGGTATTTCTGTTGCTACAGAGTGTATTGTAGCAGTAACTTCTCCATCCTTGGAATCATAGCCTGGGTTTGGTTTCAGAAAAGGCAAGCTGTTGTCATCCAAGAACTGAGGTGTTGCCCTCAGGCAACTGCGCCCCTACAGGAATCAGTTTCTGGAAGTTAGACAAGCGGGACTAAGAAATGTTCCAAACCAACACAACTATTTCTTACGCTTAACCTTTCCCATCTTTCCATAGCTCAGTTAAAATAACTTCTGCGTCCTCATATGAATGGGAGAACAGGAGCTGACCTGGGGTTAAGTTTCTCTTTGCTTTAAATAGTCACAAAATCACTGAATTTCACACAGTGTGCAAAAGATAGACAATGGTGTGGAGATATGTGCAAGGTAAAATTCTGAACTTGCTTAAATCCACAGGGATTCTCCTTTTCAGAGGATTTAGACTTGAGTATTAAGATGGAAGAATGCAATGGACAATAAAAGAAGCTCAGATGAAGGAAGAGAGGGAAGGAACAAATTTTGAAAATGCCTGAATAAAAAATGTGTAGATTGAGTATCAGAAAGGATTTCTAGACCAGAAATGACCTTGGGTTTACTCACACTGGAAGCAAAGTCATGAGTGATGGAGAGACGTATTCAGGGTCTCACCCATGAATCAGTTCCTGTCCTACTGTTAAAACTCTGAATTAAACTATAATAAGCATTTCACTTATTTCTTTAAATGAAGCCTTATGGACTACCATAATGAAAGGAAGGAATGACAGGCCCCAAGAATACCAGGAACAGTTAAATAGGGCCAAATCTGCACCTGGATGCTAAACCTCCTCTGAAGTGATGGCATAACCACAGGCAGGCCATGAGCATTCTCTGTTCCTTTATTTCATGTACAGAATAAAAAAAAATTTACCATGGGAAGATAAACAGAGAAAATACAGAAAGAACAAAGACTGAATGTGCAGGTATTTTCTTTGTGTATTACTCTAGAGATAAGAAATAGATCTAAGAATGCTTGTCCCAGTTAAACAGTGTAATTTACTTCACATTTCCCAGGGAAAGTAAACAAACACCATAATCCAGCAAGAAGGTTTTTGAGGCCAAACCCCTCTAATTTCTCTTTTTATTAATTTATTTTTAATGGCTTATTTTTTCTCTGTCTAGCCTACTCTGTCTAGAATTACATAATCACAAACCAAACCCAAAATGCTCATTCCCACAAGACAGGGCAAGGAAACAGAGCAGGGAAGACTTCCCACCTTCGAGCCACTTTATCTGTCCCTGTTTTTGCAGTGCCACTGGGCTAGATACAAGGAATCAGGAACCTGTATAACTATGCAGGACTATTATTTCGCTCCTGGAATACAAGTGTTGCTTGGCCCTGAAAGCAGCCTGAAAGCAGTTTGTGAGCTTTGGACTAAGAGTGACACTGCCCTTCCACCCCTGAGTGCCTGATGCTTTCTGCTCACAGTAACAGCTTCTCTAGGCAGGTATAAAGTCTACCTGGGCTGATTAGATGTGGAGTAGTTAGAAGAGAAGAGATGAATTTTATCTCAGACTTCAGATCAGTGAATTGTTTGAGACGCAATTTAAAAAAAAAAAAAAAAAAGCTATGAGATCCACCTCAAAATTGTCAAAGCCATGGATTACCTTTGTCAATCCACATCTAACACACACAAATTCTTTTTCCCTTGTCTTTCCATGAGACGGAGAAATTGGCAGTTGCTTTGGAAACTTAACTCTGACCTTTCCCAAAGTTTGGCTTGAGAGACCCTGAAAACTTGGTCTGAGCTCAGAGAGGTACAGAAGAGCACGAAAATCCGTGCCCATTTACCTACCCGTACTTCTCTCACACTCTGCCACAGCATCAGCACTCTTTCACACCATGCCGCCTAAGTTTAGTACGGAGATGGACTTCACTTCCAAAGCAACTTAGTCTCCAAGTAAGTATATAGCGTGTGACATTTCCAAAATCACCTTTTTATTGACGCTGGAGTTATTTTTGGCAGGGCAAGGAAAGTTTTTCCTTCCCTCCCCCCTTTTTTCCAATCGCACGAGATTACGGTATGTCTGTACAGAAATCTAATGCCCTGTGGGCAATTCTGTACCTTGCCCAGACGTTTGTGAGCAGTATTAGGATCAAAGGCTCCGCATTTGTGCCTTTTGAAAATAACCCAAAAAACCAACCAACCACTCCCCCTCCAGTAAAAGGTCGCTAAAAGCGATTATTTAATAAGGGGATGACAGGAATCAATACGGACGATAGGCTACCCATTTTTAAAAAATGTTAGGGTTTCTTCCCCCTCGCTTGCGATCCATCAAACAGACCGCACCGTGATAGGGAAACATCCACGGGCGGCTGGAGAGCTCCGGCGAGGACCGGGGGTACCCGTCCCGAGCGCGCCCGAGCATCCCGCAGCGCCCGCCGCCCTTCCCGCGATCCCGGGCTCACCCCGTTATCCAGAGCCGGCACCGGCGGTAAAACCGAGGGGAGCTCCTCTCCCTCCACCGCCAACACCGGCACAGCACCCGGGGGTCCCCGCAGCCCTTCGCTGCCCCCTCGTTTCCCACTCCCCGCTGACACCTTCCCCGGGGCTCTGCGCCTGGGGACAGCGCAGCGGAAGGCAGAAGGGAGACCCGGCCGCGCCGCGGGCACACGGTTCGCCTCGGGGAGGTGCGGAGGGGGCCCCAAGGCGCCGGCCCCAGCCGCAGCAGCCCGGGCTGCGGTGCGGGCCCGGCCCCGCCGCGCTCACCTTGTACTTCATGGCTGCGGCTCCGCGCCCCGCCGCATCCCCGCGCGCTCTGTGCGCCCCGCCGCGCGCCGCCGCGCCACCCCTGCGAGCTCATTTGCATAGCCCCGCCCCCATCTGCAGAGCGCTCGGGCCCGCCCCCACCGCGGTGGCGCCGCCGGCGGTGGCGCGGAGGGGAGGCGGCTGGGACACGGGTTCGGGACCGGGTGCGGGAGGTTCGACTGGGACAGAGAGCCCGCACGGAGCCAGGGCTGGCGGCCCTGCTCCCCGAGACCCCGCCCGTGCCTTTTCAACGCTGGTGTCCTCGACTTTTCCTCGGCGGAAAAGGCGGGCAGCAGCTGAACAAGAGCTGATGTGTGCCCAGGTGGCCAGCGAGGCCAATGGCATCCTGGCCAGGATCAGCAATAGCGGGGCCAGCAAAAGCAGGGCAGTTATCCCTTGTACTGGGCACTGATAAGCCACACCTCAAGTCCTGTGTCCACTTCTGGGACCCGTACTGAAAGACATTGAGGGGCTGGAGCAGGTCCGGAGAAGGGCAACAGAGCTGGGGATGGATCTGCAGCACAAGTCCTGTGAAGGAAGACTGAGGGAGCTGGGGGTATTCAGCCTGGAGAAAAAGAGGCTAATGGCAGACCTTATCCTCTCTACATGAAAGGAGGATGCAGCCAGGTGGGGTTGGTCTCTACTCCCAGGCAGCCAGAAATAGGACAAGAGGGCGTATCCTCAAGATATCCAGGTCTGACACAAGGAAGAATTTCTTTATGCAAAGGATGGGTAACGAGTTGGAATTGGCTACCCAGGAAGGTGGTAGAGTCACCAACCCTGCCAGTGCTCAAGAAACAGCTGGACGTGGCACTCGGTGCCATGGTCTAGTTGACATGGTGGTGTGTTTGGTCAAGGGTTGGACTCGATGATCTCAGAGACCTTTTCCAACCCAACTGATTCTGTGATTCTGTAAACCTTTCCATCCATCCCTCCCATAGGCATTTTTCTCACATGCAGCTCTTGGGGGGGCTGAACACTGCTTTGTTCCTGTCTTTACAATTATTTTTTGTTCTTATATGTCCTCAGATGATGATCTTTTTTAGCTACTACTGCTCAAATAAATCTGCCAAGTGTCCGCTTTGCCTGGCTGCTATTTTAACACTGATTAGGCACCAGAGACCAAGAATGCTTTAATGGCCTGGAGATGTCCATTATAAAGAGTGACCATGGTAAATAAGGATTATTTGGAAGAGAGTAATAATTAACTCTGGTATCTTGGGAGCAAGAAAGAGCAGGGAAAATAGATGTGTGGTGATCCTCCATGCTTTTCAAGTTAGATCTCTTAATCAGGTGTGATTAATATGGAGCACATAATAGGAATCTTTGTTTATGGGACATACTCCAGCTTGTTTACAGGAACAGGAAATAAATTCTCTCCTTTTTGCCCAAGCTGGATCTTACCCAACATTTTTAGATCCCAGATGGACTCAAGGCTATTTCTAGTGGTGTAAAGAAAAATAGCAAAGAATAATCTTGTACTACCAGATTACAAACACAAATACATTCCATAGTACAATGTTATCCTTAAATTCTCATGTGACTAATCCTCTAGAGAGGGATCCTATTGCTAAAATGGCTTCTTGACTGATAAAGAATGTAATACTTTTATCTGCAGTCTCCTCTGTTCTCCAATTCCAGCATAAAATATGTGACTATACTTTACAAATTCACTAAATGAATACAAAATTGCTTTTTTTTCCCCCTTACGCTGTCTTCTTGACTGCACATGCCCTAATAGCTCATGAGTGCGTGTCCCTGTCAGTACACAATAAGCCTCAGAAATTAGTGGCAAGAGTGAACTCCTGCTTTCTGCAGTGCAGAAGAGCCACTGTGGCTGGGCTGTAGCTTTAGTGCTCCAATCTCTTGGGTTTTTCTCTGGGCCTTTCTTTCAATTTTTGTTGTTGCTATTGATTCTTCTGATTTCCCAAGAAGAAATGTGAAACAGATGATGCTTTATACGCACTGGGTATAGGGCAGCGTTATTTTAAGTGCAGCATCAAAATAAATTTGGGTAGTTTCAAGAGAATGAAACTCCCTTCTATTGCTGTGTCCTTAGAAACTTTAATTAAGAAAGGAATTCTTCCAGTGATTATGTGTATATAACCAGCTTACTGTTAGGAGAGTGCAAATATCTTTGGAACATTGCTTAATTGAGGAGTTAAGAATAAAAGAAACACTGGCTTTCTTTTTGCATGTTTTTGCTCTTCATACTCCAAGTAGAAAATTCTTTTAAGTACAGAGGATGCAATGGCTAAGGTGTTAGCATGTATTGGACTGGTGTCCAGATCCCCTTCCTTGAATAAACTCTGTATAATCACTTCCCATCGCACCATAGCCATGAAGATAAATGCATTAAGGATTGTAAAACAGTATCAGCAAGAACCAAATAAGTATTGCAGACAAAAATAAGAAAAGTAACATCGTATTTCTGACTTCACCTATATTTAAACTCAGACAGAGCATCTGGTTTCCAGTCATCCCACCAATAGTGGTACTTTTCTTGTAACTGGTGTTTTTTCACTGTGCTTTACAATCACATTATGAAACCTAAGCAGATTTGAGAAGCTCTGCCTTCTGCTATTATTTTAGCTTGCATTGCTTTTAATGTGTGTAAAAAATCCCTGACTGATTTTAATATGAGGTAACAGATGTGTTAATATGAAATTCTAGTTCCTGTGTGTGTACTGTTTTGCCTTTATCACTCTCCATAACTCTTACTAAGTACTTTTACTTAGATGCCACTGGAATGACACTTTGGGCACAAACCCACAAAGTGTGTCAGTGTTGGTAGCTGTACTTTACAACTCTGAAGGAGCAGACACAAGAGCTGGTATTTTACAGGGAGAAAAAAGAGATTGCCATCGCACACCACTGCGCAGTGAAGTCCCACTGCTCATTTTATTCACGCACCCTCTCTCCCCCTCTCCCACCTACTCCATTTACCCTGAGAGGGTTTTTAATTTCCCCCAGGGTGAAACACTCCCACTCAGAGGCACGCTTGTAGCAGAGCAGGCAGCATGGCGGAGCTCCATGGTCTATCACGGATATCAGGAATTAGATATACTTGAAAGGGAGATTTGTAAACGTGATCCTCTAAGCTCCTCGTGCTGCTGTAAGAAGTCGGGATTGCGGCAGGCACGTCTGTGGTTAGTGCAAGCACTCTGCTGTTCTTGGTGACCTCGGCGGCGGCCGTGCCTTTGCTGTGTAATATTGTATTTCAGGCACAGCCTAGGGAAGTTTTGAGTCGGTTGCCTTGGATAATCAGCTCAATTATACAATGCAGCTTGCTGATGAGGAAGCTGGGACCAGACATTACTGATGTCTGTGTTTCAGAGGCAGCTTGAGCTATATTGCCAGGATTTATAACTACAAGGTCCTATTGAAGTTCTCAGGAGGGTAATTCATGTAATGTGCCTTTTTTGCTTTGCAGCACAGCAATCGCTTGATTCACTGCCTCATATTTATTCCACTGCAATTCTAGCAGAGTAGCAAATGGGTTCTGTGATTTCTGTCTTGTGCCTCTGTCAGTGGCTTTTGTTTCTTTCTTTGCTTTTGCTGAGGGCAATTAATATTACTCTCTGCTCATTTGGGCAACCTACTGTTTGTCTCCTGCTCTCATACCCCATCCTGCTGAGCGCATTGCTTGCTTTATTTCTAATCATGTCTCTGCTATGTGTCTTCCTGTTGCCCTCCTGGCTGCCGGCTGGGGTGCTGGGTATTTGGGAGGTGGCAGCAGGTGAGGTGATAGGGCAGCCACAGGGACTGCTTGTCAGCTGGGCTGTGCCACAACCCTTCCATACAGCATGGAGCAGAGCTGCCAGCGGGCCAGGAAGGGAATACCCGCTGAAGCACATCAGCCAGCTATCACCTTGTGACAATTGATAGGGGAACACGAGACAGATATCCTGCTCTGAAAGGTTACTCAAACAGAAATCCCCTTGTTCCCGTTTCCCCATTGACACAATCTGAGAAAAGAGAGACACAGCAGAGTGTCTCCCTCACAGTTGAGAGAGCCTTTTCAGGAAGGGTCTATGAGCTCTGTGTTTGGGAAACATTGAGCTGTCTTTTTTCTTTTTTCCCCCCTCTTCACAAAGGCCTGACTATCTCTTGGATAATGTGGAGCGGCATCTGCATTTCTTCTTGCTGTGATACTTGGCCAGGGGATTTGGATTTGAATTAATTTCATTATAGTGCCACTGCACTTTCTTAGCACAAGGGTCATAATTAGCTTCGTGTCCTGTCACCTATATAATGCTACCCAGGCTGGTTCAGCGGATATGCAATGGATGGAATTTCTTCAGTGTGGAATCGTTTTGTACACACACTCAGAGTGGTGGAATTTGCTTGCTTGGACAAATCTGCTGAAAAAGATGAAACGCTGCTGTTTCCTGAGAAGAACGTTAACAAAAGTTCACCACTGACATGGGCAAGATTCTGTGTCTGTCTGCACAGAAAGGCTCCCTCTCCCACCTCACTAGGAGATAATAAGAAAAATATTTCATTCTCACCCAAAAAAGGGAATATTTTGCATTTCAGCAAACCAAAACAAAGTCTGCTCGGTTTTTCTTTGATCAGTGATGGAAATCTTTTAAAGCAAGCATTCTATTCCATTTAACAGTATGAGAAATCTGTTCTGGCAGACAGAGGAATGGGTAGCAGTCATTGTAGTGGTGAGATTTAAATGCAGGGGTCAAATTGTGAGAATAAAAATTGACATAGAATTATCTTCTTAAATTTGCCTGCCTTTTGCCATTTCACCTAAGCTGCCTTTTAACCACAGGGTTAGTTCACTTGCCTTACTTTAGAATTTACATTTACATTAATATATACTAACTAATCTTACAGGCATCCCACCTCCTTTCACAATAAGGCACAAAGGCTGTTCACATTCTTGAGAAGGGCATTTTATGCAGTGTTTCATCAGGAATTGCTCATTTAACTTCGTAAGTCAACCATCAAGGCCCTGTTTAGTGACCCTCCTTCAGATAAGCGGAATAAATGCAGCTCCTTCTGTCCTCTCTGTTTTGCTTCAAATACCAGCCAGAAAGAAACATACTGGTGTCCTCCCACCCAAAAGGTTTTGAAAGTGAATCCAGCCTTTGTTAGCTTGAGAAATCATAGAAGGAGGCTGGAATTTAGATATTCTGGCACTGGATGTCACTAAGCTACCAGCCTGACCCAGTGAATAAAACCCGAAAAGTTTGTTCAGTTAAAAAAAAGGGAGGGGGGTGGTTATAAATACCACTACAATTTTCACTTGTTACGAGAAGCAACAGTCACCTTCTCAGGTGAGAATGGACATGGGAAAGGGAAGCAGTAGAATGACTATTAAAACAGCATGAGGGACACATCTTACTCTGGAGAAAAGAAAAAAGAATGCAAGACTGAAAAGAATTAAATTTATCTCTGTTCCAGCACTGGAAATCAGTGCCACAGAAATGATTCTCATCAATGGCAAGTTGAACACGAGTCAGCAGTGCCCTGGCAGCCAGGAGGGGCCAACCCTGTCCTGGGGGGCATCAGGGACAGCATGGGCAGCTGGGTAAGGGAGGGGATTGTCCTGCTCTGCTCTGAGCTGGGGCAGCCTCACCTCGAGGGCTGGGGGCGGCTTTGGGCACTACAGTACAAAAAAGACATCCAGCTCCTAGAGGGCCGTGAGGATGGTGAAGAGCCTTGAGGGGAAGCTGTATGAGGAGTAACTGAGGTCACTTGGTCTGTTCAGCCTGGAGGAGACTGAGGGGAGATCTCATTGCAGTTACAACTTCCTTGTGAGGGAAAGAGGAGGGGCAGACCTGGATCTCCTGTCTGTGGCGACCAGTGACAGGGCACGAGGGAATGGTGTGAAACTGTGTCAGAGGAAGTTTAGGTTGGATATTAGAAAAAGGTTTATCACCCAGAGGGTGGTTGGGCACTGGAACAGGCTCCCCAGGGAAGTGGTCACAGCACCAAACCTGACAGAGTTCAAGAAGTGTTTGGGCAGTGCTCTTGGGCACATGATGTGACCCTTGGGGATGCTGCTGTGCAGGGCCAGAGTTGGACTCAGTGATCCAAATCAGCATATTCTGTGATCCTGTGAAAAGCTTTTCCAGGTCCACGCAGCAGCTCCCTGTGAAGATGGCTGGTCTAGAGCATTTGAGTCAGGAGGACTTCATGTTCTCAGCAATGTTGGGATGAATTTGCAGAGGACAGCACCAGCTGTAGCTGAGCTGTCATGCACCCTTTGCAGAGCTGAGGCAAAGCAGGAGCTCTGGGAACCTTGGTTCATGCGCTGGTGCAGACTTGGTGCACCATTGGTGAGAGGAGAGGTGGCAGAAGCCCATGGCATCAAGGTGGGTGCAGGGCAGTGGCACATTGGGTCTCCAGTGCCTGCTTGCCTAGGAGCTCATGTTGCTGGGAGGGGAAGAAGAATGTGAGGTATGCAGGGAAGACTGGAGAGGGAAAAGAATGTCAGCATGGAGCACGCACTAGCCTGTTGCTTCCAGAGATACTGTCAAAGGGTTATTCATTTCCCAAACAAACAAACCAGTCTAACAGTTGTACTTGCAGACTACGCTCCCTTGTTTTCCCCTCCAGCACAGAACATTTTTAATACATGGGGTTAAAAAATATCGGCTTGCTTCCCGACGTGTGGCGTGCATGCCATTCAACCTACTGATGCCAAAAGAGTTTTTCTTGCTTTTCCAAAGAAAAATGGAGCAGTAGCACAACTATGGAGACTGCAAAGGACTTCCGTTCTCTCCGGCTCACAATTGTGCAGATGAAATATGATAAATGTAATATAGGGGAGGTTGCTCAAGAGGAAATGTATGTTTAGATATCACAGCGTGTTTAAGATGAAAGGAATCCAGGATTGGGACTGGAATTGCCTCAGATAAGAAACTTGGGCACAGAGCTTAGGCATGTTAACATTTTCATGCAGTTGTAAGAAGTCATAGTGCTGGCGTCCAAAGGATCAAATCTTTACCTGAACTTTCTACTTGAGCTTTCCCTATGTTGGGTGAAACTCAAGAGCTGGGATTTTATTCACCTATAACATGTTATATTATTCCACTACATATTAAAACTGTTAAAAATGGGAATGAATTGAGTAAAGTACTTATTTTCTTTTGAATACATGCATCCAGCACACCAGGTTTGTGGGAACTTACTTAAATAGCACATAATCCAACTGCAGAGGAGCTTCTAAATGAAAGCAGGAGTGTGAGTGTGGACCATTAAGTAGGAAACAGTGGTCAGAAATGAAAAGGTTCACTTTCCTGTGACACCCTGGAAAGGTAAGGTTTTGCAGACTAGGACCAGCAAGTTTTTTTTCTCAGGAGATACGACCTCTCTCACCTCCTCACATACACACAGAGTAATATGCAGCAACTTCCATCCCCAGAAGCTTTCTCTTGAATATGGTAGCGCACAGCTCTGCTCCTTCCAGCCTGTGGTGCCCTGCTCCTGTCTACTTTTCCTGCCTACCTCTCCTACCCCTCCTCCTGCCTTCCCATTCCTGCAGTTGGTAAGGGTGAAGGAGCTCAATTCCAGGCACATATGCTAGCACTTTGGTCTGGACTTGTGTGGACACACTTGTACAGGCACATAAAGGTACAAAAGCAGTGTATAAAGAAGGGAGTGTATTAACTCCTCACACATATATTAGATAGATTTAAAATACTACATAAAAACCCTTGAAATCCCATGAATTCTCTGTACAGAGCATTTGTGTATCTTAACTCCATTTTGGGTGTCAGGACCAAAGCCAACCGTGTCAAAATATTCTCTCCTTCCTCTGATTTGCAAAATGCGCACTATTTTAACTTGGCAAAACATCAAAAATTACCCAAAAAATACAATCTCTCCTGACCATAACTTGTCCATCAGTTTTTCACATAATTCAAGGAATTGTCCTGTGACTGGACTAGCCAGCTGTGTCTATTTTGCTTAAAAAGATCGTTATATTTGTTCTCTCTGTTTTTAAGAACCTTTTGCTGCAAATCTCCCACACTTCTTTTAGCAAAAAATATTTGCTGTTGCTGTATTTTATACGTGCATTTTATTGCATGTTTTCATTCTCCCCGTCTCTCATCAGCAACTCTTTCAAACCAAAAGCATTTCTCTCTGGTAAGGCCATCAGCTCAGTGGTTGTTCACTAGCCAGCAGCCAGTTTTTTCCAGTAGGAGGAGAAGCAAAAATAAAACTTTAATAAAATGCAAGTTTGGGATTAGAAAAAAATACAAAGGAGAAAGTTCTGTTTTGCCTTTACTGCCAAGCTTCCCATGAAGTCTTAGCCTAGATGTGTTTTGAAGCTTGAGGAATTTCAAGGAAATTTCCTTCATTTGGAGGTGTTTGGAGGGAGAATATAAGATCAGAAAGCAATCATCTCTTCTCTCTTTTGCTTCAAATAGATCTGTGGAGATCAGTTGATATCCATAACAACAGAGAACAGCATATGAAATGTCTCACACTGTCTGACTTATTTTTCTCTTCCTTGCGTGTTGTTGTTTAAGCTCTCATCTCATACTCAGTATAAATTTGCATCTCCACAAAACTGCCAAAAATGGTTTTCTTTGCTGCCATCTAAATCTGTTTATGGTCTACTCTCCCAAAATCATTCTTTAAAGGAAAATGACTGACTTTCAAACCCCTCCTCTTCTTCTGTTATTTTTAACAAGCATTTCAGTGTGGTGTCGTTTAGAGAAAAGATCATTGCATTGCTGTGTTTTGCAGGACTCTCAGGAAACAATGCTAGAAGAGAAGGAACGTGGGAACTCTGTTCCCTCTCTTTTCCATTTGCAAACTCTGAATGCTTCCAGCAGCAGGGTAGCCAAAGACGGGGTGAAAAGGACAGAGCGTGCTCCCATTGGCAAAACTTCTCTCATCTTCACTGGGACAAGGGTTTGGCCATGCTGTGCAGCATCCCAAGCCTTGGACTGAGGACTTCAGTGGCTCCTCACGGCAGGCTGGCTCTGCTGAGGGACACAGCACTTGCAGATAACTCAGCCCTCACAAGTATCCACCAGTTATTATTCTCCTTCCCTCCGTCTGGATACTTGCACAGGCAATGGAAGCACCAGTCTTGGGATCGTATGAAAGGAAGGCTCTGCACAACCCTTGATGGTCTCACCTTCAGCATCTCTGCTCTTGTCTTTGTCTGCCCTTTTCCCTTACATCCCAGCTGACTCATGGTGTTTGCTTCTGAAGTCTGATGAGGGCTTGAGTCATGAGAAGTGACACGAGGATTTGACACTTCATATCCTCAGAGTTCAGCCCTGTCTGGGAGCTGTAAAGATCTGTCTCCACATGTCCTTGCAGATGTTGAGGAGGGGCTTAGCTCTTTTGTTGTGCTGGAGTACATTTGTCTGGAAGCCATGAGTCAGTACTGGAGACACTCTCCTTTATCTGCAAGTTCTGAGACAGAGGGTGTTGGCTTTGGCTCTCTAGACAGTAAGGGTGCTCTGGAAAAGGACCTTGGTCATGCTTTCCCAGTCACTGGGATGGCTCCACAGCAGCTGTTCCAGAAGTTGCTGCCTCCAGTGAAAGACCATGGTATGGTTGAGTGTTTGCTCAAAAAGAATACCAAGGAGGACATATGTATGTAATCCCTTCTCCTCAGAACACAAGGAGTGGTCTGATGTGACTGTTTGGTGGTGTAAATGTTGGTGCAGAAATGAAAGTTGAAGTTGTGCTGGGAGAGCAGGTTTCAGGGATAAAAGTGTAGGTAGGGCCAAAAGGTTTAGACTGAAGCTGGTGCCATAGGCTCCTTAGACTCTTCTTATAATTTGATTTTCCTTATTTCTCAGAGGTGAATATTCTGGTGCAGAGATCAAGAGTGGGATAGTATAAAGAAATACAAGGTCCCAAATGCTGACTCCTGACCTAAGCACATTGGTGAGAGAGAAGTCTGTTGGACCGAGCTGCTTTTATAGGAGCTGTAACCACTCTAGAGAGTAATGGAGGGAGACATCTCCTTGAATTTGTGGGAAAAGGGAAGGAGGGCAAAAAAAGGATGATGAATAGAGATACAGACTATTATTAATCAAAATAATAGGAGTGAAATAGTCAGGGGCATCAGGGATACAAAGCACCCCACACCTTACGTGGATCAGTACATATTATGGCCTTTTCTGTCTTTCGAGAAACCTGTTCCACATCTTACTTTGATATTTAAAATATTCTACACTTGATAAATAACAAAAAATATGGTCCTTAAAGACCGAACCACATTCTGGTAGCAGCCAAGATAACTTTATGAAGACAGACAAACTTGTGTTAAATTAAAAAAAAAAATGTATATCACGCTAGAAAGTTATGTAAGATTCTATTTTAAAATCATCTGGTCCTAATTTACTAAATTTACTGCCTCAGAGCTAATGCCAAACTGCTACATTTGATTTATAGAAATACTTTAGCACATTTTTCCATCAAGCTATTGTAGAATATATTTACTGCCTTTTTATTATAGTTAAAAATGCAGACTTTTTAAAGGGAAGGAACATTTTTGAAGAGCCTATTGATAGTTTCTCACAGGATGCCAGGAGACATGCAGATAGTAAACAATGCTGTGTGCTTAGGAACATTCCACTCGATTTTCAACTCCTTCACCATCTTTTTTTTTTCTTTGTAATTGAACAAAGTGATCCATCTGGTAAATGGATGTTTGAAAATGTCTAGTTTGTGCCAAACCACTTTTCTTAAGCACAGACTACATTTTTTTCAGGCAAATATTTAAACAGCAGCCGCACTGTGATGCATTGCTAGCCATTAAAAAAAACACACACAAAACCCAGACAGCAGGCAGGGGGGAGTTAGGGTGGAAGAAAGCTTAACAAATATTCCATTAAAAATCTCTCTAAAAATATAGTGCTAAACAAGCCTCCTTCTTCCCCTTTCTCTTCCTGACAAGGGTTTCCAAGTGGGAAATGACTGCTAGGGAGTAGAATCTACACTCTGATCAGAAGAGCAGCTGAGTACATGCTTAATTTTACACACATGCTCAAGTCCTTCTTTATTAATTTGTGTGTCTGTGCTTCACAGAACTGGGTCCTTGATAAGTCTCTGTCTGCTTGTACAACAAAATTCAGTTCCAGAAGAATTAGTTTTTCAATGTTTTTGAGAAACTGCTGTGCTTTTTTTCTCTCCTGCATCCATCTCTCATTGAACTTATCCACATGTGCAACAAGTTCTCAGATACATGGATATTTGGTAGAGTTCTGGTTTAGGTCCTTCCCTGATTTTTATTAATCTCTCATTTGAACTGCTCATCTGTGTACTGCTCATCTGAACTCAGAAGTGCCAAAATGCCACAAGCAGAGGGAATTTTTCTAGTATTTCCAGCTTGAGC
Source organism: Catharus ustulatus (assembly GCF_009819885.2). Lineage (NCBI taxonomy): Eukaryota > Metazoa > Chordata > Aves > Passeriformes > Turdidae > Catharus > Catharus ustulatus. The sequence continues at coordinate 68,514,950 of NC_046221.1, read as the reverse complement.
AGAAGCAGTGGGTAAAAGATATCTCATTTTCTGTGGTAAACTCGGACTTATTCAGATCTAATCTAGCAGTCATACCACTAGCTCTTTTCAAAAAGCCCCGTGCGTTACCCAGAACTGGCACTGGCTACTTTCATTTTGATACCTCTGTTTCCTCATCCACCTCTACAAGTGCTCTCTGTTCAGTCTGACATTCAAATTCAGGGTCTCCTGAAGTCACACAGTCAACTAAACTTCTTCAAGGACTTTTAATTTTGGCCCAAGAGAGTCCATAAACCCTCTCCCATTTTAAATCTCAAATCTCATGAGTAATTTTGCAACTGAAGGGATTGATGTTTTTTGCCTTGATGCAGCAAGACATTGGACTCCTAATGCCTGCTCCAAAAAAAGTATCAAGGCTTTTGAAGCGTCTGGTTTCAGTAACAGTACTTCCCGATGGGCTGGGTTTGCACCACCGAAGAGGCTTTTACTCCAGTAAAAGAGCAACAGGGTGTAATCCTGGTTCTGTCAAAGCTCACCCAAGCGCGGCTGTGACTCCACTGTATCATCAGTTTAGTCTCCAGGTAGATAAGACTTCATCAATTATTGCATTTTTACAGTGCCAAGACAAAATTGATGTCTGTTTGGTATCCAAGCAATGCTTTGCCACTCTGTAACATCCCAAGATTTTAGGGTGTTGCACTTTTGTGAAATAGGTTACGAAGCTGTCGTGGGGTTTGTGGTTGTTGCTATGGTGGTTGCTGTGGTTGTTGTTGAAGGGCAGTCAGAAAAGGGGCACTGTGTTGCCCTACATAAAAGGCGCCTGGTTGAGAAAACGTCCCTGCAGCTACTCAGTGCAAACGCACCAATTCTTCCCAAATGCTTCTGTGATACAGATGCAGGAGAGCCTCCCAGGAAGAAATGGTCTGACATGAAAGGGAAAGGGGGTAAAAAGGTCGCAGCTAGGAAAAAAAATGATTCAGCACTAGTTTTTGAGGGCTGGCATTTGTGTCTGCAGGTCAAAGTCAGTGTAAATTTGTAAATGTTCTTCTGTGTTCTGCTCTGGAAAGGAGGTAACAGTGCAAGACAAGCAAAGCGCTAAAGTCTAAATTTAATTTGACACACCATGAAAATGAGACAATTGTGTGCTAGCTGCTTGAGGTCCAGAGATGTCGCCTCACATTACTATCATTTTTTGAGTGATTGCCAACATTTGTCCATTTTCACAGCCCTCTTCAACATAGAAGAAGATTTCTGGGGCTCCTCAGCAGTCTGAGGAAGAGTGGAGCTTTGTTTTTTGGGAGCTAATCCCCTTAAAACCACTTCCTCTTCCCACTGGAGTGAGGTTTTCTTAATGCCTTTTTGTGTGTTTTGTTTTGTTTTAATGACCAGTGCTCTTGGAGCTGTTTCCAGGTCTCCCTGAGAGGTCAGGTCTGCTTTTTTCTTTGCTTGCCATTCATATGGTGAGTAGGAAGTGCTCCTCCTGCCCCTTTCCCTCGGGCTTTGAGGCTGCTCTGTTTGCTGACTTCAGTTCTCCTCTCTCAGTATGACAGTAGACGTTTTGTTATTTTACTCTCTAGAAAAATTAGAGTTCTGTAAAAACTTGAGATTTTGTGTCACTTTTTGCTATTTATCACCACCCAAAAATCTGGGTGAGTAAAAGTGAGTCTGCATCTTTCAGCCTTTTCTTTGCATGGTGATACAATGAAAGACACCTGGTGCAGAGAGGAATTTTTCCACCTGCAGTTTTGGATGGCTTTCAGCTCAGCTTTAGTGTTTGTTGTTTTCTCTCACAGGGTTTGTTCTGCATTTCAGAACATGAAAACAAACACGTGTGACATGTTTATATAGTTGTGGTTCTAGATTTCTGATGTATTGTCTGTGAGCAGGTGCCCCAGATAATCTGAACTATATCAAGCATGTCTGTTTTAAAGACATACGTGATATAACTGCTTGATTAAACTAGCCATACATCCTAAATATGGTGTCTGTGTTTGATTGCTTCAATATCTTAGTGGTGTTGAGAACCCACAAGCTACACTGAAGCTGCTTAGTTTTATTAGTCATTACTGTTTCTTGACACCGGTTCAGTTGATAAAGCTGGTGTTGAAGTAGCTGACAGTGGCATTCATATGTGTAGGGTAGTAATTCAGATTTATTTCATATAGATAGGGCATCTGTATTTTCACTGAATCTCCACCACTATATCATTGCCTGTGCTGTAGTGCTATAAGTACCACCAGGCTGGATTTCACTTGCTCCAAGGCATGTGTTGTCCTTGTCCTCAAAAATCAAAGTGGTTTGGATGTTTGGTTCACTAAGGCATGTGAATGTTGAGGGCTGGACTTTCAGGAGTAAGTATGGGACCACCAGGAATGGGGCTGGGTTATCTGGGCGTGGAGTCTGTGGACACATCTGTCTTGGGGTACCCCAGGTGGCATAGAGCTGCAGCTCCAGGGAGACAGCAATGGCCAATATGTCCAATTGCATTATACCCACCCTTGCATGAATAGTTGAGAATGGCAGGCCTGAGCCTTTTGAATCCAACCCCTAATGTTTATGTTATGGCCAAGATACCTAAAAGTCCTGGCTTAGCCAAGCTGAGCTGGTGTTTGAGACCTGCTTCTCCCTCTCCTCAAATCATTTCTTCTGGCAGGAGCCAGACATGCAGAGGAGAAAACACATAAAATAATAATAATCACATCTTCAAAATATGTTTGAGTTGTTTCCAAGTAAAAATTTGGTCCAGGAATTCTGGGAGCAGGAAAGATTTGGTAGTTAGTGTAGCGGTGGTAGAAAAAATCGGGGCCAGTTTCCGGTCCCTAAGGTTCAGCCAAGTGAAAATTCATCCATTGTGAAGTTGTCACAGCCTGCTTGCTTAGGCGACCACGACCTCTGCCACTTTGATCCTTTAAATACAACGTGGCCTCTTCCCTGGTCCAGCAAGGAACAGAAAATGATTCATTGCAGTCAAGCATCTCAGCGCTCAAAGTAGCCAGTAAGTTTTTCCCAGGACTTTTCAAAAAGCCTGTTCATTTGATGGAATGCACGCAGAAGGCAAAGATACTGTAGAGGGAAACTACTCTCTCTGGGTTTCTGTTTCTATTAGTTTGTGCAATATGTAAAAGAACCTTAAATCCATCACTGATTAACTAACTCATGCATCAATGAGCACATACCGCTCTGTTGCTAGTTGCCATGACAAAATGCATCTTTCTGGCTTGTAAAGCTGAAATCACACCTTACGCTGGGACTTTCGAGGTCATATACTCATTCAGGATGTGGTTTTCAGCTTGCAGTACAGAGTGGCAAGAGCAAAATGGACTCAGAAAGTTTGCTGTACAGTGCCATGTGTGACCCATTATTCTCCACAAAGGGATGAAACCCACTGTTCTAGCCCTCTGAACTGCAACTGGCATGCTGAGAAGGCTAGACTCAGTTTAGCTTGCTCTCTGGGTACAGCAGGACAATAACAAGGACAGGAGAACAAATGGAAATATGCAGCACAATGATTCTTGCCCAGATACTCAGTACAACTGGTCCTTACTTTTTGCTTTGGCTTCTGCTTAAATTGAATTATCACCGCAATAAATCTCAACTTTTTCCATCCTCCTAAGTGGGTACCTAAGTAGAATTTGCATCCTGGCTTGACTCCATACCTAAAGCTACCCCATACAAGGAATATTTATATGCCACCTTTTTGGTTACCAAGCATCTGGCAAGTCCTTGCCAGTGTTTAAGACTCAGCTCTTTGGGTCTGGAGTCTGCAAAGGGCTTCACTGTGAGTAGCCTGTGGGAGCTACTTTCTGCAACTAGTGCTTATTCAGTTGTGAGAGGCTAAGCATGGATGAAATGTAGGTGAGGACATCAACTCCTTAAACCAAATGATAAAGAAAAGCAAATGCAGTGGCTGTCCTGAAGCTTCTTCTAAAAGGACTAGAGGATACAGAGGGAAAAAAAAAGCTTTATAATCTAAAATCCCTCAGAATCGTGGTTTGAAACTGCTACCAAAGAGGAGTTTGAAGGAAATACTTGCCCACCAGTTAGTAAACTGATCATTAAGGACAAGCTTTTGAGATTATTGCATAACTTGTGGTCTCTGACCTCATAAAAAGTAACCCTTCTCTAAAACCACCACCTAGCTACAAATGATGACTTCATTTCAAAGAAGAGCTATTGAAAGAACAAGACCAATTCCATGTATTACATACTAATAATCTTCCAGACTATCTCATTTTTTCTGGAGTAGCTTCTCTTCTTCTCCAAAGAAAATATATAGAGCATAATCATCATACATAGAGTGGCTTCCTTTTCCCATAAATATGTTTTAAGTGTACAACACGGGCTTCACAACAATTTACTTTTGGTGATGATTTCATCTGGGATTTTAGTGACTTGCACAGTGATGTCAAAATGGCTTCTGGCCTAAGCAGCTCATCCTTCCAGTGGTATGGCAGGAGACCATGTCATGGCAACTTAAGAGATGGTAGTTGCTGGTGGATCTCCTACAGAAAATATTACTGCAAAATTTCAGCCCATACTGAAAAAAACCCCACGTTGAGCTATGTGGTAGTGTGGGGGTGCAAAAGCATGTTGGCACTAATCCAAATAAACTAGATACATTCTCCAGCTCTTTTTTTTGTTTGTTTGTTTGGGGTTTTTTTTGTTAAACATAGCTTCAGATCTACTGAATGATTTGTAACATTCAAAATCTCTAAAATCTTGCATTAGTTGGATTTTCACAGTGCATCTTCCAAATCTAGCCATGTCAACATGCAATATTTATGCCTAATCTAATACTACAGCCCTGTTCTGCAACTGTGAAGCTTCTTCCTGGAGCAGTGAAGGAGCTTCAAGTGGGCTCACACTCATGGCTGGATCTTGTGGTTATTGAGCCAGGCCCTCAGTTTAATAGCAAAGCTTTTGATGTGCCAACATGTGAGCATTATTCTTCCCTAATATAATTTTCTAGAGTTCAAAGAATATCAAACACAGGTGAAAATGGCGCTGACCTTTCTACCAAACAGCAGCATTTTTCTGTATTTACACTCCGGTCTGTGGTTCTAATAATCTGAACCCTGCCTGCTTCTATGTCCATTTAGCTATGTTTTCTTCTGCTAATGGTGTGATTTGTTTCACGTGGAAAAAAGTTTTCCAGGAGAACTGGATGCTCTTCCCTTTAAACAGAACTCTCAGGATCTGCTCCCAGGCCATTCTTTCCTCCGAATATTTTCTGAACACTTAAATTTCAAATTGTTCCTACCAGCCTGGAATGCAAATATTTCAATGGTGAGGACTGCAGCCAGCTCTTATAAGGTTGTACAGAAGTCCATTGGCCAGATTATTAAAACTGCCTCTAGGGGAGGATTTTTCTTCAATTGTGAAGCATCATGACTATGCTACTCATCAACCAAGTTATTTTCAGTCAGGATAACCAAATATTGGATTCTATATTTCTGAAAAGAATACCTGCTTTCAGTAATTTACTTCCCAATTGATAATGGATATTAAAATATCTGCATGTGTGAAAATTATATCTACATGTAAAGATACTCACTTTCCAGTTTAACCAGGTTACAACTAATATGGTAAAATTTCTCTGGTTTTTGAGTACCATAAATGTACCTTTAACACAGTCAGTGAGTCAATGCATGCCTCATTCAAAGCACTGGTATTGGATAATATAATTCATCTTAAGCTGTCTGTCTTCTTTCATAAGTGCAAGTGAAAAGTAAATATTCTGGCTGAGAAAGTGTAACCAACTCTGACCCGAGCACCTTTGCTGTTTAATGTAGCATGGAATTTTGCAACAAGTACCTCAAAGAGAAAGGGATGTGAAATCAATTTGACACATTTTTTTCTTATTTTATGCCATATTACATCAATTATTGGAAGGTTGGGTTGAAGAGCTGGAGATTCCAACTTAAAAGGTATCCTCCTGAGTAAGGAAAAGGAATGGCTAAAATTTTCTTTTTTCAAGATTTTAAACAGCAGCCCCTGGAATTCAATTTATTTGAAACATAAAGAAATCCCCACTTGGTATCAAGTGCAGACAGAAGAAGGAGTGTAAAAATGTCAGGATTGTCCCTTGGCTTAGCACAAGTCATCCCAGATACACTGATTTGAATGAGTCAAGTCACATCTTCACTGTCAGGGACCTGCCTTTCAAAATGGCTGTGAAATGACCTCTAGTTCCACAGATTTCATGACTGATTATCCATTCATTTGCACAGGATTAAGGTTCAGTATTTTTTTACTAGATTGCAAGAGGTACCAGACCTCTAGTGCACACTACTTCCTACCTTTCAATTGCCTCTTAGAGAATCAAGAAAAAGCTTCCCTTCTACCTTTATATAGGTCTTTGACTTCTGCACCTAAAAATCTTTCCATCATTCCAGTTCAGCTTAAAAAAACAAACCAAAAACAGCACAGTAAATGGACATGGAGTAATTAAACCTGATCTCCTTCTAGGCCACAGAACAAGGAAGATCTGGAAATGTCCATGTCATCACCATTTTCCCTCTGTAGTTTTTCTTTAAGGATATGTTTGCTGAAAGTCTTTGTTCCCTACTCCCTGGGCTTCTTCAAAATAGCATTTAGAATGACAATTCTTCCAGCAAAAGATCGGTATTAAGGAACTTGGGAATTTCCTCTTGCCTCTGCAGGTGTTTTCAGAATGGGAAGCCTTTATTTCTTCTGGAATACGAACCACACACATCCAACTGCTACATAATTTTGGGACTATACATGTATGTGTAGTTCTTCTATACAGATTTATAAATGGCTGCTAGTTTAGGACTGTTCATCCTTCTTCATCTTAAGATATTTTTTCCATGAACTAAAATAACTTCATAGAAATTACTTCCTAGTTTAGTATTGAAGGAAACCTTTTAGACAATGAAGGAAAATGTCCTTTTTTTCCTTCTCTTCTGTACTGTACCTGTGAATATTGTATTGCTCACTAATGTTATTCTCTTATATTGAAAATGCAGGTGGATGAGAACCTAGCTAGGGACTGTAGTGTATGAGACTTCTGGTGTATGAAATCAAATTAATATTGTATCCTGAGAACAGTGACACGATGGCAAATAAATTCTGTGTATTCAAAATAATAAAATAAAAAAATAATTCAAAATAATCTATTTACTGCAGGTAGTGATACTGAGGTAGATTGAAAAAACCTGCATGTCCTTCTACATGGAATTAAAGTTTTGGTGGCAGAGATTTTAAAACAAAGCCAAATGATCTTTATTTCAATGTAATTATTTAGTTTCTGGGAAGAGCCTCAGTGTGCTTGTATTTTGGGGTGTTTATGACTGATTTATCTCTTTTTTCTCTCATGAACAAAGGAGGGTGAAACTTTGGGGTTTCTAGTCTGAGGAAGTACCCTGTTTCCAGTTGTGAATAGAGTACAAATGTGTGAAAGTGTTTTATTCCCTTTGCCTCCTAAGATAAAAATATTTTCCATTGCCTTTTTAAACTACAGAGAATAAAACCTCAGTAATAACTGGGGAGGTTAATTTGTATTTTTATTTTGTTTAACATGTAAAGAAATTTAAGATCTTGATCTACTTCTCCCTCTTCCAAGGAGCACTTGGACTGCTAGCACCTCTCATTCCTTTAGGCCAATATTTTTATGAGTGCTCATTACTGTAAACACTTTCCACTAGAAGACTAAAAACGTCATGTTTATTGCTCATCATAGTTTTTCTTGCAGCTGAAGTAGTTTATTTATTCACATAAACAAAAGGAAACTAAGGCTCTGCCTGACTACCCAGCAGAACAGTTCTTGTTCTCTCAGGTAGTACTGTAAAAGACTTATGCCTGTTGTGAATAAAACCTTCTCTAAAATCCAGGCTGCCATAAAGGAGATAGCTAGAAGCTTTTGCAGGACACCATAGTGTCTGGAACTCATCCACAGAAATGCAGTGAAGTATTTTTAAATACATATGAATCTCCCAAATCTTTGGGAATCTGAGCAGCTTGCTTTGAGCATGACCAGAAATTAAATATCTCCCAGACCTCCAAACCCCATCTGTTGCCAGGTTTAATTCCAAATACCAAAAATGCAGAAAGAAGCTGTCTCATAAAGTGTGCAGACATTTATAGGTACAGATAGATCATCTGCTTTTGCGAAATCCCTGACAAATCCCCAGAATTTTCAATATGCAAAATCAACTTGCAGCTGCATATCTGCTACAAAGGGGATTTCTGTGCTGCAAAGAGATGGTTTTCTTGGTGGTGCAACTATATCTACATCAAGGGCTTCACAGGCAGTTTGGAATTCTGTCTCACTGGGATAGGCTGTGGGTGAGCTAGCAGCCTTGGCTGCCTGGAAGTCGAGAGCTGGGAGTTTCTTAAGCTCAGATAAATGGTCATCTGCACACACAGTGAAGTTTCTAATACCTATGTTCATGTGCATCCCTTAAGCTTTCATTTCCTTAGGAAGCCAGGCACAGCACTCCACCCCCACAGGTGCACACACATACAGGTGGGCATTTTGTTGGTCAGTTTAAGGATCATTCTGACAAGTTTAACAAACTGTACTGGTCCCTCGAGTGCTGTTTTGTCCTGTGGCACATTTACATGGACTGCACTGGTAACTGGATTTCAGAAATGAGCACGAGGCAACATGTAATGCTTTCAACACACAAATCTTGACCTCTCTGCATGTTAACCAGGCTTGTGGGTTTGAGAGTGCTTTTGCATAGCTTCTATTCATGCTGAAAATCTCTTTTTGCATAAGCGAGTCCTGGCCATTAAAATCAGATCCCAAAGAAAAAGTTCAGCTTTTAACAACCATCCATTGTATAAATGTACCCTTGTTTTTCTTATTCCCTCCCTAGATAACCACAACGATTCTTTAGGTATTTTTTTGCCTGTCTGTTAACATATGTTCGTCACATAGTTTGTGTCTGCATTTGGGTATTTTGAAAGTTGACTTATTGATTGCTTTTCTATAATTTATTTTAAGTAGAGAGAGTCAGACTTTTCCACCGGTTTCTCAAGAACAAGCTTGTTCTTTTCTTGCTGCTGGTGTACATGGCTGCTTATGCTGCACTAGGTAAGACCAAGTTAGACTGTTCAGAGTTAGAACTGTTCAAGTAGTATCTAATTCCTTAGATCCTTCCAGCTAGTGAGATGTGCAATTCCTCAAGCATTTCGTAGGATAACATTATGAAATCATATATTATTTTTTTACCAGCCAGCAGATGAAATGACAGCTCTCCCTGTGCTCTGGAATGTCATTGTGGTGGCCTCTTTTACAAGTTCTGTCAGCTTAAGAAAAACAAATACCCTACTCATTTGCCTGAGGTCACAAAAAAACAACTAAGCATTTAGTGTTGTTAAAGGGAACCATAATTATTATCAATTACCAAGTATGCAAACATACTTTGTTTACTCAATGGATTTAGACCTATTTTCATTCCAGTCTAATTAGAAAGCTACATGGTAATCTCCAGCCTCAGGCTTTTCCTACCCATCCTTGAGTGACTGCTTAACTTATCCTTTCAAAATAAACAAAGAGCTGCCACATCCACAGCAAAGCTCCAAAAGGAGGTTCCATATACAGTGACACAGCATTAAGATATGACTTCTTTTAGCAATTCCCTTTTATTTTGTTTTGAAAAATTGCCTACTAATTACTAGCTTCAGTGGAGGAGATTTAACTTTGAATTTTAATTTCAGTATTTTTACATCAAGTAAATATTTTCTTTCAGGCACATTGGGAGAGGAAGAAAACAAATTTAAAGCAAAGATTAGTTAGTTGACCATATGACAAAAAAGATAAATTCTGTGAGCATAAAGTAGTGAAGTAGGAATCTGAATGAGTTTATGGGTTCTCCTTTCTCATATGCCTTCCAGAGCATGTTAAATAAACATGTGTTGAGGTTAGCCCATAGATATTAGACGCTGCCTGAGGGCAGAAAATGATATTAGATGATCTCAGCAGGTCTCTTTCAGCCCTAGTTTTCTAAGACAAATTTCGAATTAGACAGGCTGTGTGAGTCACTGGACTTAATCCACTGCTGCTAGAAATCAGGGTGCGCACCATACACCCTGGAGAGGGAGGAGCAGACCCCTCATTTGCGAGGGAAGAAGGGAGGAGCAGACCCCTGCTCCCTGCTTTGAGAAGCGTACTGCACCAGGAGGAGGGGACATGGAGACAGGAGGTCACTGCAGTCCCTGCCCAGGGAGGAGGTTGTGAGCAGCACCATTCACACTGGGTCACTCCCTGGCCTCTGAGACAGGCAGGGTATTAGGGGAAAAGGGAGCCTGCCCACTTTTCCCCAGGGAAAACAAAGAACTGAAAGAAGGGAGGTCCTACAGCTTAGGTCTCCTTGGCCCTGCTGGGACGTTGTGAGTGTCCCTGATGTAATTGAATGTTGAAAGGCAGCTTGATGCCAGCTTCCAGGTGAGCATCCAACTTGCTGGATTACTGATGTACCCTCTTACTTCCCGTGTGATCTCTGTCCCAGTTGACGGAGCGGGGTGGAATAAGCCCCTGTAGTGAGACAGTGGGAGGATCACTCCTGGGTAACTTCTAACACAGCTGCTAAGTCAGCCTCCTGGGAGTTTGAGAACTTTGTCAAGCACCAGCTTGTTTCATATCAGGCAAAGAAAGATTTGAGCTCTTGCTTCTGCTGTTCCAGAAATCGAATTTAGCCATTGTCTCCCTTTATAAAAGAGTGGTGTAGTTCTCATAGCCCCCACTTGGACGCTTGTTTTGGGAGGGTGTAGTTAACAAGCCTGCTGTAGGACCAGTATTTAACATTTATTAGGTACAAAGCAGTTTGGAGCTAATGCAAGAGAAAACAAAAGTTCAGTGTCTGCAGGCAGAGGTTCTCAGGGTTGGAACCACAGGCTTTGTGCAGAACATGGCAATTAGGCACCCAAACCACCCACACAAATCCCATCCCATAAAACCGTGGTGTGTTTATGTTTATAATTATGGTTGTATTTATATTTTAGACGAAAACACAAACAAACCTCTGTAAGAAAATAAAAGGTCTCATTGCACAAACAACATTTCTGTCAGGAAGAAGGGGCCCCATACAGTAGAGATGGTCACACCACCAGATATGCAGCCAGGAGGTATCCAATACCACAGCTATGATGGTCCAGTGAGATTTTGGGCAGTTTAGAACAAAAGTTTCAAGATTTCAAGTGAAGAGAAAGTGGGTGTGTATATCCCCATGTTCACTGTGGTGTGTGGGACAGCATGTGTTCAGTTGATGCCATGTTTCGTGGGAGAAGCTGGAGTGTCTCCTGATTTTTACAAGGTTAAGCATCCAGACTCTGGCAAACAGTCGGATTCTGTCCCTCTCTATCATGTTAATATTTCCACTCAGAAATATACAGTGGCTTTAGGACCTCAGGAAGAGATGTTTGTGCAAATTACCAAGCAATTCAATGGTATGTACATTCCAAGGGGTCATAACTCAGGCAGAAAGAAAAAAAAAATCAACAAATTTCTCAAAGGAACTTGTTTAGGGTAGCAATTTCCTTGCCATATTTTAGCTCTCTGTCTCCAGCTATTCAGGCTGTCTAAAATAAATCACTGGGTTTTTTCTTATTCTTTTTTTCCTGAACAATGGGGTAAGTGTGATAATTTTTTTGGTGCTAACTCTTCTCATTAATTCTTCTCTTCCCTAAATCCAAACAAAACCTGTAACTGTTTCTGTTGACAGCTCTACTCTAAGACCAAACATGCAAAAACTTTCAACAGGCTTAAAGTAGTATTTTAACTGGGAGAAGTCAAAATAGCTCAGCTGGTTTGCCCACCACTGGAATGTAACACAAGCTACGTAGGCAAACCAGGCCTCACATGCCAAAAAACATCAATAATTAATTAGAATCCTTCCCTTTTTAGAAGCTACGGTTTTCATCCTATGCTGGAAGGATGTTAAGTCCAGACTCCTATTAGGTGGCCTCATCCCAGACAGTGGTGAGTCCAGAGAAAATCATAACCAGTTGTGGGTTTTGGTTTTTTTGGTTTTTTTGTTGGTTTTTTTTTTGCCAAAGCTGTATATATTTCCCTTTGAAGTACTATTGGTGAGGAGCATGTTTTATTACGCGTGGTGATAACAGCAGTTCAAAATTTTAACTCATTTTTTTCCACTATAAAGTAAGAAATTGTGTCCATGAGAGCTTCAGGCCAGCTTTTTAGCCACAAGCTGCAATTTTTTAAAAATCTCAAATGAATTTAAGGCACTGCTTGAGAGCAAGAGACCAAAGGGATGTTTCTAAGCTAAAAGGCAGACAGAATAAGCTTGGCTTGTCACCAAGTTGCAATGAATTTGACGAATGAAATTTCATTAGAAGTGCAGGGAAGGTTGTGAAACTGCCAGTAAATAACTGTCTCCCCAGAGTCTCACACTTTTTCCAGAGTCTATTTTCTCCTTGGACTCCATTCTGCCAGGGATGATATTTTAAAAGGAAAAACCAGAGTTAAGCATCAGAGTTAGTAGATAATAAAGGTCAAATGTATTTCTTCCAGGAGCTACTGGAATTTATGCCATTGTGTTATCTTTTCTTCCTCCCTTGTGCTTTTGCTCACAATTGTTACCACTAATGGGTCCAAGCCAAAACCATGAATCTAGACATATTTGGGAATGATTCCAGAGCTAAATTGTGTAGCTGACCATTTTCTCTCCAATGATCTGGAGCAAAACCCAAGCCCCAGGCCTGTCACCCCATGCTCTGCCATGCTTTAAGCTGTTTCAGACCTGGATCTGAACTTCATGGCTTATGACCCTCTCTAGTCATCATTCTCCAGTAATCCAAAATATGAATTAATGCACATTATCATTCATCCCAGCAAACCACATCTGTGCACAAAGCTACTTTTGGCATTACAAAACCATGAAGTATCTCTCTTGGCTGTTACCAAGCAAAGAAAAAGGGCTCCTTGTCTTTTTTCTTGCTGCTTCTGCAAGGAAGGTTTTCTACTCTTTCTGGCTTGGGGATTTAAGACACTTCAGTTTCCAAACAGGAGGTCCTGTCATGACATGAGGTTGTTTTCTGTAAGGATTAGCTCTTGAATTTACTCTTCTGTGCCACCCCTCACTGCTCCTCAGCCAGAACCTTGGCTGGGGTGGCCCTGACAATGCAGCTTCTTTTGCTCTGAAGCCAGGGCAAGATGCAAGTCCCAGTGATGGACAAAGTGCAGAAATGCAACTTCCTGCACACATGCTGTAGCTTGTGATTGACTGAGGCTGGCTTGTGGGAGCACCTGAGCTGTTTCCACAGGAGGTCTGTGCTCAGGGACACAATCTGTATGGCTTCTTACAAATGGCGCTCCAAAGGATGCCTGCTTCTGGAAACATATCTGCCTGCATCCGTCTCTCTTTGTTGTTAGATGCGATTTTGATCATGCTACAAATGTTCTGCAAGTGAACTCTTTCTTTCCCTGAATGCAAGGAAAGACCTAACTTTTCCTGGTAGCTGGTGAAAAATGGGTATATGCATGGGACACAGCAGTGTCCTCAATGGACAAGAGATGGAAAAGGAGGTGCCCTCATTTTCTAGTTTTCTTTTTAAAATCTCAACTTCATGTGTTTTGGACAAAATTAATACTTGGCAGAAGAGCAGAGCTGGAATTTCAGCTCCTTAATTTGGTTGCTAGTTTAATTTGCTGGGAACCAAGTCCTGTACATCACATGCTTCAGCTGATAAAATCAGCAGAGCTTTACTACCTTCCCTCTTCAGACCATGTCACTGATGTAAATGGAAGTCATTACCCTGGCAGTTTATGGAAGAGGATTTAGAGTATTGAGATAATAGAACGCCATTATTTTTCCAAGTTTCCTGTTTTCTAGAACATTAATTAGAACTTATAAAAATCACTGATAACCCAAATATCTTGCCACTGCTTTTAGTAGAGTAATCCTACGTGACTTTCCACAAATCCTTTTTAATTAGCCTCTTTCCCAGGGTGTGCCATGCCAGCAGATGATTACTGCATTAATCTTACTGTATTTGCAGCAGATTCTTTATTCTTTCTCTACAGATGGAGTATTATCTTGAGGCCCCATGAAGTTTTAGTTCTCAATCATCCTCTGTAAAATCTATTCTCACCCTTAAAGAGTCTAGTCCCATTCTGGGGAGGAACAGGGGGGATGAGCTAAAATAAAATGTTGCAGATGATGTTGCACAAAACACCACACGCAATTGCACACAACATACACAGTGCTGCCAGCTGTCCTGCTGCTCAAGAACAAAAACTCTCTCATGAAATCTGAATTTGCAAGTTGATTGCAGTGCCGTTGAACAAGCTAAAAAATGCCATACCCCTGTGCAAGGTCACACAGGAGGCAGTACTAATACACTCATCAGTGATACCACACTGTGTAGATTTTGACATCAGATGGATTTTCAAGTCTTGAGAAAGAAGCATTTATTTATGGTGCCTATTATTGAGAAATAATACAGAATTTGTCGTATGAGAAAAACATTCCCATTGTTGCACTTGATATTCACCACTGTACTGGATAGGAAATAGTCATGAGAAGGAAAACTCTGGGGTATTTTGCCAACTAGATTTGCTAGAAATCATGCCCTGCATAATTTGTACCTGCTGCAAATTTGATCCAAGTTTGGGTCATCAGTCAGATGCAATTTAACATAACATTAGGGAGGGTCAACAGAATATTGAGCTCTGTATTGAAAATATTACAATTTATGCTGTATGTTTTCTACATCAGCTGCTGTATATGGCACTATGGGAAGCATTTTGCAACTGGTCCCAGTAACTCCCTGAAAACATTTTCGCTGAAACTTTCTGTTTGGAGGTGGGAAGATAAAAAAATATATAAGTACCGTTCTGCCATCTCTGGGCTTCATGAAAGTATGACTTCATGGATGGTCCTGTGAAGTGAGGATGGCAAGGTTCAGGGTGAACCATTTCTTTTTTGTGGTCATGGGGAGCCTGGAATGACAATCTATCAATCTTTTTGTTTGCGTTTATTGTCCCAGTGATAACCTGGGTACCAGCAGATATTTGATAGCTTTATGGTTGCTATGAGTTAGAAGCCAGTGGAAAGGTTACAAATTTTCAGATCCCAGGGATGAACTGATACGTAACCAAAGGAGGTTAGGGACAAGCATCTCCTCTGGGGACACTGCTAGGTTATTTGTATCTCAGCAAGACAGCTGGTTTTACACCAAAACCAGCACATGGATTAGAAGGACAGTTAGTTGTCTCAAATATGGTGGTTCCTATCTATTCCAGCTACCAGGCTCAGTAGGGAAGCTCCATCAGATGGTGAGGGCACACGGTGAAAGGGATCTGCCAGTAACATCTGACAATTGCTCTGTAGATACTGCATAGCTAAATGCTGAAAATCAGGTCCTAGCAGTGCTGTCATTTGCTGATGTCCCTGTAAATGGAGGGTTCCTTGCAGAATGGGAACCTGGGGCACCTGTCCTTTGAGTATCAAAGGGGAAAACCACAGAAGGGGAAAATCTGAGGCAAAAAAATCTGAGACAGGCTTCTGAGAAGATTTTCAACAGTGGTATTTTGCTTCCCACTATGTCCTGGGAGCCAGTAAAGATTTCTGAAGCTATTTGCTTGATAGAACACTCACTGCTTGTTTTAATTAGCTTGGTCTCATTTTTAATAAGCAGCAGCTGAAAATTTTGAGTGAGATCTTGTATGTATTCAGTATTAATGCAGAAAGATGGACCTGACAGAGTTCATGCTTGCATTCTGGTTATTGCAGGTGTAGTTCTACAAATCTGTTCTGGTACAGCACAGTGGGAGTGGTAAGGCCCAGCCTAACTAAACTGAGTGGGTTGGAGCTATCTTTCACTTGAACAACTTAAGCTATATAAAATCCATTTAGGTTCCTTTTTTGCCCATTTCTGTTCAAGGCTGCCGAGGTCTTCTGTTGAAAGCAAGTAATGATTGCCTGTAGTGGATAGCTTTTCTATTATGAGATAGTTAAAGCATGTCAGCAATCTTTGACTGATAACAAACCAACCAACCAAGCTCTACTCCTGTTCTTTTGCACAGAGCCTTTAATACTTATTGACATGCCTGGAGCTGAAAAAAGTCAAAAGTGAGCCCTGTTAATGGTTTGTAAACATAGAGTGTGGCCACACCTTGTAGTGTCTGCAGCCTAAGGGAACAGATCTGCCAAACTAGATCTGCTCTTAAATCCCAGGAAACAAATCATTGGTAATAAAACACAATGGCTGTTCTCCATCTGCAATCAATTTCTGTTTAACTAATGATGTTAAGTGGAAAATAGCCAGAGTCATCTCTTAATAGGTTCTTGCATAAACAATGGCTGTAGCTCAAATGCTTCATTAGCAGGGAGGGAAGCAGCCAGCAGCTCCTTTTCCAGGTGTCTGTAGCTGTTAGGGTTTCCATCGCTGTGGGTAGGCAGGCATGGCCCATGTCGCTGCCTTCATCCTTTGTGTGATGGAGGGAAGTGTCTCTGCTGCTCGGCCTGGCCAAGCGTGATCCTAACAACAAGGTGACCTCTGTAATCCAGTGGAGTGACTAAGTCCTTCTGCTACTTGCAAATGGCTTTTGGCTCGACTGTGACAGAAGTCACCCAGGGTCCAGGAGAAGCTCCGTGCCCCTGGGAGGAAATCAGAGCTGTGTCTACCTCAAAGCTCTCATGCAGAGAGCCTGACACAAGTCACCTTTTTGATTCCCCTGTCCTCTTCAGCAGGCTTGGGGTGCCACTGCTGGTGGTACTGCAGTCCCCTAGAGCAGACCAGCTTCACAGAGTCAAGTTGTTTTCTGTGGTTCGATAGCAGAGAAAGGTGCAAAGCGTAATATTGGGTTCAGGGCCAAGGGCCAAAGTCGCCGAAAGCTGAAGTTGATGATATGACTTCAACTTGTCCTGCCAAAAACTATGCACAGATAACACCTGTCAACTTTCACTCTTTAAGGTAGCTTTATGTGCCATCTATAAATTACAGAATCCAAGTCTCTTAGAGTGGAAATTCTGTGCTATGTGTGCACACAAGGCTTGGCTGTTCTCTTACATCAAAATGCCATGCCAAATAAATAATCATGAGCACACAGAAATGTCATGAACGAGAGAAGGGAGAAAAAGACTAAAGTTAAATTAGACTTCTTAGAAGTATTCTGGGAAATGAACAGGCATTGTGAGCAAAGGCAGAATAATTTGTAGGCAGATGAGTGAATCTGTTCTCTAATGGCATTATAATGCTGCTAATAAGAAATGTATGTATTCATGGAACTTAAGTAGATGCTAGAGCCTCTTGCTTTAGTATTAAAGTAAATAAATCTTTAATGTGTTTTCAGAGAGTCCCTTCTCTTCTACCCTGCTCTTTGCTAGTTTAAAGGAAAAAAAAACTGCACAGAAAAAATAAAACAAGAATTCCTACAGAAAAATATTTATGTTCATTTGGGGCAACCCAAAGCCTTTCATTTGTTTTTGTTGTGAAAGGCAAATGTTTGCCCTGGGTCTGAGCCCAGCCTGCAGGTGTGGTGGCTGGTCCTGTGTCCCTGCATGTGCTGGTTCACGTGTGGGCGGCTCTCAGGGTGGCCCTCGGGGTGTCCTGCCTTGCCACCCTCCAGTGAGCTGTTTGCATTGCTGGGTGTGTTGTAGATCTGTCTTTCTTGTAAAATCTGAGTATTTCTGGCTTAGGTGACATTAGAGAGAAACTGTGAAAGGTAGGGGCTTTGGTTTTCCCTTTGTGCTTTTCAGACCTAATGGCTTCAGCCAGATCAAAAGGGAGTTCTCTCTGACTTCTCTGTAGTGTCTGACTGCTTCTGACCATCAGAGCATTGGTTCCAAGCATTTAATGTTTGCACTGACCTATTCCAGCACTTTTATACGTATCTGTATTTAGTTAGCTGTCTGGATCTCCCCTCTCCAGTGGAATAGCAATGATGACCATGAGATAGGGGTTTCTATAAAATGGCCATTCAAATAAAGGTTTTCTATTGGTACAAAGACTGTTTACTTTCACTTTTTCTAGGTGAATCCTGGTGATGCAGGTATGCACTGTGGTAACCCCACACAGCAGTGAAACATAATACTGTCTTTAACTGGCCAAGGTAATATTAAAAAAATTGTACACTGGAATAACCCAGCCCTGAAATACCAGGTTGCTCAAAAGCTGATAAACTTGTCATCTAGAACCCCACGCTCTCCCTTCTGCACTCATCCTTGTTAACTTGGGGATACTTTCTCCAGTTGGTCCAGGATGCGTTAATCCATAATCTAAATCTCAGCTAGGTCTCTGTATTTCTGTTTCTTGTTACTCTCCAGTTGACTGGAGCATGAGATATGCCTTGCACTTTGGCATACTTGGAAAGGAAGGAGGACTAAACTGGCTTTAAACTTGTACCTGGCTGCAGTCTAGGACTTACTGGGTTGGACACAGGTGTAAAACAGAGCAGGCTCAGGCTTTTTTCCACACTTTGCTTTGTCTGCCAGCATGTCCGGAGGACTGCTCTGTTTTCTGTGAGGATTATCAGGGAATGGACTTTTTGCTTATGAGTTGTCCCTGAGGTCTTACTGCTTAAAGCTTACTGCATTAAAGAACAGTAAATGCAGGAGCTGCTCCCAAGGCAGTGCTTCCTTTAGATAAGCTGTGGCCAATGTATGTTGTGAACTGACTACTTGCACAGCAAATGGGAAACAAATTGAAAGCATTGAAAGCATACAAAACTCTCTATCTACATTATATGCTTTTGTATTTTCTGCCTCCACTGCTAATTTAGTCTGAAGCTCCTTCCCCACCCCTTAAATTTAAATAAATAAATATAATCAAAGCAATTGGTATATTTCTTCAAAATCCTTTCTAGGGTAGTCACTTTTTCTTGCTGCCTCAGTCAACACTATACCCAAATTTCTACATGGTAGTTTTTAATGACCTAAAGCTCTATGCACTACATCTCTGTAATTGCCTATATTTTAGTTAGTTGCTATCTCAGTCCTTTATCTTTCTGTGTTTCAATGGAGATGAAAATAAACCATCTCTGTCAACTAGACAGAAAAAATGAATGAAAGTATTATTCATGGAGTGAAATGTAATCCCCAAAATCCAGTCTGGGAGAACTGCTGCTCAGCTGAGGCCAGTTTTAAAACCTTTAAGGCAACCTGCTTTCCTTGTAAACTGAGGAATTGGGTATAAATACATTTTACTGCACCTTAAAGTACAAAACAAAACAGAGGGTTGAAAGGTACTGTAGTCTCTTGTTAACCCTCACCCTATTTACATGGAATTCTTCTAGCCCTCCCACTCATTCTCTGTGGGTCTTAGTACAAGTATTAATCCCAGGTTCCCTTCCCCATTGGCAAGGGGCCTCTCCCCTTGCTAGCCTCTGGTCTGACAGTACTACTGAATCCTGATTCAGAACTTGCTGCTGATGCCAAACTTGTGTTTTTCTATTGTTTGGAAACCCTAACAAGTAGCCAGGCTGTAAATGTTCAGCTGGAAGCCAAGGATGAAGTGCAGAGGATCAAGGGCTGGGGATGAGCTGCTGAACAAGTGTCACAGAGCAGCTCAGTGTACTGTAGAGCAAGGCACCAGGGAATGTGCAGAGAAAATCCACGATGGCATTTTGGGAAAGGACATCCTCAGGAAGGGCATGTTTTGCTGCCCAAGCAAAGCAAGTGGATCAGTTTTGTGCTCTGAACTGCAGAAGCAGATAAAGCACTGAGGGCTGAGCATAAAAATACATTATTTTTTGCTAAAAAATATAATTGAATGCTGGGATTCTTCAAAATCTGGGAGCTGATGGGGTGCATAGTCTTTTTCTGTGGAGAATGCATCATGAGCTGTTAGTGCTGGACAGTGGAAAGTTCACAGTGATAAAAAGTGAATGCTGTGTGCTGCATATCAAGAGAGAAGTACATGATTCAAATATAACTTGCCTGGGGGTCATCTGAGCCTGTGGACTTGTTTTGGCTTGTAACTCACTGCTGTGTCTTGCTTCTGCCATTTGCTTCCAAATAAGCAGCTAAGAGGACAATTTAATTTATTCGTGCATCTCCCCTGAATACAGGTGTGGGCTGGGTTGTGCACAGAGAGGAAAATGTTGTCCCTGCCCCATTATTGGGCAGGCATTAAGCCGTGTGGGCAGAGCTTAGTTGGCTGGTTTTTGGAAGGTGCTAGTGTGTGGTACAAGTTATATTTCTCTGGGCAGCCAGGCTGAAATGTATCCTGCCTAGCTGAGATGCTGAGAGCGAGCATCTCCAGGGCTAACACCGGATTCTATGGACTGTGGAGACAACAACCAAGGCTAATTGTCTTTGTTAGGTGAGGTGGGTGTTAATGCCCCAGATCCTTGGCTGCAGAAATAAAACACTGTGGTACTTCTATCTGTAAATCCTGAGTATGGACTTGGGGGATGTGGTGGGAGATGTCTGAATGGGCGGGCACTGAGACAAATGTGATTGTACACATCTCATAGCCTAAGAGAGGAACAGGATCACTTCATGCTCCATCAGTGTCACTGGGGCAATCACCTCTGCTGGGCAGCACTGCAAGGCAGAGACTTCCCTTCCATCATGGAGACTTTGCCTTTTGGCCAAAGTACAGAGAGGTGGTGTTGGCTAGTTTCTACCAGTAAGAAGAAAGCTGTATCTGAGTCCTGCTGTCTGTTTCCAGGCATGTTCCAGATGCACACAAGCCAAAGTTCTTTATCTGACCTCAATTTACACCTTCCTAGAGGGAAATAAGGAGGCTCTTATACCGAGACTCCTGACTGTAAAAAGCAGAGTGCACCACAAGTATTTCTCTACCTATCTTAGTAGCAGAAGAGAAGGGAAAGTTTCTGCTTAGGGGAAGAAAGTGAGTGCAGCTAAAGCCTTGTTAAACACAGGGAGACACTTGCTACCTTTCAGCTCCTGCTTTCTCCCTGTGATTTGGCACCAATTCACTCTGCCCACACAATTTCTTCAGTGTGACTTGGCTTTGCAAAAAGCTCCTTAATCCACCACAAAAAGGTTTTAATGCAATTGCATCCAGCGCAGTCCTATTTTGCTTGATTTAAATGAGAGAGTTAAATCTCAGTCTAGACAAAGAACTCTCTAGCTCCTGTGGATCTTGCACCCAGCAAGCTGTATCATCTATGAGTATGTTTCTCATTTTCCAGACGAGCCCAGGGGATCTGCACACCCC
The DNA here is from genome assembly GCF_009819885.2 of Catharus ustulatus. Classification (NCBI taxonomy): domain Eukaryota; kingdom Metazoa; phylum Chordata; class Aves; order Passeriformes; family Turdidae; genus Catharus; species Catharus ustulatus. The sequence goes on along the minus strand of NC_046221.1, from coordinate 68,493,854 downwards.
CTCCATAAAATTCCTGTCTGTGCGAAATTGCCTCGTAGACCTGATTTATATCTCAATAAAACATATCACGAGAAGGAGAAAATGTTTAATTGTACAACTGACATACTTATGCAGGACACATTTTTGGTGGTTATTTATGCACTTATCTTCTTTAAAAGGGGTACAAAGAGTAACCTTCATTTACACTGGGAACAGCAAAAAGTGAGGAGAATAAGTGTAAGGGGCAAGGAGTAAACCCTAAACAAGTATGGCTTCTGGAACAGGACCCCTGTTAAAAGACTCACTGAAAAATATGAAGAGATACATTTGAGATCTTAAGGGGGTTCGAGAAAACCTTGGAGATTCTTTCTGTCCTTTATCAAACTCAACCATTTGGGCTATCTGATGTTGAAAGTTGGAAAGTGTTTCATTTTTTGAAATGGTAACAAGTGGAAAAAAGTCTTTTATGTTGCTTATGAAATAATCAATTCCGAGTTCTTATTTGATTTCTTTCACCCAGACCCCTTTCAAAATTGCATTGTGATTTTCTTTTAAAATAGTTTCCTCAAGAATAAATACAGTGCTAGAGACTGGGACAGGTATGCAAGCCTGGCTTCAGATTTGGGCTGTGAAAGTTTCTATTGGCAACTATATTCTACTGACAAGGCACTCTGGCAGCGCCTTAAATGAGTGTTCAACCAGCACATGCAAGATAAGATGACTCCAGGATAATTAGAAGTGGGTTCATTACTGGGAGGCCAGCATGATTTATTTAATTACATCATAAATTTGTTTCCTTATCTTTTCTATCGCCCATGTAAGGATTTAGCTTCTATGACTGTTCTTTGGGTGTGAAAGCTAAGGAGCAAAGTTAAGACTGTAGTTCAGCTCCAATTTTATCAATTACTGATAAAATGTTTATTATGGCATGGAGTTTGTGCTTTGTTCTGCATGACGTGATTCTTGCCTCAAGGGTCAATTAGATTTCAAATGCTGAAGAGTAGGTATGTGGTAATGCATAGACATGCCTATATGTTTGTGTGTTAGGCTGACAGAAAGAAGAAATACTTCATTAAACATGTAGGTCAGCAGCATTCTTAATCTCCTTTTTGTTCACTGTTTGTGCCCTGTGGTGTTGCTCTCTGCAGGGAAATTTGGGTGCTATGGACCAGCAAATGGGGAGCATGAATTTGGAAACTTGTGAAGGTTTTTGGAGTGGTGGGGTGCTGGGCCTCCTGTCTATAGCAGATACTCAATTTTTCCTGTTGACATCTAGAAATTTCCCTTAAATATGAGAAATGACTAGTGTGATCTTCAAAAGTTCACCTCTGATGGGAAGATGGGCAAGTGCTTATGTGCTGCACCCCAATATGCTTTACCAATCCCCTGGGACATCATTTACCAGAGACAAGCTATCCCCTTCTTTGCCAGAGAAAATCTTCCTGGCAATATGCTCAGTGAAAATGCATTTACTACCAAGGCTTGTAGCATTATCCCTACCCAGGATACCAGCTCTTGCTAGCTTTGACTCCACAAGTAATTGCAAGGAAGCTTAACAGGGAGTGCTCTGCCTGGCTTCTGAACAACGTGGGTGTTCAGTCAGCCTCTGAGAAAATGCTCTCTTTCTTGCTGAACTGAAAAGAAAGGCACTTAAGCTTCTATTAAAACAGCTTTTGACTTTGTAGAAAGTGAAACTTACCATTTTCCAGTGTTTTTGGCTTCCACCTACAGTATGCTAATTGAAGGAACACAGGAGCTTTGTGCATTGATGATGGTTATCTCCATAGGAAATCCAGTATTGTGGTTACACTGGCTGGTTTTTTGTCTTTCCCAGTTGTAGGACTTCTTTTCACTCGCAGGATTTCCTTGTTCCAAATATTTCTTCACAGACCCAAGTGCTTTTTTTCCACCCTCTGAAAGAAAAGGTCAATGAAACAGAGATGAGCAAAGGAGGAAAATGTCTTTCCATTTACTTACCCTCCTGCCAATTCAAACACTTTTGTTCCACACAGGGTTCCCCTGCATGCCTCTCCTGATGGTGCACAAGACTTTCCTCAGGAAAAAGCTCTGGTTCTCTCCAAAATGTGATTAAATAACTTTGCCACTGTCAGCAATATATGTTTTCAATCAATGGCATGGGGTTTTCTTATCCCTGTTATGGTCTAAGGAATTTTGGCTGGTATCACAAACTGATGCATGCTGCGTGGTCTATACATAATGTTCCCTATATGTTTATGGGGGAGGCTGATACTCAGATCTGTTCAATAGCTCTGGAACATTTATTTCAGCAGTTCCTTCATCTGCATATCTGCAGCTGCCTATGTTGCAGCTTTGTGCTGGGGAACCAAAAGGATAAACAGACCTCATCCAGGGTAAAAATCAGCTACTTTGGAGGCTTCACTAATATGTTTTGAGAGAAATGCAGCTGGTAAACTGAATCACAATTTTGGTTTAAATTTATAATGCTTTTGAATAACTCAGACTTTTAAAAAATATTTTTCTTGCTCTTCTAGTTGGGACAGTGTCTAGAGCCAGACCCTCCATATGGATTATGCAAACATAAAATAAAGGGTCAATCTCTACACTGAAGATCATTAATCTAGCTTTAAAATGACTAGTCGTGCTGTCACGACTTTCAAAGGTCATTTTTGTTTGTTTTTTAAACCTGCTTGTTGTCTGGGGTACCAACAAACATAAACATAACAGTGCTTCAGGCCCTGCCCTTATTCTGATAAGGGACACTGTAATGGTGATCCTGCATGGAATTTGTCTCCTGGGCGTTAAGTGATGACTGTCCACCCATGAGCAACTACTCAGTGTGAATTTTCTGAGACACTTCAGGTTTCAAAGATGAACTTCGTGGAAAAAAACCACCAAATGACCCGTGGGAGGTGTCAGGAAATAGCTGAGCAAGCTTGTGAGAAAACTGTGAGTTAAAGCAATATGCAAAGAGTTTATGCTGCCCATGAAGGGTGTGAAGCTTTAGGCGAGCTCCGGGTAGGGCTGCAGTAAAGCATAACTTACAGTAGTTTCACGAATACAAGCCGCACGGATTATAAGCCGCACTTCCGGTGCCTCGACAATGTTGCTGTCTTTGTCAATAGATAAGCCGCACCCCGAATATTAGCCGCACTTTCGTTCGTCGCGAGAATCCGTGCGCAGCTTTCACAAATTGGCCAATTAGTAACAGGATCGCGGCATAGCGGGCTTTACTGGCTCGGGGCGGGGCCAGGAAGGCTCGGCCCGCTCATGGTTGCCGACGGGGCCGGGTGGCCCAGCTCAGCGCCACGGCTCGGCGGGGCTGGCCGGGTGGTGCTGCCGCCACCGCCGCCGGGCTCGCTGGCCCCCCTCTCCCGTCAGCACCGCCCCGCTGCCGCGTTCGCTCGCCCGACTGGCAGGGCTGCCGCCGCCGGGCTCGCCGCCCGCCCCGCTGCCGCTTTCGCTCGCCCCGCTGCCGCTTTCGCTCGCCCTGCGCCGCGCCTCGCGAGCGCCGCGCCCGCCCCGCCCCGCGGCGCTTTCGCGAGCGGCGCTTTCGCGAGCGGCGCTTTGGCTCGCCGAGCGGCGCTTTCGCGAGCGGCGGCGCTTTCGCTCGCCGAGCGGCGCTTTCGCGAGCGGCGCTTTGGCTCGCCGAGCGCCGCTTTCATGAGCGCCGCTTTCGCTCGCCCCGCCGGCAGGGCTGCCGCCGCCGCCACCAGGCTCGCCGGCCGCCCCCTCCCGTCTGCACCGCCGCCGCGTTTCCTCGCCCTGGCCGGCACTGTAGGCCCCTGCACCGCCGGGCTCCCCCACGCTGCTGGCCCCGATTCTGCTGGGCTTCCCCCGCTGCCAGGCAGCCCCACCCGCCGGCCTTCCTGCTTCTGCCATGCTCCCCTGCACTGCTAACCCCAGTTCTCCCAGGCTCCCCCGCACTGCTGGCCCGGGCTCTGCCGCCCGCCCCCCACACTGCAGGCCCCTGCCAGGCTTTCCCACCTCTGCCGGGGCCGGCCGGGCTCCAGCTTGGCTTGGGGCTGCTGCGGGCTCTCACTTCCATGTTGGCAGCTTTTAGAATTTTGTTAATAGATTAGCCGCCCCGGAATATTGGCCGCACTTCCGGGTTTCCACCAAAATTTTGGTCAAATTGGTGCGGCTTGTATTCGTGAAATTACTGTAATCCTTCGAGCATGCGGCGCGCAGGATGAGGCTGAGTAGAGTTACTTGGCTTGGGGATCTTTGCTCTTTGCCAGGAGAATCAGTCTGGAGGAAACCTTGGAAACAGAGCACACTTGCTTTTTTTTCTTTTTTTTAAGAGCTGGGTGACTTTCACTATTTGTACTTCCAAATCCAGGGAAGAGGTTGTAACAAAGCCTCTGTCTCTTTTGGCTTGCTGGGGCTCAGGGGTCTCTGAATTAAGGCAGTGGCTCCTGCACTTGAGATGCTTTCACTATGCTCTTGGTAGCATGGGGAGAATTCAGGAGGCATGACTTCCTTCCTGCCCCAAGGTCCTCTGGACAGCATTAAAGCTTTGTCCAAAGTTACAGAAGACACAACTGCACAAAATGATTGCTGCCTTAAAGTACACTTCCATCATGGCACTAACAGCTGCCACAATCCTAACCAAAACAGATTTATCACAAAGGCCCTGAGTAAGCTGTAGGGTCCCTTCAGCTGACAGCAAGACTGCAGGTAAAGGTTGCATAGCAGTCTCCTTTCTCTGATCCCATAAATGAGGAAAACTGATGTCCTGGCGAGGGCTTTTCCTGTCTGTCTGGATCTTAAGCACAGAAGCAGAACTTCCCAGGAAAGAAAAAGAAATTACATTTTTGTGTGCAAGTAGCTGCTGGCTTCTGGTTGTATTTTTTCTTGTTTACTCCCTTCTTGTCCTCCCAACTTCTAAAATGTTTTCAACATGTTGGACCCAACTGCTTGCCCCTCATCCAGCCTGCAGAAGATTTAAAGAACAGGATCAAAGACTTCCCTGTACATCAAATACATCAAGTCCAGAAGAATGAAGGGGCCAGAGGTGATTTGTTGCCCCGAACCCAGTGTATTTAGTTCAATATCTATTCACAGTTGTGATCAGACATTAGCCAAAGAGTTTGGCCAGGTGGGAGATGGCTTTGGGGAGACTCCTCATGAAAGCAGCATATTCTGCCTTGCCACAGGACTGCTGCTTTTGGCCTTAGCTCATCTCTCTCTGTTTTGAAGAAGCTTTTGTGATCAGTTTTGCTCTCCTCCTATTTAGCTCCTGTGACCCATAGGCTGCTTTTGTCCCCTCCTTTTGAGGCAGAGGGCAGGAGCCTTATTTCCCTCTCTTGTATTCCCTCAAGCCACCTTCTCTCTTGCGAGGTTGTGACCTTGAGGAAGGGCAGTCTTATGTCCCTTCAGGGGAGTGATGGCCATCCAGCTTGTGCAGGATTTCTTGCTTCTGCTGAATATGCATCTCTCCTGTGACCTGGGAAGTGTGCTGGCACTGCTGGAGTTTATGTAGGTGGTGGGAATCCTTCAGGCATAACTGTAGGGTGAGGTTTTGCCACTGCAGTAATGCCACTGTCAGTTCCTTTGCTTGTGGATCGAGAGTGTAGCTCAGTCTCCTTGAGGTATTTATGAAGTGATAACTCTCAGCTATGGCAGGACAGACAGTTTGTTTAATCCTAGCAGTCCCTTGCTTTCCTGAGATGTGATACTGACCTGCTGATGCAAGCTGAGCCTGGGAAGGAACACGGAACTGGAGGGAGCCCTTGGCTGAAGGATCCATACTACAGAGTAAAGCAGAATGGCCTTTTGTTTAGGGCATCAAGTCTGCAGTCTGTTGACATGTCATTTCATCTGTTGGTGTGGGATTTTGCCACTGCCCAAAATTAAGGCATGAAAACAGTTTATGAAGTGTCTAGAACATTTATTTCTCTTGCTTACTTCAGAGACTCCTAAAGGGAATTGCATAACTTGCCACCACGTTAGGCAGCAGTGACCTCATGCTAAATCCCATGAACCAAAGGTTGCAGGATACTTGAGCTTGACTTTATAGCTTAGGTGACCAAACAGCACTCCAGAGGTAAAAAAGGGTTTCTCGAATGAGTGCTTTGGGATCATTACCCTTACATTTCAATTAATTCCTTCAGTTTTCTAGTGCAGTCTGAGGCACACAAAAACATTTATTTTTCCCAAATAGTACCAAGATCAAAATACCCGTCTATGATCCATGTGGTTTATGAGGGTAAACCATAGTACTAAAGATGATGGAAAGACAGATCAATTAAAATACTTTTTAAAGTAAAGGCACTAAAGAAATCCTTATCAAATGCAAGCATAAAATTTTAAGCCCCTCTGTTCTAAAGAAGGACAGCACTGTACTGAGGGGATTGACTGCTGTACTGTGTACTCCATGATTTTATTTTATATTCTTTCATAGCAGTGAGTCATGAAAATAAGACACAACCCACATGCCTTCCACATTTGCCATAAGGCATTTAATCCCCTCCTCTTGCTCCATAATGAATAAATGCTCTATGCCTTTGCTTCACAAACAGATTATTCCTGGACACTGAATTCACCTTTTATTCTAGGTACAGAAATGTAGAGGAAAGTGTGGGTAGGTAGGAGTGGAGAGAACCAGAAGAAGCTGGCTAAATAAAGGGATGGATCATAGAATCAAAAAATGGTTTGGGTTTAAAATGACCATAAAGATCATCTATTTCCAACCTCCTGCCAAGGGACATCTCCCACTAGATGGCTGAGGACTAAGCCTTGATTACATAATTAGTGTTTGGTTTTGCTGTTCAGAGCATGCATGGGAGCTGAGAACATACCCTACATACAGAGAATGTATCCTAATTCCCAAATAACCTTCAGTGAGAATTGCCAGATGCTTTTGGCTTGGAAGATCCTGCCTGGAGATGTTTACAGGTCTGCCAGGCTTGGACAGGAGGGCTGATGGCTTTGGGGTCCAACCATAGGCACAGCTCCTGTAACCAGTCCCAGCTCCTGAAATGAGCCACTCCTGATGTGGCTGCATGGGACAGGTCTGGTGGCTGTACTGAGCTGCAGCTTTAACCTCTACACTTAGACCATAAATACCTCCCAGCCTGTTAAGCAATCTGGAGAGCAACTGGTTGAGGAGCATTACCCCAGAGGTCACTCTCCTTCAGGACTGCATTTCCTTTCTCAGCAGTAGGCTGCAAACCTGCTGGAAGCTGTCTGTCTCACTTTTTGGGAGAAGGACCATAAAGGGAGTAATAATGGGCTATTGCACTAGCTCTAGCAGAGAGGTGTAAATGTTGCTCCAAGAGCCCTTTTCACAAGTGAAAGTCTGATCCTTCAGTATATTGATTGTAAAACATTAAGAAGGTGATACTAGAAGCATCCTATTCATGTTTATGCTTTTAAATAATATTAATAGTACTTTCCAAAGTGGATACTTGGCAAAGTCAAGGTCATCCATATGACCTTTAGTTTAAGTTCACAGAATCATAACACTTTTCTCCTTGTCACGCAGCACAGTCAGTCTGTTCCCTTTTCACACTGTGTGGCTCCATACATAATCTGGTATAAATTGTATGTCCCCTTCAGCCCCAAACAATTGTAGTTATTTTTATGTTTGGCTCTCAGGTAGTGCTGCTGTTGTAGATGTCCATACAGTGTTTTTCTGCCTAGTGATGAGAGGCACTGTTTTGGGAGAAGCAGAGGAGCCCAGGAAGTTAATTCATCATCATCCAGGGCAGGATGTGCTGCACCTGCCATCAGGCATCTAATCTGAGCCACTTCTCAATGGGTGGGGAAAGACATGTCTAAAACCTCTCTTCAGCTGAACTCTGTTACTTCCAATTTTTCTTTTTTAGAAGGGAAGTGGTATAAAAATATGCTTTCTAAAATATTTTTTCATTTCCATTTAAAACATGCTTTTAACATCAAAATTTAAATAATTTTAAACAGTTTTATTTTGGGAAAGACTAAACCCAAATGTTTGAATTTTTTATAAAAATTATAACTTACAAGTATTTTCTGATTTTGACTCAACTTTGCTTATAGGCTTGCTTAAATGAAAAACAGATTTGTTTAAGATCAAAATGAACTGTGAGGTTTAGAGGAAAAAATCCCAAACCCTTCTTACTCATACATAATATTTTTCTTACGCTACTTGATTAGTTTAAGCATAGCCCTCTGCTTTTGGTTGTTGTTGCATGTACCTACCATCCTAGCACAGCAGGCCAAAAATGTTTCAGTGTAATTAATTGGAAGCAGATGAATATGAATTAACTATTTTTAAAGCCTGGGGTTATATAAGGTAATAGGCATTTTGCAGGAACTGTGCAAATGTCGTGGATGCAATCTGAAACTATGGAAACTTTTTTTGGTATAAGAGACCATGATTTTTCTTTCAATACAATGTTCACTACTTCAGCAGCATATTATGACTTCTTACAGAAAATAAAGCAGGGCTCTTCTAGGCAGGACACTAAAGCACAGCCTTTGACTAGCACTTGAAGTACTGGCACTGAAGGAGGTGGGGGATTTATGGGCAAATAGTACGTGATAAAAGGCCATTATATGACATTGTAAAAGGCATGAGGACTAAAGCTAAGAAATGCAGATACAGAGGCTGCTTGTACAGTCTTGTACAGACTTTGTAGCGATAGTATTCTTTTAATTTGTAAACATTTTTGATGCAAGTAGTGCTGGACTGAGATGTGGCATGGAGAATTGACGTGTGAATATATGGGTATACATACTTAAAGCATAAATACTGATGTGAAACTCATGCTTGGCTTTTTATTCATCCAACCTTTATTCTGTCTGTGAGTTGAGGGAGTGGGGGCCTGAAACTTCTCAGCCTATCTGAGAGGTATAAGCAAGGGCAGGACCCTGCAGTACCGGCTAAATGTGGCATGCACAATGCTTCTTGGGTCAATAGGGAAGCTTCACTTGGACAAGGGAGAAAAGCTGTTTTGGTGGCTGCCTCTGTTATTTTGCCGTATTAATTCACAAAAAAACCAGCACATATCCTGCTGACGCAAGGTGTTGGTTTTGGCATGACAAGTTTCAGCAGGATGGTAACTGCCTTGCCTGAGGTTAGCAAGAGGAAGAAAACAAACCCAAAGATTAGTTTTTCCAGCCTTTTGCACCTGGAGGTGGATGAAATTTGTTTGTGTTTCCATGTCAGAGGAGCGTGGATGTTGCAGCTTTTCTCTGTGGGGCACGGCAAATGCTGCTGACACTCTGTTGACAACATGCTCTGTAGCTGCTGGGTTGAGCTCCGTCAGCTCCCTGAGCAAACTGTGCCAGGCCTGTTTTTCAGTAGTGCTAATTCGGTGCTCAGGAAAAAAACAAGCTGGGCTAAGTCTTGGAAGTATCTGTCAGCTTTTGTCCCATCTGTTGCAGAGTAGTAGGAAAACGTTGGGAAATTCCGCATGGGCAGTTACAACAGATGGATTCAAGATCTCTAGTACGCTTCTATACTTACCAGCTTTGAGAACTTCTAGGTATAAGCTGTTACTTTGGGCCTCTCTCAACATATTTGCAAGTAAGGAACAATGTAAAAGAGAGTGACAGGTATCCTGATTTCGGCTGGGATAAAGTTAGTTTTCTTCCTTGTAGGTGGTACAGTGCTCTATTTTTGGATTTGGTATGAGAATAATGTTGATAACACACTGATGTTTTAGTTGTCACCCTGTAGTGCTTACCCTATAGTCAAGGATTTTCTAGTTTCCCATGCTCTGCCAGCAAGGAAGTGCACAAGAAGGCAGGAAGGAGCATGACCAGAACAGCTGGCCCGAACAGGCCAAAGGGATATTCCATACAATAGAGCATCCTGCTCAATTTGTCAACTGGGGGAGTTGCCCAGGAGTGGCTGATGGCTGCTCAGGGGCTAGGTATCAGTCAGGGGGTGGTGAGCAACTGTGGTGTGTATCACTTGTCTTTCTCAGGTTTAATTTCTCTTTCTCTCTTGGTTGGCTCCCTTTTCATTACAAGTATTTTTTTATAATTGCCAACTTATTTCAATTATTAAACTGTTCTTATCTCAACCCCACAGGCTTTACCTTTTTTCCAGTTCTCCTCCCCATCCCACTGCAGGGGGACAAGGTGTGTGAGTGGGTGGCTGCATGTACTTAGTTGTTGGTTGGGATTAAGCCACCAAACAACAGGGATCAAGTCCTGCACCAGTGAGCACTCAGGGTCCACCAGGCCCTACCACTTTCCCACCACACTCAGGGAGGTACAACCTGGCAGTGGAAAAGCCAAAGGGTTCAAACCTACAGCCTGGCTGAATGAGTTGCCTGGGGAAGATGATGACACCTATCCTTGCTCCTGGCCAAATCTACAGACTCACCTTATCCCTTTCACAGCGTTGTGAGCTTGGTGGGTGGCACCCAGCGAGCCCTGAGGTGTGTGTGGGGGCAGGAGGAGGCAAGTCTCATGAAAACAGGGGTACTGAAGAGCCTAATGAATGGCACACAGAGCAGACGTGAGTTAATGTAAAAGTAAAGTATTGTAGTTGAAAGCTAACAAAAAATAAAGCTTGGCTGTCCTGTTGGAAGTGCATGTATCAGCAGGAGTCCTGGTGTTCTAATTTGGGTGAAGAATTAGTCACAGTCAGCAGAGCAGAGCCTTGGGGGGTGCTAAAGTCTGCCTCCTGGAGTCCCATCATTCCCAGGAGCATGCCAGGAGCCCCCCTGGTGCCTGTTGGGACGCAGATAGCCATCAACCCGCAACCTTCCGCAATGCCTGGTGCACAAGCTCAGTTTATCAGGGACCAGCATGGTCCCAGGCAATAAGCAAGCAATCAAGGTTGATGTGCCAATGGAGGGGAGCTGCAGGCACTTTTCGGGTTCTGCCCAGGCAGCTGTCAGGAGGGTGGTGTTCCACCCTGTCCAAGCCCATGTATTTGGAAGGGGGATAGGACCCCTCTGAGTGGTACCCATGGCATGCAGCCAGCATCCTCGAGGAAGCCATTGCCACGGACTGCTCTTGCCTGTGTGAACATAACCCAGAACAGCAGCTCTGACTGTGCATGAGCTTACACTTGCTGTATGCTATGCCGGGGCAGGGAAAAAAAAAAAGTAAATAAATTCCCCAAACATGCTTTTTCATTGAAACCAAATGTGTTTATGTGAAAGGCAGGAGTTACCTAAGAAAGATATGTATTTAAATGTGCATAGTTAAGTATCAGTTGTCAGCTACTCATTTGAAGGCCTATAAATAGTACCTCGTTCATTTTTATGTTATGACTCACATATGACATTTGGAGGTTAAGTTGGATATGCTTTCCTCTAAGCACCAATCCTGTTCTGTATCAGGAATATCAGTTTGCTCCCTTTCATGCTTATTCCCCCCTGGCTTACATGCAGCACTGTCAAATAAACAGAATTTGAAAATTTGCCAAAGGGTAATTGTTTTCAGCATTGGAATAAATACAAAAACACCACTGGTGACATTTTTGTAATTCATTTTTGCTCTGTGTTTTTATGGGCTCTTTTTCTTCCCCCAGTCACAGCGAGTTACATCCCTAGATAAACATCTCCTTAGCATCCCAGTCAGGCAATCATCCAAGCCCAAATGTATATGTTGGTTTTGCTGACAAAAAGAAGGCCATACCACTTGGCAGCAAATGCTTCCCCAAGTTCAGCAATCCTCTGACATAAATATACATACATATACATATATATATACACACAAGGGGGTTTTGGTTGGTTTTTTTGGTTTTGTTTCTGTCCCCCCCCTCAAAGTTCTGTTAACTAATTTTCCTTAAACTCCAACAATAATAAAAAACACTTGTTTGTAGCAAGGTCTGAATTGCTGCATTGGATGCTTGCCTGGAACTCACTGTCTTGGGGGTCAGAGGAGCTCAGGGCACAGACTGGGGAGGGGGTGCAGAGTGACAGCAGAGTGTACACCCACTGGCAGGCAAACAGGGCAGTAATTAAATGTGCTGTGTGAGGTGGCTCAGCCACCCATGCAAATAACCCCAGCATTCAGTTTTCTCATGTACAAAAGCAACTCTTGAGACTTTCATGCTCCAGCAGCTCTGCCACAGGGGTTACCACCTCTAGGAGATGGTATGAGGAACTGAAGCCTGACCTTGACTTGGGTTTGCTCCAGGGGAATTCAGCTCGTGAGAGCCCAGGCCATGGTGCAGCGTGGGGCTGGGACTGTTTTGCCCACAGTGCTGCAAATCTGTCATCATTCAGAGCCCGATAATCAGACCAGAGTGTTTCCCTTGCAAGGGCAGTAATTCTAGAATGTAGTCTTAATGGCTTAGTCGAGTGGTGTGCTGTGTAGTTCTGAGCATGATTTGGATGTCCTCTGCTCCTCCTGTGGGAAAGACCATCCCTTTTCCCTGGGGTGTTCAGGACCACAAACAGCCACATTATTTTGTGTGGGAATAAGAACTGTTGTACCTGTTGCTCTCATCTCTCGGCTCTTTGGATGGCATGATGCCTGTGGAACAGTTACTCCATTCTTCATGGCTACAGATGCATCTAATAATTGATCACTTTGGTTGGTTTGTAGTTGTGCAGAACTAACCTCGAACTGGTGTCATGTCTTCATTGCAAATATCTCAGTGGAGGAAAAAGTCACCTACTGGAACATCAGGGAGAGGTGTAGTGTCCCAAGGCAGGTCTCTGGAGGGAAACCACTGAATAATTTGCAGTGAAGACCTGATGGTTCGAGGTTCTGCCCAGGTTAGTTCTGCACAACAGCAATGAAGTAATGTTCAGTTGCAGCTGAGACTGATTTCAAAGGGAAAAGTAGCAAATTAAAGTGAAAGGGGTCATTCTGTTTGCTTAGCTTAGCAGACCTGGCTGTATCCATTAAAAATGTGTGGTTGCCTTTACATGAGGTAACAAATGAGAAGCAGGTCTAAAATACCACTCCTCCATTCTTTCATGACTTATGATTCTGTGGGAACCATCTGCCTTGAGAGGAGTGAATCCCACTGCTTGTGCCAACTCTGTCAAATCTGACAGCAGATTCAAATGCTGGGAAAGAGGACGTGGGTTTGCCCTTTAACAGGTGACACATTTTTTAAATGTGCTAAGTGATTAACACCGGACAAGACTGGGATTTGTAACTTTCTGGTGGCCCTAGTAGTGCTCAGATGCACGCAGGGGCAATCAGAAAGCAGTTTCAATCTATTTGCTTCCGTCTGCCAGCTGTCACAAACTCACAGTTGCATATAAACTTTTTTTAGTTGTTGTTGAACAAATGACAGGGGAGATTGTGCATTCAAAGGAGTATTGCGATAGGTCAGTTTTTTTCTGGTGGCACTGGAACGTGCTTTTCTAAGCGTGGAAGCAGTGGAGGTCAGAGGAGTTTCTTCCTGCTTTTGCAATAGCAATAAGTTTCAGTTTACAAAACAGTTTCCCTGGGACAAGAACACAAGGCATTTGACAGCCTGGTTAAAGATAAGCTGTTTGGGAATGGTTTTTTTCCCAGATAAGTTTTGTATCAAAATAAGATCCTACTTTGTCTAAAACTAACCCTTTCTATGAGAATTAATACTTCTGAAAGACTTAGCTGTAAAAATTTCAGATTTTTAATTTGAATGGCCTGTTTTGATATTTTTATGTAGTAAACTCTGGCTCAAAATTAAAGCTCGACCTCAAAATTACCTTAATTTTAGCACTTAGTCATAAGGACCCCAAAACAATAAAAAAAAGGTGTTCTCCTCACACAAGTTCTCAAAGCTGGGGAAAAGCCGCAACAAAAACAATGAGAGAAAGAAGGGCTAGGTGTATTTTAGTTTTTCGAGTTCTGTAGATTTAGGTTTTTCTCTAGAATAATTCTATCACAGCCTCAAATGTTTTCTCCCACTGGAAGTTTATTTCTAGTCCAGTTTATTATGGACTCAGTAGTAAATCAGTGTCCTCCATGACACAGAGTTTTGCAGATGCTCTTTGAGAAGAGAAGGAAATCTGACCCAGTCAGTCTCTAAGTGGAGCTACTCTAACCAGAGGCCTTTCCCACATGATGTTAGGGCTACTTTTTTTCTCTCTGATGCTTTCCAGACAGCATTCATGAAGTAAAATGGATGGTGTCTCTGAAGGGAAGGGTGTGGGGAGGTTTGGGCTGTGCAGTGAAGTGCCATTGAATGCATGAACAAGTACAGTAATTTCACGACTATAAGGCGCACCCTTTTGACTAAAATTATGGCCCAAACCTGGAAGTGCGCCTTATAGTCCGGTGCGCTTTATATAACGTACAAAGTTCAGAAATTTGCCAACATGGAAGTGTGAGCCGCGAGCTGTGGGGGGAGCCGGCAGGGCCGCAGCAGCCGGGTGAAGGTGGGGCCGCGGGGCAGAAGTTGCCGGGTGGAGACGGGCCCGTGGGGCTGCGGTGCCGTGCCTGCTGGGTGCAGGTGGGCCCGCGGGGCCTCAGTGCCGTGGCAACCGGGTGAAGGTGGGGCCGCAGGGCCATGGTGCCACGGCTGCTGGGTGAAGGCACGGCCGCGTTGCAGCAGCAGCCAGGTGGAGGCGGGCCTGCAGTTCTGTGGCAGCCGGGTACAGGTGGGCCTGGGGGCCCATGGCTGCCGAATTGAGGCGGGGCCTTGGCCAGCAACTGCGCGGCGGGGGCTGGGGGCAGATCCTTGCTGCAAAAAAAACCCCTGTGCCTTATAGTCCAGTGCGCCTTATATAATGTACAAAGTTGCGAAATTTGCCGACTCCCGGGGGTACGCCTTATAGTCCGGTGTGCCTTATGGTCGTGAAATTACTGCACCTGGAGGCTGGACAATATGAAAACTGAGTTTTGCTGAGCTCCATCCTGACTCTACCTCCACTGCACTCCTCTAGGGACTCCAGCTTTTTCTGACATCCTCACCCTGCAGGAAGGGAGCAGGAAGAGACCTCTGTGGAGGAGATGGGAGCCCAACCATGATAGCTGTGCCCAACCCTCTTTTGCCACACTGAGGAACCGGAGATGTTTCCCCCACAGACCATTAAAGATGTGTATTGGTAAGGTGGAGCATTTTTGACATCTCTTGTTGTGAACATAGGGCTTTTCAAGAAGGCTGCAGGGCCTACAGGCTTTTCCAACAGCACAGGGTCGCCAAGTAGGACTGAAATCATTCACCCTCCTTACCCATGGCTCATCCCACAGCCACTAGCAATGCTGTGTGGCCTGTGGGGCTGCTGGCACTGCCAGTAAATGGGCTTGTAAATAATCTGGACAAGATCCTGGGAGTGATGATTTGTTTGCTGATGGGGCAGGACCTGTTAGAGGTTGACCTAGTCTTCTGTTCTCCCACCTCCTATAGGACTTTATTTCAAGAACTCTTTGTCTGTTTGCTTTGGTGCTATATTCCACTGGGTTTTCCTCCCTCAGAGTTTTATTGTTACCTTTTTTATCTCCCCTGCTCTCTGCTACTTTTGAGAGCCAATGAGAAGAGTCGTAGCCTAGGACTTGCCATAAACAGAGTCTGGGCAAATCCATCCATTGCTGCCATCAAGGGCAACCTTAATACTAATTTTTTTGTAGTTGAATTTTAGAATTTCCAATCTGATTTGTAGAGACTTATCTCAAATGCACAAGAATGGCAGTAGAGCTGCTGGGGAAGTCCTAGAGGACTCACCCTGAGAAAACAGCATGGGCTGGGTTGAAAGAGGCTTTATGTAGTAATTCTTGCTCCACCTTCCACTGACACCTCAGACGAATGGTCCTCACCCTTTCCTGAATTAAAAAAGGCTGACAAAAAGGTCCCTTCCAACAGGTCAGCTGCCTGCTGTTTCTTGATAAACATGCTTTATGTCAAACAACTTAGGTCAGTGCGAGCTTTCTCTGCCCTTGAGCCACTGTACTGTTGTGATAGCTGCTGCTGCCCTTCCTGCTGGGAGTCCGTGTGCTTGCCAAAGGGAGAACACTATGGCAGGTTTTGGGACAGGAAGCATCCTGCTGACGAAAAGGGAGAAAGAGGTGGAGTTCAAGACTTTGTGAAAGGCCCCCACCCAAAATCCTCTTAATCATCTTGTGTAACATCCCTGTTTAATTTCAGGAAGTCCTTAACTCTTACCTAGTTTTGCAAGTATTAGCATCAGCAAGAAAGTGGTGGTTAAATGAAGTGCTGATGAGGCCTCTGGAAGCCTCGAATGATCTTTGGTGGCTTGACTCCAGAGCCAGCCAAGGCACAGTGGATCACCTCCTAAAGATTGGCCTTCCCCAGAGTAGCCCTGTAAGCCAAACCCAATGAGCAAATCAGTGTGGAATGGCTTCATGCTGCAAAGGCTGTTCCATGTTCTAAACTCAAAAGCTGGAAAATTCAGAGCCAGCACTAAATATTTGTTCCTCTTTCAAAGCTGAGCATCAGGGAGCCATTCCTTAAATAGTGGACGCCTGTTCTCTGAGCCCAGATGTGCTTACAGCATGGTCTTGCCAGTGTTTTCCTCTCCTCCTGCTTCCCACATGAATGCGTGTGCAGATTCTGGCCATCCATCTTTGCCCTTTAAAGCTGGTCTGAGAGATAGCAGCTGTTCCTTCTCCAGAGGTGGCAATAATATTGGACAAATTGTTTTCAACCTTAATCAGTAAAACTTGCCACACAAGTGATCCTATTTCTTGCCAGAAGTGATAAATAGGACTCAATTCTGGAGCACATGAAATGTTAGACAAAATACATTAGTCAAAGACACTTCAGAGTATCAGTTACTTTCTTGTGGTATGTAGGTAATAATTCAGTTCTTAAAACCTTCCACCTGGATTTGGAAGGTCACCTGAGCAGGCACTTAGCAGTGAGTTAGAGTGTGAGGTAGCAGTGAATTGATAGATTGCCCTGTGTTTCCATTTCTGTAACTAGAAACAGCAGTAGAGTCCAGCCTGAAATTTGAGATATGGATCTTCACTAATCCATTTTACCAGGTCCAGACTGGGATGTTTCTGTTCTGTTTCTCACTATCATTTTACACAGACAGCTAATCTCAAGTTGTCACGGCTTTATCCCTTCTTTAAATAGCACAAGTTGTGCAAACTTATGGTGATGACAATGCACTGAGATGTACCAAGCAGAAATGGTCATTCCCTGAAGTTCAGTTGTCCTTTCCTTCCTTCCTCCTTGGTGTCTGCCTTTGCTTTAATGTGTGTGCAGTGGAGAAGGGTTATCCTAAATGAACCAGAGGAATCAAGAGCTAATATGCCTAGAGAGGGGAGCTTTTTCTTTCCATGTTGCATCTGCTCTGTTTCCTTGTCCTGAGTTGCTCCTTTCAGGGAAAGAAGGTGCTGAAGGAAGGCAGGAGGGTTATCCCCTCATTACTGGTCCTGTGCACTGCAGTGCTAGTGGAGGGATCTGTCACATTTGGCTGTGTTTGACTTAAGTGCTGCCCAGAGCTTATCAGATGATGTGGCTTAGAGTGATAGAGTTGCATCACTTCAGAAAGGGGTTGGTGTGAGAAGGTATAGATTCTACTTGCAACTTTTTCAACAGGTTTCTTCTCCTGACTAAAAGAAGAGCAAAGGTGAAAGTTTTGAGGGTTGTGACAAGGTTTTCTGCTCTTTCCCCCCCTCTAAGCAATCATGCTTGTGTTCATATGCAGGAACTTCTTTCTAATCCAGGGGAGACATGGTGTATAAGAAGTCAGAATGACCAAGAAAAATCAAAATTTTCTCTGCTGCAGCCTGAGAAAAAGTAAATTCTCATTTACTGCACTCATATATATTTCCAACATGTTGCAGCATCATGAACTGGAAAATAATGAGGTCAGTTGTCAGGACATTGAAGCCAAAATAAAGGGAAAATGGGAATTATGACTCAAATAGCTGAAAAGTGGGTGGCAATCTGATAAATTCTGGAGCAAATCACAGGAAAGCCGACACAAAACTGAAGTTAGGAAGGGATTAGGAAAAGGTGATAAAATTAATGGTAATCAATGTAAAACTGTCTTGTGAACTAATTGCAATGTAATTTTGGTAAGATGGTGTCTGATTGGTAGAGGTAAAATTTTTGATACCGGCTTAAACATAAACCTATTGAAATTTCTGTAAGACATAATTTTGTTCCACATGATGCTCTAAGTAAAAATAAAAGACACCCATATTAACAGTATAAGACAATAATAATAAAGGCATCAAATTAATTTCAATGTGGCTAATAGTCATGCTTTCTGAAGTAATTGTAATATGAGGAGGCATTCAGAATTGATGTTCCTGAGGGATATACCAAAGGGTTCATTCTTTGAGGCTCAGAGTACTCAGTTGCTTGGGTTTTGACCTGGGAGCACATGACTTATTTCATTAGACAAAGACAATGATGATGATGCAACCAGAGATGAAGAAATAAGTGACATTGTCAAGGACAGGCCTATTCTTTAGTATGTTCTGCGTTGTCTGGTAAAGTGATCTCATCCCCAGAAATGTGTATTTAAATCCTTAGCCAAATCTAAGGTGCTAACAGACCAATGATGTGCTTTTATAGCTGTGCTGTTTGTCTGGGAGATTGTGTTTTGGAAACCAGTGACTCAGGCTTGTGTTTGGAGGATAGTGAGCTAAACACGCACTGCCTGTGTGATACAGTGTACCCGAAAGCAAATGTTACTGCCTCCGATGAGAGCAGATTGCTGAGTAAAGGTCAAGGAGGTGATATTTCCATGTGTACAGCATTAATGAGACCATTTCTGTAATGTGTACGGTTTTAAAAGGATTTTGACAGATGGGCAGAGAACAGAGACTGACTGAACTGCATGAGCATGGGCTGAACTGTGCTGTCTAAAGACAGGCAAGAGAATCTTAATCAATTTATTTTGTCAAAGATGACATTTTATGTTCATCCACTAACAAGTGAAAGCAGGGAGAGAATGAATAATGGGAGACAGTCTCCGGACATAGCAAGGTGGTGAAGTGCTGGGGGTGGAAAAATACAGGTTAGAAAACGGGCAACTAAAAATGCTTTTTGCTTTCAGTGTCAGCAACTGGTCACTTAACTCAGGATGCAGGGTTTGCCTGTTACATGAAATAAGCACTGAATCCTTTTAAAAAAAATACAATTCTGGTAAACAAGAGCTTGTGGTAAAGGCACAAGAGCTTGTGGTAAAGGCACGGGTAAAACCACAGTGGGCATTATAGTTCAAGCATGCCAGGCTAAGTGAATTCACGAGTTTCAGAGGCTCTCGGTAGGACTGATTTCTCCCATATCCAGTATTCTGTGTTTAGACCAGTTTTTGCCATTCCTGGTGCTTGTTAAAGCAGGCAGGATAACCCCCTGTGTGCATAGCTTAGGGTTTTCCCTTGGTCCCTTGGGGAAGCGTGTCTTGTGCTCAGGAGCTGTAATGTGTGAGAAGACCCAGCAAAGGGTTCTGTGTAGCACTCTGGGGGCCTTAATGCAGGAAGGTCTGGCCCCATAGATGCTTTGTGCTATTCCAGTGATTAAATTCCCTGGAGAGGAAAACCAGGCTTTGACTCAGTATCACAAGCCTGTTCAAAACACAAACTAGGATGAAATATGAATCATTTTCACCTCATGGCTACCAATTATTTGGTTCTGCAGCCAGGATGTTAGTATTGGGTTTGTTTCCCTTCTGAACACTGCAAGTACTGAGCAAAGGTGAAGGTTTTCACAGTAGTATTTGAGCTGTGGCAGCCTTTCAAGAAGAATGTGAAAAGCTCATAATAAAAATGTGACAAAGTTCAAAGTAAAAAGAATGCCTTTTTCATGGGCCCATGAGGCACTGAATTTTTGTGTCACAACTGTTTTTCAAGTTTTCTGTATCATCAGTATATTAATAATGCAGATCAGAGTATTAGCACACTGTACATATACACATTAAAGGCTGAGCAGTAACAGATGTACTGCACATTTATACGTAGGAAAATCTATATGGGGATGAGTTTCTTGGTCAACTGTGGGATGGATCTGAATCCTGGTTTTGGGACAGCGGAACCTGTCAGTGACTGAAAGTACTGGCTTGTACTCATGTCAATCAAGATTGACCATCACCTGCTTTCCTCCATAAGTGCAATAGGGATGGAAATGTTAGACATTTGGCTGCGCTTGGATGTAAGAGGAGGCATTTTATTTATATTTAAGAGCAGGCCCATGGCAAAGCCATTCCCTGCTAACTTGGGAGACTGAAAGGAGTAGGGCAGCAGGCACACCTATGGTTTACATGAAGTGACTGCACTCTGGAGAGTGAGGTGTGGTGGGAGTTAAGTAGGAGTGAGAGGCAGGGGTTCACTAACCTCTCTGAGAGGGAGACAGGAGTTGAAAGAGACACAGAGCGTCATTACTCAGTAGAGATAACAGTCTCACTCTTGAATGATGTGCCTCCACCACCTCAGAGGTCAGCGGGCAACCTATGAAGCTTGTCTGGCATGTGTGAGCTGCAGTGATGTGGCAGAATGTATGTGTGTGAGTATCCATCCTCTGTGTGAGTGTTTGATACCTGAACAATCCTGCTTAACGTGCCATGGGCCAGGAATAAGTGCCTGCAGAACAAATACACTGAAAAAGCCTCTTGATTCTCTCTGTAAGGCCTTCCTCTTTCTGCCAGTACAAACACTGGAGAGCAAGGCTTTTTGAACAAGCAATGAGTAACACATCTCATATTTTTTGATGCACTTTGACTGCTTGAGAGACTGAAAGAACCTTGACTTTATGCCTATTTGTAGCCCAGATTAATTTCCCAACTTGAGTAAATGTTACCATCAGAAGAAGTAAATGTTACCATCATGACATTAATATGATTGTGTCCATACTGGGGCCTTCCGTTTGACCAGGTTTTAGATGGGATGATTTTTAACTCGTATTTATTTTCGCAGCTGTGCTAGAGCCAAAGTATAAAGTAGGTTTAAAGACTGGGGTCCTGCTTTTCATAGAGATGTTGTTGCCCATGTGCTTGTTCTGCTTCATGGGACAGATTTAGAAAAGCTTGTTTTGATAAACTGTTTGCTTGCTTGGCTTGGCATTCCCAAACACTGCGTCAGCTTTTCCCAGAGCTGTCTCAGTTAGGTTGGTTGGGGAATTCAGCTCACAGCCCTAAGCCTGCAAGTGGCATGAGTCAAGGACAAGATAATTGGCTTTACTACTTTTTTTTTTTTTTTTTCCCTGAGTAATTACCCAAGAATTGCAAAGCTGCTTTCCAAAAGTGGGAAGAGGGGGTCTGAAATGGATCTGAATTTTCTGCTACATGTTTGGGAGATGAGATGTTAATTGTGATAATTGCGATAGTGATGGCAATTGTAACACTTTCCTTTGGGTGGGAGAAGTTTTTAGATGTGCAGCTCATTCAGCGTGGGTTTTTCTGTGGCAGCTCATGCAGCACAAGCCACAGTTTCTTGTGTGCCTGCTGCCAGTGTCAGGGGCTCTGCAGGAGGAGAGAGGTCAAACATGCAGGGAGAAAACTGGAGAAAAGGCCTGAACACTCAGGGACTGATCTGCATCAAAGAGTTTCCAAAGTACATAGTCAAGTGTGTTGGCTGCCTAGAAGACCTTTGGGGCTCATGCTGTCCCTCATGATCATCTCTCTCCCCTTTTAACACCTTGTCCTGAGCTCCACAGTGTAGATACACAGGTGGCGAGTACCTGGAGGTGGCTTTGTAAACATAGGAAGAATGCAAAATAAAATGGAAACATGGGCAGCGTGAGCTGAGTACTGAACAACACAGAAAAGTGTGAGGAAAGCTGATGGGGGAAGTTCACACTTTCTTGTAGGCTGGCATATTTGCTAAGAGGAAATGAGGTTTGGGCACATGACATTTCTTCAGACCTCTGTACTTGGAAGCTTTTCTGTTGTTTTTTTAATTTCATTTTGCCTAATGCAAGCTATTGCTTCTCGGAGACCTGATTGTCATTTATATCCTTGTAGTACTGTAGCTCTGCCCATCATCAGGGCACAGACAGAGAAGCCATTTTTCAGGCATTTATTAATGGAGGGTGGATGCCAGAGGAATTCTGGTTTGGACATTGTTCTATTTGTGGAGACAAAAATGCTGAAGACTGAAGAAAATAAGTGAAATGAAGAGGAAATGAAGCCTCATTCTAATTTCCAACCTAAACATATTACTGACCAGGATAAACATATTTTCAGTGTGTGGGAATGCCACTGTCTTTCAGCTGTTGTCACTCACTCATTTCTGCTCTATTTCCCCACTGGGAGTGTTTTGGGACAGCAGTCAGACCCTCTTTCACCTTCCCTCACCCAGGCTCAGCTCCTCAGCTGGCTGGGCTTCCACTAGAGGAGGTCCCAGCCAGCGTGAGCTGAGGTTGTCAGCAGCAGTAGTCACATCCTTCATCCTGTGCCACCTCCCAGGCACTTGCCTGTCTGGAAGCAGAGCTGGCCACTGCCTTCTCTCCTCACCCTCCAACAGCCCTCTCCTCCCACGCTGTTATTTTTAACCCGGACTGGAGTCTTGATTCACTTCACCCCTTGGCCTCCTGCTTCTGCCAACAGAAACAGACTGTGAAACTACAGTTAGTCCCAGCTTTTTCAGGCTTCCCAAAGCCCTTCTCAGCCTGGGCAGCTCAACTCCATCTGCTGGAAACATTCCCCCCGATAACATGGAAGATGGCACCAGCCTTTTCCGCTGCCAGGACTATGAGAACAGGCTCATATTGCCTTTGTCATGGACTCGGGAAGAAGTTTGGCACAGTGTATCTAGGCTTCAGGGAAAAGTTATCAGATCCCACAGCACATTCAGAACTTGCAAGATATCCTAGTAGTCAGGTATTTTTCTCCTCAGCTTTTCTCATCTTTTCCGCTGTAAAATTTCACCCAGTCTCTTGTTGTCATCCTCAAGACTATACCACCCATGATAGTGAAGAAGGAAAATATATTCTCAATAAATAACTGTTAAAATTGTAAAGCTGTGGGACTAGAACTCTAAACTGGAAGATGCTCCAGAAATACATTTCTACATTTTTTTCAGAGTCTGACTGTGCTGCCCTCAATAGACTTCAAGCATAATCCATCGCTTACCCCACTACTGAAGTCAGTAGGGGCAGGAACCACCTGATCTAACTGCACAGGTGTGCACTATACATAGCTTGAGCTGGAGTAGTCAGACTGCCTTTGTAGTCAGGGGAGAGTAAATGTGTCTTGGCATTAATCAGCCTGACCTATTTTAGCTTTCTGCCTAAGCATGTCTTTTCACGGAGCGTAATTGAGTTGCCAATAATGAGTTCAAATTTGGATATCTGCATCAGCTGATGTGTACCCTCAAACTTTCCAGTTACTTCACCTGGCTCCAGACCAGGTCTTGGCAGATCAGCATTTAGTCATGACCACTCACGTAGTTATAATGAAAATCATTTTGGAGTTCTTGCCTCAGAACATCCCTTAACTAAGTGGATACAGTGCACTTGTAGCTTAGCTTCCCTCTGTGTCAAGAGATATTCAGTGATGATTGATACCATTTCTTTCATGACAAAAAACAGTTTACAGTACAAGAATGTCAGAAAAGTTGATGTAGAAAAAGGACCTTTTCAGCTTATCTAGCCCAATCTGCTCAAAGTGGGCCCAAGATCACTCAGGGCTGATCTTGAAAACCTCCAAGGTTGGAGATGTTGTGGTGTCTCTAGGCAATCTGCTGATGCTTTGGCTGTCCTTGGGGAAAATCATGTTCCTCACACCAAGTCATAAATTCCCCTGTTTTGATGTACAGCTTTTGTCTCTCATTCTGCCACCATGCACCCATGAAGAGCCTGTCTTGGTCTTCATGGTAACCTTCTCGTGGGTTCGGTAGGGCCACTGACAGATCACGCCCAAAGTCATCACTTCCCAGGCAGGATGATTCCTGGTCCCTCAGCCTCCATTCAAAGGCTGGGTGCTCCAGCCATGGCCATTGTGGTGGCGTGCACTGAACTCCCCCAAGACTGTCGGAGCCTTTCCTGTATTGGCACAGGTCGATGGGATGCGTGAAACTGGACACTGTGCCTAGATATGCTCCAGTGAGCACAGAGCAAAGGGAAAAACCACTTCACCACATCTGCTGGCTGTGCCCCTGTCAGTGCAGCCCAGGGCTCTGCCAGCTGTCCCTGCCACCAGCGTGTGCTACTGCTAGCACACACATAACTTATTCCCTGCCAGCACTCCCACATCCCTTCCAGCAGCCAGTTGCTCCCCAATCTGTACTGTTCAATTGGTTGGGTTTTGGCAAAGGTCTTCTATGACTGAGAGCTCTGATAAGAAGTAGAAGTCACTCATTCATTGTTATTAAGCTATGCATTAAGTATAGCTATAAAAAAGTCTGTTGGTATTTATTTGGAATACTTTCCTAAAGCAAAATGCTCACTGGGATTCATTATTTAGCTGAATTCTGACATGAAATAGAAGTATGAAGCTTATGTGTGAACTTTCAACAGCTCACTTAAAAAGAACATTTAATTCTGTTTCTAGGAGGTGGTGTTGTTTCTAACTGGTGCTGTTTGGAATGAAAGCCATGAAGTGCTGAGGCTGGTGCTCAGCACAATATTGGTGTGCACAATGTTAAATTCACCCTTGTGACTCCCTTGTGAAGCAGGAATGAGTTTCACTCTCTGTTTAAAAGGGAGAAGGCATGGTACAGAAACCCAGACACCTCTGACCTAATTTTAATTGTCAGAAAGTCAGATATGCAGTCCCAGGCTAGGAATCCACAGTCCTTCTAGAAAGGGAGACATGGGTCCCTCCAGAGTTTCCTGGATTTAATCTCTTCCCTACTTGTTTTCAGAGTGAGAAATAACCTGTCTGTTTTCACTGGCATTGGCACAACCTGAACAGTCCATCTAAATTATTAATCTTTAAGTAAGGCTTGGGGCTAAAATCCTAGTTAAAGCTAAACCTTGGCATTACAATTTAAAAAGTTCTTCCCCAGACAAGTCACAGAGAACTGAGAGTACTTCTAGGTTTTCCTCCAAATTAAACAAAGCCTCCAGACCATTCATTGTGTTGCCTGAGGGGTGCCATGGAGATTGGGAAGGGGGTGGAGGGTGGGAGGGGAAACTTTGAGACATGGCAAACACACTATTCTCTTCTTCCTCTCTCACTCCCACCTTTAGCAGGACTTTTTCCCTGCATTGGTGTTGGTGTAGATTTGTTGCTGCTGGGGAGGTGAACAGTGGGTTGTACTCGGTGTTTCCATTCACATCTCCTTTAGTCTGTGGATGATCCTGGCAAAGGGGACAGAAACTGTCCTCTCCTCCTGATGTAAAGGGACCTAACTTGTTTTGTGGAAAAAGGCTGCCTTTTGGCTGCCAGAGTGCTTGGAGGTATTGCAAGTTATTGCAGTAGAAATGGCACTGAAGTATCTCTAACTTTCCCTCTGTGTGAGGATCTTGCCTACTAATTTCAGTGTCACAGCTGAACCACTTGTTTTCTTCAACACCTCTGAAGAGGCCTAGATAGAGCCCTACCAGGGGATGGAAGGTGTTGGCTTTGCACAGTGTGAGATAAGCTGAACTCTCGTGTTGGAGGGGAAAAAAAAAACCACTCGTGTGTATGCAGCATGAAGCAAAATGGCATCGCCCTGGGACACAGATCACCAGCTTTATTTCCAGTCTTGGGAATTCTGGCTGGCTTGCACTGCTCACAGATTTGAGTAGGAGAACAACTCAAATGAAAGAACTTTATTACTGACAAGAAAGTTCGATTGGTTTTTTTCCCCCTATGTGTTAGAGAGCTCTCTTGCACAACCAGCTCACACTAATGAGAAGTGCTGAGGGTCCCATTCCAGGAACTGCCCCAGTCTTTCTTCGAATGTACCCTGGTGCTTTTGTTATAAGAGTCGTGCAGTTACCTAAATGACAGCTAGTCTCAATTAAGATTTAGTTTGGAGGCTGAAAACTATCCAATGATTTAGTCTCAGGGATTAAGGAAAACAAAACCTTACCGACGTCTGGATAAAATTCACATTCCTTTCAATTGTGATCATCCTACATCAAGGAAATGTTTGAAATGTTGGCAGTCTCCTATGATATGCCTGTGAAAGTTATTATATTGCTTTAAGTAATTTAAGAAAAGAGAACCAAAAGCTATAGCACAAATGTGTTATATAAATCTTCATTTTTACAAAAATAATTTGATTGATGTCAGGTCCCAGTGAGTGACCTTCAAAAGAGACCACATCAAATGGAGGGGCAGTTCTGCAGCTCTCCACCCCCACACTGGCTCTTCTCCTCCTCACTTCTCCTCACCAGAGTGCCTCTAGACAGTTATGTCATCTGTAGCCATAAAATAAATTGAAGAATATCTGTCTCACAAAAGTCAAAAAAGCTCTTTTCTCATCTCTGTTGAAGAAGGCCATGGCCCTATCTGGGCTGAAAAGTGTGTTGTGTACCTGCATGGGGGCTTAAATGATTGTTAAAAACCTCATCCTCTTTTCTCACCTCAGATTAAGACATTCTTTGTTAAGAGTGATGTTTTTTGTGGGGTCTGGGCAGGGCATGACAGGAGTTCTAGCTCTGGACCACTTTTAATTTGGTGTTTAATTAATGCAGAAACAGCATAATTTGCTACTTCTGTCTGTCAGTGTTCAACTGTTAATTCTAGAGGAAGGAGGAAGCCCCTCTGAAAATCAAAATTTCTGAAGCTCTTTGGTTACATCTTATAAAAAGAACATTTTCTGTACTGTGAATCAAGAACCAGAGTAGAAACAATCTTTACACAAGGGTGTCTTATTTTTAGAAGGCTATACAAGAGAAATGTTAAGCAAAATCAAGTCCTGCTGAGGTGTCCTGCCTGAGTCATTTAGAGATGCTATATCGGCAGACAGAAGTTTATCCATTTAGAGAGAAATAAGCTATCATTTGGAGGGAGGTGAAGTTTAGTAAAATTACTTTTTTTTTGTTTCCTTGTGGCCTGGGGCAAAAAGGGGGGCTAGGGATGTGGGTGATTCAGAGTCATCTACCCCCTATAACCAAGTCCCTGCAGCAGGCCATCACATGATTGCCTGCCTCAGCACATCATGTGAAGCTTGTGAAGACAGGACACCCTGGTGCCCAGCGAGCCAAGGCAGCATCCCTCAGCCTTCGGTGACAAAAGGTCATTTCTTGCACTTCAGATGATGTTTAAAGTGTTCCCTTCTTTAATTCTTCCCATGAACACATGAACAAATAACCTCTTCTCAGGTGTTTCAGTTCCTGATATTCCTCTAGCAGAGCCTTTTGGGCCCTCTCTAGGATCAGACAACAAGTGGGAGGAAGCCAACAGATTGACAAGCTACCTTAGAGAGAAAATGTCACAGAACTTAGCTCTTAGAACCAGCTCTGTTCTAAGCATCCCTAGAGGTCACAGAATCCTTTGGAGCTTTTCCTGTTCATGCTGAATGCATGGATATTTCAGTCATTTCTACGACAACAAGTAAGGTCCAGAAACAAAGGTTACACTTTCTCTGAAAGATAAGTAGAAGATCGCTGAAACATAGAATGATTTGGGTTGGAAGGAACCTTAAATCACCTAGTTCCAGCTTCTTCACCTGGACAGAGAGCCCATGATGCAGCAACAGGCACAGTTTGAGTACCCTTTTTGGGCAGGAGCCCAGTGCTGTTCAGGCACAGGACAGGAGGACCTTGATCATTAATTAGTCAGAGGGAAGAGCACAAATATATATATGGGTTTGATCCCTATATATTCCTTACCTGGGGGAAGATGTCTGGGCAATGTATTGACAGTATCGCCAAAAAGAATACAGGGTGCATCAGTTATGGGGCACATTGACCTTCCAGCTTTTTCTTGTTGTGCCATGTAAACACAACCACTGAGTTTTAAATCAGAGGGGTTGTGAAGATTAATTGAGGACCATTAATTGTTGTTCTGTAATATGCTGGTCTGCCTGAAACTTCTATGAATCTGTTTAAATCTCTTTTTTTACTGCTGCCTGAGAAGAACTGTTTATGTGATCTTGGACAGAATGTCTGAGGGTCTGAGCACAGACCACCACATGCTCCTAAACAAGTAATGGCATATATTTCACTAGTTGGTGTATCATTCACAGGCAAAAAAGAGTCTCTGCTTTTCAGGCTGTTCCCCAGACACTGTTAGAATGTTATAAGCATTTGATATTCATGTCATAATCTTTGGTTAATATTTGATTAATTCAAAATGTTTTCCCACCGAGTGGCAAGAACAATAGCTTCCAGTTGCGATTCTTAAAAGCACAACTTTAAGATTTCTTTAAAATACTAATATTTCCTTAAAATACATTATTCTGATAAAATGCCTGCCATCAAGCTTGTATGGTCAGGCCCTCAGAGAATGCTTTTCTTTGAAGGAGCAAATTCAAGTGAGAGTAAGCTAAAGAAAATGATTTTGTTTGCAAAAAACCAAGCCATAACCTGCAACTGAAGTTATTCAGAGTAACTATAAAATCAGCTTAACTGTCATTATTAATTAGCCCACTTTGATTACTGAGTAGGTGGGATGACTGGCAGAAGAAATTCATGTGGACTGTTCAGAGGATGGTGGAGAATGCTGTACCTTCCCCAAACTACTTCTCCCTTCCTTGTCTCCCTTCCCACTTGAAAAACCAGATTCCTCCTTCCCTGTTTCCACTTCTCTCACATCCTCTGTCACAGACCTGAATTACGAATGTTCCTGCTCTGAGGTGTTTTGACTCACCCATCTTCAAACCTTGGTCCCCACATGTTCATTTATTTCTGTTATCCAGTTACAGGCTGTATGCCTCATAACCAAGAATGGGCATTGGAGTGTTGTGCTGAGGTTAAGGACATGCAACATGATTTTTTTGCCTGCTTCTCAGTAAAATAAGTGAAGGCTGATAATAGCAACCTGTGTTTCATCAGACAAGCCATACTGCCTCTTGGAATGAGCTGTGACCCTCCCACTGGAAGAGCCAGTGGGGCCCACTCTTGGTTAAGCTTTGCCTACTGTTTATACCACACTGTACCAGCAAAGATTAACTTTTTTTAGCTGACCATGTGAAGCAGCATTGCTTCAGAGGAAGGCTCAGCACTGACATGGATTTTCTCCCTTATTTCCTGGCTTAGGGATGTCTGTCTGTTGGATGTGCAGCCGGTGGATACCAGTTTCAGCAACTTACATGGGCATTCATGAGGGTTGCTTTCAGTGAGGTCAGGCTGCTACACAGGTGTCTCCAGCCTAGCCTTGTCTTTTTGCCAGAACTGTTCAGTTCAGTACAAATTCCCCAGTGTTGCCAATTACTTAGCAAAATGTACTCTACAAGATTATTTCCAAGTGTATTTTTTACCCTAGCAAATGATTCCTTCAAATAGTCTGAAAAAAGGCAAAACAATGCATTTGCTGCTTTCAATACAAAATGTGGCTCAAGTCAATGTGGCTCAATGTCCTCATTAACCTTTTGTCATATCCTGTCATACCCTGAATGGTGTTATGGAAAGAGGCTGGGCTGCCTATGACAAGTCACCATGTAATATTTCCTGAGTGCTCATGCTTGTTCTCTGTACAATCACAGATCAGTTGTGAACAGCTGCAGAAAGTGAAAGAGGGGCAGGTACTGCTGACACAGATTTGGAGTCGTTATTCAAATAATGTTCACAGATGCTTTCTTACCAAAACATATTTTGCTTCAGAGATCAAATGCCCCTAGCATTAAAAAACAGCTCATCCACCATCACAGACTAGAAAATACAGCAATTACATTATGTTCCTCCACCACTATGAATTGCCTAAATAAAGGGAAAAAAAGGAGGTTGTGATACAAATTCAGCCACATGAAAATCTGTAGGCTAGAAAACCTTGGAATGAACAGGATAGGCTGAGGCAGACCTATGGTGAAATCAGCACTCACAAAGAGTGATATCTTTTTTCTTTAAAACTCTATTTTAATTGTACTTTAACATTGTGACATACTAAACTTCTGTTTAGAGACCTGTCAGTACATCCTGATGCTTTCAGGACTGACTGAAGTGTACTTTGCTGTAAATTCAATGCTGAAAAGAAAATAGAAAATTTCCTATCTGATAAATATAATCAGTGATATAATTAAGAGATAATGATCTGTTTGGTGATGCATAGCTTGGAATAAGCATGATCTTTGTCCAGAAGAGTTTACAATGCATTTTCTCTTGGAAAACACAAGGTACACAGGTTTTGACCCATTTTCAAACAGGAATGGCACTGCTACCAGCCAACTTCCTGATTTGCCTTTGGAAATGAGGCAGGGCTTCCCTGATTACTCACAAAACACATCTTCATTGAGCAGCTTACCAGAATTCAAATAGTCAGAGGAGCTAAATTGCCATGGTCGGTTGTCACACAGAAAAAATCTTTAACAAAAAAAGCCCATGAGAGTAAAACAGCAATTAATTTGTTCTTTAACAAGCATGGACTTCAAATCTATGTTGTTAAAAAATTCAAGAGGGTCTCTGTACATCTAAATGGAGAGGGACCAGGTTGTTTATGGGCTTGCAGACTCAGGCTCAGCTATTGGACAGCAGCTCCTCTCCAGAACACCAGCAATCAAAACAAAGAGGTTTTGCTGGGCAGCACTTACCTTGCAGGGGACGCTGCTCCTGTTTCTCTCCTCCAACCTTTCTCATCAGCTTTTTCATATCCTTGTCATATCCTTGGTCAGTGTAGTCCGTGGAAACAGCATTGGCCCATCGGCTACATATGGAAGGCTTGGTTGTGGGAGTACATTTTTACTCTGTCTCCCCTCTTTTTTTTTTTTTTTTTTTTTTTTTTTCTTTTTTTTTTTTTTTTTTTTAGTAAAAGAGAGAAACCACAAATGTTTCAAATGTTTTTCTTCCGGTTTTTCTTATTTCCTCTCACTTGGCAAGCCTTGTTTTTGACAGGTTCTGTCAGCTATTCAGGCTGAGTTCTCCTCGAATCAAAGAGTCCACAGGGAGTCCAGTGGTCACCTGTGACTGTCTTGTAGTCCCCACATTTGGAGGAGCTATGATGGATAATAATTTTATTTTATCATCATTTACTTGGCAGTCCCAATTCCTAAGGATTTTTCTAACCTTGCTACCGTGTTAAAAAAGAGCCTTGTAGCTCTGAAATCAAGGCAGGGGAAAATCTCAGGAGAAAGTCACTAATGTCCAGCAGATGGTCATGCTGGTCTCCTTCCTAAGACAGTATTTCCCTTCTGTGATCCAAGCTGGCTGCAGCTCCTAGCTCCATGGCTGCTCATTCATTTTGGGGTGGCAATATCAGGGCTTCAGATTCAGGCCCACAAAAACATCTTGCCTGCTTTGCCCTGGCCCAGAGGTTTTCACCTCTGCAGGTGCAGCAGCCTGGCTAAGGTACCAGCTCCTACTTTTATAAGTGTGGCCATGTATCCCAAATTGACTGGAGTCAGCTTAACCTGGCCACAGAGCCTGTTAGCTGAGCTCTCTGGCTGGTGATCTGATCTGAGCTGCACTGCTGCAGCAGAAACAGGGGCAGACATCAAGCTTTAGCAGCAAGGGCTGTCTTTCCTTGTTAGATGGTGACCCAGAGACTGCAGACTCCTCACTGCCACTGTGGGCCATGTTTGGAAAGTCTGCTTCCTGCAGAAATGAACCTTCCTTAGCAAAGGCGGGAGTTGCATTTGGGCTGCAAGTGTGCGTTACCTCCAAATTAACAGGGCAGGCAGAAAGGTCCTCAGGCATTTGAAAACCTTAGAAAATCCAGCTAGTTAGACTACATCAGGCCTGAACAGGCTGGATTTGTTATTCTGATGAGGTAAAAGTATTATTTTCTTAACCTGCCCTGTCCTCAGGGCAAACTGTGACATATTGACAAAAGATGCTTCTTACTGGTGAAAATAATTTATATTTTTGTAGGTGTTTATAACCCTTTCCATATTAAATTCTGCTGCATTAAGCAGATTGCTGTTTTCTTGTCAGTGGAGAGGTGATGCATTTGCCTGATCCTTAGAAGTCTCATCATAGTAAACTCTGAGCTATAATTTCAAATAGGAAATATAGCTGGGATGTGAATGGATGCGCCTGGAAAAGTCAAATAATAGAAATCCTGCAGTAAATGTAAGGAAACATGTCTGAGGACCTTCCTTACTCCAGAAATGAAAAGTTAACTTTAGATGAAGGGGAATAATCAGATGCTTTTGCTACAATTTGTTGAGCACAAAAAATATAATGACTTAGGTTTTCCTGTCTCTTTCAAGTCAAAGCCTTCACTCCCAGCTTCTCATTTTCCAAAGCTGAACAAACTGATGCTGTGTGTCCAGACTGGTTCCAGCTGTGTGTCTTGTTATTTTAAATGGACATGGAAGTCAGTTGGTTCTTCCGTGTATGAAACCCATTATTCTTTAAATATTTGATTGCATAATAAATTGCAAGCTTACTTGACCTAAAAAAGAAATTTTGCAATCCTTCCTGATGGCCACAGAGTTGGTGAGAAACACCAGCAAGGTGTTGCTCAAACACCAAAAGAAAACACACTCTTCCTTTCAGGCAGCTTAGCTTGTTTCAGAGTGCATCTGCATTACAAACATCAGCTACTGCTGCGTTTTTGGCTTGCAGAACCTCTGCCTCACAGAAGGACTCCTGGTATAAACACCAGTGGCTTTGCTACTGAATGATTTGCTGTCTGTTAATTCTTTTATTCTCTTACCGCCTACAGTGCTTCTTGGCCAAAATTTCCAGAGTATTCCTCATTTAAAAGAAATCCTTTTCCTATTCTACACTGGTCCAACAGACCCATTTATTTTCCCAAACAGTATCTGTAATAATTTTCCCCAAAGTCCAGTGGCCAACTTTTCCTTTTTTTCTAGATGAATCTGTGGCCAAACCATCTTTCTACAAAGCCACGAATCTGTATATTTATAGCCCCCTTTGAGGTAATTAGTGTCTTGTAATGTTTGGACTCATCAGGCTCTGTCTGAGCTTCAGCCCCCAGAGCTGTCTCTGTATCTGCACCCCAGTTCCTCAGGAAAAGGTAGTTTTACACAAATTGGTTTTACATAGCACAGTTGTTGCATGAGACAAGACATTACATGAAACAGACAGTGCACAAAATGACACAGTAGGCTCAGGGACTTTTGAAATTGCTCCTTTCCGATTTTCACTGCCTCTGGAAAGTGGCTGGCATGGCACACAGTCCTGTCTAGCCCCATGCCCCTCTGAGACAGGGTCTGCAGTCCCTCAGCAGCTCCTGGAGAAGCTTAGACAATTAAGCTTGATAGAGCAAATGTCTGGTTGTGGCTCACTGGCATTTTTTTTCCAATTTTCCTATGCCTTGATGTAAGCAGACCTGTGATGAAGCTTGCAAGCAGAATAAATGCTCAGGAAGAGGTGGATGTGCTACCCCAGTGTAAGATAAGTGTTCACAAGACTGGTATAGAAGGTTAAGGCAGTGGACTGAAAGCTAAAAGGCTGGAGGCTCTTTTCCCAGATCTGCTATGGAGTGTGGTTTCTGGTAAGAAATTCTGGCATGTTTTTGATACCCTCTTTCTCTTCTTCTCCTTGGCAGTATCAACTGCAGAGTCTGTTTGTGTGAGGATTGATGTTTGGCTTGTATTTTTTCAACATCATTATAAACTACTTCCTGTCCCCCTGGCCACTACATTAGATAGATACATTTGAAGGGATCTTCAGTACAAACCTTGAAAAATGATGGTAATAAAGAACAAAGAACTGGTGAGACTTGGTCCTAAAAAGTAGGAATTATACTTTTTGGGTGTCTGCATCAGTGTGTATCAATGAGGTCCTAGGAACAGCTTCTTTTGGTTTTCCTGAAAAGCTTGTATTTCAGACAGATCTTTGTTTTGGGGATTTGGTTCTGACTCCACTAAACACTCCAAAAATATTTTCTTATTTTATTGGAACAACAATCTATGTTAAAATATCCCAAATATAGAGATATTGAAACCAGGTATAAATTGTCTCCATCTCATTTTGCCACGCTGGGTTATAATGCCTTTACTGAGGGAATGAAGCTGTCTTGATGCTTTGGCAGGTACCAAAAAGTAAAACAATTCACTGAGTTTCAACTGGGCTTGTGTCAAAATTATTGGAAATGATAAATCTCATTGGGTTTACAAGTGAGGCTATAATTGCTCTGAATTGTGCTCAGAGCATTAGAGATTTTCTGGATGATTCATGGGTCAGAAGAAGCCTTTTACTTAAATCTGGTTCCACATCTACTTTGACATTGCAGTGTGAAAATGGGTATGACTTAGAGACTTGCCAGGAAGGCTGTAGCACAAAGCACTTGGTATGTTTTTCACCCAGTGAAAACAGAGTATTCCCAATTTCTGTTGGTTTGGGTGCTGAATAAAGTGGTGGCTCTGAGGGGAAAAGATGACTGTGGCTTCCTGGTGTGTTTTACAAAACTGAAAATACACATCCAAGAAATGGGTTCTGAGCATGGTCTGAGTAGCAGTGTTGCATGACACAGAGCTGGGTTATAAGTGGGTAAGCTGGGCCCTTTCTGATGCACCTCAGTGCTGGGTGCAGGAGAAGTTTGCAGGAAGCAGTGCCAGCAGTGCACAGCAATCGCCACCAGGCTGGGCAGCCCCTGCATCTCTCAAACGAGAGAGCTCTGGGGTCACTGGGAAGGTGTAGCACACACCAAACCATTGTAATGGGCCTGATAGATCCAATTCAGCTGTCCTCAGGGTCCTGATGCACCTCCTGCCTTTGGGATGCTTACAATCAGAAGAAATAATAGAAGTAAGTACTGTGACATGATCAGCTTTATAATGATCAGCCACACTTCAAATTCCTCTTTCCGGCTGCTTTCTAACTGAAGGCTTCTGAGGCATGACTTTCTCTCAGGACACGTAGATTATTGTGCTAAAATGGCTCTGGGATACTTTGTTTATATGAGCTCAGGTTAGATTGCTCAACATGCACTTAAGTAAATAACATAAAACCCAAGGACTATCTTTAGCTACTGCAAAATGTTCTCCCTAAAATAATGAAG
Source organism: Catharus ustulatus (assembly GCF_009819885.2). Taxonomy (NCBI): domain Eukaryota; kingdom Metazoa; phylum Chordata; class Aves; order Passeriformes; family Turdidae; genus Catharus; species Catharus ustulatus. Next base: position 68,459,139 of record NC_046221.1, on the reverse strand, counting down.
TACGTAACTGGCATTGCTTGAGCAAGAGTTTGTTGCATTGTTCCAGTATTTTTTTAGTGTAACAGGAAGACAACAGAGCAACAGAGGCTGTCTGGGAGTAAAGCACTTGTCCTTTTTCTGGGTGCTAGGAAAACCAGCCGAGAGTGGCCCTGGGGCAGTATAAAACCTGACTCCGTGGACGAGCAGTACAGAGGCTGCTGTGTGCACAGTGTTTTGACAAGACAGGGAGGAGCAGGGTGGTTGGGATGCCTTTTTGGGGAGAAGTGTCAGACAGTAGTGTGCAGGGAAGGCAAAATGAGAAAGGTATTGATGTGGCACCCGTTGAAGGTGTGTGGGTTGTTGGCAAGTGGGAGGTGTTCAGAGACAAAGTTTTGTTTTGGGTGAAATACCTTTTATCCATCCAAAGCTGCATTTCTGGGCCAAGGCTGGTGTAGGGGGCAAGAGGAGCTTCAGAGGTTGGAATTTCTGGGTCAGCCTGAGTGTGACTTGTGCAGTCACTGCCCTTGGTTTGTGTACAGAGGGGAAGGAAAGATGGGAGGGTGCCAGTTGTGTACTAATTGATCACAAGACCACCCGGGGTCACTAACACTGCCCCTAAGGAAAGGGAATTAAATTGCCAGACAGGACATAGAAATATTAGCACCTTTTTGTAAAGTACCAACAAGATGTTATCTAGAAATCTAGTTACCTACTTCCAAGCAAAATCAATTCATTCTGGGATAGATGCCAAGAGAGGTCATTAGGTTCATTAAGCAGATGATTAGGGGTTGTTTTTTTGTTAGGAAAAGGTATTAAAATACCTATTGGTTTGTTTAGCTTTGCAAAACAAAAGCTTCAAGGGGATACAATTGCTGTTTATAGAAACTTCAGCAAATACACCCCGGAAAAAAAAGAAAGCTGTTTAGGCTGAAGAACTGATGTGAAATAAATGAACCTCAAATGCTCATGTCAGCCCTGAAAGGAGACCTCTCTCTACCCATGAGAGCAGAAATTGTTGGTGAGATAAAAAACAAACCTCCTTTGAAGGTGCGGATGGAAAGGAATTGTACCACACGGGGTTGGAAAATCCTTTCCAATCTTCTGTCCTCATTTGCAGCAAAGTTTACAATACCTGGTGGTGAGAGCAAAAGCTTTTTAGCTGGTGGGCAGTTTTACACAGGAAATATGTAAGATCTTCCCTCGTGTTTCTAGTGCTTGCACAGGTCTGTGCTTCTGTGCAAGAAGCTGCATTGCTCTGACTTAGCTTTGCCCTGGGTTATTTGGACAAGGGTAAAAGTCTTCATTGGGACTGAGCTGTTGGTTCATATGGAGGCCAGCTGTGAAGAAATGGAGAACTTCTGTGAAGAGCTGAGCTATAAGCAGGGCACTTGCAGCAGTTTGTGGGTTGCGTGTCTTGTTAGCCTTTGCTGTTTATTGCCCCATTGTTTAAAATAAATGGGAATGGTATGTATCTTGTAAATGAACACACTGGATCATTTCCAAAGTCTCTGCCCATTTATTTCTCTCCTAAGTAGAAACTAATGAGATCTGCAGAAACTTTTCATTGTAAATAAACTCCTTGTCAAATATTTGAATGTTTTTATTTTATAAGTTAGTTGTAAATATTCTTGTCATAGTTCAATTGTTACCAGAAATAACTCAGTCCTGGAATTCACTCCGTGATAATATGTAACATCTTCCTGGAATAACTGCATTCCAGAGGTCACATTCTGCAAATAGCTTTCCTAACTTAAATTACTAGCCAAATAGTCTGAAGGATCCTATATGATTGCTATTGCGAAACCCAGCTTTCCTGGTAGCCATCTGCATTTAATCACTCTCAGGGATAAAAGTTATGTGCAGTGCTTCTGGACCCATGTTTTTCTTCTTAGAGCACATACCTGCAAGTGTCTTCATTATTCACATTTTATGTTCATGTGAGGGAAGTTCATACCTCCCATTCCCAAAAAAACACAGTGGGGTACTGCACATAATGGCTACTCACTGTAAAGTTATACTCTGGCAATAGCTTCAATGTTATCACTGTGCTGTTGTAAAGAAATGAGGAAAATTCATTTGGGCTTTGTTTAGAACAGAGCACTGCAGTTTTCATGCATGTTTTTTTTTTTCTTTAACTTGAGAACTTCCAGGCTTGGTAAAAGTTAGAAATCAACTGAGAGTCTGGAAATGGCACAGATAAAAAAAGGAACAGTTTTTCCTTAACTCATAGTGAAGTTATTACTATCCTTAGGGTGGGACTCAGTTGGCAGGGAGAAGGATGACAGCTAAAAAGACATCGAGGGAGAGCACTGAGGGAGTGATGTTCTTCACAGGGCATCCTCTGAATTTAAGAGAACCATTTCACATTATCTCCTTAGCATGAAGGATGTTCAACTTGCTAAAAGAAAACTTTACAGGACTAAGGCCTATTACCTTCCTTCTCAATTATGCCACCTAATTCCTACAGCTCTGTGAAGTTAGTGAGGAAACTGGAAGGCAGAAGGGCAGGGCCTTGGCATATGAGCAAATGTGGCCCCTGAGAATGGAGTGCCACAGAAGGACCATCAAGCAGAGCTAATAGGAAAATGCAAGAAATTCTTATGTCAAGATCAGAAGAAAGCAATTATCTCTATTTTCTTTCAGTTTAAAAAAAAAATAATTCCACAATCATATACCTCCCCATTTCTTCAAAGTGTAATTTATCATAAATGTACAAGCAGGGAAAAAGTTGTTTCTGAACTGCCTATATAACTTCAGTATTTTACTGTTAACAGCAAAACAGTGGTATGATCCTGACTATTTAATGGAAAAATAAGAAGGTGAAGGGTCCCTCTAAAACAGACACTTTTTTTTAAACATTTTTAGACATTTAGTGCAGAAAACACTGAGATGGGCTGCATATTGAAATCTACAGTGTTTTGGTTAAATGTTTTTGAGTTTGGGAGCATGTAAGGTATTTTTTTACCAAGTGGTTACATTTTGCTCTCTATTAGGTGTACATGACAGATAATTTCATTTAAATAGCACCCTGATTTTTCCATAGGAAAGCATTTGCAGTGGAAAACGGTTTTGTTTCAGCTCGAAGAGCAGGTGATGGGCTGCCCAGCAAGATCAGGTACCTTATGCAGCCTCAGCCCTGGCAACAGGGTTTATGGGGAAACATGTTTTCCCTGCAAGCTTGGTAAGGATGGAGAGGAGTACAGAGAGAAGGAGAATAAAGTTTGCCTACTGTGAAATGAGGAGAAAGTGTGACACACACAGAACGGTCCTAGGAGAGAGTTAATCCTGGAACTCAGCCCTGGCTGTCCTTTGCTTGCAGAGGAGCTGCTAAGCCCTGTATGGAACTGCATCTACAAAGGGTGAGGGAGGACAGAAGGTGCTTTTATTTAAGAAACCTTTCCAGAAGAACCTGCCCATGAAGTTATTCTTTTGCTGTTCAGTAGCATGCATTGCAAGAGAAAGAGTACAATGCTTTCCAGATTAGGGAGGAGGATTTTGTGTTTTGGGCTGATTCAGAGAGGCCCCTCACAAAGACTTCAGAACAAAACTAAAAATAGCTAACTCCACTAATACCAAGGAAACACTATTTTTTTTGGCCGAGAAATTGCAATCCTATTTTCTATGCCCACTGGTTTTAGAGGGCAGAGTTATATGTCCCCTTTGTGCCGAGTCTCTTTTGGAGTAAAATGCATTAGGAAGGTCAAGGTTTCTTTGTACTTGTTTGAAGAGCTATCAAATAGCGGCAGTATCAGATAATGTGGATTATCATCTTATAGCTCCATGCAATTTTATGTGTTTTAATTAATGGTACAGAAAGAATTCTGTGGGACAGCTGAGGCTTAGAAACAGACACTAATTAAATAAGCAAAGTGTGCTGAGATCTGTTTTCCTCAACTGTATCAATAACAAGATTCTCTTTCAGGTCAGCACAAACTTCCTCCTCCCCCTCTCATCTGAGCTGTGGGTATTAAGCAGTGTAGTGTTTTCATAATCATCAGATTTATGTAACACCAGATATACTCAAAACACAGAAAGAAATTAGGCCAGGAAATCCACAGTGGCTGTTCCAGTAGCTTTCCAGAATCCCTGACAAACCTCACATCAAATTCCCAGCTGCAGCTTGACACAAAGAAAGCCTCGTCTTTCTGTGAATCAGTGCCATTATGAAAAAAACCAAAATCCAGCATTATTAAATCATAGGTAGAAAGGGTGGTCTGTTCAGGGCAGTATAGAAACTCCAAGCTCAGTCTGATCCCACTTTGTCTCCCTTCCAGTAGGTAGGGACTAGAAGGAGCATTACTGCGAGCTGAACATACCTTAGCGACTTGAAGACCATTGACTACTTGCCTAAAATAATCTGGAAGCCTAACAGTTGGCCCTAGAAGAAAGAAAAAAGGTCCCTAAATCATGATCAAGAATATACTCAGGTTATAAAATATGCCCACATGCAGAATATGGGTGAAGGGTTCGCAATTCCTTTCAATAACACTGTTCTTTTTCAAAAGGATGATATTTTAGCTCCTGGGCATGTGAACAGGGTTGTTTTTAGAGACTGTTTTAAGTTGACTTATTAGCTGCCACCAATTATGGAAACCCAGGAGCTAAATACAGTTCCTGAACCTTTGTTATCCCATGCCTTATTCTCTCCCTTCCTCAACAATGCCAGGTCCCTGGGGTCTGTTGGATGCTGTGGTATTGGGGACTAAAAATCCTTGACTTGACACAGAATACTGCAATATTCCCCGGAAAAGAGCTCTCTGAGGCACATGGTTTCCAGCGTGCATGTACGTGTCCATGTTTGTGTCCATGCTTGCTATACTGCTCCCCAAAGCAGGGAGATAAGAGTGGAATTACCCCATATCTGCCCAGCTGCAGACTTTCAGACCTTTCTCTCAAGCATCTGGTGCTGGCTAGCATCAGGGACAGGATATTGACTCTTGTTTCTAAGCAGTCTGGCAATTCCCATATTTCCAGGCACTGGACACAAACAGACTGTTTCCTAGTAGAGGATGGCTCATATTTCTTGGTAATGCTGACAGTCAAATGCCACTTTTGCATTCTCTCTTACTCCTAATATGCAACCTCAGGCTGAAGGTCAAAGGGTAGATCCTGGATGTTCCCATGCAAGGAAAATCAATTTAGTTTCACAAAAGACAGAACAGTCAGTGCAGGAGGTCACCGGATGGTCTCAGTTGCTCTTCAGGTTTAGAAATTTGAACAGGGAGGAAGGAGGGGGATGAATAAGGATTAATTGATGGAGCAGGATTGCTTGAGGACTGGCAGAACCACAACTTGAGAAGACACACAAGCAGAAGTGTCATCTGACTCATCCCACTGTGCCAGGACCTGATCTGTCCCAAAATTGCAGAAATATTTATCATTTGACCTCAGTTCATCCCAAGTTCTGTGCACAGGTCCAATCTGAGACCTTGATCTTTAAAGGAATAATTTGATACCAGATGGGTTGACTTGACTGAAGCAAGGGATTTTAGAAAAACCAATTCCTTGCACAAGGCTGAGCGGAGATGATTTTGAGTTTAAAGCACTGGGGCGAAACTGTAATTCTTCTCTCCTGATGTAGAAGGAAAATCTGCTTGCCTTGTAATAGACAATTTGACTGCAATTAGAGCTGAGAAACACTCTCTGAGGATTTCTGGGGCAATTTCTTTGCCTTATAAAGATGCTCAAAGCAAGAGTCAAATACTTTTGGAGGCACCAAGGCAACAGATTTTGAATGAGAAGCAATGGGAAAAGTGACTCCAAGGGCAGTGTGTTTCTCCTGTCACACAGTTTGTGGAGGTCCTCTCCACTTCTCTTCTCCTCTTGTCTTTGCTTTCAGCCTGCTGAGTGCATTGGACAGAGATTCACCAGGATGAGCTTATAACTTGCTTTAGGGATGCTGGCAACTCATGGTTGCACTGTGTTCCAGCTAAGTGTCAGAAGGGGAGGCAGCCTATTGCTCCTCTGGTGTCATTCTTTGTAAAAAGCACCAAATGAGTGAATTCCCCCTTCCCCATCATTATGTTTTTGAGCCCTCCTCAGTAGTAACACCATGCACAGTTTCAAATGTAAGCAGCAAGATCCCTGTAGGTACAGACAATTCTGCAGTTTTGGTGTATACAGCAGAGTGTGACAGCTCCTCGAGAGCCAGATTATTCCTGCAGAGTCTGATGGCCCATCAAATCAAGCAGGGTTACATCAGAAGCAGAATATGAATCAGGATCTTCATTTGTCATTTAGCTCATATTTGGTGGGGCTATAAATAGGTCATTTGGCTGCAATTCTTATTTCCAGATTTTATTTTTATTTTTTTAACCTCAGCTTTGCTTTTTTAGACCACAAGCGTGTGATGAGTCTAAAAATGTCAGACTTGGAATTGGAAAGAGCAGATAACTGAGGCATGGCTCACTCCTGTCCCAGGCTGCTCGCTGTGGGCAGAAAATGATGATCAGTCTCGGCACAGTCATAGAGGGTTGTTTTGAGTTCTTAGGAATTTAACCCTATGACTTTGACCTTTGACAAGAACACTTAATTATTTCCAGCTCTCCAACCAGGTCGTAAACTGGTCTTTTAGAAAAGTTTCCTGCTCCCCATAAAAGAGAGCTCTCAGCTCCTGTCATAGCAGAGTTTACATTCTTTGAATGGACAGGCTTCTTGAATCAGCAGGATACTGTGGTTGGGTTAAAGAGTTCAGCATTTGGTTTTGTTTTTAACAGAAAATTAATCCATGCTCCAAAATGCCATCCCGTGTCCGGACATTGTATCTCTCAAACTTTTCCTTTTGCTTATTGTTTCCCCAGGTATTGGAATTTGAGATTGTCCCAGTATAAAACAAGGATTTGTGTACAAAATCAGAATAAAAGCTATTCCACCCTTTTCTCATTTTCAGGACATATATTTATATATATGTGGATACTAATTTTTTTTTTCCAAATACCCAGCAGTGACCGCCTTGTGGTCCTGTGAGCCTTTAAGTTTTAGTTACAGCTTATGAGTTCCCTCAGCTGACAGATCAAGCCGCACGTGGCACGCTTTCTGTGCAAGGTAAGAGAAACTTTTTCACCTTTTTCCATAACACTCCCCATGCATTCATTTTGTCAGGGGGACATTCCTCCCTCAGTCCAAACATAATAAGTGCAAAATGTTAGTTTTTCTGGGCTTTTCAGTAACTCGGAAGGTACGACCCCAGCTGCAGCCTTAATGAAGAAGCATTTCATCCCACGCTTTCTCTGGTTTTTGTAAACACACAGACCTCAACAACCTGGATGAAACAGGGAGCAGGGGCTCTGCCTGGCAGCCTGGCAAGGCTCCTGCTCTCAGCAGCCCTCAGCTGAGCGAGTGATTTTCGTGCTGATTCCGTGTGTACATCTCTCCTGGTAAGGAGCTGCTGAAACCATCGAAACCTCACTGAAATGACAGTCAGGCTTAACAGAGAATGTAATTCTGCCTTCCCACTTAACAGCTGTACCAGTAAGTTGCTGCTTTTTCCTTACATGGGGATGTGGTTGGTGGGGACATTCTTTTCTAATGAAAAGGCAGCTCTCGGTACCAAAAACCACTTGCCCAACATTTCTTGCGTGTAAGGCAGAAAAACCAAGCTGAAAAACAAACTTTTACTGAAATACTTATTTTTAGACTGATTTCCCATCTTTTGCAGCCCACACTTCTGCCAGCCAGATCTGAGGCAGAGCCCAGTGCACTGGAGCTGTCCCAAAACATGCAGCTCTGGTCCAAATCTATGTCTGCATCAGCCCAGATGTGGAGCCTGGGGTCAGACCAGAGTAAGGGTTCACTTGGAATGCCTGCCCCCCGGGAAGATCTGGCCAAGGCTGATCAGGAACTCCTGATGCTGCCATGCCTTCACCTCTTTGGGATCATCCCAATGATCTGGGGTCATTGAGGTGCCACAATCAGGTGCAGGACCATCATGCTGGCAAAGCCTGTGAGACATCAGTGAGTAAAGAAGTGAACAACACCCTTTCCTTGACTCACTGCAGGGAGGGGGAAATGGAAATCCATGCATTGAAGATTGCCCGTGGTAGCAGTGATTGTACTTCTTGCTCTGCAGAGAATGAGTTAATTTAGACAGTGATGTTATTAAAGCTGTCTTAGAGAACAGAAAGCAGCTGTAAGCACCTTTCCTGCTCAGAGGTTGTGCCCCATGCCTGGGAGAAGGCTGGAGTCCTGCGTGCCACCTGGGAAATTCCAGCCCTTCCCCTGCCTCTTAGGGGCTGCCAGCTTCCACCTTAGTCAAATGTGGGAAATGAAGCCATAGCTGGGCAAAGGCCAAAAAAAAAGAAATAGGGCAGAAAGAAAGCTGCCGCAAGCCCTTAGGAAAAGGGCTGCCTTTCAAGATAAATCCATTTAGCTCTAAACACAAAGAGTGTTTGTAAAACAGCACAGAATCTCAGCTGCTGGAAACAAAACAGCAAAAATAAGTGGCGATGCTGAAGTCTGTCTTGAAGGGTTTGTCTTTTTTTAAAAAAGAATATTTTGTCCCTTCACAGTCTCCTGACTGCTCACACAGTCTCCCGTCTGTTCACAATGTCCTGAAAATATCTTCTGCTGCCTTACCCTCGCCAACATCACTTGCCACAGATGAATTTCATAGTCTTTTCTATAAGTCTTTTCTTCAGTTCCAGTTCAGTTCCAACGACTGACTTGCTAAATTGCAATTCCCCACTGCCTGAACCAGATTCTCACCCAGAGGCTCGCTTATACTGCTCCAGCAATGCTGAACTGCCAATGTGGTATAAAGGAGACCTGGACATTGAAAGGAACATTCTTTCATGTCTCTAGAGCATTTTCTGTGTTCTATAGAAGTACCAAATGTTTTTCTAAAATAATAATAATAATTTAAAAAGCAAATTCACCCATTCAGTGTTCCTACTGACCAAGTATACCATATGGTATTTTAAATGTCATCTTTTAGGGTGCTTTTCTTTGAAAAGCTGAGAAGTTTTATGGCATAAATATTTTCCATGAGGTTTGGAAGCCAATGTGTTGGACACTATATTTTTTTAACGGTTATGGTATATTAGATCATGGTCTTTTGTGGTTAGGTATGACATCAGGCCACCACAAAGCCATACCAGAGGAATCACAGGGAGAAGAACATGTCAACTTAATAGCTTTCAACCTTCAAGGGAATTTAGAAAAGCCAGACCTGTGTATGTGGAATGATTGGTTGTTATTCTGACAAAGCTAACCTGGGTTGACTTGCAAGCATGCATACTTACAAGAAGTTCTGAGGATGAGATAAGGAGAAAAGAATTGCTATGTGCATATTCCAATTTCAGAAAAACATCAGCAAGGCTGCCAGGACAGCCACTGCCCTCCTTTACTCTCCAGTAAATACCTCATGATTCACCTACGATCTGCAGCTCTTGGTACCAGCTTTCCTAAATGAGAAACGCATTCCAAATTACTAACAGACCCACCTTGGATTCTTGGTGCTTTCATAATGTTCCCATTTATCCCTTCCATTCATCTTTGGGTTTTTTTTTTTTTTCATAATGCAGCTCCTGTAATCCTTAGACCTTTCAGCCAACACCATGAGGAAGCATACAAGGAAAATAACTTTTCTTGGAAGACAGATCTGCAAGAGCAAGGAAGGGCCGAAATGCTGATGGAGCACAGTGATGCCTCAGGCTGGCTGCAGATGATTTAGGTGGGGAAGGGGATACCCAAACCTGGGTGAATGTAATCTACCTTGTGTGGTTTCCTGTTTTGGGAGTGGGTGGTGGAACTGCCTTGACTTGTCATGAGTGCAGAGGGATTAGATCCTGCCCTGTGCTGCCCTCATCTTCCTGTGGCTTGTGCCATAACTCTTCTCCCACCCAGAGCCTGGTTTTGCCCTACCTCTGCAGCCACAGTCAGTGATCGACAGGGAGGAAGGACATGAAACATATGGATATGAAACATAGTTTGGGAAAAAGCAGGTCTCAACCCTTGTGACAGAGAAGCACCAATCTATAGGAATTTCATATTATCTATTGAGGAGGCCATTGCCTCCATGGAGCTCAGATTCTGGGGTTGGAAAGGGGGATTTTTGGTTGTTTTCTTTTCCAGAGCAAATGCCTGCAGCTTTATTGGGAATTTGCTAATCCTGTTTCTGACCTGTAAAAGCACTTGTCTGCCTAGAAGGTTTTCTCCTTTTCCTAACTATTATAATTGTGCTAATGAAAAATATTGCTTGTACCCAAAAGCTTTTTCCTTTGGTTGGGATTCCCTGCATCCTGTCTTCAGCAGACAGCAAAGTGTGATTCCCACTTCTGGCCCTGTACTTTGAAGGACAGAGACAGCGCGTGAGAGATTCTGTACCCCTGCTAGGCCTTGGAGAGCTACAGCTACAAGCAGTCTCATACAGAGTGTGTGCATGCCTGCATAAGTGAGAGATAGCTCAGATTGCAAAGCTAATCCTCCTGTTGCCATTTCCTAACTTTTAAGTCCTCAGTTTTGTAAGCTGCATTTAGGCATGCACTAAAATGCCTCCAAATGTGCAGATTAATTGACACAATGAGTGCATTTTTTTCTTCCTGAAATGGAAAGAGTAAGAGGAATTGCAGATTCAAATGCATTTCATAGACCTGTGTTACTCTGTTCTCTGACTTTTTTATTCATTTTCATCCTTGTAATTTTTATATAGCTGTTATGACCTTCTATTCTTAATGGGGTTTTGCTTTGCAACATACAGCTGAATGTATAAATGTTTTCCTCAGAAACGATTCCATGTGATCCTTCAGACCATTCAGACTTAGCCAGTCTGCCTTGTACTTTGAATACAGACTATTCACATCAATGTGATTACAAATTATGTACAGCTTGAGGATTCCTGCTAGAAATTTCTAGGAAAATCATTCTGAATAAGGAACACTCCCAGATTTATTGTTCTTTTCAGTCTCTAACAGACAATCTGCTAATTCAGTGAGAGAATGTGTTTGTGGACTTCATTACATGAAACTAGCAACTATTAAGTGGAATCTAAACAAAATAGGAGGAGGAAGTCAAAATCCAGTTTGTCATTGTCCTTGCTAAAAGATATGTACAAAAGCAGCAGTAGCAAATGTGACCACAGTGTTTCTTATCAGTGCTTGCACAGGGGGATGAAGAAAAGATATTTCTGATAACATTTAAAGTTATTCCTTTTTTTAGATCCAACATGTTCATAACATAAAAGAATAGGATATCAGTTATGACTGCACATGGGACAAACCCCCAAGAGCTAATCTATTGCTTTGCTCACAGGGAAATGCTGCTCTCCACTTTGGATTTCATAACAGCTTGACACTAACTTAGATATTATCCTTTTAAATTGGTATTAGTGTGTTCAGGGATTATTTTGTTGTTGTTACTGCTGGCTGGTTATGCTTTGGTCGGGGATTTGGAGGACTTCTGTGATCAAAAGTTCTGGCACGGGTCTGAGTACCTGCACTGCTCCCCATCCCCACAGCCTGGGGGAGAGCAGCTGAGCCTGCCCTGCCTGCTGCTCTCCTGGGTGAGCAGTCATGGAGGCAGCTGAGGCTGTAGGAGGTGTGAGGCTTGGAAAAACAGAGGGATCCCATTTTCTTTGCAGTATGACAGCAGGCCAAGCTCCAGGTATGTCCTGTGTGCTGCACCCAACACTGGCCTCCTGCAACCTGAGTCTAGGTTTCCAAAGCACTTTTCTGCTCAGGATGGGAAGGAAGAGGGGGAAAGGGGTAAGTATTTCAGAAACATCTCGAAGCTGTGTTGTGTGTTTATCTCCTCCCAGCTTGTGGAGAGGAGAGGGGAGCCCCGGGAGAAACACGGATCTTTAAATCCTCCAACAAGATCCGGATATTCCATGTTTGTTTAGTGTGTCACTGGGCTGGGCATGCCTGAACTTCCAAGTCCTGGAGGACAGGGAAATACTACTTCCCTACCCTGGGTTGTTGAACAACTCAGATTTTAATAGCTCTCAGATATTTATCAGAGAGCAATAAGGAACTTTCTGACTTTCCAGGGAAACGTTTACTACACCTTTTCTTAAGCTGCCAGCTAGTTATGATGACCATCATTTTCAAAGAAAACCCTTTGCTAGGCACTGAAAAAGGAGGTGGTTTCCAGAGGCTGGCAGCACCGCAGAGCTGCCCATGAAGCTCCAGGGAACCAGTGCAGGGTGCAGCAATCCAAGCAGCCCAGCAGGGAGGCAGCTTTGTGTCCTGTCTGCAGGTGGTGTTGAGGACCCCATTGCCCTGGGACAGCCTAAAGGAAGAACCACAACAGAACCTTTGGAAATTAGTGGGGTGGTAAGCTTCCTTGTCAGTCAAGCAGCAAGATCCTCTCCTTCCTGTGTTCTGTGATGGAGAATAAATACTTTGGGCTGAGAATGATACAAAAGAAGCTCTCAAAAGTTCTGCAGTTCCTGGTTTCAGGCCCTTAGCAAAGGCTTGCTTCAAGCTGTAAAAAAGGAGTTTAAACATTGCCTAGTTAATCTCTTTTCTGTGAGCCTTCTCATGTCTCCAGCTGCTGTATTCATGTGCTTCCCCAGCTGGAAGGGAGCCAGACACAGGGCAAGGGAGTCTGTAAGCTTAGAGATTCCTTCTTACAACATTTGGAGTGCAGAGTGAGAGAAAAGCAACAGTGGCCCTTCCCTGTTTTTTCCCTCTTTTTGTATGGTCTTACCCCAAAAGCTGATGATTATCAACATGTAGATTGCCATGCTGGTGCTTTTCCATTCCTGGCAGAGGGTTCAAGTTCTGCCTGGCCTAGTTCATCACAACTATCAATAAAAGTAGTGGATGAATGCGAAGTCCGTGAACTCTGCATTGTCTAAGGTGTGACTCTTCAACTAGTTTTATTGGTCTGTTACAATATATGTTCTATATCTCTGATCACAAACAGAATTTAGATAAATACAGCTGAGACAACTTAATAATGGCCAGGTGTATAAACCAGACTATTCATTGTAATTTAAAGGAGGAAGTGTTGTCTTTTTTCTAACGTTAACAACTTTCTCTGGAAGAACAGCCAGCTTTTCTAAGAGCATAAATGTAACTTTGACTGTACAAAACCTGTATCTCTCCTACTTTTTGTATTAAACGGTGTGCAAACATCACTCATTTCTAAACTGCTCAAATATGCTTAACCTCCTTGAAGCTGATTGAAGGAAGGACTTCACTAGTTATTTTTTAGGCAGTTCTAGGCTAGTGGGTGCACAAAATATACACACACTTCCTCATCTCCCTTGCTTGTGAGCAAGATGGGCTTGATGTTGCAGCAAAACATATTTTCACCCTGTAAGCAAGCTGTGGTGCTGTTCTTGTGAGCATGGTTTAGAGAAGCAAGTATCTTTTAGATGGCTTTTTCTCAGTAAATTGACTTAAATTTTCAATGAAAAAGAAATATTCCTCTTAATCTTTGGAACAGAAGGAATCACACTAATGATGGACTAGATGTATTTGATACTGCTTCCCAGGAAACTTAGAATAAAACTATTCATAAGGCTGATGGCAAGTCAAAAGCTCTCCTGGAGGCAGCATAGGGAGATTTTTTTTCCATTGCATTATCAGTCCCTGATGGGAAATTTATCTAATGTAAGAATCTGGACTGGAAGAGATGGAAACAGTAAACTAAATTAGAAAACTTTGGGCATCACATGAAGTAACACCTGTTGGAGCAGCGGTGAAGCTCCTGAGAAGGACTTATTTCAAAGGAACATGGAGCTAATGGAGCACCTAGCTTGTGCATGGCAATCTCCCACCATCACCACCAATGGATTCTGTAACTCAGAGACTCAGAAGAACAAAGCAGTCACATTTAAACATTTTGCTGGCAGATCACATGGAATTTAATTATTCTGTGTTCCTGCTTTCAGCAGCTGAGGAGGACAAACACAGTAGACCCATCTTTCACCTTTCAAGCATCTTGCTCAACAGCGTTTTACTCCGTTTTCCTCAGTGACAGTGGTCTTGGAGGAGTCTGTCCCAGAGAAGAGATCTGCGTGGGAGAAGAGGGGTTAACTGTGAGGCAGGGTATAGGATATCCTCTGAAGCCAAGATTATGGTCATTTGTCCCATCATAGCTCCTGTCATGGCTCTGCTGTATGTTGTTATGCTTCCATTAACCTGTAAGCTCACAAACCAGCCTTTCATTGGGGAATATGAGCAGATGGATTCTTCCAGTGTCTCCTTTGGCTTCTGCAAAACCCCTGTGTTCAATGCTGTTGTGTCAGCAGTAGGATCATATCATTTTATTCAGAATTTTGGTAACAGGGAGGATGGGGCCATTTAAATATCAACTGTTGGCTCCCTGCCTCATGAACCTAAGAACTAATTACAGTGAGATTGGTTTTGATTTAAACAGATTCTCTTATAAAGCTGTTGGGGTTTTTAGTATGTATTTGATAAGGGGGAAAAATTAAAATTTGAGTAATTAGATTAAATAAATTCAAAGCATAACTGATTTAAAGCACTAATCTGAAGTTGAAGCAAACTCCTTTCCTCCCCACACCAACAAAAGAGAATATCTGGACTTTTAGACTGGAAAGTCACTGGTGAGTGACAAAGGAGACTTTTGTTCTGCCCTTGGCCACACTTCTTGCTTGCAGGCTGCCCCTCCTCAGGCCAGCCTCTGTCACCCTGCTTTAAAAGGGAGTGTAATGATATCGACCTACTTGGCAAAGCACTTGGGATCTGTCTGTGAAAGAGCCGGGGCTGAGCTGCCTTTGCAAACTTTGGGTGTTTCACATTGGTACCCTCCTTCAGCTTGGAAAACACTGCGTGCTAAATTTGGGCAGGTTTTAGTGTTTGTGATTCATTCCCAGGGAATTCCAGACTTCTTTGAGCTGTTCCCTTATTTGTAGGTATTTGCTGGCTGGTTTAGTAGATAGGCTGTTCTGAGGCTGTTGGCTGCGCTTGACACCACTTACCCTTCGCAGGGCTGAGTCACACACCACGGAGCCTTAGACAATTAAGATTTGGTAAACAGAAGCAAAAACTCAGCCTTGAGCCCAAGCCACAGCTTGGAGTGCTGGTGTGACAGCTCCAGCTCCCCAGGCTTGGGCTGTGTCGGGGTGTGAGTCAGGGCTGGCTGAGCAGGCAGCACTGGGACCTCTGGCTTGATAACAGAGCAGGACAAAGAGGAGCTGTTATCTGCTGTGCACGCACAAGGGCTCTCCCTGCAGACAGGGTGACTGGCACATAAACTCGTCAGCTAAGCACTGCATGCAAAGGATAGCTGTAATAAAAATATATAGGGTAACTGTAATAAAAATATGTAAGGTAACTGCAATAAAAATAGGTAACTTTAATAAAAATATAAACTGAGAGCATTTAGTTCATGGTTTCTTCCTTGATAAAATAATCCGCAAACTTGTGGCAGTTCTTTCCTTAGTAATTTGCTTTTCTCCCATAGTTCCTATTTTAATAACATTTCTAATCTGAAAAAAGATGACCCCAGAATTTTCAGAATATGCCTCATTATTTCAAAGCATCCTGCAGGGAACAGAAATGCAGCTGCCACCTGCTCATACTTTTTCATAAATTGATTTCAAACCTTGCACGTGAACACATTGTGATTTCTACTGGTACCCGGAGTGACACCTTCCATGAAAACCCACAGCTGTCCCATAATGGGAGATTAGTGCTTTAACAAGATGTCTTCTTGCTACTGTTTGTTGTTTGCTCACTAATGAAACAGGCTTGTGCTGTGTGCTATCAATCACATCGCAAATCATGTAATGTAATGACTCAGTCCTTTTTCTTTTCCCCTTTTTTTTTTTTTTTTTTTTTTTTTTTAAGAAAATGTAGCTGCGAGTTTTATTCAGTCTGGTTATTTCACAGCTTCAGGATTTGTTGTCCAAGTTCCTCACCACCGCAGCTGCAGACAAAAACTTGAAAATCTGAATCTCTTAAGGCTCAGGATTGTGGCAGAAAATAGCCCCCAAAAGGTCACATGTAATTTGGTTCTGTGGGAAGGTGAGGAAGAGGAGGAGGAGATACAAAACCTGGCGCGGGATATTTGCAGCTATCACCACTGTCTCAGTGGGGATGCTGGCAACATGTGGCTCTTGGGGCTCCTTGGAAAGTTTTTGCTGCTTAGCCTCAGAATCTGGATTCTTCCAGCCTTGTTTAGTCTTTCTGGGCTCTTTTAAAGGTCAGCTGAGGGAAAACATGAATTAGCTCTTCCAGAGGGAGCTGCTGCTCCTCTCTCCCTCTTTGGTGATGCAGGGGAAGTATCTAAAGCATGGTGTTGTGAGAGAAATCAGCTGCTTCTGCTTTCTCCCCTTGCCCTGTAGTGAATTTTGTTCCCTGAATCAATGAGACAAATTTAGTACCAATTTTATTTCCAACAGTCCCCAATAGGCAACCTAAAAATACCACTAACCCCACACACATCCTTTGTAGTCCACAGCTTTTTCTGGAGCTGAGGCAAAACAGAACTGATGTCATGAGCTATTTTTATACAGCGACATCCAAAATACTTTGTTTTTGTAATAGTGAAGGACCACACTATATTTTTGGTAAATAATTTCAATGTTATTGTTTCCATTCGTAGCTGAACTTATATCGTGCAAGTGGGAATTTTTTTGTTGTTTTGGGAAGAAGGTTTGATGTTTTTGGGGTTTTTAACCATTATTTTCAGCTTCTTAAGCACCAATTCCACCTATCTTCTTCTCCTGAGTCTCCTCCAACAGCAAACACCAAGGTAACACCTGCCAGGGGTGGGTCAAGGCAGTGGCCTTTAGTCTCCAAATAAGAGCAGGTGAGGAACTGCACGCTTACTGCCCCAGGCATGAACAGGGAGTGTTGCAGCAGAGCTGGCACCTTCATCCACAGTTCCTGTAGAAAGATCCTGTGCTCCTGTCAGCCTCACATCCTTATGCTGTCCTGCCAGCTGTGATAAGCCACCAAAGCTTCACACAAGGACTTCCTGAGATGGTGGCAAAGAGCAAGAACCCAGATGTCCAACTTTGAAACATGATGAATAATTGTCATTAGCCATGTCAGATACAGGCTGGGTGCTTTCCCAACTTCTGGTTTTCTTCTCCTTCAGTGCTGCTGAAGTGTTTGGGCAGACAGTCTGTTCCCTGTCAACTCCCACTGTCACTTTTTTCCTTAAGCATAATATCAGAAATGCTTGTACCTTTTTTTTTTTTTTCCAATATTAAGAGTATCCCAGTCTCTCCTGCTGTGTTTACACTTCTACCAGCAAATCGCTGCTTCTGTCATGTACTTGGCACCCACTTGCTGCTCACTAGCAACCCAGGTGGGCACAGCACAGCCTTTGACTCAGAGTCATCCATTGGAATAAAAAGCTTTTTTTGGCAATTCAAGTGATGGCTAGCTTGCAAAATTGGGAAGGAGAATTTTGCTAAGTGGAGCACAGAATGCTGCTGAATGCAGAGCTGTTTCAAAAAATAAATGAAAGTAGTGCCGTTTCTCTTGATTTTTTGTTTTCTAAAAGTCAAATCAAGAAAATTAATGTTTTGTGGTTTATTCAGGCCCTGTTTTAGCAGCATCTATCTTACCTGGGGGAAATAGGTGTGACTGAATTGGTAGGCAAAGGGCTTTTCTCCAAAAGGATTCACATGCCTAATATCAGTTTGGGATGCTTCCATCTAAAAACATCCTCAAAACCTCCATGCTGCACTAGGGGACTGAAAACCTAATTCCAAGCCTCTAGCAATTATCACAGAGCTCTGCACGGGCACTGCATGAAATGGTGGTGGCAGCTTTTTAGCCACTAATTCCCGAAAGGGGAGATAAAAACATTGGTATTTCTTTACCACTCAAGGACATTTGAATTCGTGGCTTTCACCTCCCTGGAGAACATCCTTAGCAGCTAACTGGAGCATATCCTGAAGTGGTCCTCTCTTTGTTCCAGCTCTTCCTGGTTCAGAGTAATTACATGTGTAATTATGAGGGCAGAGACAACCATGGAAGACTGACTCTGCCTGGGTGGTGACTAAACACTCACTGCCGGCCCAGGTCTTACTCCAAGGATTGTGAGGTTTGTTTATCTAACTCTAGCATTCAGTGCATTTTTCCATTCAGAAGGGAACAATGCTTACTGAATCTTCACAAAAGCTTGTGTTAATTCAGATGCAATGTTTGGGTCCTTTCTACTTACAGAACACTCAGACTCTAAAGGCCAAGGTTCTTGAGATTTAGCTGAGCAAAACGTTTTGAGACAGCTGTGTTCCACTGCAGAGCAGCACTGGTAGCAAGCACCAGCCTCATAATAGAAAGGAAATACCCTTGTTGAAATACCCTTGTTGCCTGCCCACACTCAAGTGTGGGGTCACACTGGGGTGTCTTCACAAACACGGTGTCATACTTCATTGCATCTGTGTCATTTAAAGGAAAAGAAAAGGTTGATCTTCTCGTTGCCATCTTCTCTGCTTCCAGCTTTCTGAATTACTTCCACTGATGTCATGGCAGGAAATGCTGATCTTGTGTTGAAAGGTGTAGCCCAGCCTGGAATCGTAATTTAATTTTGAATCCTCAAGGTAGAAAACATTCCATTAATGTCGTGCCGCCTAAAGGGTCATGCTAATCAACTTCTAGCAGTTTCTTCTTCAAATCTTACTTAAGTAGTTATTAACTAATACATACTTTTCCTCTGGTTTTTTTAATACATTTTTTTTTTCTGAACTCTATTATTAAACCATCTGCCTCTGGAGTACAAATAGTTTCTCCAAACCTGCACCATTCTTGCAGGAAAAACTGACAAGAGCTGCTGACACCCTTGGTGGTCCCCAAGGCAAGCGTGCTGTACTTGCTTCAGACATCACTGGGGACTCTGCCTACATTCCCCAGCTGCTATGAAATAGGGAAAGGAGAATCTGGTGTGGGAGAAGTGGAAACAGAGGGTTTAAACACTTCTGTCCAGTGAGGCTGAAGGAAGAAAGAGATGAACCAGTGACTGGCAAAGAGCAGACCCATCAGCGTCACGAGGGAGCAAGAGGGGCCTGCAGACCCAAGGTCCATGTGATTTACACAACCTGTCATATGTTCAGAAGATCTTGATCGTATCTTGGCCTAGAAAGGTGGCTTTAGTATTTTTAGTTCGACCTGCTAAGCAAATACAATCTCTCAAGCAGGGCACTGTCACTAACCTGCAGAACCAGGGCAACCATAGGGCAAACTGTGCAATTTCACTCTGCATTCACGAAGACAGTTGCTTCCCTCTTGGGAGTTTGTCCTTTTGAATGCCCAAGTGTGGCCTCAAAATCTCCATCCTTCATTGCCACTTGCACCTGTGACCTGCCTCCTCTGTATCTGCTAGTCTGATGGAAATGAGCATAAACATGCATGGTGTGGCTGCCCTTACTTCTCTGTCCCTTTGAGATTCAGCAGCAGTTCTTCATAAAGAACCAACCTTTCCTTTTTCCAAGCCTAGCCCTTCTGTGCTGGAGAAATGCCCTCTCCTCAGAGCCATGCCACCTTCCTCAGAGTGTTTATGTCCTCTCCTCAGGAAAGGATTACAAATTATGTCGGGAATGCATTTTTTAAAACACACAACCTCTTATTACACAGTGTTTTTAAGTAAAATAGCACAGGAGCTTGTTAATTCCATCTGCCACTCTTCTCATGGAGGACATGTTTTTTAAACAAGCTTTAATATCCTTTAATAAACAAAAGTTGTTTTTAACAGGAATACCCTGAGCATAATCATGATATACATATGTGCCCTTTTTTAATTAAAAAAAAAAATTAAAACCAAACCAAACCAAACCAAAACAAAACAAAATAACCCAAAACAAACAAAACAAAACCCCAAAACCCCCCAAACAACCACAATAATTGCCATCTGCCACTTTCTTAGTAAACATTGTGATATGTCATGAACTCAATTACACAGATCACTGGGGTGTGGACAACCAGTTGCTGCTTTTCAAAAACAAGTGTTGAAATAAAACTTTGCTTTAGGTGCAGCAAATCCATTACTGAGTGTCCATCAAAGAGGATGGGCTCCTTTCAGCCAGCTGTGTGTGTTCCCTTACGTCAGTGGAAAACTGCCTGGGTACACCAGCTCATTTCTTATTGACTGTGTAACTAAGGCAGGGTTAATAAACAGCACCAGTTACTGCAAAGGCTGCCCCAAATTCTGCATTCTGTCTTTGGTTGAGAAACAATGATAAATTTCACCAGATCTGCTTTTTGGCCAAATGTTCTCATTCCCTGCTGAGGAGATGCCTTGGGCTTGGTTCCAGAAATGGGTTCATTTATTTAGAAAAAGTCCAGACTGAAGGGCTGAGGCACTGCAAGTACAGGGGAGAAAGAGAAGTCAGAAGAAAATATGAGGACAAAATTCTGTGATCCCCTTGAAATCTGAATTTGGAAGCTCCTGGGAAAGATGAGAAATAGGACTCAGAATTGGTAGAAAGATGTTTAAATTAAGTGAGCAAAGGCAATGGACAGAGGTAGAGCAATGAAAACAAAAGGCAGAAAAGTGGTAAAAGTATTCAACAATCATTTAATGAATGGAGTGGTGGGGGTGCCTCATCCTTTTTCCCCAGCTCCTAAGAAAAAATAGTTAATTTATTAAAGAAACAGTGGAAGCTTGAAAGCTAAGAACTCCAAGGTTAAGACTAGCTTGTTTTGAGTATTTTCAGACACAAACAGTTAGAAATAATTCTTAATTGCACAATAGATGAGACCTTGCAGTGACCAACATCTGCTAACTGAACACAGAAAACATCTTTTAGGAAGGGAAACAAGTTACAAGTCCAGAGGCAACCAATATTGCAAATCTGACATCAGTCATGGTTATGATTCCTAATTTATTGTTCACAGGGCATTGAATCATCTTTTCTGGAAAACCTATAGAAATCTGCCATCTTACACCAGATTCTGCAAAAATTGTATCCTTTTTCAAATTACTACTGGCATCAGTTTCAGCTGACACTTCAGGTGTCTTTAAATATCTGTGTAATTGGCTATTTTGTGTTCATAGGACCTATGGGTCAGACTCCTGTCATCCTGTGTTCATGGTAAATTGATATTAGGTTGGTGAGACAACTTTGGGCAATTTATCACCTTCTTTCTCTCTTTCATTTTGGCATGTCTTCTTTCACCTTCCTAGCAAACCAACCTGCTCTCTCTTAATGATATTTTGATCTACTGACACGGGGGGAAGGAAGACTCTCTGTGAGAGCTTTGATACACTCAACAAAACTCCTACTGACTTTATTGGAAGAAGGACCAGTCCAGAACTTGTCTCCCCTTTTGGTGTTTGTTGTTGTTTTGGGGGATTTTGTGTGTGTGTTTTGGTTTTGTTTTGTATTGGTTTTCAGATATTTTCTTTCGTTTTGTGTTTCTTTTTGTCCAAAATGCACCAACATGCTCTGAGTATGTGTCTCTTGCGTTCAGTAAGGCACATAAAGAGAGGTTTATGAGGTTCCCATGACCTTTATCACCCAGGAGGTGTCCGTGTCTGATGTGGTGGGCACATTGTGCCCGGTTTGTTACACCTGTTTGCTCCTCAGCTGACACCCACTGGTGCAGAGCTGCAGCCATTGTGCTAAGCACACTGGCCTCTTGTGAGTAAATGACATGTATTCCCCTGGCTGAGTGAGACCTTGATGAACTTGTATCAAAGGGTTTTCTGAACTCGTTTTTAGGAGCATGATGTGAATTATATGGAGCAGGTGTGAGTGCCAGGGGAAGGTGGAGGTCGGTGTCACACTTCACAGCAGAAAGCCACCCACCATCAAGGCTGCTTTTCATGTGCTCAGCCAACATGAACCCTACTGGAAACAGAAGGCCCTCTGAGGCTATGTGCAAGCCTGAAGGAACAGAGCAGCCTTTTGAGGGAGGAAATCAAAGACATTGGAAAAGTTCCTGCTTCAAATCAAGGTAATTTTTAATGACTCGTAAGTTAGGACTGGACTGAAGAAAGAAAAACATCATGATTTAGAAAAATCCTCTCCCTTGACTTCAAAGTAAGTAGACACTTTCCAGATCAAATCCTCTCCTCAGTCACCTCAGCAAACAGAAGAGGACTCTGAAAAGAGAGCTGGCTACAGTTCCTGCACGGTGCGCTGCCTTCTGTGAGGAGGGCACTGTGTGTGTCAGATTGTGCCATGTTACAGGCACTGAGAAAGTGCCCTTGAGGTGGCAAACAATTGCCTTGACTGGGAAACTGGGCCATGCTGTGCATTTCTCCCAAAGGGAACAGTAATGTTTGGATCTGACCCTTTTTGTGCTGATGGTGTTGAGTTAGAGCTACCCAGCCCCTGGAGTCTTTCCTCCAGGAGATAGAGTGGCCGATGATGCCCTAAGGCTACCATGCCTTAAGTTAAGTGCCCTACAAGGGAAAGCCTCTGGCTTTACTTGCATGAATTTACTTCCATGAATTTACAAAATTCATGAGCTAATACAACTGACAGAAGTTCTTTAAGTATGGGGGAAAGGTGTGTAAGGGTTGATGAAACTTCATTCTAGCAAAGCAATTTTGGATTGCTCCCAGTGGTTTGAGAATGCTTATATTGTACACATTCAGTAATGTCAGCTGAGAAGTTATTGTTGTCACTGTGTTTCCCAAGACACTGATTTGTTAATTGTTGTTGTTCTGATAATGCTCCTGTGTATTCAGAGTTGCTGCTGCAGAAGACACCTCAGCTTACGGGAGAAATTCCTGTGCATTTCATGGAGACTTCATCTCTGGTCCACTGTGGGATAAACCTGAATCATGAAGTAACGAGCTTTGGATATCCATGCTCTGTGAGCTGCTCTGGGAAAGGATATGGATTTTGTATATTTTTATTTTTTTTTAACTGAATTGGCTCTTTCTTCCCTTGAGGCAAGGAAGCTCCCAGGAAATCCTGCCATAAAAGGTTTCTTTGCAGCAGTCCCACTAGGTTAAAATGGAGACCCTTCACCATGAAAATGTTGCGCCTCTGGGAGAAGTTTCACCTGCTAAATCTGAGTGTTTGCAGCATGGTTTAGTGTGCAAGGTCTTTCTGCCTTGAGGAGAGTTAGGAAAGGGGGATGCCTGCAGTGGTTATGACAGTTTTTTGATTTCAGCAATTGGAATTAGGGTAGAGGAAACAAACAGAAGAGTAGAAATGTTAGGAAAGGACTATGTTACTAAGAGTGGCAAAAGGAGTCTGAAATACTGCCATAAAAAGCAGACTTCCTAAAAAGGTAGATAATGTCTTTGCTATGTTGGCATACATCTGAAAAGTTTTGCAAACTTTCTAAGATATTTCTGATTACTTAAAAAAATTGGGAGAGCTGGATTGCAGTGTTAGCCAGTATCAGCGTGCATTACGTAATTCTAAGGCAGTAGAACTACAAAATTCCAAGACAGTTTGATCGAGGTTCTTTTAGAAGATGCTAAATGGTACAATGTGTAATAACAGTTGCTGCCTATTAAGGGGGAAGAACATTTTCTGCCAGTTCTGAAATCAAGGGTTACAGAATTTGCAGAAGTGGCCTTGGTTGAGGGTTTGCATTTCAAAGCTGTAATCTTCTGAAGTCACTCCTAGTAGAGATGGGTTCTGTTGATGCAGACTGCCATGCCTTAATGCACAGCCTCACATGCAACAGGTAATGATTCAACAAAGCCTTCTGGCTGGATTAAAACATCTCATGATTAGCAAATTATAAAAAAAAAAAAATCCAGTTTCTCAAAGTCAGCATAGCCCCCACCAACGTTATTGCTTAAACAATGCAAGAGAATATCAGAGGTAATGCACTGAAATCTGCAAATTAGAGTTAATTAATCTTTGCAATACACTTTCCAGAAATAATCTCCTTTATCACTTCTTGATGAGAAACATCATCTGCCAGTAAAAAAAGCAGGGCTAGACCAGTCAGGTATGACACACACTGCAGCAGAATGGGGCAAGAAGTAGAGTTGGATTAGACAAAACTAAGTCTTTCTCTTTTCCTTAGCCTTCATTTGGCACCTTGCTTTAACCTTTGACAACAGCTGTGCCATGCATCATCCTCTTACTTACTATTGGCAGTGTGGAAATACAATGAAGAATATTAATTCTCAGATTAAAATCCTCCTATCGGGGCTCATTTGAAAGAACAGAATAGCAAATAGCAAATTTGTAACCGTGAAATAGGGGGCACTTGACATCAGTAACAGTCTCAGGATGCTAAGAATGATGACTCTAATTCTCCTGGTATTTTATTAATGGGCAGCAGAAAGGACTCCAGGATGCTCTAAGAAAGGTGAGAGCTAATGCTTTTCCAGGCTAATATTTGCCAGCCAACACAACCTGCACAGGATTTTTAAGAGCATAGGTGAGTGCAAAGGATACTGAAAAGAAATGCCTGAGGGAGGGTTAGGCTCTTCATTTTTCCCTCTCCTGGGAAGAAGATGTGTGATGTGCCACCTTCAGCATCAAATGTGCTTTGTATTTATTTGCATTGTTTTCTATTAGCCCCATCTCTTTCACCAATCTCTTCTATGTGAATGCTTTTGGATGCACATTTATACTTCAATGGCAAGAGCAAGAACAAGGTACAAGGACAGAGAAGCCTTGTCTTGGCCAGCCTGCTGCATTCTGGAGTTCTTGAAACTTCATGGTGGCCATGGTGGTTACATCCCTGGTTTCTTTTCCCTGTAAGTGTTGAGTGACACAGGAAATCACAGATGTAGTCTGGTTTAGTACCCCCTCCCTCTCACCTCCACCCGTGGTTTATGGTCAGATTAGTCAGGGTGCTTTGCCTCTTTTTATATCAAAAGTGGCAGGTGCTGGTGGCCTAGACGAAGGAATTGAAGCTTTAAATGTGATTATGTCTTCCTTAGGCTAGCAAAGGATACTCCTTCTTGCATCAACCCAAAACATAGTTGAAAACTACAGCTATTCATCAGAAACAAAGACTAGAAAACTAAAAGCAGTGATTTGGTGCTCTTTTGCTTTATCCTCCATACAGCTTACAGTAATTTCACGACCATAAGGCGCACCGGACTATAAGGCGCACCTCCAGGAGTCGGCAAATTTCACAACTTTGTACATTATATAAGGTGCACCGGCCTATAAGGCGCACTTTTTTTTTGCAGCGAGGATCCGCCTCCGGCACCCCCCGCATGGTTGCTGGCCGAGGCCTCGCCTCCACCCTCTTGCTGTGGCCCTGTGGGTCCCCGGGCCCACCTGTATCTGGCAGCCGTGGCACCGCGGGCCGTCCTGTACCCAGCAGCTGCAGCACCGTGGGGCCCCTCCCCACTCACAGCCCAGCACAGCCACACTGCCGATCCCCCCTCACAGCCTGGTGCAGCTGCGGGGCCGCTCCCCCTCGTGGCTCACACTTCTGGGGTGGCAAATTTCCAAACTTGGTACATTCTATAAGGCGCACTGGACTATAAGGCGCACTTCCAGATTCGGGCCAAAATTTTAGTCAAAAGGGTGCGCCTTATAGTCGTGAAATTACTGTATTTTTTGAGTGGATATTTTAGAGGTATTTCCATAGATCCCTCCACTGGACCAGACACAATGAGCTGCACTCAGGTTAAATCTGGTTTTCAAAATAGCTCCAGTGCAGTTCAGGCATGGACAAGAGGCACAGAGCATGGCAGTGCTTGGAGCAAATATATATGTGACAGAACTAAGGCCTTCTGTGTCTGTTGTAAATGTGTCAACATGCACCTTGTTTGTATTTTACCAGTGACTTGGTCAAAAGAGGGGAGTGGTGGTGGTGAATACAAGCCAGTAAACTTAAAAACCTTCTTCTCATTAATATGTAATGGAGTCTTCTTCACTCTTTTAACCTTTGAATTCAGCTGGGTTAAAGCAGTGAACAAACAATTCATAATTGTTTGCCAGGAGTATGATGATCCACAGCAATGACCGTGTAAAACAAACAAGCTGAAATACCCAATAACCTCCTCAATACCCAGCAATTATGCTGGTACATCATAGAGCATATCTGAGGTGCTGGTTAATAAAACAGTTAATGAAGTAATTCTAAAACATTTTTCCTACTTTTCTGCTGAGCAGCTTATGGGAGGTTCCTACCACCAGTGGCATAGAGAGGGCTTTACAGGAACGGAAAGGAAGGGGAAATCTAGAGAAAAGATCTAGATATCTGAACATAGTTTCCCCTCGAACCTAAACAAAGATTGGTGGTGGTGGGGGGGATTAATTTTCTTTCCTAGAAATGTGAAAGTTTTAGGATTCAGTTACCTGAAGCATTTTCTGTATCAGCAAGTCTCATTTAAGGAGACTGCTGGTCTCTTGCTCCTGTGTCTGTGCTGACATGTGCCAGCCTCTCACTCCACCTGTGGTGCTGCATGCTGGATAGGTTCCCCTGCCAGAGCACAAGGAAGGCCCTGACCACCTCTGTGTGCAGCAGCAGATGCTATATTGAAGAATCTGACTGTTTTTTCTGGATACAGACACACACAAAACCAGTAGCTGATAGTACAGTAATAGGCCATTCAAAGGAACAGAAAGTAGCTCTAGGAACTTGGAGTAGAAGCCCTTAGGAGAGCATGGACCTTTCATTTCTGCTTACAGATGTGTTATTAATTTTTGAAAGATCACTTTACTTTCCAGAACACGATTCTGGTCCTTTATGCTGTGTTTTCAGAAGTAAGATAAGATCTCTGTAAGAGATAAGATCTCGGTAAGATCTCTGTGAACCATGTTTGTCCCCTCTCTTTTACTTTTTTCAGTAGACAGAAGCTGCAGATGTGAATGAAAGCTTAGACATGTAAATATTCAGCAAAATTTCATTGCCCTGCAGGAAGAAAACCTGCTTGACTGTCCTCAGTTCCTACTTTCTGTGCACAGTCTAGGCTTTTACAACTTCAATGCCTTGTCACAGACACTGCACTGATTAACCAACACCTGCTTGTTAATAAATATTCTAATTGTTCTGAGGCATAAATTGGGAGTATTGGGGGAGGATTGCAGATCATATCTTACATAACTGCCAAAGGATATGCAAAGCCTTTGTTGGCCTCCTGAATAATGTAAGGTATATATGCATTTTCATTTGAGTGACCTCCTCCTCCCAAGTGAGGCAGAAAGCGATTTGTGCCCTAAGGAAAGGGACGTGACAGAGGTCTGTGTTCTTAGAAGGCAGCAGTAAGCAGTGCCAGCAATATCCGGCAGATCAAATGTTTCTAGGCTCTCGTGTTTCTTGTCTGTGAAATCAGATTCAACTGCTGGCTCCCAGGGAATTTACAGTATAGCATTCCCAGCTAAAATACTGCTTTGAAAACCAAGCAGCACTAAATGCACGTTACATCTCCTTTATCACTACTGCTGGGCATCACAGCAGGCAGTCGTTAATTCCAGCTGCATTTATAAGTGGACTCTTGGGCAATGAAACATTAATTCTCCAATGTCATTTGCTATGCTGGCCAAAAAGTCAGTGCTGAATTACTCACAAGTCTGTCAATGTTTGGTTACTGTACCCAAAGAGATTCTCATAAGCTCAATCCCTTTGTTGTCTTCACTAACTAAACCAAAAAGTAAAATAAAATTGTCTTTCAGCCAAAGCCTACAGTGGCATATGGAGGATCTCTTCCTTATAAATAGTAATAAAGGATGTGCCAAGACAAGTATGTGTGTTTTCAGACTTGCTATACACCTCCAGCTAAAAAGAAAAGAAAATATATATGTGTGTGTGAGATATATATATATGTATATATATTTATATCTACATATATTTATATCTATATATATCTATCTATATATTGAATGCCTTGAAATTTAAACTTTGCTTCCAGTTCAGTCTATGCCTGAGTCAGCAGAGGAGTCAAAATGAGTTGCAGATGAATGTTATGGAGGTTGAAGTAAAGGGAGCAAATGGCTGTGCCCAGTGATATAGTATAACAACCAGAAAGGAAATCAGAGTAAATTCAGGGGATTGGCAAGAAAACATGGAAAGCAGCAGGTTATAGTCACTAGCAGGCTTTTTCTAGGCTTCTGGTATTATTATAGGAGTCACATGAAGACAGATTCTGGACTACAGTCAATGCATTGGTGACAATAATTATGATGTTAATTACACTCAGAGCTTGCCCTTCACATTTGATGCACATCTGGTGTTATCTCAAAGGCAACTTTTTAATTTGCTACTGAGACCTCCATGATCCCGAGCATATTGAAAGAAGCCTGATTGATTGTGAGACCCAGTATGTGCTGCAACAGAAAGCAGTATGATAAATTGAGTGATTTGAGAGTTGTGATTTTTTGGTGGTTGTTTCTGTTTTCATCAAGGACAACATTTCAGCCTTAAGTGGATAGCCTGACTAAAGCCCAGGCAATACTTATGGACCATCTACACTTTGACTTATTTGGAACACTATCAGAGCAGTGTGTTTTTGGACTACTCACTCTGGTGTGGAATTTCAAACTTTAGGTTTATATTATCATGCTCCATTGCAAAAACCTGGTAAAAACTGAGCCTGAATATGACTACACTCTCCAAATATGCCTCCCTGAAGCTGACCTCTTTGCGTTACTTACCTGGCTACATTTAAAGCTGCTGACACTTTTATGTAAAATTTAGTATCATCTACCTGAAATAGGAGGCCAAATCCAGCTGTGTTCTGCAGTAAATAAGAACAGCTACCATAACTTATTTGTCCAGGTTGTTGTAGAGTGCCTCCTGATCTTTTGTTAGGTTTTCTTGTTGTTGGGCTTTTCCACTCAGCATCCTAGAATGGAAATTTTGTATTGAAACAAATGTTTAAGCACCGAGGATCAGTATGTCCTATTTAATGCCTTGGCAGGGGAAGCTCTGTTGGACAATTTTGTTTTTCACAAATGGCATCACTATCAATACTGAAGCCTGTAACAGAGTAAAGTAAATGGGATGTCAGAACCTGGCCTTCCACCACACATTCCTTTGGACCTTCAGTATTTTCATTATATTTATGGTTCACTCCATGAAGATCAGAGTGAGCAGAGGTAATGCTGACATTGCAAACCACCAGATCCGACATCAGTGTAACTCCCTGCTTAGCAAAAGACTCCCATGGAGGGTAGAATCAAAAGGATTATCTGCTCTGCTAAGTCCCATCCCTGCAATCACCTGACCAAACCAAGTTCATCTCATGCGCCAGAGACTACAAAACTTCTCCCAGCATCTTGTAGCAACTGTGAGGTCTGTGGTAAAAGATAGAACATAGCATACACCAGCCTGTTTACCTTTGCCTGCCTCTCTTTTCTGGGTCCTTTAAGATCTACCTAACATTTTGTTCTTACAAAATGAATTTGAATGTGATTAGCTTTTGCCACACTGTGGCATATTACAAAAGTGCATAAGGTGCAACTCACCACTGTGAGGCATTGGCCTTGCCTGTTCACCATTTGCCAATCAGATCTCAGCTCAGTCTGGAAATGTGAATTTTGCAGTTACGTCTTTACATAGCAGTGATATTTTCTTAGAAATCCTTCCAAAACTGCACTATCAAAATTTAATATAATCAGCAAGCCCCTGTCATAAAAACCAGATTGTACTTGCATTGTTCAAAACAAGAGTAATATAGCTGAAAAGACTCAGCGATCAAAGCAGCTTCCACTATAAAGCCCTAGGAATAGGCCAGGAATTTTTCAACTAAAATTGCTTTAACTTTGCTTTAAAGCAAGGATTGTTACTCTAGACTCTAAGATCCTCTGCATGCTTATAGATGCTGCTGGACAGAGAGGGTCTGTCCAGCAGAAGAACATGTAGAAGCAGAAGAGCTGAAGGTGAGAGAGGAGTTGTAGGAAGGATTCCACCCACCCAAAGGAAGGCAAGCAGCGACCTTAAGGTAACCTTCAGTGAGCACCTTTTCCTGAGCTTGTACAGTGCCCTGAGACTGCAAAGGAGGGTGAGTGAAGGCAGGGCAGCTGTGAGTCTTGGGCAGCCCCCCAGGGGAGCCCTGGCAGAAGGAGCTGCCTGTGGACAGTGTTGAGCCATTGCAATGGGGTAGCACAGCTCTCCTCAGCAGCACCACCCAGATCCTGAGCAGCTCTGGTCTCCTCTGGTAGCTCTGGCTGCAAGAAGGTTGCAGCCACTCTCTCCAACTTCCTCCCCAGACAGACAGTCTGTCTGGGAGGCTACGTGCCAGGGTTCGTGCTGTCCCAGGGGTTCAGCCCCTAGTGAGGAGGATTTAGTTACCAGCACATTTGTAATCCTGATGCTGCCAGTACTAGCAGTGCTGGTGTGGCTTTTACAGAAGCTGCATTTGTTTGCTCCTACATGAACCACTAGAAACAGAAAGGCTAAATTTTCTTTTGAAGTGAGAAGTGGAAACCAACGCTTAAAACCTTTTCCCTGATGTCCTCACCCACCATGCCGCTTCGCCATAGAGGCTGACAGAAACAGAGAACTTGGGCCAGCATGCATTTCTCCTCGTTTTGCAAACTGACCAAGTTCCCCTTTCAGATGCGAGGTAGTACGTGTGTGTACACACTGTGAGACCAAGCAGTTAGCTAATCCTCTCTTCTGGAATCTGTCTGGCAAAGGGGTAGAGCACTGGGACATTTTTCTTTTCTAAGTTGTTTAAGTAAACAAAATTAAATCTCTCCTTGGCCAGTTTTAAAAATCAAGTCGTAAAAGCCTGGAATAGTTCTGTTGTATACATTTCCCTTGGAAAGTATCTGCTTCAGTTTTTCTCTTTGTTAATCAGGTCTGAGACCTCCATTAGAGAATAGTTTATTCCCAGCTTTAGTTAATATTTTTCAAGTGTGCTATATTTGTGTACATTAATTCCTGCCCTCTCAGCTCTCAAAGATTATCTAAGGACAGGGCAGCTAATGGCTATCTGAAACCAGTCAACTTTTTTTTCCTGATGTGAGAGCAAGGACAGGTAAAATAGCAGTAGAAAACACCTTAAATTAGCTGTGGCCTTTTCCTCTGGTGTAAGACTCTTTTTGATTTTTTGTGTTGTTTTCTTTGAGTTGTAGATTGTTTAAAAGTGGGTTCAGTGCATATGACAAGAAAACCTATTGAAATTCTGATGTCTTTGGGAAATTTGTTCTGTGATGACTGCTCCCTGAATGCACGAATTCTACTGTATTGATTCTGATACTTACCAAGCAAGCATAAGGTGAGAAAAATGTTTGTGAGATGGTCTTTATCACTGATTTATTTTTAGAGCAGGGTCATAGCAGCTAGTGCAGCCAAAAGCTAACATTGTATAAACTGAGAATACTACCATTGCATTTGTTGCTACTTTGGGTCAGATCCCACCTTTCCTAGCATTAGTAAGTTTGTTTTACTTCTTTCTCTTCCACTATTGCCACAGGAAGCAAGGAATTAGGACATACTCATGTACAGCTCCATCTACAAACATTTTCAGAGTGCTGCCACTTTAACTGCTCATTTGTTTCCTTTCCTACAGGTGTATTTGTTTTCAGACCACTCCGTTTATTATTCCAGCCTCAGAGTAATCTCTGCAGGCTTTGTCAGTGCTGTTTTGGGGGAGGACCTGAGGAAAGAGTGGGAGGATGGTCATTTTCAGGGTCAGTGCAGCCTTGGGCATCCTTACACCGATTGTGATCTACACCTCTAATTAGGACTTTGCACAGGGAGCCTGGCCTGCATTGACTACATTTGTTTGCAAAACCCCCTGACCTAAGGCATTTCCATGCAGGCAGGTGCACGTTACTTTCATGTGGTTCAGCCTGAATTAATCCCTGAACTGTCCGTGCAGGAGAACGAAACGCAGAAGGCAGAGCTCCTCCTGTTGGGCACAGCCCTGTGCAAATGTGGCCAGGCTGCTTCCAGACCCAGGTGGCAAGAGGATTTTTCACTGTGTGACCCTCTCATTTCAAGTTTCTATCACCTATCTGTGCCCTGCACAACCAAAATGGCAAAATTTTCCTGTCCTGCAAGAAGGAGATTTCTTAAAGGGCATTGTAGCCCAGACATGGTGACTAAGTAAATCCTTTGATTGAGAGAGCACATTTCCCATCTTCACATGACAATTTTACCCTGTTCTTAGGACCACTGAGTATCATGACAGCCTGTTTTGGAGGGGACTGGAAGAGCACATCTGGACAGGGTGTTAAATACTGGGTCAATCTAGTATTTCACCTTTTTTTCCCCTCCCCACTTAAGATTTTAATCAGCTAGAGCTTACAACTCTATAAAATAAAAAATATCTCCTCCTGGTGGTATTAAATTGCATGCAAAGCTCTGTGGGCAGGTAGCCAGAACAATAACAAAGCCACCTTGAAAGTATTTATCTCTGGAAATACCTTATACTTCTGATTTCTGTCTGTCTGAATTTTGCACTGCGTTTTAAAGTGTCCATGAATTAAACCCCACAAGTAAGGTTATCTCATTTTTCCAATTGTAGAAACAAAAAACCAAAGGGGTTACAAATAGAATTAGGAGACTTCTTTGTGTTTTGAGCACTACCCAAGGCCACTGGCGACAAGAGGGCTGTTCATAGAGGGTGATACTGCCTGAAGTGAATCTGGCTGTGTGGCTCACCTGTCAGCATGAGGTTGGTCTTGAGAGAGATGCTGTGTCTCCTGATTCTTGGTTGTGCACCTCAGTGATGCTGCTGAATCCTTCCTTTCTTTGGAAATAATGTAACTGAAGAGCTGGGCAGCATGCAAGGCAGTACAAACAAGAAAATATTTGGTGTCATGTTGAATCATACATCCAGAATTTTACTGAATTTTATGAAGTATCAAGACCAGATCCAAAACTGTTACAATTAACCATAGTTCCACATGATTTTGGTTTTCTTTTCCAGCAAGGGGATTCCCTCGCTGCATGAATGAGCTATTGTTTTTTTTCTCTTTATGACTGCCTTGAGTTTTTCTCAGCAGTGCAGAGGGTGGTATTTTTGAAAGCATGATTCTGTGACATACTTATATGGTCAGCTTGAACTATGAGCTAGGAGAGGAAAATCTAAAGGGGATGACAGGATTTCAAAGACTTGTTAAAATAGCTTGAAAATTGCAGGAATTCAGATGGGAATTTCATAATGGTCAAAATTCATATACACTTGTGGTTGTACCAAAAATTTCCAATTAGCCCATAAATTAAAATCAAGAGTTAAATTTTGAATTTCATGGGATAGTGGTAGGGCTGAAGGAGCCAGTAGACTTCAAAAATGTTGACAACACAGTGTTTTTTAAAGAACTGAAGGAGATGCCCTCAAAGGCATTATCTGAAGTAGGCTACATTGATAAAATGGACAGTTAGGGTACATAAATCAGTGCTGCAAACATACTAGGATAATCAAATAAATGGGTAAGACTTGTTAGAACTGGCCTATACTAAAGAGGAACAAAAATACATGGCCCTTACTGGCAGAGCAGCATTGTTTCTGCCCTAAGGCAGCTGAATCTCTAGAAACACCTGTTACCGTTCTGCTAAACATAATTATAGTTGTCAGATGAAAAGAAGACACGATAAGATCAGATAATTCCACCATTCAGAACTAGAGTCTGCTGAAATCAATTAGGTATTTCCAGGTTATTCCAGGAGATACTGGGTCAGCAGGAGAAGGACCTGCTTAGGAACTGAAGTATTTGTGGTATTGAAAAGCACTGATACAGAGGGGGAAAACTAGAAGTTTTGAGGAAATGTCTTGCTCTGTGATGCTGATGTGTCCCCTCCTGCCTACTGATGAATGCATTGATTGAAAGGCAAACAAGGGGAGGGGAGGAGCTCAGTGTGAGGGTGCAACAGATCATAGATAAACACAGATATGGCTTTAATTGTGGAGCTTGAAGTTACAGGTGTTTCAACAAAACTCAGGTATTTTGAAGCTGAATTTTCTTCAATTCTGAATAGACAAAAAATGCAAACGTATTGCAAATCAGATGAGCCAGAGCTTGAGGCTGTATGTAGAAGCTAAACTTAAATGCTTGTATTTGGACTGTGGCATGCATATGTGAGGGTTAAACAAAAAATAGTTTAATGAAGGAACAGGTTTCTCTATCAAACCTCCAGCAACACCAAAAAAATCTAAAAATAGGATATTTTTAAAAAATAGCTTGACAATGTTCTTGCTAGCTAATGACCTAAGCATATGAGAAACCTGATGTAGCTACCATGCATCAAACTGTTGACATGGACTGTGAGAATCTGGTATGTTATTTTAAAAATAATTGGGGGAGGGAGGGCTATTCTGAAATAAATTAATCTCGCCAGAAGCAAGGTTTTTTTGCATTTTAGCCAAACAACCTTTTTGAACATGACAATGAAGAGAACAAGGAGCAAAAGTTGTTCCTGACTGTCACTTTACCTTCAGAGGGAACAGCAAAACTGGTTTCATCCATGTCTTGAAAGGTGTTTGTCCCTGTTAGATTGTTCCAAATGTCTCCTAATTACAGTGTTAACAGATAATTGCATTCTTTGAGTCAACCTATAAAGGAAAACACAAACGATAATTTAGATTTCACGAGAACTCTGATTACATTCTTAGTCACGAAAAAGGATTCCTGTGAAGGAGTTCACAAAGAGTAATAAAATTCTTTTATAAGTAACAGCATAGTTGATATTAACAGCAGTCCCTCCTTTAAACTGCTGCATGTGTTTGCACATGTGTGTGTCGGCACGTATCTGTGTGTGCAGAGAGTAGGAGAAAGCTTTATTTTTCTGAACTGTGGTATATTGTTTAAAACAAATCAGTGAGTTTATCTTTTAAGCAGTGCAGATTCAAATACTTTTAAAAAATTATATCCAAGTTTAGGCAATTTTTCTTGGCAAATCTTTCTAGAGTAGTCAGTGGGACTTTTCTATTTCATGGTAGGTCCAATCCTTCAGGCATTTTAATGCATGCGAACTATTGGCTGAAAAATCAATGTGTTTTACAGAGGGATATTCTCTAAACAGACTAAGCAGACTCCTTTGCTTTTTATTCTCCAAAGCTTTAATTTAAAAAAAAAAAAATATTCTAACTGCAGTTTGTAAGTATCCTCAGGTATTTTCTTGCAGCAGCATTGCCAGCAGAGCCCTGCAGCGTTCCGGAGGCAGGCGGGCGCGGGCGGAGCGGTCTCGGTGCCGCAGCGCTCCATCTACCGGGACGTGGGGAAAATCTCCCGCGCACCTCTGCCTCCCTCTGCCGCCCTGGGAGCCGCTCCGGGTGATTTTTGCTGGCTTGGATCAGCCCGAGACGCCGCTTTCATGCTGGGGAGAGATGCGATGTTTAGCCCGTGATATCACCTTACTTCCTTCCTCTCCTACACAGCTGTCCAGGCATCTTCGTCCGTCATCGAGGTTAGCGGCTGAGATCGTGTTTCAGCCTTTTAGGAGCTGAGATTAGGAGAACAGGGATCTCTGAAAGACCCACTTCTAGAGCCACAACTAGCTGTGACTGCCAATTCCTCTGATTGAGTAGTAAATGCTGTGCAGAAATTGGCAGTCCAGAAAAGGGGCAAATTGGAAGAAATCTATTGCTAACATCAGAGGTATTAATTTATTATCTGCATTTGTAATGTCTTGTCAATGACTTGGGTCAAAGGCCAAAAAACACTTTGAAATGGGGGAGAAGTGTCTGCATGTATGAGCAGTGCTGGGGTTATCCATTCAGTTAAATCAGGCCTTTAACTGCACTGCCACTCAATCTCCATGGCCAGCTCTGGCTAGAAAATCTCAAGTGAGAATTCTGTTCTTCAAGGGGATCAAAAGAAGTTGCTCTCTGGATTTTGATATTTTATTATGACAAAAAGTTGTATTCACTATGGAAAATTAAATATTCGTTTCAGAGCACGGCAATAGAACATATTCAGTCTTGTCTGTTTGTCTAAAAAGATGTGACTTAAGAAATCAGTTCATTTTGAACAGCATTACCTTTCCAAGTGGAAAATTTTTCAGCCAAGGGCTCTCCAGTGAAATTTATCATTATTTCTTCAGGTTCTGAAAACAATACCAGAAGTTAATAGTAGCTTATGTAGATGTATTCCAATCTTCTGCAGGACAGAGAAACTAAGCTGACCCTACTTTTCCACCTGTGAAACTAATTTCCTTTGACTGACTTTGGCTGAAGTCAGAGTTTACAGCTGGCTCCTTGCAGTGCTTTGCACGCACGCAGCATGGGGAAGCTCCCAAACCTCCCAGCTGCTGTGAGGGAAGGGGGGAAGGAAAATGACCTCATCTGGGATGAAGATCAGTCCCCGTATAAGTTTTCAGGTGTTCCCCATGGAGCGTTTCACTGCCGGGTTTGGATGTGTGAAGGAGGCCTGGAGTCTCACAGACGTTCGTGGTGGCTCAGGGCTGACTGTCAGGCAGACCATGTGAGTAGTGTCTCAGCTTCTGGAATACCACACAGGAGTGGAAGCCTGCGATTTGTACACAAATTGTGAAGGTTTCTTTGTCAGGTTGTCTCCTCTCCCCCGCTGTTTTCCCTGCAGTTCCAAGCCTTCTCCCGATCCCTGCTCTGCAGAGGGTTATCAGAGCTGGTTATACCCCAGCCTGCCAGCCATCCCTCTGCCACCCTGTCAGCAAGCCCTCCAAGCCCTGTCTGACACAATCATCTTCCCTGATCCATCCCCATGTTCTCTGCTGTGCCTGTCGTCCCCATCCTCAACGTGCCACAGCAGTGGAAGTGGTCTTACTAGGCCCTTGCAAAAGGACTACCTCTCTTTTTTTAGCCACTAATAATTTAAGGAACTACCTTATCTGCTGAAATCCTGAGATTATAATTTTAGGGTTTTTTCTCCTTCCTTCCTCCCTCCCTCCCTCCCTCCCTCCCTTCCTTCCTCCCTCCCTCCCTTCCTTCCTTCCCTCCTTCCTGTTTTAATTATCAGGACAGTGTTGCCCATCCCTGAGATCTTTTCAGCTCTCACCACCCTTGCTTGCCTTGCTCAATCAGCTGTGGTTTTTTCTTCCCCTGAGTCACAGTTTCAGCAGCAACCTAAGCCCTGCTGGGAGTCCCTCGCCTCATCCCTGTGGCTCTGTACATTGCTGCCTACAGCCTCATAATGATCCCTGCAGGGAGCTGATACACTCAGGACTTCTGTAACAATGCCACCCAATGTGGGAAGTCTTGCTGAGGATAGAGTTGGCTGCAATTCCCTGCTCACTCCTATGAAGCTACAGTTTGGAAGAGTGAATTTTGGTTGTTTCTGCTGTCTCATTCAAGGTGCTCTGTTCCTCCAGAATGACCTCCTCCCAGTGCTGTGCTGCTGGGAAATGTCACTACCACGTACCACCCCTTTTTTTGGCTTTAAAATCAGTCCTTTAGCAATATTTTCCTGAATGACCCCTTTAACTATGAGTCTCCGTGCCTTTATCACTTGAACACTGTCCAAGTGTGTTGGAGGTTTTTGATAGAAAAGGATAATTTAGATGTTGTGTGGTTAAGGTTTGATAACCATTTT
Source organism: Catharus ustulatus (assembly GCF_009819885.2). NCBI lineage: Eukaryota > Metazoa > Chordata > Aves > Passeriformes > Turdidae > Catharus > Catharus ustulatus. The sequence goes on along the minus strand of NC_046221.1, from coordinate 68,421,947 downwards.
AGCCTCTTATATGGAGTTTCAGTGGAAGCTGGACTGTGGTTTTGGTCGATTTCTCTTGGGAAGAAAGCTGGTTTGTTCTCCTAGAGGAGCAGCTCTGTGTTCCTGCTGTCCCTGCACTGCTGCAGAATGATCAGCCCCTCCCTGGGCTAGGCTAGACAGGTTCCCAAATCTCTGTCTCTAAGAAGAGAGCATCTGCAAAATCTCGAAGAATGATCCTGAGCAAATATTGCAACAGTCTGCGGACTACAGAGATTCTCACTCGACCTCTACATGAATGTGTTTCCTGTACTTCTACTGTAAAATCTTGAGGAAGGTATTCTAGCAAGTTCTGAACACAAGTGGTTCAAAGCCAGTATTCCCCACGCATTTTTCCTTGTGTGGGACACAAGAAAACCTCCATGTGCAGGTTGAAAGGTCACCAGGAACCAATGCAGCATTGTTTACAGATACATGCATGTTTCCATGCATGCCTCTGGCCCATCAGATGGTCTTGCTGATATCTGCCAGTAGGTTGTCATGGGAGATTTAAGAGATTAAATGGTCACCAAAACTAATCTTAATTTTATTCATTTATTTAAGTATTTATTTATTTAAATTTGATTACACCACAATGTCCTGCAGAGTATACCTTGTTCTTGGGACATTGGTCTACAACAAAAATTAATTTAGGGGTGGGAGGTTTTTGTAAGGACATTTAAAATGTTTGTTTTCTCAAAGTTTGGCATGCAGAAGTTGAAAAAAATAACAGAACTGAAAAACCATTCCTAAACAACTCATTGTGTGTTTCACATTCAAACTTAAATTCTATGCTATTTTCTCACTGAGTCCTCCTCCAAGTATGGAGTAATTCTGCCCTAAAAATGAATCACTACTGTATAAGGAAGGGAACTGTTTTCTGTAAGGCCTGAATTACACAGCTGTAGGGTAGTGGGATCACAAGAAGAGGGAGGGCCTGCCCTTGATCATGGAACAGGGACCTGGCCCAGCAGCTGAGTTCTTTCTCCATCAGTGATCCCATGCTTAATCAGTGAAACCCAGAGCCCCCTAGGGAGCTGTTCTCTGTGAGTTTCTCATTGCCGGGTTTGATACCTACTTGAAGAAATGCCAAGCATTGTCAGCTGCAAAAGGCTTTGTGAGCACTCCCCTGAAGCAGACATCCTGCAAAAATCTATCTGAAAAAAATCGGATCATTGGCATCAAGCAGGGTATTAGGTGATTTATCTACCATGGCTCATAATCTATAAATTGCAAGTTTTATTATGAGTAGCTTTACCTTTTCGATCCTTTCCATCAAAGGATGCTGACATAAAATTATGTTTATGAAGTACTGTAGCAAGCACTGTTGAAGAAATACCAGCGAGGAGGTGTGTGCACTAAATGTGGCCTATGGATGCGTATTTAAGAATGGGTGGGGGATGAATTGCTGGCTTTTACATCGGTAAGCACCGCGCATCCCCTTCGAAAGAAACCACGTCCAGCTTAAAGACTCTGCTCCTTTATTACATAAAGAAAGCAAAGGCACGGAATAAAGATTCGCCCAGGATTTCTGACGCTTTCTGACTTTCGGGGGCTTTAATCTGCGGCCACGGCGACGGTGCAGCTACTAGACTCAAAGGGACGGGCAGGGACATTGCCTGGGTGTTGCCTCGGGATGTCAGCTCCTCCGCTGCGACCCGTGCTGTCACCTGAGCTCCGGTAGCTGCGCCCCTGTGTGCCCCCTTCTTTGTCCCTGTGCCGTGCCGCTCCCCCGGGGCTGTGTCCCCAGACCCCGCCGAGGTGGCCGTGCCGGTGCCTCCGCCCGCGCTCCATGTGCCAAGGCTGCGAGCAGCGAGGTGCAAACACTGCCCTCATCACAATTCAGGTTCTGCATGTTTAAACGCGCTCATCTTAAATACCGGCTTTAATACCGTGGAGTGTTATCACTTTATTTTCCCCTTTAAATCTATCCATACGTGTATATAGATTTTATTTAACATACTTCATGCCTACGCAAGTTTCTTTGGGCGCCCACGACATCCCCACTCTTTCCCGCTCTCTTCGACTCAAACCGCGATTCCGAATTCTGGATCTCCGTTTGGAGGGAGGAGCCCGCGCCCCCCGGCTCCTCCCGCCGCGCCTGCGCGGGGCCGCCCTCCCGCTCCCGCCGCTCCCGCCGCTCCCCGGGCAGCCGCCGGCGTCTGGCGCCGGGAGCCGCCCGCTGCTCCCCCATGGAGCCGCCCGCCTGAGGGACGGCCCGCGGCCGCCCCGCCCTCGCTCCAGGTGATGCCGGTGACCGCGGTGACGATGCCGCTGGCGAGGCGGCAGCGGCCACTGCTGATGGAGGAGGCGGAGACGGCGGCGATGATGATGATGATGATGATGATGATGATGATGATGATGATGATGATGGTGGTGATGGGCTCCGCCGCCCGGCCCTGCCCCTGAGCGGCGGGGAAGCGCCAGCGGCCGGCTACCCTCCTCCGCCGAGACCGCCCGGCTCCCGCAGCCCGTCCTCGATGTCTCCCCCGCGGCGCGGAGCTCCCTTGGCCGCCTCCCCGCCCTCTCGCTCCTCGCCGCCGCCTCCCTCCCGCCCCGCGGTCCGGCGGCTGCCGGACCCCGCCCGGCGGCGGCACCATGAAGGTGGAAGCGGGGGACAATTCCATGATCAACCTGTCGGTGCAGCAAGTGCTGAGCCTGTGGGCTCACGGCACCGTCCTGCGCAGCCTCACGGGTAACGGGGCCGTGCGGGGCGCTCCGCGGCTGGAGCACAATGGAGGGGTGGGGCGGCCGTGGTCTGCCTGTGCTGCCCGGGGAGGGATGGTGTGTGTGTTCCCGAGCCTCCCCGGGTGCCTACACGCGTGTTCTGTGAGCAGGTGTATCGTGTGTGTGTGTGCTGTGGGGTCTGTGCGGGGTGTTGGTTGCCTGGGGTGTGTGCCCGCTGTCAGCGATACCTGCCCGTGCAAAGGACGTGAGTGTGTGGGGTGTGCTCGCTCACTTTTCTGCGCCCATATACAATAAAAGAAGGCTGGTGGCATAGGGTGTGTGTGTGTGAGTGAAGTGATGGGTACCTGTGCGTGAGTGAAGGATTGTAGGAAGTGTCCGTGAGTGTATAAATATCTATGGAAGGCTGGAGTATGTTTGTGGAGGTGGTTGGTTTTTCTTTTTGCTTTTTCCCCTTGTGGATATATGCTCACTGGCATTTGACAGAGAGCTATAAAAAGCCAACTAGAAAACCATAAAATTGAATGTGGAGATTCAGAGGCTTCCCCCGCTGTGTATACCTGTGGCCAATGAGACCTGTGGGACTGAATGAGGTGACAGCTGTTTTCTGACAAGTAGCTGCGATCTTAAGCATCTGAGATTCCTAAAGACTGAGCTCCTACTAAAAAATTCTGTGAGCCAAAGTAGAGTCAGGTCCTCACCCTCTGTTAGGAGAGGGGAGCTTAGGCTGGCTTTTGGCAAGAACTGGCTTTTTTCTGCTCAGTCTCAGGCTGAAAAACAGCTGTGGACTACTGTGAGACATACAGTGGAGAAGGGTATTGTCTTATTCTGTCCATGTGTTAAGAAAAGCATAAGCTTCCAGCTCGAATAAGCAGGGGTTGGGTGTCAGTAGCAGAGATATAACTGAGTAAGTTCTTTCTGCTTGGTTATAGGGTGTATTAGGTGGTGGCAAATTAGTGGAAAATATTGAGTAGGGGCAGGTTTTAAACAGTTTTGGAAATATTCTAATATTTATTAAAGGGTATTATGCGATCTTTTTGCACTCTATAGTAATGGTTAATAGATATATTGTTTTTTAATCTTTTAAAGGTGGAAGAAGTGTGATGGAAATAGAAGTGGGATGAAAATAGAAGTGTAGCTGAAGTTGAAGCTGTAGCAAACAGAAAGTGATCATCTTTCTTGTTCTTTTAACTTTCAGGATGCATCTTAGTGTAATAAAAAAGATTAGCCTTTTTGTATTTATCTGATCTATGAAATTTGTAGTGTGCATCTGATAATTAAAATTTCCAGGTACTAGTGTAATGACATACTAAATAAAGCTCACTTCCTGAGTAGTTACTTTAACATACCTACTTTAAAAACTGTTGAAGGAAAAAGCTCACAATGAATTTCACTTTGCTTTGTTCCAGACATCCTCTATAAAGTTTTTCTTATTAGATCATTATGCAACATAGGCGTTTCTATCAAATTCAGTGCTGAGAGTTAAAATCAGCTTGTTCCTCAGTGCTTTTGCAATAAGGGCTTGCATAAGGTATTTTTAGTATGGAATGTTTTTTTATTTTTAACTTAAGAAATATGAAAAATAATTTTTATCCATTATAGTATTTTTGGAGAATGTGTCACTGCCAGTTGTAGTTGCAGTTTCTAAATTGGTGCTTTAAATGCAGGCTGCTCTTACAGCCATAACCTGTTGAACTGAATGTTCTCATGGACTGTCAACAGTCCAAAACTTGCACTGGACTTAAAAATCTTTTCCACAGGATAGAATATATATTGGTGTAATCATTGATATTAACAAAAAGCTGTGCTAGTTACATCAGTCCTTCCTTACTACTTATCAAAATAAACTTTGTTCAAAACCAGAAATTCTGTTATTTTCCCTGCTAAAAAATAGGTTTGCAAATGCGTTTATCTTCTTTGACTACTTAATCCATTCCCTTTTGCACCTCTGCTAGGTATAAGGAGAAACTTCTCCAGAATATTGGGAAAAGAAAATCATTAATTTACCACGTTCCTTGAATAGTCAAGATTGCTTTGTGTCTACTTTTGGACTTAAAATTTTGATCTGGACTGGACTTTTAAACTGCACAAAGATTTAGCTCCTTTAGATAAACCATATTATGTTTTCACGAATATGTTGCAAAATTTTATCAGCATTCTTAAAAATAAATTAATTTACTGAAATTTTCAACAGGGTCCTGATATGAACTCCAGCCTAAGCCAGGAATGCTTCATACCCTAATCGCTTAGTTTGGTGGGTTCTTTTTCCTGTCAGTGAGAAACTGAAAGATTCTTTTTATACCATATATATGAATCAGGTTCAACATAAAAAAAGGAAATCCTGTCTTTCGTTCATGGCCTCAAATACCCAGGAGACCACAGACAAATCACACCCTGTAACAGCTAAAGCTGCAAGTGTTGTTCCTTTTAGCTGAACGTGGCCCCATCACCATAGTGTGCTCGCTTTCTATCTTCCTGACCTCTCCTGAGAGGTGAAAGTAAGGCTTTAGGAATCATGGGAGAGGTGGGGTGGCTTTTACCTCACTCTGTTACATCCTCCAGTAAATCCCGAGGACACCTCCTTTATATGAACTGGTTGTGTTTTAGGGTTAGTGCTAGATTGGGGTTTGCTAGAACAAATCAGATCGCAGCAGCTGAGTTTGAACTGAAAAAAGAAGAGAAAAATCCCATTATTAGTATTCAGTAAAGGAAAAAATATTTAAAGGCTGCTTCCACAATAAAGAACTTGGCAATATTTCTTCTAATAAACACTCCTAAGATTCATCCTGTGCTCATTTGTCCCAGATTGGCTGAATTTTCTTTGCCCCCCTATGTTACTTGAGAAGGCTAGTCTGTAATTTGAGATTTAAATGCACCTCAGTGAAGTGCTTTTTTCCCCAATTAATGTAGCATCTCCAAACAACAATTTGACTGCATTGTTGATAACTTTAAAAGTACCAGTTAATATAATAATTAAGAGCAGGACCTGGTGCTGAAATAAAAATGTAGCATGTAAAGGGCTGAGTTACATTTGCAGGTATCATGTGCTGTCACTTAATCTGAGGGCTTTGAGTTTATAGCTACAGGAATGTAACATTACAGGATTTTCTAAGTCTAAGTTTGATGCATGCTACCCTGTTGATTTACATTTATATTTTTGTATTCTTAGTACGGGTGCTTATTGCTTGACTTATCTCTGTAGATAATAATGATAGGCTGGGCTTAGAATGAAGAGAGAGAGAGACTTTGTTTTCAAGTAATCACTTTTGATTTATGACATGTTGTAGGCAATCATTATTCATCTGGAAAAACAAGCTTAGAACTAGAGGAAAAGTGCTGAAGATGGAGATGCTCCATGTTTACTGAAGCTGAGTGGCAGTAGGACAATGTATTGATATATATATACATATAGATGGATAGTATTTGCAAATGTTATCATTTATCTACTTTCCTTCTGTAAGATGAAAGAGTTGAGGGAGTGCAACTTCAAGTCTTGATAAGATGGAAGTGGTATGAATACTATTCCAAACAATAACCTGCTTTAATAAGTCTTTTCCTAATCTTTAATCTTGTGTATGCCTACACTAATATATGTATAATGTGTATCTGTAGTAAATAAGCATAATGTATGCATGATATCTATTTAATGTGTATAAATATAAAAATTAACAAAGTACTCTAAAACTGGTGTGATTGGGCATTAATTACAAGGCATTTGAGCCTTTCAGCTTTTCTGGGAGGAGAAAAATGCCCCCTAAAGCAAACCAGAGGAAAGGATCATAAGCTCTGTGTTAAATCTTCCTTTCAGTTTAAGCACTAAGAATTTCAAACATGAAAAATGTATCTCAGTTGTTCTTACTAGAAGAACTGTGACATCTTTCCAATGTAGTGAATGTCACTGTGCTTGTAAACTACTAGGCCTTCCCTAGTTCCTATGTTTCTCTAGGAACTGTGGAGTTTTGATACACATACGTTGTGTTTTGCTGACTTTAAGTGATTTGGATACACTAAAAATAAACTCTGAAATTTTCTTAGGGTCAAGCAAAGGAAATTGCAAGCATTTTGTTATGGTTTTTGAGGTTTTTTTCGTTTTTTTTTTAATTTTATACTATTCCTGTCTCTTTAGGGATGCCCATTGAGGGCATGACTAAATAAACTGAGGCTAGGTGAGTATTTGAATCTCTCTGACAGATATGGGTAAATCATTACCTCCATAACAGCAAAGCACTCCATGCAGCTCATGTTGTCAGAAGAGCCAGCTGATTAGAATAACTGCACAAAGACTGAAATTGGACTGTGCTTTTTTTGTCAGGGTAGCAATACATAAATGTATGCTGCTTAAAGGATCAGTCAGTGTATAGGACATAAATAGCTGAGACACTTCACTCTCACTTCCTCTTCCTTAGAGATGTTGCAAGTCAATTCAGCAATCAAACTGCTCAGTCATTTTTGAATAAGTGAAGTCTTGACCATTTGTGTCCAGAGGTCCACATTCTCTTTTTCTGTTTTTTTAGTGGCACCTCTCAGTGTTATTCCCAAACCCTTCTTTGTGTCTTTCAGTGTTACTCTCACATATTGTTTTTGAGAGTCATCTCTCTTCATGGTTCAGCAGTTAGATGATACTGAATTTTACAGAACATAATAATTCTCTACCCTTACCATATCACAGTAAGAGTGTCTACATTGTCCTCTAGGTGAATGGAGCTTGAGGTCTCCTCTAATTTGCTTGGAAAGTTGTCTGTCTCCTTACCTTGTTCATCCCTGTTAAACAACTTACTTGGCTGGCTTCATCACTCACCCTATGAGAAGAAGTAAATAAATGACTGTGTTGAGCTAGCAGGCAGAGAAAGAGTACATAAAGGAGGAAAAGAAAGGATAACTTCTGTCCTTTCCTAGGGCAGGTGCTTGGAAGTGATTTGTCCTGTTTCAGCTCCTAAGACCTATATGATGTTTTAATGAAGGGAGGTCATGGTTTAGCAAAGCTCCAGCTACTCTTGTATCAAGCAAGGAATATTTCTGGATGATCACTGATTTCCTTTTCAGTATGTCTGCTGCTTTTAAGGAATAGAAGGAGAAAGTGTGTAGCAAAAAACTGAAGTTTATATTTCTTTAGCCATCAGGACATTTTGGTGTTGGTTCTATTCTCAAGCCTTCAGCCCTAAATATAAAGTGAGGGGTGATGATAATTTTCCTTGAGCCTTATTTGGAACATAAATAAGACCGAAGATAGTTGCTCACTGTGGAGCTATTTTGTTGTGCGAGAGTTTGTAAATATTTTGGGTTTCTTAGTTACAGGGGAGTAGTTAGCCTTCCCATAAGCTTTCATTTTCTTCTAAAAATACAGTAATCCTAGTGAGTTTTCCTGAGGCTGGAGGTCATTTGTCTTTTCTACCTGATAAAGGTTGACAATGCCTACAAACACCAATTTCCTAAAAAGTAATGCAATGGCTAACATCCTTTAGAAATTATGGGATATGACAGTGTCAGATTCCTACAGACTCTCTCGGTCTAGATTGGTTAATAGATGCTAAGGTTTGTTTCCCTGTTGTCAAACTGTAAGTCTGGCAGGGATGCCATGTTCTATATTGGTAGATCTTTGGTTAATCCTCTTGTTTATGTGCTTCCACTTGAATAAAACAATGGGAACACCCAGGCTGTGCTAGTAATGGACAAGGCCTGTTAGGGCAGCAGACGAGGTTCCCCTCCCACAGATTAAGTCAGTCAGTCTTAATTTTAGTGAGGGGGTTTGTAGAGTGACTACTTAACATTGCTGCCACTGTTTTGTCACAGTAGCTTCTGAGAATGATGAGACATTGATTTAGTGGAACAGTGCCATGGTCATTATCCTTTTGCCGAGATTTCTGGGATCCGTTTTGGGGCTGGGGTGAGGGGATGGAGGACCTCAGGAGAGCTGCTCCCAGCCACCCTCAGGATGTGAGCGCATGTATCCAGGCACTCAGAAGGAAAAGCTGCACCTCGAGCTGCAGCTGAAGTATTAATTGGATGTAGATGTGCCAACCACTTTCCTTGCTGCTCTCCTAAAGGAGCCTTTTGGCTTTCATGATTTAGAGGAGTTGTCTGTCCTTGGGCAGGCATAGTGTTGCCGTTTATGCTGCTGTGAAAGGGAAGGGCTGAGCTACTCCCAAAGGACTGCTGAATAAAAAAAAAATAAAATCTTAAACTCTGTGTCTGTTCTATCTGTATACATATCCTACTGACAATGGACTTCCAGGGCTGTGGTTATTGTGTAGCAGCAATTTTTTCTCAGCATCTTTTCACAGTATGTTTTGTATTTAAGTTAGCTAGTGGGTTGTATTTTTCTCAAATAGTTGATATGAGTCAAGCTGCTTTAATACAGGCTTGCCTCATAAGCAGTAAGTATCTTGCTTTTGTAAGGAAGCTGGGGTTTTTTGTTTTGTTCTATTTTTGAGGGGGAACTGCAACAAAAACCGAATTAATGACAGTGTCATGGGATTATGGAATATGTACCCTAATTTGCTAAATTCTGTAATGATACACGCCTACTGTAGTTGACTTAAAAGGGATTTTTTTCTTGTATTTACTCACCCTTTTGATTGATAGAACATTTTTAGAAAGTTGACACCAAATGAGAAAGGTTCTTGAGTTATTGTGCAGATCCATTGATGGTTCTTTTCTTTGAAGGTACTCATCATGTCTGACATTCTTGAAAGAAGTGTTTGTGCTCCAAACATTCTCATGATCCAATGGCCTTTTTAGTAACTTAAATAACAGTCACTACTTCTCTCTGAAGTTCTGTACTAAGCAATTCAAAGCAAGGAGTTAGATGTGTTAAAATTTCTTGTTAAAATTGTAGTGTTTTTATTTGCACCTCTGAAGCTAATTTAATGGAACACTCTATTGCAGCTTCTGGGTGTAAAGAAGCTAAAGTCTTTAATCTCAGTTTTCCCATCTGATGTTACCCAATGCTGTCTCTTATTTATGGGAGTGGGAAGTTGGGAAACAACAAAAGATCCACACTCACCCCAAAATAAAAACTCACAACCCAAACAAACCCCAAACCAGTTCTTGACTTTTTCCTCCTTCAGTCTTTGTGTCAGAGAATATTTCATTCTACAGAAGCAGTTACAATGCCTACCAAGAAATTGCAATTGACACTGTTTAAAGAAACCATTAAAGAAATGATGGCTACTTGGGAAAATACATCTGAATTAAGATTTTTACCAGAATCGTTTTTATAATTTTTAACCATAATACATCTAATCCTTTATGGCAGACTGCTGGAATGAGGAAAGAGTCTTGAGCATGTGCTGTGCTGTCATGTATATCACTTCTAAGATGGAAATCAGTGTTGCTTTTCTCTTACTGTTGATTGTTTGCAATGTTTTAAAGTTACTTACTTATAAAGTTCTTGTCTAAAAAGTATTAACCCTTTATTTGACTGCTTTCTTTCAGAGATGTGGTACTGGGTTTTCCTCTGGGCTCTCTTCTCCTCTCTCTTTGTCCATGGTGCTGTGGGAGTATTAATGTTTGTGATGCTGCAGAGGCATAGGCAGGGGAGGCTGATCTCTGTCATTGTGGTCAGCATTGGATTTCTGGGTTCTGTAACGGGAGCAATGATAACCAGTAAGTCTGCCTTTTGTTCTTGTTTGGGGTTTTTTTGTTGTTTGGGGTTTTTTCCTTTCTTATTTTGCATCTAACTTGTCAAAATACCAACAAAACTGCTTTTCTTAGTTAATTGTTTATTAAGGATTTTGCAATAGCTATAGAGTGACTTCATTCCCCCACCCCCCACTCCCCCCCAAAAAAAAAATCAAGCTTTGCTAATGTTCTAGGGGAAATGCTGTTTGGCAAGGGCATGGTACAGAGTTTCTTATAGTATTTGATGAATGGCTACCACTGAAGATACATTTTTTATTTTTTGACATTGTATCCTTGGATAGATGCAGCCATTTTTCTGTTAAAGCCCAAAGACTCGCAGAGCTGTAGCTAAAAACCACGCGCATATTGAAAACAAAACACTGCCGAAAGTGGGAGTGTGTTATGTGGTAAAGCGTGGAAGGGTTGCAACTGACCAAGTATGACACGAGTGGTGTTGCCAGGAATGTTTTGAGGAAATGCTGCTCATGTCTTCATCTAGAGTTATTGGTATCAGATGCTGCTTTTCCATCTTTCCCAAGAAATTCCGTTATCTATGTCAGCACTGAAATATGGACTGTAAAACCTGTAGGACACGATTAATTCTTTGATTTTATCATATCCAGCTCTGTTTATCAAACTTACAAATAGACTATGGTGACTTTCCCAAACAAGTAGGAGCATGATGAGTTTTCTGTTGTGGGAGCAAAAATAGTGAATGTTATTTTTTCAGCAAAGAAGCGCGTGCTTGTCTGAAACAGTGCTGGTAAGGAGTTCTCAGCATTAAAATACTTGTATTGAATGGTGCCTATGTTAACTAGGAGTAGTTTTTGCCCCAAAATCTTCAGTGTTGCAGAAAAGTTGCCTGACTTGAAAGGTCTCTGAGGGTAAGGAGCCGTAAATCTAGCAACCACCATATAGTCTGAAAGCAAAACTTCTCACCTTTCATTTGGTTTTTGTGTGTTCTGCCCAGGTTATCAGAATAGTGGTATCCCTATCAGCTTTGGATGCATTCATAAGGGATTTGTGACAGATTATTTCTTATTGCTGCTGAAAGACCTTCCTGACTATTGTTTTTCAAGGTTAAATAAAAATGCAAATGTCATGAGAAGTTTCAGTAAGGCTTTCCTCAAAAGGTTGTTTTAATCACTACAGATTCCTCAGCTCAGAATTTCCACCCTTTAACACAGTATAGTTCAGTATAAATATTGTTTTTGGTTTTGGGGGTTTTTTTTTGTTTGTTTTTGTTTTTTTCTAAGATAAATTGGAACTAGTTGAGTGCCTTATGTTATATGTTATGCTGACTTTTGTTTTAGGATTAAAATAGCAGTGGCCTGTTACAAGGTCAGCCATGCATAAGCATTCCTGAAGAACTGAAGTTAGGAAATGTGGTGTTGAAAGATCCAAGCAGAGACTTTCACAACTTTTTGTGGTGGGGAGGTTTCAGGATCAGTGTCCCTCAAATGAAAGTACTTTGTGTCTTTTATCTTTGCATAAAAAGAGAAGCAACACAGTTGTATTTTTAGCACTCAGTTTTGCAGGTCAAAACATTTAGCACGTAAGCAGTCCTGTTTGTGTGCATATTCATCAGAGGGCTTCTCTAAGCTTAGACTGTAGACTTGTTATGCTGTTCCCAAAGGTTTTGCACAGAGCATGGCCACTCGCTTAGGCAAGTACTTTTACCTTGAAGTATTTTTTATTTCTGGCGAGGACTCAGTTGTTTTATGCTGAAATAAATTCTGTAGGGAGCTTTTGAAGGCAAATTATGGTGGTCAAATATTAAAGAGGATTTTTTAATAGCTGTTGTGTTGCAAACTGGAAGATGCAAGTTGAAATACCAGCTATTTGAATATGCCTGGTCTAGTGCTTAAGAAATTGAAAAAACAAACAGATTTAAATTTCCACTTTATATTTCCAGTCTTCTGCATTGTTTGTGTAGGAGAAGGAAGGCAGTATAGACTATTGCACAATGTAAGTTTAATTTTGCTCAGGGAGGGCTTTCAAACTTTCTGATGTTCTGGGACCTTTTTACCAGCGTATTAAAAAGCAGGAGACTCCTCCATTTCTAAGCTTTGAAAAATCATGGAAATCAAGTGTTATTAAAAAAGGTATTGAAAAATTATTAATCAGCAGGGGATACGGTAAAAGAGAAAAAACACCAACAAAAAAACCCTAAAACTAAAACCCAACAAAACCATAACAAATCAAACAAACAAACCCACAAAACAACAACCAAAAAAGCCCCACCAAGCCAAACAAGAATATATAAATACCAGGCAGCTTAAGTCAAGGACTTCAGCTGTATTTGATCCAGAAGGGTCTGTCCTTCCTCCTCTTCCCCAAGCACACTCCTTTTTGGTCACATATTCTCATTTCCCTCACTGGCAGCCCATTGCACATACTTTTGGCTCTACACCAGCTGTGCTGTGTTATGCATTTCAGGTTGTACTGCACACTGGTATTTGGTAATAATACATAATTAGCAAACTACCAAATTTGGATTGTTTTATTCTGGATATTTCCCAGAGTATCTCAGTGTTTTGTCAAGAAGCCCAAAATTTCTGTTACTGTTCTACTATTGACAATTCTGGTAAACGTTTTTGGCCAGTTTGAATTCGCTTTGAGAGTTCAATCTGAAAAATAATTTTTAATGTCAATAGTGGGCTCAGTCAAAAGGATCTCTTTCAGTTTTTGACAGCAGCTAGCCAAGGAACAAATGGAAAAGCTTATGAAAGATAGCTGAGTGAAATACCATAAGGCTAGCCTTCTGGTAAGACATTTCAGAAAATATATACTTTATAAAAGTGTATTTATTTAAAAACAAAAAAAGACACAATTAAAATAAATTTACCCAAAAATTGCCTAAAGTGTGATTAATAGTGTTTTTAAGTACTGTTATGGCCACAATCACTAGTGAATTCTACTCTTCCTAAAACTGTTGTAAAAATGAGGTGTTACTTTTTGAAGATGTCAGATGATTCAGATACTGATTGTACTTTCAGAGAATCTGTTGGGACTCAGTGTATTTCTGTGACACTAATGGATTTTTGATCACTCCAGCAGACTATTCCTGTTAGTGACTGTTCAAAGCAAAAAAAAAAAAAACCCAAAACCAAAAAAAACCCCACATTTTTTTAAACTCTTGCCTAGTATTTAAAAGATTGTGATGACTTTTCAGTTCTCTTTGAGCCTGAAAAAGCCCTGTGGTCTCTGAAGGCATTTAATTATGACTGATAGCATCTGTGACAATACATACTGAAGGTCTGCAATTAAGTTTTGGGTTTGATTTTGGTTAATCCTGGTTGATATTATATTTCAAATGTGAATATGCACACAACTGTACAAGAAAAATAATCTGTTGAGGTTTTTTTGTTTTGTTTTGAGTTTGTTGGTTTTTTTTGCATGTGCTATAGCTCAAAATCTAGTTGTATTGGTTAGAAATTTCCTCTTACACAGATTTATGGAAAATACTGCAATACTTTGACCTTTGTCATGTTTTGCTGGATTTGCTAAATAGCTGTTAACAATTCAGTAGTTTAAGTCAAAATAAACTCATATAGTGTGGCCAGTTTATTCAGCTGAAATATTAAATGAAGCTGGCAAATGTGTGTTTACAATTGTTTTGTTGACACTAGCAGCTTTATTGTTCTTGTCTTCTCCCCGCCTGTACAAACAGTATTAAACCACTCTTCAGACTTGGTCAATTTTTGAAGGACTGTCTTGCTACCTTTTCAAAGTGGCACAATGCAAAAAAGTTTAAAAACAAAATTTGAAAATGTGTACAGGGAAACAAGACGACTCAATTTTCTTAAATCAAACTGATGATGGAAAAGTTGATCTGATTCAATTGGGAAAATAATTTCTGAAGGATATATATAAAACTATAAAAATACAAGCAAGGCTGGTAATTGTGTAATGCCACGAAGTAATACAGTGTTTGGTAATGTTCTATAAATAACTGACACATAGACAGAGTAGATAATCTGTCACATATTTCAACCCTGGCTTTTTCTGTGGTTTGATCATTGTTTTCCTTGTGATTCTTAGGTGCTGCAGTAGCTGGAATTTACAGAGTAGCAGGAAAGAATATGGCTCCCCTGGAAGCTCTTGTCTTTGGCGTTGGACAGACAGTACTGACATTAATTATCTCATTTTCAAGAATTCTTGCAACGCTTTGAAACTTACATAGAAAGAGGGAGAAAAAAAAATCTTTAATCTGAAGAGAAGCTTCCTGAAAGTGGAGTCATCAGCTTATGAACTGGAATTCTAGCGCAAGAGGAAGGAAGCTATGTGGAAAGTGTGCTACAAATCTCGAGGCTCAGTCAAATGACCAGGCTGTCCTCTAGTGTTGGAACTGCTGCACTCCTGCCTTAACGCGCCTCCACCACTGGAGAGGAGGGATCCCTGTGTATCATGCAGAGGTGGAACACCTCGAGCAGCTGCCAGGCAGGTCCATGGTGATGGCATCACTGCCCTTAACACCTTGGAATGAAACAGAGGGGCTGTCCTGAAAGTTGCTCCGTGTGCCAAACTTGGGGTATAATTCTGAGTGGGTGGCTGGGTAAGCTCTGGAATGTAGAAGAATTCTGTGAATGTGCACAATTCTCCTTGAATTCAGGTGAAATAGCAAGATAACTGACTTTTGTGTACTAGAAGAATCTCTGAATGCTGAATATTCTTGTTCAGCATTCAAAACAACTGTTAGATCTGATTCAAAATGTAGATTCATTTTGGTGGGGTTTAAGAACCATGGCTTTAACAACCCTGATATAATTAGCACTATGTGAAGAATGGCTTGTGGCAGTTTTCTTTGGCGCCTTTCTCTGTAATTTTAGCCTGTCAGAAATCAGGAGTTTAAGGAGACTGTATGAAGGTTACTAAGTACAACCTGTTGTGTATGCACAAACAAATATTAAACTGATGCTTTCCTCGAAATTACTTTGAACATACAGATGGTTACCAGCCCTTCTGCAAACCTCAGAAAAAGGGTACTCATTGCAAATAAACTCGCTTTATTTAATTAAGCAATGGTAGGACCCTTACCCCTACATGTATTCTGTAAGGAACACACAAATATAACAAACTCTCAGAGAATACACCTATGAGGAAAATGGAGAGGGGTATTAATATGATATGTTGTTTTTCTACTGAATAAAAATATTAAGTGTAATAAAATAGTTACCATACTCCAAAAAACTTTAAGTGGGTCAGCACTAATGTATGTACTACCTTGTTTCTGAACACTTTGTATCTTTGGAAAGATTAAGATATCTGAAACTTTCAAACACTTAGCTTTCAGTAGTTTGTGTTTTTCTAGTTTAAAAGGGACTGAGTGGTGTTGTGCATGTGAAATGTCATAACTGTGAGTGTTTGGAGTAAAGAGAAATTTTAAGTCTAATGACTAATCATTTATGAAATACAAAATATAAAGGGCATAAAGTTCTGTGAAGAATAAGGAATCTTTTATATCGTTTCTCAACTAAATTCTTTTCAGCAGTTGTCTCTTAATGATGATGGGGAGTAAATCACTCAAAGGTTTTACTGTTACAATGTTGAAAAGACTTTCAGGACTCTTGCAAACACTGGCACCTACCGCACACCTAAAAGAATATGTTTAAAATATAACTTGCAATCCAGTAATTTCTTAGTACTTCGAAATACAATGAATTAACCTATCTGCCTTTATCTTATTCCACATACATTTCTTTAAAGTACTAGGAATGCTAATATTTGTTTTCTTTAAAAGCATCAAAGACTTGTTTGGAAAACATACAAAGTTATGGGCTTTTCAGGGAACAAGTTAAAATAGAGGTTTATAAACATTTTCAGTGTTATTTGTACTTTTAATTGCTTTAAAATGTGAATGAATACATATGCTCTCACTGTTTTTCAATGTCTTCAAAAACTTTTTGGTGGTTAGTTTTTTTGTCTTTTGTCTTTTACTTTCTACTTATACTTTTGGGCACACAACCATTGCACTTTAGTAGATAATATAATTATGACATCTGTAAAAAGCTATTGAAACTTCTCCCCATTTTCTTAAATTCTGAGGAAACTGGTTTCAGGTATCTAAGTCAAATTGAATAATAAAGTAATTGAAGATATTTCTCCTAATATGTGCCTTGTTACATATATGTTGAGGGGAGGAGATTTTTTAAAAAATGGTCACATCTTCATTCTTTTTCTATTTTGATTATTTCTAATTAATTTGGTTACTTAATACAGTGTCTTGTTAAACAGACTTTAAATAATTTTTTGACAACCTGGAAATGTTTGTCATTGGATCAAAACCAACCGTATCATAAAGCACTGAGTTCAGTAATTTAGATTATCTCATGCCTTTATCTCACACTGACACATACTCACAGGTTCCAAATTTCCTTGAACATCTCAATTCTTAACTTTTTATAGGAGGCTCTTATGCTGCCACTGGTGAAGGGCTTGCTGTCCTTCACTAAGTTAAACTACAGCAGACTGCTGCTAACTGATGGGACACGTGTGCTTGTCTTGATGAACTTCATTTTAATTACTGTGCCAATGAAATTGTTGCCATTTTAACTTTCCCCCTTTGACAAGGAGGCATCTGCTGGTTTTAAACTACCTTTCTCCAAATAATTTTTATTGCACAGGTTGTTGTATTCACTTTTGAAATGTTGTCATGTGTATAGTTTTCTCTGCATTGTATGGCATTATTGCCTGGCAACAAAGGACAGGCAGATAATATAATGCTTGAGTGGCCTAACAGGGACAAGGCTTTATTTGTCAAAAGTTTGTTTTCAGCTGTTTCTTGTAATGATAAAAAGTTTGCCTATGAAGGAAGTATTCTTTGATCACAGCATGAACATACACTTTCTTTCACTGCTGGAGTTATTAAGCAGTAAGTGACCTTATGTCTGCAAAACTTGGAACTTTCATCCCTAGAAACAGCATTGTTAGTGTAAGTGTGCTTTAGTCAGTGTGTGTGTGTATGTGTGTGTATATATATATATACATATATATATATAAATGAATGGTGGCTTTGTAGAGTGTATTTTATACCTGATACAAACTAACAACTGAAATAGCTTTTCCAAGGAAAATAGAAGTACTTTAGATAGCCTCCCCTCCCCCTGCCCCTCTTAATTAAGCTACAAAGATATCTTGTGTGTGAATGGCACTGATGGTGCCCTGGTTCCCCTTGGACAATACAGTGTTGTCCCCACAGGATGTTTTAGCACTATCTTCAATCAGCTCTGCCTGTCTCTGCATTGTATCACTGGGCACATTCTGCATTGTGCACAACAAATAATGCATCGACACAGATTAATATTTGGAAGAAGGGGGAGTACTGAATATATTGTTTAATGGGGAAAAGCTACTGTTTTTAGAAACTGCTGCTATCAAAGTTTTAAACATTCCACACACTTTCAATGTATCAGTATGATCATAGAATTATAGAATACCTTAGTCCAACTTTTCCTGTCAATAGCGTGGTCTAGAGAAGGTAGCCCAGCACCCTGACCAGTCAAATCATTAAAATGTCCTATGCTGGAGAATCCAACACTTCCCTGTAGATTTTGTTCCAATGGCATTATTCCAGTGTCCAATTGGAATATTACAGAGCAATTTGTATGCATGACCCCTCATCTTTTCTATTTGACTGCTTGTATAAAGGGAGTCTCTTCTTTGTAGCCACCCTTTGGAAATTAGAATATAGTGATAAAGGCTCCCTTAAGCAATCTTTCTTCCAGGCTGAATCAACCCAATTCTCTGCCTTTCCTCATATGTCAGGCTTCCCAGACCTTTGATTATCCCTGTAGTCTTTCTCTGGACCCTTTCCAACCTATCCATGGTTTTGTGGGTTTTTTGCATATCAGGGAGCAAAGCTGAACACAGAGACCCCAGTACTGCAGGTGTGACCTGACAAGTGCTGAGTGAGATAATGGTGATTTTAATCTCTGCTGGTGATGCCCTTGCTGATGCAGTCCATCTTGTCAATGATCCCATTGGCCTTTTTTGCCATAACAGCACACTCCTCACTCACATGGAGCTGCTTGTTCACCAGGACCCCCAGATCCCTTTCCACAGAGCTGCTCCTCAGACAGGTCCATCCCAGCCTGTGCTGCACCCCTGGATTATGTTTTGCCACATGCAAGATCTTAGCCTCGTCATTGTTGAACTTCTTAAGGTTCCCTGTACATCTTACCAATGTCCTTTTAGTTCTCAACGTGCATTTTTCTGCTTTTCCATCTCTGCTACACTTCTCTTCTGGCTTTGAGCAGATTCAGAAGTATACTGTTAAGCCAAGGAGCTCTCTTACTCTGCCTCTTTCCTGACCTTAAAGGTGATGAACTGGTTTAGTGTTTCCAGGAGACTGTTGGTGAAAAACTCCCAGCACTCACTAGCTTCTTTATCCTCCATGGCATCCCTTCCCATGGGCTATGAGCACAGTGAAGTTTGCTCTTCTAAATCCAAAATGTTTGTTTTAACACTGACCTTCAGCATGCTCAGCAGCATCCCACTACTGTGATCATGGCAACCAAGGCTATCACTGATGGGGATTTTATAAAGCAGGTTTGTGAGTGGCAAGTTCAGCAGTGCCTCACCCTTGACTGGCACATCTAACCATCTGTATTCCAAATATGACCTCTACATACTCCAGGAACTTGATGGATAATATGTGGGCTGCTATATTGTTTTTCTACAAGTGTCTAGGCAGCCAAAGAACCTGTTTCTGTTGACCCAAAGCTTTCTTAAGTGACCCAAATATTGTTTAATTGGTCTTATTTCCTTTGTTTGGAGGTCAGTAGCAGATGCCTATTTGGAGACTCCCCTTGGAGACAACCTCTCTGACCCTGACTCAGGCATTCAATAGAGCTCTCACAATCCCTGTGCATTGGTACACATATACTGGAGGTGGTTACTCTTTTGGTTCTCATCTAAGTATTTATATCATGAGCATATTAAACTGCATGGTTTTGTACACAGCCATCCAACATCACACATGTATAATTCCAGAAAAATAGACACAAGAGTATGGCTTGGTGTGATGAATTGGGGGTTAATCAGTTAGCCCCCTCTCCCCAGAAAATATGTAACTCTAATAAGGCTAGAAATTCAATTGTGAACCCGAGAATTTTTTTCAGTTGCTCTTTCTGTTTCTAGAAATAGGTTTTTTCATCATATTTCAATTAAGGGGAAAAATCTGGAGATAGGTCACAGTTGTCATCCTGATAACCAATCTAATTCCCAGCAATTTGAGACAAAATGGAATTCTGAATGTTGTTCATAAATTATGATGGGGTATTACAGACACAAAAATACTAAAGCATAATTGTTTTTCAGAGTTACCAAAATGTATGTACAATTGCATCAGCACGTTGATGGATTACCTTTTGAATTATAACTTTTTTTTAGTCTTTAGATTTGGAGCAGCCCAAGGTGGAAAGACTGTTCAAATCCTCAGCTGTTGCTTCAGAAGGAATAAATGTTCTTTGAGTAGAGATGAATTTAACAGAGCTGAACATTTGTTTTGTGCTAAAGGTCAGATATTTTGTATGTTGGTCACCACCAACACAACCTTTAAGGTCAATGGGATAAGTATTCTGTATTCTTACAGCAGTGAAATCTTCATCTGGGTTCATTAATTTGTGTGTGTAACTGCACATAATTTTGGGGAAAATGAAGTTACCATAGAAAGTAGAATTCCACCTGAGTACATACGTTTGATATCCTCAAATTGTGACAGACTGTGTCCTGAAGATGCTGTTTCTGCTCTTTCCCACAAATGGGTCTGAAGTTACATGTGAAATTCAGGTTGTGCATTAATTCTAAATGTAATCACAAGGACATCTCAAAGTGAAGATGTGTTAGTGCTTGAGATATTCTCTCAGTGTAGCAGGTATAAAAAAATTACGCTCTAAAAAAATGATCTAAAGAAGTATTTTCTTTCAGGAACACACGTTTTGTCATTTCTCATTGTTCTTCTTGTAGTTACTAAAGACTTTAGGAAACCACTGCATGAATCCTAGAAGGATTTGACAGCTGTTGAATGGAATGGATAGTATGTCCTTTTGTGCTTCTTCTGTGGACTGGAAAACACCAACTATAAGGCAAAGTAAATACTGAAGAGACCTTTTCAAGTAAAATAAACAATACTTGATTGATACAAATGGCATTCCTTTTGATTTGAGACCTAACTCTCTAGGTTTACTTGGGATATTTAGTGTCAACACTGTAAAATCCATTCTGGATTATCCATCAATATAAGGCATATGGGAGCTAAAAATCTAAAACCTTTTAAAATTACTTCGCTAGAGGTTTTACTTGTTTGAAATGTGCCTAAATTTTATACTCATAACGAAGTTCTGAAGGGCCTTAATAGCTTGGGTGTTTTAGAGGATAATCAGGTATCTACAGAACTAAACTTTTAACTGTGACAACATATAGAATAGCACACAATTCTTCAGAAATGCTTACAGAAACCACTAAGAATAAATATCTATTTTACAGTTAGAAAAAGTATCGATAACTTTAACAGTTGTACTATAAGCTTTACAAATCCAAGTATTATAACCATTTGGATTTGGCTGGACAAATAGGAGAAGAAGAAAGCATGAATTTGAAAATCTCTAAAAATGACAAAGGTGAAAAATATCCATTAGTCCACTGACAGACTCATGCTTCTTCAGTACAGCTTTTCATCAAGCGTGACTTAAACAATAGAACATTGTTGGTATCTCACCATAAACTGTCTTGTTGATAGAATGCATTCTTCAAACTTGTATTAGAAATAGATGTTCATATCTTCACTTTATAAAATTACCTAAGCTAAAGAGTTGTGACCTAAGTAAGCATTGTTACAAAGCTCAAAGACAGCAACAACAGTGATGGAGAAGAGTGATCTAGCATTTAGTTGATTTATGCTTTGTACAGGACTCTATTATAGTATGCAAAAGGTACTTGTTTTGAGTTGTGGATGTACTGCATGCTCATGTAATAGTTTAGCTCCAGTCAAAAAAAGGGCGGTATTTAAACTGTAAATACTGTATACTACTGTATTTCATTTTTAAAGCAACTTTTTTATTTCCCTGTTTGTGTACAGTTCTCTATGTACATATTAAAAAAAACTAAAACAAACAAACTACAACATTTTGAGAAACTTTTGTAGTTATCTTTTGCATTTTAATTGTGTTAACAACCTAAATATGTCCATTCAGCTGTCTGTTTAATTTGAAGTTTTCATTGCATGTTTTCAGATTCTTTGAAAAACAGCAATAACAGTTGGACAGTTATTTAAAGTACAACATTCTTCTGCACAATTTCCACTTCCTTTCTTTAGAATGCAGATACAGTGAAACAGTTGTCCAATTGAAAGATTTAAAGAATCCCTAAGTAGCCATTTAGATTTCTTTTTCTTTTTAGTGGTAGGAAATGTCTCATAGTAGCTTATAAACAGAATTTGTAAGTCAAACATGATTCCTCATGCTCATTTATTTAACTGAATTTTTCTATTAAAATATTTTCATAAACTTTCTGTAACTTATTGCATGTTCTTCTAAGTAACCACAAAGATATGCGTCAATCCCTGTATGAAATACTCTGATAACACAAGATTTACATTTTCTGGTTGAAATGTACAGATGTACACATAAAATAAAGCTAAAATTAGTAATTAAATGATGTGCCTTCTTGTAGACCACAGTGGTGTGTTCCTGCAATTGTCTTCATTGTGATTTATAGATAGAAAAAACTCCCTCTCTGGTACCTGTGTTGGCACAAGACTGAAGCATGTTGTGGGCAATACCTTCATTTCTCCATTGTTTCCACACACAGCTTGATAACCTATGGCCTCTGTTTCTTATAGTTAAACTTTAACATGTGGGGAAAAAAATGCCCAAGCAAATGAAACATCTGTAAATGGCTAGTTACAGCAGAAACTGAGGCAGCTGCTTCTGTGGTTATAATAAGGATATGTTTATGCAACTGGATGTATGTAGTTTAGAAAACAAATTGGTTGCAGAAATGAGAACCAGATTGATATAGTTCATCAGGTTAAGCCAGCTCACAAGGGAAAGCTGTTTGGGAAAAATGTACTTAGTCAACATGATTTTAATATTTTTGTAGGCATTTCTTTTGTGGTCCTGCTGAGGCATATAGCTGCTAGTTATTCTTCATTTTGTCCCATGTACTTAATTTTTAAGGAAGTCTAATTCACCATGATTAGTCATTATCTCTCGGAGATGCCATTTTGACATGTAGTGTATAGTGTAAGCTTTGTATTTCTTACTTTAAAGGAAAAAAAATTTGATTTGTTTTGCATTTGCTTAGATAAACTGAGAACATTCACTAGTAGATTTGTGTGTCTTCCATGGAGACTGAAAGTACTGCTTTTGGGGATGGCATCGCAGGAGCTGAGTTATAAAGCGCTTAAGGAGCATTAGAGAGTATAAAACCAGATTGCTATGTCTCAAAGTAGTGGTGGGTTGTGGGGATTTTTGTTTGTTTTGGTTGGGTTTTCTTTTGTTTGGTTGGGTTTTTTGTTGTTGTTTTTTTTTGTGTGTGTGTGTGTGTATGCATTTGAAATTTTGGGTTTGGGGGTTTTTAATTTGCAAGTTAAAGTTGCTTTCAAAATGAACTTTTACTGTGAGGGGTGGAGGCACAAAAAAGGAAATCGATCTAGAGGAAAGGATTTGAAATACCTGAATCTTCTGGTTATAAACTCTGGGGGAACTTGTGTAAGGCACAACACAATGCTGTGCAAAGGTATCAGCTTTCAGAGTAACTGTCAGAAGCAAGCAGCTACTTAAATTTTGCACCCTACCTGGGGTACCTGCCCCTGCAGAACAGCTGGGTACCCTCTGGATGTGCCTCTGAAAGCAGCAGGGATGTTCCACTGCCACCCTGCTCCCTGACTGGGAAATATGAGCTGTGGCCCCAGCAGAAGCTAGGGGACAGCAGGAGCTGAGAGCACAAGGGCTGCTCCAAGGTAAGACATCTCTGTGCCCAAACTGCAGCCCTCACTCTGGGAAGAGCAACGTCCAAATGCTATCTCCAGTACCCCACAATGGCTCATTCACAACTTTTTTTTTTTTCATGCTTATTTTTAAGACATCTATTCTCCCAAAGAACTGATTTTCTTGTTTTCTGAGAAGCTTAGTTTCAGAGAATGCTATTAAGCATTGCATCTTACATTGCTTCACATAAAGGTTTTTAAATCAGTTTCACTCTTCCTGACACATGAGAGAAATAATATGTCAGCTTTAGAATACCAGAAGTAACTAGCCTAGTGGGTTGATGTAACCAGAATAAAACTGTGTTAAAATGTTCTACATATTATAACATACATAATATGTCTACAAACATATCTGCAAATATAGACACATAAATATGTATACTCCTATTTACAGACATGTAAATATGTATATTCCTATTTACTTGAGCTTCTCTTCCTGGGTATACTTTGTAAATGTTGGGGGGTCTACCTTTTGCTTTAGAAGTATTTGTTATTTT
Source organism: Catharus ustulatus (assembly GCF_009819885.2). Taxonomy (NCBI): domain Eukaryota; kingdom Metazoa; phylum Chordata; class Aves; order Passeriformes; family Turdidae; genus Catharus; species Catharus ustulatus. The sequence goes on along the minus strand of NC_046221.1, from coordinate 68,398,139 downwards.
CCCAGTATTCCTAGTAAGTTTGGACACAAAAGTAAAGTGTAGGTAAAGCTTGTTCAATTGTAAAATAGAATACAAGTTTAAATTATTCAGGGAACATGAGGACACAATTTTTATTTCGAATATGTTCCTTTTGTACAAATAAATTATGGCATGTGTCAGCCCAATTCTGTTGATGGATAATAGAACACTGATTACTGACATTCCAGGCATGATAGATACTGGCACTATCAGGGGTTTTTTTAAATTGTTAAAAGCTGACTGAAAATATTATTGTAGAATGGCAGCTTGAAATGTTATCAGTGGAAGGGGAGCCAGAGTAATCAGTAGTCTGAGCATATAGCTTCCTATTTAACATGGAATTTATCCCAACACAACTGTTCCAGAACCAGATGAAGCTGTCCTTTTGCACAGTGCCTGACTGTCAGCTGAGCAGCACCTTTGTACTGTGGTTGCATTTTACTTCAGGGCTACCTAAACTGTTCCTGGTGCTATCTAAAAAAATAATTAAATAATGGTGCCTTTAAAACAGAATGTTTCTAATGCCAGCACTATTTGTTCTCTCTTTAATGTTGGAGCAGTTACAGCCAATGGATGCCTTTCCATTTTCAAACCTTGCCAGGCACAGCTTCTGCTTTTAGTACAATTCCAAGCACCCTCCCTCATTAGTGGTTATTTGTTGTGCCCTAGCTAGCCTGGAAGAGGTGTGCATGCAGCCCTGCTCCTAGCACTGGGCAGCCTAGAGCCTTAGTCCCAGACTGTTCCCCTCTTGTGCTGGCATGCATGCCCAGGACCTACCCTAAAGAGGCTGCAACTCAGTGTAAGACTGTGGAAAACAGTCATCTAAAGGCAGGATGGCAAGTACAGGGCAATAGCATTGTTCAGCATGTTAAAATGATAGGGTTTAGAAAATTACTTTTCTAAAAAGTCAAAATTGAGGGTGTTATCACATAGCTAAGTAACTCAAGTGATTAGGGATAAAGCTCAACAGTGCTTGAGAAGTCAGTCACTGCCAGACAGTGACGTGACAGGCTCGTTGCATGTGGGTGAAAATGCCCTGGCAGTGCATTAGATGGCTTGAGTGGCACATACTTTGGAATATCTAGAAATAAAAATCATGGGACTTAGCTAGGATGGGGAAGCAGAGCAAGAGATCAAGTGGGCAAGACTAGGATGCACTGAATTATGGTGAGGATCTTTGTAGAATGTGAAAGGGTGCAAGGAAAGGTGTATTTCTCAGAAAGGGGAAAAGGATGCTGAAATACTGAGAAGGGAGAGAGCCTGAGCTTCATCTGGAAGACTAGGAGAGTTTTATTATTCTGAATATAAAAAGGTAGACATCCACATCAAAGATCATGCCTCAAGTTTAGTATTTTTAATTATGGAGTTCTGTACAGGAAGGGAAAGAAAACAGTGAGATGTTAAAGAAAAGAATAATGTATTGTGCTGGAAGAATTAGACAGATTACAGACAATCTTCATACTTCACCCAGCTCTCCTTCAGAGTCAGGTGCTGCACAAGGTACACACCCAGGGCTGCTTCCCTCATGCAGAAGTAACACTTCCTCTTTCCTGTAATTCTTATTCTGTGTTTTTCGAGATCCCACCAGTTTAGAAAAGTCACGCCTCTATTAACTAATGACAAAATAATTAATTAAAAAGCTGTTAAGGTTCAAATAATATTTATTTTTATCTTTTATATATTTAAATTGTTACATTGGCGAATATTAAAACAAGTGCTTAGCCGCATTGGTTTTCCACAAATACAAGAAAATATTTTTCATGATAGTTTTTAAAACAAGCAAACAAAAAGAACCAATGAAGTACTACATACTTCACTGTATCAGATCATATGCTATTAATTTTTTCATAATCCTGAAGCAATAAATAATCCTTCCTTTAGAATACTGTTGTTTTATGAGGGTTGGATGGTTTGTTTCTCCAGCACCAGGAGTTTGTCTAATATTTAAGCAAATCCCCTGCAAAGCAGAAGTTCTGTCACTAGGTGGTAATCTTGGCCTGTCCATGATTTCTCCTCCTTCCTCTCCTTTCTCTCCCCTTTCCTCCCACTCTGCACTTCTAGATAATGACCAAAGTAACAATCCTGTTTTAATGCTGCTTCTGAGTATTATGTCTACAAAGGTAAATAGTCTTACATTTAAAAGCTTAGTACAGACTGAAATTATTTGAACTCACAATTTTCCTCTTAACTTTATCTTTGTTTATGATGCCTTGTACTCAAGGTATTATTTATTATTTATTCCTGGTTGCACATTTAACATTGTACTATATGACACGGGTATTTCTAAAATTCAAACTAAAAGCTACAGGAGCAGATGAGAAAATCCAGATCTTGAACAGTTCAATGTTAAATTACTCTTTACCTTACTCAAAAGAGAAATGTGGTTTTGGTGGGGGGGGGGGGTGGCGGGAGGAGAGGGTTCCAAGTAAAGGAACAGAGCAATAGTGTGTTGGCTTGGGAATTTGGGGCACAAGATCCTGCCTGGTGAGAGGTAATAAGCAAACAGTAAAATGGGGGTGTGTAACAAACTGGGACAGAAGGGAATCTCTTCTTGAGGCTGTACTTCTATTTGACTTGCAGGTGCTTTCTTTGGATCACCTCCTTGCTTTCCACGCAGTGCAACTCTAACTCCCCACCTTTTGCAGGCTGACAAGGTGGGCCTGTAGAACCGGGAGTTTTTTGGGAATGTGACAGTTTTGCCACCTGTGTTCACTCGTGCAAGCTGGGACTCAGAATCCCATAGACCATCCCTCTCTCAGTGCAGAGCCATTGCATTAAATGCTCTCATTCCAATGTGTGTTTTGGAAAGTGAAGTGCTTCTTGGCTCTCTGATTGGTCAGATTGAGATAGGAGATACTTCAGGAAGAAGCACTTCAGTGCCAAGACAGGGTCTTGCTTTTAAATCTTCGCAAAGCACCACCCAGGTGTTTCACAGACAGAGTAATTATTTTGCAGGCAGAGAGGATATCGGTCAACTAATAGTCTAAGGAAGATCAGCCTGAAAACAGCCAGATCATCAAAGTCACATTAAAATCTCAGTAAACTGCAAGAGAAACTTACTAGTTCCCACTGGAAGTCGAGCTTTTTCACAGGATTTTTTTGTCCCATGGGAAAGATTCCAAACTGTTCTGTAGTGAACTTCAACTCCAATAGCTTTACAGTAGAGAGGGAATGTGCCTGAAATTCCTTTTATAAGCATAAACCTCCCATAATCACAGTGATTGCATTTGTCCAGAGCTGAGCCACCCATTTTCATACTGAAGATTTACAACTGTTTTTATTAATTTTATAATAATGTGTTGTCCTGGAACCACTCAGGGAAAATAACAACTTCAGCCTAAGACAATCCTTTTGATTTCAAATTAACTCCTTTTTGGATCAGTAAGATAGTCAGCTCTTGATATTTAACTTTGTCAAGTTCTGAATACAGATTTCAAGGAGGTTAATAAGATAAAGAAGACTTCAAATCTCCAAATTTAAAAGCTGCAGGGGATTGTTTGTTGGGGATTTTTCCCCACTTTTTCTTTTTTAAGTAGATTAAACAGTCTTTGGAGTGCTTCTTCTAACTGAAGTCATCCAACTAATTCTTTCAACATGGTGAAATCTGTTTAATCTAAGCTATAAACATCTTTTAGATATCCCATGGAAACTTCCAGTTGAAAAAATAAATGGCGAGTCCCTATTGTAAACTTTCAACACTGCCAATAACAGCAATATTCTGCCTTTTACCATAAGTCTGAAGAGTGAATTTTCTAGTAAGTTTACAATTCAATAGTTGAATGCTCTTGCTTTTGCTGAGGGGCCTCTAAGCACAATGTAATGTGTGGATCATGTGCTTGGGATGGCAAGTTACTTTAAATAAACTGTAAAGGAGAGGTTTATTACTCCAGTAATTAAACAGAAAGAGTAAAGCAAGCAGGTATTTCATGCCAGAGATTGCATGAGGGGTCATTGTTCCTTGTCAAAACATGAACTTACAAGTGGTAGAAAAGCCATTGAGTAAGTTCACACAGTTCCAGTTTTGAACCTGAAATCTGTAGCGCTATGAGTTTTGAAGACATCACGCCTTAATTTCAAAACAAAACAAACAAACAAAAGGCTAAATAGTCTGACCTATTGCAAAACAAGACCATACTCAAAGGTCAGACTGAGTTTAGGAAGTGCAGGGGGAATGTGCATGGATATCCATCTTCTGAGAGCAAACAGTCCAGCCTAACCCTCTGAACACCCAGCAGAGCAGTCGGGGTGAACATGTGCAGCTAGGGCTGGTCAAGAGCTGGTTTCCCTGACTTCTCTCTCCATGTGAGAGAAGGGGACAACCTCCTTTAGCGAAGTCTCAGCGTTAGCTAAACAATGAACATATTTGCTCTTTGATAAAATGCCTAATACAAATCTTACACTGCAGGTCTGCAAGGTACAGCCTAGTGTCAGGCTTCTTAAGTGCTCTCTGATCTGATCTGATCTTCCTTCAAGTGTTTGACACTGGTCCCCCTTGGATTGTAAAGGTTCAACCTACCAATTTTATTCTATGCCTAAATCAGGGAGTTAGGACTGAATATCTAATAGCTCCATGCCAAAAAGAGCAGAAGCAGATGGTGCTGCACCTGTGGGAAAATGTTAGTGACTGTAATGCTGTCTGCCCAATTGCTTCCTCTGAATAACATATGGGTCACAAACAGGTTATATCAATTGATCTTCCCAGCTTCTCTTCTGTATTTGCCAGGAAATTTCCCTTTCCAGGCTCAGTTTCACAAACATGTAATTGTTGAATTGCTTGGCTCCTATGGTTATATAAAAATAAAGGCTGAGAGCTCAACACAAGAACATGCACAGTTTGGTGGGATGGGTTAGAGTATAATAACATTTATTGTTGTAATGAAGTGAAAAAGAGCCCTACAAAAATGAAATATGGTGTAAGTTTTGGGTGCTCCTTTCTGTGGCCGTGAATATTCTGTGAAATCTTCCCACTGCCTAAACAGTCTCTGGTCTTTTGTGCAAACAGCACAGGGAGTGGTGTCTAGGCAGTGGTCAGTGGTAGACTGACATAAGTTCCAGGTGGGAGTATCTTTAAGGCTGGCTTCTTTCTCAACAGTTCCTACTCACTAACTACTCCTGCTGCTCTGTTGCCTTCTCTTTCACAGGTTCTTGGTGCGGTTTTTGCAGTAGGACTCTACTAAAAGGCTGCTACCTACCTGCACTGGTTCCTGCTCCCTACCGGTCCCCCTGGCCACCAGTGGCTCACCCCTTACAGTGAGCATGAGAGTCAGTAAAAATATGGGGTCCATTTTTTTCATTGCCATAGTCAGCTGAGATGTTCTGATACAAAGTAATAATCCTCTAGGCATACCCTCTCTCATATGTACACAAATATTTATGACAGTAACACAAGCTGGGGGAAGGAGAATTCCCAGTGTGCATCAGTCCTGCATCACACACGATGATATTTAGCTGCTCTTAACAGAGCACTTAAAGGGTTTTTAAGTTTCAGTAGTCTGTCAGGTCTTATTCATGGTGTGGTTTGCTGGCACCTATGCTGACTATATGCCTCTTTTTCTTTCAAATATCTTTTAATTATTCCTGGAGGTTTCTCTCTGACTTCCTGGGTTTTTTTGTTTAAGACAACACTTTTTAAAATGTTTTCATTCATGTTCTGATGTGAAATTACAGATGCTTTTGCATGCCCCTGCATTATTCTCCCCTCTGTCCCCAGTTCCAATAAAACTTGCTGCAAGATATCCAAAATTATTTGTCTTGAACTGCCTGGAATAGTTGATATTACAAATATGATGCTTTGCATAAGTACTCTCAGATATTCCTTTTCTCATAGGTTTACTTTTGGTTGGATACCGTAAATGAGCTATGGAAAAGAGAACTTCACATTCATGTAGCTTGAGGCAGAAATTATGCAGCTTATGCAACCTTTTCAAAATCTATTAAAAATAATTAAAAGAAAAAACCCCACCATTACATTACGGGCAAGCAAAATTGCTGTTTTCTCCCTACCCCTGAGTATCTTTTTCCAGGTGCTTTAAGGACATGCAGGAACTGTGTGACTCTCTGCATTTATGACTTATTTTAGTTATATTAGAGAAAAGAAATAATTGACTTATGCCAGAAAAAAAGACACCAGTACAGAGAATGTGCTTCTTGGATTTTAGGAGTGAGGGGAAACATATGGATGTACAACAGTAAAATCTCCTCTCCTTCTCGTTCCATGGTGCTAGGAAAGGCAATCTGCCAGGGAGCAGTAAGGAATTTCAAGCTGAAGATGCACAATATTCTTGCAAATGTGTCTGTCTTACAGGATATTGTTGTTCATTTACTTTCCTGCCATGAGGCCTTTGTGTTGCAACAAGAGTGGAGAAAGGGGGAAAGATGTACTGTGTGTAGCCCCATCTTTTATTTTGAGACCCAGGGTTATTTTAAAAAAGGGCACTTCTAGGATAATAGCTTAAGTTAACAATATTCCTTAGCTAGATGAGCACTACCACAGCTTTAGTTAAACATGTACAGGATTTTAAATTTATTTTTGCTGATATGCATATCTTAAAATCTCTGGTACGTTTTTTCCTAAGCCAAAAGGCACTTAGAATAAAAAGAAACCAAACCAAACCAAAGGAGAAAACAACAACAACAACAACAACAACAAAAACAAACCAGAAAAGCCAGAAAAAACCAAACCCTAAACCCAGATATAACCATTTCAAAACTTTTCAGTTATGCAGGATATATTTAGAAATATATTGATGATTTCAGGCTTTGCAGATGGCTGTTCATATTGGAAATACCGCCAGAGCAAGCTATTAGCAATCTGAAGGATGACATGTATTGAACAGGTTTGGCAGTAGAACTATTTTCTTCCTGTAAGTGTAATCGTTTTCCTGGGGCAATGACATCACAAGAGAAAGGGTGAAGGTGTAGGAAAGGAGAATATGAAGAAGTCCTGTTGCTTTTTTCTGTGGCATCTTGATTTATGGATAGAGGCAGTGTTCCCTGTCTCAGTACCAAATAGTATTTGTCAGCCCTTCAGGAGAATTACTGTTATTTTAGGCATGTTCTGATTTATTTTCATAGAAAAACTTTTGATAGATGTTTCATGCCACTGACCTTTGTAAGTAAGCACTCCATGTTTCACTGAAGCAGCAGTAAAAGCAAACCATACATTAGGAATTGCATTTCAGTCATGATTCTTCATTGCAGCACACTTCATGGGGGCATCGATCCAATGTCAAAGGAAGGGGTCAACTTAGTTTTAAATCCTTAGCCTTGTGGCAGTGGTTCGGGATCGGAAGAAGGATAAGGCATACCAGGTGCAATGGCTACAGAAAATGAACTGCCTATGGGTAGGCACAATCTCAAACACTTCAAAAACCACAGAGGCTTGCAAGGAAAGATGTGTAGGGCCTGGCTTCTTATGGACTAATTCCATAATATGAAGTTAAGGTGGGAGAGTAATTAATTCTGAAGTAAGAGGGTCTACAGAAAATTATGTGGGATTGGTTAGCCTAGGTCAAGTGTAGGCAAGTGTTCTTAAAACAGGCCTCTAAAACTCGTGTGTCATGTGAAAGACTTAATTGATGTGTCCTATAAGGTGCTGACAGAGATATCTAAAGACCCTTATGACTTACAAGAAGTATTCGCATTAATTACTGGCTAAAGCAGCAATGACAAAGCCCTAAAACTTTTCCCTTTTTTCCTTTTCCCTCACAATCATGGTATTTGAAGAATACAGTGAACATGAACTAGTAGCTGTTCAGCATTCTATCTACCTGCAGTGCAGTGACCTGTTGCACACCCCTCCTCCTCTTCTCCTACATGAGGCAGCAGCCTCCATTCCTGCAGAAGTGACTTCTGTCAACAGCAGTATGCTATGTCATATCTGGACAGAAAAAAGCTCAGTGTGTCCATTAGGATATGTTTTGTTATGGGCAAATGAACAACTGGTGAGAGGAAATGTCCTGTGGAAAAAGTTGCTGAGTGATGTAGGACGGTGAAAGGAAGCAAATGAGCAGTCGGTGATTTAGAGAGAGAGCAACAAAGATGTTACAGGTCGGTTCTGGGAGTAGCAAACAAAGTATTTCAAGCTAATTAGCTGAAAAAATATTGGCAGTTTTAATTTCCTGAACAATTTAGGACAAATAGAAATGTCTTCTTCTTGCTCTGGAAAACATCTTTTAAAGAACATCATGTTACGAAAAGAATTAAGGATCTACAATAACAGAAATGGGAAGTGAAATAATCAGCTAATTACACCTGGACAATAGATCCAGACCTCATAAATAAGATCACTGTCTGTCCTCTGGTTGGCACTGAATGAAATCAAACCTTTTGCAAAACATGTTTTGAATGAAGGCTAATTCACTTTCATATAGTGTCTGCTTATTTTCTCAGGAAAAAAAAAAGAATATAATAAAACAAAGTACCAGGGACTTGATCTTGTAAACTGGAAAAAGAAGTGTGACATTTCAACTGTGAAATTTTGTGGAATGACAGTAATCCTTGGGGGAGCAGGTCTCCAGTTGGAACAAATATTCAGAACTTCATTATTCAGCTTCATTTTGTAGATGGTTTTCCAGAAGCTGTAGGTTGCCCCTGGGCAGCCCAGGTGCCAACTCAAATTGTTCCACAAATGGTATGAATGGATAAAATCATTAGCTGTGTGTTGAGGCTATGTGGGAGGGAAGTACTGCTTCTCTTCACAACTTAATGGCTCACCCCCCATTTCATACTGACACCCCAGAGCATCCTCAGGGCAACCTCATTATTACTTTGCCAGGAAGTTAATCCTAAATGTAACTTTTTGGCTCCTTGAGTGTGATCAGCTTTCTGTCCTTGCAGGACTGTCCCCTCTGTCACTGTGAAGCCAGTGGAAAGCAGAGAGATGCACCAGGCTCTCTGAGCCCTATCAGCGCTACCTGCCCTGCTCAGAGGCCCCTGTACTGGGCTGTTTCCCTCTTCTTAAATTAATCGTTTTGGATTAATCTTTGCCAGAGTGAGTTCCTGGGATAGGTCTTGTTTTTCACCTTTGAACAATAACAGAACTGGCGCACTACCAGGAAGGGCAGTGGCTGGGGTGGGTAGGAAGGAAAGAATCATATAGGAAATAATTGTGTAGGAGGTTTTTAAGTAGGAAGAAATAGAAAATAAGAACCAGGACTTATATAGATTTGTGATGAATGCATATGTTCAGCTATAAGTGATATCTCCATAGAAAATCGATCTATTTTTAGTTGTCAGGCTTTGAATCACTGTTTTAATTTGCTATTCTTGTTTTTCCCAAATTAATCCCTGCAGGTGAGTCTAAACTGGAAGATTAAATGTGAACAATTTAGAGTGGTGGGCAAAATTTAGGCTGCAAATCCCAACCCAAGATTCATACTCATCTCTGGTATGTGTGAGATTCTGAGAGATAAAATCACCTGGAGATTTGAACTTGGTAGGAAAACTGGATGACTGCCCAGGATAGGGATGGGATGAAGGAAAGGAGATCTGTGATTCATGTAGAACTCAGGTACTCATAAAGACTGAATTTTCTCTAGCTGCAGAAACAACAAAATGTCCTGGCTTCCCAAACCCCTCTAATCCTCTGACCAGTTGATGGATAACTTTTTCTGTCTATCCAGTGTGGGCAGGCTAGTGCCAGCAGACATTACTTGGGAGGAGGGGGAGGTCGGTGAATGACTGACATTGCAACTTTCCTTTATTTCTAAGGCTCTGTGTTTCCTCAAAAGCACAGATGGGGGCAGAGGAGAAAGGGAAAGCTTTTTCAGTAAGTGGATTACCAGTGAAGTAAAGGGCTAATTGTCTTAAATGCACTTCTGATAAGGGAAAGTAAAATTAATGGTAACCTTTGGATTTTTCTTCAGGAGATGGTTATGAAGGCAAATTGCACTTGTTGAAGATCTTATTAGCACTTTCTGTGATCCAATTGACACTTTATCTGTTTTAGTTAGAAGCTGTTGGAGTGCTTGAAGATAATTTTTGGTCCTTGCAAGATGAGAATGACTGGTAACTTGCTAGCCTTTATTTAATTTTTTTAAAATATGGTGGTCCAGACAGTTCCTTCTGAGGGCTGTTAGAGGTTATCTTGTAATTGTAGTCAGAAATAGAGCACTACATGAACAGTAAAAGGTGGAAATATGCCTTAAGAAACAATGCCAGAAATGGAAGTTATTATACAGGACGTGTGTCTGGTTTTGAACACTATTGGTTTCTTGGTTGTATGGTGTTACACTCTTGCACAGCAGATCCTGTTCTAGAGGCTCTTTTTATAGCTGTTTTCTGATGTGGATGTGTGTTTCATATTCACCTATGCATAAATTCTGGATGCCTTTGAGAATAAGGAGTCACTGCCCACTTAAGCCTGACTTACCAGCTCTTGTTAAAAACACAGCCTTGCTACAGACAGCTCAGCTGTGATCTTGGCAGTCTTTCCAGCCTTCAGTTTTGCTATTTTTGCTTTTTTTTTTCTTCCAGCTTTTCTACCTTTTTTTTTTTTTTTATTTGCAATTCAGCTAATCATCTCTGGCTCTAGAGCTTGGCACAAAGGCCTTTATCCCACTGCTGAAGTGGTGTGTTGTGAGGGGCACTGTGATATTCTGCTAGAGAGAAAGGATCTTTGATATCATCAAAGAATTTTTACGAAGCAACACCACAAAGATCTGTGTTGTTTGTACTGCTATTGGCAGGAATATCTGGAACAAAGGAGCATATGAGCTCAGATATCCTTCAGATCTGAAAGAGGAGCAGCAAACCTCAATGTTGAAAGCAGGGTGAGGCAGCAAGCTTGATCTGATTCACAAAAAGAACAGTGTAGTTACTTTCTGAATTCTGGGCCACACTTGATCTTTCCTCCCTTGATTCTCAGGACACCATAAATTATGCTCTACCTGTGGAATCCTGTGCTTCATACACACAACAGGATTTTGTCTCTCTCTGCAAGGAGGGTGATTAATTTTGTCCCCCATTCCTTGTCCCCCTCTTCCGCAGACCATGGGACTCGGCCAGTCAGCCAGCATCAGTAGTTAATAGTAAATAACATCTCCTCAGTGCAGTTATTTCATGATCTGTTTGCACAGACTGGTCCCTGAACAATGGCAAACAGAAGGAGTTATGTATCTTGAACTGTTTACTCTCAATTTATGAGCAGCTATGAAGTGACTGCTTGTTTATGAAAGTAGTGCAATATGCAAATGAAAAAGGTAAGGAAGCAATTAAAGAGATGGCTTAGTCTAGCTGACGGCTAACACTAACTTAACTAACACTTAACTACCTTTAAAACAGGTAATTATTTATAATGTACTGTGGAAATATCTATTTACCACCTCCTTATTGTGGCATTTACTTTCTTTTCAGTATATGACTGCATCTGCATATTAACTTTTAACCTCTTAAAGGCTAGATATTCTTACAGCCCTTTTCTGCTGTCACTTACATAGAGGTTTCTAGACAGACTGACCCTACACCGTTGGGTGTTGTTTTCAGAAAACAGTCAGAAGTGACAGGACTTGCCAAATCTTTCCCTTTCCTTGAAAGCACAGTTGTCTTGAGGGAGTGCTGCTTTGCAAGGACTTTTGCAACCTTTGTTTTTGACTCCTCTGGAATGTGACACATTGTTATCGCACTTGCCTAAGAAGGCTTTGGTTGCAGGTTTATCATATACTCCAGGCTCGTGAACTATTTCCCTGGGGACCACGCTGCATTCTTGATTTGCATGGCGTCTAGTGGCCAGCCAGCACCATTCAATTCCTGTCCTCTTGGCATCCTGTCTTAGAAAATGACCTTCTACTCTCCCTCAGTATCTCCAAGTTGCTATTGAAAAAGTGCCTGCTGTTCAGGAAGACCCACAGGCGAGTCTGGCAAGAGAAAACAGCGTTTGAGTCTAGGAAGTTTCAGTGATGCATACACACACACACGCACACACAGACACAGTCATCTCAGGAAAAGCTGAGCTGTTTTTGTTCCTGTCTTTGAAATGATGAAGAATACAGAAAAATTCCAAATATGTACAGTATGAAACAGGTGCAGGGCAGCCCAGTGACAAACAAAGGGCAATGCAGAAAACCTTTCCAAAACACGGACTGAGTTTGTGCTTTACAAAGTGCTAATTCATAAGTTATTTCCAACGTACAGCTGGGCAGATGCCAGGTTTTCTTTGATTATGCCTTTTTATTATTTTCCCTTAAGAACTCAGTTTTGAGAGGAAAACAATAAATAATCCCTTTTTAGGAATCTATTGCCAAACCATCTTGTAGCTCTCACATGGTAATACTGTAGACATTAAGGCATTTGTACAGTTAAAAGGATCCCCCTAGAACATAATTTTAAATCCAATATGCACTTAATTATCTTAGTTGAGGACACAGTGAAGCTGTCACATTTTTGGAAACAGGTGCCCACTATCTCCTCTTCACCATGTAATGACCTTCTAAAAATCACATTTTGCAGACAGGAAAAGCTCTTCTTTCCTTAACTACCTCAGAAAAAAATGTCAGTTGTAATATACTTATATTTAATCTATGAGAATTTTCATAACAACACAGGAAAACATTTCTTTCATCTTACATTCATTAAACTGTCATTCCAAATTTTAACAGTGTGTTCCTAATTGAGAAAACAGAGCAATACGTGCCTGATTTATACTGTAACAGTCCCTTGTAGATCTTACCCTTTCCAATTTAGCAAGATGGGCAAATGCATATTCAGCAGCACACAGGTTGTTTTTAACGAGTTAAAGGCGGGGCACACACTCAAGTTCCTTGCTGATATGCATCTATCGTGTGCAGTCTATGTAGTTTGGTATTTTTAACAAGCACAGCCAAGCTACATTCTAGAAAAGCATTGCTCTTATGGAAAGCCGGTCTGTCAGGAGTTACAGTCCTAGCTAGGCTCCACATGTGGGGTTAGAAGCCCCGCTAAGTAGTGACCCTAAAAGAGCATGGTTGGGTAAGTTTCTCGCTGCAGCCCTCTCACCCACCCGGAGGACAAAGGGATTTCTGAGGCACACAAACAGGTGCCTCTGGCATGGCCGTGTCTCCCCTGAGTGCTCCCAATGCTGAAGCAGGGCATGCCCTGCCTGCCTTCAGCTTCAATCAAGCACCTCCAGGTCTGGCTTAGCCTTATTAAGGACCATTGTACTGTGTATATTACTAAAAAAAATAAAATTAAAAACAATAAACTTTTTCAAGTGTTTTCTACAATGTTTAAAAGCCAAGCTAAGGAACAGTGCCCTAGGAAACCTTGGCTCGGTACCCAAACATTTTTCACCCATGCTTCGTTTCAAAAATAGCTCTTGTTGTTAAGGCTAATCTCAGGACAATAACAAAGTAATGATGATGATGATAATAAAAAGATCTCCACTTCACTCAGAGATTGGTTAGTAGCTCATGCCTCTTTCAAACCTTTCTTTTAAATGTAGCCTTTTCCCATCTAGTCCTCAAGGAAATTTGAATGCTGTTAGTGACCAAAGTCGCATCACTATGGAGCAAGAAGCAGGAGCTTTTTCCCTTATTGTTTTAACAACAAAAAAAATTTTAAAAGTGCAAATTTTTCTCTAATATTTATCTTCATCTCTGACAAAGCTGGTATAAAAAGCCATAGGCATATGTCCACAGGTATGTGCTTTTCCAATTCTCTCAGTCTCAGCAAGTTTTAAGCTAGTGCTGCATTGGTTGTGGTGGGTAGGTTTTGGGGTGGGAAAGACCCTAAAAGTACAACATCTTTCCCTGATTTCAGACTTAGAGGGCACCCTGTGGCTGCTCCATGTCAAGTTGAGGTCTCCACAGCTTTCTCAATACTCCCACTCTCAATGTTATTCCCAGGTCTTTGACTCAGACACTGAAAGTCAGAGATGAAGTGTGCCTAGGTCTGACATGGATATATGCTCCTGTGCTGATTCTTAATCCTTTGTTAATCCTTTGATTTGGTTTAACCATGTAGATTCACATTGATTATGCAATAAGCTCTTCTGGGAATGCTGACTCCAATTGCAGTCAGCTATCACCACTTTAGCCATTAGTAATAATTGTTCTGACAAGTTCTCAGGACTTGCTATCAAAACAGACCAGTTGTGCTTCTTCTTATTAAAATAAAACAACAATAAAGTGTCAGTAATTCCTTTTCCCTCTCAGGAAATAGATGGATATGATTGAAGTTTGTTGTTGTTTTTTTTTAAAATCTCTTACGACACTTTAATGTACCTGTTGAATAAAAAGATGTAAATTAAAAACTTGCATATAATGTTCCTGAAAAATTCTGTAACAATTTAAAAGAACATCTTTGTTATTTGAAGGCTAAACAAAAACAGAAATATTTTTTCTAAAACTTGTGGGGGGGTTAGCTAAAAACTTTCCAGCATAGAAATATTTATAAAGTTTCCTGAAGAGTTCTTTTTCATTCAAGTAGTGTTAACAATAGCAGTACAACATTTCTAGTCATTGCTGCAGTCACTGATTTTTAGAGAGGAGACATACTCAGCAAAGATATCTGAAACATGCTGCAGTTTCTTCCTAAAACAAAATTTTACTTATCTGATAATGATACAATTAAAGAAAAAATTATGATAAAATACCACTGAATTAAACTGTTCATCCAAAATTTAAAAATATTTGAAATCTGGGATATTCTTTGCTAAGTGGGATAGAAAACCTAGTTGACATGGATCACATTGGGAGACTGTTGACGATAAAGAAAAATTTTTTAAAAAGACAAAAAATTGCTCAACTGCACTAATGGCTGGCTCAGTGTACAATAACTTTTCATTCCTGACTAGTTAGATGATGTTTCTTTGCTGGAGCAATTGCACATTCACCTCCCCAGGGGCCCATGTCCTCATGGAAGTGTTAACACACATTCCTCTCTAAAAGTTCTGGGCTTGTCCAGCTGAGGTCATGGTAATTAGAGATAGAAAATACCCTTTGGATCACTACAACTTTCTCTGTGCCAGTGCAATTCTGTTTCTTTAGGAGCTGTATTTACAGCTGACTTTACAAAGCTTTGGAAAAGTGAACTCAAGATGAGGCTATGGAGACTTACACAACCAAGAGATCGTAAGAACACTTTTTTTTTTTTTAATGTTTTCTTGCATTTTCCTTGCTGCAATTATTTTTTCATCCAATAGGCACCTGGGAATCCCCAGAAACAATCCAGTTTGGAGCTTGTCTGCCATTAGCAGCTTCCTACTTTGTCACATTGCACATTAGCTCACCCCTTGAGCAGACATTCAGAACTCAGCACATGGTGTGGACTTCCTTACCTTTTTATTGCTTTGGCTGTTGAGCCACTTTCTTTCCTGGAAACTCTTTAGCTGTCCTGGGCTTAAACTCAAGTTTGCTACATGTGAACAACAGCATCAAAGTCAGACCTGAAAGTAAAAATACCGTTTCTGGGGAGGTTTGAGTGGGAGGAGAAATGTTTTTTCTGACTTCTTCTGCTACTTTTTGTTTATGATACTGTCCCAGTTGTACTTTAGTTACTTGTCAACATCACCCCTCCCCAACACCTCCTTTGACTAGATTGAAAAGCCTGATTATGAGCTCAGTTAGTCTGGGCTTACATCACTGTAATTCCATATGGCAAAGCCATAACTATAGATGTTGAAGGCAAATGTGTTTTTTACCTCTTTTCCCTGGAGTTGACTGGTACAAGTCAGATGTCCACATTTCCATTGTCTCCACGAATCCTTGCTAGTATGTGCTGATGTATTTATTTACCAAGACAGGCTTTTCTTTCCCTGCCTTGTTCACTGTATGATCAAAAAACTTCAAGTTCTGTCACATTAAAATAAATACCCCTGTATTTAAAGAAGAAAAATAAATTCATATGTAATTGTTTTCAAAAGCTTGATGAGGAGGAGGCTGCCTTCTAGTCCTAAGTGGTGGTTAAGACATAAACAAAAAAGAATTGGGAGATTTGTTTTTTAAAACCCCCATGTTCACAGCAGAGTCTGCTTTGTCAGAAGCCTGGACTGGATGATCTCCTTAGGCTCCTTCTAACCCGGCTTAGTCCATGATCCTATGAACCTGTTTGAGGGGTAAGCAGGTATAATCTAAATGCATCACTTGAGGAAATTTCAGGAAAAAATTATTTGGTAGAAGTTCATTTTATGCTTCTCTCTTGCACAGTTGTGTTTTAACAAAGAGCCACAGTATTTTAGAAGTTGGTCTTTTAAAATAGTTACGTTTCATTCGTTCTGTTGTGATATCAGACACTATGTGAGACCACAGTTGTGTTACTTAGGAGTTAAACTGCCTGCCAAACTCTGCTTTAATGTCAAACTGTTGCTTTTATGGAAAAGATAAAAGCTCAAAACAAACAATTAAAAAAAAAAAATCACACAAATCCACAGCAACTTTCAAATAGCATGCAGACAGCAGGGTGCCTTATAAACATCCCTGCTTACAAAGCCACCTTTTGAAATACCAGCAATTATACTGCATGAGGCACAGTTGCTACTCATGTGCCAGTTGTCACTTTTTAAAAGATGACTATTAGTTATATTTCCTCCCTATGAGACATTGTGAAGCTGCTTAGCATTTGGGGAAAGCAAGCATGTTTTCCAAAATGCATATATCTTAGGAAAAAAAACCAAAACCCAAATCCACTACCAAACAACTTGGCATTTATAAATGGCATAGGATACCCATGGTATAAATAGAAGCTCATTTTCTGTTGCAGGTGAGGGCTGCTGTCTGCACTCTCACTGTAACCTCACCATTGGAAGACTGCCATGAATATGTGTGCAACACTGTAGGACACCAAAAAGGAAGAAAGCAGGAGCAAATTATGGAATAGAAAGTAAGTCTATAACACCAGCTAAGTTGTAAAAATATTTTTGTATCCATTACACAGAGTTCTGACTCCTTTCTTATAAAAATGCTCTTTTAGGATCATTGAACACTTGTGTACATTGACCACAAAACCAAAGAAAATAATTGAAAACCTTGCTCAAAGGCTGTGAAATAACATGGGGCTTTTAGATGCCTCTTCAACCTCATGTTGGTCTCAACCTGTACTCATAGAAATTGGGGATGCAGAGGCAGATTTAGCAAAAGAGTTCGGTTTGTAGCAGCTTCCAAATACCTCTCTGTTATACTTTCTTTTTTCTTTATTACTCTGTGTCTGACATTAAAGATGCCATTAGAGATGGCGAAGTGGCAGAGACAGAAATAGAAATACTACTCTTGGGACGAGGCAGGGGGAACAAACCCAACCAAAGACCTTTCCAAAATACCAACCAAGGCTTTACATTGCTGCTCCTTTCTGCTCTCTATGTGTGTAACAGCAAGTCAGCTGAACCAATGTGGAAGGGGTTTCAGGGCCATTCCCAGAAGGGACAGAACGTGGGCAGGATCTTTCATCACCTTTATTTCAGCAGTAGAGTGCCCTTGCACAAACTGTCTGGCATAGTGATGGCATCCTATCTCCCGTGTCACCTGCTGTGTCCTGCTCAGCCATCCAGTGACTGGACGCCTCACATGAGGACAGCCTGAACTAGATTAATTAAACAAATGATACTTGTGCAAGAACATGTTTTTGCCACTCTTGCTTGAGAAGCAACAGAGGCCTGGGATGGGAGTGTCTGCTGTTCTGGTCTTTCTCAGGAGCTCTGTGTTGTGTGAGCCTAATGTTATGTAATTTCTTGCATCTGCCAGATTAAATTGCAAGCCTTTTCAGAGCTTGGGAATGAA
This sequence comes from Catharus ustulatus, assembly GCF_009819885.2. Classification (NCBI taxonomy): domain Eukaryota; kingdom Metazoa; phylum Chordata; class Aves; order Passeriformes; family Turdidae; genus Catharus; species Catharus ustulatus. Next base: position 68,380,434 of record NC_046221.1, on the reverse strand, counting down.
ATGGTAAGCAAAAAGTCTCCTTTGCACAACTAATCTATGCCACTCATTTTTTATTGTAATAAGAATTTCATGCAAGGACAGATGAATTGTATTGGAAATCACTGTATTAGAAAGTTCTCATTTCTTTCCGTAAGTGGCACCAGTTTTAACAAAATGCAAGCTGTTCTGTGTTCCCAAAGAACCACAAAAAGTTGCTTTGGAACTAGGTGTTTCTCTTACATGTTGTCAAATGAAATAGGGTTGATATTCACTACTCTAACCTGGTTCTGAAGGTACTTAATGTCTTCATTAGCTTCCCAGACTTTATTATAGCTACAGACTTTATTAATGTGGAAGTTAGGGAGGGAAATAAAAAAGTAGCTATAATAAAGGGAGTCTTAAAATTTTGTTTTATCAAGAATGAACAGTATTTTTTAAGCTACCAGGGTTTGATGCCTACTGCTCTAAAATGTTATTGCTTCTTATTTCCGTTTAGGGAGGAACAATCTTCATTGTTATGGGTAAGTAGTCACAAGAGAACCTGCATTAAATCAAAGCTAATCAATACTGTGCTTAACAATGCATTACCTGGGAAACCAAAACAGATGCTTGAAAAGAGCAGAATTACCATTCAGAATTACCATGTTTTGTGTAAGTCAGTTCTTTCACAATTTTTTTGAGGAATCCTGACTGGATTTCCCTCCTTATTTTTTGAGAAAGAACAAAAATTTTCTGCTTGCTATATCAAATATGACCTCTAGCCTCTTATCAATGGATTGCCTGCATCTTTTTCCTTAATATTCATTTTGGGATATTCCAAGTATAATTGTCCTTGAGGACTTGGTTTCATTAGTTCTGAGATCTACTAAAGTTTGTTTTCACCACCCTATTTTGAAACACCTTTAATTCCTGAGAAAAGGATAAATCTTACCATTTAATTAATGAAATGTGATTTTTCTGTGGTTGCATTTATGAAAAAGGAGGCAACCACTCCATGACAGGCACAAAGTATTTGGCTAACCACAGACCTGTGTGTCCCACAAGTAATCCTTGTTTTAAACAGGTTTTGGTGGAGGGATCACTGCTAGATTTGAGGATAGCTGGCAACCTTTTCTCTCAAGCTAGAGAGCTCAGGAAGAGCTATTTAAGGCTCCTCTGTATGGAGAAGCTGTTGAGGAATAAACTAGTGGGAAATGTTAAAGAATAAGACATGATTTCTGGGGAGAGGCTGTAGTACCTGGCTGTTTCTATGGAGTGCCACAGCCATGCTGCAAGCTCCTGATTTTCCTTCCCTGACCAGGGGTGGCATCTTAGTTTAGAGTCCACTGTTCTAGGGTCACTTAATAATGAGGAAATCTGATTTTTCATAAATACAGCACAAAAGGCAGAAAAATAGAGTCTAGATATTATTTAGCTTCTGAGAACGGCATAGGGCTTAAGGGGTCTCTGGGTAGAATACAAACAAAAATAATCCTAAGCTGAAGTACTTTTAATGTCACAGTTTTTCAACATGGCATTTAAAGTCATTGAAAAGCAGAGTGTGGTGACAGACCACACTTACCAGTAACCTGAATCTATAACAGGCACGACTAAATTGAACTAAACAGGGCTTAAACAGGTTAACACTATTCATAAAATAGTTTCCAGGTATCAATCTAATTTGATTAATAAGCTATTTTAAACTAACCTCTTGCAAATTTTGAATTTCAGCATTCATCACTGTGATCCAAGCGTAACCACCTCATGTTAGCTCCTTGGAACCAGAAACATGACAGGCTGAATATAAAAGTCAAATGGCCTCATTCAGCAGCACAGTCCAAGATGGGTGAAATGCCAGTAAGAAAACAGCCATATAGAGAGATCATTTTATGCACCTTATCAGGCACAAACCTTTCGACCAGAAGAAAATGAAAGTTCTACTGAATTGCAGGGGCCAAAGTTTTGATGCAGTTTACACAACTACTGACAGTGATGCTAAGAGCAGAGTTTTTCCCACAATTTCAATCTTATGTGTGCAGTTTTGTTTCAAAATACCTGATTGTGTATATGTGTGATGCTTGTTTCTTTGGATTCTGTTTGAGAGTGAAAGGGGAACAATGCCCAAATCCCTTTTTATCTCTCGTTATTGTTTTGGCACAGGAAGAACTCTCAGTCAATCATTTGCATCCACTGGCTACGAGCCTAGCTTGAGGTTTAACTCAATGTGCTTTGTCTTCCCCAGTGGTGCGCCTCTGCTGTAATATCATTTACTGCCATGTGGCTGCCAAGGCACAGCCATGTCACCCCTGTCACAATGTCACTTTAGATGAGTAGAGCGGCAGGATGTAATTCAGCTGCCTACATGATGCAGGGTCACTGCTCCCACACAGCAAAGCTGCAGCAGTGCTCCAACCGGCATGCTGGCAGTACGGCTGGGGAGAAGGGAAGGCAGGACAAGAAGGTGAGTGTGTGGGAGTAAAATAAATAAGCTGTAATTGCAAGTAATGTGCTTACCTTTATTGCTTGATAACCCCTGTTTTAGCTCAGTATGATTATGTGAACTTCGTGGCCAAAACTTTGCTGAAACAATAGATATAGCTGTGTAACCTTTGCTAATTAGAACCACAATAACAGCACAGGGCTGTACAGGAGTGCATAGTTGGGTGAATGGCCAGAGTTAAAGCCCAGTGGAAATATTATTTGCATGCATTGATCCAAAGCCCAGTGAAGACAAAGGGAACGAAGTCTTGTGCCAGAAGCAAGTCCCAGATCCTCTTCTGATTAAGTCTGGAATGTTCTGTCCAGATCTTTTAGATTCAGGTGTTTTGAAGGTAGTTTTTCTATAAGTGCTCTTCTATTTCTGGGAAATACAGTTTGATTATTGGAACACCTTCATGTATGGGCAGAGGAATATGCTGAGTGATAGAGTTAAAGCAGTAGCAGTGGCCTGTCCTTGGACATCAGTAGCCCTGTCTTGGAAGAAATTGTGAAGCTTCTTTTGTAGGAAGGTTGGGGAAATAAAATGGAGAAAAAAAAAGTGGGAGAGCTGGAAGCAGGTGCTGATACTAATCGGTGATTATTCTGAGTTATATAAAGTTTTGAGATCATCTAGTAAGGTACAGGGAATTTAGCAGGGCACAGACTGGTACAAAAATGAGGGGGGAAACAGATGGCGACGTTTGAGAACTGCTTGCAAGCATGCAAAAGCATTAGGGCAGACTGAGGGCTGCACCATAAGAAATGCATTTCAGACAAATTTGCTATAATAAAAGACTTTTCCTAAAGCCTGGACACCAACAAATTTCTTCCGCAAGCAAATGCAAGCTGGGTGAAGAACTGTATCCTCTGAGTTACTTTCTTTCCCCTTTAGCAGTCGCTGCTTGTGGGGCACACCTGAGGTGCACAGACCTGCTCCTCCACTGGACAATGGACAAGGTGTTTTCCCTCAAAGCCACGTGCCCATCCTGGAGTCCAATGTGCAGCAGGACACTCGTATTGCTTGGGCAAGGGCAGAGAAAACTACTCTTCTTCCACATCCACCCCCTCCTTCTTTTCATCTAACAGGAATACCTTAATCAGGGAAGTATGCACCAAGGGGTCAAATCCATTTGGATGAAATTCCAGGGCTTCAAAAATAACAATGGCAGGAAGAGAGGTTTTTAAGCTGGCCCACACAGCACCTTGTTGACAGATATGGCCTACTGCCTCATGCTGCCCGCCCTTGGAAAGTCCTGGCTGCTCCCGACACCAAGGAGAACGAAAAGCTCACTGCAACTGGAGTTAAATAAAAAAACCCCTCCATTAATAATGAAATTATTCTGTGACCGTACTTCTTGCCCAAACCTAAATCTCCTCTTCGATGCTTTGAACATTTTAGGTGTTTTGTGGGATGGTATGTCAGCCAAAAGGGAATTCCAGTTTGCCCCTTGCCTCATTCCCACAGGAAAACCCTCCCACAGAAATCCCAGTGTAAGCATGGTTTTCATTACTAGCTCCAGTCTCAGATATTTTCAGTCTGTGTGAGGGGAATCAGGCTTTACTGATTGCTCCTCCTAGCAGATGGGGCAACACACAAGTAAGACACAGCATATTGATTTTGTGTGCTTGCTGCTGATGTTGGATACAGTGGCTGTGTTTTCATTCCTTCAGCTTTTGTTTTTTGTGCTTCCTTGAAATTCCCCGACAGTTAATATAGGTGGGCAAATGGACCAAACCCAGGGCACAGGACTGTGTCTGGCATTTGCTTCAGGAATGTGAGTGCTGTAGACTGAGAGATGTTTCTCTATCTGGCTCTGACCCTGGGATGAGGAAGGGGGAGGAACAAGAGGGCTAGTCCAAGACAGAGCACATTTTTTCATTTCTAACATGCCATGCAGTGCTCTGATTGCCTGATAGTGACTGTGTGGGAAAATTCTGTCTTATCAATTTGTTAAAAATGCCTTTCTCGTTGGGGAATAGGAGACGGCACTCACATGCACAGACAGAGAGCGTAGGAGTGCATCGGGATGGCTCTGATAATTGGGAAACTCCAAACCCAGCAATTCAGCAAAACAAACCAGAAACTCCTAAAAGGCACCACAACCACTAAAAGGAAAGGCATTTTTTCTGTCAGTGTAATGACCAGATCAACCTAATTTCTGTCATGAATTTCTGTTTCGTTTGTTGATTTGGTTTTTTTTCCCAGCTGACCACAAGAGTGCACTCATGGAATGATGTCCTTCATTGTTTCCTCCGGGTCATTTCCTTTCCCTCAGCTCTGGAAGCAGCTTGCAGCATGTGGAGGTCAGGGGGTCAGACCTGGGCCCACGTGTTGTTTCTCCGGACATATAGATGCCGTGTCCCTCAGGGAGGAAGACGCTGCAGCTGTACATTAAGTGGAACATACTTCCACGATGAGTACATGGACACGTCACCAGGGACACACACCGGGGGACATCTGAGTGGCACAGGCTTTGCCCACAGGCTGTGCTTTATGCTGGTAATGATGTTCTTCCTTATAAGGGATGGCTATACATAAGGAGCATGTCTGAGATTCTCCCACAGTCTCCTCTTGCTGTATAGTTGGGGTTTGGGGGATTTTTTCTTCCCTTTTCCCCACCTCCCAGTGTTTCTCTACTACTCTTCTGTGACCTTCTAACATCACAAATCATTTGTCAAATAGCCAGTAATGGCTAAACAGAGGCCCATTGCAGCAGGCACTTGCAACAATTTGTTAACAATAAATATGATGTGATTAGTAAATGCCTCATAATTGAGTTACATTATGTAGAAATATCAGCTTTGGTTTTTTGCCAGAATGTTGGTTTGTATTTTTTTTTTTTTTTTTAATTTTAATTATCTTTCCTCTGAAATAGTTGCAATGGTTTTTTTTTCACTTGCTCAGTTTTTTCTACACCTCTGATTCAGGACTGCAGTCAAAGTTCAGCTTTGAATTTGTATCAGAGTCTAGGACTGAGACTTAGAATGACTAAGTAGATCGATGATTTGAAGTAGAAATGCGAAGGCAAGCTTGAAAGTCAATTTTCACACCACACACAGTGTGCATGTGGATTTGACCTGCCTTGCAGGGCTTTCTTTATCGATAAATGTATTGCTGATGGAAGATGAATGATCTCTGTATCCGGAGAGGTACAACACAGAAAACAACCTGTGTGAAGTTCCAGTGGTTCATGAAGGAGCCTCTTTTGTGGCCTGTATTGGTATTTAATGAGTTACACATAAGAAATAAATTCAATTTTTAGGATTGCAGTTCAAAATAACTATTTTTTTCTTTTTTTCTCCTGCCTCAATGCTTAAGTTTTGAATTCAATGCAGTCCAGATTGCCCATAAGCTACAGGCTATATATATTTAGCTGTGGGTCTGCGACCCCTATGATTTCCAGATATTTCTTCTTCAGATAATGTATTTCTCCAACCAGGAAGTGTAGCCATTTTATATTCCCTCCCAAATCTTCCTTCAAAGTGATTCTTTCCAAAATCAGAGCTGCATCATCTAAGGTGCAATTGCACAACCACCAAACTCACGAATTATATGCAAGTTGTAGTGATATGAGTACTCAGATATTTGTGGTTTCACTTCTGCAAGATGAAAACAACTGTGTAACTAAACACTTCACGATCATTTAATATAAACTCTTTCTCAATAACTCTTTCTGTCTTCCATCCCCGACAACTTTCTTATTTCTACTCCACTCACTTCCAACGTTCCTACAAGCTTTTCAAATTGTTCTGCTCCTTTCGGGTTTATTTGTGCTGCAGACCATCCGTAAAGGCATCTCTGGAACTTTTAAGTAGTTTTGCAAAGACAACAGTGGGAAGGCAGTTGCACATCATATTATTTTTGGCTAGACCCTTCAGGAACAATGGCTATTGTTTGGCAAGCTAGCAGCAAGGAGGATGCAATGGTGATATAAGAGTTTAGAGCCTGGGGGCTGTTCCACAAATGATTGTGAGGCATTTTGGAGTATGTGTGATTCAAAAACATTTGGCAACATCTGTTAAAAAAAATAAAAATAAGGGGAGACGAGGAGGATGTTTAAGAGGGCAGGGAGGGCAAGAAAGAAAGTAGTGCAGAGCATCCACAAACCCGAACCTATGGATAAAAATGATGTGCTCTATTAACTTTTGTTTTTTTCCCTCTTGCACATAACTTTTACGCGTGTTGATCAAAATGACTGCTCTCCCTCTTGCTGTGATTCTGACTTAACAAGGAGCTGCTGGCTGGCTGTCCCGCCGCAGCGGGACACTGTGGGGATGTGCCTTCGGGCTGGGGCTGCTTTGGGCTCACAGATGTGCAAGAACGCCTGTGCCAACGAGCTGCCCCGTGCTTGAGAGGCGAACCAGGCGCGTCTGGTGAGGAATTATTCATTAACGCCGTTCAGAGCAATGAGGCGACCCCGGCTGCTGCACCGCGGAAATCGCCCACCAATGCACGTGTCGCTGCAAGGACGTGCTGTGGGGAGGAGGTGGCAGCTCCGCGGTGGGAGCTCCCCTTCCCGGGCTGGGGGCCGCCACAGCCGGGCCGGGACTCGCCCCGGGATGTCCCGGCCCCGCCGTGTGGGCAGGCCGTGCTGCCGCGCCGCCGCCAGGTGTCGCTGCGGCGCCTCGGGAGCGGGCCGCGCTCCCGCCCTGCCGCGCTTCCCTCCGGGAATCGCCCTCACGGGGCTGCCGTAGCGCCGGCACCTGCGGGGGAGCCGAGCTGCGGCTCTGCCAGCCGTGTTCCCGCCTCTGTGCTCGGTGCAGCGGGTCCCGGGTGAGGCCTGTGTCCGCTTGTGAGCGCCGCACTACAGCAAGGACGTGGAGGGGTGCGGGCTCGTCAGGCGCTGGAGCAGCCTACCCACAGAAGTCGTGGAGACACCGTCCCTGAAGTGTTGGAAAGACGCGTGGATGTGGCGTTTGGGGACGTGGTTTAGTGGTGGACTTGTGCTGGGTTAATGTTTGAATTCAATGATCTTAGAGGTCTTTTCCAACCTTGATGACTCTATGGTTGAGAGTGTGGTTATTCCCTGCTTGAAGCACACTTCCGCAGTTGTTCTTCTCTCTGTCGGCAGCTAGAAAAGCCTGATGGAAAGAAATGCTCAAGCATGGAGCTCCTTTTATACACATCCTCATTTCCCACCTGGGCACTATGCTTGGGCACACTCACTAGGGGTTTCCACATGAAAAATTTGAATTAACATCTCGAAATGCAATCTTCTGTTGGTGTATATATATATATATATTCTCCTCTCCCCAAAGAACGTAGTCCATACCAACAGTGAAACCATATTGTCCTGCATACTTAAAGGAAGTGATTCTGCATGTCTTGGGCGTAAAATAAAGCATTATTCTCTTAAATACATGCTGTTCTTCAGGGAGTGAAGGAAATTACCCTCTCAAGTTGAAATGAACTTTAAGGTTTGCTTAAATGTTTTGAGAGCATTTGATAGAAAGTGACATTCGAAACATGAAGTATTACCATTAAATCTTATAGCTCTGAACTATTATTGGGCCACATCCTACAGGTTGAACTCAAACCCTTGTTTTTAGACTTACCAGTGTCTGGAATCTAAATTGAAGGGTACTGACATCAAATGCTGAGGGATTTTGGTTTGCTTTTAAGGAACGTTGAACTCCTTGCAGTGTAAGGTCTCTGGAGATCTTAAAAGGCAAAATTCTGCTTTGGGGCTTTTGACCACTTGTTCTGAGGTCTGGCCTATTGCAATTATATTTGGTTTTTACCTGATGCTTCTTTCCAAATGGTAATTCAAGGACAAACAGTTTTTAGCTGTAAGCAGGAGCTTTAGTTCAAGTGTAGTTCTTGGTATTGGGGTTGTTTATATGAATCTAGACTGCCAATAACCTCATCATCTGAGGTGAGAGGTTACTACAGATAATCAGCAAGATTAAATATTAACAAAAAATTATTATGAACCCATTTATGTCTGCAATAGTTTTTTCCCAATATTTACTGAATAACTCGCCTGGGAAGTGGGTCTTAGTTTGGCTCTCATGGTTGATTCTAAGCCTTCTCTTACACATACCCCTGAGACTCTGGTTAATTTTGTGGCACAAAATATTTAATTATGTGCTCTGCCAAGTGAATACAAGGTCTCAAATTGAATTTCAGCATCCCTGGGCAACTATTTTAGACACTTTGGTAGAATGTAAATGCATATTTTCTGCATGCCAGATCCTGGCTCCATATCCATCAAAGTAAATCCTCAGTAGTTCCACTGAAGGCTTGGAACAATCTTAAATTATGTTGTTGAGGTCACATTGTGACCCTGAAGCTCTGGCAGAGACCCAAACCAAGAAATTTGTGTGGGAAACTGGGGAGGGAATAAATTAGCACTTGCCTATGCTTTTTGTGGAAGTAAACTGTTACAAAGGTGTGAGTTAAGATGAAAGCTCCTCGTGGTGGTGGATATTGCTTTCCAGCTGTTACTGCTGGAAACAGCTCAGTGTGTGCGTATGGGATGAATCCTTATTTTTTGATGGTTCTCTGTCTCAAATAACAACCAGTTTTGCATTTCTATCCCCCCACTGTCCCTTCCCCCTCATCCCCTCTATATAAATATCGCTTAATCTTATAAAAGGGAAGTCCAGTGGTAGGTTCTAGTCTGGGTAGTTTTTTTTCCTCTGGTGAATTTAATCCTTCATTTTCTCTCTCTGCCAAATGCAAGTGGCAGGTCTAAACAGTATTAGGTAATTGTGGTTGTCATGCTGCAGATTGCACTGTGGAAAAAATTAATTGCTGTTTTTCCGCCCAGGGGTTTGAGCCGTGGTCCCTTCGTCTGCCTGGGACAGCGTTGTTTCCCTCCCCATTGGGGCTGCGTTCCGTGGAGCAGCATGAAAGGGCTCCTGTGCAGCTGCTCTGGGCGAGTGGGCGGGCACCTCATTCAGCAATAACAGCTAATTTATACAGCCACGAACATCGGCAGCTATAAATAAACAGTTCTGACTGACTTTGCATGCTTAAAATGAAACGAGAGAGACTGATGGACTGGAAAGAGAAATCTGGTGTAAATGTCGTCAAGGCCAGGTCCTGACACAGGGTGTCTCAGTAAAGTCTTTTGAAAAATCACAGGGAAAATGTTGGTTTGTGAGAAATTACACATTTTTTCTCCTTTCAGGGTTTTGTGGACATGAGATAAAGGAACAAAGCAAATCCGAGATCCCAGCAGTTGTATTTTGGGGACAGGCGTTCCTCATTGCTTTCCCAAAGTGCATGACTGGAATCCAGCTTCTCTCTATACAGGATGTAGCAGAGAGAAGTGCCTCTTCTGAGCCCTTTTCAAAGAAATAAACAACCTCCCCCATGATTCTCCTCAAAGCCCTGTAGTCCAGCAGCTCAGACCTCACATCAGATCCCAGAGGTACCCCCCAGTGTGAGCAGGAGATGAGGGTGAGGTCTGCCATTTGGCTCCTCTGGTTGGAAGTGGAAAGACCTATCCCTCTGTGTTGGGGCCCAGGCTTTGTTTTGAGTTTCTGACAACTGAACTGTACTGGAGAATCAGTATAAAATAAAAGAATTTAAAAAGAAGAGAGGTAGAGACAAAAATACCAACGAACCTGTACAGGGAGTTTCTATAACTTTCTCTTCTTCCCTAACTCCCTCCATGTTTTTTCTTCTGTCTGTCTCTCCAATATGTTTCTTTTGACCAGCATCTTTCAGCTTCAAGAAGAAAGGAGGGAGGAGTGTGTTTGTGTGTGGGCATCTGTAATTGTTTGCATTCCCCTTGCAAAGTTAGCTGGAGCGAGTTATCTAGATAAGCTGGGAATTACTGAATGCATGCACGTCTCTCATTGAGTTAATTTAGTTTACAGTCTAGGCCTAGCATGTTAACTTCCCAGATTAGAATTTTTATCAGGTGCTTAACACATGAGAAGAACAATCTTATGTATACACATTATCTTTTTATTGCTCACAGGCAGCTTACAATGTGTTTGGTTTTTACTAAGCTCCAGCGGCATTTGAAAGGTGAAAATAACACCCCAGTGAACTGCGTGCACAGTAGCTCTAAACGAGGGGTTTTGGCAATGAGGATGGAGTTAGACATTTAAGTACTGCAACTAGTTTCAAATCCTCTTTGAATGCAAGAATAATAAGAGAGATTTTTCTTTTTCACATTGACCATTAAGGAACACTTATGCTACTCTCGGTTTTGCATGTTTATTGGAGTTTGCAAAGCAGATCTCCAGTGTTTTGGATGTTAACAAAATGTTGAGGCTAATAACAGAAATCAACTATATTGAGGAAAATTAGTAAACATGTGAATGGAGTGTAATTATATGGCAGGCAGCTTTATGTTAAACAGTGCTTTAAATTAACATGCTTTCTGTCAAAGCAATCATACAGTCAGTATAATTAGGTTACTTTTGCTGCGAGATTAACTGAAACCAAGAAAAAGGAAGAAACTGTTGCCTTCACATTTTCTGTTAAAATGGAGGGGAAATATTAAGCATATTAATATTACAGAAAGTTTCTCGTTAGAAGAACTCGGCTTCTTGGTGAACTTTCTGAGCAGACATTTCTAATTACAGTGCTTGTTAGCCCAATTTGTTATCTAGCTAGCTTGGAAGTCACAGCACTGTTAAAATTATCTCTCCTCTTAATTTTTTCCAGACTTGATGAAGGACAATCCAAACAAGAGCTGGCTTGCTTTCACAGGTCTTTTACAGAGTGGTGCAAGGCTCATGAGGGAGTGCATTTACCAGTGACAACTTTTAACCACGGACACATCCTCACGTACGTTGTGCAAGAGATGAGAAATCTGTGTAAACAGATGAACACAATTTTCTTATTCGTAGCAGTTGCAGAGTTATCATAAAAGAGGCAAACATTTCATATTTTCCACCAGTTTTCCATATGTCTGATGTCATAATGGCTTCACCAGAAGCTGCAATGCATTGCAGAAAGGATTTATCACAGCTACATTTATTTTCCTCTACTTCATGGCTTCAGCGTTCATGTTTGGCTTCAAGAGGAGGATTCACTTGCCTTTCCACTTGTGGTCCAGTATTACTATTGAATCTCCTGTTTGGAGACAGAGGAGAAGACATTATTGGGATGTTGGAGGGGGAAGGCACAGCAGAGAAGTCCTTTCACACATCAGGCACAGGGAAGATGTGAAACTGGCTCCAGCCTCCCAATATCCCTGAGGACCTCTACCCATCTGGGAATGGGAGTAAACTGTGAGTGCATGCCTTGGACCAGCTGCTAATGCTATAGTGCTGCAGAAGTCAAATGAGCCTGGGATGTCCCCAGCAAGTAACAGATTACTCAACAACTGAGGAATTATTTGAAATCTGCCATGGGCCACACCCACTGAGAATAATTGTGCTTTGCCAGTGGGAGAAAGCATCTGCCACCAAGCAAACCTAGTTGTAACAGCATGTAAAAAGCTTTAAAAATAAAGCTTGTCTGGAAGGGCAGCAGATGAGTAATCCTTGCACTTGGGATATCTGGAGGATACTCACATGGCTGGTCAGGACAGCACAGGACCTACTGAAATCCCACAGCTTTCTGAAACACCAGTTATCATGCTACTGTTGGGCACCCAGTGTGGCAATAATCAACTGTTTACAGGAACCTTTTCTAAAACAGCCTCCCTTCTTCCCCTCCAATGATCATTTGCTCAGAGGAAACTCTCCTTTAGATGATCTTTCCTTGTCTGTAGACCTCAGAGGCTCTGAAACACTAACTGCTGTGTTGTATTGGTGTGTATTGACAAAATAGATATTTGTGGGTGACAAAAAAGAAACCCAAACCACAAAGAAAAAGAATCACCTGGCATGCCAGGACCAACATGTTAACCAGCACTTGTTAATGTCTGGCCTCCACTGATGAATTCAGAAGCCCTGGTTTGCAAGAGGTTCTGTTCCTGTCTGCCTCCAGTGGATCACCAGATAAACTTCTCACCAAAAATAGGACCTGTGACAAATAGTGCAGGTTTCTTTTACACAGTCAGTCATCTCTGCCTGAGGGGTAAACTGCAGCTTTGGAGAGTGACAAATATGAAGGACATAAATGTGCCATCACAGGTTTGTGGTACAACCAGGACGGATGGATGAGTCTAAAGTAAATATTCGTATTTAGTTTGCAAACTCTAGGATTTAAATCCTGTAAAATCTGAGTTCCATTCATCATCAGCAATATAGTGCAATTATGGATATAAACATTATTTGGTCGCTGAAAGGAATATATAGGCTCTGTGCTCTTATTCTTTGTTTTAAAAGGCATGATACATCAAATTCTCTGGAAGAGAATCTCAGTTTAAAAATCCCACCTGAGCACTGTAATAACAAAGGGTGGAACCTGTGTCTAGAGTAGCAACTACGTCCAGAACATCAGCATTTTAACATTCATACAAAAACTGCTGTTGATAAGCCTGTACCAGTACAATGGTAGCACTGCTTCATACCCCACACAGTTGCCCTTCGCATCCCTTATTTGCCATTTGGGTTTCCGCAGTCTCAACAGCTGCTCGGAATAATGACAGCATCAAGAATACAATCTTATTATAGTATTGCTTTGTATTGCACAGACTTGTGAGCTGTCACATAGGCTGGATTTCCCATGGCTACAGGGTATTAAGGGAGCTTGGCTTCAAAAGCCTATAAATACAAAAAGAAAACTCAGGGAAAATAATCAGTTGTAAAACCATGTTATATGATTCTGGAAAATGCATTGAATGCAAAAGTACTCCAAAAAGAAGAGGAAAAAATGGGCTAAAGAAAGGATTGTTGTTTAACTTTATTTCAGCCTTAGGTAAATAGATTTCAGCAATGTCTTCCCAAGATATTTAAGACCTCATAGATATTGAAGAGCTCATCTCTGCACTGAGCATGAGAAAGTTATTCCATAAGTTTTTTTTAAACAAGAAGTTTTCTCTGTTTCCTCAGAGCAATATCTCTTGTTCTTGTTGTGCTGCCTTATCCCTTGCAATGTAATATCATTAATTTTTGTTTTGCCCCTTACAGTGTTTCTCAGCCAGCTGCTGGTCAAAGCTTTCCCTTCTGGAGGACAGCAAGTGTCCAGGTGGATCTGTTGGATCTGCTGCCCACTCCAACAACCAGCCTTCTTTCCTCTCCTCTTTCTCTCCCAAAGGAAAGTTCCACCACCTGGGGATAAGCATTTCTGGGAGAGGCCTTGGACCCACAGAGTGTTGCAAGTGGTTTGCCAGGTGTCCCTCAGGAGGCTTTTCAATCACTGGTGGAGCAAGTAGCTGTTTCTAGCTATAGCTTCTCTCCAGCGGCATTTCATTGAAATGAAGCAGCTGATGAATGTTTTTTGGGTTTTTTTCAGATATGTTAGATGGAAGCAAATGAATGTGCTCCATCTTCAAATTCTGGTTCTAGATAAGAGACCTCACTTGAAAGATTGCTCTGTCTGATGTGGAGAACTTCGATCCGCATTTCCCCCAAGGATTTGATTGTGCCAACAAGAGCAAACACCAAGCAAGCACTGCTTTGTTTTATTTTTAAGGATTCTAGTTTGGTCAAAGAAACATGAGATCAGTTGCCTGTGTGATGTTTTCCACCCATCAGGAAAGGGAGAAACTATCACACGGTTCATCTTTGGTACTCAGACCCTGCAGCCAAATTCTTGGCTGAGGTAAATTTATGGCAGTAAAAGAATCAGCTCATTGTTTCTAATTATCCTCTTTGGAGTTTCTCTATTGCTCAACATTGTCTTGTACTCTAGAAACTCTGGGATTTAAAACAAAAAGAAGTCATTATTGGTACTATTTTCTGTGCCTCTCAGGCTGTGCAGCTGGGTTGCCTTAGTTACCACCAATCCAACTGTGCAAGGGGAGGGAGAGGAGAGGCACATGAGAGATAATACATTTTTAAAACCTCCAATACTGTATGAAACAGTTTGCCTATAAATAATAAGATGAATTTAGGGTCTGGCATCCTGAAAAGGAAAAAAAAAAAGGTTGTATTATTCTACAGCCTAGATTTTCCAGCTCTCAGAAATGATAACTGCATCTTTTCGGTCAAGCTCAGGATGTAGATTTAACACTTACTTGCTTGAAGCTGGAAGCTGCCATCTATAGACTTTGGAATAAGTTGGAACTAAATATACCTTTAATGTGAAAAAGCATAAATATTTATGTAGCTGGTTTTAGGAAAAATAATAATGGTCTGGAGTTAAAAGGGAGTGTGGAAGAGCCTGTATGAAGCATGGTGTGCTGTGGAAAAAGTTTCATTAGCAGCCTACAGTCTGCCACAGGATGTAAGTCCAGAAGGGAGCCAGGCTTGCCATTCTGGTGGAGCTGTTTGTTAATCGCTTCTTGCACCTTTGAATAAACACATCTGGGCAAGCATTCTTCATTCAAATGGGAAAGAAATGAAAAGAAGCAACAGCCTCGGATTTTTTTACTCTGGGGAGAATCCTGGTGCCAGCATCCCAGTCAGAGAACTCTGCCTTGTCAGATTCCACCAGCATCAGGGCTACTTGTTTGGTGGCTTCATTAGACAAGGTGTTTTCAGATGTGCCTATAGGAGCCTAGTAGGTAACTGCATTAACCTGTAACCCAAACTGCCTTTTGGGGAATGAGGAGGAAGCAAAACAGATCAAAAATGCCCTTTATGTACTTTGTCTTTTGCAGGAGGGAGGAGGTGGACAGGGTGGAGAATATGGAAAGATGAAGAGGTCTGTCCTCTACCACCACTGATTGTTTTGCCTTGGGTGGGATTGGGGAGCTGTTTGGGTTTTGGGTTTGGCTTTTTTTTTTTTTTTTGCCTGCAGGATCATTCCCACTGCATCCTCTGCCTTATTGTGATGGGAAGGAGAGACAGGAAAGGGTAGGATGAAAGAAGGTACATGAAGCCACGTTTGCTGTGGGAACAAAGGTATGTTTGAATTGCGTCTTCATTCAGTTTGCAGCTCTTTTTTCTCTGGCAATGCTGAACCAAAAATTTGTCTCAGTCAGGAATATATTAAAACTCTGGCACACTGTAATTTGGAATAGCTTCCCTGTGGCTATGTTTCAAGGCTTATTGGGAATTTGTTATTGATACCAGCTTAAGAAAGTCCTACTCTTCTCTTGGGTGGAAACAGCTGGGAAGTGGATCAGGAAAAACACTTGGCACCAACATGGGGAACTGTAACTCAAGGGGAGTGTCTTGCACGTGGATGAAAACACCATATAATTGTTAAGGCCAGGATTTTGTGGCTCCTTTGAAAAATACCAACTATGCATGGAGAGGCAGACCCACCACACAGATGAGGCCTCCAGGGATTGCAAGAGCACACCAGATATCAATGCAGAATATTGTGTATTGTTTATATATGTACTCTGAGGTTATATTCATGCTACCACAACGGGGTGCTTTTCAGCCTCTCTCTGTGCACAGTAAAGTTAAGTGCTTGCCCCAGTTTCTTTAGTCAGCTGTTGAATATGCATCTGATTTTTGCAGTTAATTTGATCTCTGCTTGGCGCAACATTTTGTCCAATCAGTTAACACTTTGGAAATAAAGTTATTTTAATTCTGATTATCTCTATCTTATGCAGCAGGCATTCTCTAGGCCTAAAATTACTAATGTGTACTCAATGATGAAAAAAATCTGATACATAGATGTATCAGATCTCTCATATATAGATTTAGGCCATCGTGTAGTGATGATGCGGTCTTTGGTTAGTAATAGTTACTATTTTTGTGATGCCTCTTAAAACAGCTAGTGTAGAAGGGCTTAAGGTCTGTTTTCATTTACCAGCAATCCTCATATTATGTTTATGCAAAATAGAATGTGGCCAAAATCTCCAAACATGGGCATATAGAGCAAGCATCTTGTTTGCAAAGGTAGCGAGTGGTGAAGTTGGTTATTCAGCACATTTGAAAGCCAATCTGCTGCTTTTAGGTAGCCGAGTACGGATGGTGAGAGACTAGCTACAGACACTCTACTTTGGCTTGACAGGCATGTGAGACTTTGCAAAATGGATCAGGCATCAAATGTTCCCTGAGAACAGAGGGAGGTTGTCTTATTTATTTTCAGAGGTGTTTTTGCAGTGTT
This sequence comes from Catharus ustulatus, assembly GCF_009819885.2. Lineage (NCBI taxonomy): Eukaryota > Metazoa > Chordata > Aves > Passeriformes > Turdidae > Catharus > Catharus ustulatus. Next base: position 68,363,972 of record NC_046221.1, on the reverse strand, counting down.
TTTTCTTTCATCAGAAAGCTAGTTTAAGAAATTGCAAATGTTCACACATTTGTCCTATATAAAATACACACGTTTTCCTGACAGAAACACTTTCATCCTCAAAAATTCAATCTTGAATGAAAAAGGAGAGGAAACCAGGAGGAATAATAATGACAGAAACAATAATAATAATAGTAATAATAGTATCCCATGCCAAACCCCCAAAGATGCTTCCTCAGTTCTCTCTTTCTTCTCCTCGTTAAATATGCTTTCCTAAACTACTTTTCTTTCCCCCTCCAACTGCCCATTATAGCTAAGGAAGCTGCTTTTCATTTTTTTTAGGTCATTACTGATTATACCCCTGCCAAAGCAGAAGGGAAAAGTTCTCAACAGTTTGTAAAACTTTCTGAAGTTCTGCTTTAGTCGTGGAGCTGCTGCCACAGTGCTTTTACTGGGATACACTAATGCATTCCTGTAAATTTGCAGTAAACACTGCTATTCCCTAGTCTGACAAACAACATGTGATGCAGGTGTAAGAGTTTTAGCCCAAGACATGTGGCTTCTCTGCCCTCTTCTTTGAGCAGGAATTAAAAATCCAGAGATGATGCTGGTAAGAGGTGCTTGAGACAAATTAGAGGAAGCTGGTCCAACTTTTTTCTGGTAGGGTTGGCATCCTTGCTCCAATTTGTTCTCTATTTGTTAGCACATGGGTGGGACCCAACAATCACCGTCTTACACCCAAATGCCACCACCCCAACACTTTCCCCAGTGTACTCGTGCCCCTTCCTCTCCCTGCCTGCCTGGGCAATCACAGCAATTCATTTTAGGTGTATTTTTTTTACATACATAGAAGTAATGAAGAAAACTTGGACTGACCCCATATCATACGGTTGAGGAACTCTCCGAAGTTGTAGAAGGAGATGATGATGGCAAGGCTACCGGCAAAAAAGGCTGCTAGCCCAGCAGGGCTGAACAAAGCAAAGAGAGGATATACCCACTCTCCTGTTACAGAATAAATCCACAGGACCCTAGGCAAGGAAGGAGACAAATTACCTTTGGTTAGGACCATTCAGTTAGAAGAACCACTTGAAAATTTCCAACTCCAGAGGGGCTGAGTTATCAAAACAGGCTTGATACACAGAAAATTAGCTCGGCTGTCACATACATCTCCTCAGCACTTGGGCTATTTGCTGTGAAGCACACTTGAGCCCGTGATAAATGAGATGTGTTTCAGTGCAGGTTGAAATGCACACAATATTCTGCTGTCACCCTGGTGGCATTGGCTATTAACAGCAGTAAAAGCACAGTAAAATAGCAAAATGTTCAGGAATGGGGATGCGCACTTGGCTATGCTAAATGAAGCTTATTCAAATAAGCTCTCGCATATGTTTGCTCTTTAGTTATAACAGCTTTTCAGCCCCTACCCAGATCCCTAGAGTCTGTGGAGACACAGAGCTGTTCCTCCCCATCTCAATCCTCCTGCTGTTGACCACTGTTTTGAGGAGTGGAAAGAAGTTTTCAGGCGGTGAGAGCGCAAGGCAAATTCTCCAGCACCTTTTCTTTTGTAAGAGAAGGAAAAGAAAAGGAATAATTAGGTGGGAAACAGATGTGGCTGCTTCACCCTTTTGTGCCAGAACTGTTTGCAAAGCATGGTTTGCAAAAGAAGGGAAAGGAAGAGGATTAATATGCCTGTTTTATAGGGTATCTTTTCTTCTAATTGTGCCCTCTCTTTCTGACTTTTTTATTCTCTCAGAAATTATATTGTAGTGGCTGTTGGTTTGATGGGAATATGTTGATTGTTTATGGCTCATAAGAGTAGTTGGTGGAGAATGCCTGAACTTAAGAATATAAAATTGATCTTTATATATTAAGTATTGGAAAATATACTTTATTGGGATTTTTTTGTGAATAAAATTATTTATATTTGCATTGATTATGTAAAGAATTTAGGAAATAGGGTAAGTCTTCTTTGATTGTTAACAGGATGTGCCATTTTAACAAGGACAGTACTTTCCTAAAACAAACTTTTGGGTCCAAATGTTACTAAAAGGTTTAATTCTTTATTAAAAAAACATATCTGAGTATTATGCCATACTTTCTGCCACCAGTGCTAACCAGGGAATGCAATTGCAATTTTTTCTGATGGCACCCAGCCTGCTACCTTACACTGAGCATCGTGCCTCAAAGAGGATGCCACACTATCCTGAAACTGTGTTGTGACACTAAGGAATGGGAGAACGCTAAGGAGGAAAAAAACAAAAGGCTGAAAAGATGCTTCTTCCTTTCTCTAGAAAGAGAAGGAAGGAGTGGGGCATTAAAAGGTGTTTTTGTCTTGCCTGTAAATTAAGGTTTCTTATCCTCACCTAAGGGATACAGTAGAGAAATGGAGGGATTTCATAGTTGAGCTGTCCAGACTGAGCATGGAAATATTTAAATGCAGAGACTCATTTTTATGATTCAAGATTCTTTCATCTAATAAACAGAGCTGTGAAACACCTCAGTAACAAACAAAAAAAAAAAAGCCTGCAGGAAATGCCTCTGAGAGCCTAAGCAGAAACACTGAACTCCAAGTGCTGAGTGCAGCCTGTGCAAATGTCAGCATGTGTTCTTCACTGCACAGGACTCCTCTTTTCATATTGTATCTCCAATGGTAAAACAGAGTGACAACCACCTTTCTTTTATGTAACGAGGAACTCAATTATCTTTGTGCAATTTGGCCAGCTGGTATGTCTCAGATGAAGCACTCCAACCTGTGTTTTCAAACCCAAATAAATGACTGTGCAGGGTGTTCAAAGCCACAGTGACACCCTGCTCAGAGACAGGTGTCTGGTGCGAGGTGTAATTGGCTGCTCAGTTTCTCTGCTGCCTCAGAGGGATCGGTCACTTCTCAGCCCATCAGCACTGCAGCGATGGCAGTGACAGTCCAAGGAGAGGCTTGGAGGAAGGACTCTGTTGCTTGTGAAACATATGGTGCCCAAACAGGGCTATTAAATCACCAGGTTGTAGAACCAACAACAAAATATGTACATGTCTTGAGATTTCGGTGCACAGGCCAGAAAATTTTTCTGTTTGTTGAAAGCTGTGGTTTGCAGGGCACCATGAAGTGGAGGCAAAAAGAAAGCAGACAGAAGGTTCCTTACTGATTTGAAAACAATATTGACATCTAATATCTTTTATCCAGTCATCAGTGTCCTGGCACACAGGGGACAAGCACTCTAAGGGACCACCTTCCACTCAGGACCCTGGCAACAATGCAGAACCAACTCACAAAAGATACTGAGAGGGCTCAAACGTATTGATGCTTGTGTTGATCTTCATCCTTGGGTGTGGATTCAGGTCCTGATATTAGCCATGTCTCCTGAGGGATGAAATTGCTCAGCTGATAGGGATTTTAGGGGAAAGCATGGCTCACATGACTGTAAGAGCAGTCTGGTCTCAAATACAATAAAACCCAAATGTTTTCATAAGACAAGCAAAACAAAGCTGCTGTTAAGCAACTGGGTGAATCAGAACATAGAAAAGGAATTTAGGAAGCCATGGTCGTAATCCTATTAGACTCTGGGCTGGATTAGAATAAATGGCTCCTCATTTGCTTATGTAATGTATCAGTGAAGTCCCCTGTTTCCACAGCCACTCTGATGGGTTTCAAGTCACTCCAGTGTTTAATCTGAACAGTTTATTTTCTATTTCAGATTTTCACTCACTGGGCTGAAGATGGTTTCTAGCTGAGAGTAAGAACTGGTGAGTAGGAATGGGAGGGATAGGTTTCCTCACAGTTCCAGTGACTTTTCAGAAGTGTTTGCATGACGACAAGTTGCTTCCTCGCTGACCAGTATCCTCTTGTAGTTATACAGGTGTTCCATATTCTTCACTCTAGAACCTGGATGTTTCCTCAGCTCTGGAAAGTTGTATCACAGCACATTCACCTGAAATTGTACAGCCCCCTTCCTGAGGTGGGTCTCAATATGAGGCATCCTCTGAGAAGTCTGGAGAACTTTGAAGTGTTGGTAGCTGCCCATAGTTACATGGGGTGGCAGTGCCTCCATATCCCAGCACTGCAGCCAGAGTGAGCAGCCAATGAGCAAACCCTCTCCAGGGGTGCATCACACAGCACGTGGACAGATGTCTATGAGCTGTGGGAGGTGCTGATTAGATATATAGTTTATTCTCTCAGGATTGTTCTCCAACAAGTTGGGGATCAACTGGTGCATTGCTGGAAATGTCGGCAGTGTCCACTGGTGGAGTGGGAGGTGGTGTCGGGGCAGATGCCTCCTCACTACCACCAGTTTGCACTGGCTCCTAGTATCATTTTCTGTCTCAATTTTCTTAAACCAGCCACGTGTCCCTGCCAAACACTAAACTGAATTTTATTCCTCTCCTGCTCCCATGACCTTTTGGGATTTGGTGGTTTTGTAGTGAACAGAACAGAAAGTGAAGGTAAATTTTATGGTACCAGTGGAAGTAAAAACTCCAGCCCAGAAGAAATTACTCAAATTATCCCTGAGTTTAGGTTCCTTTCCTATAGGAGGCCTTACAAGAACAGGCCTTACAGGTCTCAGGACCTGTATTGTGTTTGAAGAAACCTGCTTTGCTTACGTTTGGAAATAGTTTTCATGGGTCTTAGGTGAAATTTAAATTATTTCTCCACAGAAAATACTGCTGTCCTCCATGTGTCTGGGTGGGACCTTCAGATCTAAAGTACAGCATTTGGCCTTATTTTAAAAAGTAGATTACTTGAAGAAAAAATACTTGAATTCTTACCAACTGATATACAGAAAAGCGACAAATCCCAGTAGGATCAATCCCTTCTTCTTTGCTGGGTAACGATGTGGCAAGGCAAGGATTTCCAGGAGAGCAAATGGCAATACAGCTGTGTGCTGAGGAAAAAAGACAGTCTGTCACTGACAGATCACAGTGCCTCGCCTTCAGTCATTGCTGATCTCAAAGTTCAGACCCCTCCTCAGAAGCAAAGAATTATTTAACAATACTGAGAATAATTGTATACAAATGTGCATATTTCATTTTTTACATTGAAGAAATACCCCTAGAGTAATAAGCACAAAAGCTTTCTAGCTAACATGATGTAAAAATGAGGTTTGCCTGTAGCATAGTCTATGTTTATAATAGGTGAGCTCTCCTTTTGCATTTTGTAATGCAATTTTTTTTTTAATAATTCTCATTAGAGTACAAAAGATATTGAACTCTATCATTATGTGTGGTTGAGGATGTCAGAAGAGTGCTCCTTGAACTCACTAAACAATTTCTGAATTGCCTTCATGTTCTCTTCTAGTCATTATTGTATTTTATATAGTGTCATTTATTACTTGCTCAAGTGCAATTCCAGTGTGTTGTGCTTCCCTTTGTAAATGGAAAAAATGGGGTTGTAAACATACAGAAGACTTCAGTTATCTGTGATTGAAGGTGATGAAGGAACTTCAAACAATCTTATCCCAGAGTCAGAAAGGAGTTAAATTGATGGAGAAATTAGTTTTTCTTCTCTCTGTCTTCTCTTTTTCTTGTTGAAGAGTTTGAATTGTAGCTTCAGTTTCAAGGACTTTAATGATACCTGTCTGAGCATGGAGGATTTTGAGCTCTGGGCAGACAGTTTGGTGGCACTGACTGTTTTATGGTGAGGAACTGCCTACAAAAGGGATGCTCCTCACCATGGGGATGTTGAGAGCACAGCAGAAAGCCTTCTGGGCTCGGATGTTAAATAGCCAATGCAGGGATTCATGGGATACTAATGCCTCGAATTTTTGACTGATTCATAACAATTTCAGAAAATAATTTGCCTGGGTGAAATTTCCCCTCTGAAAATTGTGTATTCCCTGTGCAAGCAAACAATAATTTTGAATTGCAATACCTAGGACAGATGGCTTAAACAATGTTGGGGAATGACAGAGCAAAACTAGTCAATGAAATGCAACAGGTGAAAACTACAGTAACAACTGTAGCTGATTAGTTGGTTAAGTTCCTGCTAATTAACAAAATTGTTTCATGGGTAGATGGGAAAGGTATGGGAGGAGTGCAACAGAGAAAGATCTATAGAATTTTAAGTAGAAAAAATGTAGGGGAAAAAAAGGATTTTTTTTTTGCTGTCTTTCTCCCTAAGGGCATAACCTGCTGGGTTTATGGTATGAAGATTCCTCTTGTCCCAAGGAAATGGTTCTAACATTTTTTATGTACGTATTTTTCAGAAACAGTGATCAGTATCTGATGTGGTAATATGGTGTCAAAGTTTTTTTGCTGTATGTTTATGCTATAGTTTTGACAAATACACATTAAATTCTTTAAATGCACAGTGAGCTATAAACAGCATGTATGTAATTAGCTATTTGTTTAACAGACAGATACCCACTTTTGTCTGCTGCTTCCAAATGACCACTCCCTGGAAGCTGAGTGTCCTCCCTCAGCCCTCCTATCACACCCAGGTGCTACTATTCATACCTGGCTATCCTTCTAGCAAAATAACCATTCCACCTCAGTTATCCTTTTCCAGAGAAAAGAGATAGAAAATATTTCTTTGATGTTCCAGTTCCTCTCAGTCATTGGCACTGGGATTTTCTTCTGTTCTGTTTCACAAAGATATTCTTCAGCTCTACAACCTGCTTGGTTGATTGCAGAGGTCTCATAATCAGTATGAGTGATTCTTGGATTCATTTAACCAGAAAAATATCTTCAGTGCACACAGTTTTCGTATATAATCCCTGTAACTTCTTTTAGTCAGAAATCTATGTGTTAAGCTGCTTTCAAAAAGATTTAAAAGAGTTTATTTTCCATAGCTGAACAATAGCTTGTCCTTGAACAAAACCCAAAATGCCCATGGCAAGGCAGCAGTGATGGAAAACCTGCACCTTGTCCTCATTTTTGGGCTTTAGCCTAAGCCTTTGGCTGGCATGCTGATTTAGAGCACCTCATTTTGATAGGTATTTTGGAGCATGCCCAGGAAAGAGCAGCACAAAGAGCCAGAAAGTATGAACAGTAAAGCAGCCCAAAGGCAGGCATAGAAATTGTGAATGCAATGAATGTGTTATTGCATCTAGAGAGGAAAGGAGAAAGAGAAGTTTCAAAGGCTTAAGAGATTGAAGCAGTGATGACTGTGACGGGGCGAGTATTCCGTGTCCATCGTGTCCGTGACCAGGGTGGGTGGCTCAGTGCTCCACAAGAGAGATGTGTCTTCATGCTAGAAAGCACATATGCTCCAGCAGCACACAGACAGTCTATGGACAGCAGGGTATGGTCACAGGGAGAGGCTAGGGGTGGTGAGGGGCACCCTGCTGCTCTAACATGCCCTGCATTGGCACGGCTGCTGAGCATCAGGCTGATGGTGCCTGCAAAATATTGCTGGGAGATCTGCTTCTTAATCTGGACTGTTTTAGAAAAGGCTGATATGCTTTACTACTTATTTTTGTCAGGCTCCTCCACTCATGTAGGAGTTAGATAAAACACCCAGGGACCTATAAATCAATAGAAACTTGAAAGTTACTGGTAAAACTGGAAAATTTGACTGATTTTGGGAATAGTCAGGAGTTTAGTGGAAGGGGTAGGTTGAAATTTCTGCTCTTCCTGGTTTGGTGACCTTTCCACTGCTTGTAAGAGTGTTTCCACGTCCAAGGACAGCAAAACATTCAGGAGTGGGACTGTCTTCCCCTTCTTTTGCATACAGTCTCTTGAAGGTCTTGGAGCTTTCCTGATTTGGAAAACCAAATAAATTTTTTTAAAAAATTGTTGTGGCATAGGAAAGCTGCAAGTTGTTTTCTTCCCAAGTCCAGTGATGTCACTGGCCGATGGCTGTGCTGTGTTTCTGTTCAAATAATTGTTGTATTTTTTTTAAATACATTTTGCCATGTATATTAACTAGATGTGAGTTTTTGCAGAGTCATTTAAATTTGCTGTGAAAATGCCTTCTTGAGACAGATTTCTATAACACTTCTCAGCTTCCTCAAGCACCCCCAGGATGATTTTTTAAAAATATTATTTTTCCTTTGTGGATATAAAGGTTGTTTTTTTTTTTCATTTCTCCCCTCTGCCCCCCAATTTCTTCTCATTCACACATACACACTAGGCTTGTAAACATGTGGGAAAATCTTCCCTAGCACTTCTGCTATCCCAGAGTCTATTTCTGCCAAGTTGAATTTGTGCATTAACAGTAAAATCACAGAGGAATTCCTATCGAATACCCGAGCAAGTTTATGACAGGAGATGCATATTTGTGGAGCAGACACCAGGGAAATGTGTGGATGGCTACAGGGTGCAGAGCCTGCCCTTTGCCTATGACACACAGTTGGCTTTCCACAAGATTTCCCTCTCTCAGCCCAGAGACGTTGACTTTGGCAACATCATTAGTGATAGACCATATATCATGCTTAATCAGATCTGCTGAAAGGCTATAAAGGCTTCTCATATCTTTCTCTTAAAAAAAAAAAATTTAAAAAAGATGAAAAAAATTTTTTCTCATCTGCGTTATTTTTAACCATAGGTCTCTGATGCATAGTCATTAAAAATATTTTCAATCCTGCTTAGTGCCATTTCATATTCTTAAACTGATGTATGTCTGAGGAGCACAGTATTTGTATGGGGCCAAATTAAAATATGCAGTTCTGCCTCTTCCTTTAAAGAAAACTTAATAATTAAGCTCAGATTGACACAGATCAAAACATTGGCAAAACTTGCTGGAAACAGTGACTCATTTTGTATTTTAATTAACAGTTTCTCAGTTTCACATATAAACAGTGAAACTGTCAAAAATAATTATCACAGAGGGAGGGGGGAAAAAAAAACCTATTTCACTCCAAGGCGAGGAAAACAGGCTAAAACAATAGCTGTGTGTACTGATCAGGCTATCAATGAACCAAACTGAATCACAGAGCTTTTCCCTTCTCTTGACAGGGATCCTGTTGATACTTATTTTTATGTTTTTTGAAATATTAATGTATTTATTAGTCTAACAACCTCTGTTTGTTGAGGAAAGCTTTCAGCTTACAAATTTTGCAAGAGCAGAATTAATTTTTAAATTTCTTTCTATAGTGAAGAGGTAAAAGTGATGTGACTTTCAAAATTATCAGAGACATTTAATTAACTAATCACACTTTAAGCCTGAATTCTGCTTCCAAACATTCAATTTTAAAATCCTTTGTGTCTCTTTTTGACAGTCATTATGATTTTCCAGTTTGTTCTAGTTTCTTTGCTTCTTCCCTGAAAAACTCAGGTGAATCTGAACTAGTTATAAAATTACAAATTTATTTTTGTTGCTCATACAAACTCTAGCATATGAATACAGGGGGAAGAGAGTTTCTTGAACATATTCTGAACTTTATCTCAAATATTGGCACGTTAACTTATCTCCTGCAGACAAGAACATTCCCCTGCTTCTTTACTTTTTGTTTCCTACCCTGTGTTGTATGTTTCCCAAGGATACGTTTCAGGTTCACAAGTTTAAGCTGAGATAAATAGTCCTCTCTGAATATTATTTCCAGTGCTTGCTAAGACCATATGGAATTTGTACTTCCCATATTTTGAGCAATTTGTGTACTTATTTAATGCTATATCCTCATTTTGCCGTTGAGAATTCAAGTGAGAGTGAGTTTCCTGGGGCTGAGAAGACAGGGTTGTGTAGAGCTTGTGCTCAGCTGCAGGCTGCAGCCTAGGCTGAGCTCTGAGCCCATGAATAATCTCCCCAGAGCTGCTGAGATCACTTGTGCTCCTGACGCGTGTATCGCAGTTGACTCGGTGTGACCTTGTTTGACTCCAGAGCGAAGGAAATTATGCCTGGGTTGACCAGAGCTGTTTGTTTCTAATTCGTCTGCATTTACATACCCTCCATGTCTGCTTTCCATTAACATGTGAGACTTTGGGGAGGGATCTTTTCACAAACAGTTACCACTGGCCAAACTAAACTCCACTGGGCACAGTTGGAGACCATCAAGTGCTTTTGAACAACTGCCTGCGTTTCTCCTTTCAGACCAATTCCCTGCAGAGCCCGTGTGCTGACAACCAGTCGTGGCCAATACTCACGCTTCTCTCTTCCCCATGGGTATGTTGCTGCAAAGGAAAAGGAAAAACCCACTTTGGTGTTGCCTTATGAGGCTCATAAGCGAGTGTTCGTTGGCTGTCCCTTGAGGTGTTTACTCAGATACTCAGCTCTTTGTTGGGAAACGTCCTCTTGTCTATGGAAATTTCCTTCAGTTGGATGCTTTCATGAACAATTACAGTCTGTGTTATCTGAGCATAATAAAGCTAAATGGCTTCCTGTACCATAACCTCTGTTTAGTTTTATACTCATAATTTTCCAAATCTCTGTATGGTCTCTCCTTTCTTGGCTTAGGTTTGGAACTAATTCCTTCTTTTGATTTATTTTGCTATTATTTTGTCCGTGTTCAAATGCCTCCATCGAAATTTTCTTTTGCAATCTCTCCCTATACATTTTTCTTCTTCTCTTAACCTCCCTTTATTTTTCAGGGTTGAAATTATTGTTTATTTTATTTCTTTAACTAGTACCTTGCCATTTTTAGTTGAAGAAATAATTCTCTCTCAGGGTTGCTACATGTCTCTTGTGTTTCCAATCATCAGTGCATTTTCAGGGAACCACAGATTTATTTTATGGATAGAACAGGAGGCACTGGGAGTCCTGTTACTGAGCAGGTGTTGTGGCAAATTAGTGAGGAAACTATTGCTCAATTTAATTCCAGCAGCACTCCTCTCTGAACCATCAGCTACTATCTGTTTCTACCTTTTCCAGATCCATTCATGCTCACCTGTAAAGCAACATTAACATTTTTTCCCTAGACAAGTAGGTAGTTTGGAAATGTTATCATGAAAAATAGCTGAAACCTTAGACCAATTGTATGATCAAAGGTAAAAGAGCTTCAGAGATAAAGTTTCTTGCCTGCACACAGACATTTTTGGGAATAAGGCCCTGGCTGAATATCCTATTGCTTACTAGCAAATGTTTTGTCTCAATGTCAATGCCAGAATTTTAATTGCCTTTCTCCCTGACATTAGATATGTAGTCTAAGAAACTGATGTTGCACTGCAGCTGGAGGCTGACATGAGACTGAAGTGACACATCCTTTGCCATGGAATATTTTTCTCCAGCTGTTCCTTTGCAGGGAGGGTTACAGTGACTGCACCTGTGCATGCTGGGGTAGCAGCAGCCCAGGAGGATTCCCTGCCATAACATTTGTCTGTGAAGCACATACTTTCTCCCTGAGGAGATGGGCTTATGTCAACAAAAATGGAAACTTCAAAAAAATCTGCATAGTCCTGGGAAAAGCTAAGCATCTTTGCTCTTAAATGTGTGGGGTGATTAATTTTGTGTGCCATATTCCTCACACACACATTCTTCTTCTTTTGCCAAAAGCTGAATGTAATTGGCAGCCTGTGAATGTCCATAGTTGCCAGACAGCTTAAAATTGAGATACTGTGAAATGCAAACAAATGGAAATGTTTTCCCTTATGTAAATAGGCAAGAATTATTAAGCATTAAATAACACTTGCAAAGAAAATAGTTTAAGATGGTCAAAGATGAACCTGAGGTTCTTCTCGTGTGCACACCTGGAGTAGGAGTCGAGTTTGAATGGCCTGGACAAGAGGGTTCTGCCCTACAAATTGAATTTGTGCCCCCTTTTTTGGTTAGTGATGCAGCAGCCTTCTAGAATAGCTATAGTAATATGTAATCCTTCACACAGATACCCTCAAATGAGAACAGCTTATATTCACATAGCTTACATTTTTTTCCAGATGGAAGTAGATCACACTGATCTGAAATACCATTTCTGTTGATGTATACGTGTCCACACTGGGGAAGGTGAGGTTTAGCTAGGTAGGCAGAACACAAGCAGCTTGTATGTACCAAGAAGCTCCAAGAGGAGAGGAGACATAGTGAGTCCTGCTGGTATTCCTACTGTCAGGGCATTGGTGGCCTGCTTCAGTGAAGGAAAATTACTTGTATGTACCTTGCTTGTTCCCTCACTCACTTGCATTTTTGATTTTTTTTTAAATTTTCAGATACAGCTTAGCCACAACAGGGCAAAGTACAAAGGAGCTTCAGAAGTTCAGGCAATGGGGGATCTGTTGCCATCTTTGCCGAAAGTCTGCCAGGTAAGAGATGTTTTTTTCTGAACTTCCATTTACCTTCCTTCCTTGTCTATTCTCATCTTTTTAGCTTACAAAATCTTATGAACATGCACAATTCATAACCATGTGTCAGCAGAGTGCTCGGGGAACTAAAATGCTGGTTTTTGTAAAGGTGAAAGGGTAACATAGAAAAAGAGGTGGCCAAACTCAGCTGCAGTCTGAAAATAAAGAAAATTGTGCTTTTGAGAAGAACTGTGCCAACAGACTGAAAATATAAATCTTCTTTTATGAAAACACAATTGTACCATTACCATTTTTGTGAACACATCTGCTCAACATTTATATGTATCTTTGGTTATAGATCAAAAATGTTTTTGAGTTATCTCTTCTGACCCACCAATGGCCCACTTACTTAGCATTCAATTCTGTCAGACCCTTCAAAGTGTAGTGTTCCCCAATACTGCCATCAAGTTGAATAATACATGCACATGGTTTAATCCAAGCTGTTTCCAGCAGTTAGTCTCCTTCTGGAGAGTATCCAGATGTTGCTTGAAAAGAGATGACTGGGAAAGAAATAAACAAATTCACTTGACGAATTGGCCAGCATACCTTTTGTCTCAGCCATTTTCCAGTTCAAAAATCTTGTTCAAATAAAATAATTATGCTTGAGACATAAGTACAGTGGACTTTTTTAATCCCCGAAGGTCAAGGTTTTGTATAAAGATGGTAAAACATAATTATCCCAGGCAAACAGAAGTGGAACCTGAGGCCCAGCCTCTGGGTTAAACTCAATAGTATAGCAAAGAGAGAAACCTAGATGGTCTGGAATATTTGGTTTTCTTCAAATATGAGCAAAATTCCTTTCTACATTAAACATCCTGTCTGCAAAACAAAATGTTTCTGCTCAGAGTGCAAAAACATGGCTAAACTGTAGTGCTCACTCTGCAACTCTGGGCTACCAGGTGGGCAACAACAACCCTTTCCCTGTGTAAGAGCAGTCCATGTGAGGAAAAGAAATTGTTATTCATTTCTGCAAGGAAGGTGCTGCAGCATCACTACAAAGCCAAGGAGCTCAGTATTTCTGAAATGGGTTTGCATGGTTATTTTTTAGGTTCACTCTCCAGTTACATAACAACATATGCTTTCCCTATTTACAACATTAAAATAGACTGAGATTTTTAAAAAAGCACTCCCACTGCAAATTATATGGCACTGATGGTTACTACTGATGCACCCATGTCTTTCTCCTCCAAAGCCAGCTACATGCTGCTTCAATCTGCCATGAAATGCCTGCAGTCTCAGAGCCATAACGTAATAGCAATATGCAAGGAAATGAACCCAAAGAAAAAGTGTCTGCTTGGCAATCGAACTTGGAGATTGTCCCTTAAAGTGTTGGTATGTCCCTGGATCTCCCTAGTGTTTCCAGCAGATATTTTGTATTGGAAGAAGGAAATGCCTCAGCTAAGCCTGAAGGCACGTGTTGGAAGGTGCTCTAAAACACAAGGATTGTCAAAGCAGCGATCAGTCTATGCTGGTGGCAGATGTTTTATGCTTGATAGTGACTGGAAAGAAAATTTCCTATCCAGGAACTGTCAAGCACAAGATGTCTGCAGTGTATTAAAAGCTTTAGAAATAAAATACCAGGTTGTGATAGAGGTTTGCTTTATATAAAGTTTCTCTCTCGTCAAAATAATTCTCAGGAAGAATTGTTTTTCCTTTTTTAACACTTGTTTTTGACATTTCTGATATAGAAAAGCTTTTTGTTGTAGTCAAAATGACTCTGTTATGAAATGTAGATGTAGGTAGGGTAAAAAGAAGTTATAACAGATGTGTTTGAGGGGTTCCTGCAAAGAGCTCTTGCACATGAAATAAAAATGTATGCCTTAACACCTCTCAACCTTCCCATGTCATAAATAAATGTGGAAATGGAAAGGGCAAATTCTCAGCTGTGAGCCAGGATTAAAACAAGCAGCAAAGCCTATCTTCTCCGAGCTTCACTTTGTGCTACCCCCTCTCCCCCCTTGCCCAGCACCTCCATCACTGTGAGCATTTTAAACCAGTTATCCATACTAAATCCTGGACCTGAAACCAGCATGATGCTGAGGACATGAAGAATCTTTCGTTTTGGTGGATGATGGCTTTCAGAAAGAGCAGTGCCCTTTTGCACCTGTAGAGGTTTGGACAGCCACAGAAAGGTCATGGTGGAAATGAACTGGTGGACAGAGAGCAGGTGATGAGGTTAAAAGTGCACGATGGCTGTGGCTCACCACTCGGGTATCAGCAATGCGGACGTGCCTCTGTGTGTTTGGATTCCAGTCACACGACTCTGAATGCACCTGTCTAAACCAAGGGCTGCTCAAACCTCGAGCAACTGTCCTCAGACAGACACCCCAAACCCTCACAGATTTACCTTCAACACTCATTGGGGACTGCTGCAGTGGATGGCAAGGCACTGCTCTTAAGAAATGAAGTCTGGAGAGAAATGAGCCTTCTATGCGATTATTTCATACTTTTTGGCTTCTCTGATTCAGTCTAGCACTGAACCTCTCCCTTCTCTCCCACTTCCCATTCGCCCCACGAGGCCTCCCTGACCTTGCAATCCACCCACAGTTTCCATGTTACTGTCAGCCTCCTTTCACTTGACTGATGAGAAATATGTGATTATTCAACACATCATAAAAACGGCCAGAGCAAATGAAGGAGAAATCTGGAAAGTATTTATAGAAAATCTGTAAACAATCATTGCAATCCAGCTATTCAAAGCTGTGCACACATTAGCTTATTAGCTGTAGAGCTGTCAGATTCTTTTTTGTTATTTCACCTTTTTTAAAAATTAAGGGCTGCTTTGTTACACTCACAGCCATTTTGTATTTCAGAGACTTCTGTTAGCAGACACAATTTCTTTTTTGAGCTACAATAAGTGAGATGTTCTTTCCTTATGACTACACATCATTTCATTGACTTCAGAGGTTTGACAAGCACCGATCCACTGACGTTCCTTGTGTTCTTGAGGCAGCTTCAAGCACATGCATCTGATTGCTGCATACAGCTCAACATCAGATTCAGATAAGCAGGAAGGAGGAGGTGAGAAAGGAAAAGCTGTGAAGCTCTTCTGGAAAACCGAACAATGCAGTGGTGTGGCACACGTTGCAAAGTCTCCCTTTTCTCTGCAAGAGGCTGAGGTGTTTCTTACTCACCATAGCATGATTTAACCAGAGCGGGATGACTCCATCAAGGCTTTTGGGGTAAACCAGCTCTCGGTTGTAGGTATACAGTGTCCAAAAGGATATACACACAAACTGGAACCAAAACGCAAAATGAAAGAAATTTTAAAATGTCAGATTCTCTTTTTTTTTTGATCAGACAAACAAAACTGATAGGATTTGGTGAGTGCTTTCATTTCTGAGAAGGCAAAATGTCTCCATGTTTTTTTACATGAAAAATGATGACATTGCCAGATAAACTCATGTTATCTCACATTTACTCAGAGATACAGTGTTCTGTGTTGATACTGAGAGAAAAAAACACCCTCCTTTATAAACTGCCAACACTGACATTTTCTGTGGAATCTGAGATTAACTGCTGCCTTTTTCCCCCCTCTTTCCTTTTCCCTTTGCAGATGGGATCTTTTGATGGTCAAGTAGTTCTCCTCAAGGGACTGTCTGTCAAGCCTTTGTTTTGCTCAGTAGCAAAGTAAAAACAGATCTTGAAAAGGCAGTTCACATAAATTTAGCTTTTACCTTCACAATTCATGAGCCTAATTCCTAAACTGCAGGTGAAAGCTGCACACTGGGGGCATCCAACAGATCAGGAATTACAGTGGGACAACTTAATGATCCCTGGTATCAGTTACTGATACCTGGAAGCTGATTTGCAATTTTTGGCCCGGCTTTGTATTTGAGCACACTTTGTGCTTGGGGTTAGAAATCAGGGGTGTGAGAAGCTGGAAGAGTGAGATGATGCCACAGTCCTGCAGGCATGGTGAGGATGTTTGGTGGGATATGAGAGCAGCATACTGAACACTGCTGTGCAGGGAAGATAATTATCCAATCTCTCTGACTCCATCCCTGGCAGGGCTTTTTTTATGGAGCCAGCTAGCTGAGCTGCTTGAGGGCCATGTTTAAGCAGTGTTTCTCAGCCCTCTGAGATTCAGCAGTGGCTGCAGGCATAATTCTCACAGAGCGTACCTACGTGTATAAATAACCCATCAGTTCCTGTCCAACCCACGGCATTTTGATAAACAGCATTGTCTGTGAGGGAGTAGGTGATCCATGATGAATCTGACGTAGGCTGTGACTATAATTATTTTTCCGTGAATCTGTTTCTCTCCAGAGCTTATTTAAAGCTTCTCTGGTGTCAAAGGAGGAGATGTGAGGTTTTGCTGCTTCTTAGGTAGCAAACTCTCTTGTGTCCTCCTGACCTGTGCTGCCCTTTAGAGAAAAGCCCTAAGTTGATAAATCCACAGCTATTTGGACCATGAGATTAACAGGGAGGTTACACCTCATTCACCCTGTGGGGTCAATCTGTGTCCACTTGAGGACAGCAACCCTAATGTTTGTGCAAGAGGCTTTGCTCTCAACCACGACAGGCTCAGCATTGTTTCCTCTCCTAAATGGTCCAAATTCACTCCAAATTCAGTGGTAGAAGAAAGCCCTGAGTTCTTCTCTATTTCATACACATATTTTTGGTACAATACACCCCCAATCATTTATGCAAGCATTATTTTCGCATACTGAGACAAAGGGTACTTACTGTGGACACTGGGAAAGCCAGGACACTGAAAAGAAGGTCTCTGCTGGAAATTACGCACTTAGCACATCGCAGTTTCTTAATTAGTCTCAACACATCAGCCAGGAAGGACACCCCATAGAAGACAGCCTGCAAAACCTAAAGTAATTACACCTAATGAGGGAAACTCATCCAACTTTCATTATCATGCTCCTCAATGAAATCTGTTCTTGGTCTTCAGGGAGCTGTTTTGTTTGTAAGCCGCAAGCCTGTGTGAGGGAAATAGCTGTTGGCTAAATCTCTTTTACTAACCCAAACTGATTAAATAAAGTTGGTCAGGAGTTAACTTTAACAGTATCCCAGTTAACAGACTAAACAGAGATGTGTGATGCAATGTGATGTGATGTGTGATGGGTGAAGGGACACCTTGAAAGCCAGCTCTGTCACACTTCCCATGTTAATTGTTGACCACTGGATGTATCTGAGCAGGAGAGAACAAATTGTGCCTGGACATTTTCCTGTAAAACAATTGCTAGATAGCTTTTCCACTATTTAGCCAACACAGGTTCATCTTTCTAGGGACTTACAGTGCAGTTGATCTCAGTGCCAAGTAGCTCAAAATGATCTAAGGTGAGAATTAGGCGCAGAAGTTACAAAAACAGAATCTCTTTTGCTGAACTCAAAGGGATTTAAGAAAGGATTTCAAGTGCTTAGAAGCAAAGATCCAGACATCACCCACTAAAAATGAAGTTTTACTGAAGTTTAAATGAAACTATTTATAACTAATGAATTTTAGAGTTGGGAGGTTGTGTTTTGGTTTGAAGTTTTTTCATTCTTTCTTTAAATCATTTATAGATAGTGAGGGTGGGATTTTTGGGGAGGACACTAGTAGGATTTAGTAAAGAATCAGATACGTGCACAGTGACAAAACAGAGTTCTCCAAATAATGAGTATAATTGTCATGTTATTGTGGTTTAAATCAATATTGCTTTTCTAAGTGCTTCATTTTCTCTCCTAACACTATACAGCAGATCAAGATGAACCAGATTTGTCAGATACACAAAGGCAGAATGGAACCTTGCAGAAAAATACTCCCACTGTCTTGCATCGAGCACCAAGTCAGTTCAGTTCACTTAACTCATGGGGTGACCTCTTCTTTTTAAAGCTAGGCTGTCCCAGAGTGATGAATACGGGAAATGCAGCCTACTGCAAACACTGGATCAGCCAGTGATGCTTAAATGGAAAGAGGGCTACAGCTTTCGGGATGAGATGTCTTTTGCCATGATCTTACTCTGAATCAGATATTTATTTAGAGCAAAGTCTCCGAAGTTTTGGCTGGTTACTTCATGAGTTTCTGAAGAAGCTGAAAAAGGGTGGTGTTTGGGAGGGGACAGGATTAGTGCAATGTTTTTCCATTAGAAATTCCTTTATTATCAAAATACATGAGGGGAGGAGGAGACTATGATCTCACCATGCCTGTTGTCAAACAAGGGCTTCTGCGACCTTTAGCTTCCAGAGACTGAGTCTTCCTGGGCAACAAAATGACCATAGTTTGCAGTTGTCTGCAACCATGCCCAAACATTTTGTTTCTTCCCAGCACAGGGAAAAGATATAGTCTTCCTTCCCTATTCTTTCCACATCCCAGGGTGTCACGACAGCAAGTACCACTGCTGGATTGTCCCTCTCCCTGTGCAGACCCACAGCAGTGGAGGTAGGGAGGTGCTGACACATGCTGGGTAACTGGCCCAGGGTCAGCCAAGACCAGGTGTCAGAGGTTGTGCATCACCCAGTTCATCTGCAGAGCCCCATGTTTCCTGTCAAGGCTTAGGATAAACAGACATATCTTTATATTCAAAAAAACCAAAACCCAAGCAGCTTCATCAGAACCCACACAGGTCTTTGCTCAATTCTGAGGCATCCAAAGCAGCTCTTTCAAGTGTGGTTTTTCCCTCCCCATTATCACAATTAGCAGGCACTATTTCAGTCAGTAGGGATTCAGCCCTCCAAATCATGAGTCTGGTTCTGTAAAGTCCATGCTGGAGTGCAGTGTACTTAGACACAAACACATGTTCAGCCCAAATGTCTGTCCCAATCCTTGGCCTCACCAACGCCAAGTCCTTGAAGAACTAAGAAAAGCCTCGTAATAAACAGAAGCTCTTGTTATACCCTGTAGAGTCAGCAGTAACTTTCTGTAAAAAGCATGAAAAATGAACATGAGGGTGGTGACAGTCCAGTGACACATGGTGACTAATTGCCAATAAAGCAATTAGGGAGAAGCCTGGTTCCCAGAGGATGGGGCTATTATTATCGTGTTCATGGCCAGCCTTACATTAATCATAGGACAGGGATAGGCTGCTTCTCTCCCTGATTCAAAATTAACTAAAATAAACATTACTGAAAAGAAACAGTCCCAAAACAGCCACATTCTCAGCCTGGTAAATATTCTGTTATACACAGGGGAGGACAATGTTATCTTCTGTATGGAAAATTCTTATCTGAATGTGTAACCTGACCTATTTCTCTGGCAAAACACAGAGAAGGACGATTCCTGAAGAAGTTTGAACTCAGCCTCAGGAGCTTGGATTTGTGCTTTTGTAGCTCTACCCTTGTTCATCACCATACTCTCAACGGTGTTTCCCTTTAGTGATTTCCAAGATTTCACCCTGTATTTCCAAGAGCACTGGAAGGTTATACAAGTAATTGTCAAACCAGAAAACTGAACTTAGAGCTAGGATTGTCCCTAGTACTGCAGAGTCTGGCACTGTTCACCCCCAGTAGATTAAAATCCGAGTTCCAAGCCCACTGGGATTATTGTTTTAAGAAAGGTGCATCCAAATCTCATGGCCTTCCATTAAAGGGAAAATGTTGACATTAAAAAAAAAATAATACATGAAAACACCAAATCATTCCAGATGTCCTGTGAATTTCCCAAGCAGCAGTGCTGGCACTCACAAATCCATTGCAGGCGCTCATGGAATATAAATCCACTGTCTGTAAATAGAAAGGATTCCCTAAAGTGTTCCCACACGAACAGAAGGAAGACTGGAAGCATTCAGAAAGCTAATGATTAACCCAAAGAGGAGAATATGGATATGATTATCCCTGCTGGAGAGAGGTTGCTTTCCCCTCTAGACCCTGCAGAGTTCTATGGTGCTGGGTGCTGTAGAAACGTTTAATTTGGCCAGATCAATTTTCCAAACTGAGACTCACAGTGACAAAGACAAAGCTCAATTTTTATCTGGTGCAATGATCAAAAGGGTGTTTCTGTTTAACTAACCTGACATGATTTACTTTTGTGTATAAGATCTTACCATATGTGTATATTGAAATCTCCAACTAATACAAATAAATCGGGCTCCAAGCTCTGCCCTTTAGGGAGGGATAAATCCAATACTGTGAGCAAGTTATTAGACATAAAAGTCAACATTTAGTGTAGACACACATCCATTCACATGATAGTGTCTTGGAAAATATCTTTGCTAAATACTGGACCTACCTATTCTGAAATAAATACAAAGCACTTTTCAGGCCAATTGAAAAGTATTTCCATTATGAAAAACAAAAGTGTAAAGAATAAATTGGGGCAGGAATACAATTAATAGTTTTTAAAGGTGCAGTGTGCTCATTATGCAGCAATTTACTAATGGATTTACAGCTGTGAGCAGATTTTTATGAGCTCAGATATTTCAGGCAATGAATTATTCCACTTGCACTGTTTTGTGTCACAGATGAATGAAATTAATACAAAACTGTTTTGATCTGTCATTTCTCCTTCTTCAATAATGGGTCAATGAACCTCTGATACAAAGCCCACTTATCCTTTTTTTTCCCCCCTACAAAAATATTTCCTTTCTGAATCTTGATTGCTATTATCATTAATATGATGAATCTGAAGCAATGTCAGAGCTGTAGCTCTCTTGGGAGAGCCACATGACTAACAAGGAATTGAATGAGGTGCTAAAAGAGGGCTGTATCTAGAAGGAATTCTTCCAGCATCTCTCCAGCAAAACTGGGAGATGAGCAGCATTTTCATCCTCAGAAAATGTTACTTTTCCCAATCTTTCCATTTCAGATCACAGTGAGGTAGCCAGAGCAGTTTTCCACAGAAAGAAATTTTTAAATGCTATTCCAAAGAGATAGGAGAATTTTTGGAGGGAAAATTTCCAAGTGATTCAGACACCCAGTGCCAGAAGACAGGCAATCCCAGTCTGGCAAGACACAAGCAGAAGAGTTGGACAAAGGCTGTCTCTGGGGAAGCCTCCAAGGCACTGCCCAGGCCTGCTCAGCACACCAGATCCACTGAACAAGAACAGCCCAGTGTTTTTTGCCCGCTCTTCTTCCCAAT
The DNA here is from genome assembly GCF_009819885.2 of Catharus ustulatus. Taxonomy (NCBI): domain Eukaryota; kingdom Metazoa; phylum Chordata; class Aves; order Passeriformes; family Turdidae; genus Catharus; species Catharus ustulatus. The sequence continues at coordinate 68,342,845 of NC_046221.1, read as the reverse complement.
GACCATACCTCCCAACATCCCTAGGTGTTTTCTGTGTCCAGACTGACAGAAATTCAATGTGTTGGATGTGCACCCAATGGACAGGCACCTCTTATTCCTCAATGTTCCTCAACAACAACAGGGAGCGGCTTAATGCCGGACCATGGGATGAGTCTTTTAGGTTCAATGGTGCCCCACAGAAAGCACCACAGCACTGTGGGACATGTGGAATTCTCATCCTCTTCCTCTCTTATACAACAGCTCAAGAACCTTTTGCCACCTTTATGCTGCTGCTTTACCAAAAAATGCTACCCAGTTCAGCTGGAGAAGAGGGGTTAACAGCATTTTTTGGCAATCCTTTCTTGAAATAAATAAATCTCTGAAGAAGAAGGACTACCATCCATGAAGGAGTAATTTTGCACATCCTGTCCCATTGCCATATTTTCTGCATGAGAGATAGGCAATATCTTCAGCCCAGACCATTTCCCTGTTGGCTGGCAGCTCCATTTCAGCATTGGGATCAGATCAATGAGTGGTTAAAAGCTGGGAGTCAAAGAACTGGGGAAGTGGAGCAGGAGCCCTCACTCATGAAGATTTATTAAGACCTGAGCTGTTCAGTAGATCTATAAATGAGCTGGCAAAGGGAGCAAATACTGAGGTGGTACACTTTTGGGAATCTGCTGGGGTTTTTTTTCCCTGTCAAAGCGACCTGACTGTAAAATTGCCAAAGAATCTCAGGATACTAAGTGCCTGAGCAATAAAATAGTAGGCAAAAATCAGTGTTAATAAGTGTAATGTAAAGCATTTCAGAAAAAAATTTAAAAGCAGCTTCAATTATATATTTTTCAACAGTGGGTTCTATATTTGCTATCACCATCCAGTAAAGAAATTTTGGACTTAGTGTGGATAGCTCTGTCAACTTGCTGTCTCCTTGCCTACCAGTGATCAAAAAAGACAAATAGAGAGTTAAGAGTAGTCAAGAAGAATTAAACTACAAGCAAGGAAACACCTTTAGGATACTGTATAAACCTATATATGCTCCTAACTTGACTACTGCTGCCTGCCCCACCTACCCCCTCCTGAAACTTGAAAAACTGCTGCAAAGGGTGACATGGATGCTATAATGAAAGATCCAATCCTTTGTGGACAGAAATGAAAAAGGCTTGGACTTCCAGCTTGCAGAAAAGAGTAACTGAGAGGAAAATGTAATGCCACTCAGTGGCAAAGAAAACATGAACAGGGATGGATGATTTGATTACAGCACAGAAATAATGAGGCATCCAGCTCAGTGGTCAAGGAAGCAGGTATACACCAACAAAATGAACTGATGTTTCACACAAGGCCTCATGGCACAAAGTACCAGAAGTACGAGCAGGCGTTTTTTTCCTTTAGATAGATGAAAGGAAGGCTTTGAATGGCTATTAAATACCTTAGCCTGGATTTATTTTTGGCTAGGTTACTCAGTATGCTAGTGGGACAGTAAAGCCATGGAGACTTCATTTCATGCTTGTACATGCTCTTGCCTTGTGCAGCTTTTTCCTGACCGTTCACTGCTGGCCACTATGAGAAGCTGGATGATAATTTCAGTGGGTATTTCTTCATCCCAAAGTACTGGGAGATTAGTTACTTGCTTTGTCCTTTTAACCTCATGCTTTAGAGCTGGGTAGTAAATCTCATTATAATGATGCCAGGGGATGGAGGTGGAGTGCTGTTTTGCCTGAAAGAACAGTTGGTATTTCAGTGGGGTCAGCTATACTGGGGGTCAGTGCATCAGTGGGGTCAGCCAAAATAGCTATACTGATGAACAGACAACATCGCAATTAGCAGCACAAATGCCACCCGACTGCAGTGATATATATATATACGTCTCCTCATCCTTCCACAGCTGGTCTGGCCACTGAGGAGAGCACTGGGGGTCCCAGAATCCCAGTAGGCTCCCAAAATCCCCAGGGTTGTTGTGGTCATTTCACTTGCCATTCACTGCCTCTTGGTTGCAAATGTTCCGCAGAGCCACAGAAAGGTTGAGGATGGAAGAGAAGCAAATTCCCTGCTACCCTGAAGGTCTCCAAAAAGAGACCTTGGAGCTGGGGAGCCTTTAGGCTTCCATGAACTCCAGCATAGGGTGTCTCCTTCTGAAGGGTAAAAGTAGAGACAAACATGCCCCAGACCAGACCTCCCAGTGATATTTAACTCTGACAGTCACACAGAATGGATGAAAGGCTGTGTAAGTCTCTGCGGTCATCCTTCAAATTAGCAAGTGTGCCTGCCTGAAATTTTTCCCTTTTAGGAAACCTCTCCACAAGCCTTGTCTTTCCACCCCACCAGCACTACTTTCCTGAGCTGCTGATGAACACCTTGGGTTCTGAACGAGCCTTCTCCCCTGGTTATCTCATGTACTTTCACTTTGATTTCTATCCTGTGAAATGTTAGCACATTAGAAGAACCAGAACACATTACAGTCTTTCTTTTTCTGTGTGCTTTTAGGAAATGTACAACCAGTTGATAGCACTGCTGAAACTCATATATTAATATCACAAGCACCTCTCTCCACAGGCTGAATTTCTTTCCCTGGTATTCTCAACTGACTGTCAAACAAAGCAGGTACTCTGAATGGCTAAATTAGTATGATGCTCTGCTTTGTTTCACTTTCCCTGTAATTTAGAGGATTTAAAGCCTATTCAAAAAATTAAATAAAACTCCAAACAGTATTGAAATGTTTTGAATCAAAAGTTAGAAAATAGGCACCATGTATGTGGCCTAGCTGGACATATCCCCACTTTTCTGTCCTTCTCACTGACAATGTCTTTTTACAAGGTGGCAGCTAGCTTCAAAGTACTTTCTGAAAACCAAGCATTTGACCAGTCAATATTCTTTGTGCATGAAACCTGTGAATACACTTCACAGCACAAGCACAGATCCCTCCTTAGTTTCCTTTGGGGTAAAAACCACCAAAGGAAGCAGTTTAACAGCAGCAAATACACCAGCTGCATATGTCTTGAGGCGCAGATGGCAGACAAACAAATAGACATATTGGTATCACTGTACAACACAATTTGCTTACCAGATTGAGGACTGTCAAATATTTCCACTGCCCACCATAAAGGAACACTTCAGATGGCCGCTCCTCTGTTTTGATGTGTGTGATGGAATAGGCAACGAAAAAATACCAGACAAAAGCAAGGCAGTGGTAGGTGGCGAGAGTAGAGATTTCCATGCTTCAGCCAAGAGTGACTGACAACTGCTCCAAAAGCAGCTTTTCTCTTAAGGTGCTCAGTGCTTGGGATAAGGCAAGGCAGGAGGGTTTACTTCAGAGCAGTCCTGGGACACGATGCCGCTTTGCTCCTGTCAAAAGGGAAAACCACAAGGCTGCGAACTTTGCTTCTATTTGTTTCCCTTTTCACTGTACAGATAGGCTGAGGGGTGTGGGGTGAGAAGAATAGGCTTATTCCCTGGATTTAAATGCTTTGCTCAAGATTAACAAAGATTAGTTGCAGAGTTACATAAGTTTTGGGTTGGGTTATTTTTTTTGCAAAAGTAGAGGGGAGCTTTGCTGCTGATTTTGTGTAACAGGCTGTCATGTGTCAGGCAGGGAATGAAAACAAGCAGCATTTTCCTCACTTGTAGCTGTATGTGCAGCCATGTCTCCAAATCAGCTTGGGAAGCCTCTGTGACTGTTTTTTGCCTTGTGCCAAAGAAAGAAGTGGGAAATGTAATGGCCTGTGAAAGAAAAACTAAGTTGATTTGTTGATAGGCTATGGAGGTGGCAAGGAAGCTGACAGGATTCATAGGCAAAGGTCCTTGGGGCTGAAAATCTCTGTGGTTGTTAACATTTATTTTTGTGGGAATAGTCTCTGCCACCTTTATGCAGCTCCCAGCAGCTGTGCATGGCAGGTTGGACAAACCCTGAGTCACTCTGAAGCTCTGGCAGGGATGGATATGCAGGGCAAAAGCCCCGGGTGACAAACAGGAAGTGCTGAGTAGCATCTCTTGCCTCTCTGCTTCTTTATTTGCTGCCAACCACCTTCAGACAGCCCCTGTTCCCTGGCACAACATCATCACATCATCGGGGTTGAGAAGAAGAGAAGAACCAATACAGAATGACCCTAAAATGAAGCAAACAAAAACATTCCCTTGAGAATGGCTGCTTTTCCTTCTCCTCCTGCCTCAGCAAGCAGCCATAACTAGCACTGGAAAGCACACACAGCATTTGCTAGAGTGTCCATAATTGCTGTGCTCCCAGCAGTAATTGCCACCTGAGTGTTTCACAGGGGCCTTGACAGGGAGCAGGTATCATGCCCCAGCCCACAGCTTGACCTTCCCAATGCAGGATGGGAAGGCAGGATTTTCTTCCTGCCCCTGCAGAGGCTGCCCTGTGAGCAGGGCTCAGTTTTGGCCAAGCAGACTGCATTAAGAGATCTCTTTTTCCTCCCCTTTTAAGTGACCTACAGACAGCATTGAGCAATCTGCTGTGTTTTGGTTTGGTTTGTTTTTATCTGGTTTTTATTTTTTTCTCCTCCTACTGGACACAAGGCTCCATGTGGGATAATTTCCGATGAACTCAGACAGCAATGTGTATGTTGGGAAACAGACCTTGCGCAAAAGCACTTCAGTATTCTCCTGTGTTTCATTGACTTCTCCCCTAATTCGGATTGCCCGCATCCAGATCCCCCAGGCATTCCAGCCACCACAATCCCAGAGAATTATTGCTGCCTCACTTAGGAAAAATGAAGATGTACAGCCTTCTGTGGTTGTTTGAGGTTGGAAGAGAAAACCCCCTGCCAGGAAAAAAAAAAAAGGCAAACAAAATGAGATTATGTTTTTTATACTCTGATACTAGTCTTTTCATAGAATCACAGAATAGTAGAATTATTTGGGTAGGAAGGGACCTTAAAGATGCTTTAGTTCTAGCTCCTCTGTCATGGGAAGGGACATCTTCCACTAGACCAGGTTGCTCAAAGCCTTCTCCAACCTGGCCTTGAACAATTGAAGAGATGGAACATCTACAACTTCTCCGGGCAGCCTGTTCCATTGCCTTACCACCAGTGTGGAATTTCTTCCTAATATCTAAGTTAAACCCATCCCCTGTCAGTTTAAAGCTATTCCCCCTGTCACTAAACGCCCTTGTAGGAAGTCCCTCTCCAGCTCTCTTGCAGGCCCCCTTTAGGTACTGGAAAGCTGCTCTAAGGTCACCCTGGAGCCTTCTCTCCTCCAGGCTGAACAATCCCAGCTCGCTCATTCTGTCTTCATAGGAGAGGAGCTGTAGCCCTCTGAGCATCTTTGTGGCCTCCTCTGGACTTGCTCCAACAGGTCCAAGTGCTTCTTATGAACAGAGCTCAATGGGATTACTACAGGTGGGGTCTCATGAGGGTGGCATAGGAGGCAAAATCACTTCCTTTAACTTGATGGCCACACTACATTTTATGCAGGCCAGGATATGTTTGTCTTTCTGGGTTGTAAATGAACATTTCCAGGCCATGCTGAGCTTCTTGACAGCAACCCCTGGACCTTCTTTAAGGGCTGCTCTCAATCCATTCTCCCCAGCCTGTATTCATGCTTGGGATTGCCCTGACCCAGGTGTAGGACCTTGCACTTGGCCATGTTGAACTCCATGAGGCTCACACAGGCTTCCCTCTCCAGCCTGTCTAGGTCCCTCTGGATGCCATCCCTTCCCTCCAGGGTGCTGACAACCCCGCACAGCTCGGTGTCACTGGCACATTGCCGGGGGTGCCCTCAGTCCCACTGTCTCACTGACAGAAATGTTAAGTAGCATCTGGTCTTGATACCAACTCTTTAGGAATGCCACTTTTACTGCTTTACACTTGAACATTGAGCTGTTGACCACAGCTCTTTCAGTGCAACTATTCAGTGAATTAGTTGTCCACTGACTGGGGCATCTGTCAAATTTGTGTCTCTCCAGTTTAGCAACACGGATGATGTCATGTGTGACGGTGTCAAATGCTCTGCTCTTGTCCTAGAAAATCTAGCAGAAAAGGGTTTTCATTTGCATTTACAGAATTTCTGGGTAGGGGCAGTGCTGTTATGAGCTGCTCTTCTTTGTCTAGACTCATCCCTGTGTCAAAAGGCAGGAAGAGAATAGAACTATGGCACGGAAGGGTCCTTTTTATTAATAGTTTGCATACCAAAGTCAACTGGCAGTCAGCTCTTTTAACAAGTAATCTTCACACCAGTCTTTCTGAGGTTGAGTGCAACTTAAAAAATGGGAAGGCTGAGCATTCTGCTCAGTAGGTGACTGAATGCATGCAAATGAATGCAAATGTATGCAAAATGGCAAGGTGTGTTTTTTCTTTTCTGGAGGATTTTGGCCAGTATGGCTGGGAAGGTGTCAAGCACAGTGACAGTTTTCTGATGTGGACATCTGTCCCTCAGACTGAGACCATCTGCTTTGTTTTCCTATATACTAGAAGGAAGATACATTCCCTTCAGCCTAGCTAAGGGATAAAATTTGGATGTAGAAACACCGCAAAGAAAGCATGAGCACCAAATAGGATCTGAAATCCAACACTCCACACTTCATGGAGTCCTTCTCATTTCACAGCCACTGCAATGCAGCAAACAAACACATGCGGAAGGTCAAGTCTTATGTCATCTCTCCATGGGTATGAACATTGACTGAAGGTTCAGTGGAATAGGAGTTTCAGCCCAAATCTTTTTGTACTGAGTGGAAAAAGGAAGGAGCACACTGGGGTGCAGCAGATGTGCTGCTGCAGATCTAGTGGGACTGTTCAGGGAAACACCATTTTCCATCTGCTTGGTACCACACCCCAGCTTGCATCTGCTTCTCCCCTGGAGCTGAGCCACGCTCACACACTCTGACAATGCTCCCAATCCTCTTCAGGGCCTCATCTGATTTGTGCAGCAATAGCTGACTTTGTGCTGAAGCAAACTGGGAGCTCCCAGTTAGTTCATTAACATGGTTCAGCTGAAGGGTAGAACAAGTAACTGGAGTGTAAATCACCTTGTGTCCACAAAATGTCCTCTGCTCATGCCCAGTTCTATGGGAGTGACTTAGGCCCCCTTGCTTGGCTGCACTGAAATGGGTTTGACTCACTCATGGTATTATATGGTTCAGGTACAGAGGTGACAACAAACAGTGTGAAGTGGCAATATCTTAGATGATTGTGTGTCTTCACTGATGGGCATGGTATTTTCAGGCCATCAAGCAGTCCCCAGTTAAGTCCATCATTACCATATAGTGTTTAATTACCACCTCAACCTCTCGCTAATGAAGCAGCTGATAGAAACAAATATTCTTGCTTCCTCCCCTCTGACAATTCTTTCAGAGACCAGATAGGTGCCTTTCAAAACTTCTTCAATATTTTTGCACTGGCAAGGTTTCCTTTCTGCCAGGGCAGCATCCAGTGATGGCAAAACAAACAAGAGCAAGACAGGAAATTACTGGGAGGTGACAGCTAGGATCAGGTGATAGGAACAGATTCAAAGCCCTGCAAAAACCTAGGAAAGCTTTGGTGACCAAAAAACCTGTCTTTGTTCTTAGCTCTCCTTCCTAGACACCATCTAAGAATAATAGACTGGTACAGAAGGGGGTCTTGCTTCTGCCAGAGTGATTTTATAAGGTGAAAAAAAACCACAAGGAGTTGGGCAAGTACATTCTTCTTCAAGTTTTTTGATGCATGTTTCTGTCCTTGACGCAGTTCTGCTATTTCACGCGTAGATTTCCTAGTTTGGTTGTTTTTAATTTACTGCTGCTGTCAGCTGGATTGCATTAGGGGCAGTATCCCTTGAAAGGGGGGCCCGGGGCAGTTCTTGTGCAGCATCCTCTGTGCAGAATGTGAATGTGTCTGGGGGCTCTGCTTTCCTCGTTCTGGCTCAGCTGCAGGTAGTGCAGGGGCCTGCGTGGAAGATGTGTTTTCTGACAAGCCCTATCTGAGAAAGCTTTTTAGCATGTAGTGTGAGCTGCCAGAGCTCTATGTCCCCAGGGACATCTACAATAACAATTCATTCTGTGACAGCCCCAATGTATGAAAGGAAACATAACTGACAAAACTGCAAGCTCGGCATAGTCTGCTCCAGGCATCATCAATTCCTGGGGCAAAGTCATGTGGTTGGTGTAACTCACAAGACTTAATTCTCTCTGGTTTTATTTGTCTTGGGCTTTGGTAGCTTCTGGGGGTTTGAGTTAACTTTTCTTCACAGCTGCGCGAGCAGCAAGTGTAAAAATATTTTAACTTCTAATAAAAGCTGAAGGCTTTGCCCAGCAATGCAGCAGTGACAGCAGCAAGTAATAAAGATTGATTAAAAATATTCTGAGAGATTTCACTATAAATCTGAGAACAAGCAATGCTGCAACATCTGCCTAATGTGTGGCAAGCAGGAAAATTTCACGGTTCTTAGACAGCTTATGCATCCTCCCCTCCTCTCTCTCATGTAAGATTAATATTTTTGATACATATTTTTAAGGAGAAGGCAGGAAGTGGCTTACCTCATCTCGATATCTTTGTTTTGAATTGAATTAAAAGGTTGTTCCAAAAAGCCAAAATTCAGGGGTATTTCTTAGTCCCAAAGGGATGACTGCTGTACAAGCAGAAATTGGATTCAGTAGTTAGAAGCAATTGCTTAGATTTCAGAGTTTCTCCTTCTCATTGAGTTGGCTTTTAAACTGTGTGTTTATTCAGACTGCTAATTGAAATATCACTTTGATCCAAGCTCAAAACTTCCTGTGTAACAATGATTTGACATTTCTGACTCTTTTAAATGAATGAAAATTATGACATTAATCAAAACAAAACCTTTTCAGCTAACAACTTGGATTCTAAAAGTAGATATGTTGAAATTAAAAAGCATTTTATCAGAAAAATGCTTTTTTATCTCATTATCTCCTACTCATAGGGGAAATTAGTAATTGTTTACCTTACCACCAAACCCCGAGGGTGTTCTCTCTTGGCAAGGTTAATATTGTTTAGAAATAAAAAGCACATTTTTCACTTATTTTCAACAGCTTCCAAGAACTTATATACATTTTAAAGAGATAGATAAGTTGCTTCCTAATTTTACCTTTTCCCGTTTCTGTCAGAGAGGCAAAATTAATATTCAGAAATAAAAATTAATATTCAGAAATATTGTGCACAAACAACCTGAAGTCCAGAGTGAAACACACCACAGTGCACTAGGAAAAAAAATGCCAGTGTATTTATCCTGCATACACAAAATATCACTGGTTCTCAGACTCTGTCCTTCTAGACAGTTATGTTGGGCAAGCTAAGATACTATTTATATTTTTTTTTCTGCTTTGCCTTTTCTAGAGAGGGCTCAAGAACTGGTCTGGTAAATAGATGTGTGTTTGATAACGTACTGCATATCAAAATTTTCAAATTTGTGTGGGTTTTTTTCATCTACCACTGAAACTCAGGAACTTCTAGGACAACACAATTAGAACTCCACGACAGAAGAGTTTCATAAATATTTATGACACAGAGAGCACCTTGGTGGACTGAAGGGATAAGAATTGCAGGTGGCAGAGTAGAAAAACCACAGAAGTCACTTTTCCATGACTAAGGAGACATTACTAACAGAATTTTTTCCACTTCCTTTTCAGAAGATAGCAGATCTAGCATGTTACGCTTAATGTGGTCTATTCATAACCATAACAAGTAATTATTCCACATACAAGGCAATAGAGGTCCAGCACTGACTCCACTAAGTGCTTGCTGAATTGGTGTCATTTATGTGCAACTCTATTTTAGATAACATTAGATTATCTATTAGATAATAAGATAAAGTCTTATCTATAGTGTATATTAGTATAGTAGCTAAATCTGTTGTCACAACCTTTGGTACTTAGATTGCAGCAAATGCAGAGCATGCAATTGCTTATCCCTGCATGGAGAAGTGCAATCCAGAGCAGTGAAATGGTGTTCCAGTCACATGGAAAGCTTCTGCTGAAATGTAAATTAGTGATTATTCCCATTAAGTCCTGATAACTCTGAAGCATGTTGGAGGAAAGGACATAATTCTGCAAGAGATGTTGAAGAGATACTGGTTTGCTTCCCACCACTGGTATCATCTTGATGGATGACTCAGTGGGTTATAAAACATGTGTAAATGCCACGAACTTCCTAAACCTGCTAGGTCCTTGGGACCTAGCAAATTGCCCAGAGTGGCAAGTACAAGGATCTCCTCTCCCTGGAGACACTAATATCCTTTGCACACCACATCCATGTCCGGTTCCTGCTCGCTAGCAGACATGGAAGAACAAAATAATTTTATCAGTCTGTCAAAGACAGGATAAAACAAAGGTTGCAATGTTTTACCGATGCTAACAACCTGTTAACAGGATAATGTAGTTTGCACCAGTGGGTTGATCTGACTGGTATTCTAGCAATGGGTACAGAGGGAGGGTTTCTACACAAGAACCACTGCTGTGGTTTTCACAAAAAATATCAGCAGTGCCTGACACAGCTTGTGGCTCTGAACCCTCCTCGTGTACTGAGCAGCCAGCTGCTAGAAGGCCCTCGCTGGAGCAGGGGTTACTCAGAGGGCTATTCTGGCTCAGGCACAGCCTTGACTCCCTGCTCAGCTCTCCAGGGAGGCACTGCCATGGCAATCAGGCTCTAGCTGGGCACTGTCAGCAGGCAAATGTTGAGTTTACCAAGTCAATGCTGCTCTCCATCTCCCTCCTCTCAAACAAAAAAGCAAATCCTGCAGCAAAAGCTGTGCGTGGTACCAATGATATCTCAGAGTCTTGGCTGTTGTTCCTCACCAGCAATGTATGAGTACTCCTGCAACTCTGAAGAGCTGGCAAATTGCCCCCTATTATTCAGACCCTTTACCCTGGGATGTTCTCTGAATTTTCTTGCCTCTTTGATGAAGATGGGATGGGGAAGGGGCAAGCCCTGCCCTGCTTCTCCAAGCTGAAGTGGCCTGCTGCCTCCTCTTCATTTCTTCTTATCCTGATCACCAGGACCAACCCCCACATAAAGATGTTTCCTAACACCAGCACCTTTCTGAAGGTGTCCATCCACTCCCTCCATCTTCCTCTTAGTTGTCACATGTATCCACACTCACTGTAGTTCCTAATTTTCACAGGTCTTCCCTGGGTGGCTTTTCCTACCTCCTCAAAGTGCAGCGGTGATGTGTATTGCCCAAAGAGCTATGCCAGACATGACCAAGTTCTGGCCCACAGCACCTACCTGCAGCGCTACCTGTGAGGGAGGTGGCAGTGCAAGCACTTTGTCTCTTCTTCTGAGCCTGTCTCTTGCTCTGCAGGCTGTGCTTGGGCACAGCTTGAGCTTGCCCTCTGCAGGGGACTGAGGTGATGGGGAGCCCTGTGCTTCCTGTAGCAGCTGTGGCTTACCTTTGCTGTATTTTCAGTGCTGAAGAGGAGTGCCTCCAGTTTTTGCAACACTTCATTTGATTACTGGTCAGAATAATCAGATGTATTTGTGAGGAATTTGAGGCTGGAATAAGGCCATTTGGTATGAAACTCCTGTGCTGCCTCCTTTTCCCTTCCCTCTGAAACCATGCTGTGCTTCATCAACACTAGATGTGTTTGCAGAATCTGAACCTTCTCAGTCATGTGCTTTGGCTGCTTAGTGAAAACATAGGTAGTTTGTACACCTTTATGTTTCTGGAATCAGCTGATGAAGGGAGGCAGTGTTTGCTTTTCACTTCCCATCTCAAAGCCTTGGAGTTTTCATGCATTCTTGCCTCCCAAAAGTGGGGGTGGAAAAAAAAAGTGGGCCCTTGCCAAATTCAAGATGCTGGTTATCAGCTAATTCTACTGTTTACTGTTCATACAGTGAGAGAGCTGCTTGTGTTTGGCAGTGAGCTTGAGTTCATCTGCAGAGTGCAGGACAGAGCTGCCTGCTTGTTTTCTTCAGGAGCTTTCTGCTGGTGTTTAATTGTAGCAATCAGTGGCAATGTGCAGTACTGCTTTCTCTCTGTGTGTTCCAAGACCCTTTGAGGAAGGAGGGTGTCATCTCCCTTGCTTTGAAAAAGGAAACCTGAGTTTCTAGACAAGCAGTGCAGGTGTGCTGGTTCCAGTACATTAGATGGAAGCTGGTAAAAAGACAAAGAACTGTTAGGACTTCAGAGAGTTTTGTTTCTTCCCAAATTTTGCCCCATGCTGACATGGACTGATGCTAAGTGGTGCTGCTGCAGGTGTCTGAGAGCAGGAGTCAGTCTTGTGATGACTCCTTTCAGTGCTGGTGATCAAGGCAGGAAATATATGGAGGGAGAAAAAAAGGAAAAGAGTGTAAAAATAATCAAAAGTACCCCAGATCTGGATGAGACTTTCCCTGAGTACCATCAACACTGGCCTCATCCTAGCTGAGCTGGCATTTTCCCAGGATACCACACCTGGAGCTTTTCTTACAGACAAATGTACATGGGTCTGGGCAGTGCTGCCTTGCAGTGGTGCTGCTCTGGCATGGAGAGCAGTGCAGTGTCACCTAAGGAGGTGCCAGTGCCAGCCCTCTCCGCACTCTGGGCTGCCAAGAGGAAATATCAGCCTCTGCGTCATTAGTGACAACTTCATGTTGTTGAACTAGTCTTTGATCCCTTCCTCCTCTGCAAAACTGCTCAGTGGGTGGTAAATTAATCCCTGGAGTTTAGCCCAGCACGTATGCAGAAAGCACAGGGGGAAAAGTAGGTGATGCTGTCCTGATGCTGAGAGCCCAGAGCTTGCCTGTGGCCTCGGTTTTAGCTCAGTGTTGTGCCACTGACTTGGGCAGCAGAAGCTCTCACAGCCATGTAACGTCAGCACAGTCTGTGCTTCTTTCCTCATGCCTGCTGGTGCACTCATACAATAAGCATGAATCCAGATACCTCTGCTCTTCTCACTAAATGCTGTAGTCGTTGTGGAGTAAGAGAACCTGGTTTGGTCTACCCTGGCTGAAAGTTGGTACTGTCAGCTAAGTGGGCTCAGTGCTGGGGAACTGGGCAGTATTGCTTCATGAGGAAACCAGAAGCAAACAAAGCAGAATGACAACTGAGGAATTACTAAATAGCAAATCTAGTTGGTTAAAGGAAGGGACTTGCAGTTCACACAACAATGGGAGGAACAAAGACTGCCACATTAAAAGGATGAGCCTTCCCAGATTCATGCATTTTGCTCTTCTACCCTGTTCTTCATCTTTCTCTCCTCTCCATTGGGATGTAAATTTCCAAACTCAAAATCTAATGTGTTTTAGGACACTCAAAGGGGAAAGAACTTTTGCTCTGCATGTGACTGGAAAATGGAAAAAATAGACTCTTAACATCTGAAAGGTTATAAGCTTTGTAATCTGCTAGCCAGCTTGGTGTGAGAGCTGAAGCAAACTGATGCTCTTCTAGAAGAAAGGCTTTGCTGAGACCCCAGTGGCTGGATCAAACTACTGTCTGCTGACAATGTCTAGTTCAATCCCACTAGCTGTAGCTAGGATGTGGCACATGACTGCAGCACATGCTGAGGATGCTTTGAAGTGTCTTTTTTGCTTTTATTTTTGCTTTTTTTAAAAAAAAAAATCGAGTTGTAAAGCATGCAGTTCAGGAAGGTCAAGTATCACATGTGAATATTGCTGACTGCACAGCACAGTGAAGGTCTGTGCTGAATGAAGTTGGGCCTCTGGTTCTTTGCAGATATTTGGTAACAACCTTGAGCAGAGCATCTTTTCTTTTCACAACAGTTCTTGTAATTCAGCAAATGCATATTCCCCTCAAAGAGAAATCTATACACTCTGGCAATTGCTATTTTTGTGTAAAGCTCTATTTCACTTGTTATTGCATAAGAGTTAGACTGTGTACATTTTCAGGGAGCTTGTCCAAGGCAGAGTAGCTACTCTAAAGACAGCACCATGGGATAATGACTTCCAGACTGTCCAAATCTACATTCCTTCAAGCTTCCCCATCAGTGCAGTAATAAAAACTCTGAGCCACCTGGGCTGCATCTGTACAGTGTGGGAGGTAGAAACTGGTGCACCCTGCAGCCCTGCTCCCCTGGCTATCCAGATGAGTCTTTCTGTTGAACTTCCCTCCCGCCTCACGCCCAAGTGTCCTTCCAGTGGAGCCCTAAGATGCATCCTGATGGGGTGTGTGCACACGGGCAAACAGGGCATCATCCATGGAGGTAGCAAAGGCTGGGTCATGCTGGAAATGGTTTCCATGAACACACTGAAAGTCAATTAGGAGAGGTCCTGCAAAAGACTGGAAGGGCTCCTTCCCAGGACAGCTTTTGCAGGTTTGGGACCCACAGCTGGCAGAGGGATTTGCTAGTGCAGCTTTGCATTGCTCTGCCAAAAGCCAGTTCCAGGGGAGAACTTGAGCAGAGTGAAATTGTAGTGTAAAATACTGAGCAGATCTGAGCCACACCAAAGATGGCTTACACCTTCATGGAACAGAAGCTTGTTTCCCAACAACACAAAAGTCAGGGCATGGGAGGACTTTGCTACAGATTAATGAAAATGTCATCTAAGGGGAGTAATCAGATGATAAAAAAAAAAAAAAAAGAAAGCTAAGCTGCCCTAAAGCTGATTCTTCTTCCACAAAACTAGTTTTTGTGACTTCTAAGTGACTCCACAAAATTCCTGGCTATGCAGGACTTGCAGAAGCCACTCCAGTAGTGGCTCCAGCTTACAGCAGAGAGAAGATAACAGATTTTGCTAGCAAGCCTTGTACAGTGGGGAGAAGCAGACAAGATCCAAGAACGGAAGCCCTTCTTTCAATCTACAGCAGGAGCCTTGCATTTCAATGTTGGGACTTTGAATACATACAGTCAACAGCAAATGGATATCTTGTTCACTCTTTGATATTTTTTCTGAATATATGGTAGAAAATATTAAATAATGCCAGAAATAGATATGGAAACGTGGGAGAACATAGTTTTGAGTGGGCCCTGGACTGACTCAGTAGTGCAGAGGTCTGAGCATCTCTAAATGATGAGTTTGAGGATTGCAAATCTAAAGTTAGCTATGCAATTCTGTGGGACATGCATGGACTCTTAAAAATTTACTTGAAGTGTCTTTTTGCAGTGCAGAAATAAGCTGTCTGTTCTGTGTAATTGGTTTCACTAAGTGTACCTTTTTCAATGAGCCTCAATGCTTAGATTTGAATTTAGGTCACTGAGAGAAGTTTGGCTGGCAAGAAAAGTTGAAGTCAAGGATTCAAAAATATAATGAGAACTACAGGAAGAATATAGGAGGGCAAGGGAGAAAGCAGCCTAAAGGGATGAAAAGAGGAAACAGCAAACAATCTCCAGAAAGTTGGATCATAACTTTATCAAAGTATTTTGCTTTTCAAATGTAGAAGATAACCTGTGCAAGTAGGTGGTTAGGAGCAGCAGTTCAGAATGGCCTTGTTACCTTTGGATATTGATTCCTTAAAGGAAGATGTACTACCAAGGCTTGGTGAAGCAGGGAGGGAGAGTCTGTCTTCTGAAGTCCCTGTATTTATTTCAATATGTAATGTCCATCCATGTGGATGACAAGCTGAATGGCCTTACATGGGTTGTTCCATTTCTATCAGATGCCCTGATGGAAGAAGAGTCTCTCTGCACTGGACTTCTGTATGAAACCCTAGTGATTGATAACCACTCTTCAGTCAGAACTCACATTTGACCTGTAGGCTGCTTTTTCTTTGGCTAAGGCCCTACCCAAAGCAGGGTGAATTGAAAGCTTGAGTAAATCCAGTATATTTCCAGGGTGCTGCTAAGGCTCTGGAGATGCAACTGGAATTAGACATTAATGAAAATGGCAAAGCATACACATATCAGCCTTGTCCCCAAACCCGGACCTGGCCTGCCCCCAAAATTAGGTGATCCTACCAGCTGCCTGAGCGGATGCTTGCTCTGCACTAAAGTGTTAATCCCTTTGCCCTCATTTGCCTTTTTTTTTGTCCTAAGGACCTCAGGAAAAGCTCTCTTGATGCTACTCCCTGGAACCTGCTGAGGTCTGTGTGTCCCAGTGTCAAAACTAACTCATTTCCCTTGTTTCTCAACTGTTGAGAAGAAACAACAGATAGCAATCAGTCTTTTCCTCTCCCTCAATAGCACCCCCCCTCTTTTCCTAAATGTTGGAGACTCCATGTAATCCTATCTTTCCTCTGTTTCTGGTGGAACCTTCCACTGAGGACAAAACTGTTTTATTTGGGAGGTAGGGATACAGAAAGTAGGTGTCATTTTTCACTTTTGTTTCTGTTCTGGTAAACCTTGTTTGAAAGTCGCTTGAAGCTCACTGGCCCAGAGTGTTTATTTTGGAGAGAATGCAATTCCTATTAAGCCACAGCGGTAATTGTATGTAACGTACTTTTTTTAAGTGGATAAGTTATCCACAAATCCCAGAGGATGATATGTCTTTCAAAGAAGATGCTGAAGAGGGCCAAGATTCCAAGAGTGCTGTACAAAGGAGACAGTGTCATCAGAGGGTGAACAAAATAGAAATGTTTGCTAGGGGAAAAGAACCAACCATGCACCCTTGTGTTTGCAGGCCTCTTTTTATTGTTACTTTGTACCTGTCCCAGACTTTCCCCTGAGCCTTGAATGTATTTGTTTTGCTTGCTGTTTGTTGTGGGCACAGTGAAGAAAGGTGATGTGACCTGTGTGGTGTGGGGCCAGTGCCTCACCTGCAACCTCAACCTCCCCCTTTTCTGGGCTTCCCACCTCAGGTACCTCTTGGGCCCTTCTGGAGTGGTTGAATTTGGGATGCACAAATGAGGGCATAAATTGAAATGGATGAGGTGTTGTGCTCAGACACACTACTGGGCTGTGATGTTAAGTGCCTGCTCCGCAGGGCTGTGCAGCCAGGGAAGGCAGTGACTGCTGCTGCCAGCTGGGAAAGTGGTCTTTAAAATGGAGAGCGTTAGGTGGGGCTTCTCCTTCTGTTTTCTTCCCTTTTTTTTTTTTTTTAAATAAAGAAATAGAAAGTTTTGAGACTCTCCATCTGCCTGGAGACTTTGTAAGCCGCGTTTTTTCAGGAGTTATCATTTTTATCCTGCCTCTTATCCCTCACAGCCTCGCTGCCTTTTTGGGCTCTGCTCCATCCCTCCCCACCACCTTCTCTTTATCCCTTTTGGACAAACTGCAGCAGCGTTTGCCTCGGTTAAGAAAAGTGGGGCTAGACAGGGTTGGGCAAGGCTGCTGACTTGTCAGAGAACGGGCGGCGAGGAGGAAATGTGGCCGCAGCTGAGTTTATTTTGGAGACCGCCCACGGGTGCCCTGCCCTTTGCTCGGGGCGCTGACACGGGCTCCAGCTGTGCCGGGCACACCAGCCCTGCTCGTGGAGGAGGGCAGATCCTGGAAATCCCCAGCGCAAAACAGCAAGCGCTGCATTATTGTATTTCAGCCTGGGACATGGAAGCTATGTGGTTTTGTTTTTTCTTTTCCTTCCCTATTTTTTTTTTTTTTAAATTTAGAACAGAAGAGAAACTGCAGACCTGAGTTTAAAAAACCCGAACACTTGCATTCCTTTCATTTTCACACGTATGTCATGATTTGGGTAATCCTGCCGTTCTGACGGAGCGGGTTTGAATGTGCACAAGCTGAGGAAAGCCAGCACCCACTGGGATGGCCCGGCGGGAGCACTGAGCTTCCCAGCGCTGTGCCCTCCTCGGGTCTTGGCTTCCCCCTCGGCGCAGGAAAGGGGCTGATGCAGCCGAGAGCTGCAGATCATTCTGTGCGACAGCTGCAGATCATTCCAGAAAGCCCATCCTTGGGCCGGAGCGGGGCGGGGGAGCTGTGGCTTGTTTTTGTTTTGCTGTCCCCGGGCATTGAGCATGCTGCGGTCCTGGTGACTCAGGGTCCGGGTGGTGCTCCAGCGCTGGAGGAGGGCTGCCCGCAGCCCGGGGAACCACGGGCCGACGTAGGCGCTGAGCTCAGGATGGGGATGTTCCTCCTCCCGCCACAGAGGAGCCAGGAAGATCCCCGTCACCCCTGACAGTGGTTAGGCACTAGGCACACGTATTTACAAAGGTCTTTGCAAGTACAGCTGAAAAACAAACTGCCCTTGCTTTTTTCCCCCTTTGCTTCTTCTTTTTTTTTTTCTTTCTTCTTCCGTGCAATACTTAAAAGTCCCCTGGTGCTTCAGCCTCCCTCGTAGCACTCCCACAGCTCCTCTGCCAGCATCTCCCTTCAAACCGCAGCGGAGCAATTACCGCCGCTGCTCCCAGGGCGCTGCTTCCCAGAGGGAGCAGTGAGGGGTCCCCGGGAGATCTCCCCACTTAGGTTTACCAAGGATGCTGCATCGGGGAAATCCCATGTGCCTCCTACAGGAGTAAATCAGCCAGGCGTGCTATGCACCGCATGTGTGTGTGCATATACATGTGTGCCTATGTACAGAAAGATATTATTTAGTGGCATAAGCCCTCATTAATGGCAATGGGATTTGTGTGGTTTACAGCCCCTAGGAAGCTATTTGGTAGCTTACTCCTAATTTGCAAATCTTTGAAGCCAATCGCCGTACCTGGTGATTAAGGGGTTTTTTTGCTATAATCCGGTGCAGAGAAAAACAGAGGCCTCTCAGTGGTTTGCATGAAAAGGCTGCTGAGCGGGTCCTGTGATTCACGGGCCAAAAATAATGTGTTCTATTTAAACAACGTTCGCTCTGTGATACAAACTGACAAAAGCCAGCGAAATTTAAAGGGACCCTGTCAGATCGGGTCTAAAAATAACCCCAGCCAGCTGTGTTTTGGTGAGTGGGCGTGTATGCTCATGTGCTGTGCTCCCTCTGCTCTGCCAGTCTTGTCCTGGACTGTGGTTTTTTTTCAGGAACAGGCTAATATGACATTTGAGCTTTGCCATCTGGTCGTTCAGTGTATGAAATTACTCTGTTCTGGGAGAAAGGGTCTGGCTTTGGCGTGGGAAAGAGCACCCTCATCCTTGGCCACAGCACAGCCCCACCTCCCTGAAGGAGGTGAAAAGTTGCTGGTGTGGGATTTAGCATCCCCAAAAGGATGTTGCAGCAACACTGCTGGGTATCATCCTTTAATTCAGCAGGATGGTGGCAGCACAGGGTCTCATCCACACCTGATCTTGTGGTGTTTAGTAGGAACCCTCAAGATGGAGCTGGACTCTAACTTGCATCTCCCTGGGCTTTGGAGGCATCTCTTTCTTGGGGAGTGCTGTGACTCTCACTTCCCTACAAGCACCTGTGAGATGGGCTCCTCGTCATGAGATAGCTCCTATTTCTCGGATAAGGCTCACTTTGAAACTGGGATTCCCCTTCTGCCAAAAATACCCTGTAGCATAAACAGGCATAGCTCTGCCAATTTTCACCTTGTCTGACCTCACCTTGCTCTTCCCAGGAAACTAATCTAGGCTTTCTGCCTCTGTCAATGTAATCATTCCCCATGCCCTGTCCTCCTCCTGGGCATGTGAAAAGATGCATAGAAAGAAATATGCGCATAATACCTGTGTATATGTGTGATGCAGCTGCCTCGAGGAGCAGAAGCAGGCTTCAGTTGGTTTCCTCATCTAAAGAAGAAATGGAAGATGAGAGATGGGTATTTCTCAGTACCATCTATCCCTGTGCTGTATTTCCCCCAAGTCCTGTCTTTTAAAGTCAGAAATGGCAATAAACAGCTGCTGGGGAATTCCCTCCTGCAGAAACCTCAGTAAAACACCTTTGCCCCGTATCCAGGAGCAGCTGCCCTGTTTGCTCTTCCCCTTCCCATGCACCCACCCAATTTTTTGCTACCCTTTCTGCACTCTTGATGTTTCTCTTGCAGAAGTCCCTGCCATCACTGGCAGTAGGGTGTTGAGCATCTCCTTCCCCCTTGTATAGAAACTGCAAACCCCAAAAGATCCTTAGATCTTCCCTGCCAGGCAAAGGAAAAAGGTTGAAGATGTGCAGCATCTGGACAACTTTCCCCTTGCTGCTACACCAGGAGCTGGGTGCAGGATTGAGATTCTCTTTAACTATCCCTTCTGAATTTTTTTATGTTAATTCAAACTAACATTCCCAGATTGCACTATTCTTGCCTAAAATATTTACAATAATAAAACTTAAATCTTCCTCTCAGCATGCTTCAGTGTAACTGGAGCATTTCCATCCCACTCTTTTTCTTGAGGGTTTAGATATAAAGTCAGGTACCATGACTGGCTGAAATCTGAAGCAAAGGTGGCTTTGGAATTAAGTTAAACAACTTTATTTTAGCACACTGAAACTGTAAATACTGCTATCAGATTCCCTTTTGGTATTGAAAACATTTACTTTTTGATGTTATTTCCAAAACAAAATGTCAGCAAAACTTGACATCTTGGCAGGATTTTGTGCTTCTCTGATTTTGCTCTAAGGCTGTTTTCCAAGGGAAGTTGTGCTCTTCCAGTGGTGGTTTTGCTTTGCTGTACACTCACTGCTTCAGTCATCTCCCACATGGGAGTGAAATGTGCATTTTGCTGAGACAATATAATAAAACTGATTACAAATGAGGCTGACAATAGGGTATTTATAGAGATGCTTATATTCTAGTAATTGATTTTTTTTTCCTAGAGCATACTTGCTTGATTCTGGGCTTGTAAGTGTAGTACAGGACACCAGTGTCCAAGGATGAAGAGAACATCTGCTATCAGGAGAAAAGTGGCAGATATTCAGAATATCAGATAGCCTCTGGTGTTCTTCCAGGTGTTCACTGAGGGGGAGAAATAAGAAACCTTTCATTTTGATCTCATTGCTGGCACCGAAGTGCCAATGGAATTCAAAAGAACTTTTCATCTTAAGAAGGAGAAAGGAAACTTTCAAGATGTTCCTCCGAAAACAGTTAAATGGAAGACATCCAGATTATGATCTTTCACATCCACTGGTCTAATTCTAGGAAAGAAAGAGGGACCAGGGAGAAGAAAAATAATTCTAAAGCACTTTTGACTTGGTATCATCAAATTGCACACTGTTCATCAGCATGAATTCATTATTTGCCTGAAAAATCAGAGGTCAGAGCAAGTGTTGCAGAAAGCTTTTACAAGAAGTCAATTCCAAATTTCTACCAGAATGCATCCTGGAATACATTTCTGGAATACATCCTCCTTTTCTGTTTACTGTCTGAAAATGGATTTAATGATGAGAGAGTTATAGAATTAAAACCAAAGGAAAAAAAAGGGGAGGGATGGCAAAATCACAAGCAAATATCAAGTAGTCTCAAAAAAACAGATTCTGAATTCATCATAATCATAAGTGTAGAGTTTTTTTCCAAAAACTATGGAGTTAATCATTCAAATACAGTAAGACACTGCCTGATTTGTGTGTTCAATCAAGACTAATCACCACAGCTTGAATTTTGAATATTAAATGTTTGTGGAGTCTGCTCACAAATTATGTGCATAATTTTTGTCATGTAGATTAAGTTATTTGATGAATTATGTCAGACGACACATGTCTAAAAGTTAGGAAATTCTGAAACAAAATGCACACAGAGAAAGAGAGAGGTAATTTTCTATGAGTAGTTCATTCATTCCTGAGTTTGATTCCAAGATCTTCAGGTCTTAATTTTTCATCAATAGCAATTGATGTGCGACTGAGTTTTTGCTGGGTAACATTAAGGGGGAAGCTTCAAAGTGAAGATATTGGGAGTTGCTGTCTGCTGCTATACTGCAGAGCTGCTTCCTTGGAGCTGTGTAGCCACAGACTGTTTGGTTTCCTGCATCTCCTCCTCATGTTGCTGCCAACTGCAGCCCTGGGAGGTAGGCAGAGCTAGTGGAAATTGAAATTGCAGGAGTAAAACAAACAGCCTTTGGTATATGAAGCTGATGGTTAGTCAAGTGGAACTAGGAATTAGATACTGGCTTGCTGAATCAGAGAGAAGCAATGGCTTGATTAAAGAAACTAAAGGGAGTTGGTAGGTGAGAGACAGTAAATGCAGGAGTTCATCAGCGTGTGAAACCAAATCAAGCAGTGAATGACAGAGCAAGAAAGAATATGAAAACACTGTGTAAGACAAAGAATCACAAAATAGTTTATGTTGGACAGGGACCTTAAAGATAACCTAGTTTCACTCCCCTGTCACAGTCAGGGACACCTTCCACGAAACAGATTACTCCAAACTCCACACAACCCGGACTTGAATACTTGGTGGCAAGTGTTGGATGCAGCTGTGCATGGGATATCCATGGCTTCTTTGTTGACTTCGGGGAAAAAGATGCAAAGAGTACGGTGCTGCTCTAGGGCTGTGTGAGCTGGGTTTAAATATGTGTTCTTCAAAGTGTGACTGAGGTGCTCTCACTGCTTTGTGAGATACAGGGATGATTTATCAGTGTCTGGCTGACTGCTTCCCTGGGGTGTCCTGGCCTTTCCTTGGAGTGAAGCATTTTAGCATGCCTGAGGTTTGTGTGTAGATAGTATTTGTTGCCAGTAGAGGCAGGCAAATTCTGTGCCTGTGCCTCACTGTGAATCCCTCCTGGCTTTACTGGGCATCTGAGTGTGGCTGTTGTCTTGTGCCCCCTCGGCTGGGTAGCATCATGCAGGAGGGATATTTTATATGTCATATCAATGTGTCACAGCTGAAGCCCATCTCTAGGGTGTGAGCTTTTTGAAGCAGCATGATTCAGATTTTCTAATGCATTTTATAGGGTTAAGGACAAGAGTAATGCTGTGATTTGCACTCTGCTTACAGGATAGACTGCACAGTTAATTGAGAATTTCGTGTTTTGGCACATTTTGTGTTTGTGGAAAAAGTCTGGAAAAAGCCCTGACATAACAACCAAATGTGTATGATAGAAATGAAAACATATGCAGTATCTTTTCCAAAGCATTGATTTTGAAGCAGTTTTGTCAACTTAAATTTCTCCTTGCTGTGGACAAACACAAAAAACACTACAAGTATCTCTGTAGGGGAGCCCTGGTCCTCCTATTGCCACTGACTTCCTGTGACCTCCAGAACAAGGAGTCTTCTGATGCTGTCATCATTTGCATTCTTAGGAATGTGTCTGTGATTTGCCACAAATTAGGCAATGATAGGCAAAGAAATGCAGAAGATATTTCTCTCTCTCTTCCCTTTTTTTTTTGAATTCCAATGTCAACAGCTGGTTTTCATACAGGATTCTGTCCCCTCCCTATTTCAGTCTTTGCAATTGAGTTACCCAGTTACACTTAAGTGTGAATAAAAGTGAAATTGACTTACAGTAATTTCACGATTACAAGCCGCACTGACTATAAGCCAAATCTCCGGATGTCGGCAACATTTCGTTCTTTGTTCATACACAAGCCGCACCCAATTACAAGCCACTCTGTCGTTCGCAGCGAGGACCCGCGTGCAACAAAGTTGCCAATTAGTAATAGAATTGCAAGATCGCGGGGTTTACTGGCTCGGCTCGGGCCGTGCGGGCTCAGCCCGCTCAGGGCTGCCGACGGGGCCAGGTGGCCAGCCTGACAGTGCTGCTCAGGGCCGGCTGCCACTGTCGCAGGGCTCACTCGCCCTGGCCCGGCGCTGCCCCGCGGTGGCAGGCAGGGACAGAGCCCGCCGGCACCCATGGCGGCGGCGGCAGGAGGGGATGGAGCCCGCCTGCTCCTGCGGCGGCAGGTGGGAGCAGGAGCCCCCCGCCTCCCCCCCGGGCTGCAGGGCCGGCAGGAGGGAGCCCCTGCCTCCCCCCTAAGCCATGGGGATGGCAGCACAGAGGTCCCCGCCTCTCTCCCGGGCTGCACTGCCTGAAGGAGGGAGCTCCCCCGCCTCCCCACTGCCACCGCGCTGCCGGCAGGAGCCCACCTCCACCTGCTGCGCAACACAGTAACCAATTTGTAACAATCGCGCAATCCTGGGTTTTACTGGCAGGTGCTTGTCTCAGCACCTCGGCTGCACTTCCGGGGTTGGAAATTTCAGAAAATTTTTCACATATTAGCCGCTCCTGAGTGTAAGCCGCATTTCCGGTGTGGGAGCAAAATTTTAGTCAAAATGGTGTGGCTTATAATCGTGAAATTACTGTAATTACCAAAACTGAGATACAAAGCAAATGAAAAATATAAACTGACACAAACCAAAAGGATCATACTGATTTTTTTTTCATTCATGAGGCAATAACACTAATTATTAGCCCATTTATTTGGGCTATTAATGTCACACCATCCTTCTAATGAAGGATGATTAAGTAGGATAGCAACTGGGATAAGCAAACCTGTAACACAAGACAAGATTGTTTTAAAAGTGCAGTCACTACAGTGAAACAATACTGTAGATCCCCCTGCTAGCAGTAAGGCAAGGAGGCCACAGTCTTTCAAGAAAAGCCCATAATTTCAGTCCCCAGCTGCCCCAGACACCTTCTTGAGTAAGACTCACACCTCAGGGCAACTCATTGTGGTATACTTTTACAAAAAGTCTCAGAGAGCAAATTGGAGGCTTTGTTCTCAGTCTGCTGAAGCCCAGAGAGATGACTCCTAATTGTTTCCACTCATGCTGGAGCAGGGATATTATTACACCTAAAAACAGGAAAACTGGAAAGTCCTGGGGAATCTGTGCCAGCTTCCAAAGAGTACTTTGTTGAGCATATGGTGAAAAAAGTTTCCTAAATAAGGGACAATTGTTTGAAAATCTTGTTACCACCACAAGTCAGTAAAGTCCGCAAGTTCCACAAGTTAGCAAGCTGCAATTCAAAAAACAAACAAAAAACCCACCGAAAACCAAACATAAATAAAAAACTTTAATAAAATAAAAAACCCACCAATAATCAGGCAAATAAAAATACGAACAAGCAAAACCCCCCAAGAACAACCAAACCCCCACCTCCACTCCCAAAAGAACAGTCCCAGGGTTAATAATAATATGCAGAACTGCACTAGTATATGCTATCAAAATTCAGAAATGTATGTACTGGTGGCTGAAGGAATCCCCAAGTGGGGAAGATTGGTGAGGATCTGGTCAGATAACCCCATTTTTAACCACTTCTTCATTCTTACATGGGCTTGTATTTCCCCACGGGAAGAGCGGAAAGGTGGCTGAACTGAAACTTGCCTAGTCACTCCTTTGTCCGCAAAAACACCCATCTGAGCCATGTAAAATTTCCAGCTCTGTCACCCCTACTGCCCCTCGTGATGGAACAAGATGATTAGAAAGTTGTCTGTGTGGTTATTGGATATCTTGGTAAAGGGCTCCCTCCATCTCGGTAATTCCCTTCAATGGCCCAGTGCCACTGGCAAAGCGTGGGTGTTTGGAGAGGCAAAAAAGGTATAATGCAGAGAAAAGAGAAAGTGGGTTTGTTTCTCTCATAAGAAATGAAAGGAATGATTGCTGCCATGGAAGAAATGAATGCCCACCCTGATCATGCAGTATCTTCAGGCTTGCTTCATTTTCCCTTATGTGGGAACCTATCTGTGATCTATGGGATTTATTTCTTGTGGAAATAAGTTTGGGTTTGAGTAAGATAAGGTACTTTTGTGCATTTTCATGAGGTAAACAAATGCTTCTGAGTGCACAGATACCCATCTTCGCAGATACTCAAAAGTCTTCTGGACATGGTTCTGAGCTACCACCCTTGAGTGACCTCACTTGAGCAGGGGAGTTTGATCAGACGATCCCCGCAAGTCCCTTCTCATCCCAACCAGGCTGATGTGCTCAGCCTCCAGAGTTTTCACTTAAAGCTTGCAAACTTCCCATGTCTTCATGGGGAAAGGATGGGTGCCAGTTCCCAATAACTTAGTATTGGAAAGAAAGAGGGAATACTAAGAGTGGCAGAGCCTTTTCAATGCCTCAGGGTAATGAAAAGTGAACTCCCTTTGTTTTAGACCATGCTGAAGTAATTGTGTTTATGCTTTCTCTATTGATAAATGTCTCCCTAACTCTGGCTGTGACTTCTCATAACAGGAATATCAGGGGAAAAGATTAAATATATGTCTAGCAGCACAACTAAACTAACAAAAAACCCCACCCTCAATGCAGCCTATTTCAACCCAAAGCTTGGAATACAAAAGGGGAAACGTGCCAGAATCCACTTTGTGCCTTTAAAAGCCATTCTTTCTCCACAACCTACCTCACCCGCTCTGGAGCAAATAGAGGAAGAACAGGATTCTGACTTAGGGGGTTTTCTGTTTGTTTGTTTTGGGTGGTTTTTTTTTTTTTGGCGGTGGAGGGGGATTGGTTTTTTTGTTTGTTTGTGTTTGGTTTTTTTTAAGTTCTTTTTCAAAATCAGTTGAAATCTGTCTAGGGTTTCTCTGACGCTTGCAGTGCAGGCAGTGTTCATTAAGTTAGGGAAACCTGTAATGTCACCCCCACCTTAGCAATAGCAATGGCTGAGGTAGGCAATTAATGAGTACCTGCTGCTGCTTCTGTGTTTGCTGAAGGCCCTGGGGACATTAGAATATAGCCTTTGCCAAAGACAATGCAGGAGAGGCACTTTATTTTGGAGACAAGTGACATGATAAGCTGAGAACTAGTTAGAGAAAATACATGAAGCATGGAGTGTTGAAACTCCACTTAGCAGAGCCTTCCTGGTTCTCAGTACTGTCAAGGAGTATTTTTGTGGAAATTTAGAACTACAGCATCTCAAACTCTTCTCTAAATGTATGGTCCATTTCTCTTCTTCTTAAAAGAAAAAAAAAAGGAAATTTTTTTCAATCTATCACTTAAGGATAGCAGGGAGTCTGGTGGACCTCTGCTTTCTTGCTGGGGAAGTGCCGGATGTGGCAACTGGGAACAGTGTTGTGGAATGACTAATGGAAAGGGAGGTACTGTAATTTGGCATCCTCCATGGCACATGAGCAGTCATTTTAGAGATGCTTTTTCCATAGGGACGAATGTCAGCATTGCTAGCACTTTTTTCTTTTCTGGTTGTAATCAGCTTTGTGAACAAGACCCAAAACTGCATTCACAACTGACCTATACATATATGCATGGCATACAATTGATGTGCAGGCTTCAAAATAAATTAAAAAACCAAATTGTTGTTGTGATTGTTCTTGTTATAAAACAATTTTATGATTCCAGAATTTTACTGAAGGGATAATATGTTGTTTCTCAAGCAGAAAAAAAACAACCAAACCCTGCAAATGAAAATGAAATGTAGAGTTTTCCACCTGGCAGATCAATAGCTTTTCAACATTTTCCTTTTCTTGTGTTTCCCAAGTGAATGCCTGTTATTTGGAAGCATAACAAAAATAAGACAGAAAATGACTGTAGGAAAATTCGAAGCTAAGTCTTTCATTTAAACAAATGTAACACACAAAGAAGCGATGAAATCTGTTTTTTTTTTTTTCTTTGAGAAAATAAAGTGAACAATGCTGTGTTACTGCACTGCACTCTTGATTTGTGTGTGTTGGACTGAGCAGGCCTTTTTCTAATAGCAAGCAAATAGCTGGAGTCAGTGTCTGGAAGAGCATGCTCCATGGTGGCATTTCCAAAGCATCGAATGTAGATGTTCACAGCTTTTGCTACGTGCTTGGCACTGGAGACTTTGATGGTGTTTTTACATGGATAGCTGAGTGCATGAAAAGAGATCCCAGTAATCCTTATGTACTGCCAAAAAATAGGATTTACCCGTGGCTGCAGAGATGTCTCCAGGAAAGTCTGAGTTCTGCTCAGAGGGAGGAAGATCTAGCCAAGTCGTTCAAGCAATAATGCAAGAGCATTGTTAGCTTTCAAACTTCTAAACCTGCCAGTGAACTTGATTCTTTTGAGGGAGCAGAGTTACCTGTGTGGTGGTTCAGGGTTGTTTTCCTTCTTTCTACTAATCTATGACATTGCACTTTTAATCTGAAACATCCATTTGCCTTCTGCACCTGCTGGCTTGTTGCAGCTGTGCTTTGCTGGTGATGCTCAGGAAAGCACCAATGTCAGCAGAATAGCCTTGCCTAGGAGTGTCTGCCACTAGCATTGAGCAGGGGCTTTGGAGTGACTTGGTGTTTCCAGTGAGTTAAGAAAGCAATGCTCAAACCAGCAGCTGTTGGGGTGCACTTAATGGGGCAAACACAGTGGTGGAAACAAACCTAAAACTGTGGCCAAGTCCAACATTCCTGCCCTACCAGAGTGGCCAGAGCAGGGTGGTTGCTTTGCTGAGCTGATGAGGGCTGGGGAGGATGTTGCTGTATGCTCAGGAGTAGATCTTGGAGTGGGAGTGTGACTCTGCCTGGCATCTTAGCCACCAGGTGAGTCCCAGTGGTCTTGTGCACAATGGGTCACTCTGCCCCACCACCCACTGGGCCTTCAATAGGGCAGCTTTGCACAGGAACATGCTGGATCTGGAGAGCATCCTTGGTGCAGGACCAAAAGGAGCACAGCTTCTGGGACACAGTTTGCTTACAGAAACGTGCTGCTTGGGAATGCCAGGGGTGTGCTTGCATCACCTTTCCCCAGCACCTGCTCTGTCATCACCCTGTTACCCAGGGGGGGAAGGAGAGCACAGGAGCCAAGGGCTGGGTGCAGAGTGCATGACAAAGTTATGAAAATCTGGGGAGAATGAGGAGGAATTTGGGTGATAATTGTGAAACATCCATGGGCTGTGGCAGCATCCTCTTCTGCATAGGGACCTCTCACAGGCAGGATTCACGTAGACCCTACTGACCCTTCAGGTTCCTTCTGTGAACTCTTTTCCTTAAACTCCCTGAAGGTACTGTGGTATCTGCTCGACCCTGCAGGAGAGGAGGGCTCAGATTGTCCATCAGTGTGCCACAGTCAGCAATTATGTTTGGCATTGCACACTCCTCTGATTTTATTTGATTTTATTTGATTTTATTTGATTTTATTTGGTTTTATAACCACTGAGGAGCAACAAGTTTTGCCTGATGGGTGTACTCCCAAAGCCACAACAAAGGGTAAAGAGAGTGTCATGGGAGAAAGCAATGGATCTGGATTTCTCAAACATCTGGCAGGCAATTTTGAGGACTCAAAAGGAAGCTGATTTAAGGAGAGATGATTTTCAGCAGGCTGTAGGCCATTTTGGCTATATAAGGGTCATTAGGCAAGACTAGATGCATTCCAAATCACTAAAGCTTGTACTTCCAATCTTGGTTATGTTTTATCTTAACCATCACCCTGAATGCTACCTTTTATTCAGGACAAGTTGTCTTTTCAGCAGTGTTTAAATGCATTCTTAATGTGAATTATCATGTTTTATGGTAGAGCATCTGAAAAAGAAAGAGACTTGAAGAAAGCTTTTTGCTGGCAATAAATTAGATCCAAGTTTCTGTGATAAGCTGTAATAGCTCTTCAGAGCAGATGTATTTTATCAGTTTAAGAACACAGACGGAGAAAACATGTACTGCATTCAGACTTTTAAAAAAGTATTTTCATGTTGGTGTGTTCACAGTCAACAATAAATCCAGAGAAGCTATGGTTGTCTTCCAGTTAGACACAATGCAGATTGTGCTGTGTCTGTTATTTATATATAGGCTGACAGAGGCACTTTTGAAGCCACAAGTTGCTCCTTAACACAAAGCTGGGTACTGTTGGAAATTATGTGCTGTTGGCCCAGGTTTGGTCAAGGGACAAGGCATGCTCCCAGGCAGATAACTCACCCACATGCAGGTTTATGGGCCCACAGGACACAGGAGAAACCTCTCTCAGTTATCTGCAATCCTGTTTCCTGGCTCAGGAGCCTCCTCAGCTGCTGTGGTTGTTGCCACACATGTGAGATACGTCACTGACACCAACTTCCTCCTCTTCTTCCTCCTCCTCCTCCTCCCAAATGTCAATGTTCCCAGTCCCCAGGGAGAGCGGCTGGCATTATCTGCCAGCTTGGGCTGTTCTGGAGTTGCAGCCATGTCCTTCATGCCAGCAGCACATGTGCATCTCACCTGACTCAGAGAGGTGGCCCTGAGAGTAATAAGGCTGCAGGGAGTGTGGAAAACCCCAGGCAGGCTGTCCAGCCCTGGAGTACTGATCCACTGAGAAATCCAGACAGTCCCACTCTCCCAGGTGTTTCTGTGGCATTTGTCTGAGCTTGTTCAGAGGAAGCAAGCCCACCTTCCCTGGATTTTATATAGGGGTGTAGAACATCGTTCTTTCCCTTGCCTTGTCATCTTCTTCTTTTTTACAGTCTGTAAGCAAGGTATTTTTGCTTACCCCTCAGCTACATGGGTTGATGAACACCATCAATCAACATTTTTCTTACTTTTAAATTTATTATTTTTTTCTTGAGAGTATTTTGAAAAGAAGTCTACTCGGTTTTGCACAGATTTGTATCTGTTTTTCAACTGGGCTGTGAAAAAAGTCAACAGAATTTTAATTACTTATTCTCATCAAAAGTCACAGGCAAACAAGGGAATATTTTGCTAAACACAGGGTTGATTTCCACGCCTCATAGAGGATTGGCCACCCACAAATTTAGGCAAATCTCTAGGACCTTATAGACGCAGACAGTGCAACTTCTGTGAATGGAAAATTTTCCAGTCCTACTGGAAGACTGGTTTGTTAAAGAATTAAGAGAACAGAAAAGCAGCTACTTTGAATGTCATTGTTTTCTAGCATGGCTTTTCTAAGGAAGCAAGTCTTATGCAATCATGTTGGCTGCCTGGCTTGAGCTTCTCAATGTTTGAATCCTTTGGTCATTTTTAGGCACATTTTTCAGAGGGGGAAATGTCTGAGGTGTCATTAAATTCCATCAGTCATGTGAAAATTAGGGTTTCCATAAAATAAAATTTAGAAAAAAAAACCCAGTCAAAATGTGTGCTCCAGCATAGGCAATGTCTGTAACTTGATTGCAGATGGTATTAACTGCTGGAACACCCACATGAGAGAAAGGGATTTTATGAATGTCCCAACCACAGGAAAAGCTTCCCTGGGAGTTTGAAATCAACCACAAGACACAGATCTTCAAGAAGCCAGATTATGTTAAACTGGGGTGTGTGAGGGAGTAGCTCTCCAATGCCTACCTTTTCTCCTTGCCAAGGCCATCCCTACATGGTTTAATTTGCTCTGCATCCCTGAGAAATTTGCTCAGATCTCAAAGATCTAAGAGAGTTTTCCCTGAGCAAGGTAATGGATGCCAATAGATGTGCACATCCAGAGCATGCAAGGAATTTTTCATAAACCCTGCTGAGCTGAAGAGACATTTTCTCTCTTTTTTGCCTCATTCAGTCTTCTCCCACGTACCCACAGGCAGGCAGACCTGGGCCAGGAGGTTTCCAGAGGAGCAGTGCTGATGTGACACTCTGCTGGTCACATCGCTTCCTCCTGCAATTGTGTTTGTTTCTGTTTCGCTCTGCGGTTGGGCCAACAGGGGTTGTCCAGGGTTTGCACTTTCCACTTCAGTTCCTTCTTTCTGTGTGAAGGAAATTTGCAACTTCCCCTCATGACATGATGTGATGTAGATCATGACTGTCTTTATGAAAACCCTTCCGTAGTCCTATTCCCCTTTAAGCTTAACGAGAGAGACCAAACCAGATTTGTTCACGCTTAATTATTTAGCACAGAGTGGAGCAGCTCCAACAGGAAATGCTGAATCTTTAAGCAGAGTAACCAGCAGCCTTGTGGTTGTGAAATCACTGGGGAAGCCCATGTTAAAATCCCCAATCTGCCTGATTTGGAGAGGGAAGTTGAAGCTGGAGTGTGCTGGAGTGCCCCTTTCTGCCAGGGTGAGAGCCACTGTCCTTTGCGTTGAGGATGGTAAGTGTTAAACCAGGTCTAGATTACAAAATCAGATAAATGCCCCTATAATGTTTAGGAGAAGAGAAAGAAGGAAGAGAAGCAGGCCTGCTAAAGAAAACCAGAGAAAACAGAGCTTCCCTTTACCTTGCCCCTACCCTATCCATCTCAGTGCTGTTTGTAGATGATCATAGACAATTAGGATGAAAAGTCAAAAGCACACAACGATCACCGGAATGAGAGATGGTTTAACAATGGACTTGTCAGTGTTAGGCTTATGGTTGTACTCTACAATCTTAAAGGTGTTTGTGAGATTAAATGATTCTATGGTTCTCTGTCTAATCTGTCTGCTCTTCTGCTCTTTGACTGGTGGGCATATTTCCCTACTGAACTGAGCTTTTCTTTTCCTCTCTCTAGGCTCTGGTGCTCCTCAGGACAAGTATTGCCTCCTATGTTGGTTTTCTGTAAGGCCTGTCACCATGGGCAGTGTTGTGAGACTTCTTAACACGATTCTAAAATGCAGAATAACAGCCCCTGTAGAGTCTGTTCATTGCCTGTACAGGCCTGGTTTGTGTCTAAATGGAGTTGGGAGGAGATATTGTAGAAGCTGCATAAAAGACTGCTTGCTTCTCTCTGGGCTGAATAGCCTTCTGGGTGGTCAGGAACTTTGCTGGCCGGGAAATGTGACATTTGCCTTTTTCTTTTTACTGGATTTGGCCCCAAGGGGCAGGAGCCGGAGGCTGTGGTTTCTGCAGTTGCAGATTAGTTTTCTAAGTCACTGTCCCTGGCAGATAGGCATATCTACGTCTTGACCCTGGAATGTGATGGTGGAGGTTCTATGCTGTCAAGGTGCTCTCAAGGAATAAACATTACATGTTTTGATTTGGCATTAAGATTGGAGCAGGAATTTCATTTCCTCTTAGATGCAATCCCTGTTTAAAACAAAATCTCCATGTACCAAACAAAGTTCTGGCTTTGGGTCCCAGAAGGAAGAAAAAAAAGTCGTAGTTGTACACCACCATTCACTTCATTTTCTGCAACAGCTGAAACTTTCCAAGAGACAGCAGTCAAGGTACTGAGCCAGATAAACTCTCTGATCCTCAAGCATCAGATATCTTCTAGACACGTTCAGATGAATGACACATTCTAGAGTTCAGAGGAAGAGAATGATTAGACTTTTTTGGAAGGGCTAAACTTCATACCTCATTGTGCATCTCTTCCCTCCAAAGGAGGCTTCCTCATTAAATACTTCCAGTGCCAGGGGTTTTACTGTGGCTTACTAAAGGATGACTTGCATGAGAGTTTGCATATAAACCCCTTCACTAGAGCAAGTGAAATGGTCCATTTGAAACAGACAGAAAAAATTCTTAGCAGAGCCACAGGACATTACTTTGGGAAAATTCAAGGACATGTGATCTCAGGGTGCAAGGAGCCTGAATTTGTCTTAGGGAAAGGGACAAACCTCTAAAAGCTCCTGTTACAAATGCAAACAGCAGATGATGAACCTCAGGCAGCAGAAAGGGTTTTCTAGACATGTTTCTATTCACAAATCCTCCTGTGATCTTTTTTTTTTTAAATTTAATACCACCTGGAAAAAAAATTGATTATTTTCTAATGCTTAGCCCAAAATTGCTCTGCAAGTCTGTGTACAACACGTTGGGGTTCCAAAGCAGCAGCTTGGTGCACTCAGGGTTTGTCTCATCATCGCCCTGCAAACAGGCGATGGAGCAGCCCCAGCCACTTCTGAGTCACTGCCGTGGCACAAACAGGTTCTCTGTTCTCACGGGTGGGAGAATACTTGTTCCAGCAGTGTTTGGACTTTCCATAGCTCCGAGGGTGCTTGTGATGGTATAAATAGCAGCAGTGGGGCTATTCAGGGGTGCAGGGCTGTGAGTAACACTGTTTGAACAGTGTGCTCTCTGCGGCAGATTTATGTTTTTATTTCCAGTGTTTGTCCAGCATTTATAATCTTCCCTTCCTGGAGTTCATGATGAATCTGGAAGGCAGAAGCTTTGCTTTCTCGTTTTGGGAACTGGCACAGTCCTGTACGTTGGGACTCTTTACAGATCTCTGTCCAAAGGAACCCCACAGTATAAAGCGGTACACTTTACCCTCCTCCTTCTTCTTGGTTGCTTTAAAATTTGCCTTTCACCAGATTAGCCCGAGTGGTAATTCTCTGCCAACTATCTCTGAATCTCGTCCTCCTACGTGTCATGTCTGACAGCGTAAAGAGTCTCCCCCTTCCTAAGCGCTGGGAAAGAGGGAAGACAAAGGCAGGAAAGCCTCTGCCGGAGGCTGTAGGAATGGCCCAAGTTATAGCAGACAGTGCCTGATCTGCTGCGGGTCACGGTCGAGCGTGGCAAGGTCTGAACCCAGCACAGGATGCGGCGAAGCTCCCTCGAGTTCCCACATCTGGCAGGGTGCAGATGGCACTGCCCGTGACTGGGGGAGCTCCCTGCAATGACGAGCGTGGCTGCTGTGTCTCAGGCAGCGCAGGATGATGAAGGGAAACCCGGGATTCCTCCAGCACAGCCTGGCGTGCCAGGGGAGACAGGGATCTGGCAGCAGGTAACACCAGCACACAGGTAAAGCAGGAGGTAAAGCACCAGGGACATGCCAGCTCTCTCCCTCCACATGCAGCTAATGCCCCAGACATCCCTTCTCACAATGAGCAAAATTGGAAAAAAACCCTCAAAACTCATTGCACACAGCTGACACAGATTACATCTCAGCACTCGATAAAATATTCAGCAAGAATACCTCCTGCTGGGTTAGCTTGGGGAAAAAAAAGCACAGAACAAAAATTCAATGCAAAGGAAGAGTACAGATTTTTAGATACAGATGCATGAATTTGAAAAGCCAGTTTCCTAAAATTAGGAGGGCTCAAGAGTACTATGTATGGGCTAAAATATGTGGAATATAACTCAGATATGCAGATGTAAGGGTATCTTTCAGGATTGGACGTTTTGTAAAAGATTACTTTTTTTTGGTAAATAAATGGAGCAAAGAAGCCCTACTGGCACAGAACTCATCTAACAAGAAACAGTGTAATTATTCCTCAAGATTTAATGGCTTTTAATGAAGATCTCAAACCTCAGTAATATGGAGATATCCACAGGAAAATATACTCTTAATTTTCTCAAAATAATGTAGAAATCCTAGCTTTTTAGTGGGATCAAAGTTGGCCTTTCAGGAAGAATTGGAAGCAAATAGGAGTATTAGAAGCCAACAATGGCATTTTCCCCCAGCTTTTCACATGTGTTTCAGGTAGGCGCAGATTTATTAATGCAGGCAAGTGCTACCAATTGCACCCTGAGAGAGCAGGTCCAGTCAAGCAGAAATCTAGTTTACATACCTTGCCTTCACCCCTCTGTGATTATGTTGCTCTCTATTAAATGGTTGGTTGGATTACTAATTAAAAAGGAAAAAAAAGGCTTTCCATTTGCAATCATTTTGGGGCCTTAATTTCCTCGGAGGTCTAACAGCGCGAGCTGTTGACACAGCTCAAACATTCACATCTCAGTTATCCTGAAAAAGTGCTGCAAACAGGATAATGAACTTAACACATGTATCAGTGGGGGAAGTTGGAGAGGCTGACTGTGACCTGTTGCACCCCTGCAGCAGCAGAGAGTGGAGGATCATGCCCTGCATGGGAACATCTGTGCAAACACCCTCTGCCACGCCTGTTGGGACATCCTGCCCTTTGTCACATGGGGCTGTCACCAGCTCACACTGTGGCCCACAGCCTTGCAGGAGGCAGATTTTGGGGACATCTTGTAAGGTGGCAGCTGTTCTTCCACAGATGCAATGGGATGGGGGAGGAAAAGAAAGCTCTGTGGTTACCCCAGTAAAACCAGCAGAAGATACTGGCAGGTGTGAGACCATCTGGTGAACGTGGCACAGAGGCTTCCCATTGTGTTTACCTTATTTTAAAGGAGGTCTGTGCACGTGTGTGAGCTCTTACCTGCCCAGCACACACCACTGCTACTGTGGCACCTTTTATTTCTTCCTGTAGAGAACATGATCCAGTGGCTGCAGCCACTCTTCAGAAAAATACAAGTCAAGGGCTTGTACAGGATGGCAGAACAGAGCTTTCTACATGAGGAGCAAAAGAAGTTGTAGGGGCTGGAAACTGGAAGCTACTCTCTGATAAAAAAATCAGCATGCTTAATTTTGCCCTTACTGTTCAGTCCTGGGGTACTCTGCCATCACATGGGAGGCTCCCAGCAAAGTACACCTGAGCTGGTGACCCCTGAACCAGCGGGATGCCCACAGGAAGGGGCTCAGTGGAGAAAAAGCAGCTGCCATTTAAAGCTCTTGGCTTCTCTGCCAGGCTCAAGCACAAGCTGCAAGATGTAAGACAACACATAACACGTAACTCTGGGGGCAGAACCCAGTGCTGGGAGATTTTAGATAGGCAGCCAGTGGCCTCTGAACTCCTTGTGTTCTTAGATGTTCTGGAGGGTCCTGAAGGCGATATGCATCTTTGCTGCTATTGATCACAATCCTCCAGCCTCTCCACGTGTCTGACCCTGAGTTTGAGGGCAAAGGAGACGTGCCCTCATGACGCAGAATGGATGAAATCATTGCTTGGGGATTGTCAGAGAGTGCTGTGTAGGAGTCTCATGTGTTCATTCTCTGAATGTGCCAGTTTTGCTCAAACTTCAGAATACAACCTTGTTGTCACCTCTAAGGCAGTTTCTTTCCAGAGAAGCTGTTACAGATGGCAACAAAATTTGCCTTCTGCTCTCTGCTTTCAAGATTTCTTGGGTCAGGGCAGCACCCTACAGGCAGTGAAGAGCTGCAGTGCAAGACTGATTTCTGACTTGAGGGTTGCTGCCCCTGACACCAGCTCTGCCCAAGGAGGGCTATGTAACCATTAAATAACCTATCTGCAATCAGAAAACAACCCAAATCCAAGCTGCTCGCATGCCTTCCCCATTCTCCAGCTTGGGAGGAGAAATGAAGGTGGATTATAATCAGAAAGGTAGTATGTTCTGCCTATCAAGCTGCCAGAGCAGTCATGATACTACATGGGACAGTTATTTGCTGGCCTAGGAGTAATTATGCAAGTGTATTCAGTTTTTGTGTAGAAAAATGAACTTGTAGTCAGTATTTCAGTTAATGTCCCAGTATCCAGGCTTCTGAGGGGACAGCAGAAAGAATCCAGTGGTCATATGGCCACCCCCTAGGCTGTGGCTCCTTGGTGATGCTCCCTCAGGTCCCCAAGGATAGTGAAGGTGGCCAGAAAGTGGCCAAATGCTCCAAGTCCCCATGAAAACAGGAAGCAACAGTGCTCCTACCCTCTGTGCAGTGTTTGAGGGGTGGGAAGGAGAGAGGATGGTGTTTGCTGGAAGGGAGTGATTGCTGATGTCATGAGGGCCCACAGTGCTGGTGTGGCCAAGCTCAGCCCTGTGGCACCAGAAGGGACAGATGCTCATTTGTGAGTCTAGCGTGTGTGACACGTGCTTTTATAAATGTACACACTGTTCCCAGGTCGTGGTACTGATTTCACCCAAGTTAACTTCAAGTTGCTCTAGTTCTGTTTACTGTAATAATTTATTTCACTAGATCACTTCTGCTTTCACAAAATCTTTAACCAGATTATATATTAGTGGGCAAATACTCTAGGTTTTGTTACATACTCTTTTTTACCCTTTTTTTCCCCCATGCTGCTCAACCATCTCCAAAATTTTCACAGGGGAAAATAGTTTCAGGAGCTTTTATTCAACGATATTTGTGCTACTGAATGCCAATACAACTGCATATTTCTGTTTCACAGAAACAGATTAAAGGCAATGTGGAGTGTCACCTCCTTTGTGCACACTTTAAAGTTACTGAAATTCCATTGTGTCACTCTCCCATGATTATAAAAGTGCTGCCTTATATTGCAGTCTGCAGAAGCATAAATAAATCTGTGTTTTAATACAGATGGTCACTTAACTGTTTCAGAGAAACAAATCTTTCCAGATTGCTCTGTCTGGGTATAGGAAAAATGTAATGAGTAATACAAGTAAAAGAAGCAGCAAAACAACAATTCTACCTACCCTACTCTAAAATATCAAATGTGGGCAAGAAAACAGGGTTCAATCAGTATGTGCTCCAGTGTCTCTCAAAATAGGATTCATTTTTTCTCCATTGGGGGACAGTTTATCATTGCACAAGTGCAAGTAAATAGTGCAGTATAGGTCATGGCTTAATTTTGAACTGTGGGTAACCAGCTTTACTGGGTACTTGGATGTATGTCACTCCTGCTGGGGCCTCGTCAGGCAGAGGGTAAATGCAAGAGTAGCTCTGCAGTTCTCCTGTCTGAGCTGATTTACTGCACAAGTAAGTCCATCACTAATAATAGAGCAACTGAAGCCAAGGAGCACTGCAGAGCAGGGATTTACAGCAACCAGAAAGCACAGAATTTAAACAGTCAGGAAAAAAAAATAATTGCAAATTGCAGCATAATTTAGTCTTAATGTCAGGTTCAAAGTATTAAGGAGCTAACCTAACAGCATGTGCCTGTGCAGACTCAGACAAAATGCTTGCCTGTGTCTTGAGGGTTTTGTTGGCATCCACCTCAATGATCCCCAAACGCAGGCAGAGCAAGACTTGACCCAACAAGGCTCTGGACATCTCCAAGGATGTAGTTGGAAGTTGAGAGCTCTTAGCATCCTGCAGTGCCAGTGTCCCATTTAGGATTGATTGACTACTCAGAGTTCTGCTACAAATGCTTTGTTATTAAATCCATTTGGAGAGATGAGTTGTATTTACTAGACAGACACTCCTCCCGTCATATTCATTGTCTTATTTTATGCACATAAGCTGTACTGACACTGGAGAGCACCACATTTTGTGGAGGATTTTAGAAAACTTATTAGTAACGAGAAAAAATAAAAGTCTTTTCAACAGCCATTTGTCTTTCAGGACCCCATTGTCACCACTCCCTGTTACTTAGAGTCAGGACAGGACTCTCTCAGTAGCTTCTGTTCTGTTTTATGAGAGCTGAATGCTGGTTTCAGATCTCTGGTATGGCACTGCTTGATACTGCTGGCTTTTCTACTTTGGATCATCCATGTTTCAATTCACTGCTGTGCTTGTACAGAAAGAGCCTTTACACATGTCCCCTTTTCTCTGTCTTTGGGTTTTCTCTGTTTATTAACTATAGTTGGATAAAAGCAGTGGTTTTTATCTTAATTTTGTATTCAGAAACAAGAAGTGTTGAGTTGTTGTGGTGGTGCAGGACAAATTTAAACAATATCTGTGGCAGCCTGGCTTGGAGAAACATTCAGAGTTAGAGATAGAACAAAGACAGCAGAATAACAATGCATGGACTTAAAAGGACAGATTCTGTCTCCTAAAAAAATACTCACTACTTTTAGCACTTTAAAGGTTGTTAAAATAACAACCTGATGGCTGTGCCACTGCTGGCCTCTGAGGACAGGATGGAGGACAATGAGCTTTTGCTGCTTTGTGTCCACTTGCTATAAACCACTGAGTAGGTCATAAAAATGTTCCTGTTGGAAAAAGATACTCAGTTGGTCCTAGTCTTGATGGGAGCTATGACCCAACCTCTGATTCAGCACTGTCTTGTTTTCCAGGTCCAGTCACAATAGCTGCTGAACTGACACTCTCTCTTGATATGTCAGGCCATGCATCAGCTGCTGATGCCCTAACCAGAAGGTATTTAAGCAATTGTCTCTGTGTCTTGAAAAATGTTAATATTGCTAAATTAGCCCCTTGGGCAGCACACCCTGTCAGTGACTCTGGCTACACAACCGTTATCTAAGCACCTTGACAAGAAAAAAATCAGTGTTTCTATGGCAAATCTTCACCCACTTTCAATAGATATTATTTTATCTATTTTAAAGCTACACTATTTTACACCAGTCAACATAATGGGTCTTTCTTTCCAGAAAACAATCCCAAAAACTTTATTAGGTAGAATTTACCTGAGATGCACACCCCAGATTTTGCAAAATCCTCTATGCTATGTCAATGGAGAAAGAATGATTTTTACTGTTATTGTATTAAATGACTTTGTTTTTATCTCTTTAGAGCAATTATTTCACTTGATTACCATAGAAGAACTTCATCTGACATTGAGCTTAGGTGCACCTGAATTCATTATACTGTCTAATTTATATTTGATATAAAATGACAATAGCTTGAAACTGTATTGACAGACCTTTATTGAAGATAATTACTCAACAAGAATCGTTCTGAATGAATTACATTGGAAATTCGCTTCAATTTTACAGCACTCCAGCGATAAGAAGCATAACTATACACGTTTCCTTTGCTAAATTGTAGCTATAATTTTGTTTAAAACTCTTTGAATTCTTCCAGGTAAATTTGAGCTCCCCAGAGAAGCTTGTAACACCTAAGCTCAACTTCTGAGACTTGATTAATTCACAATTCAAGATGCTATTACTACAGGCAGATGTCTCAGTCTTCTCCCTGGGATGGCAGGTTGTCAGTAGTTTCAGGGAGACAGTTTTGTGGGAAGGGTGGGAAAAGTGGACACCTTCCCTGTTCTTATCCAGAAGAGGGTGTGTTCCCCATTTGCAGAGCAGGTAGGAAATTGCAGTGTGTCTGGTGATGCCTCTCCCTCTGCTCAGCTCCAGGAAGGAGCTGGAGGACTCAGGTTGCACCCCTAGTCCCTCTCCTCTGGCTATTTCAGTCTGTGACTGCCATAGAACCAGCTGTAGGTTCACAACTGAGCATCTGCATAACTTTGGGATTGCTGAGCCTTATGCTCAGCACTTTGCAGAATCAGTACATAGAAATAAGAAATATTCATTTTAACTACAGTGGGTACATATCTTTTTACCTCAATAGATTGCAATAATTTATTCCCTCGATTTTGATCTATTTCTACCAAAGAGGGCTAAGTGAAAATCTAAGATTTGACTTGTGTTTTCTTAATCTATTAAAAGTAATTTGAAAACACAGGTAATGTGTGTGGTATAATGGTTGTCATCCATCTTTGTGTTCTTTGACTACAAACTGGCATGTGTAGAACTGTCTTTCCAATAATTACCTTTTAGAGAAATTTTCTAAAAATTATGGTCAGACAGGATATAAAACAGAAAAAAGGAAAAACATTAACAGTAAAGCATAGGAGGGGAGAGGAAGGAAAAAAGGTAAAATATCATCAATACCTCTAAAATACAATTGTGGTGTGTTCACACAGAGAAGGTATTCAGCATCCACAATGGCTTGACCTAGTAAGTAGTGTAATTGTCACTCAGATATATTGTAGTAGTATTTATTTCATGTCACATTTAAAAATTAGTTGAGTCACAAAAGCTGAAAATGAAGAAGAGTGAAGACAGGAATATAGAGGTAGAAGACAGAAGAGTAGGGAATGATCACACTGAGAATTCATACTGAGAGTGAGTGTGCTACAGATAAGTGAATTCCTTTCTAGACTATTAATTAAAGGTTTATTTCTTTATGGTGAAGTATCATTGTCCTAACGGAGTTAGACAGAGAGGAAGAAAAGGAAAGAATGGGTTGGATGCAATTCATGATCAGAAGAGAAAAACCACTGCATGTGATACAGTCCTTCCATCC
The DNA here is from genome assembly GCF_009819885.2 of Catharus ustulatus. Taxonomy (NCBI): domain Eukaryota; kingdom Metazoa; phylum Chordata; class Aves; order Passeriformes; family Turdidae; genus Catharus; species Catharus ustulatus. The sequence continues at coordinate 68,301,862 of NC_046221.1, read as the reverse complement.
ACATGGTCTGTCTCTCCTAGTGAAACATTTCTGGATTTTCCTCAGCATCTTAGAAATAATTTATATTATTGTGCTTGAGCTGGTTTATTAGTATTCATTTTCCTCTTAACCAAATGGGATTGTTTATTGAGAAGCATTACTGCACATCACTGAGTATCTAAGCTATTTTAGTTTAGCTGTGCTTGCTTCCTTCAAGTCTCAAAGGTTGCCAGCTGCTTTGTGCAAAGGATCTGAGCCAGCAAATTGTTGGTACCCACCTAAACATTGACTACTAGGGGCTTCTATGGCTCTGCACAGTAGTGTGTACCAAAGGCTGCTGTCACTTCCTTGTTGCTTTTCCCATCTGTTCTACCAGCCCTGCAAAACTCTTTATGAGGGATGCTATGTGTAAGGCACTATCTGTGTGCAGAAGAGGAGGTGGTCATTACCTCAGAGGCCATGCACATGCTCTTTTCTTGTTCTTCCCCCCTAATGGGACAGATTATCCTCTCTAGTTTTGCTCTTCTGGCTCCAGTGGGATTCTTCTTATTCATTACATTGTGAGAAACAGCTGCCTTTTGAATCCTCCTCTTGCTAGCACCTCTTGGATAGCTGTGTAAATCTATTAATTTCAGCTGAATAAGTTAATTGATGCTGATTTGGTGAGAAGTGAATCAATTTCAATATTGCAAAAGTTCCTGTATCTTTTTTATGTTCCCTTATATCATATGTACAGTAGTTTCACGAATACAAGCCGCACGGATTATAAGCCGCACCCCCGGTGCCTCAACAATGTTGCTGTCTTTGTCAATAGATAAGCCGCACCCCGAATATTAGCCGCACTTTCGTTCGTCGCGAGAATCCGTGCGCAGCTTTCACAAATTGGCCAATTAGTAACAGGATCGCGGCATAGCGGGCTTTACTGGCTCGGGGCGGGGCCAGGCAGGCTCGGCCCGCTCATGGTTGCTGACGGGGCCGGCCGGGTGGTGCTGCAGCCGCCGCCGGGCTCACTGGCCCCCCTCTCCCGTCAGCACCGCCCCGCCGCTGCGTTTACGTACTCGCCCTGCCGGCAGGCCAGCCGCTGCCGCCGCTGGCAGGCATGCCGGCCGCGTCGCCGCTGCGTTAACGTAGTCGCCCTGCCGGCGGGCCAGGCACTGCCGCCGCTGGCAGGCATGCCGGCCGCCTCGCCGCTGCGTTGTTTACGTAGTCGCCCTGCCGGCGGGCCAGGCACTGCCGCCGCTGGCAGGCATGCCGGCCGCCTCACCGCTGCGTTGTTTACGTAGTCGCCCTGCCGGCGGGCTGCCGCCGCCGCCGCCCGGCTCGCCGGCCACGCCGCACCGCGTTCCCTAGCCCTGCCGGCGGGCTGCCGCCGCCGGGCTCGCCGGCCGCCCCCTCCCGTCTGCACCACCGCCGCGTTTCCTCGCCCTGGCCGGCACTGCAGGCCCCCGCACCGCCGGGCTCCCCCATGCTGCTGGCCCCGATTCTGCTGGGCTTCCCCCGCTGCCAGGCAGCCCCACCCGCCGGCCTTCCTGCTTCTGCCATGCTCCCCTGCACTGTTAGCCCCAGTTCTCCCAGGCTCCCCCGCCCTACTGACCCGGCTCTGCCGCCCCCCTGCCCCGCCCTGCTGGCTCAGGCTCTGCCGCCCACCCCCCACACTGCTGGCCCCGCCTCTGCCAGGCTTTCCCACCTCTGCCGGGGCCGGCCGGGCTCCAGCTTGGCTTGGGGCTGCCGCGGGCTCTCACTTCCGTGTTGGCAGCTTTTAGAATTTTGTTAATGTATTAGCCGCCCCGGAATATTAGCCGCACTTCTGGGTTTCCACCAAAATTTTGGTCAAATTGGTGCGGCTTGTATTCGTGAAATTACTGTATTTTCCTGTCTCTATTATAACACACCTTTCCAGACTTAACAAGGGTTTGCAGAATTTGCAAAAGACCTTGGTTAAACAACTGTATATTTTGTGCAAATTTGCTCAGCCTTTCTAGGAAAAGAAATAAAATTATTGTGTAGGACAATGCCAAGGATTTTTTCATACCTTTAGGCTAAGCACAGGAATAAAAAGCAAAGCCTTATGTGACAAGATTTTGCTCATTTTCACAGCCCTAATTACCGATCTGTGAATTAGATGCAGGAATAGCACTGATAAATTCTCTGTCATTTTTACTGCCAGTCAAGTATTTTCACACATGAGTTATTATATAAAACCCATAAACCACCTGAAGGAGAAAGCAGAAATCTCACTGGAAAAAGATGCATGTGTGTTGGCCAGCTGTTGTTTCACCAGGAACCAATTTTATCCAGTACGAACTCCCACTGTAAAAGCTAATTTGGAAGCTGCTGAACTTTCCATCCGTATAGATTCTGCAAATAGTTGAGGGGAAAGGGCATGCAGTTCAGCAGGTGGACTTAGTCTACCCTGTGCAAGACAGGAGCTCATGGAGAATGTTGTCTTGAAGAATGAAAATAGTAATCACAGTCTATTCAAATATGTTATATTACACTGACAAAGTATAAATCTGGTTTCAAACAGAACTACCAGCTGTGTTCCTCATCTTTGGACAAAAGAAATGCATTCTGGCATAGTCCAATAACACAGTATTTTAGAAGAATGATATTTAAAAGTAAGATTAAAAGCAAAGAAATATTCAGAAGTTTTAGATCCTACAGAGAGGAAAAAAATGGAAAAACCACACTGGGCTGAAAAGCCTGGAAACAAGGCTTTTCAGGGTATTTTTCTTTGGCCCTCTCTCTTTGAACCTTAGCTGATCTACATTTGCCAACCTCAGCTGGTCTGGGGCAAAAAAATGCAAAAAGGGAATATGAAACTGTAGTGAGAGAATGTTTGCAGAAAGGCTGCGAAAGAATCAGAACAGAGTTGAGGTAGCAGCTTCCTCTGGGTTTGGCAGTTGGTGAAAAGAAGCCCAACAGAACCTAGAGTATGATGGAATATCTTTTTTTTAAAACAAATCTGTAGTTGGAAGAGAACATAGAGAACTAGATGAGTGTGGTTTTCCTTTTCCCTATGTCTTACATGTTTGTAACAGCCTTTTGTAAACAGTGAACAATTTTAGAAATTAAAGTAATGTTAGAACAGTGTGAGTGATGAATATGACTTCACCTGGGACATCAAATTGAATTGGACCTGTCCCTTGTCTAAAAAGATACAGCACAGATTTCTGGGAGAGAAGAAGAAAACAGCTTAGTTTGGGCAAGAACATAAATTCTCTTTCTTCAGGAAGTGAGGTAACATTGGACTGCTGCAGCACTAGAAAGAAATTCCTCTAGCAGGAAGGCATCCCTTAGTTATCTACTACAAAAATTCTTGTGTGTCCTGTAATGCTACTTGTATGGTGGCAATACAACTTCCAGCAAAGGAATTTTGGTGCAAAATTTTAATACTGTACATTTTCACTAAAAGATAGTTCATTCTTCGAAGAAAACTCCGTGATACAAAAAGCAGACATTCTGACTACACCTCTTATTTTTATTGCTCAGTCTGTTCTAAGGTGCCTCCCAAGCCAAATTTTTAAGATTTGGTTTCAAGTTACTCACACTTTGTGATAAATCTGAGAGCTGCACCAACGTTTAGGGCTTTTATCCTGACAGTAACGTTCTTATCTTTCAAGGTCTGTGATTAAAAGTTGGACTTACCCAGGTTCCCTTGCATCACTATCTGTGTTTGAGGAAAGTTATTTTTGAGAGTGTGGATACAATTCTGCTTGATTTTAGTGTGAGTCGGGGTTTCTTTTTTATTGGAACGAGCATTGGATTTAGCTGATGTTCTGAAACATTTTATCTCGTGATAGAAAACTGGAATTTTAAGTTGCATATATAGTTTTGCTTAAACTCGGGTCACACTCTACATGGACTTTCTGAACTATCTTTATGGCAATTCTGTAACTTACCACTTGAAACAACTAACAAAGTAGATACATGAGAACCAAAATTATTTTAAGTGTTGTCTCATAGGTAAGGAAACTCAGACTGAAAGAATTAAAGGTAATAGTAGTGGCTGAATCTAGAAAACCATAAGTGGCAATTAAGTCACTGTCATTGATCATACAGTGTACTGGACTTGAATTATTTCTCCAGACTGTTGTGGAAATACTTTTTCTTTCTTTGACTTATAATAGAGATATGCCAGGAATTGGAAGCCTGAAGGCCGGATGCTGAGATCAGATAATATGAAGGATGTGTATCTAATGCACAGTAATGGCTATCACATAACATAAAAATTTACTAAGAGAGTGAAGAACATCCATGCTTGAAATTTCCTATGATCTGATCTTGCTTTATGGTACAGGATAACTGGTTAACCTTCAGCTTTTTTCCAATGCAATTATGCCAAATTACCACTGTTCTGTAGTAGTAGTGAGACAATGTACTACAGATGTGCCAACACTGAGGACTGTAGTCCATTAAAACAACAAAAAACCCCAACAACAAAACCTCTAATGGACCATCCTCTCTGCTCCTTAAAGAGGTAAAATCCTTTATTTGCCCTTAATAGAGCAAGGGCAAACTGCCTAAGTAAGAAATATGGTACTGGTTTATGTATGTGTTATCATTCTTCCCCCAGTTTGACTGAAATGACCCAGTATCTCACCACAGCCTGTCTGGTAGCAGAAACTCACAAGCCATTTTTCCACTGCTTGACCCTGACTGCAACAAATAAATCCCAGGGGGTGAAAAGGACAGTTAGAGTGAGAAGAATAAGAAAACATATGGCAAAATCAAGAGATGTGTCTGGTTTGTAATCTGAAGAAATACACTTTTGGATTTTCCCTCTTGCTCTGAGAATGCAACTCTTAATCTTCTTGCTGCCACAGAAAAGCTTGGTCACCCTTCTTAGATAAAGCAGTCTACTTATCTCATCAATTCCCACTCACCCATTACTTATTTCACAAGCTAGAAAGCTGTCAGCATTGCATAAGAACCATCAGCATGAATATTTGATGACCACAGCTGCCATAAGCATAACAAATCTGATATACTGCTAGCAGCATTAAATATTCTGTTTACTCCATAAATGTACACTTTAAGAAATCTATGGAGAGACACTGTCCAAGGAGATTTGAAGCTGTGTATTTAATATGAATCTTAGTTTTGAATATAAATGATAAACTTCCCTGAGAATCTATACAACATTTACATCCTCGGTGCATATTTCTGCTTTTAATGAGTGCTTAGAATGCGACATCATTTTTTGCTTCTGACTATTGTGTGATGAAATGCAGTGACTTGTCAGTTTACACTCTACTGGAAGGCATTTGAAAGCCACATGAATATGTCTATGTTTTAATAGGCACCAGTATTTTAAAAGGGTGGAATTTAAAAGGGTGGAATAATTTTAAATGGTTTTCTATTAAATACTTGGTTGTAATTGCATATTTTTCCAATTTTTAATCCTATAAGAACTTCAGCAGCTTTGCTTTTGTGCATGAAAATCTCCCTGGATTTGTAAGCAACTTCTTTTTGTTTTGCTATCTATGTTTAATGCAGCAGAGATTTCATTTATCTGCGCTGGAATGTGCTCCAGTGGCTCATACAGTGAATAACAACAACTATTTCTCTCAAGTTTAAGAGTTACTTTTAGATAACAAAAATCACCCAAATTTTCAGCCTGATTTATTATATATTTTTTTTTTTATTGCAGAACTCAAAAAATGTTAAAGGTTTCAATTAGAAATCCAGTCAAGAGTGTTTGTTATGGACCGGTACTCAGCTTGTGAAACATTCAAGTGAAGGTGCCAAACTGAGGCAATGATCAGAAGAAAGTTTGGCACTCAGTAATTCCCCCATAGAGAAGCTGTTGAGCTTTCTTGAGGAAAAAAAACCCAAAAAGCTATTTATTTCAGTAAAGATATTGAGTACTAAATCTTTCTTAAATTATTTTCATTCTGGTTTTAAAATGAAAAATATTTGCACAGGAGTCTTGGAAAGCAGGAAATAAAAATGGTCAGTGTTCAGTCAGGGGCCAGAGCGGATGGTTTTCCTGGGGGTGCCAAAAGGAGAACCACACACAAATTGGCAATTTGATGTTCATCATGCCCATGCCCATGGAAAGGGCAACAGTATTCTTCCATCTTGTACACTGTTGTTCCCAAAGGCTACAAGACAGAATGGAACATCTGCCCAGTGATAGTTAACATGAAAGTTGTACCATTCGAGATGAAATCTCCTTCCACCAATGTTTACATATTTACAGATTTTTACAGATTCCAAAACTTGCCACATTTGACAGCAACCTCTGTAAACCTTTTAGCCACACTAACTGCTTTGTGTACTTTTACAGACTTTTGTGGCCTTATTTATGATGTGCATTCTTTATCTAATATCAGATTATGTTGCACAAATCTTATATGAAGTTCAGTTTAACTAGCTTGCAATTAGATGTGTATAGTTTAAAAATCATGAACAGTAGGCAGAAAAACCTTAATGAGATTATTCTTACACTCATCAAAAGAAATAAAAATTTCCCTTGTTCAGCTGTGTTTGTCAAAAGCAGGGCAGTGGTAGCAGTCTGAATTCATCATGCTGTGTTGCCTCTCAGGAATACTGGGCTTTTCTTCTTTGCAAAAAAATACCATGGATCTGATTGAGCTGAATATTTTAAATCTGCATCTTTAAAAGATGTTGACACCATTTTAGTTGACAAGGAAATCAATTCAAAACATGTAGAATGAACATGAAATATCAGCTGTACCTTTTAAAATTATTTTTCTTCTCCTTGCCAGTGTTTCTAGTATCTCTCTAGGAGCCTGAAATTAAACTATTTCCTTGTTGATTTGGGTTGAATTTTTCCAATTGGAAAAAAATAAAAGAATATGCTTTCCTTTTTTTCTTCTTTTCCTAGCATTGCAAAAGCCCCACAAGAATTCTCTTCAAAGAAATCTGATCAGTGATTTAACACAATATAAAATGTTATGTAAAAGCACTAAGAAATATTCTCATAAAAGCCATTTGGGAACAAAAAAAAAGAGACGAAAACAAATGTTTCAGCCAATATTTCCAAAGGAAGATCTATCATTTTTATTATTATTATTTTTAGAGTCAATCTTTTTCCTTATTCAAGCGCATGAAGAATTGGCTTTTCATATACATCTTATGCCAGAACCCAAGCTGGGAACAAGGTGCTTGTCTGCTCTTGAGCATTTGATATGCTGGAGTTGAGGATCCTGAGGGGAGGGAACAAAGCAAAATTACAACCCTGGTCTTCAGGAGATCAGGCTTTGGACTTGGATGTGCATGGAAGAATCCCACAGGAAACATCCCTGGAAAGAAGAGTGGTCCAGGAGAGATGATTGATTTTCAAAGGTCATCTGTTCCCAGCACTAGAATGGTCCTTCCCAATGAGCAGGATGTCAAGCAAAGGTACCAGGAGATCTGCATGGATGAACAAGGAGCTCCTTACTAAATTAAAATGTAAAAAGGAAGTATGCAAAAAGTGGGAGCAGGTACAGGTGATCCAGGAGGAATGCAGAGACACTGAGAGTGCATGTTTGGGGTAAGAAAAGTCAGTCCATATGGAGTTGAATCTTTAAGAGGGGTAAAGGGTAACAAGAACAGCTTCCCTGGGTACATTAAAAGGAAAAGAACAACTAGGGAAGATATGGGCTTGGTGCTGCATGGGGCAGAGGGCAAGAGAGTTGGTAGCAAAAGGCATAGAAAAGGTCAATGCCTTCTTCCCATTGGATTTTACTGTGAGTGGGCTTCAGCAATCCAAGGGCCCTGAGACCAGAGGGAAAGCCCAGAGCAAGGGAGACATGATCTCAGTGCAAGAGGACTGAGTTAGGGAACATTTAAACCAACTGGACAGACTTGAGCCCATGGGAGCTGGCAGGGTGCACTCACAGGCTGATAAATTGTGAGACTGCTCCTGATAACCTCCTGGCTTTTGGGAGAGCTACCTTAGGAGTGGAAGAAAAAAAAAAGTCACTCCTTGTCTTCAGGAAGGAGGACCTGGGGAACTGCAGGCCAATCAGCCTCACTTAGATCCCCAGGAAGATGATAGAAAAACTCATCCAGGAGATAGTTTCCAAACGTGTGAAGAACAAGTAGGTGACTAGAAGTCAGCATGGACTTCAGAAGGACAAACTGTGCTCAAACCATCTGATAGCTTTCTACCATGATATTAGTGTGTTGGGTTATGTGACAGGTAGTACAAGGGAAGGGGTTAGATGATTTTAGCTGGATCAGAAGCGGGAAAATAGCAAGGCAAAGTTATAGAAAGGGGTGGTTGTCCATAACCTGTTGACTGGTCAATATGGTTTTATGGCTGTGCCCTGCAGCTGCATTCTGTCCTGGAAAAGCTGAGACTGTTTCATGCAGAGAAGAGAAGGCTTGATTGAGATGGGCCTTGTACATAAAAATATCTGAAGGAAAGATATAAAGTGACAGGTTCTTTTCAGTGGTGCCCAGGGACAGGACAAGAGAGAATGGGCACACACTGAAATACAGGAATATACATTTAAGCTTTCACTCTGAAAGTGGAACATTGGGATAGGTGTCCAGGGAGGTTGTGATATCTCCATGCTTGAAAATCCTACTAAAAATGGCTCTTTGCTAACAGTTGTCCCTACTTTGAGAAGGGGGGATGGACTGGATGATCTCCAGAAGTCCCTGCCCACTTTATCAGTTTTGTAGTTTGGTGGCATCAGTGTAGCTGAGGTGCAGTACAGCAAAAGCTGGGAGCCCAAGACATCCTCTCCTGCACTGTCACCTCCAACAGCTCCGCCTCTGCCAAAGGAATTGCTGAGCACATGGCTTGCCTCTGCAGGAGGGAGCACAAGAAGTGACAAGGAAGAGCTGCAGTCTGCCCCTCGTAAGTGGCAGTGGGGAAGCTTCAGCTGTGCTCCCAAGGCTGGGGTTGCCCTGCAGGTGCTGTTGGCACCTTCCTGCTGCTGCACATTTCTGCTCCTCACCCTGCCCCTGCAAGGCACAGCTGCCTCTTGGCATGTGCCTGCTGTGAAGCCTCTGCACAGAATCACAGAATCTTTGGGCTGGGGGAGACCTTAAAGATCAGCTCCTTCAAACCCCCTGCCATGGGTGGGGACACCATCCACTAGATAAGGTTGCTCAGAGCCCCACTCAGCCCCATCCTTGGATGGGTTAGGGTGTCCAGGGATGCTGCCACAGAAATAAGACACAGGCACAAGCACCTTCCCCACTTTGCAGCTGGGAGCATTTCCCAGACCACTGCCAGCATGGCAGCTGCCCTTGCCTGGCCACACTGCGTGATCCAGAGGGGAGGTCCCTTGAGAGGGTCCAGATGCCCTTCGCACCCCCTTCCCTGCCACAAGACAGGCTCCTCTCAAGAGGCATCCCACTTTAGCATAGGGTAAATATTATTTAATCTAGTAAAATTCTTTTGGATTGCTCTAGACTCAAAAAAAAAAAAAAGGCTGCCTGCTAATTTTGGGCAGTTGTTACTGAGACAGTTAAATCCAAGGGGAATTTTATTGGCCTTCTGTAATGCAAGTTAAATATAGGGGCAGCAGGAATTTCCCTTCAGGCCAGATAGATCTCACATAAAATATTTGAACTTTGCAGGCATGCACACCCCATAAGGCAATGCCGAGTATTTCACCCAAGTAACAACACACTCTCCAGTATTGCAGCAGCCCTGTGTGTGAGTGAGGGTGGCTGGTTCCCTTTGTCTGTGTTTCATTCTTATGCTATTATGACAAAGTCTGTGTACCATCATCCTTACTCCTACCTGATCATTCCTCTTTTTTAATCCTTTCTAGCAGCATGAATGAATTTCTAATTCATACTTACTCCTTTGTGTGGAATTACTTCAATAATTTAATCTGGGCTACTTCACGTTTCCATCGGCACACCTGAGAGAATTCTCAGTTTATTTACCTATTTTATAAAGTTCTGGAATTTACTCTCTCATTCATTAAAGTTCCATGGGAGATGTTAATTTTGCCTAGCACTCAGTGTAAAATTAATTTGAAATAAAATAATAGAAAAGGCGGGGTAGGGTGGAAAGAATACGGGTAACTGCATTTCCTTCTCCTTGATTAAAGCAACTAATTGGTCTGTCCTGGAAGAACTCCTCTTTGGACAAACCAAAGACCTCCACACCTTGTGCATACACCTAAAATTCCCCAGGAAAATGTTACTGTTCCAGTGCAAACTACTACTTATATGTTAGTACTCACAGACAGCTTGCAGCCTAAAGAGGAGGGGAACAAAAGATGTCTGGTATGAAAGAGCAGGTCAGTGGAAAGGCTCCTAGAAACTTTACAAAACTTTACAGATGTTTTTCAAGTGAGCTCACTGTGTTAATCACTGTGCTTTTTTTTTTTTCCCAGTGGTTGTGTATTCTGGTAAAGTAGAAGAGGAGTATGCTACAACCAGGCCTGGATTTTGTGTGCCTTACAACACTGGCTAAAGAGAATTTTTATTTTTTTTTTATTTTTTTTTTGGTAGTTTATTTACTGGTGAACTGAGATCCCAGACAGCACTGAAAAGATATATATTGCTCCAAACAGTACCTGTCTTGGTAGCAAAATACTAAATGGATTAAATATGTAATGTTTCCCAAAGGAAAGAGTGCGCTTGTAGCAAATACAGCTCTTAAACCTGACATTTCTGCCGGATAAAGGAAGACAAACAGTTCCCATTAGCTTTCTTCCCTTTAACACTACATGTCACTGTGAATGGAAGTTCACAAGTAATTAGATACCTTAAGGATGAGGTGAAGTTCCCAGAGAATATTGATTTTTAAGTAGTGAACATACTTTCTTGCTTACTCTGTTCAATACAGATTTCTCCTTCTCTGCCTGCAGAAAGCCTTGCTGGGAGCATATTTTCACTTGCCTTAGCCATACTGGTGCAAGCTGGGTGCCACAGTAGAGAGGTCCAGGTCTAATGCAAGTGCTTGCTTTAAGTATGGGCTGCAGAGCTGGGGCTCTCATTCTAAAAATGCATCCAGAAAACCAGAATTTGGAAGCGAATGGAGAACGGGGCTGCCACACTTATAAACACCTACAGACAGATTTCAGACAATCTGGAACACCTTGTCATTGGGTGTCTCAAGCATAATATTATTAATTTATTTTATTTTTGGGGAAGAGGACTGTCCACTTTGTTGTAGCTGCAGGAGGTAAATGAATTAACAACATGAAAAAAGCCAGCAAAAAAGCAACCCCTACAATAGAAAGGACACCATATACATGCAGCTAAATTAGTCAGGATTTGTTCTAGAGGTGACGAGATTAAAAAAGCCATACAAGTTTGTTTCTTTGCTTTGTAAGTTGTATTTTCTGATGTGTCATTTAAAGTCTATGCTCATTCTATTCTAATCTTCTTCCAGTAAAATAAATAGTAAAAATAAGTATTTTTAACCCATCTTTGTGCCATCAGCTTTTTGATATTTAGAAAAGTGAGTTTCAAGTAATCATCTTGTACAAGGGAGAAGTTTTATTGTCTCAATCATGTCTTAGAGCCTTTGTTTCAGAAATATTGCTCTGCAGCATTCTCCTGTGCCTCCTGCAGATATCAATAACACTGTGTCGCTCAGACCAGACTATCAAACGAATTTACCAAACTAACTGCAGAGTAGAATTAATTGAATCTTCCTCACAGTCGAGTATCTTATCACCCATACGCAGCAGGTAAATTGGGCAACCGCTGTAAAAACTGAAACCATGTGCATGTGTGTAATGGTGATAAACAAAAGTAATTTCTGTGCAAAAACATTTGATGCAGCGTTCCTTCATCTCCAGAGCTCCTCCATCCTCCATTTTCCTGTCCACCTTAAATCAGATACATTTCCTGGTGAGCTCAGCTAACCCCAATCCTTGTAGCTTTGCTGCCTGCAGTGTGAACACCTCTAAGCCAAAAGAGCCAGGTAACTGTGCCTGTGTCCACGAGGAAAACACTCTCACCAGAGTCCAGGCATGTCAGCAGCACCAAGAAGAGAAGATGCAGCGTGCAAGGGGACCTCTCCCAATAAGCTGTCACACCAGCAGCAGCACCTGGACACTGTGTGGCATTGCACCAATGCTGTGCCCCATCTGCTTTCTCACCATCCTCCTGCAAAACTGCAGCCACCAGTTTTGCAGAGAATTGTCTTCTTAGAAGTGACAGACCAGGAAATTCTGATTGAAACACCCACTTATCAGGCTCTTCTCAGTTACATGCAGTCTGCATCAATCAGTAAAGCTGTGCTATGAAAAGTCATTTCATTTTGTGGAGGATTTTGATATTGCAAAATCTGGTTTAATTTCAAATTGGAACGGAACCTAAATTTCAACATTTTTCCATGGAAGGGAAAACCCTTGGGTCACTGCATTTCTGGCAGGCTACTGAGCAAGGGAGCGTGCTGGAAATCCTCAGTCTCTCATCCCAGGGCTTTCCATGTACTGGTAGGACTGGGACCAGGGAGCCTGAAAGTCACAGGGTTTCCCATTTTCCCAGGCAGCTGCAAGGCTGTAAATTGCAATCCATCATTCCCCAGCAGTCCACATGGTGATCTCTGGAGAGCTTGGTTCTGTAGCCCTTCTCTCCCTCCTCGTTGTGTGACTTGGTCCAGTCTGCTGCATCTCTTTGCTTCATATCTTTGGATTTCTTGATGCATTCCCAAAGTGCCGACCCTCTCTGAGGGTCGCCTTATGAGAACTGGGACCTTAATATTCAGTCAGCGTTGGTATTCAGTAGGAGTTTTGGAGCTGAGTGCCAAGTTTATAAGCAAAAACTTTGTAGCTGATTTGCTTTTGGTGCCAACTCAGAACTTTAGTCAGGGTGAACTTGACCTCCATGAAATGGTTTGCTCCTGCTGATGCAGATCCTGAGACTCAGAGGTCTCAGAGACTCCCTGATGGCTTAATCAAACTCTTTCCCAGAGCACCAGCTCTGTGGATATTCTGGCAGGCTCTCTCCTTGGAGATACATGATAGCTGAAGTGAATACTGCAGCCTTTGCATGAGGTTTCCAACCACATCCCAATCCCCCCGCCCCTTACAGCTTCCTCAACACTATTTTAGGCAGCACAAGAGAAATACAGATCTAGGCAAAACAATAACATGTCTGTGTGCCATACCATGCCTCAGTTTTCTCATCATGCCGAACATTTCTGAGAGCTTTCTGGGGTCTTGCTCTCAGAAATGCAGAGCCTCTTATCTCTGGACCTGACCCTACAACATCGGCCAATAGTTTTCCTCTCCCTTTTGTGAGCCCTAACCCCTTCTTTCTTCCAACATTAATAACAAACAGTCAAAATGATGCCTTTTTGCACTATTTTCTTTATCATATCTATTGCATATCTTTATCATATCTATTGCACTGTCTAAATCTGTTGAAAGTGCCAGTGATCCATCTAATCCCTCACCAAAGACAGAGCTTCACCTATAGCTTTCACCTATAGCATGCAGATTTCATCCATCCATTACCCAAGCATAAGCTCCAGGAAAGATCTCTGAAAAGAAGAGGGTCACATAGCATCAACAACTGGACATTTTCTGTAATCAGCCTCTTCAGAGGGTTCAGTGTGCATGAGTTAGCTTTCCCCAATGGGCAGAAAACACTTCCTTCAGACAGCTTCTGACCACTTGTGATTCACTCAGAGAGTGAGAGTGCCAAGTTGAAGAGACTGGAGGAGCAAAAAGGGCTTCTGAGAATGTGAGAGCTTGCCACCATTCTCCTCAACTATAAATGTGCCTGAGGACATGAGATGCTGCATCAGACTACTGTGTGAACAGACTCATTCTACACCTGCCTCAAGAGCAAACCATGCTTTTAAGAGCTTGTCTGAGCATCCTCAACTCCACCTGAGTCAAGGAAGGTCGATGCTGTTTAACATTTCTGAAAAACAGGCCCGACAAACACTGGGTTATGCTGATGTTCAGCCAGGGGCTTAGCCAATACAGTCCTTTCACTCCCTCTGGAGCACTGGGCCAGTCTGTTTTCCTGCAACAGTACAGAACAGTACTAAGAATTTTGCAAGGTGACAGACATTTGATGGAAGCCTCCATATGTAGGTCAGGATACAGGTCTGCTTTTGTGATTTTTTTTGTTTCTTTAGCTGGTTAGTTAGTTTTGGTTTTGTTCAGGTTGGGGCTCATTTTTTTAATTTGTTTGTTTGTTTGCTGGACCATCTAGAAACTTTCTATGTTAGACCATCTAAGACATTTTTGGAGGATACCAGAAGAGTTTAGCTTGTTTACATTGTCAAAACCAATGCTGCCAGAGGTTATGGGAGTAGTGTATGAATATTGGGTAAACAGCGGAAAGATCACTGACATGAAAAGACTAATTAGTTAAGAAAAGTTCAAGCTGGAAGCGAGGTGTTTCTGAACAGACATTTTCTTTTTAGAGGAAATAATAGAAAGAATTGCCTTACCCCTTCCTTCCTTGGCCCTTCCTTTTAAAGACAGGGCTTTGTCATTTCTAGGAATTCAGATGCAGTGTGTCTGCAAGCCACAGCAGGGAACGATAATCAGACACACAGAAAATCTTCCCAGCTCTAAGGTCCTGGAAGTATCCTTTCCACAAGGGTCTGGGCTATTGAACTGACAGAAAGCTGCTGGAAAAGGAATGTTATTTGAACTTAAGCCTGCTAGTGGTGAATTCATCTGAAAATCCAAGCAGATGACTTCAGGGAAATTATTATTATGTTGCTTGCTTAGCTGCAGCTGTGATTTCCTTTTTGCATAGTGAAGACAGAGTTTTACAGAATGTTTCCCAGCACCTTGTGTGGTAATTGACAGCTATATGTAAACCCGGCCTATTGTTTCAGATAGCACAACATCTTAATTGCAGGTTTCAGATTAGAAATGTATTGAAAAATGGATAGACAAATAAAGCAGTAAAGTATTTAGAATTTGTTTCACTCATTCTTTTTTGTACGTACTCTTGGGCATATTCTCCTTCTGCCACATGCATGTGAACTCAATTGGTGTTCAACAGAAGTTTTGTGAAAATGCTGAGGAAAAAAACATACTTCTCTGAAATTCAAGTAGTACTTTGATATCAGGTTGTATCATATAAGCATGAGAGACTCACTGTCCAAAAGAATATTGTCTGTCTTATTTCCTCTGCCCTGTTATCTTTGGAGATTATTTATTTTTAATAAGGCAATGGCAATCAAAAAATTGCAGAGCTAGATTGTGCTGCCTACACAGAATGGTGTGTAGGAGTCTAATGACTGTTTTTCCTCAAAAAAAGATCCTGCAAGTATGCAAACTGCCCCCAGATGACCCTGCTAGGATGAAGGCTGAATCATAGAATCATTTAAGCTGGAAAAGACCTTTAAGATCATTGAGTTCAACCATTTACCCAGCACTAGTGAGTCCTCCTCTAAACCATGCCCTCAGGTGCCACATCCACCCTTCTTTTAAATATCTTCAGAGATGGTGACTCAACCACTTCCCTGGGCAAAGTTCTAATGTCCAATCTAAACTTCCTCTGACACAACCTGGGGCCATTTCCTATTGTCCTATTGCTTGGTACTTGCAACACAACTGACTCCCACTCACTACAACCTCCTTTCAGGTTGTGAAGACACACAAAACCTCTGCAGAAAGATTGCTGCAGGAATGAGGAGGTGGAGAATTCAGACAAAGTACTTGGATATAAAGCCCCTTTCTCCATTAAGAGGATTCTTACAAAACAGGCTTGAATGGAGGATTGAGTGACTTACATTTTTTAAACTGTAAAACAAAATCTGAAACACCATCACTAATCCAGTAGACCAGCAATAATCAGAGAGCAAGAGAATACTGTATGACACTGGAAAGGATTTTATGCAGATGATGTCATTCTTTCTTTGAATGAGTGCTATTAATCTGCATCTGAAGCATAAAACCATGAGGTAATGGAATACATTAATTACTGCAAGCTGCCAGTGTCTCTAGGTCAGTGGTTACCAACGCTTTTGGAGCCAGCCTCTTAGCACTTTTTCTCCTGGCCCTTGTCCCCAGTGGATAACTTCCACCTTTGCCCATATCAGCTGAAATTTCCCATTTCATATTGCCAGACAGTCTTTGTTGCTCTCCTGCATCCCAGCTCCCCATGCTCCTGCTGCTTTTCCTTACTGCCAGCTCCCAAGAACAAGGCCACAGACCCCAGCAGAGCTTATTCACTTGGCCCCTTGCACTGCACTGAGCCTCACCTTCAGTGTGGCCATACCTCACAGCCTGGGAAGGGAAGTCCTAAGTTACCTGAACTGTTCTGCTACCTCAGCAGGAGTGGTGAAGGGAATGTGAATGCAGAGGATCAGTGTGGCATGTTTTTCCATCACAAATTATGGAAGTGTAAGTGCTCTGGTAGGAGATCATTATTGCCTACTTCCAGGTCCTTTGCACTTGCTCAGGAGGGAACCTCAGGGGATTTTCAGAGCATTGTGTAAATGGGCTTGTGGAGCAAGCTATCAGTATTCCCAGAGTATATCCAGAACTAGTAAATTATACTATGGTAATAGCACTTCCATCTGTGTCTGGAGTTTTTTTCTGGTTAGTTTCTTGGGGTGGTTTTTTTGGTCTGATTAGATTGTACATTCTTTGAAGCATATTTTATAATGTCTAATATAAGTACAGGCAGATAACTGGTCCTGATACTCCATACAGGTTTTATAGTAATGTATTAGAAGGATAAAGATAGTCCTGGCTATTTTTATAGTGGTGTAAGTGCCAGGTCTCTGACCTCAAGGTCTGGCCTGCTATTCCCTGAGGACTGGAGTCTAAGCTCCCAAGTTGTAAGCAATCAAGAGACTTTATTTGTGCAGCTGACATGCTAAGGTACTTAAGGTGTCTGAGATCAGGTCAAGGTGTCTGTGAGGACAGAGCCAGCAGCAGTTCCTCAGGCCTTGGGTTGAAGGGACAAAATTAGACTGAGCTCCCTTCTTTCCATCTTTGATAATCCATTCACTTGCTACCAGCCAAGCAGCTGGTAGTTCCAGAAGAGTTGAGGAAGACGAGTCTGGAAACCAGGGTTTAAGGGATAACTGAGGCAGAGGAAGCTGAAAGGAAGGTGACAAGCTTGATAAGGAAATGGAAAAGGAGGATGAATATGGGAGCTGGGAGTAGAGTCAAAACTGGTTCAACAGTGTGAGACTTTTGGAAAATCAGAATGACAGTGGGACAGGGGACAGTAGTCAGGGTAAGAAAAGGCAGAAGACGAGCTGGATGAAGGCTCTACAGAGGCACCCTGGTTGGATGAGAGAGTTTTTAGGAGGAAGCTTTGGGGACTGGGACTGTCTGGACAAGGAGGCAAAGGCAGAGCATCATCGGGGGCAGGAAGACTGTACTGTACAGCAAGGGAATGCTTGTGAAGCAGAAGGACTGAGGGGAGGAAGAGACTCAGATAGGGGAAAGTGTAGTTTGGCAAAAAGTCTCATATGTGGATTCACAGCCCAAAGGAGGAAGGAATAAAGGGAGGAAGGGAGGGATTCAGCTGACAAGGAGAAATGGGTAGGACCCATTAGGAGTGCCAAAGGAAAAGAATCAAAGCAGAAACATCATAGTGGGGTTGGACAGAGTCAGTCAAGTTCAGGAAGAAAAAGCAGAAGAGCATGTGTCCCAATGGACATCAGTGATAAATGGTATCCCTCAGGGGTCTGTACTGGGACCAGTGGTATTTCACAACTTCATTAAAGACACAGACAAAGGGATTGAGTGCATACTCAGCTAATTTGTAGATGACACCAAACTGAGTGGTGCAGTTGACAGACCTAGAGGACAGGATGCCATCCAGAGGGACCTGGACATGATCGAGAAGTGGCCCATGGGAATCTCATGAGGTTTAATAAGACAAAGAGCAAAGTCCTGCACAGGGGATAGGACAACCCCTGATAGTCTGGGGGGTGAACAGGTCAAGAGCAGCCCTGCTGAGAAGGACTTGGGGGTGCTGAGGGATGAGAGGCTGGACATGAGCCAGCCATGTGCACTCACAGCCCAGGCGATCAATTGTGTCCTGGGCTGCATCCAAAGCAGCATGGCCAGCAGGGAGAGGGAGGGGATTCTGTCCCTCTCCTCTGGTGAGACCCCACCTGGAGCACTGCACCCAGCTCTGGGGTCCCCAGCACAGAAAGGACATGGATCTGCTGGAGCAAGTCCAGGGGAGGCCACCAGTATGATTACAGGGTTGGAGTACCTCTCCTATGAGGAAAGGCTGAGAGAATTGTGTTTATTCAGCCTGGAAAGGAGAAGGGTTCAGGATGACCTAACTGTGGCCTTCCAGTACTTGAAGGGAATGTACAAGAAAGGTTGAGAGGGACTTTTTACAAGGGCATGCAGTGATAGGACAAGGGAGAATGGATTCAGATTGAAAGAGGGTAGGCTTAGGTCTGATATTAGGGAAAAATTCTTGACTCTGAGGGTGATGAGGCACTGGAACAGATTACCCAGAGAAGTTGTGGCTGCCTCATACCTGCAAATGTTCAAGGCCAGACTGGATGGGTCCAATGAAAGGTGTTCCTGTCTTTAGCAATGGAGTTGGAATATATTACAGATAATTTGTAAGGTCCCTTTCACACCAAACAATTTTATGATTCTTGCAGCAAATATTTCCTTAGTTCATACAGTGTCAACAAATAGCATGGAAACCCACTGGCAAAGTGTGTGTGTGTGTGTGTGTGTGTGTGTGCATGTGTGTTTGTGATATACACACTCACATACACAAACTTGCATACCAGGTCAGATAACCAGACAATGGTCAAACACCAATGAAAATTGTCCTTTAGTTAAAGTAGGCGATGTTTTCAAGAACAGTATGTAGGCTCCTGTGTGCTGGGGTACTGAGAGAAAACAGAAGCATATTTCTGGGCTTTCAGTGTGCTTTTATTAACTTAGGAAATAATGGCCTTTCCCCCAACCCCTTGTTAATGCCTAAAAATATCAAGTCCTTACTTTTTGGGCAATGCTAGAATTGAGGTTGCAAAATGCTCTCAGCACTGAGACCTATAATTTTAACTGCATCATCGTACATACTTTTTCCCTCAGGACACTTCTTTGCTGAAGACACAAGATGAATCTGCTCTGGGATATATCCAGGGTTCCCTTCCTTGTTCCCTATAGAAAATGGTAAATGGGTATTGCATGAGAAAAAGAACTGAGGATAAAGACTAGAGATTGTCAGAGCTGTATCTTGGTTCTGCTCTAATTTCTGTATGATGTTAATCAAACTTTGACAGTTTGACAGCTTATTTAAGCAAGTGTGTTTCTTACATACTGTATTCCAGATTTCAGGTGCTGATGCTTATGTTTGCAGCAAAAGTCAACATAAGTTGTTCCCTTGTCAAGTAAAGTGCTGTATAATGCTAAAGCTTCTGAAAAAAAAATCAAATTGGGCATTTAAAATTAATGAACAAATGGGTATTTGTGATACTAGAGTGGCGGGTGTTATGGATATTAGTAATTCTGTCTCCACCACAGGGTTTGAGTGGCACCATTACTACGGCTTTGGTACCATGCCTTGAGCAATATGGCAAAAAGGAATATTGAACAGGAGCTCATTAACGGTGCAATCACACACAATTTTCTGGCTGCAGCGGATCCTGTCTCACGGGTTGCTGACCTCTCAGGTCTGCTGCTAGAAGAGCACATCTCACTGTTCCTTGGCTTTGCAAAACTGATCTGCCTTAGCGTGGGCACTGCTTTGACTGCCATTTAAAGGCACACACCCCCCCGTGCTGCCCCCCCAAAAACTGGATCATTTGACAGAATTTGAGTTAGGAAATGACTACAGATGGAGCTGTGCTGGCAGATCAGAAAGTGTGATTATGTCCCTGGTAGAGAAGGGGTGATGAGCAGCTGGTGGTAGTGCCAGGGCAGTGACTCTTTCTTGGGATGAGCTGTGATCAAAACACATCTGATCCTGTTTCGCTGGGGTCCCACCCTCAGCAACATACAGAGCATGGGCTGGCCTTCACACACAGCAAAGGAGCACAGCACAGTGTTGGGCTCCAGTACTCACCACACAGGACTAAACTATGCTGCACAGGTGATATTTCTGAGGTGTTTCCCAACTGCTAAGTGGTGAACTTTACAGTGTGAAATGTATTATGAGCACATTTTTATATGTCAGTACACATGGAAATACATGTTACATAAGGTATATGTGTGCCATGCATATGTATGGAAATTTATTTTTGCTACCTTTTCTTTGCTATGCACTAGGAAATACTCCAGGGGAAGATGAATCAGTCCTATGGCCCAGTCAAAATTGCAATGAGTCTATCAAGTAGACCTGACAGAGAACATTTAAATCCCATAGGCATTTCACAGACACTTTCTAACTTCCAGTGCTCCTTAAATATTAGCAGCTGCTCTGGACTGTTGAATGAAAGATCATTTGAGAAGTGTTTTGTGCAGATCCATGACATAAAAGTGTTGAAGAGGAATGATTCTTTTAATCAAATAATTGTGTAACATGTTTGATCCACCATGGAGCTGCTAAGTAGTGTGTCCCAAGTCTCTGCTGCAGATACAAGGCATAACTGGGTTGGTAAGGAGTGGTGATTAGGGGAATAGAAGAGGGAATGTTTTTTAAACCACACCCATAACCTGAATCTTAGGCCAGAAGTGGACAAAGCTGAAGGTGGAATATGAAAGCTTCTTAGATTTGTGCCAACTGTCTCAAGAGCAGTTTAAAAGGAGAAGGAAATAGGCTGAGGGCAGCAACCAAGCATCAACTAGTGGTGAGGATGCCCTGGTCTTAATCCTTATGCCATCCTCAAAGAAGATAAAAGGATATATAAGGCGCTCTTCTAACATCATATTAGCAAGTTAGGCAACTCCCTCAGAGTGAAGCCAGATGGCTTTCAGGACATTTTGGTTTGTCTCTGCTATTCCAAAAGACTGTAGTGAAGATACGTGGGATGAGCTGGGAAACCTGCCCCTCTGCTCTGGGGCACCTTGAGTGAAATTCGTGTATGAAATGCATCTGTTTTGATTGAGAAGGATTTACCAATGGCAAGGAGGCTTGACATTGGCAGAACTATCATTCCCACCACCTGGTACACTTTTCTGCAGTGAAAGAAGGATTGAAAGGTAGTTAGAGCCATTTTATAGAAATTTAAAAGACAAGAGGTGCTCCACTACAGAGACATGGGGTACTGTGCACAAGCCTTGAAATGCCTCACAAGACACTTTACCACTTTGCCACACAAACCTTCCCTGAGGGAATGAATTTTGCCTGTTGGCAGAAAAATAATCTATTCTTCTTTGAATGAGAAAAATTGAGTTTAAAAATGGTAATCATCTTCTAACAAACCGCACCACAAAGGTGGAGAAAGCTTCGTGTGGTGCTCTTGATGTGATAACCTAGAAAAAAGCCAGTTGGTTGAAGAGGCTGTCCACATGGTAACCATTCATGGTACGTAAAAGTGATGCAATTAATTTTTGCAATCCCAGACAAATGTAGACTCTTCTGAAGCATTGTCAGCCTATGAAAAGCTTCCAAAGACCAAAGCTGCTGCTGAAAAGCCAATGGTGTGGCCAACTTCCAGCTTGGCATCTGCTGCTAATGTTCCATCTACCTAAAACTGCCATTATAACATAGTTAGAAAAGGCGTTTTTCATTTCCTGCTCTGCACTGATGTGTAGAGTTACTGTGCGCTGTTAGCAGCTAAGTGCTGGTTTTCACTTCAGGAACAGATGCCTTTTATTGAAGGCTGGATCCTGGCAGCCCCTCCATAATTACAGAGATGGAAAAGGGTGCAAGAAGCTGCCTGGACTCAAATGTGCATGTGCGATGCTCTTCCTATCAGGTTTGGTTTTCTCTTTTCACTGTCCTCATCTTTGGTTTCTCAGATGTGAGGCTTCTCTTCTGATAAGAACATGCTCATTAAGTGAGAAGAGGAGCCCTTGCTGCACCTCTCCAGCACATGAGAGTGGTCCTGGATGCAGGTAGCTGCAGTCCCTGCCCAAAACTTCCCTGTGTGAAATTGTTGGTTCAAGCCTTATGGGCTGCTATGTAGTTTTAAAAATATTTCAGACCTCCTCCATTAAGACGTGCTAAGCAGCTGCCAGTCTCTAAAGATCCAGGAATGATGGGCACTCATGGTGGCCAGAGTTCAGTGTGAATCAGATTCATTTTCTCTGAAGCAATTGGAGAAGCTGAAACTGTCCTTGTCCTCTCCCTGGATAATTTCCTTCTGATGGTGGTCATGAGTCATCCTTGAATAACTCTTCCATAGAGATGGTTTTGACGTTCTGTTGATTCATCTGTGCAATCTGGGAGGGTTTGCTGTGTGCTGGCTCCACGCCTGCATTTTCCAGACCAACCCAGGGGGAAGTGCCCCGTGCAGTCGCTTGCAGTGTCCTGCATGCAATACCACGCACCATTCTTGGTCACCTCCATTTCTTTTTGAAGATAAAGTAGTTTCTGCAGCATTCTTGCTTTCCAGGTTTTAGCTAAGCCAGGTCATGAGCACATGTTTACTGTGAGGCTGTCTCTGCTGGTTAGAGTTAATGCCTGTTCCAGTGCAGAGGTCTCCATTCCCACTGATCAGCCAGCAGGTGGAAATGTGTTTACATACACCATTTGCTTCTTTACAGAATGAACTCAGTTATCTCAAACCACTGAAGAAGGCAGTCTGAACTAGCCCACATGCAGTGGAGCAGCTCAGGGAGTGTGCAGACAACCCCTTCTGCCAGCAAAGAAGGAGCTGTGAACTTCAGGTGGGGCTACGACACACACAATCACAGCTGAAAAATGTGAGCAGAAAACATTTATCCACAGCCTGGAAATCCGTCTGACTTCAACCTGGTCCATTTGAGTTAATGGTAGCACATGGACAGGATTTAAAATAGGAAAAGATTCCAACACAAACTAAATTAAAAACTAATTAAACAAACTTGCAATGAAGAGGGAAGAATAAACATAATAACTGAACTGTATTAAGGGTTTTCCATTTGTACGGGAACATTTGCAAAACTAAATGTTTTAAAAATTGTTTCAGATAATTTGGCCAGGAATAATTATCACATAAAATCAGACTGTAAACACAGAGAAAACCAAATTAAGCTGAGACATGAAGTAAAGTAAGTTATTAATAAGAATCATTGTTTCATATTTTGTATACTTTTTTCCAACAGCCCTGAAATGTCTTACTGCAGGATAATTAGAGTATAATCTTGTTCCAGGAAATCCAGCAATTGCAAGCCCAGCCCTGTGTGTGTGTTTGCATTCAAGCCTGTCTGCACACTGCTTGAAATAATCTGACTGATGTGCCAGATACTCACTAGTATTTATGAGAGAGAAGGGAGAAGGCAAACAGCACTAATTTTTCAGTTGATTTTAACTTAGGGAGGAGTACAGGTGCCACTAAAGACAATAAAAAATGGAGAGCATCTTGGAAAAGTTCTCCTTGTGGAATGGAAAGATCAAAGGGAGAATCAATTCGAGGAAAATAGTCTAAAAGTGAGCACAACAGGTAGTAGCAGAAGTACAAAGCAGTAATGCAAATTTAAAAAAAAATAAGAAAGGATGTGGAAGGATGGAAGGATGTTGGAAGTGAAGAACAATTCTTTCCAGATTTATAATGATTTGTAGACAAGCAAACTAGAAAGTTCTTGAATAACTTTTAAAGTAGCCTGGATGCAAATTGGAATGCAGGCCATATTATTTGCAGCTTGAAACTCTTGCCTAAAAGTACTTACAATCCCTTTATTGCAGCTGTGTCTTTCTTTAACTTCCTAATCTTTTGCTTGCTGTGTGACATCAGATAGATTTTTAGAGTTAAGGTCTATTCCAAGCCTTAGAGGTTCAAAAATCATAAGCCATATGTTTGGAAATGGAGAGGGGGGCTTAAGAAACAGAGAATTAAGTTAGTAACACATAGGTTGTGTGTATATGTATACATGCATGTATGTTTTGCAGTTTCTTTTGCTCGTTCTCACCGTCAGTGTCCTGAGAACACTTAACAGTTCTCAATAAACCTGGCCAGCCCCATCTGGGACCCTCACCCAACCACCTTAAAAGGGAGCAAAGGCCCTTTTTAGTTCAGCTGGGGACTGTCAGCCTCTGCTTGAGCTGTCAGGTATTTTGGTCTCCAGCTCAGCCTGGCTAGGGCTTGCTATGGGGATCTTTTCTCTGGAACTCGTTGTCTGGAGTGGCTTCCCAGCCTAAACTGGGCACTGTCTTATCATCATGGCCCTACTTGGACATCACTGGACCTGACTTATGAACTAGCTTCCTGATTCTGCCGTCCTGGTTTGATCTTGGATCTGCCCTGTCAGCATGTTTTTGCCTCATGGTCTGGACTCTTGTTTGCTATCTCTGCTTTGCTTACTTGAGGCTGTGGGGCAGGCTGTGGGGTCACCTCAGTTCCTGGCTTGCCATCTCTTGGAGGAAAGACCTCCTTTTGTTGCTTTCTCTTCTGCTTTCTTCAAGTGTGTGTGTGAGTGCACAGAGGTGAGGCACTGTGCTGTCACAGTGACAGAAGGTGGTGGCTCCTACCCACTCCACAGAAGTGCTGTAAGTGAAGTCATCTTTTTGCCGAAGGAGGAAGGAGCTGTTGTTAACTGTTTACTCTTCCCCTGGCAGCAGGAAAGCAGCAGTAGAAGACAGCAATAAGGAATAGACGTCTCTGGCAGCATTGCTACATCATCTGCACCACAGGAGGAAAATCTAGATAATGGTTTTATTTTCAGATGTGAAGATCTGTGGTTCAGATTTAGCTAGAGGACTTTGCCCACAAATATAGATAATCCTCTATTCAATGTTTCACTTCACTGCAAAGCCTTGATTGTCTAGGTAAGAAATGTGTGCTGACATGCCTCATGAGTTTCCAGAGCTCAGTGTTTAGGTTACACTCGGTAATTTTTATCAGTCAGACTGATCCACTTGTGCTTTATAGGTCAAGGGGACTGGGATTCTGCAGTAAGCTTCCAGAATCACCTTTTGATCACCTTTTGTCACTGCATCCAACCAACTCCACAATACTAGGGAATGTTTTTGGCCTCAGCAGTAACAGGGCTGGGCAGCAGGTCCCAAATTTGAAAACAAGAAGCAGCTATTTGTATTTCCATGTCTTCTCTGTGCTTCCTGGGAGCTGCTTAACAGGTTATCCACCAAATGGTCAGCCCAGAGGGAGGATGATAGAGAAATGGGTGAAGGAAGCTTCAATCCCTCCTTTCCTAACCTGACACTTCTCAGGCTACATCTAGTTTGGGAAAAATAAGATGGAACACAGTGCAGTCTGTCATACAGTCTGGGTAGGGGAAAGATGCTTTGAAATTGGAAGTGAAATTGAGTGGAGAACAACTGGAAAAAGAGACGAAACACAACAGGAAGACAGGCCCTGGAAGACAGGGAATGGGAGTAGAGAATGAAGAAGTAGTTAAAAAGAATGTGTGAGTGCAAAGGGTATATTAAAAAGAAAGTTTATATACAGCCTGTGGGGCAAAATGAGGAGATACAAAGGTAGGTCCCATGAGTTTGGATTCCATAAACCAGACTGAATTATCCTGCTCACTTTTTCCTGCAGTCCATAGCAGTGGAGTGAAGTGTTTCTGCATCTCTTGCTTTGTGTGAATAATATGTTCTTGGCATCAGCTTTGGTTTTAATGTGATTTGGTTTTTAAACATAATTAGAAGTGTTTTTACAGCTTTGTGTATTTCTGTTTAAGAGACAACAAAAAGTAATGCATGGTTATTTTTTTTACCAGAGAAAGATCTCTAAAACATTACAGCAGAATGGCACTACTGCCTTGGTAGTTAGAACATGCATGGTGGATCATTGCAGAATTGGCTCTGAATGTTTGCCAGCAAAGTCTCTGACTCAACAGAAAGCACAACCTGTGGTTTGTTAGCCCCATTGACCTCACTGCCTGGTTGTGCAAGCTGTTCACAGGATCAGATACCCCAAAATGGAGCCTTAGATGGGGGAGGAGGTGTTCAGTAATGTATCAATTATGAGCTTCCTTGATTTAGTAATGTTCACTTTCCTTTTTCATTTGGAGTTCACTGTGGAGGCTACAGTAAGATCATCAGGGACTCCAGGAATACATGGTCCTACTAAGCCAAGGGGATAACTCACATGCTCAAATGATGCCTGTAAAACTTGATACAAGAACCCCTTAAGCACGTGCTCTGTTTTTCTAAGAGTGCATTAGTGGGACTTAACAGACACACAAATTCTTTCCTGAAGATAGACACAGGAAAAATCACTCCACAAAGGAAATGCCTCTCCATAGAGGGATTCACAGCTGTGCTATATACTCTGCCTCCTCACTGCACTCTGGTGCCTGAAGCCTTTGGGGAGCTGAACTGTTCTTCACAGGCTTGTCTCCTATCTGTGTCCAGCATCTGCCTCATGTGGCTTGGTTCTCTTTATCTCAGCTGGCCTGGCCTCCATGCTGGATTTCTTCTGGTCAAGCAGACAAACAGTATTTTTAAGAAGTGAGTACACACCGTTTTTGGATTGGATTTATGGGTTGACTGGCTGCTCCTCCCAGTACAGATATGAAGAGAAGAAATCCAAAAAGGGGAAAATAATCCCCATTCATTTTTATGGCAATAATGTAATCAAGTATCTTGAAGGAACTTTGACAATTTAAGCCAGAAGAGAATTCAATGTCTTAATTTGCTTTTTCTTGTGTTTCCATGAGCTTATCTGCAAGTTTAACAGTGCATCAGTGTCAGATTCTACTTTCCACAAACGTACACCAATTTATTTCATCAGAATGGCTGTTCCACAGTTTGGTCAAAATAATATATAAACCATATTTTTCTCACTTAAAAGAGGCCTTAATACTTGCTATAAAGACGGGATGGGGAATGATTCACCTCTGAAGGAAATAGTTTGCTATTTCTGTTGTACCACTTCTTAAGCCAACAGACAAACAGCTTTGAGACCTGCTGCTGCACCCTAGAACATGTTTTGATGTTGCCTTTCAGGTCTTTAAACAGAAGATAGAGTCAGTAGTGAAATGTCTTACTCCTTTTTGATGAAAAGGAGCTTCAACTGGAATGTGATGGAGCCATGGCACAACATTCGGGAAGGGCTGCAATGTGCAGCTAGAGCTGAAGAAGTCCATGTAGAGGCTGCCAAGCCAGACTGCAGCAACAGTTTGGGTTAGAGAGAAACAGGAAACAGGGCTGGATGTTGCAGCAGCATTAGCTGATCCATGAAAAACCAAACCCCAATTATTGCTCCCCTAAGTGCAGCAAGAAGCCAGCCTTGACCCATGTTTCTTATTCATATCACTGCAGTTCTCCTTTGTCTGTCTTTCCTCTTTTACACTACGTGGTTAGTTGTCTATCAGTGTGTGCAAATGGGTAAAGGATGAAGTCATACTGCTGTGATAGGATTTTTGGAAAATGAGATCCATGGCTTTTACAGTGTTGGCCTTGTGAAATTTTGGGACAGCTGCAAGACTGCAAGTGCTGTGTTTTCAACTTGCATTTGTTTCCTACAGTGTGTTTTTAAAATTTTCTACACTCCTCAGCATTGGAGCTTGACCTTGTTAGCCTCTGACTAAAAAGCTTTGTAAAATCACTGGCCACAACTAGAGAAAATGATTTTTCAGGAGACCCCATAAACAGGGAAATTACATAGAACCACAATAATTCAAAGCAAAGACATATGTTTAATTATTGTTGTAGCCATTTGGATTTGAGGATGACTGAACATCTTTAAATGATATAGCATGGCTTATGAAAGGTGAGCTGTGTGGTTTGTGATGCATCACTGCAAAAATTCTGTGTACTATTTGAATGCCACCTCATAGTTCTGAGGAAAAAGGCTAAAGGAACTTGAAGCTTTGTTGTTGATCTTTGCCTAGTGATCTGCAATATGCCTACAAAGTAAACATTCCTGTAATCAAATAAACTTGGACATATTTGAGAATTTTCAATAGAATGGGGATTATTTTCCCCTTTTTGGATTTCTTCTCTTCATATCTGTACTGGGAAGGAGGCAAGGGAAAACATTTCCACAGAAAATAACTGTTTTGCTCATTTCCTTGTAACCCTGCAACCTTTGAGCTGCTAAGCTAACTTAATGTGCTCAAAAAGTGATATTTAAAAGACCTCTCCCACACATGTCCGTGGCAAGCAATACTAGAGGGCCACTAAATGTCAAAAATACTTGGGGAAGAAAGCCTGGGTTGGAATGCTTTTTGATCATTCGGATATGTTAAAATGTTTGTGGTGGAACCTAAAGAAAAAGCATACCACTGAAGGCATCTTGGCAAGGTGCACTTGCGTTAAGTGCCTCATGTGTCTCCTGTTTCTTTAACTGATAAAATAAAAGGCTTAGGAAAAAGTGCTGGCAAACCACACCATATTTAAATGAACAGTTCACAACCTAGAGCTACTGAGAAAGAAAGATCAGAGTGAACTGGTGGGGTGAGGTAAAAAGGAGATGCAGTGGAAAATATGAGCAACTTCATGAAAAAGTTCAGAAACCTTTCTAACTCAGAAGTAAAAATATCAGGGTAGAAGGGAGTGAAAGGGCTGTGAAAGATAAGAGCCTACTGACCTACAGAAAAGCAGCTCTTTCTGAAAAGACAGGAGTAATTTTCAGTGGAAAGCCAAAAGCTCTGGGACTTGCTTTTCATGGGTACATCTACACTAACTTCAGAGCACTGGCCCAAGCTCAAACTTGCCTCATGTTTGGACACAAGACTCTGCTCAGGGCCTTGGGTGAGCTCCATCACTGGGAGGAGGTGGGGAGTCTGTGCTGGCTCAGCCCTTTAATGTAACCCAAATGGTATCATACCATGCATTTCAGATGAGCCTTTGACTTCTCCCAAATCCCCCATTCCAGGTCGCATAATTCTGTTTGGCAATTATCTCCCTCCCAGAAGTGCTTAATATTAGTCACATCCCACAAAACCCTGCTGGATGTGTGGTGTGGAGAGTATGAGGCATTCACAGCATGCCAGTGGTCCAGCCTGCTCCTTATCCTGCTAAGGGCAAGACAGCAGCAGCAGGGCCATACCATCTGCCCACCACTGGGGCTTCCTCTTGGACGAAAAGGCAGCAGTGGTTTAACCAGTACAACTGTAATTATTCTTTGTTTTGGTCTTAGACTTTGGCATGCTGTCATAAATGGTTTGCCCAGGCAGGGAGTGGGGCCAGCTGGAAAGTGCTGAGGGTGACTCTCTGTCTCTTGGCCTCATCAGGTGTCTCTGCAGGGAGGATGTTGCATGAGGTGTGGGCTCAGCACTGGTCTCACCAGGGCTTGCAGTATCAAAGGACACTGCACAGGAACTCCGCTAGAAGGTATTCTTCTCATTGGCTGCTGTGCTCTGCGGCTGGTCTCTTGTCTGATCTCTGTCCTGTGACAAGCCACATGAGGCCTCATGTGCTGGGAGGAAAGAAGGCTGATGTCAGGTTGTGGTGGTGGTGGTTAAAGTAGGGTTAAAATAGGATTTCTTCCCCTGCCTCCATGAACTGTCCTGTGATTACCCTTGGGGAAGCACCCCAGCAGCTGGGACTCTTCCAAAAAGGGAGAAGGACAAAAAGTCACCAAAAGAGATTTTAGCATGGCCTCTTAAACACAGGTATTCTTGTCTGAGATGCTCTGATATCATTAAGATGAACATGATGTAAATAAGTAGATATGGTATCTATGCTGTTGAAGTTCATTGAAATGTTTGGTTAATAATACCTGGAAAAAAGGTGAAGCTCTGTCAGTGAACTGTGCCCTATATCACATGATTAACCTGAAACTGGGCAGATTTGTACCTTTTCTTAGCCACAGGAGTTCATACCAAGTACTACCACACAGAGCTGCAGTGTACACAAGTAAATAAAAAGGAAGGCTGTGCCGAAATTATTCGATGGAACAGTTTGCATTATTTAATGCCAGTTCCTCCAAAACAGAAAGAACTGAGCCAAATTATGGGACAATGAAAAGCAACCCACCTTCAGGACATCCTGAGAAGGGTGGAGATGAAGGATATTGCCAGGCAAAATGTCCCAACAAAGACCAGTTTCTTGTTTGGAGGTGCAGGCTGTGAGGAGTGGTGCATGACCAGGTCCCTGCTGCTGCCTTTGCCTGCCTCCAGGGAAGCGCCTGGCTGCTGCTGACAAGGGAGACTTGTGAGTATCTGGAGTGACAGCTACTGCTACAGAAAAAGGGAAAATGACCTCCCCTCACATCAGCGGTTGCTGCCCTATCTCTCCAGCCCCACTGCAGAAGTGGCAAGCCCTAGAAAAGCTCTAAGCACCCGCTGGTACCAGGCAAGCCAAGATCCTCTGACTTTTATGAGTAGTGCTCAATGAGAAGCCTCAGAGCATAAGGTAATAGACAGCAGCTCTTTTAATGAAACCTTTATGTTAATTCAATACAGACTACTTATGGAATTTCCCTTCTCTGAGAAAATCTCAGCTTCTATAGAGAACAGCACTCAGTCTTGTTCTTTTTCTTTTCAGAACTTCAGAAGTTCCCTCAAAAATTCCCCGAAGCCTTAACAATAATGATTCTCAGTTGCATGTCAGGATGTAATGTACAATGTAAAGTTTTCACATTTGACGCTCAGCATAGTCAAATTTACCACAGTGCTTCACATTCAATTTATGCCAAGAATTCTAGCAAAATCACATACTGTTCAACTAGAGATTTATCATGGGGTGCTTAACAATGAATTATTCAAGACTACCTAATGTATCGTGGTTTCTTGAGAGCCTAATGTGTGTATGTGTATATATTTATATATAAAATGCCTGTGAGCCATTACAGAAAACCAGTTTCTGAGTGAGGTTTCAAGAGTAAAACTAGAAGATATTTAAAAAATAGGTGTCCTCCTGAAAAATACAGAGAAGTTTTAGAGAGAAGAAAACCTCAGTAATCTTCCCTGTTCAGCTATACACACAGATATTTAAAGAGGTTCTGTATCCTGTAGGACTCCTTTAAGGTGAAATTTTTAAAGTATCTAAATTCTGCAATGAAGGTGTTGTTGGGTTTTTTTTTTCCTATGTGCCAATTGATATGGCCTTTTAGACCTCACTGAAAAGTTTTAAATAATTTCCCTCATTTGGAGGTTTGAGAAGATTACTCTGTGCCTCCTACTAGCAATCATCCACAGTACTTTTCCCAAAGTACTTTACTGAGTGAGTATGCACTTCCTTTTTACTGATGGAAAAACAGAAAGAGATGATGTGGTCTGCCCGGGATAAACAGCTTGGTATGCTGCCTTTTCAAAGCCCTTAGGATTGCATTTTTTACCTGGCCAGGAGGCAGCCTGCTGGAACGACACTGAACTGGGCTCAAGGCAGCTCTTCAGCCCTTAGTTCTGCTCGCTCAAGGGGAACAGGCTCACAGTCCTCAGCTGCCTCTTTGGCCGCTTTTTCAGATGGCCATGGAAATAACTCCAAGGGGCCAGACTTTCAGTTTTTCCTTGTTGGTCTGACCCAAACTGAATTTGAGATGACTGCTTTTATGTCCAAGGGTGGATCAGCTGTCACCATCTGATATGGATTCCTGGGGACCTGTCTCCTCTTTGACACCTAATTGAGTCTTTCCTGTTAAGACAGTTGTGCTTGTTGCAGAGGAAGGGCACCCATTAAATTCCTGGATTTTCACACTGATGGCTGGGAGGCAGTTTGACTGCTTCTAGTAGAAGAAACTCTTCCTGCTGGCTGCAGTGGGTTTGCTATGGTCTTATTTCAACTTGCAGGCTGGAATATCTATTTTGAACTTACTCAGGTCCTTGTGAAGAGGTGAGTGACCTAGAACTCCCTTTGGTACCAGCAGCAACTGGGACAGCTCCTTTTTTCTAAGGCATCTTGCGAGGAAGGGCCAGTATCTGAGACTTTCTGCCTGATGACTCTGGTGATCACAATCTAAGGCTTTCAGACAATGAGTAGCAAAGAAGGAGCTAAATGCTATGTGTCCCAGAGGCCTGCAGGACAGACTTTAAGGGACAGCTGAGCAGAACAAGTAGAGGTTCAGACCTAGCTTCAGAGGCCACTTGGTCTTGGGTTTGTGACTAGGAGAAGGGGGAAGATAAGCACTGTGTCTAACAACAACGAACCATCATTTTCTTGTCCAATAGGAGTGGCAGAACACATTTCTCTAGAAGATACTCTTGGAGGTCTGATTTTTCCATTAATCTCCAGTTCAGCAATGAATACTATCTCCTGCCCTAACCACCAGTTGCAAACCGGCCAGGGATTTCACTTACATTTGCCTCCCGTGTTGCCTCTGGGCAGGACATAGGACAGGTTACCCACAGCAGAGAACCTGCCACCACTGTAAGCGTTCTCAAGGTATAATTTAAGTGAACTCAAGAGGAAAAATAGCCCAGAGACAGCGCCTGTGGCCAAAACCTCAGGCAGAAGTGGAGTCATGTCAGTCCACAGCTACACAGCGAGCTACTCTGCATCCTCCTGCCTTGGTTTCTCCCATGTGAAACGGGCATTAAAATACTCATCTGTCTTACAAACATGATTAAATGTAGATTGAAAGAAGGCCCTGTAAAAACCTAGAAAACTGAGAATGGTGGTCCTGTTTGCTTAAAGCAGGATCTGGTCTGGACACTGAATTCCAAAGGGAAGGAGGTAGCAGGGCCAAGGTGCTCACAGCTGAGCACACAGGCTGCCAGGGGAATGCAGGCACGTGAGGAGGGAGAACACGGAGGTGATGCAAGAAATATTTAATTGGGTTTATTTGCTAAAGACATCACATACTGGCTTCAAAAGCAAAACCCGATGAAAAACCCGAGTGGCAACGAAAAGCTGCCAACACTGCTTTGTCGAGGAGTTTGGGTGACCAAAAAAAAAAAAAGAAAAAAAATGCCAAATTCCCCTCCTCGGCCAGTACCCAAAGCCCAGCCGGGGCCCCCTCGCCTTCTGGAGGGCGGCCCAGCGTTCTCTTGCCCTTCGGCCGGGCAGGGTGACCGGCACGGAGAGCGCACACACACACGGACACACGTGTGGGCTGTGCACACACACACACACCCCCACAGCTGATGCAGGAAACCAAGCGCAGCGGCACAGCCCCCACCGGCAAAACCCGCGTCCCGGGCCAAAAAAGGGGCGCCGCGGCGGAGAGCACGACGCGCCTCCTCCTCGTATTTCCTCCCCCGCCCACTTCCAGCGGCGGAGGGGCTCGCTGCCGCCGCCGGCTGCCGCCCGGGATGGAAAGTTGTAGCCGCGGCGGGATGCGCGGCGCGGCGGTGAGTTTCCCCGGCGGCGCCGGGGCGCGGCGGGCCGGGCGGGCGGGGGCGCGGG
The DNA here is from genome assembly GCF_009819885.2 of Catharus ustulatus. Lineage (NCBI taxonomy): Eukaryota > Metazoa > Chordata > Aves > Passeriformes > Turdidae > Catharus > Catharus ustulatus. The sequence continues at coordinate 68,268,748 of NC_046221.1, read as the reverse complement.
GAAGCCCGTCCGGGCGGGCGGCGGGGAGGAACCTCCGGGATCTCCGCGTCAGCCCCGTCTCTCTGCGTGTCCGTCCGTGTGTGTGTGTGTGTGTGTGCGCCCGGCCGTGCCGGTGCCCCGGGGGCCGGGCCCTGCCAGGGGGGAGCGCGACGCGCACCGCGCAGCGCCCCGAGCGGCGGCGGCGGCCGTCGGGGGGAGGCGCTGCCGCGTGCCCTGCCGAGCGGGGAGCCCCCCTTGAGGAGACCCCCGGGAGTCGCGGCGGAGAGGTGCCCCCCCTGCCTCGGGGCAGGACAGGGGCCGGGGCGGCAGCGGCGCCCGGGGGGTCCCACCAGTGAGGAGGAGGAGAAAGAAGAGGAGGAGGCGGCGGCGGGGCAGCAGCGGCCCCCCGTCGCGCCGGCCGTGCCTCCCCCACCGGGCCGCGAGGAAACCCCCTCGGTGACCCCTCCCCCGACCCGGGGAGGGGGCGGGACCGGGAGACCCGGTGACGTCACTGCTCCGGCCGCGCTTCCTGCAATAGAAAGTGAGAGAAGGTAAAACACCCCCCGCCCCCCCGCGCTCCCCCCGACGGTGACCGGGGCGCCGGGGGGAGGGGCGGGGCGGGCCCGGCGGGGAGCGCGGCTCTCCCCGAGGGGACCCCGGCGGATGCGCCGAGCCCGCCCGTCCTCCCTCCCTCCCTCCCCCGCCGGGTCCGCCCCGCCTCTCCTGCCTACCAGGGGAGGCTCCCACTCCCCCGCCCCCCGTTCCCCCGCATTGTGTCCCCCCCCGTCCACCGCCCCACGGCCGAGGGGCAGGGCCGCGATGGGGGCTCCCGAGTGGGACGTGGGGGATGGGGCTCCCGGAGGAGGGGTCTGCTGCCGCGGGGGGCGGGCGCGGCCGGGGGCCGGGGGGCTGCGGAGCGGGGCCGTGCCGGGGGGCGGCGCCTTGGCCGGCCCGGGGGGACGGTGCATGGAGGAGGGGTGGGTGCCGCTGCCGGGCTCCGTGTGTGCGTGTGTGTGCGGGCGCGGTGGCGGCTGTGGCGGCGGCGCTGGGTCATGTTTGTGTTTGAGGTTGTCAAGTGAAGGAGGCTCCCGGCCCCCCCGCTCCCCCCGCTCTTTCTCCCTCCCTCCCTCCCTCTCCCTCCCGCCGCCGCCGCCGCCGCCGCCGCGCAGGGGTCGCCGCGCTCCCCGCCGCTGCCGCCGCCATCAGCCGCCGCGCCGGCCCCTCCGCCAGGTTTGCAGCGGGCCCCGCGGGGGGCGGGAGGGGGCTCGGGAGGCGCTGCGGGGACGGGGGGTGCGGGGCGGGACGGCTGTCCCCCGCCGCCCCCCTCGGCGTGGAGCTGCGGCAGCCACAACACAATGTGTCCTCCGCCGGCGGCGGGGGGAGAACGGGCGGGCGGGCGGGCGGGGACGGGGAGGACCGCAGGCCCCGATCCCCCCCTCAGCCCACCGCGCTCCGCCGCGGCCCCTCCGGGACGCGCGGGGACTCCGCGCTCCGGCTGCGCCCGCCCGCCCGCGCTGCCCCCGGGGGTGCCGGTGCACCCCGGCTCCGGGTGGGCTTGTCCGGGCGGCCCCCCCTCCGCCCCGGGTCTGCAGCCGGGCTTTCGGGGGCACGGGGAGGCGCGGAGCCCCGGCCCGGCTGCTCTCGGCCCCGCCGCCGTCCCCGCTGGGTGCCGGGCCGCGGCTGCCCCCCGTCCCTCTCCCCCCTTCCCCCCCACCCCCCCCGCGGCATGTGTGCTGCGCTTTGTTCGGTGCGGCGTTGCAGAGGGGTTTTCCCAGGCTCCTCCCTCTTTATTCATTCATGGATTTTTTTGCCTCCCTCCCTTCCCCTTCCTTTCCCTTCGCAGTCCCGCTCGCGCATACCGGCGGCTCCCCGGGCCCCGGGGCGGGCTGCCTCCCTCCCCGCTCCCCCATTTTTGGGTGGGTACGGGGGGATGTGACCGCTGCGATCGAAAAGGCCCGTTTCTCCCTCTTTCCCCTTTTTTTTTTTTTTTTCTTGTTCAAGCGAGGGAGGGACCGACTTTTGGCGTGGGTCTTGCCCGGTGTTTCCGCCGTGGTTCTCACACGGCCATCTCTCCCCCGAAGGAGAGGGTCCTGGTGGCGAGCGGGGAAGCTCGGTGGCGTTAAAGCGTCAGTAGAATGTCATTTGTGCTGCAGGGAAGCGTCGGGAAGGGCTCCCGATTTACCGAGACCCCGGGGGGTTTCAAACTCTCGCTCCAAATAACTTGTGTAAAGAAGTGACGGTGTTTATTAGCGTCTTTAAAAACCTCAGCTCAGCCTCAGGGACTTTCCCGGTCCACCCGGAGGAAAGGGGGGCTGGGGTTCAGGGAGTGCTGGTCGCTTCAAGCCATGCAGCCACTTTTCTCCATTTCCAGTTCATGCCTAAGACCTGGAAAATGGACCTGTTAGCGTAAGGTTTTATTTAATTTCTAAATATTTCTTCTTTGCTTGCAGACAAAGTGGTATGAGTTAACAGCTTGACAAGCACTGTGCTCTGTTTCGGATTTTTTCTGTCTTTCCTTCAGCGTGCAGTAATACCCTAGTGAAGAATCATTTAGTCAGAATAACATTTTCCAGCTTTCCTTTGTGTCAGTTGCAGTAATTTTTTTCCCTCCTGTTTGGGTCTTTTTATGCAGTAACAGACACAAAAGAAACATTAAAAATTAATGATTATATTCCTCAACAGTATGTAGACTGAAGGGGTGGTTGCAAGTAGTCTATTTTAATTTGGTTTGAATTAAATTTTCACAAAAACATGGTTGCCTTGAAAAACAATATAAGTGCCCCTAAATTAATACTTACAACAAATGCTAGAAATTCTACATCCTTCCACCTTCAAGTGGCTGTCCTTAATCAATTTGCTTATATTAGGGGCCGTTCTGAAGTTCATATAGTTTAAAAAAAATTCTTCCTAGTGTTTACTTAAAAGAAAAATCTGTTAACATGAAGTAGTATTACTATAAAAAGAAACAGAAATTTGTTATTTTAAAATTTTGTTTAGAAGGAAAAGTGTAATGACACCACTCATTTTCTTTTTTAAGTTCTTGTGCATAAGTAATTTTCCATAGGTCTTTGAGAGATTTCACATCCTATATCAGAAACTGAACAAAATGCCCATTGAACTGTTAGCAATTCCTAAGAATGTTTGAAAAGTAAGAAAGTGCAGGTAGGTCAAGAGCTAGTGTGATCCTCTGCTGTACATTTATATTTTGGCAGAAGCATCCCACAGGGAATTCTTCCAAACTTACACGTTCCATGTCAGGATTCTGTAGGTAATGTTAAGAATAGGATGATGCTTTGTGCGTTTGCCCTCCCCTCTGTACTTCCCCCACCCGAAGCTGAAGATCTGTATCTGAAAGCCTGATGCCAAATATTGTTTAATTTTTTGGATTTATTTGCATGAGGCAAGGGTTGTTGGAAGATGTTTTCTGGCTTGAAAACAGCTGACAAATGTGGAAAAGTGTTTTAGTTTTCTCATGCTTCCTGAGTAATCCTAAAAGGAGTTCCAGCCTCACGTGGTTTTCTTAAGATACTGGAACGCTTGACTCCATAAAACCTCTTGGGGAATCCATTCAGTGCAGGTTGTGCAGGCGCAGTGGGAGCCGCAGGTTGAGCTCTGGGTGGCGGGAGCCCGGGGCAAGAAGCTGGGAAGTTTTGCCGACCCTTTGCACAACAAAGGGCACGCGGATCTGCGATCCTGCCGGGGAACCAGGGACACGGCAGGAGCCCAGGACTCAGCTGGAAGACCCCAGACTATGGCATGCATAAGACTGGGAGGGTGTAAAAGCCCGGGGGATCCTTGAGGATACCTCCCCTGGGGCACCTGCTTGGGCTGTTACTCTGGTGTTGCACCATGAAAAAATTACCTAAAGGGACCAGAGGTGTGAGGCTCTGCTGTGGGAAACCTGGATCGAGCTGGCAAGGAAATCCTGGCTGACTGTGTGAGAGTGGAGAGAGGCAAGCCCGCTGTGAAGAGACTTTGGTCCCAGCAGTGTAACTCTGGTCGTCAGAGTGTGACTGCCACGGTGGCTCCTGGGCTGTCAGACAGGAAAGTTTCCTAAGCAAATCATAGGTGCAGAAATATTTCTTGCTAATTTCCATAGTCATTTGAGGATGAAAGTGATCAGATAGATATCTTTGTTTTTCTTATTGATGTCTACATCTCATAACTTTCTCTCTCTGTTGTTTTTTAGCATACGGATTAACTGAGCCCTTTGACAAGTTTATGGAGCTGCCATCTCTCTGCTTCCTGTACCTTCTGTTTCTGAGAGGAGAAAGTGGTGCATGAGATTAGAGGAAAATGCCTCGGACAAAGCAGATACATCCCAGAAATCTGAGAGGTATGTAGCTCTCAGTTGAGAAGGAAAAGCTCTTGGGAAACTCTGTTGCAGTTTCAATTATGAGTTTAAAGGAATATTTATTTAAGAAGTTGGTTTTGTTCCAAAAGTAGTTTGTAAGCAGGTTTTAGGAGTTGTCCGTGAGACTGCTCTAATTTTCACAGGGAGATAACTGGAATATGTCCTTATTCCTGCAGTCTGTGTACTTGACAGCATTCATGATACTCTCCAGCTTACAGCAATGGCCAGCATGAACTTCGAAAATGCAAAGGAAGAAGCAGTTTCCTTATCAGAGAATTTACAGTTGAAATACAGGGGGAGGTGGGAAAAGGGTGTGACGTGGCAGAAGTTGACATCTGGCAGCCGGTAGTTGTTTTTCTTTAATACTTTTCAGTTTGACTTGCTTTTGAGGGGATCAAAATCTCCTCCCATGCATGGCTTCTCACTGTTTATCCATCACCTGTCACCCATGCTGCCTTGAGCATTGCTAGGTTTGACCTTGGTCTCCTCGCTCTCCTGCCTTTGCACAGCCACACAGTAGCTTGGCTATAAGGGGCAAGCAGGCGAGAAACCTGCTCTGCAAACTGGCAGGCTTACATGTCCTGGCATTGAACAAAATCGCAGTGCACTTTACCAAGCCCGTACGAATGTGAGGAATCTGATCCTATGGATATTTGTTACTGCCTTGGTAGAAATGGCTGTAGAGGAATTAAATGAGAGGGAAAATGCAGGTCAGTTGACAAGCAGACACCCATGAGGGTGAACACATTACTATCCCCACCCTTTTACCCAGCTTTTGGGAGAACATGCTTCCACCTGCACCCTTACATGTAGCTGTCATCAGCTCTTTTCAGGTTAATTTTACAATTGCAGCATGGAAGCATCCCTTCAGAGGAAAAAAGCCATTACGAAACCACAAACATCATCATAAGGCTTTAGGGGCAGGAACAGCATTTGATTCTGGTTTTAACTTTTTTATGTCAAAACACAGCAAACATCCTCATGTATCTCAGTTAGTTTACAGTTGAGAGTCTCTCAAGGGCTTGTGCATACAGCTGTATCTGAGACCTCATGTTTGCAGATTGTTGTCATTGCTGGCACTAACAATCTCTACTGGAGAAGATGTCTTTATTCAGGAAGTGCTGAGTAGCACTTTGGTATGATGGATAAACCTCTCTCACAGATCAGGAATTTTACATTTCTCCTTCTTACTGGATGTGAAGTAATAAATCAGAGCTGGGTTTTTAATATTGCTGCTTACCAAGTTGCTGACATAACTGAGGTTGTGTTTTCTGATCAAACATGAGAGTGATCTAATTTTAGTACTCTGACTCTTGTATTGCTTGAAACTTAATAGGAGTTAAATCTGTTGTAAAGCTCTCTATTCACTTAAATAAATAATCTAATTAAACTCTTAATTGTGTAAGAAATTAGTTGCCTTTTTTCCCTTGCATAATTTCTCCAGTCATTTGGCTTTTATCAACCCTGTTACAGGAGTTTTCATCAGTTCCTATTTTTCTACAACTAATGGAGTTCTTGAATGAATGGAGATGGGTTAAATGTTGAGAAGAGAAATAGCAGTATAGCAAGCCTCTACTTAGAAATTATGTTGGAACAGCTAAATGATTGTCAAAACTATACAGGTTGCTGCAGACTTCAACACCTTGTGAGCATATATTGCTACTGTCATGGGTTGTTAGAGGTGAAGTGATTTGAAAAATCAGCTTACTTCTCATTAGTTATACACTATTTCCATTTCTAGTCTAGATAATGAAGAAAACTGGATTTCACTTTCTTTAGTCATCTTACCTGTCTCTGAGAGCATTGCAGAAAATACTTGCTTGAACCTTCAGTTTTTGCTGGAACTTGGGGAAACTGAAAGGTTTCACAGGTCTGTTTTCTGACAGCTTATTTTTGCTTATGCAAAGTTGAACACATCTTAAATTGATACTATTAATTAAACTTTAAAATTTTGAAAAATATATGGTTTGGCACGTGCTGTAATCCATGGTAGTTAGTGTTGATGACAACTAAGTTTGTGAAAAAGTATAGCTTTGTAGGTTGAAGGTGAAACTCAGCAAACTTGGCAACCAAAAAAAACCATTCTATAACTTCTGAAAGATGAAGGTGTAAGATTAAGTAACCTGTGTTTTTACAGGTTTTTAGGTTAAAAGCTATTTTTAAGTTGTCTAAACCTGATTGTTACCTTTTGTACTATGTACAAAGAACACTCCATGGCCTTACCTGGCTTTCTCCTTCCCTGCTGCCAGCTCCTCTCATTGCCCCATAGCAGTCAAATTGCCAACAGCTTTAACTAGACTTGCTCAGAGCCCATCAATGTTTAACTTTTTTGGAGATCACTGTTGAACAACCCTTGAGACTCTCTATGCTGTTGTGCATTAGATGAGTTATTTGGGTTGCACTTGCAGTCCAAATCAGCCTGGAGAATAAATAACCAAGTCTAAGAACCTAAAGTATTTTTCTTTTAAAAAACCCCAACACAATCCCTCTCTCCCTTCCTGCCAAGAAAATGCACATGAGAAAAACCACCATAGAGATCCCCCCACACACTCCCATTAGTTAATTTGAGGTTTGCTGCAGTGTAGGAATAAGTTTTGAAGGTTTTAATATTGGCTGTGTTTACCGTAAGCAACCTTATTGTCTGGGGAAAATAAAGTAACATTGTTTAATATAAAATAAATTTAAGATTGTGTCAGGAAACCTTAAGAGTCTTTGTTTTGTATCATGGCTTGGTTTTGCTCATTTTGTATATTCTGTGAGATCTGACAGCCTTTGGCAGAAAAGCAGTGGCCCTAAAGCATTACGATCAGTGAAGGATCCTAATATTCTGAAGATTTCACTGTCTGCTTATAGATGTGTCAATACAGTGCTGTACTGACCTGGTTTTACAGCAGGAAAAGAAACCTACAGAAGTAAGATGGGGTATGGGAAACATTATTTTGCAAATAAAAACTAATCTAGTTAGTTCACCATTTGTTTTCATGAATGTATTAGTGACATGGCTTTGATGCCTGTTTGCATCTGAATGAGCATGTTGTATCTGAAGGTACCAATAAGGCATGTGCTGTGCTGCCCTTGTTTCATTAGGTTGTTTTGTCACATCAGCCTTCCCTGCTTCTCACTGCAAATCCCTCCCTAACCTGCAACGTGTTGCCATCACCAGTGGGCTGCTTTGGTAAGAGGAGTCATGCACAGTGTCAGGCTTAGTCTCCTGACCGACTTAACCGTGTTGTCATCCCCAGCAGTGGGGTTGAGTGGCTAAAATTTGAGAGAAATTGCAGTTTTGCAGGTCTCAAAGAAAGATATGGGTTGGATGCATGGAAGTTCTGGAGAGTGTTTAGTAGTTTCAGAGGTGGAGGCCAAAGGTATGCCTGGGGAAAGCCTGGCATGAGCTGTCCATCAGTGATGTGACTGGAGCTGGGTTCATAAGCGGGTGTTCCTGATGTTGTCTTAGTCTTTTAAATATTAAGGGTGTGTATTGTGTTGCTAATCAAAAGCATGATCATTCCTTCTTCAGAAAACAAAGAGGAAAATATTTGCAAAAGAGGAAAATACCTGTCTTGCTCAGATACCCAGAGGTCTCATTTTCTTATTTTTCTTTACAATTTTAGCTCACTAAAACTAACAAAAAAACTCCTTTGCATGTGGCTGCACCCTGTATTTACATGGCAAATCGATCCACATGTGTAACAAAACATTTCACGGAATCTGTAATGTATTCCTAGAAGTACAGTTACATTAGAGAGTCGTGCTTTTAGCAGGGCTGAGTGGGCTTGGTTTGTTGTCAGGTGGTTGTGAGGATATAGAAGGAAAAACGACTCATGTTTTTGTTTACTTAGAAGTACCCAATTGCAGAGTTTAAAATGAAAATTTTGTTTCGTGTACACTGTTTAGTACAGTGCTGTGACTCACCAAACCAAAACTGTAACAAATATTTTGAGTTTTGTCTCTTTCTAGATAAGCTTTCTGTTATTTTTCAGCAAGTTGTTGCTGTTTTTCCTTCTCAATCAAATATTTCTCTTTGGGAACAATGGTAGACAAGCCCATAATGTTCAACGGCCACTTCCAAATCTTCTAGTGCTTTGCACTTGATAAGGAAATGCAAGTATAATATGAGTAACTTTGCTGAATAGGTTGATAGCTTTGCAGTAATCTGAAAAGCATGCTTAAGTTTGCTGGAAAGCTGTGTATGTTACAGCCTTAAAATGTCCAGAAGAACTGGGCATCTTCTGCTTGTCAAGTGTGAGTTAGCAAAGTCTCTTTGTGTTGTTTTAAGACTGTAATGTGCTTTTAGTGCTGAAATAGTTCTGTCTACATTGAAAGCTGACAGATTGATATTCCTTATTAGTGTTGGTTGTGTAGTCTGTGTAAGTTATGAATAGATTGGTGTGCTTTGCTTTATTCATGATTTTCATGAAATGACAATAAAAATACTGAGCTTTCTCAAGGCTTGCTTCTAGAATTTGTGCTTGCTTGAGTCAAAAGAAGTGTAAAAGCACATTTGACTTTTGGGTCCTGGTATTGTTTCTGAGACAAAAATGATGTTCTAATTTAGGATGTTCTAGAGGGGCTGCTGGTGCAGTGTTAGTACACCAGAAGTGCTGGTGGTCTGCACTCTGTGGCTTGCTTGTGGGCGTCTGTAGAGATGTTGCATGTGTGTCTTGCCTAAGTTTCTGGAGCAAGAGTGAGACACAGGTGGAACAAGAAGTCAGAGTTTTGACTTGGTGACTTTGCTGCAGAAATATCCTGTGATTTGGCAGGAGGTTTTTTTTCTATATATCAGATAGTTTAGTACAATTTCTTCTGCAAACCAAATCTGAGCTCCAGACAGCTCTCATGAAGGTAGAGAGAATGCATGGTCTGTCACCAGCTGGAGTACCAGGAGATCTACCTGTAATGCAGTGAATAGACAGATCTCTTGTTGACCACAGAAGTACTCTCTTCCTGTGTGTCTTGAGTTTCTCATTTGGAATGTGGAAGGATAATGCTTCTTTTTATTTTGCTTTTTTTTTTGTTTTACTGGTTAAAGATGTAAGATCTTTAGGCTGTGTCTTATGGTGTGTATGGTCCAGCATCTTGCAAATTACATATCAATGTACCTGCAGACCTTAAATTTTGTTGTAATGTGAATGATACCTAAATGCAATAAACTGGCCCACATACTCCATGCTTTGAGAAAGGCTATGGTTGAAGATGCAATTTGCCACCTTTTCCCATCACTTCTATTGCTTCTGTCTCATTGTACCATATTCCTAAATTTGATCATGTGTTTTCAGCCAGGTGTAGACCTATTCACAGGATGGTTGGGGTCTTGTGTCAGTAGCCATAGTTGATGGACAAAAGCCTGTTAAGAGTGGATTGCAAGAGGGGAAGGAACCCTAAGGTGGATAACACTAGTTACTGTTGCCTTGAGACAGCTGTGTTGAATTTTTGCCTACCACTGAGTTTCTTGTGTTGAGAGTGAGAGATTCTGTTACACCAGACCTTTGCAGCCACCCACTATTGGTGAATGCTGCACTTTGCCTGACTTGAGATACCCAGGCACAAGTTACAAGTTTATGTAACCGCAGTTGTTCCACTATAGTGAAAGTTTGGTGCAAAATACTGCAGAAGTGCAAGGTACATAAAAAAAAATAAATCCAGGTCTAGGTGGTGTAAGATCCAAAATTAGCCAACATTTTTGGCACATCTTTTAATCTCTGTCTCTTAATCTTTCTATGTCTCTGTTTCTACTGTAAACTGAAGATACCAGTACCACATCAGCTTTTAATGACTCAGAAGATGAAGTTGTTGTGAAGCAGACACTTGGTGGCTAAATAACGGAAAAGATGATGAAGAAACTGGTAGTAAACAGAGCCAAGCAGTGAGCACAGCTCAGTTTGCGCACTGGCTTCGTTTGCGTAAACACCCTTGCTTTTGGCATCCTCCAACTTCTTGCTGCTTCACCTCACAATCTTAACATTTAAAAGGTATTATTAAAACTTACTTCCTAACTTCTAAAACACCAAACTAAAAACCCAAGAAATTCCACCATATCAAACCACAAACTTCTCCTGTGAGTCATCGACATGTTGGGACCTCAAGCTGCGGTGCAGGTTTCTGTTGTGTGAGCTGGGCAGTGTGTGCTGGTGTGCCCTGCCTGGACCTGGCACAGGGCTCTGGAGAATGGAATCTCTCCCATCAGTGAGTGTTCATCATCATGTGTCAGAGTTTCACACTGTTACTGAGAAAGCCCCTGAAGCCAGGAGGGAATACTCACTGGTGGCAAAGGTCTCTCGAAAGGAACACCTTTAATGTCATTTCCCAGTTGGTTTTGAGACTGGTTAAGCCATTGCTTCTGGAAAAGGAGGAGGTGTAGTGGTCCTGACTCCTGCCTGTCTCAGATGCTCATTCCCCATGCACGCTGCCCTTCTCACTTGCCTGTCTGCCTGACCCCACCAGGGAAGAAGTAGGGGCACCCAGAGCAAGTTATGGCAGCATCATCTGGGTTGGCTTTTTGGGCTGGATTGTTCCCTGATGCTGCACACCCTTGCTGGAGCTGGAGCCAGTGGCAGTGGCAGACAGGGAGAGAGAGTGCAGAGGCAGGAGTTGCCTTGAGTCTCTTGCTTGAACTCGATGAAACTGTTCTAAGCCTCTATTTGCCATCTGTGAGCAGCAGGCTTTTTTGAGCTTCTTTAATTGCCCAAAAGCAGGTCTAGATTTTCATGAGGATGGCAAGAGGTGTGTTCCCTGTTTCTGCTTTTTTTGCTTTACCTTCCAGAACCCTCCTTCTCCTGACGAATTTCCAAATTTCACAAATGATACAGGTTCTTAATGGATGGCTTTAGGAATTTTATTGTACTTGTAAGCCAGCAAGAAACTGAACTGGTCTCAGCTGACACCTTGATGAAAAATAAAATAAAACACTCTCTCTAAAATTTGGTGTAGAACTTTCATTCAGAATGAAAAAAAAAAAAATTGGTTATGATTTAAGAAATTAAAAAAGAGGTCCAGAAAACTAAACTTGATTGTACTTGGCACTAGCCAGCTTTGAATATCTATTTATAGATTTTTGCATTTGCATGCTAAATATTGGGAAAAGGAAATTGGGATAATGCAAAGAGAACCTGCTGGATATAAACCATGTGAAAACAGGCGCTTTCAGAGGGAGTTTAGATAACATTAAGGAGAAAGGTGTAAGAATGGTATTCCAGCTAACAGGATTCCAAAGCAATACCTGCAAGAATATTTATGAAAATAAAAGAATGCAGGAAGGAGCTTAGTTCTGCTCTTTTGATTTCAGGAAACAACAAATTGTATTTTTATGGAATAGAAAACCATTATAATTGCAGTTAGATATCAGGCTTGAGCTGGAAAGGAATGGTCAAGGATAATGTAAAAAAAAAATTTGAATTCTATGGAAACAAAAAAAGTAGCAGTGAACTGGGACTTGACAGCTAAGTATAAGCCAGTTTAGATTTCTCTCAGAATACAGTGAAGTGGAAACAGTGCATGTCTTTAATTCTGCCTCACCTTTACATCTGTATCTTCTTTATTGCTAATTGAGCATGGAGTAAGAAATGCTACAGAATTTGACATTTGCTGAAACATGAACTCCAGCGTGTTAGGAGGGTCATGAAGAAAATGGTAGTTGTGACAAGAGAAACAAAAAGTAAGATTTCAGCAGTTGTTCTTTCAAGTATTTCTATTACAACAGGCAGTTGACTTTGGGATGAAACTAAGACCAGTCTTTTGAGGCCAATAACAGTCACATTTTCTAAGAACCAAGGTTTCTTGTGAGCATTTAGAAGAATATGGCTTTTTGTTTAGTTTTGTGTATTTTTCTTGAAATCCTTGCATCTCAGATTTGATATTTGGGTTGCTGTAAGTGTGTAAGGTAACTTTAAATGGGAGGAGGGTGTGTGTGTGTGTATTTGTTTGTAAAAAACCAAAGCAACAGATGAAAAACCCTACAGCCACCACTAATATATAACCATCTGAAATAAACATGTAAATAGCAAAATTCCAGAGAACCTTGGTTAAGAGAGCCTTCTTGCAGATTTATGGTCAACTACGTCTTCAATGGCTGCTTTGAAAAAGGCAAATGCTTGTGGTCTCATGTTTTCACAATTGACTTTTTAGGGCTTCAGAACTATGCAAGTTTTTCTGTTGACTCCTGACAGTATTTTCAGACTTTGAAGTTTTCAGTCCACTGGGCTTTGCAGTTGTGGTAGTGTTACTGCGGTGTCTTACATCCAGTCCAATCCAGTCTGTGAACATTGTTACCATTTAAAAATACCTTGTTCTAATTAAATCTCCTTAATAAAACAGATACCAGAGGAATTTGCAAGCATAGTAACTGTTTCCTTCAAACTTGCATCTGCCAGTGTTACTATACTTGAAAGGGCTTGTGTCCCAAATACTTGCCTGCTACTCCAGGTAAGGATTCTTGCCTGTGAAAAGAATTCCCAGTCCTTAGCTGAGCGGACAGGCATACAGAACCTCGGGCAGGGAGCTCAGTAGCAACACAGCTGTCTGTATGTTAGGTGGGAGCATCTGTTTGACCTAACCCTTTGCTCAATTGTTGAAAAAGATGAGAACTGCTTTTTTTCTAACCACAGTCAGTTGCTAGCTTCAAAACAGTCACTTATAGCCCACCTTAATGTATTCAGGAAAGTTTGCAAAAAACTCTGTTTTGAGAGTTATGTTGTTTTGTTTTTGGATTTTAATCCAGGAATTGTTCCCTTTCACATGTATTTTGAGTTTCTTCTTGCAATCAGATCTTTTGATTTCAAATTGCAAACTGCTGTAAATATTTATGCTGGAAAACATAAAGGAGACTTCCTAGAGCCACACATTTTCAGAGAGCTAGTTATACCAGTATGAAGTTCCTAGGCTGGTTCATTCTTTGGTATGTTGGACTTCTGTGTTAAGCATTTTAGTTCAGTAATGGATTATGAGATTATAGAGAGAGAAACTGGGGTTCTTAGTTGGAAAAGTAAGATTTTCCTTGCTGTGTAAAAACAGATGAATAAACTGGACTCTAAGTTTCCAAATTGGATGCATTAGGCAAAGTGCAGTCTTTCCCACCACTTGTTTAAATGTATCATAACTCACAATATTTACATTAAGAGGAAGGAGGGGGAAAATAAAACACCACAGCAGATTTTTTGGAGCCTTCAGTAAAGCATTTGTGGGGGAAGTAGGGAAGGTCTAGTTCAGTAGGTGAGGCAGTGCTGTTTGATTTTAAATAAAAGCTTTTTAAATGACTTTAAAGCTTCTCTCAGAATGAGGCTGCTCAGAGGCTGTGCTGGCATAGCAATTCCTGTATGACCTTTGGTGGCAGGCTGAAGAAGAAATGTCTTTGTAAGGATCCACAAGTTGTGAAAAGCAGAAAGAGGATTTTTGCTAAAGCAAAGTTGAAAGTCTCTGTACTTGAAAATTTAATTTTGGCGTATGCATGTGGCCAATTCAGTAAACTGGATTTAATATCTTTGATTACCAACAGAAGCAGTAAGTAGAGAATGCATGTTCATATTTTAAATACCCATGAACCCTGAATTCCTGTGTGTTTAAAAGGTAAGTTCCCAGCAAGTGCCCAGGACAGACCTCTTGATGAAACTGGGAAAAGTTTGGAGTGAGCTGCAGGGAGGAAAAGCAGCGGTTCAGCAGGAGCCCGTGGTGTAGTGTCGCTACAAAACAACAGTGTGTGTGTTCCTAGTTACCTATGAAATATGTGGCTTACTCCCTGCCAGCAGTGGTAGTCATGGAATATCCAGAGCACTCCACATGATTTCCTCTGATTTTTGGCCTAATTTTAGGGGCTGGGAAGTAGGGTAAGTTAATATTAAATGGCATTGTTTTTAACTACTGAGCTCTGTTAAGTCAGATGGGAGGTTGCAGGCTTGTTCTTACCCTAAAGGTTGCAATGCAGACAGAATACAGAGCCAGGAAAAAGAAAAAAAAGTGTATGGAAGAGGCACTTAAAATATAATTGCTGTAGTGGTTTTGCTGTTCCATTACCTGTAAGGAATCTCTAGCCACTATGCTTTTTTTGAAGAGAAGTGCATGTCTCATACAGTAGATGTATGGATTTTCCCTTTCTTCCTGCTTTAGGATTTCTTATAGAAAGAAGTATTTCTGTCACAGGTCCATGAAGAAAGCACAATGGTATATGTATTAATAGTGTTTAAAATAATGTATTCTATAATTTTTATTAGTAGAATACCTAATATGCCCAAGTATTCCTGTAATTCTCTGCTGTCAAGAGGCAGAGCAAAATATGTACATCGCATAGTCTAAGGCTTGGATCGTAGAAGAGAATTGCCTGCTTCAGTGTAAGGGCAGTACTTTGGTGGCCGAGAGGCAGATTAGGAACTCAGAAAATACTAAACTTTACTGCATGAATGATTTAGTAATTTTCACACGTATCTTTATGTAGTTTACAATGAGGACTTGCTGCATTTGTCTCAAGTATTGCATGTATTTGTTTGGAGGTATGATAGTACTCTTTTTTGTGTTAACAGTTTATGGAACATGTAATTTTGTTTTCCCATGGTGTTTTTTTCTTTGTTTCAAACAACATACATTTTTGTGACAGTAAAATATTATGTTTATTTTAGAACACTGCCTACATGGGCTATATCCAGATATATGTATCCGTTAGTATGTTCAGAATAGTGTTTTCTTTATGTGCTTTTTTTCCTTTTCTTTCTTAAAATTCTGAAATGGTGATGTAACTTTTGCAGATACCAGGAGAAATTGCTCTTCTCATACCAGATGGTTTTCCTGTTGTCAGTCTTAGGAAATGCAATTGGTCCTTAGTGCCCTTTCAGCAAGGTCTGGTACCAGGATTGCTACAGAACCTGGCTGCCATTCCTCTTCATGTACATGAGGTCCATTGCTGCAGTGGAAGAAAGCAAGCCAGTTTGTCTTGTTTGGCTACTAAAATGTAGGTCTGCCTCTCTGTTTAAAGGGTTAATCTTCTTTCTCTTAGGCTCATTAATTGGGCTAAAATCCTATCCTAGAGTGAGAGGGCATCATACACAGATGATGTACTCTGGGGGCACATCCCAGAGCTCGTGGGACATTTTCATAGGCACTCAGGTGGGATATGGGCTTGGCAAAAAGCACATTTTATTTATTAATGCTTCCCCAGTATCTTATGACTGACTTCTATCATGCCTTTTCAAAAATAAATAAATAGTGTATTCTTCTTTAAGACTTTATTTTTTAAACAGCTTTTTTTTTCCTTCTTCTTCTGGCTTTTTTTCTTTTCTACCATTCTGTCTGCTAATGCAAGTATGATAAACAGATAATGGGCATCTAGGAAACACGAAAATTCATAGTGTCATCTTATTCCTGTCTGGTTTTTCCTCCTGTTTTTAAACCTGACAAACCTTTGATATTGAGAATATCTCACATCTTTCAGTTTGCTCCTTGAACAGTTGTAGATACAAAACAATACAGTTAAAGTGTGTTCTTCAGGAATAACATCTGTATAGTGCTTTGAGAAAGCAGAACAATAAGTTGGCTTTAGAGAAGGCAGATTTGAAGGATGGGATACCTGTATGTAACATGCTCAGGAAGCAAGGACAAGTAATGGATTTTCAGTGTATCTGAAAAGTGACCCCATTATTTTAGGCAACGTTTCTACAGTGTCTTCAAGATAAAAGAGAAAGTGTGCATATGGCTGCATTTCTTATAGGGCTATATAAACATATTTAGGACTGCTTGAAAGTATAAAGAAAAGGGTTAATATTGGAATATTTCCCCAACTTTTACAGTAATTTTAGCATTTTTATTCTTTTTTGGGGAGGGGGGAGGAGAGGGGTACGGGCAGAGCCGTTCCCCGTTTTCCAATTTGTAGGAGATTCACATTCTAGCAGCTTTTCTTTTGAATGTTCAATGTCCATGCTTTAGCAAAACGCTGATGAGATTTTTCAGTAGATCTCTTTAGTCAAAGGAAACTTGTGTGTGATAAGCAGGCTGATGTGCCCCACATGCCTCACAGCCTCCTTTCTTGCGTCACTTTGTGCCCTCAAGGGTGAAAGATAGATTGAAGCCATTAGAATATGTAGACCTCAGTATTGCCTGTAGTCAAGTGGTAAAATCTTATAAATGCTGCTTGTGAATTTCTGATTCTCAGTTTGACTGCTAAATCACGATTTGCACAGCACGGCCAGTGACAGACCTAGCTCACCAGCATTGACCTTCTGTAGTTGGATGTATTAATTTATAAAAACTGTTGAAAAACACTTGGAAACAGGTGAGAATCTGAACATTAATTTCCTACAAGTGGGAAATATTGGCCTGAAAAGGATGCAGTAGAGTGTTTTTCTAGAGCTGGAAGTTTCAGGCTAACCAGAAACCAGTTCTTTAAGGGCATTCAGAAATATGAAATCTTTTAAAATCTACTGTTATGAAGAAAAAGGAGAGAGGAGATGTTAAGCTTGATGTTAAGATAACAGAAAAGGGTTAATACAAATGCGCATTTATTTGTAGTGGTTACCTGCAAGTAAATTGCAGTCTCACATTTCTAGGAAACACTGTCCTAAAATGTGTCTCTTGAGCCAATGTTGTAAGTAATCGGCTTTTTCTCCAAGAGACTTTAAAAACACAATTTTGGCAACAGTAACTAAGGCAGTGTTTTATAGAAGAGCCCCCAGTAAATGGAAAGCAAGCTGGTAATCAGTTTTGATTAACGGATCTGCATTCTGTTATTTAAATGTTTATATCCTGATTAGCATTTAGGCTGTATTTAAATATGCAATTTTATTTTAGCAAAATATGAAGCATGGAGAATGGAGATTATCTTTCAGATGCTAAATGCTGGGGATGTAAGGTAAAAAATGTGCACCCACCTCCCTCAGCCTTGTAAAGTGATACTGATGTGACTGATATTTTCACTTCAGTTGTGGTATTATGGAGTTTCATAATCAGGTATGACTAAAGGAAAAAGTGTTTGTGTCACTTAAGTTACAAAAATAAGTTTTAATTTAAGTATTAAAAGTTTTGTTTATGAACTAAATGTCTCCTGCTCCTCATTTTGTTAAAGACAAAGCAAGTTGAACAGGTACAAAAGTTTGTAAGTTTTTTCTCGATTATTTTAAGAATTGCCAATCTAGGATAGCATCTGATTATTTAAATCTGAATTTCCATTCCTTCATATGTGTGTGGAGAATAGTTACTATTCCTTATATTGCTCATAGTGTAGTTTTTTCCGTGCAAAAGCAGTGATTCTGACAACAGTTGTTAGGTACTGGAGATAGTGGTTTGCTTTGCCAACTCACTTCGGCTGCAAAGTTGATACTTCGTGGCCAAAGGAGCATGCACATCTCTCTGGGTTGCAGATCCCAACTTGGTGAAAAACTGACTGATTCAACAGAAAGGTTGGCCTGCCACGTAAGCATGCCATAAAAAACAAGCATCTGACAGCTCTGCGGCTTGAAATAGTGGATCTGACACAGGCATATGGAAAATTCATGCAACAGGGATACTGTATCAAAACAATTTCTGTAGAGAGGCAAAACGGAATCCTCTCCCTCCCTTCCTCCCCTACTTTGCTTTCTCGTGACTCTCTGCTTTTATGTTGTTTGCTTCTTACCCTTTGCCTTTTAAATGATGCCTCTTTAAAAACTGACATCTTACACAAGGACTGAGCTGTTCTCAAAGAATTTTTAGGTAGAGTGATTTAACTTTGAAGGGGAATATTCGCACAGGGGTCACATTAGGAAGGTGGGACACTTCTAAAAAGCCATGGCTTCTCTTCCCCTTAATGTTACTGCCTGAAAGGAAAGAATGTAATGTGCTCATGAGTTGGACAGAGAATTCCTGCACAGGATGACTTGACTCTTCCTTCTTCCAAAGCAAACTCAATATCCTTTCTGTGCCTTCTGATGACACAAATGTTTTCTCCCCTCCACCTACTGTATTTCTGTTGCATTAGGTTTGATATCCTCTGCAAGGTTTCTTATTAGTCTTCTACCTGGGCTTGTAGAGCAAAGACTTCTGTTGCACAGAAGGACTTCTGTTGTTGAGCTGGCAGAGGTTTTGAGGACTGGGAAGGGATAAAAAGTAAACATATGCAAGCAACAAATGGAACAATCGCCTTCCTCTCATAGCAAGCAAGTCTATGACTGATATTACTGGCTTATTTTTTTCATAATTTTCTTTTTTTTCCCTCCCCTTCTGCTTTTCACATTTTTCACCAACTGTCATTGGGGTTTCCATATTTTTAGCTGCAGTTCTTTCAACAGACCTTTGAAAATAAGATATTGCTGTTACAACTACCATGAAGTAAAGAAGCGGAGGCACAGGAGGATTAAGAGACAGCTTTACCAAGGTATGGAGGCACCCACTCTCTACTAAAGCCTGCAGAGCTGTTGTGCCCAAAGTCCTTGCTGGATCATGCCTTGGAATGGTCACTTAGGGTCATGCTGGGAAATGAAGCTGCATCTTTCCTGGTTAGCCTGGCTAGCAGTGGTTACTGCTGACCCAGCGTTTTCCACCAGAATCCTTCCCTAAAATGTTTGAACTCTTGTTCTCTTTACCAGAGCCAACCGTTCATGTATTTGCGTTTACCACTAGAGGATATAGATTAATGAAATATAGATGTGTTTGTCCAGGGGCCCATGCCTCACACTGCCAGTGGGACGTGACTGAACAGCATCATCAGCTACCCAGTCTGCACTTTCCTCTTACGAATTTCATATGAGGGAAGCTCTCTGTGGTGAATGAATTACTGAAATGAAATGCCTGAAGACACAGTTAGACTTCCATTCATCCTGAGAAGTAATTAACATCTGGATATCTTGCTGCTGAGAATTAATTTCCTTCAGTAGTGGCCAAGTCCTTCTCTGTGTCCCTGCAACTGTGTCTTTTGTTTGGCTGGGCTGTTGCAGTGAATATGGCAAGTGTGCTGCTGAATGTGAAGAGCTGTGTGTAGAGCGAGCCTGTGCAGTGGACTAGGGCACATACTCTTGATTTTGAATCACCAGCAGGTTCAGTGGAGCCTGGCCCCACTTGTGTACAGGCTGTGGAATTCTCATCTATATGCAACCTCCGTGAAGCAGCTGACTTCATGCCTGTGGAACTAACCCAGGAACCATAAAACATGAATCAGGGGAATGAGATCCTCATGGGAAGATGGAGGGAATAGATTTCTGCTGCCCAGAGGGAGGAAAACTTATTCTCCACCACTGTTGCCATCTGTGTACCCAGGAGTGCTGAAGACCTTGGTGTGATGAAAATCTATATGGGTTTATCCTTTATGTGTGGCCACGTGAGAAAAATGTGTTTGGTAAACGAATTTTAAAAAGCCTGGTTCGTTCCTTCTGCTTCATATGGAAATCTCAACGTGAGAACTGCTGATCTGTTTACATAGTGTTTAGAAGTTGTAGAGGGCTAATGATGCTGCATCGTGGGTGCATGAAGCCACGCTGCTGCTTTTTGTGTCGTGTCAATTTTTTTTGTCGTGTGCAAATCATCCAGGAGTCTGCCAACGCATGGAGAAAGGGATGTTTCCCTGCTGGATAAGTTGCTTCTTTTCTCCATTGGTAAAACTGCTAGATCCACACATTGCTTAGCTTCTTTTGGTGCTCTTGCTAGCTATTCTAAATATTCATTAAAATAACAATGTAGCCTTCTAAGTAAAAAGCTCATTGGAAAAAAAAGATGAACTTTTTCCAGAAGCAAATCCAATTGCCCCACCCATTTTCTTCAGAAACTGGAGCTGAGGAATTGCTACAGGAATGCTCTTCCAAGTCATGGTGGTTGCTTCATCCCTTTCCTAATAACTGCACTCCTGTGGTGATGGAGTACAGAAATGCTTCCAGGCTCAGTGTCAAAATCCTCCATACAGTCACCAAAAAAGTAGTTTGCAGTTAAATGGATAAATATATTTTCAAAGAAAAGCTTTGTCCATTACTGTCCTTATCTGACACTAATGTTGGAGCATGCAGCTGAGAGAAAGACAGGGGTAAATATTCCAGTATTCCAACTGAGTCATCTTTGCTTCTTCCTGATGATCCCTTTCTTCTATTCATGATTAATGTCCATGGAAATATTTTTAGACATTATTTTATTTGTTCTTCTTTTCCTTTTTCTCAATAAAAATTATATATGGAGTATCTTACCTTAAAAATTAGATTAAAAGAACATATTTGAGCAACTAAGACAAGAACTAGAAATCAGAAAAGCAGATTTGTGGGTTTTCATTCAATATTAATTCATTTTACATGTACTCCTGTCCTGTATTGGGCTAAGTCTTTTTCTCTGCAGAAAATGAGAAACATGTACTCATGTCAAGAGCATAATTCGTAGTTATTTTCAACAGGTGCTTAAAAACATTTGTAAATTCCAGCTTATAACAGAGCAATTCACCCTCCACCCCCTGTATGTAAATTTGTAACAGAGGCTTCATAAAGGGTTTGAGTATATAAATGATACCTTTATTTTCAGTGTGGAATTCCCATTGAGAGGCCAGGCTAAAAATACCAAATGTTTCCACAAACAATTCCTGCACACTGCATGTTGAGTAATACAGCTACAACCATGGGGAGAGCTTCTGCTGACAGTTTCCCAAATGAATGCAGGAGTCCAAACTGAGTTAGGTTATATATAGTTTTTATTACTGGTCATAAGCTCTTACCAGAAATCCAGATGTGCTTGAATCATGCAGCAGATTAATGACACAAAATGACTGTGGGTGCAGGATGAAGGCTCCTTTTGTGTACCAGAGAGGATACTGTAACTTCCAGTTAATGACTTCAAAATATCTTACAGAATGCAAAGGAGCAAGTTAAGGCTTGTAAACAGAAGTTGTCAGACTTCTTACCAAGGTAATTACATGGTATTGAAATGTGTGACTTGATTTAAAGAAATAATTTTGTATCAGTGCTGCCCTTTTCTAATGGAGTGTTACAATAAATAAATATTTTAAAACGAAAACCCCCACAAAAAGCCCACCTGTAAACATTCTCAGTAAGTAAAAGGGAAATTCAAAAGGGAAAAGCCAAAGGGAGTAGAGGAACTTTACAGGGCAGGAAATGTGTCTTCTAAAATAGTAGAAAATCTTGTATAAGGGAACCCAAAATGTTTTGGTTTTGGAACGTTTAAATGTAGCATATTTTTGAGTGGTTGCTAATTTGAAATGTTAAATTCTGCATGGATGTTAGTAAGCTTGTGAGTCTGGGTGCTTCTCAGTGCTCATGTCCACTAGGTAAATAGGCATGTTTGAGCAACATCAAAACCCTTGACTTTTCTTTTTCCTCCTCCTGCCACACTGTATGTTCTTTGGGGAATATCTTGATTCAGTGATTCTGGAATTTCATGCCAAAGTATGCTCTCTCCAGATTAAATCCCTGCAGAAGCAGGTGGGCGGCATAGGGAACCTGTTGGTTGTGACTGCATCCAGCAGGTACAAGTTTTCTTGTTGCTCAGGATTTACTCACAGGGACTACTTACTCATTTATTTGGCAGAAAAGTTGATTAGGGTCAGGCTGTCACTGGATTAGTTTCACCAGTATCTCTGTAAGAATGGTTTAAAGTACAATATGTAATTGGAAGCAATGTGGAGAGGTCAGCAGTCCTTGTGGAGTTTTTGTCTTGATTTTTACCACAGTTGATACAGTTTCATGCCTGAAAGTGAACAAAAGATCCTTGTAGACCTGTCAGCACTGCTCTCTGGCACTCAGGTCAGTCACTGTGTCACAGAGTCTGCTCAGGACTGTAATTTCCACTCCAACAAATCTGGTTTAAAACTAACATTGGGCACTGCTTACACCAGCAGCTGTTTTAGCCTAACATATACCCATGAGTAGCTGTATTTTTCACTCTGTGTATTTAAAGTCTAAGCTGTTAATAATGGTTGAACTGTTCCTAAGCTTATTTTCAGGATTTTTTTGGCAGAGTATTTTAATTATTGTCATAGACTGGGATGGGCTGCATTTTTTCTTTGTGTTATGAAGCTTTCACACAGTGGCTTTTTGCTTGCCTTAACTTCTGTAGAAATCCAACTTTGAGAAAGGGGTAACATTTGCACCAAATTCTCTGCTTCCTTTGGAAACATAGAAAAAGGAAAACATGTTTCATGTTAGTGGGTGTTTTAATTTGTGTTTCTGTTTGCATGATAATATTGCCCAGATGTACAGCGAGGGATTTGTTTCAAGGTGCTGTTAACCTGAGAACTTTCAGGGTGTTCTTTTGTTTTGTATTCCTGGGAGAATGTTCACTGTCTCTCCAATTTTTAATCTAATTTCTAAACATTATGGGAATTGTAATGCGGTCATCTCCATGAAGTGTCTTATTATGAACACTTGCAGATTTTTTAAATTATTTTTTTTTAACCAGTGGCTTGTCTAGGCTGAGTATGAGTGGGGCTGTTTAGCCAGAGGCACTGGTGGCTGTTGGGCGTGGTCAGGTACCCTTTAGTCTTCATCACTGTAGTTGTTAATGGTACTGGGTGTAATCCTGATAAAACTTCCTGAAAGTAACCAGACATTTGTACATGATTTTTCTGTTTGTTTGTTTTGGCTTTGGTTTTTTTGTTTTGTTTTGTTTTGGTTTTGTTTTGTTTTCTGTGGAGATAATAAGGATGCTGATGGGCATTTCTCTGTTCCTAAGGCAAGCACAGTATTGATACAGAAGTGTTTTCTCTTGGGGCATCAGAATTGAGTCTGGTTTTTCTGTATGCATACTTAATCCTTTAGGCTTGTAATATTCTCTGGAATTCCCACAGTTTTCTGCAAACAGCTTTATTATTAGATATGTGTTTTCTGAAGTCTGTTTAGGTTACCTTCAATATCCTGATGATATTGAGCTGACACCTAGCAGTCAGCCTGTATGTGGGGGAAAGGAGAAGTGGAGAGGGAGCAGGGATAGAACAAGGGGTTAAGGAGGAATCAGAATGATGTAATTTACATACCTCTATGGGAAATGTCTACATCTAGTTATGAAAGAAACTTTCTTAGATGTTTCCTCAAACTTATTTTTTTCTATTTGCCTGAAGTAAAGATATTGGAGAGAGATAAGAGATTACAAGAGGCTGTGGTGGAGATTCTCATAGGAGTTTTCCTGTTCCAGAGAAGATTGTTTTTTAAATTACTGATATGCTCTGAAAATATGTAGAAGAAAAGGTAAGAATGAGGATAGATGGTTGGCGCAAAAAACACCCAACAAAATAAGATCCAGATGGAGGAAGTGGGATCTATGTTCTTGAGCTGTGCAAAGGCTGTCCCACATTTATTCCCCTTTCCCATTATTTTCAGCACAATGTGAGGAACTCTATGCTATATTTATGTGTTGGAACTGAGAGTAAGAAGGTAGTAATGAGTCTGTTGTCAGCATGTTGTGCTTTCTTTAATTTACAGCATCATCACTGTGCTGTGCTGCCATAAAGGAGAGAATATAGCCTTTGTCCCCGCTCAGCGCTAGCGGAACCGAGAGCGATGCACGCAGTTGGCAAGAGCTGCAACAACAGAGTCCCCATTCATCACTGCCATCAGGGCAGTTTGGTTTAGCTGTGTTATGTAAGCCATTCGTGGTATAACTCAGGACGTTGCACAGAATAATATTGGGCAGGGTTATCCAGCTGTTGTGCTGGATACTGAGAAGGGAATAAAGGTACCTTATTGCAGTCAGGGGCCGGGGCACGCCTTCACAAGCTCATTGAATTGAAGTATTGCAACCCATTCCCTCAGCAACCATCACATGACAAGTGCTAGAAGCAGTATTGAGCTATTGCACTAGACATCCTTCTTGCACAAAAAATACTCAGTTTTACCCTTTATGAACCTAATGCCAATCCATGTGATTCTGTGACCAGACTGGTAAGGAATACGGCATGACTTACCAACCTCAAGCTGTAAGGGTGATGCAGGGCTATAGGAACTATAAAACACATAATATTTTTGTGATTGAGCTCTGAAAAGTTACTGCTGTTAGCAGTTGGGCTTCCTGAAGGTAAATCCACCTGCCTTTTGTAGTTAGTATTCTGCCTAAGGTTATGCAAAATAATATTATTAAGTAGAATGTTGTAGCTTATCATGGAAAGAAGGAAAAGGGCTGCTGAAATACACCAGAAGTCAGTGATGGTGAAAATACTGTCTTGCCATCCCAAATGTTGTCTGATGAAGTAAGATGCTGCATAATATTACCTTCAATTAGAGTGATGGGTCTCAGTGTTTTCTTTTGGAGGCTAAATAAGTGAAATCAGACATTTCCCAGAGTCACGGATTGTCTTTGCCTTTGTTTTGTCTGCCCTGTGCCAGGAAGGCTCTGGACATTGCCTGCTTGGCAAAAAGTCTTGCTTTTCCTGGCTTTTGATATCACTGCTCCTCAGTGTGACCTTGCAAAGTGACTAGAGGTGCTGGAGAAACTTCAGGCAAAAGCTAGTTTTGGTTCAGCCAGGTGGTGGTTTAAGTCATTGATTACTGAGCTAACACAAGCAAAAAATGTAAACATAAACCAAATTACACAAAGACTATTGCTATATATTCTATTCAATCTGTTTCTCTACAATTTTGGCCAAGGTGTTTTACAGCTACAAAAAGCTGAGAATTCAGTTCTGCATAGGTGTCTTTTGCCTTTATAATGTCTCTTTCGAAGGGGAAATCTTTCCTAGAGTTAAATAAAGAAAATTTCAGATCATGTTTCTGTAGTTTTTTGGGGGTTTTTTAGCTCATTTTTTCCTGTTTTGTCTTCAGTTATGTGGCAATCAAGATGCCGATCCTATCATATCCTTAAATCTTATTTGGGAGCAGGTCTTGATGCTGAAGAGCATCCTTAAAATTCCAGTGTTTTACCTTACAATAATTCACTTACATCATGCACTAGAAGCACTTTATTGAATCATGTAGCACTTTGTCTTCTAGAGCAATAACACTTTATTGCGATTATGAATGACATTAACATGAACTATTACTTTTACTTGGGGACCAAACCTGGTGTATTAAATCAATTTCAGACTTGGGCTTGCAGGATGATACTTCTAAATAGTCTTCAGGTACTAGCCTGTTCTACTGTTAGTGATTTTGGGGGGTTCTGGCCATCACTGTGATGAATTACTGAAAATAATTGGAGAGTCTGTTGTAACTACAAATTTTGGTATTCATAAATATATATGAGCAGGAAGTGCTGATAAAAATTCTAGGTAATTTTTCATGGTTTTGGGGCCTTCTTTCACTTGACTGTAAAATTTAAAATAACTAGTTGAATCATTTTATTAGAAGGCAGCATTCATTCCTTACGTGTATAATCACATCTTCTGTAGTTGAGCCATTCAGAAAAACCCTTTTGTTTTGTTGTTTTGAGGTGGAGTTTTCTTGCATTTGAAATTAAATTGAATTTAAAGGATCTATAAATATAAAGTTAGGGAATGTTCCAGTGCTGGAACAAAACCAAGTACTCTGTGTCTGTTCAAGTTTACCTGCTTTTTAAATAGAATTCTTAATCGAGAATAGCTCCTAGCTGTGCTTAGCTAGGCTTTAAGTGTACAAATGCTTTCTGTGTCTTATTTGGGTTCCTGAGGAGGCAATGCCCAAGTATTATTTAAGTATTGGGTTTCAGGCTGAATGTTTTCTCTCTGCTTGTTTTGCAAGCACCTAAAATTACTGTAACTGAGAGAAGGGGGAAAAGTGTAGTTTGTGCTTTTGCTAACAATATGTATGTAATCAGCACCTCCTGGTTAATGAATTAGTTGGCTGTTTCTTTCATACAGCAGTAGCAGAGAAAACTGCTGGGATAATCATCAAGTGTTGGCAGAGGGATTCAGCAATGTATATATCAGTTAATATTTCCTTTAAACAGTTTTTAAACTAGATCAAAATTGTGAATGGGCCCCCTACATGTCTAAATATTTTTCAGAAGCTGAGGCAAATAAAATATTATAAATGTGCAGTGTTTAATTACTTTCTTAAACCTCAAGGAAGCACACAGAATGGTTTTATTCCCCTTTCACAGTGCAATCACAGTTTGCAGAATAAACTCCTAATTTTGAATCTAAAATGTTGAACATAATTGAAGGTTTTCTTGGGGTTTTTTGTAACCCAAAAAGGCCTCCTTTTAATGTCAATATAAATAGCTTTTTCTTCTTAAATGGTGATAAAAATATATTCTTTCTACAGATATCTTTTGGGATTGTAATGTATTAAATACCTTAGACTCAACCATATGTGCAGAAGCCCTGTTAAAATGTAGAGTTCACTGCTTAGAGCCATTTCAGAACTCAAGTGTTAAGAAGTAGTTGCATCAGCAGAGATTAAATTTACCTTTGGTGATGGCTACCAAACCTGTGCCCTCAACAGTGTTCTGTTCCAGCACCCAGACTTGTCTTTAAACATTATCTCTTACCAAGTAGACTGACAAACAAGCCAAAGTGGGAACAGGGCCATTCCCTGAGAAAAAAAACAGAGGGCAGTGCATGGATGACCACCAAGTGATGGCCATCCCTTCCCCACAGTGAGAGCAGCAGCTGCACACAACAGGTGTGGTTGAGGGGAGGCTCTGGCTTCAGCCTCGCTCCAGTGCTCATCTCCCCACAATGTTCTTCAACACAGATCCGCTTGTGACTAACCCCATGCTTTGGGAAGGAAGCACTGGTGAGGGAGGGAACCCCTAGGACAGGCTGGAATTGAACACTGCAGAGGGAACAGCCCTCTGAAGGTAGTGTTTGCAGGGGATGTTCAACATGAGCTTCCTCTTCTTATCTGCATTTAGACAGATACTTCTGCTGATGGTGAGGATTTGGGGGCTTTTTGAGGGTGTTCTTTGGTTGTTCAGTTTTTTTGGTTTTGTTTTGTTTTGTTTCTTTTTTTTTTTTGGCTTATTTAATAGAACCAACGGTATCTTTTTTGTTTAAAAGAAAAATGCTGTAAGCTTAAGATAAGATTCTTTCATCTTGGCTGTAACAAAACAGTAATCCAAACAGACGACTTGGAATGGGTGTGTTTTTCCCAATTAGTGAGCTTCACTGCTAGCACAGTGGTTTTGTAGAGCTTAGTATTTACTGTACATGAATGTGAGGTACAGATTCCTTGCTCAGTGATGGTAGCTGCCACCCAAGGACACCAGAGCAGGGACTTTTTCTGGGCTTGTACCCAAGCCAGGTGCCATGGAGGGAGTCTGATCCCTGTCCAAGCAGGGAACCAGGCTTCATGAAGTGCAGAAGGCTTTGCTGACTCTTGTGAGGATCCAAGACCTCTGTTGCTTCATGTGTGAAGGTAATTTAAATAATTTCAGCCTGACCTTGGGGATTGCTGTACTGCTTTCTGCTGGGTGGTAGTGACCAGGTCTCAGTGTGTTCTGGTGGTTTGGTATGACCACTTTCCTTCTTTACTTTATTGGTGAGCCAGTGAAAAGTCATTATTTTCTGTTTAGCAATCCTACTGTCCTGTGAGGACAGAAGACTAACCTCTTACCTCTTTTGTAAGAGGTTTGGTAGCAACATAGTAAATTACAACAGTATTTTTATCAAATGTCCAGGAAAAATAAGTTTCTGGAAGGACTCAGAATTGTGGGAAGGTGTTTTGCAAATGCCATTTTCTAGTACAATAGAACAGGAGGAAACCATTGTATGTATTTTGCGTTTAGAAATAAGACCAATTTAAGCTACAAATAATTGTAGAAGTTGGGATCACCAAGATAAAAAAAAAACAGTCCACACAAATGACTTAAAATTTTACGTCTGACTGTGTTTGTACTTTTCTCATGTCTAAAGGCTGCCAAATTCTAGATGCTGTCTTTCCTGGGAACTAACCAATGCTCTCTGGCATGATTTTCACTTCCCCTTATGGCTATATTTGAAAAAACATATGTATAGTCCCTAAATGAATATAGTGGTTAACAAGCTATGGATGACAACCCACAAAACATATTTGCTAAAGCAAATTTCATTCTGCTTAATGGAAAACAAATACCAGAACAACTAAACCAGGGATATTGCTATGCATGCATATATTTAATGTATGAGAAAAGTTGGATGAAAAAAATCCTCTTCTGAGTTTTTCTTGTTCATACTTCTTCCTCACTGGAGTTAAGTTCCTGTAACTCTGGGGGCAGAACTTGGTTCTTCTGTACATATTTATGTTTTCCCTGGTAGGGCAGGACATGCTGTATGGCAGAAACAACTAGTTACTGTCATTACATGAGTAATAGCTTCATCCTTCTTAGCTCCGAAGGAAGGAATCATCCTTTACATCCTAAGGAAGTAAAGCCAGCAGTGTTCCCCTAAAGCAGCACTGTTAAGTCATTCTGTAGTAAACACTGTCTCTGTTGTTCCTAAAAGAAAAGAGGCCATGCAGAATTTTTAAGCCTTCTGTGATGTGTCTTGTGTGCACGTGACAGGATGTAGGTGATGCTGGAGAGGCTTGGGGAAGGACTGCAGCGAATGGGGAAACCCCTCCTTGCATCACCCCTGGTTGAAGGTTGACCTTGGGGGCAGGTGGGGAACACGCCATGGCTGAGATAGAGCAGATTTTTCTGCATTTTTCAACTGCAGGTTGTCATAGGTGCATGGAGCCCCTGCTGCCCAACCCAGGTAGCACTGAATTTGGAAGTTCATTCAGGTAGTAACTTCTGTCTTGAACACAGCATGAAATTAGAGGTTTTATTACAAAACACTAAAGTTTAGTAGTGTTCTTAACCTTGGATGCTCAGTCTTTAGCCAGAGCTTCCTGAAGCTTGCTTATTCTATTAGATTTTTTTTTTTTTTAATTTAAAAGTAACTTAAAATGTATTTACTTGCCTTCTTTCATCTGGTGACTCACATAAGTTTCTTCCACATGACTGCTCTGCTCAGAAGGTTAGGAACCTAAGAAGTAAAACTGAGATTTCTGTAACTTTCTTCTTCCTCTATCAAATCCCTTAAGAAATTATCAAACACTGGCAAGGTTTATGATGTCATTAGAGCCTTTTGTAACTGCCTGATGCTCCAAGCAGAAGAAGAAACTTGGTTATAACATGTTATGTAACCAAGCACACTGGTCTTCAAAAACAGAATTTAAAGCCCTTTTTTTTCCAATTTTTTTTCAGATGCCTATATAAATACAGTAAGTTCTGGTGAAATCAGTGAACGTTGTTAAATGGGCAGCACTTTCTCTGATATGAACCGCAGCTTTATGTTGTTTTTATTTATCCTTTATTTTGGTCCTTAGTTTCCAAATTGTTTGCTGATATTAGTACACTTGGTATTTAGGAAAAAGGAGGTAGCTTCCATATTAGTTACCTGGTTTTGTTAAAGCAACTGTTGTAGAATGTCCACTGTTCTGCCAGGGTTTAGTCTATGAAGTGATTAAGAAAACACATGCACATGCATGCCCATCTAAGTTTTTTTTTAGCTAACTGCTGTGGGAAGCAGTGGTTTTCTGGTGAACTTTATACAAACCAGGAAAAAGTGGCCTTTCACATTTGCTGTAGGTGAACCTGCTGTAGCAGGGGGTTTGTACTAGTCCCTTCCAACCCCAACCGTTCTGTGATTTCAAAATGAGTTGAGGAGTGGCTGCTGGGTACTTTCCAAATGAGTGCAGCGTGCCATCTGTGGCCCACACAAAGCTCACTAGGCCAGCTATTGGTACCCTGTCAATGAAGCCAGATCTGCCCTAGCCTTGCATGAGGCTTTAGCTTCTTCAGAAAAAAAGGAGGATGAACAGAAGTATAAAATAAACTTTTTTTTTATTTTCCTTTCAAGTTCAGAGAACACGTGTGTGAGATATACACACACACACACACACACACATATATATATCTATATATATATATATCTATAGACACACACAGGGAATCAAACCCCAGTGTTCCAACAACCCTAATGCATGTGCAGGAGAGAAAAATACACTTTTCAGATAAGCACCCTTGGTCCTGGCTATACCATGTGTCTGCCCAGTAATTGTTCTGATAAATTATTAAAAGTTGCTGTAGTTAAACTCAACAGTTGCTTTGCATGAGATGTGACTTCAAAACAAGTTGCTGAAACTTAGTTATGCATGTGCTGTGGACAAGGCTGTGCTAAGGCAAGCATGTGTTAGTAATATTAGTAATGTTGTTACCGAGGTGTTCTGCTCTGCCTGGATTGTTTTCTCAGAGAGCTTCAGTTCTTAATACACTACCAATTTCTGTGTTGTGGTAAAAAGAAAAGCCAAAGGAACATATATGTATGGTGGCTGAGATCTTCACCCAGACTGCAGTCCTGTTTGTTGATTTTCACCAAAAAGCCCCAGTCTGGAAGGTTTTTAATGGGATCTTTAACAAAGGATAATGGCTTTGAACTGACAGAGGGTGGATTTAGATTTGTATTAGTAGGGAAAAAGAACTTCTTTGAGAACCCAAACTTGTAGCTATATCACAGTGAGGTGGAAGATGCAACTTGTTTGGACAGCTAATGTCTGGTCAGTGCTTTTAGTCAAGTGAGCCAAATCTCTGGTTTTTTTTGAGGGATGGTGTAAATAAGTAAAATAGTTTTTAGCCCCAAACTACTAGTAATCTGTGCAGACAAAATACAGATAAGAGGGGAAAAAGCTATATACTTTACATAGAGGCAGGGTGCAGGTAAGATTGATGTCCTCAAATAGTATGCATCCTGCTGGTAAAGTATAAAGAAGTGGAAGGTAGTGTTGCAGTACACTTTTTCCCTTTCTTATTTGTAGACCTCTTAGCAGCTAACTGCAAATCCCTGATTTTATTTTCTCGGTAGCTGATTGGAAGGACACTGGGGTTTTTGTGCAGTTCAGGTGACTTACAGTGCTCCACATGGCTACATCATCTTTCATCATTCTGCCTTAGACTTGCTGTTGATGGGCAGGCTATACTTGACCTTCACCCAGGACTACCAGGGACAGCAAGACTGAAGACTCTCTTGCTTCTCTTTTTAAAATAAAAGGACTGCTTTTCTCATAGGCCTCAGTGGGCACTTAGTGCTGGCCAAAGGGCAAGGCAGTTTGCCTGCATGCAGAACCACAGGGCTGAACTGTGTGCCCAAGGAATGGTCTAACCTGCTGACCCTAAGACAGAGTTGGCAAAGTAATTTCTGACAGCAACTAGCATCTCTCTACAGAATATACAGATATATGTTCTCGTCCTAATAAAAAGACACAATATATATTGCATGTGATGTATATGTATACACATGTATATATATATAAACATATAATCTCTTCATGTGCTTTTCTTTCTGCCAGAAAGCTTTTCTCACTGTCTTGGTAAAGTCTTTTCTCTTTAAATTTGAAAATACATTTATTTCCTGTTTGCATCTTCCTTCTGAACAATTGAAGACTGTTACCTTCTCTGCCTTCAGTTTCCTTTTGTTTAGATTAGATGCTTAATTTATCCTCTTTCGACTCTTCTCTGAATATCTTCTGACTTGTCCACATATCTCATAGAGAGCAGCAATGAAACTTGACCAAAATGTTCCTGTTGACATCTAGTAATGGTGAGTACAGCAGACGGCTTTCCTCACAGACCTCTCTTGCTGTCTGTTCCAGCACAACATTTGCTTTTTTGCAAGAGTGTGATATTGCTGATGTTTATCTAGCTTATTGTGTGCTGTAACCTCTAGCTCTTTTCCATAGAACTCCTGCTTAACTGGGAGAGTGCAAGATGGGCGGTCGATGAAAGATAGAAACCTGGTTGTGAGACTGGTCTGGGATAGTGAAATAGAAAAAGGGTAACAATGTCTTAGAGGAAAACTTCCTGATTAAATACCTCAGTAAACATTTCACTGAAAAAAAGGACAAAACACGCAATATTTTTTCGACAGTTACTAAAGCAGATGCCAAAGGGATTTTGGCATAAAATGTGCTGAAGTTCAGTTTGGGTATCAAGGTTATAAAGTGTTTGAGGCTAGGAGATTGCCAAAGAAATTTTTTTCCTGTATATGCAAGACAGTGTTCTTAATAGTATTAACACTAACATTTGCCTGCTTGCTCTAGTGCCTGCTGAAGTCTGTCACTTTGCAGCCCAGGCTGCTTTTCTGTGTTACCTTTTCATTTTCCTTGTGGAAAAAAATTCAGTTCAATTGATTTTTGTATTAGATAAATTCAGTTGGGTTTGTGTGTATGCATTTTCTTGTAACAATAGTAATTTTATATGTTTTGAGAAGTGGTACTTTAGATCTTTGTGTGATCTTTTTCCCACATATGGAAGAGCAGTGTTGCCTTGCAGTGTCTGGAGTGGGGACCTATGCAAATCCCATGATGGTTTTGGTTATTTAGAATGTTCTACACATGCACAGTGAGTTTTTTATTCCTGAAAAGAGGGGAAATCCTCACTCATTGAAACAATTTGTCTTCCAGATTGGACAAAAAACATGGGTTTTTGTAGTGGGCTAAAATCCTGCAAAATTTCAGCACTGTATTTTTTCCAGTAATCCCAAGATTGTTTGTTCAGCTGCTTTCATTCAGTGTAGCACTTAATGAGAGTATTTTTTAAAAAGAGAGGTGGTTAGAGCACAGAACTATTTTTTTTTTAAGTTCTTTGACATATACTTGTTCTTTCATACTCCTTTCCATATTCACACTCTGTGTGTGTGCAAAGGAGTGTGTGAGAGGCACTCCCGGGAGGGATGTCAGCAATTTGTGCTCCTGAGTCAGCAGAAGTTGCTGGAAAAAGGACAGAAGTGTAGTAACTGCTGCAGCAAATGCTGCGCTTCGCGTTGTGTTGCCTGATCCCGATTATGGGTCTTAAGCCCCTACTGACAGCCACAATCCCCTTGTTTATGAATCTGTTTCTAAATGCTTTCTTTCGGAGAGTCACACAGCTATGACTGCACCCTGGTTCGTTTCGACATTTCCTTGTTATAGCCTGAAGGGAACTCTTTAAAACCTGCTACCCCATGTTGTTTCCATCCTCAGCAGGAAAGGGGATAGTTTCACAGTCCTGTGCAAGGACCAGAGGCTGGGGTGGATTTGGGAGCCAGGAGGGAAGGGTGCCCCGTGGTGGCTGCAAAATCATATCATCAAATATCAGCTATATTCCTTTATAATTTTTGATCCAGCTATTACTGACTTGGCCAAGGACTGGGTTAAAATAATATGGGACTCTGGGATCCCTTTATATCCCTTCAGGTCTTTCACTTTGGGCTGCTTCGAACCAGAATGACAAAAATTGAATTGAAACATATTGTTCAATTTAGTATATCTTCCACCCATGATGTGGTCTGGTTTAGGGGCTTGGGGTTGCTTTTTTTGTTTTGTGTTTTAAGTAGCTAACCAATTGAATCCACAAAGTGGTGCACTTAATAATCCTACTTTGCTTCCGTCCTTTGGCATGTGCACTGCTACAAATGGGACAGTCACCCGTAGAATTGACCTGTGCTTATCTTTCAAGGCCCATTGGTGACTACATTATTTGCTGTTTAGCATGTTCTGTGACAGTGCTAAAATTTGAGTTGCACAGTTGGCAGAAATGCTGAGTAACTACTGTTTCCATGTTATTTTGTTCTAAATAATTCTAAAAGATGCTTATACAAAGCTGTGTGTGCTCTCCTGCATAATTAATACTACAACAAAATCATGACAACATTAAAATGAATAGTCAAAAAGGAGCCGTGCCGGTCTGCTACCTACAGAGAAAATTCTGTCCTACCTTTTTATTGCTCTGGAAAAGTCTCTACACCACCAGTTTAAAATAGATAGCTTTTGCTAAGGTCCCTCAGTTGAAATTAAAGGAAGGGTGAAAAGAACAGGAGTAAAGAGCTGACATGCCTCCTGGAGAGCTCAAAGGAGGGAGCAGTGGATGCAAAGTGAAATCAAATCTCTGCTCTCAGGAAAGTGGATCTGTGTCCATTGGTTTTCATAAAAGTACAGTAGGGTTTGAGCCATGGGTGGAGCTGGGTAGAATAAGGCAAGTCTTGGGGTGAGTTAGCCATCAACTTTTCCTGAATTTTTTTTGTAGAACCCAACATGAGCTCCCAAGTGTGGCTGAATTGTGATTTTTTTTTGTTTTTTTGATTGGTACACAAAATACTTTTGATGCTGAAAGTTAAGTTGAAATTTAACAGTGATTTCTTTGTAGCAGTCCCTTTTGAAGTAGACAGTCCTATAGCTACAAGAAAACACTGCACAGAGGGATAAATTCTGTTTTCAAGTCTGTATTTTATATAAATATGTCTTATTAATCTTTTCTTAAACAATATATGTTAACAGGAATATTTACATAAGAAAAGAAAATAGGATTTTAAACTATTCCATTGAATATGTAAGTATCCCTGTCCTTGCTTGATTTCTTTTGCTTCAAATAATCACCAGCCTTTGGCATTTCACACCCTTCTTACAGTAATTTTCAGTAATTTTTTCCTGAGTGCTGGTACTTGATTCTTTCTTAGCTGTTTGGTACTTAAGTTTCTCAGAAAGCTTTTACATCCGTATTCGCTGGTTAGAAACTGGCTGCTTTTTTGAAGTCCCCATCTTAACTCCTATCACATTT
Source organism: Catharus ustulatus (assembly GCF_009819885.2). NCBI lineage: Eukaryota > Metazoa > Chordata > Aves > Passeriformes > Turdidae > Catharus > Catharus ustulatus. The sequence goes on along the minus strand of NC_046221.1, from coordinate 68,234,022 downwards.
CCTAAATTATGTCACCACTTTTTCTCTCTCCCTCTCTCTTTTTTTTTTTTTTTTTTTTTTTTTTTTGATAGAAACCCACTGGTGTTCTCAGCTGTGGCTGTGCTGCCATATCCAGCGGTTTCATGGCAGGGCTGTGTCCTGGTGGGCAGCTCTTTCCCAGGCTGGTCTGAGAACACCAGTGGTGGTGCTGGTTGCCACTCCTGAGCCAAGTTGAACACCAAGCACAGGGGAAACACCCAGGCTGTGCGAATGCAGCCACCTTGGGCCTGTCACAGGCTGCATTGCCTCCTGTCACACAGCATTGTTGTCAGTTATTGAAGGCATCCATGCTCTCGCAGTGGCAGCCTACCAGACCTATCTTCTTCCAGCTGAGCCTCAAGGCTTATTGTATGAGAGCTCAAGAGAGACGTGCCTGCCCTAGCTGTGTGCTGATGGTGTCAGACAGACAGGTGATGTGGGGTAACTGGCCACTCTTGATCACGCATCCTATGCCTGATTTAAGGGCCCCAGCAGATCCTAGCTCAGGGGAGCAGTGCGTGTGGCTGCCACTGGGCAATGGGGTTGAAACCTCAGCCTGATGACAGTCAGAAGAGGTACTGTTTGCTGGGTCTCCACAGTTGGACCATTGACAGTGATACACCAAGAACTTGTAATGAATCCTGGGAGTCATTCCATTGCTGCTTGACATCTCCATTTCCTATACCTTAGTGCTCAGAGGCAGCCCAATCACTACCCCCAGCGACTCCTTCCTTATTCACTTTTATTCTCCACCTCTGTAGTCTAGGTGGGCAAGACACTTGTTGTGGGAAAGAACCTTGATTTGGACCACCACACTGAAATCCATCCTGGAGAACCAGCATTTGCATAGAGTGAGAGCCATTCTGTTATCTTCCATGAAATAACTGCAAAGTTGTGTCATAAAGAACGTGCAAAGGTTCTGATCATCACTGCAGAACATGCTGTGTGACAGTCTTGCTTAGAGGTCTGTGTCTTAGAGATTGTGTTGAGTCATACAGTTTATAATCTAAATGTAAATAATAGTTGATGCATTTTAAGATTTGAATTTCCTTAGATGGACATTTTTAGACTTGAACAAATGAATTATTTTTTTCATGTAATGCTGCAACATGCTTACTAGCTTTGACAAAGAGTATTTCCCCTGATACAGAGATAGCAGATAATAATAAGCAAAGCAGACAAGGTTATACAGCAAGGGGGTATTTTAATCATTTTTGCTTTGGAGAAGACAGGCCAGAGCGAGGTACCTCTTAGAAACAATCTTCTTCACTGATACTTTGCTTCAACAGATTGACATCATCTCAGGAGAGAAAATAACTGTTTGCTATTCCTGTCATAGACTTCTTTCAATCACTGCGACAGATGTTCCAAGCATGTTGTTCCTCTGTATGTTTCTTTAGTAGTAAAAATACTGTGGTCTAAATATAGTTTAAATTGGTTGAGGTACCTTGTTTGAATATGATTCATAATTGCGTTTTACCTGGTTTTAAATTGGAGTGTAGCAGGACGAAACCATTGGAAAGTATAGTTAAGATAATTTCAAGCCCAGGTAGGAGTTTTTATTCAATGGTATTTAAAGTGAAATGATGTCTTTTTCTAATATATCTTGCAATCCGGTTTAGGATGAACCTGGGTAACATAGTGAGCTTCCCTCCCCCGGTTCATTATTTGGAATTACCTTGGACAAAAAATGGGAAAAATACCTAAATAGTTCTCTTTTCCTGTATCTGCAGTGTTGTCTTTTGGGGCAGCTGAATGCTCTACATCAGGAATAGACAGATTCTGTTATCCTTTTTCTTCAGTGATACAGAGCTTCACATTCAGGAACAATTGAGGGGGCTTAGATGAGAGAGAGAACCAGTACACATGTACAAGTTACCCCTTATTCCTTTGGGGACTTTGGAATCTGAGAATGCTGTGGTCGTTATGATCCTTCCTTTCCTCTGCCAGAGTTCCAGTTCAAAGCTCTTCTCTGTCAACTTTCCTGCTCATTTGCTTCTGGGAGAGCTAACAGGATAATGCAGGATGAGTTCTGCTGAACCTGTTAGTGGTAAATAGCTCCATTTTCATTCTCTCACTTTTTGTACCTACATGATTGGTTGCTGCTCGTGTGGCCCACTTTTTGAGACCACTGGGTTGGGAGCCCAGCTTCCTGCCTGGAACTGGGTCATGGTGGTGTGACAGTGACTGCACTGGTGTGCGTCCCTTCCAAGTGCGATTCCAGTCAGTGACGTTGATTGGGGGAATGCTCTTGTTTGGATACTGGCTGGCTGGAGCTTTCTGCTCCCTCTTTCTGACACGTATACAGATGAAGTTGCTAAATTGCGGTGTCTGGGACAAGGTGCTCTTTTGTTTCCAAAAATGATGAGTAAAGCAACAAAGTTCAAGGTTTATTTCATCACTTGGACTTTTACTCCAGTGATAGAGACTGAGAGTTCAGCTTCAGAAAATTGAGATCCTCACTTTGTAATCTGTTCTTGTTGCATTGCTAGTTAACTTTATTTAATAGACTGTTAAAATAATCCTCCAAGAAGGAAGCAAATGTAGGGAGATACAGGTGCAATGATCTCCAGTGCCTAATGACACTGACTGTTAGCATCCTTCATTTTGTGCTTGTTTTTGGGGGAGGAGAGAGAAGCTTATCTGGTAATGACACGCTGCCAGGTCATTGCATGGAATCTAGTGCCAGCAGTAACACTCTCTTCAAGGTTCTGCTTCTGTGGGAAAACTCATGGGTGGTACTTCAGCATCCAATTTTGAGACTTCACAGAGGAGAGTCTCGTTCATGTATGCTTTGTCTTGAAGCCATTTATGCCCTGCTATGATCTCACATAAGAACGCATCTTCTTTTTTATTTGCTTTACAAATTTGGAGTTGGGATCATTCATATTGATCTTTCTTTGGTTTCAAGCTTTTGTGCACAAGTGAAGGTTGTAATTGTTTACTTACTAATTTCATCATCATACTTGTGTTGATTTACTGCCCATGGGTATTTAAGCTGTGAGAACAGTGAGAAAGACTTTAACATCTAATTTTTCCCCTTTTTGTTCTTATAATTAAATAGACATCCTACAGCATTCACCCAAGGAGTCCCTTCATAAAGTTCACGGGTAATTTCACATGGATGCATGGGTAAGTGCATCCATGGACAGCTGAATGCACTTGCAGGACTTTTTTGCAGCATGATCGTGATCTTCTCTTAATGGTTTCTATGACAATTTTATATTCGGTTAAGTTTAGAATGAAAGAGCAAAAGGATTCTTCAGCATTCAAACAGGGTGCCTAGGGAAGTGGTTGAGTCACCATCCCTGGAGGTATTTAAAAGATGTGTATACATGGCACTTAGGGACATAGTTCAATGGTGGACTTGTCAGCACCGTGTCAGCGGTTGGACTCGATGGTCTCAGAGGTATTTCTAACCTAAATGACTAAATGGTTTTAAGATCCAACCTACCACTTCTTGAGTTTGCTTTCCTGTTTGAAGGGCTGAGCGAGGCACGTCAGAACAGTTGTGGTATCTGGGTTTCAAACTTCATTTCTTTTGTCCAGCTTCCATGCCAAGTACAGGAGCGTGGTGAGACCTTTAGTTCTTGAAAGGTAGATTGGTTATTTAGGGACAGACATTTGAGATTATTCTTAATATCTTTGTCCCTATTTGTTCATAATAACAAGGTTTCCAGAAAGAAGATACTGCCTTTAGCTCAGGATCTATCAGGGCAAATTACTTCAAGTGAGAAGTTTCTTGGAGGGGAATGTAGCAGAAGTGTTCCTGCCTGCCTGTAGCATTTGTATATATCTAATAAGGATGGGAAACACCCTAACCTTAAGGTAACCTTCTGCCTTCCTACTTTTGCCATCCGTATCAAGACCTGCAAAGCATTTGACTGCTTCTCACAAGCTCTTCTACCAAGGTTGTCTCCCAGAAAGAGGAGTTATGTAACAGTGTTTTCCTTCAATACTGTGTTATGGAATTCAACCAAGACCCTGATTTTAGCTCCACTAGAAGTCTAAAACCAGCACAAATTGTTTTCCAAGGTCCCTTTTTCTGGGTGTATAAATAACATAAATGAACCAATAGTTTAGTATGTGGGGTAGAATATTCCTAAATAGCAGCAAAGGAGAATGGTTCTTGGGAAGACCCACAACTACCAATTCACTAGTTAGTGAGCTTTCCTTCTCCATCAGTGGATACAATTTCTTTGTCAGAAATCACCAGAGGAGACCTTGGAGGAAAGGAAATGCACTGTCATACAGAAATGGAATCCGTTTCAGATATAATACCTTCCTGTTGAACATTAATGAACTACAGCAGTTGTATGTAGGGTTTGTTACATATGCTTAGCTTGTCAAAAGTTTCTCGAGGCATGAAGGGCAGGCAGTGTCATTTGTGCAACAGGCAGAGCTCTCTGCTGGTGGATGTAACACTGACCTTACTTGAACTGATAAATAGCTGTCTTATCCATGACCTTCAATAGCTGAAATGTGTACACCATCTACAGCCTTTTTCAGGTTTGCTTCAAAAGAGATCGCTGGATAAAGCATATGTATGTATGCATGTATGCAGTGCTCTGTGTGATCTTTTCTGGCTTGTAACAGCACATCAAGAGAATTCCAGAGTTTAGGACCAGCAGAGCAATCACTTTTCCATGTGCTTTTTCTTCCTCATGGAACATGTTTATTCATAGGGATGCATGGTGTTGTGCAGCCAACTGATCTTAAAGGAAAAAAAAAAAACCACGACAAAATGTAATGTTGGGCTTTATCGTCTTAATGTAAAATAAGACTTACCTTCTGTTTGTATTCTCTGCTTTAATTTGAAAGAAGACAGAGACAATATTAAAATGTAATGAGGGCAACTCATTTTGTGGCTCATATTTGGAAGGGAAAAAACCCACCTTAATCAGCACAGTACTTACAGGGCTCCCTGTAAGAAGGTTGTGCTTAACCTTCAGCAAATGCTTATGGGCTGCTCTGACTAGTAATGGGTTTAAGCACATGCTTAAGTGTTTTCCTGAAGGAAGACCTAAGGATCTTCTCAAGTGTTAGATTACGGCTTCATTTACCTTATTCATAAATCCCAGCATCAGAGGCAAACTTTTCTTTCATCTCTTGGCAGATATCTGGGTGTATAGATTTTTCCACCTCCATTTGCCCTGCTTTCTGTGGCTCTCTTGCTGCAATCTGATCAGCCCAGGCTGACCTTCAGGGGTGCTCCACATGTTTCGGGAGCCTGCCCGCATGGCTCCGATTGCACGATCAAAGTCCATACCTTGCCTTTCATCTGCCGGCTCTCTGCCCTTCCCAGGGTTATTAATTTGAAGAACTCAAAGGCGCACAACCCCTTTCTGCTGCGCCTGTTCCCGGGGAAGTAGGAATGGGAATTGGCGGGTTGTCCAACGGCTTGGCTGTGGTCAGTTTTCCATGGTGGGAGATGGGATTGGAGCGGGTTAAATCTGTACCAGCTGGTTCTTGGTTGGCTGTCGGAAATGCAAGGAAAAGAAAAAAATCAAAAACAGGAGAAGAAAACAAACAAACAAACAAACAAACAAACCAACTCTACAAAGATATGGGGGGAGGGGAAAGAAGAAAAAAAAAACAGGGTGTGGGAAAGGAGGAAACAAGAGGAAAGAGACGAAAATGAAATAAAGAAGGTGGACAATGAGAAGAAAAAAGGGGGAAAGAAAAGAGTAAATAAGGATGTTATGAGATAAAAAAGAAAGAGTAAATAAGAAAAAGAAGATTAAAATGGGGGAGATAAAAGAAGAAATGGAAAAAAATGAAAGAGAAAGAAGGGAAAAGAAGGAGAAAAGGGGAGAAAGAAAAAATACTCACGGGGGAAAGAAAGAAAAAAAAAAAAAAAAGAGGAAAAAAGGGGGGAAGGGAAGGGGATAAAAAAGGGAGGGAAAACCCCGAGCGGAGCACGGCGCGCCCCCAGGCCGGGCCGGAGCCCCTCAGGCCGGGCCGCCCCGAGGCCTCGCGCGGGCCCGGCCTCGCGCGCCTCTTGCGTAAGCGGCGGCCCCGCCGCCCTCCCGGTGGTGCCGTTGCCATGGCGAGATAGCGGGGGAGGATTCCTGGGATCCGTAAGCCGGGGGAGAGGGACAGATTACGTCTTAACCCGTCACTCCGCGGCGCCTAACGTGATGTGGCAGGGTCGCCCAGGTGTCCCGGGGGGGTGACCCGGCGGGCAGCTCCGGGCTGTTGCAGGCATCGTTTTAAATAAAATAAAGCTGGGAGGGAGGGAGCGGGGGTGGCTCTCGGGGTAAGAGGATTAGATGCGTTCGCATGGGGGCCAGGATGAGAAAAATTCTGCAAGGCTTGAGGGAGGTGGGTTTGAGGAATTGGCCTCGATGGAAACGGGAGGCATCCTTCTTTATGAATGTTCCTAGTGCCTGCTGAGAGCTGCCTGGCAGGTGCTGGAAGGGGATTCTTTTAATCCTCATCTGCATATTTTATTATCACACTTAGTTGTCAGCATTTTAATCGTAAGATGTGCACACAAACACACCCTGAGAATCTCTGAACAGCGAATCCAAGTACCAGCCCTATGCTGATATCGAGCCCAGATCAAATAATTGACAGATGTCTTTTACATGAATGGAAGGAATGACGGGAGAAGGCATCAGTGTCTGCTTGGGTAAGTTTCCTTTCCGTTATCTTTAATTATTATTAGTATTTTACACCATCTCTTCCTCAGTGTCAGAATGGGAGCAGTCAACTCTGGTGGGGTCTTCTTGTGCTTTTGATCTTCTCACTGCTCTTTGCTTGCTAGAATTCCTAGAGGCAGGTGAGCATTTATTGGACCCTTTTGCTGTGGTCTCTTTGTTGCTGCAAAGATGTCATTAGTGCAGGCAAAAACTTTATAAATCCCACTGTTCAATTTTAAGTTTGGAAAAGATGATGTTGGGTCTAGAATTGAGTACGAAAAATACCGGTCTCCAAATTTACTGTGTTGTAAACATGTTTCTTAAGAGAGCAGCCCCTACCTGTGTTAATAATAATATTCATTGCCAGAAAACAGAAGTGTGTGGGGAAAAAGTCTTAAGTGAATTTAACATTCTTAAACAGTTTAACAGCAGTGGAGTAAGAAATGTAAGAGAGAATACTTCTGGGAAATGAACTTGCATTACACCCACAGAGCATATACTGTACATTAGTTATAACCCTGTTGTTTTTGTTGCCTGCAATTAATTGAGTAATTTCTTCCATGACTGAAACTGCAGGTTAAGCATGTTTGCTTTGAAAGCCAGTCTTCTGAATTGAGACGGCTCTTGCACTTACCGTATATTAACAAGCTCTCGCAAAGTACATTTCGTGCACTCTGGTTCTGAATTCCTGAAAGGTGTCAGTGGGGGTTAATTCACTGTTACATAAACAGCCAATAACAGCTTCCGACTGTACTGGAATTGCTCTAAAATAGTTATTAGCTTCAAGGCCATTATGGAGGAAAAGGCATTTCACTTTTGTAGATATTATTTATGTGAAAAAAACTAGAAATGGACTACGAGAACTCTGAAGCATAGAAGTGAGGACACTGCTGTATAAACAGGCAAAGCTGTAGTGTAGCTTTACCACTGGGTTTTATCGCTCTGACAAGGCCTTTACCTCCCAGCTGTATTTGGAAACCAACAAAGTCTCAACCAACCAGTTTACCAGAAGCCGAGCATTTATTGTGTGAAGACTTTTGAGTAAAGCATCATTGCTTTAGTTAGCAATGCCTGCCTGCTACCTGTGTGCACACATGCTGATATTCTCAAAAAGCCGAAATCAGAGCTGGCATCACAAAAAGCCAAATCTTAGAGCTGTACTGAACTGAGGGAGCACAAGGGCAGCATGGGGAGCCGGAAGCTGGGATTTATTGCAACAGTTCAGGTCACTCCAGGTGGTGCAGGAAGGAGCTGAGCATCAGTTTTTGAGCTCCCTGGCTGGGAAGCAGGGGTGCCTGGAGGGTAGAAGATTCGCCTGTAGCCATTTCTGGTGCCTTCTGGTTTTGAAACTTCCCATGGGGATTTTGCTTGATAGTTTTGTTGCTAGTGTTTATTTAGCAAAGCAGGCCTGGTACCTGTTGAAGCAGCCTGCAAAATTGGCTCTGTGCTCTCTGAGCAATTGTTGTTTGCTCAGAGAACTGGAAGTGTTTGGATGTGAGAACTTTGCTTGCATTTAGACATCTTCAGTTGCCCCCAAACTGGCATAGACCTTGACTTTTCAGGACCTGGAAATACTGCTTCTGCTGCATATCTGGAAGTAATATTACACGAAGGGGTTTTATGTGTAATTCAGCTGTTTTTTGCATATGACTGTTCATACTGACAGCTACTTTCCAAGAGATAAAGTAACTTTGTTTTGGTTGTTTCAGCTATAGGATTTGACTCCTGTTTATTTTATATGCAGTGCTGTTCTGCATCACCAACAGTTATTTATTTAGGTGTCTGAGGAAAACACATGACTTGGCGTTAACCTTTCTTTTCCTCCCATCTCCCCTGACCCCAAAGTAGTTCAGCCTGAAACTTAATAAGTTGATCGCAGTTACCTTGGCAAAATTATCAACAAATTAAGATGGATGAAGCCTGGCCATAAAATTATTTTGGATAGGCTGGGCAAATGCAGCCGAGAGCATTAATTGCTGCTGCTTTTGCTGCTACCTTTGACAGTGTAGGGTTTCAGTAAGTAATTCCTCCTTGAAGGAAGTGAGACATGCCATGTCATCTGTTTCATTTCTGAAACCTTTCTGAAATTCCCTGGATTTATGGCTTGTGTTAATCAATGTTGTGTAGGTAAGTCTTTCAGATATTTTCACTTCCATGACACAGAACTAGTTCATCTCTGTATCTTTATTTTGGTATATGTGTGCTTGTCACAGGGAATTACATTTTTGTGCACAGTTTAAGAATGGCAGACCCGTACCACAGTCAATATAGTTTTAATGGAATTAATGACATTTTAAATTAAGAAGAATTTTTGCTCATTTGTCTGTTATGGACCATGATTTGATTACAACCCCCAGCAGTGCTGATGCGCCTGGAGATGACAGATGACAGGACATGGCACGTACCGGAGGCTCAGCTGTTAATGTTGCTTCATCCAGTCCTGCCTATGTTGAGAAAAGACATTTAGGAGGTGCCTATAGCTCAACCATGGGATTTATTTAGAAGGAGATTTCAGAAGAACACCAAGCATAAATCTTCCCATATTTGCAAGTCTTTTTGTGATATTAAATCTGATGGTGCACGTTTTTGTAGTATATTTTACCAAAAGTGATCCTAAACATTTGCAAGTTGTCTTTCATCCAGAAGTGGGTAGTGAGCAAGATTGAGAAGCAGGGATAAGGCTTTTGAATCTTAATGAAGCTAGCTCAGCCAGAGGGGAAGTGTCAGGTGGGAGGCAGAGCTGTCTTTGAAGAACCACATGGGTTTCTTTTAGTGTGGTCTGCGTGTCCATTTGAGACCCTTTACAGGTTTGCCGTACTGTTTCGTCTTTACTTGTTTGGGCTTTGTATATTATGAAGTATGTGGTTGTAAACCACTTCATAACTGAACACAGTATTCATTCTGGTTGAACATCCATGCCTTATTATATGTCTTTATCATCATTGCCAGATAAATATCAGGGCTTTATGACCTAATAATAAGTTTTATCTTTAAAGATCATTTTCTAAAAGATTGAAATGGGTTGTTACCTCACCTAGGAGTTATGAGTGTGATTGTTGGGAGCACCTGAGAGTTGAATTAGATGAATGCTGTTTTAATTGGCAGGAGATTACCAGTTTCTGTGGGAAAACGATTTAGTTAAAACCTGTCACAAAGGCCTTCTGAAAATTCTCAACTGTATTATGAAGATTGCTGATTTTTAAATTAATTACAAGTTGGAAGAAGAGGCTACTTTCTAAGTATCCAAATTTTGCATTGTTTGTACAAAATTGGCTTACGCTGTATTTAGGAGACACATACAAAAAACAGTTATGTTTTTGCAAAAGGGTTTCAGCAGTAGCTTTGTGTGGGCCCACTCTGAGAAAATCTAATAGGATCTGATTTTCAGAAAGCCTCTTGCTGAAAACCAGGCTGGTTTAAGAGAACTGTAGTTTGATACTTTGACTCATTAGCTGCTTTGGGAGTCTCTGATCTCACTAGTTAGCATTACCTGTCAGAATATGTAAGGGCGGGAGGAATTTTGGCCACCCTTGAATGCAATAATAATGTGTGATGAGACACTGGCACAGGTTGCCCAGAGAAGCTGTGGATGCCCCTGGAAGTGTTCAAGGCCAGGTTGGATGAGGCTTTGAGCAGCCTGGTCTAGTGGAAGATGTCCCTGCCCATGGCAGAGGGGTTGGAACCATATGATCTTTAAGGTCCCTTCCAACCCAAAATATTCCATGATTCTACAAAACAGCAAAAAAACACTGCCTTTAAATTTTTGTGCGTCATTGGAAAGGGCACTGGTAAATGAGAAGATATGCTCAGGAGGGCAGGCAAGGGGTTAACTCTAGAGTATCTCTATGTAAGTGGTTGGCAATAAAGTATCTAAATACCTCTGTAAGACTTCATGTGCCTAGCCACTAAGTTCCTTAGGAATATAATTATCTTTCCAATAAATTCTTGGAGCGTGGAAATCTTGTTTTATGGACTGGAACTATAAAGTACATAGGAAGGTTTAGTTGGGCGTTGGTACCAAGCTCCACATATTCCATGACAAGTTCCTAAATGTAGAGAGCAGGCTTCCCCTCACTACGAAATTCCCTCACGTCTCCATCATCATCATCCTACAAATTCTCTTCTGCCTTCCCATTACTAAGCTCAAAACAAAGAATCTCCTTCCCTTTTCCCTCTTGCCTTAAAAGAGGGAATTTTGAGCTTCTGGTAGGTGACTTGCTGCCTGCTGTTTTTACTAGTCTGTGCCTGGACGTTTTCCAAGGCAGTCAGTCCTCACTTTCATCTACGCCCTGGGATTCCACAGGTGCGATGGAGAAGTGAACCTTTGTGTGAGATTTGGCTGGTTTGCAGTCTCTTGCCACAGGGGAATGGAAGTAATAACAAGGGAGTTCCCACAGATAGGTGAATGTCATGGGGTTGTGCCAGGAAGTTTTGTTTTCCTAATAAAATTGAAAGACAAATTTCTGCTTCTCTTAAAATCCTTGGGAATTTTATAGCCAGCCGGAGCACTGTCTAAATTTTGGTGAAGAGTCAAATGCTCACCTGAGACTGGAACATGAAGTTGGGGAAAGTATTTCAGATTCATCTAATTTATTCTGTGTGATATATTCACCTGTGTGTGCCTTCATACTGCTGCAAGGGATGGGTGGATATATAAGAAAGAAAAAGCCCTGTATTTCAACATCCATAAATGTTGCTTTACAATGGCTACAATGTTGTTAGTGCAAAAAACAAAACATATGCCTGTTGAAATTGCTTAAATCAGGTGTAATTTTCAGGAGTCCCCTGAACAGTAGTAAATTTGCTCACAGATTGGAACAAGCAATAGATACTAAATCCACTTGTAATAAGTGTGTGCCAAGCCATTCCTTATGGTTTTGTCAGATGACTTTCAGAGTACATATGTACTGTACTCAAACATCCACAATTAAAGCACATTGAAATTAGATTCATAGGACCGTGTTGACATTATTTTTAGAAGTGTGACTTTACTTTCCTTTATAACTTGTACTTAATGGGAGAAAAACCAACAAAAACTAAAATGTTAGAAAACTCAAAAATTTGTCATATTACTATAGTTTTTCAGTTTTTCTGAAATTATGTGTGTTAAATGAGGAATTCTTTGTTATAAATTTTAAAGACTTTGTACTAAATTTGAATTTTTGAAGTCTGCATGGCTTCTAGTTTAAGTGAATAAAAAACTTGAAAGAAAACTTTGAAAAAATGGGTTTTGACATTTTTTGTTGTGTGTTTTTGGGAAAGATGAAACTGCTTATTCGAGAAAATATTTTCTAGTGTAAAACTGGCTGAAGCTCATCCTTAAACCTTAAAGTTACAGGGAAAGATAGGTGTCAAGTACCATATATAGCCAAAGAGTGTGTCCTTTGGTAGTAATGGAACAGGAGAAATGGCCAGTACATCATTAAAGAGCATTGAATTTAAGATTTAAAAATGCTGGAATAGCTGAGTAAGAGTCCCAGTACTGACTCCGGGTTTAGGAAGTCTGCATGTGCCTTAACAGTGCATTTCCCAGCCATGATGTATTTCAATTTATTTTGGTCTGATTTGATGTATATACATTACTTGTTTTGGGATAATGTGCCATATAATGCATTTTAGTCTCCAGCTGACATTTATTGTCAACCAGTTTTCTTAAAACCTAGGAGGAATTCTTATAGGGGAATTTTAGATGAGAGCATACAGGTTGATACGTTTGATCTGCTTCTTATTATGCAGGATTTGCAGTATAATACTTAAAGCCCCTTTGATAATACAGCACAGAGTTTCTTATTGGTCTGTACAAGGCATTCCCAAAATGTGTTTGCTAGTGTGGTTTAGTGCAGCCTTCAGGTTTTCATTGGCATTATGCCTTGAGGAAGCTTTACTGTTGCATTGTTTGTTTTCAAATCTTACTTCTTAAATATAAATTAGATGTGATATAAAGCAAAGATTTGTAAATTAACATGGTCAGCCATCTCAAATCTGAGCTAGAAATGAAATATTGCAAATAAAATTTTGGTTTGCTTTAAGTCTTGTTGAACTGTGTGAGACAGAAGGTGTCATTTCCTGCTGTGTATCTTCAGCAATCAGCAGTGTAACAGCAGACTGATTGGTTATTTACTTTTTATTTTCTCTCCCATAGATCTTATGTCAACAGCATTCAAGCAGAATGTAGCATGGTTATTTTTACGGTATCTTTATTGGTTGCATAGATTAAACCATGAACAGTTTTATGGAGGTTGCATTTTTGCATCCTGACAACGTCTTTTTTGTCCTTGTCTGTATTAAAACATTTGATTTCTCTAAGACAGCTTAACCTTTTTCTTCTACTTCAAATAATGACAAGGACAAACATTTGTCAACATCCTTTCAACTTGAGCATTCACGGCTCTGTCAGTATCTTGGGGGTCTGGAAAAATGTGTCTGACCCTTCCTGTAGCCAAGGTGGTTGCCAGATGGGAATGCCCATCTCTGCTTCCGTCTCTGCAGCAGTTCTGGTGGTGCAGAGCAGCTGCCTGGGCATCACCACCAGCCCTGAGGGTCACTTGGGGAGCTTTTCTTACTAATGCACTTTTCCAAAGCCCTGAGTCACTGTGGGAGCATGGCAAAGAGCAGGCTACAGGTTGGCTATGTTTCACATCTTCCTTTCTCCTAAGGTATTGTTCCAGACCTCTGAGCTGTCATCAGGTGTAACATAGCCATGAAGCAAGCAAATTCTACAGTACCTCCAGTACCTACAGTATAGTTGTGGAGTTCAACCATTTTGCTTCAGAGAAAATGGTTAAAAATGATGTTTGGGAGAAGAATGAAAACCACCTGAACAGACACAGCAACTTCCTCAGGATGTGTAGGACCTTGAGCAGAGATATGGGTTTTGGGAATTCTGTAAGGCTTGTGAAATAGAAACAGTATTTTTTAAGAGTGTGGATAAGTTAAACTTCTTGGGAGAAAGGGACTAAGTATTTTTTTCCCTTTTATATGTGTTAGGCACACTGCTCAGTAAACAGGAGCAACAATTCTTCACTAGCAGACTGTGATATGAACACCAGTGTTTTCCCTGTGTCTCCTTCAGATCTGTGTGATTAAAAAACTAAGTGTGTGATTAAAATCTTACATCAACATTGGAATGATTTGGATTCCTTCATGCTTTCAACTATTCAGGTTGTCAGTAAAAAAGGCCTATTTCTACCAGCATGTGATCAGAGATTTCTGTCACACTCTGCCTGGCACAGACCTAGTGATGATGGATGTGACTGGTACCTACACAGAATGTTCCTGCTGTGTCTTTTCCTGAATGTGTGCCCAAAGGGAATCTTTCCACAGTTTTTGAATGGCCTTTAGCTGAAGACTTGTTCAGGAGGGAGAAGGTATTTTAAGGAAACTGTGGTAGGTACGAATTCTGGTAATAAGGCTCTTGTGGTATATGCAGTGCTGCCTGACAATCTGTATTTGATTTCACTGATGGCCTTTCAAATGCAGAGTTAGATTTTCTACATGTTATTGCAGCTGAACAATTGCAGATATCTCCCCACTGAAGGCCTAATTTCCTTTTCCTGGGCAAATACTCCCTTATTTGTTCATATCCTGTGCTTTCTCTTTCTCTTTCAAAACGAGTTGAAGTGTTTAATTTAGGAAGAACACAGTCAAGTATTTTGTGCTGTAAGATGGCAGAAGGGGTGTTTGTTCCTGCTGGTGGGGCTTGCTGGCGTAGGTGTCTTCTGTGGCTTTGGTAGGAATGTTCAGCAGATACTTGATGACCTTCTGTAGGAGGAAAAAAGGTGCACAGGTGAAAATGGAGGAGGCTCTTGTGAATGTCGAGGTCTCTTGCAAGTCTGGAGCTCAGCCTACGTTCCGGTAGATAGGGAGAGAATTGTGCTGCCAAGAAATTAATGTTTCCTTTACTGGGATATTGTGGATCTCGGCGCACCACATTCAGAACGCTTCTGAGGCTTTGCTTACAGACCTAGGTTTCAAAAAAACAAAAATGTTCCAGCTGGAAAGGAACTGATTTTTCTTTAAAAAAAAAAAAAAAAAAAAAAAAAAAAAGCCTTGGAGTGCCTTGGGTGTGTTGGGTAATTGTGTACTCAAGAAACGCACTTACATAAGTGAAGACACTCCTGTAACCCTCGCCTGCCAGGAAGGCAGGCGCTGCAGCACTCATCGCAGAGGAACTCCAGTAGGTGCAAAAGGGGAGGAGAACCTTTGTGCTGTATTTATTCACAAAGAGAAGTTGTCTTTGGCATGTGTGCTTGGCACCAGAGGATTCCTGTTTTTTATCCTGCGGAGCTGCTTTTTCTTGTCGGTGTTGCGGGTAGGTTTCCTTTCCTAACGCAGAAGGGGAGAGGTGGGTATTTTCCATAGTTCATCACAAGGCTTCACCCCCGCTGGTTGAAAGAAGAGGCAGGGTAGGAATCAGAAGCAGAGTCCTGGGCAGCAGCTCTGGTGGATTCCATTCCAGTGCTGTTTGATGAGAGAGGGAAAAGATACGGGAGGATGTCGAGGTGGCATGCAGCAGGACACTGTGCAGGATATCGGTCTGGGCTCCCTAGTTCAGTAAGGAAAGTCCCCACAGATGGGGAGGGACTTTATACAAGGGCATTAGTGATAGGACAATGGATAATGACTTTAAACCAAAAGAGGGGGGATTTAGATTAGATCAAAGAAATAAATTCTTTACTATGAGGGTGGTGAGACTACTGGAACAGGTTACCCAAAGAGGTGTTAGAAGCCCCATCGCTGGAAACAGTCAAGATAAGGTTGGATGGGGCTCTGAGCAACATGATCTCATTAAGATGTCCTGCTCACTGCAGGGGATTGGATTAGATGACCTTTGAAGGTCCCTTCCAACCCAAACTATTTTATGATTCTGGCACATGGTCAGTAAATATGGTCCTCATCCCTCACTATCAGACTGTGATATGAACAGCAGTGATTTCCAGATCTACCTCTCATGCTTAACAGTGTGTGTTTAGGGGAGTTCTAAAACAAGGATACTTTCTGGGCAAAACTAGGCTATACTGTATTTACCAAGTAAGCACATTTTCCATTAATGTAGTTTATAAAACGTACAAACAGCCCTTAGTGTTTGCTTACATTGCTTACAGTACAAATGTCAAATTTAAATACATGTTAAACTTTATTTCATATGTTTATTTCAAATGTAATTTGATTTTACTGTGAAAACATTTCAGGAGTTGGGATGTGTGACAGAACAGCAAAGATATTTAATACTTAGCTTAATTTAGAAAAATGACCTTTCGGAGAAAAAAAACTGTGCTTGTCAAAAATATACTGATGAATTAATTTCTTGTGATGCCAGTGTGATAGCTGACTTTTGAGAGCAACCTTATAGATAATGAGTTTTATTTTTATCTTAGATCTGTCTGATTGTAGTGCCTCTTACAAATCAAGTCACTTTACTGACTTCTATGGTTATAAATACATAGCAAAATTTGGAAGCAAAAAAGAGAAACCAGAAAAAAATCCTAAATAAAAACAAAACAAAAAAACCAACCCCAGCAAAATTGAACAATGCAAATCTGACTGACCAGTGTGGATGGATACTTGGGATTTTAAATGACATTGCAGTTGTAAGATCAGAATCCTCTTTCACCACTACCACCTCCCCAGTCCCCATCCATAAACCACCCTTGCAATACTGTCTAGAAATACCAGCATTGCAATCAGTTTTTAAACATCCCTAATAGAAATGTGGTAGCAATGCTGTCTTAGAAAATACTAACTTTGTTTCCAGAGACTATGTCAGTGACTTTTATTTTGTAAAAATCTGCAAGGAATTTGAAAGCAATCTTAGTACTTGTAGGTTTCTGACTGCTTAAATTGATTTATGTTTAGAACCTAATTTTGCTCACTTTGACAAAGCTGGCAACTTCAGTGGGTTTATTTGTGCAGATAGAGTGAGAAAGATTCAGCTTTTGATATAAATACTTTAGCTTTCTGGTTTCTGAGAACTATTTTCTTACAGTTAATTATGCATTCTTAAAAATGTGTACATTCATAGGCATATGTAGAGGGAGAGATGGCAGCTTAGTTTGCAAAATATTGAGCTTCGTTTTGCCTATCGATGTTTTTAATTTTAGTCAGAACAATCTCCAAAATGTTAAGACAGATCATGACTTAGAAGTCATGTTACATATATTGTCACATGTAGCATTGTGAACTGTATAAGCATAGCTGTTACTGGAACATCAGTATGTTTTAAACATTGTTTTAAAGGTTTTTGCTGGGTTGGTTCAAAGTGGTCGTTTGAGGTTCATTTGGTGAGAGACAGATGTCAAAATAGGAGGTCTGTGTTCTTGTGGGCCGTGGGAGGCTCTCAGGTGGAGGGTAGAGTGTGGGAGATGACTCAGCATGGATGGGCTTGGGAACAGGTTTGTGAAAGCTAAAATATTGCAAAACAAAAATTCCTTTCCATGCTTGAATTATATTAATTGAGATGGTTTGAAATAAACTGGTGCCAACTTGAAAAAGTCTGTATTGTTCTAAAAGAAATACTGACAGGTCAGTGATCAGGTGTGCTTCTGACTAGAATTGGGATGTTTGTATCAGCAAACAAGAGAATGTGAATTCATCAGGCTAAAAGTTTGCAGTTTGGGTGAGATGCAACCATAAAAATCCATGGTAAAACTACATGGGTTTACCTTAATCATTACATTTTAGCAGTATTTTAATTTTCTTGTGTAGAAATATTATCTTAGTTATTTGGGTTGAGTATGAAGCTTGCTGAAAATACTTTAGCTGCAAGCTGCTGTTGAAAATAGAAACGCTTCTCTTGCTGTTTTATCACTGTGGTTGTGATGAAGTTGGTGAGCAGCAGTCACTGTCATGTTTTGGTGGTTACACTGAGGTCACTCCCAGCTAGGCTTGACTGAGCATTTTTGGTAATGTTGCAAGTATACTCCAGCTTTGCAGCAGCACACTTACTGTAGTTCTGTGGTGATCTCCTTTTGGGTGGTAATTTCTTAGAATAGCTTTAGTTATTGTTGGAACAGTGGCAAGTTTAAAGGGTATTGCATGCATGTAATGGTATTTCATCTCAACCAAAACAAAGGATGTCAGTTTCTCAAGCAACCAGAATTATTTTTAACTCTTTCCTCAGTTCTTTAAAATAAATTCGGAGTGATTCATCAGGATCCTGTCTCAAAGTGGCTCTCGCAAAGTGTTTCTGAGGGAGAGTAACAAGGAGTTCAGTGGGCAATATTGCAAGAACCAGCTGTGGACCATGGTATTTTGTTTTGTGGATTTTTTCATCTTTAGGCAGTACAATTTGTAGCTGGGTGGTGTTCTGAAAGACACATTTGATCTTCATCGAGAGTGTTATGTTTGCCCTTACCTAGGGTGCATTCTTGCATTCTTCTTAGTAAAGTGCTGAAATTCCCCCCTGGTACACAGCTTCAGTATTCCAGGACAAAAGCCCACACCTCATGGTGTTTAAAAGTGTTTCTCAAATATTCATTGATGAATGAATGAATTTGCAATGGGAAAGCTAAATGTCAAACACATATATTTTAAATATCTGCCTGAAGGCAGGGAGGAAATGGGAGCTGACACAAATTGATAACACAAAATTGGTGAGAAGTTCAACTCCTAAGACATACAACTTGACATAAGAAGTCAGAGTTACAAAACTTCAGTCTTCTATTCCACTAATGCTTAATTTGACCATCCTTGTATCATTTATTGTTTAATATACCCTTATTTCAAATATTCCTCACCTCTCTGTAAATTAAACTCCTGTAAGCTTTTAGACTCTTCTCACTGGGAATCAACTGCAGTCTTGTATTTGTATTGCTCTTTAAACTTTTTTTTATTTCTGATATAGTTGTATTGTCTATTTTTTCTGAAGCAGCCTAATATTTTATCTGTAAAGACTGACCCTTCCTACAAAGAATTAATAAAAATAAACCAACAAAGTACCCAGGAATGAACTTTATGTGCTATGTGGTTATTTTCAGAGAGTCATCAAGACCTGCAGGTCAGTTCTTCAGCATCACAGACCAAAAGGTTATAAATTGAATATTATGAGTAGTTTAAAAAGACACAGGGATTTGATCTATTTCTTTCTTTATGTATTTCAGTGCCTTGATTGTGGCTTTTTACCTTAGCATTCTTGCTGTAACACAGCATTCCAGGTGCAAACACTTTCCCATAGTCCAAACTTCAGGCTGTTAATGTGCTGGTTGGTTGTGTTGCTCCAGCTGTCCTGTTAGGAGGTGTCTCGCAGGGTACCACATGACAGCCTGTAGTTCAGCTGGGAAATTAAGTCAGGAAATTAAACTGTTTGCATGCTCAGAACTATATCCTGGTAATAATTTTAAAACTCTGTCAGTTTTTCCATATTTAAATCCTAGTTTTTCAAGGGGTATTTAATGAATGCCACTGGGTTTATCCCTGCTTTTATGCTAAATTTCCAAATCTTTTGTTTACTGTAGCATGTGAAGTAATGAAATTAGAGCCACAGAAATCTTCAAGATCATCTACTACGAGTGTGAAAATTTTATCTAGTTGATAATTGGTAATTAAGGTTGGATTCTGTTACTGAGTTTTGGCTTGAGTTGTTAATGAATACTTGAGTCTTCAATTTGAATAAAGCATAATTTCTGGAAGCTCTTAAAAATAAAACTGTCTCAGTTTGGTATGGTTGAAAGTAATCAATAAAATGTTAAATGAGAACTGAAGTATTTAAACACCTAAACCATAAACTTGATACGAACGGAAAGGGTGTGGGGTCTGTTGTTGACTTTTGTATGTGGTTGGTTGATTTATTCTTTTATTTCTTTCTCTGAAAGTATTCTGTGCTTAAAATTTATTTTACAGCATGAAACCAAAAGGCAAATACTTGACAATCTATAAGAAATTGGTTAATCTTGTCTCAGGATTCACCTGAGGTTATTTAGTTTAGTATTTATTTATTTAGTATTTATGAATTGTAGCTACAGAAGATAAGAAGCTTCACAGAAAGATTGCCAAAGATATGAAAGCATCAGGTCATCTGCTGTAAGAGTATTTATTTTAGTTAAATTTAGTTACTGATAAAATATTGTCTAGTGTTTTGTTTAAAGAGAAAAGAAATGGGAAATCATGTGTTTAGTATTTTCCTACTTGCTGTGATTTCTCCTGAGTAGATTCCTCAAAATATGAACTGATGTATCATTTTCTCAGGAAAAAGGAAACAAAAGAAGGAAATAATTTCAGTGCATCATTTCTACAGTGTAGGCAATTTTTATATGTCTTGTATTGTACTTCATAATTTTTTTCTTTTTTTACCCTCTGTACTATCTTTTATGCTGCCTTTGTTTTTCTTTGTCCTTTCCTTCTCTCATCAATTTCCACATGGAGCAAACTATTTCTATTGTTGAGAACCATAAAGAAAGAGAGGAAAATGAGGTCTCCTTCAAGTCAGAAGCCTTTGGCCTACTGCAGTTCACAGGGGCAATAACAGATCCATGCATTTGGTGGATGCCCACGAGTCACAGCCCTAAATATCAGCACCAGGTGAATCTGGTAGAAGTAGATGGGAGGAACTTGGTCTTGCTAATGTGATTCTTGGCTGAGGAGGGTTTGGCAAGAGAAAAAACCTGAAAGGTTGAGGAGCACCGAGCCCAGCCTTTCTCCTGCTTCTTCTGTGCTAGAAAATTCAGTCATTCCAGAAGTTATGTGTGATGATTTGTAAGAATGAACAAAGGGAATTTGGAGAAAATATAAGAGAAGAGTAAGTCTTAAGGAAACAACATCTGTTCCTTGGCAGGCCATCACTATGATTTCTTAGCTTGGTTGAAATGTTCAAGGTAGAAACTTTAGTGAGGAATTAGCCAAGCCTTTTCCTTCAACACAACTCCAGGTGCTCAGGCATGGGAGACTCAGTGGTTTACTAGTCACTGTGAACCTCCTCAGAGAAAAAAAATCAGAGAGCAAGAGAGGTCATCCAGTTGGCCTTATTCTCTCTCCTCCGTCCCTTCTTTGTGCATATGAAGTTTCCAATATTACTTTTCTTCCTATTAACCATGCATAATTTTTTTCTCAGTCTTTCTCTGCCAGGAAATGTGGAAACTTCAAGCAGGAATTTATTTTAGCTAAGCTGTTAAAAAAAAAAAAAGAGAGAGAGAGAAAAATACTTCTGTAAATACGTACGACATTTAAAACTGAAATAGAAAGATTAGAGTATATATAAGGGTGGGAAGGACCTTGGTATGCCCTTTAAAATCTGAATAGTTCAGGAAATTTTGGGCTGTTTCTTAAATAATTAATTTTAGTGCTATCAAGAAAATGTCCCAACAAACTTAAGCAAAACCAAAAAGCAGTTTCAGGGTATTCTATTGGGTTTTCATTTTCATTGTTTTAGTCGAGTGTCATTCTGATAATCTCTTCTCCCACCCACTGTACTTTCCAGAAGTCATTGTTTCAACAAAACAAAAAAACCTTACTGTAAATTAGTTAATAGAGTTTGATGTAATTCTTTCTACTCTGTTGTGGCACAGGGTTAACTGATGTAAAATCTTCATGCTAAAGACCAAAAAAAAAATTTCTTTGAGGACTTGAAATTCTTGGATGCTCGTTTTGGCACATGGTTGTTAACGTAAGCTCCCTCCAGGTTGAATTGTTCACTTCCAAATGCAGGATCAGGATATTGTGTGCAGCAGCTCACTGTGGCTTTCTCCCCCACGTTCCTCACCGCCCCCTCATCTTCAATCAGACAGCACAAAATTGAGCGTGAATTCTAAATAAAACAGAGAAAAAACACTTGGGTGATGTTCACATTGCAGAGTGCCATCATTTCGTAGGTGTTTAAGAAGTAGCTCATTAATTATCTTCCTAAGCTTGCATGTACAGAAAGAAAATTTCACCACTGAGACTAGAAGAAGAAGGGAAGAGGGCTGGGTTTTGGATTGCTGTAGATTTTACTTGTTGGGGGTTTGTTTTAAAGAATTCATTGTTTGTTGTTCCATAGCAATAGGCACTGTACTTCTTGTGGGATGAGGTGAATGTGAATAGATCTATATAATTTTTTCTTTATCTTTCAAAACACTTCGTAGCATAACAGTAATACACTTAACTATTTGCATACTACCATGCTTGTTTTCTATTCTTTATTTATTGAACAAAACCTTATCAGCTACTTGTAATAACTAGGGGGTTTTTGTATAAAAGTCAATGAGCTAAATTTGCAGTGTCAATATTCCAAGATTTTTTTTTTCAATAGCTGATTTATTATCCAAGGGAGCTTGGAGATAATCAAAAAAGAAATGCCACATACTTCAGCCTCCTTTCCTTTATTTCCTGGGAGAGAATGTATTATCTTTCTTGAAGGGGAAGAGAAACAGCATTTCACGGGTTTTTTTTATTCATATTTGATGCTGATTACCATCTAGGGCAAATATTTTAAAAACTCCCAGCCCTCCTCGAAGAGAGAGAAAGAAAAACAGTTTTGGTTGGGACTCTGCTTTGGAGGATTGATTAAAGATTTCATTATTCTGTTCCCTTTTTCTATAAATTCAGTTCTTTGTTTTTGCTCCCTTTTACTGGATTTATATGGTCTGAGCAATTTTGACGTCTTGCAGAGGTCAGGAACAGGGGCAGTGCTGTCCATGTGGGTCAGCCAGGGTGGGCATGGTGCCTGTGGGTAGGACCCAGGAGCAGGGAGGCAGCAGCAGTGGTTGCCCTAGGGCCAGCCTCCCCTTTGGCTCTCAGAGCCAGCTGGAGCTGGAATGGAGGAGGAGAGAGACAGAGCTGGCTGTGCTGGAGACAAGTTTTAACAAGTATTTTGGGACCAGCACAATCCTGCTCCAAGCAGAAATCTTCTTGGAGAAGAGAAGCAGAAGGGAGCTTGGAAATGGCTTGTATGGTTTGTAGGGTAACCAGATTGGTGCTTAAAGCCAAGCACAGCCTCAGCAGGCTGGTGTGTGGTTGTGACCAGAAATTATCCCTTCATAATAATGTGAACTGTCCTTTCAGTACCGAACATCTCCCTGGCACGCCTGATTTCCTCTTTGAATACCTGCTGATTGGTCCCCTCCTTCCCCAAGTCATTCCTTGGGGTGTGTCTGGGAAAATTTGGATGATGTAGGTAATCACTGCACAACTAACTTGCTCTGCTTAGGGTCTGCCTAAACCTGAGTAGGGCATGATCAGTTTCTGGAAAGATGGTTTATCCTCACTCCTGCTGGCTTTGTCAGGAATAGCACATGGGTTGGAAAAGACCCAAGTGCTCACTGGGATACTCTAGACCTAGCTTTTGATTCAGGTCTTGAAGGAGAATGGAAACAGGTAGAAGAAAACAGTAAAATGAGTCATTGAAATGAGGTATTGGCTTAATATGTATATTTATTGCCACCAGTTTATAATTTGCCCAGAGAAAAGAACACGAACTCCCTAGGGCTGCTTGGTTTGTAAGCCTCTTAAAGTGGCTAAGCCCCTGTTCGTGGCTGCAGCACACTGTCAACATGAAAAATGTCGAATCTTTGTGCCTTTGCTGAAGTTTTGTGTTTCAGGTACACCTAGTTCTACATCAGCTTGTATTTATCTAGTTTTTCATTTTAGGAGTCCTGTTTCTGATGATGTTTTTTCGCCTTAAAGCTGCAGCTAGTAACATTTCATTTGGCATGTAAAAGTCAGGGCAAAAATAGAAAATTGCTATGGAAAAATAAGCTTACAAAGTCTGTAGAGCAAGGTCTAGTATAGCAAGTGAATTGTGGATTTTTAGGTTTTATGGTTTTTTAACACTAAGACTCACTGATGCCGTTATGACGGTTCATATGTTAGACTGACATTAGGGCTTGGTAAGTTCTTGGAAAAACAAGTAAGCTAAAAATGAGATACCTTAGTCAGGTTAATGAAAAACTTTGACTTTGCATTGCATGTTTAGTCATGTTAAGAGAGTGATTTTGAATTTGAAGGTGTGATTTTGCAGCCCTGTTGGAAGGGGATTTACCCAATAGCATAAAAAGGTAGCTGCCCTTCAGTATGTAAAAGCCCCAAGCTGTGTGTTAGAGTCGGTCCAATTATTGTGGTATTGCACGAGGATGCTCCAGGCAGGAACTGGTGAGGAAGGAGTGGGCAGGGTGGCTGGAGGTGGTGACCCGGAGGTACTTTGTACTTTGGGCCGTACATGGTGGAGGGATGACAGTGTTTGGGTCGGATGGATTTTAAAGACGGGTTGGAAATAAGGGCAAGGCTTTAAAGGCTTTAAAGAAGACACAGTATCAAGTGAACTCCCCCAACATACCCCAGCAGAAAAATCCCTTGTGAGTAAATTTACTGAGAGGCTGATATTTACACATTTTGCAGTCAATACCTACTCCTTAGCAGACAAACATTGCCTGCTGTTTTACAGTTAATAGAAATGTACCACTGTCGATTCCCATTCGCTTGAGTGATCCGGGAAAAGAGCAGGAATAGTGAAGTGACATTGTGGCTGATTTGATGGAAGTTATCAAGGGAGGTGAAGATGAAGATGCAGATGAAATTGCAAAGGATTTCAAAATGACATTAGGTTGCTGTGCAACCAAATTGCAAAAATGACAAATGAAATTCAGTGCAGATAAATGTGATGTCCACAGGAAAATTATTCAAACTTTTCATTTAAATTCAGTTGCATGTTGACACTTGAGCATGAGATCTGGGGGTCATGTGTTTGTGTGGCAAAGTCAACTGTACACTCGCTAGCTGTCAAAAAGCAAATAAAGCATTGGGAATATTTATGGCAGTAGTAGAGAAAAACCTATCTGTCTTGCTAGCATCTGTGTTGTGCCTTCATCTCTAACAGTGGGATCGATTCTGATGTCTTCCTTCTAATTGTCTTTCCCTTCTTCACTTCCACCTCCAAAGAGGATAAAATAGCACTGCAAAAGCTGCAGAGATCATAAGTCTATTGAATGGCTTTTGTGTAAGGAATGACTTGAGAAGATGAGGCCATTTGAAGTTTGAAGAAAGATGTGAAAAACTTACATGGATTCAGTATAAAAGCTCCCAAGGATTCAAATGATACTTTGAGAAAACTAATGTAAGAATAATCTGTGGGTTTAAAAACAGCTTCTAGGGTTCACTTCAGAGCTGCCTGGTTTCAAAATCTTCAGCTGACTCTTCTGCTTATGCTGTCAGCTGCTGTTCAAAACAAGGACTGCATTTTGGCTTGACTTGCAGGCTTTTGATTTATTTTGCTTTCTTGTTAGTGATCTTTAGCCACCAGTACTATTTATTGTCCATCTTAAAATCAGATAACTGTAAGAACTAAAGTATCCAAAGTCCTACTAAAGATCTCATATTTTAAACCATTTCTATAGTCACTTTAGAATCTCAGTAAAGAGATTATTTTAAGGTATATATGAAGCTTAAGAAAATTAATCTCTGATTAAACAGGGTTGTTGGTGCTGTAGGTTCCTTATGCTGAATACATCTACTTACCTGATGTCTGCCTTGTAAACTTGATAGTGTTTGAGGAAATCCAGAAATAGAAGAAGAAATTACAGAGAAGTTTGACCCCTCCGAGAACTTGCAGAAAGCCTCTACACAATTGTCTCAGGTGATGAAACACCAATAGTGTTGTTCTACCTGTTGAACCAGTTTTGTGCCTTTCCGTGTTGGGCAAGCCCTCCCTCGCCAGCCATGCAGCTGAGAACAAGTGCTTTTGGAGTACCAGAAAGATGCATGGAAACTTTTTCCCCTGTTTGGCTGGGGAGTGGCTGACTCCACTGTTTGTTGCTTTGGTTAAAGATCTGTATTTGAGAAAATACAAAATTTAATAAGATCTTTTGGGCACCTCGTATTATTATTTTGACATGCTTCCAGTGAATGGAAAAGTTGTCAGTTAGGTTTGTTGGTTTGGTTTTTTTTTTTAATTGTTTCAGTTATTTCACTGGCATTTATTGTATTTCTATGTCAGACTCTAAAAAATAAACAAACAAACAAACAAATAAATAAATAAATATGTGTATATAAATACCATTGAAAACCCCACCTTTTGCCAATTTGAGGACAAAAGATCATAGGCCAGTAAACCTGCCAAGGAAGGGAACCTGTCTCAGCGTAGAAGGTATGAAGGTGCTCCTAGCTGCAGCTTGGAGAAGGTGGCAAAGTTGAGCTAGAGCAACTCATGGCTTTCATATTTTAACTTCTAGCACTGATATTGGGTTTGATATAGAAAAAACACTCAGAAAGCCAAAACCAAGCCTAGGAACAGTGAATACCCTAGAGGCTGTTAAGTAATTATTATGCAGATTGTAGTGATAATAATCACCCTGTCCTAGGTAGGCAGCTGAAATTTGGCAGTGGGGCAGAACAATGCCTTAGGATCAGCATAGCAATGGGGTAATTATTGTGCTAGATGGCTAATTAGGAGCTATGCAAATGGAATGCAATCAGTACTTGTGTCTGTAATTCGGTACCAGAGGGAGACAATGTGTGAAGGAACTATCTCTGGGGACTCAGCTGGGTGCTTTCAGAAGCATCCACAGGATGCAGGATCACCTGGCTTGGTGGGGCAGGTGGAGAAGGAACTAGCCATGGCAAGTGCCACCCTTGCCTGTTGGCTTAGGCATGGTGAGAAGGTGCCAGGCAGGAGGTATTTCTGAGGATACTTCATCTACACTTCTGAAATTTTGTGCTTGGCAGCTACTGTGCCTCTCCTCACAGGTGCCTCACTGTTTGCTATATCCTTCTGTAAGGCAACCGTCATCCAAAAATTCTCTTCCTCCCCACCCCCTCCTGTGCTCAGTTTTCAATGACTTTAAAAGCCTCGTAATAAAAATTCAAATCATGTAAACAAACAAACAAACACGGCTCCCCATCACAAATAAATGACACAGGGAGAGAGTTTGGGTTCATATGTAAAGTGCCTATGTAATTTATGCACATACTCCTTGCCAACCTCATCAGGAGCCCTTACCATATTTGAGTAATATATGTGATGGCAAAGATAAAGCCATTATGTATTTAATTTATATACAGCCTTTGCATTGACTATTTTATTGTATATACAGTACAACAGATCATTGCTGATACAAATTTAAACTGGAGATTGTAGATTGTATTTTCAAATATACAAGCCTCTTTTTTTCTTAAAATGAAGAATAATAAAAGGAGGATTTTCATTTTCTGTTTTCAACAGGGTTATATAAAGTATCTGTCATGAGTTCTTCATTTTTAAATGCAAATAATTATATATGGCAGTGAGTATGATGAGCATTCAAAGTTGACATTAAAATGAAAATGCATCAAATTTTTCTGAAAAACTGATCAAACAGGTCATTAGTCAAGGTTATAATGAGTAGTAGAACATTTTAAATTGTTTAAAATCACATTTTAGATGTTTTAAAAAGTAGTTTATAGTTCTTAATAGGATGACTGCTGCTGCATCACCCTACTAGTTGTTAAGAGTTTTGAATTTACATAATTTTTAAGAGGTCTTTTTTACTCCCTCTCTTACAGATGTACAAACAGTCTTCAGACCTAGTAGTACTGGACAAACTTGAGATTTAATCTGTTTTACCTTGCATTTTTGATAGGCTGGGGACATCTGAGCTATCAGTCATCAGGCTCAGCATTTGGCAACTCACTAAGCCGTGCTGCTGTGATTCTTTAAGCCCCAGCTGGAAAGGATAAACCACAAAACAAACCATACACCAAAAAGTGTCGAGTTCCCACAGTGTGAAACTACAAAGATGAAGAGACTGTCTTTCCTCATCGGATCTCTTCCTTTTAATTTTAAATGTTCCTCATTAAACTGGAAAAAGGAAATGTATGGGGACAGAAGAGTGGTTTCTAATTAACAGTAGATTTAAATCTGAGTGCGAAGAGTGCCTCGTCCAGTGGGTTTCATGAAATGCCTTCTTACTGCTGTCTGCCAGCTTTGAAGGTGTTTGCTTTGTGGCGGCAGGGCGGTGCTGGAAACTTGGGGCCATCAAAGGCATCCTCAGCTGCCTGTGTCTGCCAGCCCTTGCACCCCTGGGTGCAGGGTCCCCCCCTTCAGCAGAGGGACAGCGCTGCCATGCCCAGGGTGCAGTCATGGCCCCGACTTGGCTGGTTGGGTTTCAGGTTTGGAGGCTCTCCTGTGGTACGGGGACATGCAGGGGCCTGCCGAGCCTCCACACTCCCCGAGGAACGGAAAGGCAAGAGGCAGCATCCCACTGGCTGCACCACCTCCCAATTAACCTAATGGGCTCCTTGTACAGACAAGACTCTGGGGTTTTGGGTTCTTTTTCTTTTTTATTTTTTTTTCTTAATTAGCTGGTTATAGGAAGTCTGGGATTCATCTCAGTTAACCAAAAGACATTAGGACTACGGTGTTCTTGTTTTGGCAGGTTGAAAAGAGCTTTTCCTCCTTTTAGCAAAAGGGAAAAACAAGCATCACAGCCCCCTTGCAGTGGAGCGTGGGCGCTTCTGCATGCTCCCCAGTCCCAGGTGGGTACCCGCAGCTGCAGGCAGGGTGCCTTGGGATTAAAGACTGCCTCCTGTGCCAAGGGAACCTACCATCTGGGAAATGCTCCAAGCTTCCATCATCTTTGCGTCCTTCATTGGCTTCATGTGGCTGTCCTTCCTGCCCTGCCTGTGCTACATTGGCACTGCTGCTTGGAGCATGGCTCTCCCCTCTGGGGGAGATGTGAAATGGCTCAGATGTCATGTGGGGCTGAGGTCCCATCCTCTCTATCAAGTCTGATCCCTGGAGATGTTCAAGATGCCCCAGGTCAGATGAAGCTTTGAGCGGTCTGGTGGAAAGTGTCCTTGCAGTGGCTGGAGGGGCTGGATCTAAATGATCTCTAAGGGTTCTTTTCAGCCCAAACCATTCTATGATTCATAAAATGTGCCACTCTGCACCACCCATCTGGTGCTCAGGATACCTTTTTAATTTATTTAATAATAAATGCTTTCAGGCACACTTCTCATCCAATGAAATGTGAAGCACTCTGTTACTTGCACATTAGCCTGGTAGGTTTCAATAGTCTGAAGATGGATATTTCCATGCAGGGACTCAGCCTCTTTTCACTTGCTCTCTGAATTTAAGTAGTCATGAAAAATGCAGAATTTTGTACTTTTATCAATGTTTTTCTTAAGCTGTGCACACCCCTCTCCCCCCAAATAAAAACCCACTGACAGAATGTTTTCAGTAATACTGCCCAGTGCATATAGACTGATTGCATTAATTTACTTCAGCTGACTAATATTTTGTCACTTTGATTTTATTTTCTGCCTCTGGTCTAGATGATCAATGCAAGAAAAAATAATTGAAGTGGCATCTTTCTTTGTGTCCATCTTAAAGCCAATGCAAAGTGATTTTCTAAATTACTTTTCAAATGTCTTCTGATGCAGTAAGGTAAGAGAGTGTGATTTATGAGAAAGCAAGAAGAAAATCTGCTGCCATCTGAAGCTGTTTTGCAGGAGGTATTTTTAGTATGACTCAGACCTAAGGCCTGAGAATTGTTCTTCTCTTTAACTGAAGGGAAAAAAATATACTGATATTTTCCTTCCAGTTGTTTTGATTAAATATTTGAAGATATCACTCTGGCCTTTCAGGCAAGATACAAGCTTGTATTTTTAAAAGTTTTGATGTCATAGCCTGTTCTCAGCATCCAAAATGGTTTAAATCTGCTAGTTTTCCACTTACCTACACAGAACAAAACCAGAGTATTTGTGATTAAAAAACCAAACACAAAAAAAAATTTTTATTGTTTTAGAGCAGCAATTGTACATCTTAGACAAGAAGCCAAAAAAATTACCCTATTTGCAGTGATACAGACATACAAATATTTGCAATGAAAAATACTCCTGTTTGGGTGTTTTGTTAAAGCATAATAAACTTTTTGAACCCACCACTCCCCTGTAATCTTTCCTGGAGGCTTAAAAGTAGGTCTTCCTCAGTGACTTCATTCCTCTGTCTGTTGTCATTGTATGGGGTGGGGTGACTCGTTCAACAGGACAAAGTCATCTCATTATGCTGCTCTGGGGACAGTTGTGAGCAGAAAAAAAACCAAACCCAAAAACAGAGAGATGAAAAAACCAAAACCCACAAACAAACACCCAACTAGAAAATATATCATACTCCACTTTAAATTGCTGTCAGAAGTTACTGGTTTTATATTTTGCCAACTTCACACTTTTCAGTATTTTGACTTTCCCTGCTGAAATTCCTAAACTTTTATTTTCTTTAACTCACCATATAAGTAAGGCCTTTAAATCTTTCTGAAAATTTTTAATGCATATCTAATACATAGAATGCTAGACATATTCAAGGTTTTATATATTAATGGGATAATATCTTTGAAAAAAGCCTTGTTAATTGCATTTTATTTGTGAATTAATTAAAATATGTGAGGTTATGTCTTTCAGTGAAGACCAAAAATAGAGACTGTAAAGCTGTTGAAAAATCTGGTTTATTTTTTTGTTTAAAACCTCACCACAGCACCACCATATTTAGTTCAGACTGTTGGTATCCTTGTAATGATCTATCACAGTGGGAGGTGTGTAAAACAAGAAGCATATTTTACTGCATGCCAGTCTCCTTCCTTGCAGTCCTAAAAAGCACAGTTGCATTATATATTTAAAACCTCAAGGAATTTGATCATATTTCCACACAGCAGATACCTACTGGGAGAGCCGTGTTGGGCTGTGTTGGAGAATAAAATAAAGAGGTTTCATGCTGGAGTAAGAAAAGCCATTGTAGACATGTTGTTTCATTTTCTTTTACACATATGCAGGTCTGTGTTTGTATATATAATATAATTTATAAATATGATGTATAAATAAAGCTATTATGTGATGCTACTTGTGGCTTGCATTTTTGTGGCATGCACCAGCCTGGGATAACCAAGAGCTGGCTCTGTGACTTGTTGCACTGCTGACACATAGAATCTCCATTCTCTACAGTGATGCATGTGATGATTTCCTCTTTCATTGCACCTCCACATTTTCCCCTGTAGTAAGTGCTTGGTGAGAAGTGTCCCATCTTCAGTGAGAGTGTTTCTGTCACTGTCATTTGTTTCTAGATGTGTGCTACTCCAGGAGGCTGTCTGCTGAAGGTTGGGGCCATTAGGATAGGTCTTATAGTAAAGTAGTCAAGATATGTACTATTCTGGCACTTAGGGGAAATGAAGAGGGTGCCATAGCTACCATGTATTAGAAATTTCCATTAGTTAAATGGATTTCTCTTATCCTAGTATAAGTAGATAATATTCTAGTGATAAGGAAATATTTCCTTTGTAAAATGTTCAAGTTAGACAGTATCATAGTTTTAATTCTGAAATAATACTAAACCAAACAATTATTGGATTGGATAATATTATTTGCAATTAAATAGAGAATTTCTTGGTTTTCAGTTCCTCCTGGGCTTTGCAGATGATTTTTGTGTGGGCTGTTTTTGCTTATAAAGCATTTTCAAAGGTGTGTACCATTAGAACACCTATAATATAATTATGACATGGTATGTTGTCTGAAATAATTTTCCTTAAGATGTTTGACATACAGCTAATTTAATGGCACACAGGAGAAGGGGATGACTGGATAATTTAAATTTGATGTAGTTAGCAAGTTATTGCTGGCGGACGTGCGAGTTGGCAGAAGACCTGGGGAGGCTGCCTTTTGGTGTTGCTGGGGTACTTGGCTCTAAGCCTGTTCTTGCCACCTGCTCCACGGCCCTTAGGGATAACCCAGTTCTTCCCTGCAGCCTGAAACACAGGGTTTGTCAGGCAGTTGCCTGTGTAGGATCTGTAGCTGTAAAATGTGGCGGGGTGGAAAGCAGCTGCCGCAGATTTTGTATGATGGCTTGGACGTGCCTTGGTGCAGTAGCCAGAGCAGGTAGCGTGTGATGCTGGCCATCAGGAGGATGTAGGCCCTAGCAAAACATTTAGCCCAAACTGATTTTAATACCCACACCTCATTTACAGTCCAGATCACTGCTTTTGGTTTCCAGCACCAACACCAAGGTTTTTCAGTGTTCTCAATGTTCAAAACTGTTCTGCACAGAGATACCTCTGCAGGTATGAAGAAATATACACAGCAAATATAACTCCTTGGGGAAAACATAGAGGAGAGGCAGGAAGTGTAGGAGACTTTCTGGCTGTGTACCAAGCACCTGTTTACCTAGCTATTATTTCTGTTATCTGTGGTTCTTTGTTTGGGATTACAGTCGGACAAAGAACTGATGGCAACTGATTTTTTTTTCCAATAAGAGAGACACAGTATCCAGTTAAGGAGATCAAAACCTTTAATCTTTCTGGCAATCTCATGTAGCATAATTCCAAAATATTTAAGTAGTTTTTCTCTAAAAAGTAGGATGATTGTGAATTTAAATGCATATATTTCTTGTAGCATTTATGTGAAATATGCAGATAATTATTTTAATAATAAAACTACAGTTGTCTATGTACTTAGGTGTAAGTTTTGTTTACAAAATATTTACTCTGAGAGCAGAAACACCATATATTGTGTGTTAAATATATCTCTAAGCATAGGGGAAGTGAGCTTGAGAGCCAAACTCTAGGTTTGATTTCTTGTTACCTTTTGGTAAAACCTACAGTTCCATTTATGTGGATAATTTGCTGATATTTATTTTTCTTCCTGTGTGTTCACATATTTTATGCGCTCTCTTACATCTTGGTAAATTGCTTATTCCATCACCTTTCTGTAAAGCCACAATCTGTGTAAAAAACATGTAAGATTGCTAGATACATTTTCCTTTATTTGTATTAGTGGTACATATAAAAAATAAAAGATGCTTTGTTTATGTTTCCTTCTATATTTTTTTGGAAATGTTCCTTTACATCCCTTTCTATAGAAAAAATGTATTAAAGCATTTTGTATTCCAGTTGTAGTATTTAATCCAGGAAAGTATTAAATATCAAGTTTTCTGTATTTAAAGTAACCTGAATAACTGATTTGGTAAAGAGAGGGTGAAGGATTGTGCTCTTTTTGAGTTGTGTTTGTCTTCAGCAACCAGTAAGTCAGTACAAAAGAAAATGTGATAAAACTTTCCTTTAAATATGTATGTGTGTCTTCACTAACCCCAGGGGAAGCAGAAAGAAATTAGACTTTTAAAATTGCAGTGGTAGTCTTTTTCATGAGAAGCTTTGAGAGTCTGCTCAGTTAGCACCCTTGTGAGATGTACTGGTTCATTCTCCGGGACAATGTACAATGGAGAAATTACTGAGCTTTCATGAGAAAGGAAACCTGGTACTTGTTCTGAAAAACCAAAATGCAGAACCAGAGTGAGCTTGACAAAACTCAGTATTAATAGCTGCAAGAAGGGTTTGATTCAGTTATAATTATTTGGTTCTACTGAGGAAATAATCGAGAAACAATATCTGACTTCAACTGTGAACAATTGGTTCCAACATGCTTGAGTGATTCACCTGATAAATAATAGAGAAGTCATTTAAAGCCACTTATTAAGAATTGTGTTGAGGAAAGAGCCATTTTTGAAACCTTGTGTTGTATAGCAAGGCTGAGTAAAAGTCAGACTGAGTAAAGCCTCCATGCTTGTAAAGAAAAAGGTGAGCACTTTGCAGAACTTTTATCCTCCTCCTGTGTATGGCAGCCATGATGTCTGGCATTTCTTGAGTTGTACCAATAGTCTGAGAGCTTTAGGATTACATTCTGTTCTTTCAATTTAGTCCAATAAAAACTGAACCTCACCAGGGGAAAAGAAGAAAAAAATAATACAAGGAGAAAAGGTTTTCACAGGTATTTTAGAAAATTATCGTTTACATCTGAAAGCCACATTCCAAGCTCAGATCTTGGTCAATCAGGCCTTAATTTGATGCTCAGAACGTCCAGAGAGAGAGCTCAGCCTCTCCCAGTGCTGCTGTTTCTTACCAACACAACCTTTTATCCTGATCCCACTCAGAGGACTATTTGCTACCAAAAGAAAATTGATCTCAAATTTTTGTTCATTCCAATTGCACCTTTTCTTGCTTCTTGCTCTGCTCATGCAAACATGAACACGTGCAGAACAAGGACCCCTTTTCCATGGGACCTTCTGTGTAACAGCAGGCAAAGCACATCTCTCCTTCCAACACCAGCATGTCTGAGGCGGCAGCAGGTGAACTGCAAAGACAGACTGGGAGTGCTCCTGCTCTCTGTGTGTGTGTGCATTTCACAGAGGAATAAGGTGGGAGCTACCACTCGCCCCCGATACTCCCATGTGAGACTATTGGCTCCATTGCTTCACTTAGCAAATCCTGTTTGCTGTTCTTGCTATGTTTAATGCATCATTGACTTGCTCTAAGCATTTTTCAAAAATGTATTACAATACTCTGTAATGCACCATAATACCTATTCCAAAGAGTCCCTTGACTGCACACATTATTATAGATGGTAGGAAGCTACAGTGGGATTAGCTGTTGACTGCAGATCCGATGCCTGTGCTTTTCTTTCTGTGGCTCCATGTAATTTAACATGTCAATAGCCTCCCTGGTAAAACATGATAAAATTTTATATGGCTGTATTACTCATAATGTACCTCATAGTTACACATAAATGATATCACTCCTAAATATAAACAGACATTTCAAGACTGATTTCAGTAAATGACTTACTACAATCTTACCTTTTTTATACATGTATTTTAATAGTGATCTCTCTTTCTTGCAGACAAAATTGAAGAAGCACAAAAACAACTTAATGGAACAGAAGACCAACAGAGAGGTAATAACATCTCCCAAAAAATAAAATAGAAAATAAATAAAGTATGGTGATCTTAGAGGCTGGTCCAAAGTTTTCCTGTGTCAGTGAAAAGACTTGGCTGGGCTGGACACTGGATGAGGGCCCAGGCATGTCGGTTTGCAGATCAGGGGCTGTGTCCCACTTCAGCTGAGACACAAAGGCTTTGTTTTAACCACTCAAGTAGCTGCCCTGACCTTGATGACATGACTGAAGCTGTAGCATCATGGACATGCACACTGCTGACCACAACCTGTGCTAACCCTTGGTTCATTATATGATTGACCTAGTCATCAATAACTGTACTTGGTTTATGGTGAGCAATATGTGATGGCTTCCAACAGATGTTGAGGAAGGAGACTGTTCATCACAGCTGATTTTAAGAAACAGATGACCTGTGGCAGATTTAATCTGTTTGTTAGAGCTTAGAAAACTGGTGCAAAGTCGTTGCATTTCAAGAATGGCTGACTGCAGTGATACGTTTGGTTGTGTGATAAATCTCATCTGCATGCCATGGGGATGCCCAGACATGGAGTGGGGAACCCAAACAGAACTTTGCCAGGTTACTAGCGGGCCCATCATGGGAGAGGCATGAGAGGTCATCTCCACAGCTCAGAGGAGCACAGGGGCAGGAAGAAACCCAAATTAAGGACTCAGAGAAAGAATGATCCTGCCCAGCCTCCTCTCAGGCCTGTGCCTGCAGAGCCCCAGCCTGTGTCAAGGAGTGAAACAGTCATTCTGTGCAGTTGGGGAACACCTCTGCAGTTCACTTTTTGGACTAACAGTGTTGCTGGCTGGGGGTGCGGGACACCTTGGGGGATGCATGGGAGAAGCTTTTGGGGATTGTGTTATGCTCTGTACCAGCAACTGGAGTGGGGCTGCAACCCTCTGGACTGATATGTCTAGGTGCAGCAACTGAGGAGTCTGGGATGCAAGGGTGACTACTGGGCAGGCTGAGTTTCTAAGCCAATCTATTGGTGAGATCCACCTTGGATGCATAGATATATTTCCATTAGTGGACCTTTGCCCTGCTTAGCCAAATCAAGGAGCAGGCTGAGGTAGGAGTGCTCAGACTGTCTGTCCAGGATCTGTGTGCCCATATGTATGTATGAATGAGGGGTGTGTGTTTGATTTGTG
Organism: Catharus ustulatus; assembly: GCF_009819885.2. Classification (NCBI taxonomy): domain Eukaryota; kingdom Metazoa; phylum Chordata; class Aves; order Passeriformes; family Turdidae; genus Catharus; species Catharus ustulatus. The sequence continues at coordinate 68,198,560 of NC_046221.1, read as the reverse complement.
TATATGTTCCTCTTGGGAAAACATTTTAAACCGGTTGGACCTGGGGGCATGGAGCAGCAGCTCACTTCTCTTGGGCTGCTGGATATGGCAGATGAGATAGTTTCTAGTATCTGGTGTTAGTGCTTTGGCTTTTTCTGAGTAGTCATTCATGTCTTAGTTGTAGTGAACTACCCATCTGGCTTGTGACACCTCTGTGAACAGTGTTGTAAATTGTTGATGCTCTGTCCTGGAAGGTTTATTATCTTTCAAAACAATAAACTTCAAAACTTTTTGAAGATTAGAGGGCAGAAGACATACCCAAGCGAATCTCAGCAGGGTCTCTCTCTTCAGCCCAGCATTTGGCCTCCAATGGAGGGAGTAGGACATACTATTTAAGGACACCACATAAGCCTGGCCACTTTCTTTACCTCTTCCCCTTATGAAGTCTACGCACATTGAATTTAGGGATGTCTGCCTCATCCCTTTATTATCTAGACATTCATGGAGCTGTTATCTATGAGTTCAGTTGATTAAATGCTGTTTGCAGCCAACATTTTCTGGCAGCAGACTGCAGTACTTCACTCGCAATGACATTAAAAATACGTGATTTTTTATTTTCTCCTCAGTTTCCAATTTTTCTTCCATTTTCAACAGGTGTGCCCTAGTTCAAGCACTGTGAATCATTAAATAGCAGTTCTGCACCTTATCCACTGCCTTCATGATTTTATAAATCTTGTCCATATTTTGCTCAGCTTTCTTCTCTCTGAAATTGTAGCTGGTTTCATATTTCAAGATCTTTAATATAAAATGTCTCATATGGGTACCAGGACTGTGATGTCGCTCTATGTATTTGTAAAAGGTAGAAGAGATAAAATATAAGTGGCTACATAGCAGACCTTCAAATGTTTGCAGAGACTTTGAAACAAACTAGGCATTCTATTGAATATTTCTTATGTATTTATATTTGGTATATCATAGATAAGTGGTATTGTCACCAAACGTGAAAATCTTGGCACATAAAGTATGGCTGTGTGTTCTTATTGCTGTTGGTTTCGCAAAAGTAATACTGCTCTGGATGATTTTTTGGGATGGACATGTTCAAGCTGAAGGCCAGCTAACCTCTGCTTTCAGGCATTTGTTCTCATTTGTTGTGTGGTCCAGTAACATCTTTGCATAGAGGAAGATAAATTCTCTAGGGTAAACTTAGCAGTGTACCCTGAAAGGGATGAGGTTACAATGTTTTATGTGATGGTAGCGCTCAGCTTTCAAGCATCTCAGCATCAAAGAGAGATTTGACTTAATTTTTGGCCTCTGGCCTAAATTCTTATGGCTGGAAATTGAAAAATAAATTTTTACATTGAAAACTGATATAGAAATAACTGAGATAATAAAGTTACTCTTTGCAAATTAAAATTGTCCTCTGCCACTGTGGGGTTTTTTAGTTTCTTAAATGCCTGAATACATCACATTCTTGGTAATATGAAGTAAACAAAATTATTTATTTGAAGCTTTAGACTATGAAGGCTGCTGAAAAAAAGAAAATACATGTTTTGAGCTAAACAAGTAAACAAAAATATGCACATTCACAGAAGTTACTGTAAATCACAATCCAGTGTATACAGATTCATGTGAAGTATGATTGTACATTTTTCCTCTTGGTTAATTTATTTTGGTTTTCATTTCATCTAGATTACTTTAGATTTGTTTATTTCCTATCTGAAATGATTAAGAAATGTAATTTTGTTGGATATATCATAAGTTAACTGCTGCTCTGTCAGAGGAGCTGTCAGTAGCACAATGTATTTGTGGAGAGGAGTTTCTCATAAGTTTATTCATGCTGAGTAGCATTGTGCACTAATCAGTCATAAACTTTATACATGTGTGGGATTTAAGTTGAATTTAATTGACTACAGAAATACATATATTTAACACCTCATGTTGTCATTAGCTATATTAATCCAAGTAAGTGCAAATTGGAGTTGGACTCAAGCACAGATGACACAGCAAATGGGCAGACATAGTATTCAAGTGTGCATTTTGGTTGTTTAGTATAAAGTTTCAACTGCATTTTTATTTTTTGAAGCGACAGTTCACAAATTATTCAAATGACCTTGATTCAAATAACCTCTTGAGACCAGAAACATGTTCATTAGGGGCTGTGCTCAGCTTCCTGCTCAGTGAGTGTGCAAGGTAACTAATTCTTGTGTCTTTTCATTTTCTCTCTGCTGCCCATTTGCCATTCTGAATTTTCAGGAGGAGAAATTGCTTCTCCTTATTTTTGCCGGTATCTCCCAACGCTTTTTTACACCCTACTTCGGGAGCTGAATTTCAACTTCTGACACATGTACAGGGTTTAATTAGATAGAGAAGGTCTTGCTCCACATGCTGTTCTTTAATATCTGGAAGGGATGATGAGCTTGAACTACACAAAATCTCTCCTTGAGAATGCAGTGAAAGTTCTCTGTAGTGTGGGACTCAGTGGATATTGTGAGCTGGAAAGCATTCAGGTGTATACAACTGTTTTATCTGTGATCTGCCAGTGGCCATCCTCCTAAGAAAGCTGTTCCAAGGATATCTCTCTGTCTTCTCCCTTCCAGACAAATTGAGTCAAGTTCTGTCAGATTTGTGATCACCACAGAGGCATCTGATTTGGTCATCCTCAGAAACAGTCCAGCCTCTGAAGTGCTGTAAGCGTTTTGTTTCCTACTGTATTCATCAGAGCAGTTCTTTGCCTGTCACAGCACTCTGGGTCCTAGGTACACCAGCACCACCAACACCGTCACTGCGCTCTTTAGGACTAGTGGAACTAACTTGGCTGTCTCCATACTTGGTGTCAGCAGTGCTGACTGCCACCTAAATCTCTCTCTCTCTGCTTTTGAAAATGTCCAGAGAACTCAAGTTGGTGACAAACTCTGGCAGCACCAAGATTTGCCAGAAAATGGATGAAATATTTCCAAAAGGACAGTCTCATGGCCTGATCTGTACTCTGTATTGCCTACCAATCCTGGGGTCTCTCGTGCTGTTACGACTCCATCATTTCAGGTAACTACTTCTTGTTTCGTCACAGCTAAAAGGATCAATGATAAATTTCTGGGTAAGATGGAGTATGGATTTCTTTGTTCCCCTTCTCATTCATGGCTATTGCTGTGTCCTCAGACTATAGGGTGGTCTGGGATGGACTGGAGACATGCATTTTTTCATCAGCCTCATTGGAGTTTAGACTTGCAGGCTGTCCTGGTTGTTTGTCAGGTGTGAATTCTTCCCCCTGAATAAGCTGCTGCTTATTGTTTGATCGAGTTTTTCTGCAGTATCAAGGGTTAACCCCCGCTGGCAACTAAGACCCACACAGGTACTCACTCAGTCCCCCCACAGTGGGATGGGGAAGAGAATCACAATAGTAAAAGCGAGAAAACTGGATGGCAATAAAGACAGTTTAATAGATAAAGCAAAAGGCACTCAAGCAAAACAAAACTAATAACTCATTCACCACTTCCTATCAGCGGGAAGATGTTCTTCCATCTCCAGGGAAGCAGAGATCCACTGGCATTTGTCCAGTAACAATTGGCATCTTTCCTCCTGTCCATCTTCCTTCCTCCTTTTCACCCCAGCTTTATATGCTGAGGATGATGCCATATGATCTGGAATATACCTTGGGTCAGCTGGGGCCGGCTGTCCTGGCTGTGTCACCTCCCAGCTCCTTGTGCACCCCCAGCCCACTCACTGGTGGAGAGGTGTGAGAAAAGGCCCTGACACAGTCCAAGCCCTGGTCAGGAGTAATGAAAAAATCCCTGTGTTACCAACCCTGTGTTCAGCACAAATCCAAAACACAACCCCATACAATCATCTGTGAAGAAAATTAGCTCTATGCTAGCCATAATGAGCACATGCAGGAAAAGGGGAGATGGATGTACTGTCTGTACCTATTCAATAGGTGAAATTTTTAACAGATTACTGATTGTCTCTGCAGGTTGCATATGGTATAACAAATCTTCCTGAGCTCATACTTTCAGACCTTCTTAAGGGTATACAGGCATCAGCCAGTCTCTTCTGATTTCTTCCCAGAAACGTATCTCTCTCTGTCTAGCTTCAAGGAAAAACCTTTTCTTTTTCTCTCTCTTATGGATTTGAGGGTTTATATTACATGCTACCTCAACAATTGCAGCTGACTTTATTCCGACAAAGCATGAGAATAGTTAAAGCTTGAATATCACCTTTCCATCAAGGTCTGTACTCCATAGCATGAATGAGGAGGATCCATGTTCTGGTGGCTCAGTTTGTTGCAGCACACCTAGACTCCCCCCAAGAAAAGACAGTGGCATAAATGTCAGAAAGGAATAAGCTGTTACTTAAGTTTCAGATGAGTACGTTATGTTGGTCCCTTGCAGTTTTGCCAGTTCTGATAATGAATACTCATTTTGGAGTACCCACTTGAGTTAAACTTGAGTTAAAGGGTCTGTGCTAAGGTCTATTTAGCACCTATTTGAGTCTGTCATTTGCCTGTCAGTCAAGTTGCTGTAGTTTCTCGCCCCATCCTTTCCACATTGTCCTTAAATAACTTTTTCAGTTTCTTGCCTTCAGCTGGAGATGCAGGAATTTAATACTAAGCTGTTCATTCTTCTGTGTCATCAGTTTCAGATCCTCAGCATAGCTGTTCACTTTCCTGTCTGTGCAGATGAATTTCTAAGTTGCTCTCACTTTTTCCAGAGGCCAGTTGTGGCAGAACTGTCTTGATGATAGCATTCCCCTTCAGAGGTACCACACATTTGTCCCTAAGACAGTATCAGAATTTCACCCAGATCAGCTGTCTTTTCAGAGTCTTATGCTTTGATATTATGGAGTCTCTTCTTGAGTATCTTGAGATACAGAAATAGTGTTAGCAGGTTTGAGAGTTTTGCTTGACTTGATCAGTGACTGTTCAAATGGGCCAGAGGTTTTGTCAGTGCTCACTGAGAAACCAACTCAACAGAACCATTCAAAACCATTCAAAGTTTGGACTCCAGGAAAGTCCAAGCAACTTCTGGGGTGCTGTTGAAGTACACCTTTATTTCCAGCCTCTGTCAGGGAGCTGCCTGAAGTCTCCATCGTCATTTTCAGTGGGTGCTGATCTGTCTCTGAAGCCTCAAGGTTGAAGCAGTGGAGTGGAGTTTGGTGGAGTGGCTCTGTAGTCACTGCTTGTGTGCAGAACGTGATTCTCCATTTGCTTCCTTCAGTCCTGGTATAGCTGTGTGGAACCACCCATGGAGCAAGCGGACCTTTGAGCTGTCGTGCGTAGAAAGAGAAAAGAAACGAGAGATTGCATTCACCACCAAACAGTCTCTGAGATGCACAATCCACATGCACATATGTTCCCCTCCCACACTTGCAGTCCCTTCAAAGCAGTGTGTTGGCATGGAGAAGGGGCAACCAAAATTAAATGCCCTTTACCTTGTTTGCCCATCTGCTGTTTTTTTAACCGGAATATTATTTTTCTAGTAAACTGAACAGCACTGAGATTTGAGTGAGAAGTTTGTCTTTATAAAAGCATGCATGAGACTTTAGTTCACAAATATATGTGCTGCTACAGATTCGTGGTAGACATATTTTGTTTCTTCAGAGTTTGTGCAAACCCTTCCTTCTGTATTATCCCTCTTGTTAAATGAATGCATGTTGTTGACAAAATTATAGAGGGAATTTTATAGAGGGAATTATTATAAATATACCAGCATTCTGGTTAGAAAAACAAATCATTGCATCTGTCTTACTTTAAAGATAGCTGCTGTTTTCATGTTGTCATGTCCCAGCTTACAGACGACTCTCACCAGCCCACCATCTGGCCCCAAAGGAGCAGCCAGGTCCCTTCCCTCCGCTCCCCTCCTCACAGACACTCCCATTCCTGCCTTCTGCCACTACACCTCTCCAAAAAAGCAGGTAGGAGCACTGCATGCTGGTGATGTGCCCTGCTCCCTAGGCTATCACAGAATCATAGAATGGTTTGGGTTGGAAGGGACCTTAAAGAGCATCTAGTTCTAACCTCTTCCAAACCCCCTGCCATGGGCAGAAACACCTTTCACTAGACTAGGTTGCTCAAAGGCTCATAAAACCTGGCATTGAACACAGCCAGACAGCTGCAGTCAATACTGTATTCTTTCGCTTGGGGGAAATAGGAAGTGGAATGAGAAGGGGAGATACCAAACAAAAATCTGGAAATGTGATGCTAAACAATTTGCATGTTTTGATTTATTAGCTTCGTGTGACGTCATCCTCCACAAATGTTTCCCTGAATTTTTCCAGGAGGTTCACAGGCACAGGAGCTCTCGGGATTCTTTGCTGCTGTGTGGTACCAATGCATTATCATTAGTCCAAAACGTTTTCTTTCTGTTTTGTATTTGTAGGAAACTGCATTACTCTTGGGCAAGGTACATAACTGAGATCCAAAATTTCATTTTATTTTTTTTGTCTTTTCATCTTATCTTCAGCAACCCCATGAGCTAGAAATACAGTAATTGTAAAGGGGAGTATATAATCTTCAAAAATTGCAAGTTACAGTAATGTTGGGTTTGTTACTTAATGCTGGTGAGAGGATTAGCTATTTTATTTTTTTGATATACACCAGAACTACCTAGCTTTTACTTTCCAAGTGTTCAAAACTACCACTTAACAGTGAGATTTCAAGCAATTCACTTGTGCATTTTCCTGATACCTGATTTCATCAGGTATTTGTATCTGCATTTATATGTCAGTACATCTAAAAGGTAGTTTATTAAAATTGTTCTCTGTGTGTCAATCTATAAGGCTTTAATTCAAGACTGAAATGTCTTCCTAAAATATTTACATCAGCTCAGACATCTGCGATTGGCTTACTGCAGAAACTATTCGTGTCTATAGCTTGTGTCGTACAAGATGTCACGTTTTCATAAAGTCACGTCTGTTCTTAAAATCTCTGATGTGTTCGCATTGAAGGATTTCACATTGAAGAAACAGTGCTGCTAATAACAACAGTGACAACTTGAAAGGTTCTTTCTGTCTTCAGGCACATTCAATGCAGGGGTTTGTGCCCACAAAGAACAGTGAGAAAACTCTCCTGACTTCTATCGGAACAGAAATAGTCTCTGATATCATTTAACCTCATTTTTCTTTGCTCTTGTCTTCAACAGTTAAGTACATTTTAATGTCCCCACTTAGCCAGTGGGGGCAAAGTGATAAAAATGGAGATGTTTATGTGTTCTGTGCTCTGAGAGACAACGTTAGAATATGGGCTTAACACAGTCAACTCAAAAGTTTTCCGGCTCCTGTAAACCTCTTGTGTTGTGAGTCAATGTCTGTATCTGTTATTTCTATTTTCATTTTCTTCAGTTAGTACATTTAGTTTAGACTACTAGCAGATGAAATCTGCTTGCTATATCCATTGCTGGTGCTAGACATAGCAAGAACTGGTGTTGTTTTGACAGGCAGACAAACAGATTTACAGTTTTAAATTGAAATTCATCCTTTGGAGCTATTGTGAGAACTTGGTTAAAGCATTAATGAGATAATAAAGTAATAGTATTTTGACTTCTCCTGACAAGTATGGCAAATTTTCTGAGTGACAATTCAGCAAAAGAGATTCCAACCTGCAAGTATAATTTTCAAAGGGACATTTTACAAATTAACATTATAAAGCAATCATTGGAAAAGCATCTTCCTGATGGAAGTAAATGGAAAATATCTGTTCCAAATCCACTGTACAGTACATTGTTAAATCGGTGGCTATGTTTTCAGACACACCAATATTTTGAGCTTAGTCCTGCTTTAATGAATAGAAGGATTTCTTTCAACTTTATAGAATCTGAGGCCAGAACAAGCTCATTTTTGTGGTGGGAGGATGCTGAGCTAACAAACTGGCTAATTTGAGAGCATACCTACGCACACACGCGTAGTAAATTCAATAGGGTGCTAATTTTAGCTGATGCGAGCTGGGAGCAAGCCAGTTGTGGAAATGCAAGGTTTTTACTTGTTAGCTTCCTTGTAGTCTGCCTTACATATGAGTAATGAGTGGGGTTTTTTTTCATACTTTCCTGATACTCTTTTAGCTCAGGGAGTTGTTAGTTTCTTTTTGGTCTACTTTGGAAGGGAAAATACAATATATAAATGGATGATGACTGATGAGTTGGATAAAAATGTACCATTCTCTTAATAACTATATGCTTATGGGCTGACCTCAATGAAGCCTTTCCTAGGAATCTCCTTGAACATATGTATGAAAGGGCAAAAAGAAAGAGTGTGCACATTTGTGGATAAAAGGCATGCGAGGCTGGGAGAAGGACTCTGAGTAGCTCAGAGGTCTCAGAATTGGGAGCTTCCCACTGAAGCAAGCCTACCGTGGGGAGATCATCATTACCACCTGCAGCACGACAAAACCAGTTTCCAGAGTCTGGATATTCCTTGGTTAGGACAATCTTCACATCTAGATTTCAGTCAAATGGATTTTTACTCTACATTTGTCCTGTTCACAGCACCATTTAGCCCCAAAAGAAAGACCTGCTGTAAGGGACTTTTATGCTCTTTGCCAAGCCTCCTATTCCTTTCTCTGTCTTTAAATAACGTTGTTAGGTGTGAGCTCTTTCCTGCTCTTCATTCCTAGTGAGTTGCTACAGGCAGTATGGAAATTGCTCCACTTGATCCCTGCTTTTCAAATGAAACATTATGTTAAAGAAATGCAGAGAATGTGACTAAGGAGCTTGTTCTGTTTGAACATCATTATGCGCAAGGATGGCTTAGTTGACATCTTGTTCCTTTCATTTTTGTGTTTTCTCCCCAGACTCCTGTTTGGATATTTTGTATTCCGTGTCTCATCTGGCCGTGTAGCAGTTGCTGTCTGCTGAATACCCTTAGACTGGCTGCTGTTTCATGAGCCTGTCTGTCATTCTGTTTTCATGGCTTTTCTTCTTAAGTGGTGTTAGAGGTGGAAGTTGTTTTAATGATTTGCTAGCCAAATCCTAACTTTCCAGTAACAACTGAACATCATTAAATTGTAGACAGGTACTTTTAGTTATGAAACTGTTGACAACAGTTGACAACAGAGAAGGAAAATTTCCGGATATCCTTGAGCTATTTTAGTTAATTTCTGGCAGTGTACTTGCTTTAACGATTTATATTTAAGCGGCTTTTATTTTTACATGGATAATTAGGTGAAACTGATTTCTGCTTTGGCTTTGACTGGGAGCTTATTAATATGCCTTTTGGGAGTCATCCTGTCTTTTTGCTTGTCTTTGGAGTACCCAGCAAGGAAGAACTTCTCAGGCTGTGATTGCTGGTGATGTGAGTTATCATAGCATTGTCTCGACACTTACTCATAGTCAACATGCTTTATTTTAACATCACTTAAAATGTGATTACTTTTCATAGATTAGTATGAAGGATTCTGTGTAGATTAGGAATATAGAGCTGTTAAAGATCTATAATGCAGAGAGAGCCAGTACATTAATGCCATAGGGCTACTTAATATGGCAAACATTTGATTTTTTTCAGGATGTTTAAAATGCTGTACTATATGCCCTTGCTGAATGTTTATACATTGCCATTTCATGTGTGTAGTTAGGCATTAACCATAGCCTGTGCCATCAGTGTCTGCTGTGTTTGCATTGCTTTTCCTCTGTCTTTCAATGCCAAGTTCCATGAAACTTCTCAGTGGCTCAGCCTCTGCTGGTTTCTTACACCATAATGGTGGGAAATCTCGATCAGTATCAAATTTTATGTTTCATTTAATGTGTGTCATGCTGGGCAGGAAATTAATTCTTTTGGGGGTAAAAAATCCTATTTCATTTTGGTCAGAGATTTTCAGATGTGTTGAAGTGTTGCATTTAATTCCTGTTTGCATATGGATGTTGGAATTTCTCAGTTGAGGCTCTTGGTTACCTCTGTTGTCAGATGTTTATTGCTGTTTGATCTTCATGGTCTTCTTCATCAAGCATGCTGATTTTATGGCTAAAAATCTGCTGGTTGTTACTCTCTTGAGATGCTAGATGCACCAAATGAGACCAAACTGTTCTAAAGAAAGTAATTCTTGGTCTTGTTAGCATAGGGCAGTTATGTCCTTTACACTTCATCAGAAGTCAAGGTTGTCTTGAAGTGAGCCATGACTTGAAAAGGTGCTGCCAGGAAGACTGCAGCTTATCATTTACTCTTTACCTGTCCCAAGGCCAAACAAGGGTTGGCATGCTCTCACACCTGAGATGAAACTGTATCAGGGAAGAGTTTCCTGATAAGTCCAAGCCTGTGCCTAGGGGCGAAGGTGTCTCCCATTCCTTATGCTAAAATGTTATTGCACAATTTATAAAGCTAATCCACTCTACCCTCTGCCCTTGCAATGGTATTTCACCATATGTGAGGACTAGCCCAGAGGACACCTTTGTGTCTGGAATCTTTAAACCTGTCAGTTGCTGTATTTCACTTAGGAGGTTATGTGTGTTCCTGTTTCTTTTATGGTTTGAATTAATGACTGGATCATATCTGTATCATTTCACTGTAGCATCGATCAGTCCAGAGCATTATTGTCCCCTTTCAGCTTCAGTGTAAATTTGCAACTTAAATACTGGTGAGGGAGGTCCTGAAACCTGGGGGCTGATGAGCCACTTGCTCACTCCCTCACCAGCTTCTCTCTCCCTCACAAGAGAAGACCAGTCAGGCCTATTATTTCAGGGAAGCATTACAGTAATTTCACAATTATAAGCCGCACCATTTTGACTAAAATTTTGCCCTTAAACCGGAAGTGCAGCTTACATTCAGGAGCGGCTTATATATGAACAAATTTTGGAAATTTCCCAACCCGGAAGTCCGAACCAGCAGCGACCCTGAGCTGAGGTGGAGCCCGCCCAGCCCCGGGCGGCAGCGGGGCAGTGACAACGCAGCGGCAGCGCTGCCCGGCCCCAGGGGGCGCGGCAGCAGCACCAGCCAGGCAAGTCTCTCTCCCTCTTCCCAGCGGCACCGGCCGGGCAAGCCCCTCTCCCTTTTCCCAGCGGCACCGGCCGGGCAAGCCCCTCTTCCTCTTCCCAGCGGCACCAGCCAGGCAAGCCCCTCTCCCTCTTCCTGGCGGCACCAGCCAGGCAAGCCCCTCTCCCTCTTCCTGGCGGCAACAGCCGGGCACGCCCCTCTTCCTCTTCCCAACGGCACCGGCTGGGCACACTGTTCCCCTGCCTCCCGGTGGCAGCAGCGAGCAGGGCTGGGGCCGCTCCCTGGCGGCCTCCCCAAGAAGGGCCAAGCCAGTAAACCCTGTGATCCCACAATTCTGTTACTATTTGGCAACTTTGTGAAAGTTGCACGCGGATCCTCACTGCGAACGAAAGTGCGGCTTGCAAATTGGTGGGGCTTATTTATGGAGGAAAAATGAAACATTGCCGACACCCCAGAAGTGCGGCTTATAGTCAGGTGCAGCTTGTAATTGTGAAATTACTGTACTCAAAGGCAAGAAATGCTTCTTCCTTTCCTCAGTGTTATTTTCACATACCTTCACAATTCACTCCTGTAAATATGGAATTAGTGGAAACAGTAGATTGTGTAGTTTAAACCTTACCATTTGTGCTAAACATTATTAAATAATATTTGCCAATTCTTAGCAATTGCTTATTTTTTGTAGCTAGCAATATGGGCATTTCTTGGACTGTCTGTAGTTGAAAACCCCAAAAATTCCATATGAGTGGAATGTTTTTATATTGCATTGGTTTTGTTGAGGGACCTGTTAGTTTTGCCGTTAGTAAGATGAAATGTGAACAGAATTTAGTGTGGGATTTGTTTCACGATGGAAGTTGTAAATGGGAAAGGGAATTAAGCAAAAAGGAAAATAGAAAAGCAAATCTGTTCCTGGTGTAGCGAGAGAATGTATCATTGATGTGTATTCTGATCATGATGACTTAACCTGTGGAAGCATGCAAACAGTGTCTTGGGTATGAGCATGAGCAAAAGTACTTCACAGACATGCAGCTTTATCTATTCCAGTCTCATAACAATGGAAATTGATGCAAGCTCTGGTAACTATAATAAAATGGCTTCTATTATAGAGCTGGGACAAGGGAGCACTGTTTCCCACAATATTGCTGTATCTGGGTGAGGTTGGTAAGGTCTGGCTAGGTGGACAACCAGAGGAGTAGTTCAACAGGTACAAATGCATAACCCTGCACCTAGGGGAGGAGGAGCCCCAGGCTGGGGACAGACAGGCCAGAGACGAGCTCTGTGGGAAGGCTGTGGGGGTGTGGTGGGCAGCAAGCTGGGCACCCACCAGCAGCACACCTGGCTGCAGGGGAGACAACAGCATCCTGGGGTGTGCAGATGAAAGCATGACCAGATCAGGAGAAGGAATTATCTACCTCTACTCGGTGATCCTTAGAGCACTTTAAGATACTCCAGTTATACCAGCAACATCCCATTCCCCCCAGTGCAGGAGGAACATCAGAAACCTGAAATGAATTCAGTGTTGAGGCACCACGGCCATCAGGGCAGGAGCATTTGCCCTCTGAGGAGAAGCTGGGGGATCTGGGCCCATTCAGGTGTGAGAAAAGGTGGTTTTGGAGGTGGTTTTCATGTAATCAGATTTCTCACAGTGGAGAATGGTGAGAGGATGAGAGGCAGTAGGAACAAGTTGAAACAAGAGTGATGCAGACTGGCTTGTTCCCTTCAAGGACAGTCAAACAGTGGAAGATGTTGCTCATAGAAGCTGTGTAGACTCTCTCCTTGAAGGTTTTGAATACTTCACACTTCAAAGCCCTATGGACTCAGGTCTGATCCCATAGCTGGTCCTGATTTGAGCAGGAGGCTGGACTAGAGGTTTTCTGAGGTCATTTCCCACCTGAATTGTTTTGTGATGGTATGAAAGACCAGTTTTTAGTTTAGAAAATTCACTCAGTGACAGAGGTACTGGATGTGATTTCTTGGTGTGTATAGATTAAAAAAATATTTTTCTCTACAATTACTTTTAATATATGAACTTGAGAAACACTGATTTTATAGGCTTGCCAGGGTGTGATGGTAGGGGACATTAAAATTTAATTTGACTTTAGAAAAATATGTGCTGTCATTGAAGTTTGTGGCATTCAAATGGGTGCAGGTACTATATATTAATACATGTACACCTTTCCTGGAGCTTGTGTAGGAAATTATGATAAAATAGTCATTCTAGTACAAAAATCTGGTGTGAAATGATCCTTGAAAGATGATTGGAGAACCTCTGCCTGACAGCCAGTACAGTACCTCTGATGGGTAACATATCAACATTGTCAGTTAAAAACACCAAGGAAAATAATCCTGTGCTTACAGACAGTGTGAAATCCTGAAGCCGTACTCTCTTTATCCATGCCCTATGGAATCATCTGCTGTTTGCTGGTATGAACAAAAGGAAAACGTTGGCACTGATGAACACTTGGTCCAATCCCTGTCATATTGCTTTAGCCTTTGAATGTCAAAGTTCCTCTTACTTTTCTTTTCACTAACCCATGTTAAAATGTACTTTACATACAAATCCAGTGTTTTTAAAGGTCTGCTCTGGATATGTTTGAACTGGTGTTCTCAGTAGTAAAAGTATGTAAACGCGCATTAATCCTGTTGACAGGGGTTTTCAAATACCCCTGCTGACTTGTACTGCCCCAAGTTCTGTCACTTGCCTCCTGACCTCTGAGACAGGGAGCAACCACCCTCTGACCACTTCATGAAGTCTGAAATCAGGCACCTGAAATAAGAATGTTGAAATTGTTGGTGATTTGCTTTAAAATCCTGTTCTATTTGAACTTAAAACTAAACACGGCACTTGCGTTAATCATGTTCAGATCTTTGTACTGACTTGTTGGCTGTGAACATTTTGATAGTTATATGGGTGTGTTATGTAATCAATGTTTTGTTGTTTGGGAAAAATGTAATTTTAGGAAAAATATTTGACTTTTCTTAGTATGTAGGAAGTAGTGTGATGCCAAAAAATAATTTATTAAAAAATGAACATGTAGTTATTCCTTGCTGCATTTAATGTGAGTTCTGGTGGCCTTATATTTGCCAGCAAGACTTATTTCTTTATTTCATGTTTCATGTTCTTTACTTATTCATGCAAACAGACCCAGTGAGGTGATCCATGAGTGCTTTTGATAGTTTTGGTGAAATCAAAATTAAAGAGTATGTAAGCTTAGCTTCAATCAGAGTAAGATCCTTAGTAATGTCTTAGTAACGTCTCTCTCTTTTGGGAACCCTTTTATCTTTGGATCATTAGCATTGTTGGGTGTCAGAGTAACCGCTTAGCTGTTCATTTAAGACATCAATTAGTAGTTGAAGACTTTCAGAAGAGAATTGGTCTTACTTGCAGTGCCCTGAGAGCCAAAGTAAAGATTAGGAGCTAAAGACCAGGCACTTGGATTTGAAGGTCTGGTCTTTGTATGGGACCCAACAGTGACTTTTTTAAAATTCTGACATGTGAAGTGAGTGCATGAGATGAAAATTATGGTGCTCATTGGACTGCAGGAATAGATAGTGGTTGCTTGCTCTATGTTCACAGGATGACACAGAGGGAGAAGGGAGTGGTGCCCTTCCTTGGTTCCCTCTTACTCTTTTCTTTAAGTTCAAACCTTAACTCTATTAGAAGGGAGAGAAAGAGAGTAGGTGTTATAATAACATGTAGGCTTTGAGACAGGCAGTTCTGGAAGTTATTTAAACAAAACCATTGAGATCATTTTGTCAAGACACTGTCTGGTTCACCAGTAAATGCTTTAGAAGAAAAAATCAGATCACTTATAACTTCCCTTATTTGCTGCGTGAGTTACTTTGCAGATTGCTATCTACACCATCACACCTGTGTTCTTCAGTTCTATTTCCTTTGCATAGAGTGAAGTGCATCAGAGAAATTGTAGGTGAACAAAATCATGTTTAGAAACGTCAGTTTTTTCTTGTCATGTTTTGAATGGAGAATTCATGCTGAAACAAAGGAATTAAGTGGAAAATCTTGAGAGCAGACAGAACAAAGCCAACCAGGCAAAGCACAATGCTCTGGTGTCTCTGAAATGTGAAAAGTGAGGTACTGAGCACAGTGACATTGTCCCCTCTTCTCCTGGTCTGAGTAACTTAATCTTATTTGATATAATATAGCTTTATGAGAAAGAGTCTTTTTAGACATCTGATTGAGGTGACAGCAGTTCTCAAAAATACCACTTCACTATCATGGGAAAAGGGGAATTACCACTGAATTATAAGAATGGCTGGGTGACCGCAGAGGGGGTGAGCAGAGCACATGGCATTGCAGGGAGAGAAAGAAAAGCAGATCAACTTCATACTTTTTTCCCCCCATGAGGATGTTTTTATATTCTTTTTGTTCAGTGTCAGTTTGTGGATGTGGGTACACCAATGGCCCCAGCAAGTCATCACACTCCTGAAAGTTACAAGGCAGAGAAATCTTTAGCATTTGGGGACTGATTCTTTCTGCCAGTTTTGTTGATGCCTCTGGAAATATTGATGCAGTTGACCTTTGTGCAATCATGTAGCTGTAGATTAAGAAACGTGCAGTGGAATATCTTCAACATAAACTGGGAGTGCGAAGCAAAGACTTAGACAAAAACAATGACCAGCTGAAAATAAGTGAAACCAAGTTGTTAGTAGTTCCTTTTTTCTTCAGATATGCCAGAAATTTGGTTGTTAGCAAACATAAGGTGAATATTTCCATTAAGAATAATAATAAAGATTTCTAAATTATCCAGAGTAGGGTAGAACATGAGACTTAAACAATTTTTAAACCATGTAAAGTATTGTCAAGTAAGTACATTTTACAATATTTTATAGATGGGTACATTTAAGGAATTCTGTCACTGTATCTGTGGGATCACAAAACATGTAGAGACAGAAATACAAATAAGAATTTAGTTCTCATGATTTCTGTAGACTGGAATTTTATTGGTTATAGAAACAGCACAGTTGTAGTGAAGACTGAAAAAAATACTTTTTCTGTATGTAATGCAACAGATAACTTGCTTTCGTTTATTCTTTCTTCTTTTCTTTTCAACTTCCCAAACAATTTTTATACTTGGACATGTGTTGAACAGCATTTTTAAAAGTAAAGCAGTAAAGAGATTATAGAAAATTCTGATCTTGTTATTCTAAGTGAATGAATCTTTTTAATTGCTTGATTGATAGATTAGAGAAACATTTTTACTTCCTTTAAGGCTTTTGCTAACTACATTTTATCTTTCAGCTATGTTGGTTTCTAGTTCACCAGTACATTGTGCAGGTTGAGTATCCTTGTTCTTTGGCACTGTATGGTTGAAACCCAGAAACAGTAGCTTCAAGTATTCCAATATATCAGGAAGCACCTCATCATTTGATTGTTCGATTGCTGCACTATGAAACAACTAAGTCTTTTTTGTGTACATTTGCTTGGATGTTTGCAATTCATGGCACTCTTACTTTCCTAACTGTGTAATCTGCCCAGCTCTTGCCGTAGTGCTCCGGTAAAAACACTGGAGTATGATTGGTGTGGAGGCGTGATTGTGACAGCACAAAAGCTACAGTGTGTGCATAAAAGGAACCAAATCACTTATGCGCAATTAATGTGGCCATGTTTCAGGGAGATCGCCAAACCATGGCTAAAAGCACACTTTTATGTAATTACCTTGTTATTTTCTCTTTGATTTGTGTAAAACTGGCTTTTGTCGTTATTGAAGAAAAAACAGTTGCAATAAACTATGAATTGTAAAGAATTCACCCTTAGTAATATGAATGATAACTTATTAGTGTAACTGACTACTAAATTATGAAGCAATGGAAAGTACAAAACATGATGGGAGACTGCTTGGCTTTGAATATGTTAAACCCAGCCTAATAGGAATAGGTTGTGATCATACAGCAATAAATCCAAAGTTCATTTAAAGGTTAAGTGAACAATTGCCACAGAAATTTCTCTCTGGATGCCCAAGAGGAGCACAAAGTTACCAGAACTGGGATTTGGGGGCAGTATTTCTGGCAATGGATTCAAGCATCTCTTTCAAGAGACTGCTGAATGTGGCAAGACAGACTCTTATTCTTCATAGGTGAGCTTTCTCTAGTAGGGCTGCGAGACAAAGGGGTCAGGTTCTGCAGAGCTTCCACATTTGCAGTGAATTATGTGTGCTGTGGTTTCACCCCAGCCAGCAGCCAAGGCTCCGTAATTCCCGTTCTAGCCACTGTAAAGAAAGTTAACTCTGCCCCAGCCAAAACCAGCACATTGTGTGATATGTAGTCTTTAATCTTTCAGTTTGCAGGGTAATCTGAATATCCATTCAGCCTAACTGAATATATGTGTATAATTAAGTTGACATCAAGGCAGAAATTAGGTTTTGAAATTCCAAGTATCTGGCATTACCACACATCCCAGTTGGGTTGTGCTCTGGCATGGAGAAAACATAAGATCTTTGCTTTTTTCCCCCTGCTGGTCATTTTGCATTCTCTTCTGCTAGACACGCTTTAGGCATTGCATGGATTTCCTCTACACCAAGCAGGAATTTCACTCTGGATTCATCAACAGCAGTATCTCTTGTCAGATACACACAATGCATTGGCTTTCCTCCCACCACAGTATGGAATTCAGCTGGTGTTTCTGCAAGAGGACAGTCGTTGTGCCAGTCCAAGGAACTGTAGGGCTGATGGTTACTGGGAAGTCTGAGCTTCCTCCACTTGCCTCCTTGTGAAGTTGACTGTGAGGATTTCGTCCCTTTATGTGTTGTTGTAAGGCTGTTCTTTACTTAGAAGTGCATATAAACCTCTGTTCCTGAGTTACTCGTGCAGAAAAACCTGCATTGAGTTACTCAGTGCTGCTTCCCAAAATGTGTGTGTCTGAATCTTCCCAGAGCCATCAACCCTCCAGTCACATTGGATTCCTCCTCTGCTTTTAATATTGGCCGTCAGACGAGTAGGGGTTTTGCTAACAGCATGATAAAGGAGTTGTTAAAGCCCAAAAAAATGAATTTACATCCATTTAATATTTAGCTTCCTCTGTCCTGCCAGTAATGCTAGTGGCTGTGACTATCTTAGGATAGAAAAAAAACCAATCTGATAGATTATCATACATTTCAGGTCGACAAAGGTGTGTAAGTTGGGTATCCACTAAAAAAAAAAGGCTTCTATGTATCAACATTGAAATTCAGTCTATTTGTGGTTTTTGTCGTAGAGGGAATTGGACTGTCTACAAATACAAGTGCTTCCCACAAAATTATTATTCTGCTGAATAATGCTCCAATTCATTTGCTATTCCCTACCCCCTGAAAATCTGCATGCATATCTGTTTAAAATCAGCAACAAGTGTAACTAGTAATGAAATAATTCAGATTTAGTTTATTTTGTTTCATGATGCACAAATAGGAAGTCATTTAAGTGTGACTGATTTTATTCATCCACAGTAGTTGCTCATCTGAAATGCTATTGAAATTCAGTAATTGGAGCTCTGAAATACAGTATTTGACAGATGGTGTGGGTGGTTGTGCCATTTCCATGATAAATCTACTTACAAATATAACCATGAGGATGTTGTGTTCATTCCTTGACTACGGGGACATATAGATGGAAAAAGTGACAAACATGACATATGTGTCTTAGTTCTTCATTTTCCTCCTATAATAATTTGAATTCTTAAACTAGTGTAAGAGAGAGGCTTCTGAACTTGTCTGAAAAGGAGTTGCTAAAATATTCCTTCAGTAGCCTTCCTTTTCTTACATTTCCTTTAAAGCTTTTCCTATAGTAAATTACTTTTGTAATGTCTTCGAGCATCAGTTAGATAACATTGCTCATCTTAGATGAAAACAAAATAGATCTTCTCTAAGATACATTTAATGTTAACTGAAAGTGTTGGAGGCTGGAGAGACAGACAGTCCTGATGCCCCAGGGCTTACTGTTGAAACTTAGAGATGGTAAAATGGTATAAGTAAAAAATACACTGCCTTATACAGTTTGAATATTCTTTTTTATTCTCTTTGTGTTTTAACAGAAATCACCGATGCTGGTACTAGAGGAACTCAAGATACAATTAAAGGTGTGAAAAGAAAAAAGATAGTGTCTGAAAATCATCTTAAAAAAATACCAAAATCGCCTTTGAGAAGCCCTGCTGAAGCCAAGGTTAAGCAAAATGTAGACCCTTCGCCGCTAAAAGCTCTTCCGGATGCCTCCGAACATGCCAGGGCACACGATCACCTGCCTGTGCAAAATGGAAATCAGTGTACCAAACAAAATGGGGGAGCACTTAGCAGTGAGATAAGTGTTGAAACAACCAAATCTGAGACATCAATGCAGACAAAGCTTTCACTGACGCATCAGTCCTTAGATTTGTGTAAACAGGCAGCGGGCAATACTGATGCAAACCAACTGAACTCAGCAGAGAGGAAGCCTCCCTCAAACTCCTCATCAAGTAATACAAAGACTGACAGTAATGAATGTATTAATTTTGTTGACTGCAGTACGTCATCCCCATGTACACGTACTGCATTCGATGTCTTACTAAAAGCTATGGAGCCTGAACTGAACACCTTAGCACAAGAGTGCCCCCCTTATGGAATGCAAATAGAGAAACTGAGACCAAATAAAACTGTAAGCACCTCTTCTAGTCTCACGTCCAATACAGTAAGTGTCCAAAATCAGTCTGCTTTGTCACAGCAAGAGTTTGCAGCTGGACCTCACTATTACCCGTTGAACAATGTGCATGTAGCAACAACAGCCAAGACTGGACAAGCACAAGGCCAATCACTTTCTCATTCACAAGACCTTATTACTAAAACCAGTCAGCAAAATCACCAGGTTGTTATGTGTCCAAGTTTAACTAGGTCGCTGGTGCAACAGCAGAGTCAAGAAAACCCCAAGCTCCAGCAGATATACAGTATAGCAGTGACTTCATCTGTTGTTCACACCTCATCTTCCACTGTAACTCAGGTTTTTTCTCAAAACCCGTTAGTAGCTAGTTCATCTTCACCATTGTCAATTAACACATCGAGTTCAACACACTTGTCTATAGGTTCGGTGTATAATTCAGCCCAGATAGCATCAGTTGTAAACCATGGTGTAGAACAAATATGTAACCTCTTGAAAGACCAGAAGCCTAAAAAGCTAGGGAAATACGTCTGTGAGTATTGCAATCGGGCCTGTGCCAAGCCCAGTGTTCTCCAAAAGCACATCCGATCCCATACCGGAGAGCGACCATATCCTTGTGTGACATGTGGGTTTTCATTTAAAACCAAAAGCAATCTCTACAAGCACAAAAAGTCTCATGCACATGCCATCAAACTTGGACTTGTCCTACAACCAGATTCAGGTGGCCTCTTCTTATCTCATGACTCAGACAAAGCACTTAGCATTCATTCAGATGTGGAAGAAAGTGGTGAAAGTGAAGATGAAGGCACTGCAGATGAAAGACAAGATGATCAAGAACTGGAACCTGCACAATTAGTGAAAGTTATTTCAAGTGCAGAAACACTGCAGAAAGGAAGCCCTATTCCATTAAGCAACCCAGACTGTATACCCGGTGATTCTTCATTACATGATGCAGAACCTCAAGTAAGGGCAGCTTTACCAAAAGTAGTAGTTCATCCTGTAAATGTTTCTCCATTGAGGGCCGACAGCCCAAAAGTGACAGAGCCAGCACCCGAGCTTGCTGCAGCACAGAGAAAAGGAGATTCTAAAGTCACAACTCTTCAGTCAAATTTAACACATACAGCCTCATTCAAGGAGAATGACATAAAGCAGCATCAGAAAGTAGAAGCAGGCATGTTAGAAGAACAGCCAGGATCAACAGGAGGACCAGTGCATGCTCAACTCCAGAGACAACAGGCAACTGATGGTTCTCAAGATCAGCAAGGAAAATGTCTTTTGAGCCCTAGAAGTTTAGGTAGTACTGATTCTGGTTATTTCTCTCGTTCTGAAAGTGCCGATCAAACAATGAGCCCCCCAGCTCCTTTTGTAAGGGGGTTGTTGACCTCTGAGAAAGATCCAAATAAAAATCTGCCCTGTGTGCCACGAGCAAGTGGTGTGGTAGCATCAGTGGTACAAACTGTTTGTGCCGAAAAAAATATGATTCTCTCTGGCCAAATGCGACCTCCTCTGGCAACAAAAACTCTCGAGGAGCGTATCTCAAAGTTAATTTCTGATAATGAAGCTGTTGTGGATGACAAACAGTTAGATAGTGTGAAACCAAGAAGAACATCTCTTTCAAGAAGAGGAAGCATAGATTCACCAAAATCCTACATATTTAAGGATTCTTTCCAGTTTGATTTAAAGCCCATGGGAAGAAGAACTAGCTCCAGCTCTGATATACCAAAGTCTCCTTTCACACCCACTGAGAAATCCAAGCAAGTTTTCCTTCTTTCTGTACCATCCCTTGACTGTTTACCTATAACACGAAGTAATTCCATGCCTACCACCAGTTACTCAGCAGTACCTCCTAATGTCATACCTCCCTCTCATCCCCTTCGAGGAAGCCAGTCATTTGATGATAAAATTGGCTCTTTATACGATGACGTTTTTGTGTCGGGACCTGCTACTCCACTGAACCAAGGTGGACATCCTCGGACTCTGGTTAGACAGGCAGCAATAGAAGATTCTTCTACTGCTGAAGGCCAAGGTCTTGGACCAGTGCGATCTGTAGAAGAAGGTTATCTGGGGTGTAATTTATCAAATGAATCCTTACTGCAAAGGAGCAAATCCCTGGCACAGGGATCAAATTTAGAAAAAACAAAGAAGTCCCCTCAGGTGCGAGGAACAATGTTTGAATGTGAAACTTGCAGGAACAGATATAGAAAACTGGAAAATTTTGAAAACCACAAGAAATTTTATTGTTCAGAGTTGCACGGACCTAAAACTAAAGCAGCAATCCGAGAGCCTGAGCACAAAACTGCTCCAAACAGTACACAGCCCCAAATTCTACACTACAGAGTCACAACTTCAACTGGTGTCTGGGAGCAGACTCCCCAGATAAGGAAAAGAAGAAAAATGAAGAGTGTCGGTGATGATGATGACCCACAGCAAAATGATACAAGCGTACCATCGAAGAACACAGAAGGCCAAAGCAAGCCAGCAAATTCTTCCAGTCTGTCAAAACACAGTGCCACAAGTGTGGTAGGATCACAACAACCAAGCAAACTTCTTCTTCAGAATTCACAAATTCAGCTTGTGGCTCGTGGTACAGATCAGACTGCTGAGCCAAAGATGACTCCACTCATTGAAAAGCAGGCAAGTTCAACTGTGCAAGAAAAGGTGGAGTTGAAGAGACAAGGGACTGGCATTTCAGTAATACAGCACACAAATTCACTGAGCAGAAATAGCTCATTTGAGAAATCAGAGTCATTTGAAAGAGCATCACCAGTTTCTTCTCAAGAGCCCAACAAGGTTGCAAAGCACCGCTCTTTGAATACGGTTGTAATCCAAGAAGACAGACACTCTCACCTGAGCACTCCCCAGCGTCACCAGCCCTTGTCATCAGAATCGCCTAGAGGGGAAGTTCAGGGAAGCCAATTAGTTTCTAATGAGAGAAATGCTCCACTTCAGCCATCAAGACTCGTTCGCCAGCATAACATCCAGGTTCCTGAAATACTGGTCACAGAAGAACCGGACAGAGAGCAAGAAAACCAATGCAGCGACCCAGAAAAGACAGAAAGGTTCAACTGGCCACAACGCAGTGAAACGCTGTCAAAATTGCCAACAGAAAAGCTTCCACCGAAGAAGAAGAGGATTCGGTTGGCTGAAATGGAACATTCATCTGCTGAATCAAGCGTTGACTCTACACTTTCCAGAAGCTTAAGTCGAGAGAGTAGCTTGTCTCATGCCTCCAGCTTCTCAACTTCACTTGATAAAGATGAAACTTTAAAGGCTGAGACCCTTTCCAAAGCAGAGCCTGTTAGTAAGTCTTCAGAATTCCTCATGATTCCTGCTGGCTCACATGCACTGGCAGTGCCTGGACCTCATTACCGGGAAATGAGACGTGCTGCCTCAGAGCAAATCAGCTGCACACAGCCCTCGATGGAGGTTGTGGACTACAGGAGTAAGTCTTTCGACTGCGGAAGCATGTCTCCATCAAAACCTGTCCCAATTGTAGAGGTAGCCACTCCGAAAGTGTCATCTGCAAATGGAGCTGCTGGACACGTGCCTCTGCTAGAAAGGAGGAGGGGGCCATTTGTAAGACAAATATCTTTAAATATTGCTCCAGAAAATCAACAGCCTCAAGTGAAATCAGCTTCTTCCTTGCAGGCAGCTCATGCCGCAGATGTGTCCACAGTGCCATTGCACAGGCTGCAGACCCCTGGCAAATCCTTGGTGGAGTTTCCTTCAGGTACTCAGCATTCACAGACTAACTCCAGGCCTCATTCAGCAATTCAAAATTGTAATCCTGTTAGCCTATCTTCAGCTCAGCAGCCTCCAGATCACATGTTGAATAATCAAGGCCAACCATCCTTGACTCATCAGCCTTCCCAGCCATCTACTAAAACATCAGCCCAAGGGGAGCAAGCAAGTGTGAACTCTCTTTCTTGTCATCCTGATGAAAAAAAGGACTGTTTTGCTCCAAAGTATCAACTTCAAGTTAAAACATTACATATAGGTCAGCCATACTCTTCTAAATTGCTAAAAAATACTTTATCAACTCAGACTGGTCCAAGTCAAGTTGGGGCAGACCAGAATGCATCTTCCATTGAAGTGCAGACAAAACTCTCTGACATGTGTAATCCATATTCTGTGCCTCCTCTAAAGCAAATCGTTCCTAATAACTGCAGCAGTCAGATACATCAGATTCCTCCTTTTGTGGTTCCTGTCCGTATTCAGAGCAGTATGCCATCCTATGGCTTCGCAACTGTTACACCTCTGCCTCACATTTTAGTGACCCAGGATCAGGGAAATCAGTCCGTCTGCAAAACAAATGTTGTGACAGTGCCAACGCTTGAAGGCAAAACTCAGCTGCCAAAATCTCACAAAGATCATCAGAGGACTTTGCCAAATTCATTTGAATTTGAAAATTTACCACTGGAAAGCGGAACCAGAAATTCACCTTTGTCAAGCTCTTCAAATATCATTCAGAAAGTGCCAGTTAGCGGACTCTTCCCTCAACCAGAAGTTACAGCTTCAAGTAAACGAATGCTTTCCCCAGCAAACAGTTTAGATATTGCCATGGAAAAACAGCAAAAGCGTGTTAAAGATGAGAGTGGAGCTGCTTGTATGGCAGATGCTAGACCATTGCATTCACTGGGCGTTAGATCTAATGACTCTACTACTAAGCAAAAGAAACCAGTTTTAGTAAGACAGGTTTGCACCACAGAGCCCCTTGAAAATCACCTCTTGGATCCTGATGTTACACAGCATGAAAAAAGCAGCAAGGCCAGTACTTCAGACCTGCCTGACCATCAGTCATCTGACACTGGGGTTTCAGAAACCCTAAAGAAGTCACCAGAATCCGAAGACCTTAAGTCTTCTGCGTCACCAGTGTTTGTAGTTAGGAAACCTTCTGAACTGTCTCCAGTGAATAGCCAGAGCTCTCTTCTCAAGGCTGTAAGTAGCAGCCAAGAAAGAAGGTCCCCAAGTAACAGTGATGAGAGCACGAGCATCAGCAGCCCGGGCCAAGCAAAGCCTGTAGTGACACTGGCTTTGATGAATGCAGGAGAAATGCAGAAGTTGTCTTTTCCAAGCCTCAAGACCACAACAAATTTTACCTGGTGTTACCTCATGAAGAGAAAACCATTGCATCTGCTGCAAAATGATCAAAAAATCTCTGCCTATTCTACATGGACCATTAGTCCCAACAACCCCAATCCACTCGGTTTGTCGACAAAGGTAGCTCTCTCCCTCCTCAATTCCAAACAAAAAGCTGAAAAACCACTGTACACTCTAGCAAGAACTACACACCCCAGATCTGATGTGTTGGTCTATTCAAGCAAGTGGAAGAACAGCTTGACCAAGGTACTTAAGCTATGTTTGATGTATACTGATAGTTTACAGAGGATTTACTTTGGAAATCATGCTTCTTCATATTTTAGAGAATGTAATATGCCTGACACATACCATATATGTGCTTATTTATTCTAATTATGCTGGATCAAACTACTGAAAAGATCTTAAGTAATTCAATTGGGAAACATGTTTATAAGGATTTATCATTTTTTAATGGAAATTAGTTCCTAGGCTTAAATCTGTGTATTAAGTGTTTATTGTAGCAGGAATGTGTTTGGCAATTTTTTTGTCATGCAAAGGGTAGAACAAAATAAGTCTGATGTAAATATTTTTTTTTAATACTTCTAACTTAATTTAAGATCATAATTGCGTATTTTGCCTTAAAAGTCATCTAAGGAAATAACAATAGGGATATTTTCTGCTTCAAAAGAGTGCTTGGACAGGTGTCCATGGATTCACCATGAAAACAAGTTTTCACCGTCACTGATCATCTAATTGTGAGAGGACCATTTCTCTTTCTCCCACCTAGGTTAATCAGTTGTGTAAAATAATAACAAAAATATCAAGGTTTAAACAAAATTTCCACTGCCATAAAACCACTGACAACTTATTGGATTGATATGGCTCCAAAGATAACGTTAAATCTTGTGCTGTGGAATGTAATCCAGAAAAAGGTTGTGACCCACATAAAAAACACATCATTCCAGAGTCAAAGTGGCAGAGCAAAATAGTCTCATTATTTCCTTAGCTGCTTGGGGGCTGTGCAGATATGATCAAGATTTTACTTGCTGGGCAGTTTTGTTGCGGACAGGACCAAAGCTGTTTGGTATAGACTGGATTTGGTATTCCTTAGTGATTGAACCACTGTGTGCCTGGGTGAGGGTGGCTCCTAGCCCCCCACTGTGGCAGCAGGTGTCCGTGTCTCTAATGGACCCAGTAGTGGATTTTGTTGTCCCATCCACTGAAGTTGTAAAGCTCTCTGAAGCATGCAGCACAGCTTTGCACTTTTCCTTGCTCTGCGCTGCATACGCCATGTCTTCGGTGCCAAACACATGGGAGCTGGCAAAAACGGGGTGTCAGTGAAGCCACAGACCTTCCCTTCTCCATGATCCTTCAGGGCATGGAAATGGTCTGGCATGGGGATAAAAGTGACTGTAACTTGTCCTACTACCATCAGCAAAACATCCCAGATGTTGGGACTCAGGGTCCGTAGGCCAGCAGTCGCTATAGAGGAGACATTCCACTGCCTTGGGAAAAGACCCCTTTTTGTGTGGGTGTTGAGAGACAGAAACTGCTGCTGTCAGAGGTGACCCTGGAATGCTTCTGTGTCTGCTAAATGTTTTGCTAAGATACAACATTGTCAGTGAGGAGGAAAGCAATAGGAAGAGAAACTGCGAGATAGGAGGAAGTAGTTTCAGAATTACAGGGCGAGTTGTGAAGATACGCTGAAACCTTTAAGGCCAAAAGGGCAGTGGAGTTAAACCTGGTCCTCCTGAAATGAGTGGGAGTCTTGCCAACATTTATATTGGAGTTCAAAACTTTATCTGTAATGATTACTGCAGAAAATGCATACAGGCTGCTGCTATGTTTTAGTGCTGTAGTTGAATCAAATTGTTGGTTCCATGTTAGTGTGCTACCTTGGTTTTAAACTCTTACTACCTTTTTTTTCCAGTCTACTTCCTCATGCATTCCATGAGATGTTGCACTTAAATAGTGCTAAATTTAAAAAAAAAAAAGGAAAGAAATGTTTAGCTTTTTTCATTGTGTATAGTTGAGCAAGTCTTTCTCAGGCAATTCTCATATCCTTGTGTCATTGAGTCATGTTTGTTTTATTTTTGAAGAACAGCCTATCAGAAGAAATACAGTGATAGCAAAGCAATTGTATGCCTCTTGAAAAACAGATTTTTTCTATAAACAAATTCTGTTTAGAACACAAATAATGGATGATAATATTTTGAAAAAATATTTTGACAGCACCGTTTTAAAACACTCCAAGATTGCTTAAACGCTGGAATAGGCAGCTGTCAGGTACATTTACAGTGCTTCTTCCACAAAAGAAACACATTTACTAATCTTTCTTAAGACTTTCTTGCTGACGGTTTGAATTAAGCACATGAGCATGATGGAAATAAGGAGTTTTCAAGCTTTGCTTGGGCTGATTTACAGGCTTTGCTCAGAGCCATTACTAAGGAAAAAGGTGCAGCAAATAGCACCAGTTAAAGTTTAATTGGCACCTTAGATTGTATAAACAAGGTATACCATAGCAGAAATTAAAAATTTCAAAGACCTGATAGGTTTTTCTGTCTAATACTTCCAGAGTTTGTCTACTTTCCCTTCTAATGATTTAGGCATCAGGATTTCAGCTGTTTTCCAGAATGATGCTGCTGCTGCTGCTATTACAATAGACCTCTGTGTTACCAGTCTGCAGTTAGACCTGGTAATGGAATAGCTGATGCCAACTTGGAAACTTCCTCACAGAAGCCATGTTTAAAAAAAGCAAAAACTGAAATTTCTCAGCTCACGCCCAGTAATTCCACCGAGAGCTTTTTTGTTGGAATCTGAGGATGGAAAGCATTGGAGATAATTTCAAAAATTAATATTCCATTAAAAAAAAACAAAATCAGAAACAAACAGAAAAACAAACAAACAAAAAAAGAACAGCACAAACAAATCCAACAAAGAAAATAGAAAATAATTTTGTAAAAATTGTTGATTTCCTGCTTAGAAGCTTGGCAGGGTCCTGCATTCCTTGGGAACCATGGTTTGGATTGCAGGTGTTGGGGGTTGTATTTGCTCAAGTGGTTTGCACATTTTAACCCTGATCTGACAGAGAGCTTTTAGTGCTACCATAATCCCATTTATGAATAATAATAAAAATGCAGTGCTGTTATGTCTCTCCTTCTCTTTCACAGCTGTAGCCCTTTCTAGACTCATTTGGTGTATTCTGCTTGTGGGGCTATAACTGCTGATCTTCTCACCAAGATAAAGCAGCTGAGCTGTTCTGGGTTTTCCCCCAGAACTAAACCATGTTTACAGACACCTCGTGCTGCTGCATAACCACTACAAATCACTGTCACAAAAAAGGCAGTTCTTTCAACAATAGGTACCATGGGAAGGGAAGATACACGTGAACAAAATGCAAACAAAAAGGAACCCTGAGATTTTGTTTGCTCTTCACAATTCAGTGCTCAGAGGCAATAGATGAAGTTGCCACGTTCCAGTGATTCAGAAAACAAACCACAAAATGTTATTGGGAAAGAAGCTCCTGGAATGAGTGCAGCATGTTAAAATGTAACAGGAAGTTTCACCTGCCTCGAAAAGGCTTATTTTATCGCCCTCCTCTTTTTATTTTATTGTTCCATTTTTCCTCATTGAATTCACTGGTGTTCTATCAGAGTTCTTTCTCAAGCCTCCACATTGATCTTGGCTCTTCTCACTAAAGTGAATCAGTAGTGTGTGCAATATTCCAAGCTGATGATTTTTGAGCAAGGATAGACTGAAGAATGGAAAGTTTCTCCTAACTGTGGAAAGCTTTCCATTCTTGTATGATATGCCACAACAGTCCAGCTCATCACTGGAAAGTAGTTAAATGTAGAAGATTTTTATGTGTAAACTAGTAAAAGGTTAAAGATATTAAAAACATTTTCCCCAAGTGGCTGTGTGCCAGTGGGAAAAATGTTTAATGAATATTCTAATCTGAAATTTATAACTTTGATGATTCAGCCTGCAAGCATTTTTTTTTTCCAAAGGATGTTGTAAAGTACCAGAAGTATCTGTTGAACTCTGGTCTCTGGGCAGCCCTAAGAGAATTTTTTTTTTCAGTTTTATACCAGTAATTGAGGACAGTAGAGTTAAATTGGAGCAAAATGGATAAAGTAGAAATGAATCATGATCCTTGTCTCTATGGGAGTAGAGAGACAAATTTCTCTGTTAGAAACAGAAGGCAGAAGTAATCATAGAGAGGAACATTTTACAGCACTGCTTTTTTTCTGCCCTTTTCACCAGTTCACGTGGGGCTTGGGGGGATTTTAGGTGAGGTACATTAAAGGATTTCCACACAAGAAACCTGTGCTCCTTAGAGACTGGTTGCTTTTCAAAACGTGCAGAGGACCCAAGTAATTTTCACCATCAATTTGAAATTTTTCAGAAAAACCTAAACAGACTGCTTTTTTCATTGTCAGTGAGCATTTCTGTAGATTTCTGTGTCAGAAACTCAATGTTTCTGTTACTCTGATATCAGCATTTTGCATGTCCAAGACACTGAAACAATTTCTAAAGCAGCAAATAAACAGTAAACTAAAGTACAGCATGGGAGGTAAATAATTTTAATACATAAGTTGAACTGCCTTTTAGGTGTACATAGACACATGTTTTAAAAAAAAGGGTAGTGGGAAATTTAGAGATATTTGGTTTCATGTATCTTCTGTAATCTTTCGTTTTCCTTTGTCTTTTCACTATTTAAAATTGAATCTGGAAAACAATAATTGGTATATAGTATTGAAAGATCAGGCACTTGAAGATTGCATTATTTCAGCTTCTGGAAATATTTATGTGGTTGGTTTATTGTGTGTATTCTGTATTTTCCACAACTCTTTTCCCATTAAGCTACAAATGTCACTTTGTTACTCTTTGTTTGCAGTGGAAACAAAAGCAGTTTATGTGCCAGGTGGTGTATAGGAACTGCAGAATGGCTGAGGTGCAATTATTGGAGCAGACTTCACTTCTGATATTTCTCATCCAGAACATCATCTTCTTTCACCTTGTATGGGTGCTGTTAAAACATGCAGGGTGAAATTTCTTTCTTCCTACACACAGGCAGAGTTGTCATGTGTGCTTTGGTGCTCAGACATTTGAAAATGCAGCCTGAATCAATCCAAAGGGCTGTATGAGGGTGTATGGATTGGGGCAGTGCTTGTGCACGTGTAGCTTCCTGGGGCTTTCAATTGAATAGGAAGATGCTTTTCCTCTGATAAGTGCTAATTCCTTACCATGTGGGAATTAGAAGTGAAGGCAGTGTCTGAGGCTGCATGAAGGACAACGGCAAGGACCAGGTGCCAGAATGATGTCACCCTTCAATGTATGTAACAACCAGCAAAACTGATCAGTCATTTTAAGCCAGCCAGTGAAGTCATTCCTCTTGCCAAGAATTCACAAGCTTAGAGCATTAAATTTTATAATGAGTGAAAAACATAAGGCCAGACTTTTTTTTCTCTCATCATTTTATTCACTTATCAATATGAGCAAATGAGGTAAATGTGCCAGCTACGTGGGTAGAACAGTTTATAAATATAGCAGTAATAATTGCTGGCTAATTGGATCATTCCTTCTTTGTTGCCCATTTTATAAATATCCTAGGGTTGGAAGTAGATTTTAATTGGCAGTGTTGGGAGAACTCATCCTCCTTAAAACAAACAAAAAAAAGTTCCTTGACTAATAATCAAGGGAAATGAAAAATTATAATCTTGTTCTGCTTGACAACAGTATGTTTTTTCTTGTAATTTGGTCTGGCAGTAGGAATTTAAGTGTGGATTGTTGCTTTGGAGGGGTTCTGGAACCCCTATTAATAACCTCATCAAATCGGGAACAGTCAGTCTCCAGAGCAAAAGAGCTGTAGTTCTTGAAAAATATTAGCACTCAGACATGTTGCCTGTTAATAACCTCCCTAGGTACACCCCTCCTTCCCACCCTTCTCCTCTCTGCTGTGCCATGGGAAGGCAGCTCCTGCTGGCCATGAGGCATTGCTGTGTCCTCAGTCAGCAGACAGGTTGGTCCGGCTGCTATTGTTCAGGAAGCACTGTGGTTTGATTGTACACATCTTTCTCTGAAGGCTAGTTGTGAGCTAAAAAGCATCACCTTCATCTTCCCAGAACAAGGAAAAAGAATGTCCTACTTCAGACTCAAAGCATTCCTGGTTTCCTACATGGCCATAATCTCTGTATAGATTTAGCAGTCCACAAACAGGCAATGTATAGTAGACAAGAAGTTTAGCAAAAGATATTTTTTGTTTCATGTCTCTTAACAGTTTTAAAAACCAATTATGAGAACTGTGGCTTTTATGATGCTTTTATTCACCATAACTTGAATGTTTGAATAGCATATGAAAGACACTAATTTTAATGATAAGCATATCTCATTTTCTTTCAGCGAGCATTAAATAGGAAAAAATTGACTCCAACTGAATTCAGCAATAAGGAAAACTCCGAATCAAGCACTGAGCATGATAAAGAAAACTCCTTTATCAAAACTGTACCAAGAAGAGTTAAAATATTTGATGGAGGGCAAGTATTGTACTTTGTATACTAGATATTGTTGGGAAGATATTTTTTCCTAGATTCTAGACTTCACAGAGATGTTACTTCTTGATTGATTTATTTTAAACAACAGTTGCCATATTGCGGTCTGTGGATGTTGGTTTATGTTTCCAAGAAAAATGGAAAGTCATCAGTAGCATGGAGCCATGAGAGTTATGAGAAGGGATAATAAAATAAAGAACAGTAGGCAGTGTGATGCATTTTTTTTTCCAGGGAATGAGCATTAATCAGCACTAAAGGCAGCTAGATACAGCCAGAGATGTAAATTCTGTTCCTATGTTTCTCTTACATGATAAATAATACCTATTCTGCAGCAAGGTTGTATAACTGGAGCTGGAGAGGAAATAGTCCAGGGGCTAAGCAGCAGCCTGCGGTGCTGTCTCTGTCTGGCAGCTTGCTGTGGCATACACAGGCTGGAGAACTCTGATTTGAAAAGTGCCATGGAAATATTTACTGAGAGCCCTCCTCCCTGCACCATAATACTTTAAATCTGTTGCCTGATATAAATAACAGTTGCTTTAGCCACAGTGTTGCACTATGTACAACATCTTATAAAACAGATTTTTAAATAGAAGAGTGCCAGTGACACCTGTAAAATCTTGTATCACAAATAGTGCATATTTGATTAGTCATGATGGTCAGCTGCATGGCTTCAGTTACTGGTTCCCAGTTTGAATCTAGTCTAGGCCAGCAGTTAAATCATTACCAGCTGCCCAGGTAAAATATTGCTGTAAAATATTGTCTCTGCTCAGATCCAGACGTTGCAAGGACCAGGTCACAAAAGCTAAACACAACATTTGGCATCCTTGAGTGGAAATATGAAGGGTGTAGTTGAATCCAAATTACTTTTTCCATCTAGAGACAATCCCCACAGGCTGAGTCTGGAGGACATTGATAGGGAATTTTAAAGACTTTCCCATCATTATTCCTTTTTTGCACAAGGCAGAGTCTCAAAGATGCTCTTTTAAAGCTCCCTCATGGTGCTCAAACCTGGTTCCAAGAACTGACACCTTTAAAAGATATGTTCGTGTGTTGCTAGGAGGAAGTTCGAAATCTTTAAATGCTTAGTATCAACGGTACCTTTATTTAAAAAGATTAGCTGCTGTTCCTAAACAAGTCTGTGACTAGCTAGTGATAAATATAGATATTAATTTAACAAATACACGCAGGAGTGAGCAGAAAATGAGTGTGATTGGTTTTGTTAGTCATTGATTTTCATCTAATGTGTTATTTTAAAAATTCTGGTAGACGAGGGTTTTTAGCTGAACTCATTTTCCCATTACAACTGTTTGCCTTACTCTTATGGTACTGTTACTAGGTACAAGTCAAATGAAGACTATGTGTATGTGAGAGGGAGAGGAAGAGGGAAGTATATCTGTGAGGAATGTGGAATACGTTGCAAGAAGCCCAGCATGCTGAAGAAGCACATTCGCACACACACCGATGTCCGTCCTTACCACTGCAATTACTGCAACTTTTCCTTCAAAACTAAAGGTAGGGCTTCTTTACTGAGTTTGTTTTTCTCTTTTTCTTTCTACTTTAAAATGGAATTCTTTTCTTCTTACAGTTGGCTGGTCATGAGTTAAAGAGGTTCCCTCTCCGTGGAGTTTTATTGCCTAATGCTTCAAACGTTTGTAATTTCTTATTTCCTACTTTCCTTTGTCTTCTGTATATTTTTTCATATGATCACATGAACTGTCTGACATGCCACAGTGGGTGAGAAAGGAGTGGAAGAGGGAAATCATGGGAGTATGATGAAGGTTAGGTGAAGACAAGTGAGATGGTGCTCATCCTAGATAGATGGGACATAGAATTTTAAGGCCCTTACAGTGTCTTTTTGAGGTAGGAGATGGATGTATATTGTACTCCTATGGGAACTCAACCAATTGCTCTAGGAAGGAAATTGGCCACTAATAAATTATTATATTGAATTTTTTTTTTTACCCTTGAAGGACAAAGTTTTGCTTTCCACTTGACCTTCCAAGACCCAGAGTTGGATGTCTACTTTTTAAAGCCTGTTTATACCTTTAGATGTTTAAATGCATCCTAGTTTATGCAGGCAGTATATTAAACAGTGGTACATCCAGGACTCAAATGAAACAGACAGGAGAAATTCACAGCCAAAACAATTTCCCAAAAAAAATTCTAAGCAGTAAAATTATTCTTAGCTTTGAACATCATTTAGCAACAATCCATCCCCCCCACCCCACCCCAACTGTAACCTCAAGAACATTTATGGTTTTAGTAGGTTTGAGACTACTCAGCAGTTGGGTGGAAGACTTCCAAGAAATAACCCAGTGCTGCACAAAGTGGGATGAATGGGCTTCAGATGTCAGATGTCAAAACTCATCACTGCATCCCAACAGGCTGGGTCACCTTTATGATGAAATGCTGGAGTGCAAACTCAGTAAATTCTCATTATGGTATTGACAGAGGAGGGGTGCTGGCCAAGTTCAAGTAATTACGTTCTGCCCGTGTAAAGTTTCAGTTGTAGCATACTTGTTGTTTTCACATCCTCTTCTGCATTGGCTCCTGCCTTTACTGCTGGCAGTCAGGTCACAGAGTTGGGTGTTTGATGTTTGGTAGGCCACTCTTCATGACAGGACAGTGTAGCCAGCAGCTTCATGAGGTGTGCAAAAACTGGAAAATTTGCTATTTGTGAGTCAATATGTTCACAAAAATTATTTCAACATTTGGGATGAGTTATCACCTTCATTTTAAAGCAGAAATAAAGTACTCCATAACCATAGAAGCATCAGCATTTACACTTTAATTTTTCCTGTTTAAATAACTCAAAGAAACATTTTTTGTGAAGTTTGAGGTGGGCAGTTACTGTAGTAGCATGCATTTCATAAATAACATTAAATAAAATTTTATTTACAGATCTGAGCCACTCTTAACCATTTCTTGATGATACTTACTGTATTTTTTTAAAGGAGGAGAGCAGCCTGTGGGGTCTCTCAGCTACACATTCACTTTTGAGATTCAGATCAAGTATGTTCATGCTCTGATTTTGAATAAAATTAACATGTTGCTTAAGTTGGCATTGAAAATGTTTACGCTAAAAATAGAATTCATCAAATCCTGGAAGAGCTGCAAGATACGAACTTTGGTTTCATGTGATAGTTTTCTGTCAACGTGACTTTGAAGACTGAATCACCCCTTTTTATACATCACCATGAACAAAGAAGGGATCTCTTACACCAGTACAAAATACATCATCATGTAGAATTTCCATCCTCTTCTATTTTATTGCAATAAAAAACTTCCTGAAATGTAGACAGTGAGCTGGTAGCATGCAGGATGGAGAATCTGCTGTAGCCCTTGACAGCTTGCATTGAGGGACAAGGTTCTAGCAAGTGTAAAATCGAATTATACAGTTGGTGTAAATGTACCTGGAGAAGAGATGGACACGTTGAGCTTTGTTGAGATTTGTAGACATTTGTGTACTCACAGAGCAGGTAATTTTTATTTTTTTTTTGTCTTAAGGAAATTTAACAAAGCATATGAAGTCAAAGGCACATAGCAAGAAGTGCATGGATTTGGGAGTCTCAGTAGGCTTAATAGATGACCAGGATGGAGAAGAAGAATTTGGTAAGAAATTAAAATCTTCTTTCTTTACTGAATTATTGTGTCTATTTTGTCATTTCGGCTTCTTAACCTTTCTTTTCCAAAGCTCTTTAATTTTTATACAGGGAAAAGATACAGAGATAAAGATCTTAAGAGCTAGTCCAAGGGAGCCAGAAATACTGGAAAAACTTTCACTGAAAGAAATGACAAGCATATGCTAAGGATAAATTGCTGCTGAATTTTTCACAAAGTGTTATGCAGTTTAACTTTATCACTTTCACAGATAAATATGACAAGATTGAAAATACCAAAAAAACAGCTGTTTGCCTAGAAAAAATGCAGTCAAGTGTAGTCCTTCTTCGAAAATAGTTGTGCATGAGATGGTCCAAGTTTTGGGATGCATATTTCATAGAAATTAAATCACTAACATGCCACACAAATCACAAATATTTTCCTGAGTGGTATGCAACTTCTTCCAGCATAGAATTCCATCCTCCCTCACAAATAACTGGGATAAATCTGCAGATAGAGAACATACAGAAATTAAAAACATTATTTATCTTGACCTGTTCTACTTCTTCATTAGTGATGAGAATATTTTCACAATTAATGTATTTGCTAAAAACTGGAATTCTGCGCTTCCCACATCCCAAGAAGATTCTACTGAAGAGGACCTGAGATCAAGGACAGTCAAAGAGGGCCAAACCAGGTTCATGAGTGACTTGCTCAGCATGATAAGAAAGGTGTGCCTACACCAGAGCCAGTGGGATGGAGAACAGGATTGTACATTAGAGATCTTTGAGATCTCGGCATGTCTTAGTGCAGTGATGGCATTTTTCTCTTCCTCACATTCTTCTGTGAGGAGATGAGTTGTGCTGCCTTGCCTTGGTGTATTTTTCTCCCTCCAGTGGAATAGTTTATTAGATTGTGGATGAGGCTTGGAGAAAAGAAAGCAGTATGGGTCTTTATTTAAACTGCAAGGGAAAAGAAAGATGAATGCACTTGCTCCCATATGAAAACCACTGGCAGAATAAGCGAATCATCTTGAATCTAATTCTGAATAATGCTGGGGATATGATTCAGCTGCTGTGATTCAGTAGTGCACTAGGTAGAAAGATACCTGCATTTTTCCCTTTTTTGGCCTTCTTCAATATACTCCTTTTTCGTAAGCAAAAAATGTCTCCCTTCACAATTTGAGGTGCCAGATAAATAACACAGAAGATAAGTCACAGGAGAAATTACTGTCTTTTTCATATGGAGGAACAATTTTTATTAATATTTGCAGTCACCACATGACAGAAAATTTGTCACTTTTTAAAGCAATGTTCTGTAGCATTTGACATTTTTGTGTTTCATAAACTACAGGTGAACAGATATTTCCATTTACTGGCAACTGAAAATATTTTATTGATTAATAATTGATATTACAAATTGTATGCATTAAAGGTGGAATTTGTGGGTATAATGCAATGGGAAATGTTTCAAATGTTAACTGAATTTTCAGTAACACGGGATTGAAGGAAGCCACTTCAAACATTTGTTGAAAGAATTCTTTCCTTTGACTTCAAGACAATTTGATCAAGAAAGACAGAGGCTTTCCCTTTTTACATATCGTGTACAGGCATGTTTCACCATAGTATAAATATATTATATATTCCCTGAAATATCTTCTTTGCTCAGCACAGTAATTACTTAATAAATGAAATACTCTATTTTGGAAAAAAAAAAGCACAGACATTCTGCAGGATTTGCTACATAATCCTTGAAATTCTTAATGGAATTTAATTACAGTAATTTCACAACCATAAGGCGCACCGGACTATAAGGCGCACCCGCCGGGAGTTGGCAAAATTCGCAACTTTGTAGATCAGATAAGGCGCACCGGACTATAGGGCGCACTTTTTTTTTGCAGCGAGGCTCCACCCCCAGCTCCCTCCGCGCGGTTGCTGGCCGAGGCCCCGCCTCAACCCGGCAGTCATTGGCCCCCGGCCCCGCCTGTACCTGGCAGGGGCGGTGCCGCGGGGCCCCAGGCCCGCCTGCATCCGGCGGGGCCGGGGCATGGCCGCCACCCCTCCATGCTGCCTCTCCGGGGCCGGGCTATGGCCGCCGCCCCTCCGTGCTGCCTCTCCGGGGCCGGGCTATGGCCGCCGCCCCTCCGTGCTGCCTCTCCGGGGCCGGGCTATGGCCGCCGCCCCTCCGTGCTGCCTCTCCGGGGCCGGGCTATGGCCACCGCCCCTCCGTGCTGCCTGCACTGGGCCGGTGGGTGCCTGTGGAGGGGCGGCTCTGCCTCCACGAGGCCGGTGGGTGCCTGTGGAGGGGCGGCTCCGCCTCCACGGGGCCAGGGGGTGCCTGTGGAGGGGCGGCTCCGCCTGCACGGGGCCGGGGGGTGCCTCTGGACGGGCGGCTTCGCCTGCACGGGGCCCGGGCGTGCCTCTGGAGGGGCCATCCCGCTTGCACGGGGCCGGGGGGTGCCTCTAGAGGGGCGGCTCCGCCTCCACGGGGTTGGTGGGTGCCTGTGGAGGGGCGGCTCCGCCTCCACGGGGCCAGGGGGTGCCTGTGTAGGGGCGGCTCCGCCTCCACGGGGCCGGTGGGTGCCTGTGTAGGGGCGGCTCCGCCTCCACGGGGCCGGGGGGTGCCTCTAGAGGGGCCGTCCCGCTTGTATGGGGCCGGGGGGTGCCTCTGGACGGGCCGTCCCGCTTGCACAGGGCCTGGGGGTGCCTCTAGAGGGGCCGTCCCGCTTGCACGGGGCTGGGGCGTGCCTCTGGAGGGACGGCTCTGCCTCCACGAGGCCGGTGGGTGCTTCTAGAGGGGCCATCCCGCCTGCACGGGGCCGGGGTGTGCCTCTGGAGGGACGGCTCCGCCTGCACGGGGCTGGGGCGTGCCTGTGTAGGGGCGGCTCTGCCTCCACAGGGCCGGGGCGTGCCTCTGGAGGGGCGGCTCCGCCTCCACAGGGCTGGGGCGTGCCCGCCCCTGCTCCGCCCCACCTCCACCTGGCAGCCATGGCCCTGCCGGCTCCCCCCGTGGCTCGCAGCTCGCACTTCCGGGTAGGCAATTTTTTTGAACTTTGTCCATCAGATAAGGCGCACCGGACTATAAGGCGCACTTCCGGGTTCCAGGGAAAATTTTAGTCAAAAGGGTGCGCCTTATAGTCGTGAAATTACTGTATATGGCTACGATGCCTTTTTTTCCCCAAAAAAATAAAGGACATAGCACTTCTTTCTTTAACTGGAGCCCCAAACCAGAAAACAACTTGATGGTAAAAAAAGGTTCTGGCTCAGGTACCCATAACAAAAACCAGCAGTGCAGCACAAAGTTCAGCACTAGACCTATCCAAGAATCAGGGTAATTAAACCCCTGATAAAGGTGCATTTGCTGCAGCCAAACCAGTCTGGCCTCTCCAGTTGCTGCAGAGCAGAGGACATTTACAATTATCCATGGAAATTCAGTGAGCAGCCCTACACTTAAAAAATGTGATTTCATCCATCTCCTCACCTGGCCAGCTATGAAGGTTTTTCTCATGATAATTCAGAATCTTTCTTGTCAGCCTATTTTTAAGGCAGAATCAGGAGTGGGGAAAAAGTGTGATGTATTTGCATAGGTGTTTTTTTAAGTGTGGTTCAGTTGCCCTCTCTGAAATCCTGAACATGCTAATTTTAGGCAGCGCTTGAATCAGCTTCAACCACCTCTTTGGCTGCCCTTTGCCCGGGGCAGAGAAGCAGAGCTCACACTGGGGCCAGCACCCCTGGTGCCAGGTCTGGGCTCCAGGGACAGCCCTGGCAGTGGCACGTCACCCACAAAGGACAGTGTGATGGGCAGCATCTTCAAATGTGTGGATTTTTGGGGTTTGGTTGTTAAAAATGTTCTGTCTCTTAGAGAGTGGTCTGTCTACTCCCATCACTTTCCTCAGCTGGAAGGCAACGTGAGAAGCAGCAGAGGAAGGTGCAGAAAAATCTGATAAGAAATAATTATGACCTCAGAAAAAAAAACTTCTTCCTGAAGACTGTGTGAAATTGGCCTGTTTCCTGACCTGTAGAATGTCTGTCTGTCTATCTGTCTGTCTCCACCTAATTCATTATCTGAACATTTGGAATACTGGTTATTCTTATGGTAATAGAAATGTCTGCAGCTTTGCTTAAAATAACTAAGCTGTATGTCTTCCACTAGAATTCCACTTTGAATTAGAGAATTGACCCAGAAATTTTAAGATAGCCACCAACCTTTTATTTATGAGGGATTTTGCTGGTTCCGGTCCTTTGTAGTTTTTTTGAAAGGCTGGGTAATCACAGTTATTTGAATATACAGTTTTTTTTATTCATATGAGAAGCCAGCTGTGACCAACAGCAGTACAGATTAAATGGATGCAAACTGAACTAGGAGTGCAAACTCATGCACAATCCTGAGCACAGGCAGACACACATACACAGAGTCTGTTTTTTCAGTAATCCGAGAAGCTGAAATTTTATTGTGCTGTGGTGTCTTGGGAAAAAAAAAAAAGATGCTCTCTAGCTGTCTGAGATTGTATGTATTCACAGCTTTTAACATAGCATTCTTTGTATTTGGACTTGTCATCATTTGGGTATTAGTAAATACTTTCTGGCCTGGGTTTTTGTATTCAAAACTATTCCCTCATCCATTTATCTTTCATCTTCTGCTCTGTGGAATGTTCTTGTCACCAAAATACAGGGTTACAATGTGAGGAATGTTAATATCTGAATTAAATTGTCAGAGGAGGTGAACTGTTTAGTGTGACAAACTGCAACTGGGGATATCCTCTTTGGCCTTGCTCACACAACATTTTGCTATCCCGTCTTAAAAACAACAATAATTTGTGATCAAATTAGAACAGTTAAAAACTTTAAAGTTGTAATAAGCTAATGTATGAATGGTATGGTATGTCTGGGTAAACTTGCACAAAAGAATTCCTTAATAATGAAATCAGTAGATGGGCAGAAAATTTAAGGAGTTTCTGGGCAGAAATTCTATTCCAAAATATTCATTACTTTACCAGTAAAAAGACCTAATTGTAAGTTTCAGATACGTATTTGTAGATATCTACACACACATTAAAAAATACTTTCATTTTCCGCAG
Source organism: Catharus ustulatus (assembly GCF_009819885.2). Taxonomy (NCBI): domain Eukaryota; kingdom Metazoa; phylum Chordata; class Aves; order Passeriformes; family Turdidae; genus Catharus; species Catharus ustulatus. The sequence continues at coordinate 68,158,753 of NC_046221.1, read as the reverse complement.
TATTATTACCACAGTTCTAAGTTAATTAGCTATACGTTACTTACAGTAGATTTTAAGTGAGTTTCAATGGCTCTTCATTAGCTTAGTCATGACTCAGTCTGTGTTTTCACTGAATCTGCATTTAAGAAGTGAAAATAAATGAAAATCTTTGCAATTATATCCTCATTTTACAAAGAGAATGGAAGGGTAGTTCTGTGTAGTTTACAATAATTATTTTAAATTTTTTTTTTATTAATATCGGAGTCCATTCTTCAACTAGATGTACATTAGACAATGCTGAAGCCCTACACCCACAGCCTGACTTTAGACTACCTAGTGCTAGGTTTGATTAACAATATATGAGTTACTTAAGAACATTTAGATGTAAATAATCTCTTTAAGCAGAAGTTACTCTTACTTTTTGGTGTAGTTTCACTTCATTACTTTCTGTGCTCTTAGGAATGAAAGTCAAAAGCCCACAGATTTTCTTCTTGTTTCTGAGGAGCCCTGGTGATCACCAGTCTGAATTTAACCCAGTAGATGTCACTGTGAGTCCTGTTAGAAGGTGATGAGCAATGGACAGTAACTGAAGCAAGACTGAATTCAGATAATTGAAGCCTATGAACAGCTTAGAATGACAGGAGGACAGCAGGGTGGGGTACAGATGCTGGCATTGTTTAAACTTGTTTACCCCTTTTTAAATTTGTGTGAATGGTTGTGGAATGATCTATTGCAAGTCTAATACAACGGGTGAAAGTCAAGTCTAAGTTGTAATTGTTTAGAAGAAAGGAGTGTTGACATACAGACCTCACTTTCGATTTATGATCATTAATGATATGCTGAAAAGTAGTTCTGCCTTTCTTACCATAGTCTACATTTTGTCTTCAGTTTGATGGAGAGTATATAGGATATAGAATGGATGCTTTATTTTTAAATGCTTTCATGTAAATGCCAGTCCGTAAGTGAAGATACTTCCAGAACCTGAGACAATAAACACTGCTTTATATTACTCAGGTGCTAAAAGGCAATAAATGTAATAAATTTAGATTTAGATGCTAATAGATAGGGAATAGTGATAGTGATAGTGAATAGATACTATGTCTTTAATCTGCATAAGTAGAGCTAGTGGCAGTCATATTGCTGTCTTTATAACTGCACATTTCCTTAGGAATCTGTAAAACTGAGAAGTCCAGACTTGTGTTTTCAAACCATTCTTGTCTTCCTGACACTGAAAGAATGAAAATGAACATTTTGCTCTTTATGTGACAATCTACTTAAATATGATTAAGTTATAACTAAATGTGACTAAATTATAAGCTTTTCAACTTCATCACTGGATTTGGTACAGAAATTGCTGAATCTGTGGCTGGTCCTCAATAAGTCAGGTTGTGTGGCAATGATACTGCTATTAAAATGAAAAGCTTTAAGTTGAGTTTCTGAAGAACTTTTGTTTTAGTACTTTGCAGTATGATGATAATTAAATAGCTGTTGTTAAGACCATGTACAGTAAGGATTCATATAGGAAAAATTTCTAATAAAATGAAAAACTTCAAAGTACATAAGGAGACATATTTCAGTTCCCTAATTAATAGTATACTAGCTGGAAATAGCAGTATGTGATTTAACCAGCCCCAGGCACCTCACAAATGGACATACTAGGATGCTGATAATTCCAGCTAATGCTATTGTGCCAAGGAACTTGGAGTTTTTTTCTTTTCTGCTCTGGAATAAAATGTCATTATAACAGAGCCTTGTCTAACAAGCTCAACACCAACACCACAAACACAGTACAGAGCTGACCAACTGAGAACTGGCAGCAAAATAAATGAAGGACTAAGATATTTTTGCTTATGATTTGTATACGCTTCAATACATAGGATAAAAAATTCAGTTGTTTTAAAAAATAATTGTAGCTGCATGTGAACAAAATCCCCAGTCAAAAGTTTTGTCCATGTTTCTATTAAGCCTTTATTTCCAGCTGTTCCTAATTTCTGCAGAGTTCAAGCCTGTAAAATTCACTTACTCCTGTGAAGTCCAGGAGGAAGAAAGAGTCTTTCTAAGGATTTAAAAGAAAAGATTGCAGCAGTTGACAGAGGATGAAAGGCATCACCTACTCTTCCAGAAAGACTCTTTGTAAAAAACTGAGGCTGTCTTGAACAGTTTGTCTCTTAAAATGGTGAGAGTTGAGTTACAAATTCGAAAGAGAAGTAGCTTTCATAAGCTTTCACTTAATAGTGTGAAACTTTTTTCCTGTTTTCTTTTTTAAAAAAGAAACAGAACTTTCATGCCAAAAGCCATTTCTCCATATGTTAGGAGCCTTTAAATTTATGATAAATCCTTCATTTGAAAATACCGTACACCATTTTACAACCTCATACAAAGTTAAACACAGAGGTAATTTTGCTCCCTCTGGAAATTGAGTCAGTTCTAGTTATATGTATGTTTATATAGATGTATATATCAGCTACATAAGCATATGGTTATAATTGTGCATAGTTCAAGATAGGAAGTGAAGAATTAATTTTTCCCCAATTAAAACTGCCAGGGAACTTTAGTAGGCAGTGTACAATCACCAGAATGGATTGGGGCCAATACTATTTAGTTAAAAAGACACTGCTTGAAAAAGAATTTTCCATCACAAGGAGTGGTCACAGCCTCAGCTTGATGCCTCCTTCAGAGGAGACCCATAACCCTGCCTGGGACTTCTGCTGCTTAAAACTGCAGCATCGGGTCCTCTTGTAACTCCACAGCAATGCTTAGTGGGATCACTGATTGGGAAAGCCTGGGTACCTCTTGTTTCAGCAAACATGCATGCAGGTATAAAAACCAGAGCAAAGCATTCCTTTGTGCATTGCCAGAACAAGCAAGTCAGGAATCTTATTTTTTCTCATCTGATGTTGCAAAGCGTGTGGGAGTAAGGGAACCACATTCATTGCTGTCACCTCGCCTACACTGCAGGCTCTGGCTCCAGGTAACCACACTCAAATAGAAGCTGGCAAATGCACAAAGGGTGGGGGTAAACAGGGAAACAATAGAGGGAAATTATATCCCATGGAGTCCTGCATGTAAGGAATTTGTGTTCCACACGGTTTCCCTTTCTCTTTCCATGGCTTTGTTGTAGAAAGCTGAGATGCAGAAAATTCCTACATAAGCAGCACTTGCTGGTAAATCCGGTAGCATTTTTAAGTGTTGATTTGAAAGAAGATAGTTTCTTCTAAATCATTGTTTGCATGTATGTTTTCTTTGTTTTACAAATGTGACAAGTCAGTCCAATCACTTCAGGTAGTTCCTCCTGCCAGTAGAAACAGTCATTCATGATTGACATCAGCTTCATAGCTTCATAGAAAATGTGATTCATGTGGAGAGAGGGAGAGAAAAAGACAAGAATCAGTAGGATTTCATAGAGAATAGTTGTGTTACACTGGTAACTGACTGAATTTAGGGGGGAGTCCAGAGTGAATTCCAAGACTTTGCAATGCTCCCTGCATTATTTAAAGAGTTGCAGGAAACCTGTATGTCACCCTTTAGATGTGACACATGGAGAAGTTTTGAATATCTGATACAGAGGCATTGAGGAAATCACAGAATATTCTGAGTTTCTGAAGTGACCCACAAGGATCTTTGAAGTCCAGCTCCTGGCCCTGCACAGCAGCATCCCCAGGAGTCACACCATGTGTCCCAGAGCATTGTCCAAATGCTTCTTGAACTCTGTCAGGTTTGGTGCTGTGACCGCTTCCCTGGGGAGCCTGTTCCAGTACCCAACCACCCTCTGGGTGAATAAACCTTTTCTAATATCCAACCTAAACCTCCCTGATGCAGCTTCAGGCCATTCCCTTGGGTCCTATCACAAGTCAGCACAGGAAAGAGATCAGTGCCTGCCCCTCCTCTTCCCCTCATGAGGAAGTTGTAACTGCAGTGAGATCTCCCCTCAGTCTCCTCTCCTCCGGGCTGAACAGACCAAGCGACCTCAGTCATTCCTCCTAAGGCTTCCCCACAAGGCTCTTCACCATCTTTGTCACCCTCCTGTGGGTGCTTTCTAAAATTTTGATCTCTTGTTCACATTGTGGCACCCACGGCTGCCCCCAGCACTGGAGGTGAGGCTGCCCCAGCTCAGAGCAGAGCAGGACAATCCCCTCCCTTGCCCAGCTGCCCATGCTGTGCCTGATTCCCCCAGGACAGGGTTGGCCCTCCTGGCTGCCAGGGCACTGCTGACTGGTGTTCAACTTGCCGTGGACCAGAACCCCCAGGTCCCTTTCCATGGGGCTGCTCTCCAGCCTCTCATTCCCCAGTCTGTACATCGAGGGTTGCTGTGTTCCAGGTGCAGAATCCAGCACTTTCCCTAATTAAGTTCCATACAGTTGGGGATTGCCCCTCTCTGATTTGTCACAGTCTCTCTGCAGGACCTCTCTGCCTTCGAGGGAGTTCAACAGCTCCTCCCAGTTTTGTATCATCTGTGAACTTGCTCAGTGTCCCTTCCAGCCCTGCATCCAAGTCATTAAGATGATTTTGAAGAGCACAGGGCTGAGGATGGGGCCCTGTGGAACCCCACTAGTGACAGGTCACCAGTCTGATGTCGCTCCATTCACTGCAACCCTTTATGCCTGACCCGTGAGCCATTTGTTCACCCATCACATGATGCGTTGTTTGTCCAGAAGGATCCTGTGACAGACAGTACCAAGTCTCTACTGAAATCCAGAAAGGTCACATCAGCTGGCTTCCCTAGGTCAGCTGGGTGGGTTACCTTGCCACACAAGCAAATTAAGTTTGATAAGCAGGACTCTCCTCTCATGAAGCTGTGCTGGCTGTGACCACGGGCTGTGTTGTCCTCCAGATGTTTTTCAATACCTCCCAGGATAATCCTCTCCATAACTTTCCCGGGCACAGAAATGAGACTGACTGGTCTGTACTTTCTGGGGTCCTCTTTTTTGAAAACTGGGACAACATTTTAGCCAGATTCCAGTCAGCTAGGACCTCTCCAGTTTCCCAAGACTGCTCAAAAATCATTGAGAGAGGCCTTGCAATGACATCAGCAGCTCTTTAAATATTCTCAGATGAATCCCATCAGACCCCATAGTCTTTAGGCATCCAGCTAGAACAGCAGTTCCCACACAACTTCAGAGTCGACTGTGAGTTTATATTCTCATAGCCGTGGTCCTCCAGCTCAGGCACTGGGACTCTCCTAGCTTATAACTGGTATTGAAGGGAGAGGTAGTTGTTTCCATTCAGAAATCAGATGTAGATGTTCTAACATTTTAGATGTGTTTGCTTTGCAAGTTACTGAGAAAACACTGTTTATATGAAGAATAGAAATGACAGAATTATAGAGAAAAAAATACCAAAAACATTTAATCAGTCCACATGTTACTAACATCTTTAACAATTGTACTTGCCATAATTTTGGAATGGAAGTTAATGAATTAATTTTTCCACTGAAATATATTTTCTATTTTGAACAGCTTTGTCTATAGATGAGAGTTATAAATTAAGACTATTTAAAATTCTTATAAATATTTTTGTGATGATCATTCCAATGACCTGGAGGATGTAGGGTATTTTTGATAACATGTGACATGTTCACATCTGCTGTAGTAAATGTAGGAAATCTAGTTTCCATATTTAACTAATGTACAAATTATTGTGTAGGCAAAGAAGGGGAAAGTAATTACAGAGGGATTTTTTCAAAGAAGCTATTAGTTCCTAATTGCATTGCTCATTTGAAACCATAAAGGCTTATAATAGTGGGTAACTTACTGAAAGGTAGCTCAGTTAAACCCATTGATTTTATCTGGAGTTCAAAATGTTTGTTTGGGTTTTGGTAACTTAGCAGCCTAAAGTATAGGCAGTATATTCAAATTCTTTTAAGGGTCTGATTTTTTTCAGAATTTTTCATTTTGATGGTAAGTTACTGTGTAAATTTCCCTTGAACAGCATCTCTGAGATTTTATCTGACATCTTTCGTTTTACAGATCCAAATGATTTTTATGCTGATATGTTTTTTTGGACAGCTCAAGAGACAGACCTTTAATCAAATACAAAATATTAATGTATTCAAAGCATTTTGTCTTTTATAAAATATGATCCCAGACAGTCTGGCTTGGAATCAGACAGAGCAGATGGGGTTTTCTGTCGCTCTACTAAATATGACTCTTTCTTTCCAAGTTAGATACAAAAGAAGGTGAAAAGCTGCAGTAGAACTGTATTTTGTAGAGAAATTTACCCCTAGACAGAGGTTTGGCTTTTAAGACTTGAAGTCAAGAGGGCTTTTTTATGCAAAGATTCATAAGTAAGAGGTAAGTTTTGATATGATTAATGCTTTCTTGGTTCCTAGGACATCTTGGGTAATTTTTTAATAAACCTTTCTAAACATTTGTGGAGTGAAAAAATCTAGTAAGGTCTAATTTTGGTCTCTTTTGCTGTTAACGAGACCGATTCTTGACTCTTCAGCCTCCAGGCTTTCTGTTTGAATCCTTCAAAAACCTTTGCAGCCATGATTCATATTAGGTACAAGGACACCCACTCACGAGTCAGAACCAGCCAGAGAATATCCCACCACTAAGGTTGACAGACCAGCCCCACACGTCAGCACAGGAAACCTAATGAACCAGGAATCTGCTCACTACTCCCTGAGCACCAGAGTGAAAGGTGACTTTGAGCAAATGGTTACAAATGGCATGAAGGCCAAATCCAGAAGATTAAAAACAACATAGAAGCAGAAGATGAAAGATTAAGTAGCTGTATAGTTAAGTATGTAAGCTGGAAAATAAAAACAAAAATATAAGTCTTCCCTGTTACTTTGAATGCAGCGTGGTATGAGTTGAAAATACATGGGCCATGTGGTTTTTTGGTGTTTTTATTTGTTCTCTTGTACTTCTTTACCAGTCATTCTAGGGCTTTGATTGTCTTAATTTTTACTTCCACTTTTGCAGGTGAGAAGCAAAGATTTGGTTATGACCGGTCAGGATATGATGTGGAGGAGTCTGATGGCGGGGATGAAGATGAAAATGACAATGAGGACGATGATGAAGACAGCCAGGCTGAGTCAGTGCTATCCACAACGCCCTCAGTGACAGCCAGCCCCCAGCACCACCCGTCTCGCCACGGCCTGCAGGATGCCTCCAGCACCGACGATGACATCCGCCTTCCAGACTGCATCACTGGGGCTCACACGGACTCCATGGATGGTCTCCCAAAAGCGCTGCTCACCAAGATGACTGTCCTTAGCACAGTGCAGTCAGTCAGCAGGACCTCCAGGACACCAGCAGAGTCCACCCTTCAGGAGGCACATGAGGGCAAAGTCCAGGAGAGAGCAGTGGGTCCCTGCAGTGCTGATGCGGCACTGACGGACATCACTCCGGCATCTCCAGGTCGCCAGATGTCTGTGGATTACCCTGATCCAGATACAACCTTGGGTCACTCCTTAATATCAACTGCAGCTCTTACAAAGGTAGGAGTGTCTAAAACCAAGGAGACAGTGGGATTTTAAGTCCTCCTTCTAAAAAGATCTCTTTGGAGATTTTTCGTGTTTCCTTTCTCTTCATTCTTAGAATTCTTGGTGATGAGTCTTTCAGAAGAGTTAAAATTAATCCAAGCACAAATGTGTAGAACCCTAGACACAAGGATGTTGTAGGAACGTTGCTTTTCAAATTCTTTAGTTTCATTGTATTCTTCCTGAAAGGTTTAATTGTAATATGGTCATTTCAGCTAATGTTTGAAGCTGATAGATTGTGTTACAAATCAGAAGGAAATAACAAATATGTGGAATGAACATATGGTGGTGGTTATGAAGTTTTCAGGGGAAGGTGATAGAATTCAGCAATCATTTTACTCTGAAATATGATGATACAATCACTGGTAATTCCAAAGGGAAATTAATCTAGTCCCAAAGTCTTTTGCCTTATAACTAAAAAAAAAAAAAAGGTACAATTGTTTATCTATCCTCCAAAAATGCTTAATAGTAGAATTAGAACAAGCACCAGATGTTCAAGGAAAACTAGGAGATTGTCTTTGCACGATAACAAAAGGAGAGATGAACACAGGACTGAGCACTGAGTTCGCATTGCTCTCAGCTTTTCTCCAAGCTGAAAGAAGATTTTAATCAGAGAAGGATGGATTTTGCCCATGCATGTGTTAGACACATGGCTTTTCAAAGGTCAGTCTGTGTGCGGGTCTGTAGGAGCGTTCAGTAATTTTGACAACTTTGTCTTTAAGACTGTGCCCACGATATCACAGAGGGAAGTGGCAAGTGCTGAGCCTTATTCACTTCAGCAGTGGCTTTAATGGACTGTGATGGGGACAGTACAAGTCACTTACCAGACTGACCCTAAAGATAGCTTTTGGAAGTTTTGAATTCTTGCTACAGACCATGTAGGCATTCAAGCTTCTCAGAGTAATGCTCAGAAAAATGAGATACAAAATAGTTTGATTAAAGGGGTAATCAAAGCACTGCCTTCTCCATGATGAATGCAGTATTTAGAAATATTACATAGAACCATGTAATCATTTAGGTTGGAAAAAATTCTTGAGATCATCAAGTCCAAGCCTAAACCTAACTGCGTGCAGTTACTGAAAAAAAAGAAGCAGAAAATTTTCAAAAGCATAAATAGTAAAAATTTCAATCTCTTTTAAGTACTTAATTGCTTCTTCTTTGAAAATTTACCCTACTAGATTTATTTTTTTTACACAGTTTAAGATAGCAAACTGTTGACATGGAGAAACAGTAAAAATTTTTACTGCATTGTATTGTTTGACACAGGTTCATCCCTGCCTGTAGGAACTGAGTTCATGTGGCAGATGTAAATTGAAGCGAGTTTGTAGTGTGACAGAGAATCAAATGGTCTCTGATCACTTTATATGCCTACCATAAAATGGGTAGGGTCCTAGTAGTTGGAGTTTAGGTTCCAGAAGCACATGTAATTGAGTTTACTCCCTCATAAATAGAACCACTGAAGAGTCAAATATTCATGCAATTAAACATGTTGAATGTTGTTCATTTATATACCTCTAATAATTGTCTACATTAATATATTAAAAAGAAAAAAGTAATGTAAGTAATATGAGGAAGTAATTCCTTTCCAGATTTTCTTTTCCTTTCCCGGACCAAAAGAAGCATCAGTCTTGTGTCTCCAGTGGTTAATCTACAGTCTGTTCCTATTGTGAAAGGCTGTGGATCCCAGTTCATTGCAGTTGAGAAAAGGAGTCAACACTGCTCAGGAAGGCTGTTGTACATTCCTTCAAAAGCATCCATACCAGTTTATCAAGATCTCTTGTGAGGTGTCAGTTCTGAGAAAGATGTTGGCTTCTTTCTCACACCCATCTTCTAATTTAGACTGATCAGCACTGCATAGCCAGTTAAGCGTGTTCTCCCTTTGCCAATACATTTTCTACCAGCAGATTTCAAAAGCATTTCTGTCTGGTTTTGTATTTTTTGTCTGCTCTAGAGAATTTTTGAGAGTTAGGACTGTAAAAACTAAGGTTACACTAGTGTGTGCATGTGTGATGAATGAGAAAATAATTGTGAGATTGCAATTGCACTTTCAGACTATGTGTTTTAGGAGATTCTAGGAAAGGAGTTCCAAGCCTTGGTTGGCAACAGGCTGTAGGAAAAGAAAAGGGAGGACAGAAACAGCATTATAAATCCAAATGTGTGCACCAAAGAAATCACAGTGATCTGAGGCAGCAGTGGAATGTGGGTCCCACATCTCATTCCAGTATCACCAATCACCTCCAGCTCTACAGGAGCTCTGGTTGTCAACCATCTCTTGTCATTGCATACCCTGTCTGCCACATTAGAGGCAGCTATGACAAATGTGCCGTGATGCTGCCTCTGCCTGCTGGAGGCTGTAATGCCTTCATTGTGCATCAAAACCGGTGCATCAAAAATGCCAGCTTATGCTTATTTAACCTTCTTGCCTGGGGTGATTCCCACATAAAACGGTTCTCCAGAGTCTTCTTGCACTTGAAACACGTGCAAAAGATATTCAGCAATGTTTTTGAGCGCTAGTGTTTGAGAGAAATTAGGCAAGAGTAATTAGGAGAGGAAAATGCAATTAGTGGGTGAGGAAGGAGGCAAAAAAAGAAAGAAAGGAAATCAGTTCATTGTTTAAACTGAGCTCTATATACTATGAACCGTTTTGTTGTTGTTCTTTCTTAGATGGGGGCCTGGGAAGCACTCCCAGCTCCCTTGTGTTTTGATGTCACTGAAGGGCAGCAGTGGCTGCCACATTAACACGCCTGTGTTGTTCTCTCCCAGAGCACGCCCTCCATCAGCTCCCCGTCCTCACCAGACCACAGCATGCCGAGCACGGTGCCGTCACCCTACACCGAAATCCCAGAGGAGAAGCCGGCTGCCGAGCCGAGAGCTCCCCAGACTCACCTCTTCAGCCACCTGCCCCTGCACTCGCAGCGCCAAGCCAAGGCTCCCTACGGCATGGTGCCGGTCGGGGGCATCCAGGTGGTCCCTGCTGGCCTGGCCACCTACTCCACCTTTGTTCCCATCCAGGCGGGGCCAGTGCAGCTCACTATCCCAGCTGTAAGCGTGATTCACAGAACTACCAGCGCCCTCGGCGAGACGGGCGGCACGGCCACCGGCACCACCACGAATCCCGTGGGAGTGGCCGAGGTGAACAGCATGGTGCCGTGCATTCCCATCGGCCAGGTGAGCGTGCCGGGCATTCAGGGGCTCAGCACGCCCAACCTGCAGCCTCTACCGCCGCTGGGCATGGAGACAGTGAACATCCTGGGCCTGGCAAACACCAACATCGCCCCGCAGATGCGCCCCCCAGGAATTACCCTCAACGCCGTGGGCCTCCAGGTGCTGGCGGCTGGCGCGGCCCCGCAGGGCACCCCCAGCCCACAGGGACACCTTCCCGGCCTGCAGATCCTGAACATCGCCCTGCCGACCCTCATCCCCTCCGTCAGCCCCGCCGAGGGGCACGCGGCCTCCGAGGCACCCAGCGCAGGCTCCAAAGCCGGCGAGGTCCAGCTGGAGCCAGCTCCTGTCGGCTTCCCCGTGGCCGAGGCTGGCCTGGCCAGCCGGGATGCTTCTCCTGGTGGCCAGCGATACAGTGGGAAGAGCCATCCCGAGCCCACTCCGCTGCCCAACCCCGTTGGTCCAGGGAAAGCTGATCCTGAAAAGACTGACCTCACGAACCCCAGCAAGCCAAAGCGTGACCTCCCTGCCCTCCAGGTGAAGAGGGCTGCCCCGGCAGAGCCCCGCTCCAAGGTGAATCCCAACACGTTAACCAAGTCCCCAGTCCACCGAACTGTGACTCCGGACAGACAGGTACCCAGGCCAGCCGCCCCGCCCCAGAGGCAAAACACGGTGCAGTTTAGCGATGGCAGCAGTGACGATGAGGATAGACTTGTAATAGCAACCTAGCTTTTGTTTTTCATTGTGTTTTTATTTTTAGGGTTTTTTGGGTTTTTTTTATAACACTTGCAGGTTTCTTTGCAAACCTTCCTTTCCTTAAAGCACATTTTTCTGACACAAACCCATTACTAATCTTCGTGCAATCATGAACTCTTGACCAATAATTGTTGTTTCTTGTCAGCTCCAGCCATTTTTGTACATGTTGTATAGACAATTGTGCCTTTTTGGAGTTTTATGTTTAGAAACCTGTACAGATTGTTGAATATATATATATAAAATATATATATATAAAATATGTATATTAAAACCAGGTAGTTGCTTGTGTTTAGTAAGTAAACATCCTATGTCAGATAAATAAAGGATTAAATTATATGTTGCACTGTTAAATGTAAATTTTTATGGCTGTGGGACAAAGTTTCTGTGTACAGATCTAGTATGTAAAACTCCATATTTATTGTATCCATATTAGTCTTGGAAAAGGGTCTGTCCATCTTTCTTGTGTAAGACGGTAGCTTTACACTTCAAAGAGAAATACAGTATCTGTGTTACAAAATATTACAGTAAAATTTTGTTTACTGACTTTACCATTGCTTATGTTGTGCCTTTTTGATGCAGTCCTGTAGCTAGAGAGGTGCTTGACTCGTTCCTTTCAGTGCCCTTCCAGCTGGTTCAGCTTGAAAGGATCTGGTGGTGGTAAAAGCCCCTGTGGTTTCACTTGTCATGAGAGAGAAACTCATCAGCTTTACTTGGACTAAAATTTTCGATTTCAAAACATCTGGCAATTGCAGAGTGGGGAGGGAGTCCCTCAGCTTTCTGTAGAGTGAGCATCCATCCACCTCGTGGTTTTTCCTGAGTAAAATTTGAAGACTTGCCTGAGGGAAAATGGCAAAAGAGTCAAGATGAAATACTTTTTATTTGTAATCTTGAACTATAAAACCACTTTTTACTGACATTAAAATGTTGTTACACAAGAAAGGAATAATTCTTTGTGTGTTAATTGCAAAATCTGCCATACAGTTGATGAAAATACCACTGCTGTAATGAGGATTTGGCATTACTGATTGCCTCTTATGAGACTGCATTTCAGGAGATCTTCATTTACAGGTAGACAAAGCCATTTTCTCCCTAAATACAACTTTGTATTATTCATGCAGGGAAAAAAGAAGGGACTAGAGGTTTTACACATACAGGTAAAGTGCTGTTTTAACAACAAACCTATCATACTGGCATACAAAACATGGATGGACCCCAGAAAACGAAATTTAACACTCCTCTGTTTGCATGTAGTAAAAACAATGTAAAATTATCACTGAATTGCTGAAGCCTTCCAACTATGTCAGGAGACACGTCTGACAAGTTACAGGACTACACATTCCTAGAAGTTTCAAGTTGACTTGGGATTCATGCTGTGATTTTTAAGTAGAGTTGGTTTCCTGCTGTGTCCTTTTATCATATTGTTACAGAAGTTTTTATAATCTTTTTAATAGCCGAATTCTAGTAGGAAACTGGAAAGTGTAAATTAAAAGCATGATCACCTTTATGGAATTAAGAAGGATGAGCACATATAAAACAACTGGAAAAAAAGGTTGGGAAGCAAATCTGGAAAAAAAAAAACCAGGAGTGAATTTGAATGTGAGCTGGGCTGCATTGTTCACAGATTAACTCCTGTATCCATCTCAAGGAAGTAATTCATACCTTGCACTGCTAATATTCAAAAGCAGCACTATCCAGGATCCATTTTTAACTTTACCCTGGCTTTTGTGCAGTACTCACATTGCACTCATTACATTATTCCATTACGGCGTGTTGTAAAACTGTAGGCGATGTTGAATGAGCTTTATTAACTTCCAGAAAGAGCACTTCAGTACCAGAAAGCCATTTCTATTACTCGTCATTATCAGGCAATTGTACTAATCTAGCAATTAGAAACACACACACTAGAAAGGGGAAATTACTCCCGTCTCTGACATGAATGTGCAGAGCCTTGCTGAGGGCCCAAGCACCTGAGCCACCAAGCGCTCTCAACTCACATTGAGCCTAATGAGAGTTAAGAGTCCTCAGGGAGGGCTCCCCACAGTGCCGGACTTCAAATTTGTGAGTGTCTTACGTGCAGCCCCCGTGCCAAGTGTCACTGTGCATTTGTGTGTTCTTTTTGTAAGTGTAGTAGTGGTGTCAACATGTCTTGTACCATTATCATTTATACCTATGTGAATTTACCCCAACTAGCCAAAGCTAGAACCAAAACATTCCTGTGTTACGCGTGCTTTGAGAGCCTGAAGGTTTTTCTAGTACAATCCGGTGATGGTTTGCAGTTAATGAACTCAAGACATTTTGCATTAGTTTTAGCTCCTTTGAAATGGACACCTACCAGCAAACTAGAACTATGATAATTAATTTGAGCTTATTTGTTGAAAGCATGACCAAAAAAAGGTGACAGAATCAGATAGCTTTACAGCAAAATAAAGCTATCTCCAAAATTTTGAATACCATCACAACTTATTACCAATTCCCTGAGTTTTACATGGCAGCAGTGGGTAAGGAATTGCTGCTGCACATGCCCCTAAGTCCTGATTTTACTAAACTCCAGAGATTTACTGTATACACATCTTAAATATTTAGTTGACGAGCAATTTGTGGTGTGCTCATATTCTGCTCAGAATTAATTTCAGGAAGTCTCCAATTAAACAGAAAATTCAACCTGGTGAATCCAGTGATCTACATCTGTCTGTTCTGTTCTAGGTGTTTTGAAGACATGAAGGGCAAGAGATGGAAGCATATCTTGAGGAGTAAGAATGACATGACAACAGATATGTCATAAAGAGGAATGTTGAGACATGTCATTTGGTAAGTCCGTATCAGGACAGTGGGGAGAAAGGACCAAGAGAGTGGTCACTGATTCAGATGTGAGACTCAGAAGATGGGAGTTACTTCTGGGGAAGCAAAGCTGCAGGTTAAGAGATCTGAGGACAAATACTGAATCATCACTTACCCAGGCAAACACATAAACCACATTTGAAGCAGGAGCTCTACTATTAGCAGGTAGTTGCAGATGTATCTAATGTTCACATCAAAGTTGGAGGAAATCACAGTTTTCTAGAAGACTGGGGTCCTGAATATTAAACTGTTTCCCTTCCCCCTAGGATGTTTCCAAATGGATATTCCTTGAGTTACTTCTACAGCTTGTGCAACAAGAGGAAGAAACAAACTAGGAGTGTGACCAGGCCTGAGAGAAGGTTAAACTCTATACTTCTCCTCTGTTAGTGCCTGTAACCAACATCTATAAATATGTCAGCACACGCAGGTGTCCTGCATGAGCACAAGCCTGCGACTTCTTCATTAACAATTACATTTTCATTCTGAATTAATTCCTTTTGTTTTAAATTGCATTGTATCTTTTATTGTCTTGTCCAGAGTCATCAGTGATGGGGAAATCACATTCCCCTTGCCACAAGGATCTTTCTGTTCAAAGCAGTAGCAGACATCTCAGAGACCTGCCAGTGCAAGATTAGTCTGCTCTTCAGATGGTGTGAATTATCACAGCTGAGTTGGAGTAAATAACACTGGGCTGTTTACTCAGGGATCAGTTTTTAACGACTCTGTCAGACACCCTCTGGCAAATCCAGCACAGCTGTTTAAACATTAAAAGGCCAGAACAAGTGCTGCTCCTCAGTGTACCCAGGAACACTCTGGCATCTTCTCACAATCTATTCCCATCAGGAGGGTGCAAGCAGGTGCCAGCTAAAGGCTGGGTACTAATACAGCCAGAGTACAGACATGGCACAGTCAGCTTCTGTGGGATCCATGCAGATGCTTCTCTGTGATCTGCCAAAAGCCCTCACTAGAAAAAGAATTAGTGGCCAGTGCTCTTTCAACTTAGACCTTAGTTGGTATTTCCTTGCAATACGTGGTGTTTGTTGGTGATGTGGGTCCCTGATTTTGGAGGCAGCATGTCCATATAATAACAATAATAATGGGTTTGGAACACGAACTCTATTAAATATGTCTGTGTTTCCTGTCGGGGCTTTAAGAAGCTATAGCATGGCCTACCTGTCACTTCTTAGGTCAAGAACTAAACCAGAGTTCACTAAAACATGTTCAGTGTACCTGCCCTCAGATCTCCTGACCTGTAGCATTACATCCCTAGATGCAACTCCCAACTTCTGGACCACAGCTGAAATAAAGCAAACATTGTAGGTGCAGGTGCTCTGCCCTGCTTTGGTTACTGCTGCTGTACACACCTTTGTCCCTTTCTTTCTCAAGTACAGTAATTTCACGATTATAAGCTGCACCATTTTGACTAAAATTTTGCTCCCAAACTGGAAGTGCGGCTTACATTCAGGAGCGGCTTGTACATGAACAAATTTTGGAAATTTCCCAACCCAGAAGTCTGAGCCAGCAGCAGCCCCGAGCCAAGGCAGCGCTGCCCAGCCCCGGGGGGTGCAGTGGCGGCACCGACCAGGGACGCCCCTCTCCTTCTTCCCGGCAGCAGCGGCCGGGCATGCTGCTCCCCTGCCTCCTGGCAGCACCAGCGAGTGGGGCTGGGGCCACTCCCTGGTGGCTGCCCCGAGCAGGGCCGAGCCAGTAAACCCTGTGATCCCACAATTCTGTTACTATTTGGCAACTTTATGAAAGTTGCACACGGATACTCGCTGCGAACGAAAGTGCGGCTAATAATCCGGTGCGGCTTATATATGGAGGAAAAACTAAACATTGCTGACACCCCGGAAGTGCGGCTTATAATCGGTGCGGCTTGTAATCGTGAAATTACTGTAATTTGCCGAGGTTCAGGCTGCTATAAATTAAACGCTGAGGCTGGAGCAGCCCACAGTTGGTCCATATCAGCCAGTCCCCTGCGAGAAAGTCTGACAGCAGTGTATTGCATACAAATTCAAGTGCCCATCACATGCGTTTCGTTTCAGACAACCTACTGAGCTGAACACAATATGGCCCACCTCAAAGCCAGAGATACACCATGAAGCAGACATATCATGCCTTATGCTTAGCTAAATATTCTGTATGGTTTCTTAACAGATTTATCTCGCCTGAAGTTTACTGATATGTGGTTAAACAATATAAAATTTATTTCTCACTCTATAACTTACTCCAGAAGTCCTCATTTTTTGCAAGATAATCCGCACTAAGCTTTCACAAACACTGTAGTTTAAACCCGTAAAATGCCCTTCAAACGTGTATTTAACTTTGGGACAGTTTAATCAAAACAAAATAAAAAATCCGTGGTTTTAGCATGAGTGACTTGCCAAGAGCCATGGAAACCAAACAATCCACAAGTGAGAGTGCTCACTCAGGATACCTTCAGCTGACTTATCTGATGGGCCACTGCTTCAGTTGCTTTGGAAAGACCCTCTGAGACCAGTATGACCATCTCATAGCAGGGAATCCTTTCCTTCCTTTCCTGGTTTTCCATGCAAGCACAAAGTGTCACCCATCTTAGGTGACTTCTGGCCAGTTTCTAATTGTGATAATTACTACATTATGAATGACTAAAAAACATGGCTAGAATTGTCTCCTCATGTCTTAGGGAAATTTCTGTTCCCTGTAAGGAGTCTCAGCACCTACAGATGTCTTTTTAAATGATACCTAAAACACCAAAGACTTTACACCATTTCTGGCTTATCTCTTTGAGGATAAGACCCCTGTCTTAGGTGTAGACACTGGACTGCTGGTTCTGTTACTGACTTAGGATGAAAACATGCTACTATAAAGTACTTCAAATCGATTATTAAGTAATTTTATATGGAATGTTCATGGGTGGATAAGCATACAGCAACAAGGGTGTAACAGCTTGTAAATCATTGATTTGATGTTCATGTCTGTACATTTCTCCTCTTTATACTGAACAGACTACTCAAAATGTTAGAAGGTGATTGGTGATCTTCAGATATTCCATGAGATCTAAGGAGACCATGCTAGCTGAAAGATGGCAAGGCTTTACATTCCTATGGTTCAGTCATGGAAACAAAACTTAGAGTTCTAAGATGAGTCAATTAGCTAGGCATGCTTAGTTTTCTTTGGTAATTGTAGGCTTGTTTTCCCCAATAAGGTCAAATGTTAAGGCTTGTTTGGTTTTTGTGGCCGTGCTCTTTAGCGTATTTGAAATCCATTACCATGTGTGAGGCATTTGTGCTGGAAATGGGCCAGCTGAAGGCTGTTTGTAAAGTCAAATGCCCCCAGCATTTCCTCTTTTTGTTGAGTTTAGGCAGTTACAACATCCCTTTGGGCTTCAGAAGTTCCATTTGCAGGTCATTCAGGTCTAAGGTGTTTTGGTCTTGGTGCTTAAATACCATAGGGTTGGATTCCTCCTCCTGAGAAAGAGAGCACATGACACAGGTGACAGTTCCATCTGTGTAATGAATAATAAGCCCTCCATTAAAATCACTGACCTCTAAGAGCCATTTGCCACCCCATTATTTCCTGCACTTCCAGGTATGGAAGTGAGTTCAGATCCCACCTGTTGGCACAGGACTCATCCCCATTGCAGCCCCACTTCCATGAGGGGCTTTTCACAGAGTGCCTGTGGAAGGCAAGAGGGATCCCTGGATGTGAACACACAGGGTCACAGCGTGGAGGGAGCATCCCCAAGAACGTCCAGCCACCTCCCAGGAGCACAAGGACAAGGTGCACCAGTAGGGATTTTGCTCAGTGCTGGGCCTTGTGCAGGAGCAGATTTTGAAAAAAAAATTTGTCATCATTGCAGGGCTGTTGGAATAGCTGACCTTTAAAAGGTCCGTTCCAACTCAAACATGATTCTATGAACAGGACCTACCCAGACCTGAAACACTTGAGTGGAAAGCCATCATCTTGAGACTTAACCCTTCCCATCCCTTATGATCAAGGCAAATCAAGCAAACATGAAGGATTAAAAGGCATCTTTCAACAGAAATTTTTGACTAATCAGAAGGAATTTTGACAAGAAGGCAAAATTCCCTGTCTGAACAGAAAATTATTACATCCCCTGATTCCACTAATGCTCAAATATTCCCCAGCCTGAGCAGCTGCCCTTCTGGCACCCAGCTGTCCTGCACAGGATCTAACAAGGTATTATCCTTCAGGAGCACTGTGTCCAGAGTGATCATACTCTGTACAACCAGTCACAAGGGCTTCATCCTGAGCACGTGAGCATGAGGAGGAGGAGATGGTGCTGCCCATTTCTTCTACGCTCAGCTACCGACACTGCAGTGGTAGCAGTCTCTGCCACCAAGAGGTGCCAGGGAAGATGCAGGCACCATCCTCTAGTGCAGCACCAGCTCCTTCCTCTATCAGCCAGGGACTACACAGAAAGGGAGGTGATGTCCCTCAGGTCTCCGGGTGAAAGGGCACCTCCATTAGTTACACCTGCTTCCCAGGAGGCTCCTCCAAGCTCCTGCACTCTGGCCAGGCCAGCTTCAGGCACTTGCTGGCAGAAACAAGGCCAGGAGAGAAGAAAGAGGGAGAGATAAACCGAGGTGCAAGACAGAGCAAGCCAGGGAGAGCGTGGCGTTGTAAGCAGGCTGTTGGGCTGTTTGGGCACTGGAAGGCAGCTCTTGTACTTCAGATCTGTTACGCAGTGTTAGGTGTGTCCCTGGTTTGCAAAAACAGTCTAGGTGCCAGAACAGAAGCAAATGTTGTAATGGTGCCTCTTTGCAAAACAGAAATCACATTTTCATCTGGACACCAGACAGTTTTGCTCCACCAAAAAATCAAGTGGGTGGTTCAGAAACCATTTTTGACACTTCGAGATTGAAATTGTGTTTCTTTTTTTATTCCCATACCTATAATAACCTGTGACGCTTTTCTTATTTACAGTGTTTCAGAGCAAGAGCTCACTGAGCTAATGCTGATTAATTCTGCTGGACTGGGCAACTGGCTCCCCTGTGGATATCCTGTTTTCCTGTGAATCATCACTCCTTCTTGAGATATCCTCCAACTCAGATCAAAGGTCCCAAATGTATTAGATATGAAGACATCAGACAGCTCGAACAGATCAGAAAAGACACACACAAAGAAATATATCCCAGCTTCTCCCTCCTGTCCTGCTGAAAACTGGCACAGTGAACACAGTCCTAAGCACTTGTCATAAAAAGTAGAAAGACAAAAAGAAGAAAAACTGAGAGACTTTGGGAAGGTAGTTTACCCAGAAACTTCTGCAAATTACCCTTTCTAGGTATTTGCACTTTTGTACTCACTTAGTTCTTCCCTTGCAGTTGGGAACTCCTCAGGCTAGAGATCCTCACCTGATGGAAAATGACATCTGTGAGCTTCAGTAAGACCTGCACCAACTCCATCAGCAGAGAACTTGGGACTATCCCTTTAAGCACTGAGCCTTGCCTACAAACACAAAAATTAAAGGAACATGAACACCTATGGTCTGGTTTTTTCAAGTTTATGTAGTCTGCTGTGTCCTCCATGGTTTTACTCAATTTTCCATATAGCTACAAGAACAACTGAAAGGGTCCTGTACCAGTGAAATGCCAAAACCTGAGGTCATGAGGTCAAACTAGATTATCTTAATAGTCCCTTCTCCCCTTGCAATCTTCACACACAGGTTTTATCTGATAAAGGAGTTGAAGTCTTTATTTCAGCAACGTTTGATCTAGAAGATTATACAAAAAATTAGTCTTTTAAGCTTCTGCGCTTTTATTAAAACAGAATTTTAAACTCTCCTTTTAATGGATGCCTTTTAATCCTAATGTTTAAGTGTAAGAGCCATGCTTGATCTAAGACGACAGACAATGTGTTTGGATAGTCAGAAGGCCATTTTTATGGGAGTGTGTGAACAAAGCATTGTGTTTTTTCAACAAGCTGTTCCTCCAATCAGTGGAAAGAGCTGACTGAGTCTTTAGCTGTCCTTAAGCTCATAGCAAAGGAAGATAGGATGTGCTGCTCTTACATCTTAGAGTGGACTGTGCCAGACATTTTTTCAGTCTTGGACTTCTAACTCTCCTTGTATCCTTCTTCACTTGGAGGGGGAAAAAACCCTTTTAACCTTATGCACTGTGAATACTCACTTTAGGGCAGTGGGGAAAAGAATATCCAGCAGGAATACACTCTACAAACACTCAGCAAAATCATTAGAGCTGCATAATCTTAATCAATGAGGTCTTGGCAAAATAAAGGGTGGTGGTTTCTATCCAGACTGTACTTTGTCCAAGTCCCTGGGTGGGGTTCAGCTGTTTATGTTTTCTTTGAGTAAAAATTTCCTCAAGGTCTGGTGCTGAGTTGTTCTTTGCCTCCAAAAAAAACCCCAGTGTGGGAGTATCAGCATATGGCAGGGCTGGGGATAGGCATGTGAACTAAGCCCAGAGTTTGCCCCTGGCTGCAGCTCAGGCAGCCATCAGGGCAACTGCAACCACCCAAAGGAGGTGGGACTGAGTTTGAAGGAATGAGGGCAAATGACATAAAAGAGAGTAACCTTCTGCATAGAGAGAGAAACCTCACTGCCCATTCCTGGAGACAAATGGGTAATCTTTTTTATTTTCAGTATCAGTGGAATTTCTCTTGTTTTTGTGACCTTCCCTCGCTTTAATTGGACCCGTGTATGCAATACACATGTACTTAGAAATGCACTGGAAATAGTGACAGATAACATCCTTTTCCAACATTTAAAAGACAAGGGAGGCAATTATTGGTATGTCCAATCTGGAAAGCAGTAGGAATACCACATCATATGCTTGAAACTTTGCTAAGCATGTAGGACATTAAACTAGATCTTTCACGTCCCCCAGATTCCTCCCTGCCAGTTCATCCAGGGCAATGATGAGGGAGTTGGTGACTGCTGGCTCTTTACCCAGTGCTACCTTGTTCCTCAGATTCCTACCTCCTCCCGCTAGGGACCATTTACTGAGCACACCTTGTGTTCTGCGTGTGCACAGTAATGCAATTTTGTCAGGCCCATCAAATCATACAATGCCTTGGGTCGGAAGGGACCTTAAAAGTCATCTCATTCCAACCCCTCCTGCCATGTGCCCCCCTGACCAGACAGTAAAGCTGTCAGAATAATGATGATGCCAAACCATCACTTCCCAGGGGGGAAGTGGAGCTGGGGGTTGTGTGTGTCTCACAGCAATTATCTTGTGACTTTCTGGCACAGCATAAGAAGGAGAGCTGTCTGAGAACGGGTTGGAATTTGATGCTTTGGAAGATAATGTGAAATACTTTTCAAATATTTGTTTGGGCCAGAAAATTTAGACAGAGAAGACAAAGCCTGGTCTCAGCATTGTCACAAGCAGTCTCCCGCTGCCTTCGGGAAGGCCAGGATTTCTGCTCATGGATTTTTAAGGCTGGCACAGAGACAGTATCTTACAACAGAGCGTGGTCATTTCTGGTACCGTGGGGATTGGTGTTTAATGACACTGGAAAGTGATTTTTTTTTTTACATTTTTTTTTAACCTGGCATTGCTCCTTCGGGCAAATTAAAGTCTGATACATTCACATTTCTATGTGTCATTAACCCAGACACCTACTGCAGGGCCTAAAGCTTGCGGCTGCTGGAGAGATTAAATCCTACTAATGCGCTTTTCCTAACACACAGAGGGAATCTGGAGTCTCTCCTTTTGAAGCTGACTTGCTATTTTGACTAATTGCTTCTGGTAACAGTTAATAGCATTTTGCAAAGGCACTTCATCTGCTGACAGCAGATTGATGCAAGAAAGGGACACAGTTCACATTTCCAAAGGGAGCATTGGGAAATCCATTACCAGCTTCATTAATCTGTTAATAATAAAATTAAAGTACAAATAAAATGTGACAAATTGAGTTCTGTTGTGAAAGTCACTTTAACAGGAGGCTCTGAATAAAGGTCAAAACAGACTCTGATTTCTGCTGTGTTCTAATAGTAGAATCAGAGGAGAGCATTGTTGAAACACTGTAATTAATCTGGCAATACTATAATTGTCCCCAAATGATACAGAGTTTGAGGAGTGATTTTTTTCCTTTTTCCTTGAGAACATTTACAAAACCTAGAACATGAAGTTCTGTCACACAATATTTAAGTGCTAATCCAATTTCACAGAAAGCTTTCAACAATGTAGGGATGGTAGATAGGCTTACCCTCACTGCCTGTCTTCTTGTGGCTGCTACATCAGTTAAAACTCAAGTTTACCCAGCACAAGGGCAAAAGAGAAAAGCAAAGCCCTGCAGGTGTAGATCTTCTAACAGCTGTCAAAGAAATGATCCTGACATTGGAAACAGGCTTCACCAGAGTCAATAAGCCAGATCAGACATCCCTTTTCCAGCAAGGATGGCATTGGCTTGCCAACTTTGTTTAAAATTAAAATGGTTTTACTTTTAGAGTTATCCCCCAAACCTATTGGTACCCCCTGCATCAGCCTTCCTAGCCACCTTCTAGGTTAGGAGAATGTCTTAATCTAGACTCTACTCTTAAATAATCCTCCTGCTAGAATCTTCAGCTAATACTGCTAATACTGCAGAAAAAAGCCTGCTAAGAATGAGACAGATTCCAGTCTCTCCAAGGCACAGTGTGAATGGGTCCTGTACAAAAATACACAATTTATCAAATTCCTTCTTATTACTATTGAGTAATTGCCCCAAAAGCAGTCAGCCACAGAGCATAATCTGGAGACACAGCTGCAGTGAATGGAGGGTTTCCTGTAGCCTGGCAAAGCAGCCTCTGCTGGGAGCACCTGAACCAAAGGCATGCTATTAAAGAGCCCAGCCAGGCAAGCAAATACATAAACATGTTAATGTGAAGTGTTTGAGGAGAATGGCTCATTAAGTCAAGCAGAATAAGAATACAGAAAATGAATAGCTCTATTTTAAAAACCAGCAGGAGGAAAAGGAGAAAGTTGTCCTTTTGTTTTATGCAAGCCAAAAGGAGTCTGTAGAGCCTCCTCTTCTCCAGTCATTTCAGGGATAATCCAGATACTGAAGAGACCAGATTTCCAATTTGAGAAGCACCATATGGAATCAGCTGTGTCAGGAAAGGTGCAAGGGGAGGGGGAGGATAAAGAATAAGCGAAGGAGAGCACCATTGTTACCTGGTCTCATAGAAGATGTGAACAGCATGGTGAGGAATTGCCCCACAGTTGATGGGTTGAGGGTCTGGGTAAGGCAAGATGTGTGAAGCCAATGCCTGTCAATGTGAAAACATTCATAGATTGGAAATGGTATTTAAACTGGGCTTAGCAGACAGAAATTTGTGTGGGTTGTGAGGGAAGCTCTTAAGCAGAGAGGCAGACTACGGAAGGGAGGGAGGGCAGCAAGAAAGCTGCTGGTCTGGATGGATGAATTTTTCATTAGCACAGTGGTGTCTCAGAGGAAGGAGCAGGACAGAGGCTCACATGAGCAGATTTTTCTGCCACAATGTGTAGCTAGAATTATTCTTATGCTCAGACTGACTTCAGCTGCATGGTTTACACTCAGTCTCACATTTAATATCTATTTATGATTAAACATCATGTCAGAACTCTAATTCTTCTGATAGTGATTTGAGCACTAGAAGTGGAGCTATCTGGTTCAGTTTGGGTTCACACAGAGCTAAGTTGTCTGTACATGGGGAAAGATTTTGGGAAAAGCAATGATGGGCAGGCCCAGGATTGCAGCTGCTTTGGGATGTGGAAGTAACCTGATTTTAATTTCATTGTCAAGGACTCTCTCCAGCTAAGAGACTCCTATTTGCTACCTCTTTGTTCCCATTTGCCATCAATTTTCCTATACTTTTGAAGTGGATCTTTCTCACACGATGTTTGTATAAGGTGAGGAACACAAGCTCTGGTTTCTCTCTTTCTACCTGCTTTTCTCTCTTCTGTCCAGCAGAAATTTATGCATTCTTGACCTAGTGTGAGCCTGAGGGATATGGCCACAAAAAGAACATCCCCAGGTCTGTTTGATACCCACCAAATTCCTAAGTCTTCCTCAAAGCCTTTGCTAGGCACATCTGCTGCACCACAAGGAAGGGAGCCTTGTATTGCTGTTGGTTATGTATGGGATCCTACAGCTGCCTGCTGTAAAAGCAATCATGCCCCAGGCTTTTCTTTCTGTATAATATATGTTTCTTTCATAATTGCTTTCCTTTTTTCCTTTCCCAAGAGCTCTGCCTTGTAAAAAATTAGAGAGAACAACCTTATGAAGAGAATTAATATCAAATACGGAAGACCTAATGCCTGAATGCCCAAACACAGCGCCAGAAGTCCAGTCAGTACAGTATAACTCTGGGATCAGCATTTTTTCTAAGTCATTCCAATTCTGTAATTTAAGTCCTCAAAGGCACAATTATTATGGCAAAAACATGGCCTTGATGGACAAGCGCTAGAGCCTTAGCTGAGGCAAACATTTACATGTCTATCTGTTGTGCCAGGGTCATCTGTAGGAACAAGCATCATAAAATTTCCCATACAGTCTAAATGGCTGCTGTCTCTCCTTCAAGAGGCTCTTTTTAAGCTCTCCAAGGCTTCTCACACTAAAATAAAATGGTAGGTAATATTAAACAAATCAGCTTTTAGCAACAAAATGGTAGCCTTCTCATAGAACAGTAGAGAGAAGTATAAGTGGTGGTAGCTTGGAAAACCAAGCTGTTAAATCTCAAACAAGGGTGTTTGGTTTGGTTTAGGCTTTAGTTTGGTTGTTTGGTGTTTTTTTGGTTTGGTTTGGTTTGGTTTGGGCTTTTTTTTGGTTTTTGGGTTGGTTTTTTTTGGGGAGGGGGGTGTGGGGGGGAGGAAAAAGTATTCCATCTGGCAAAGAATAAAGAAGCATCAAAGACCATCTAAAAGCATCTAAAGCTAGAAACTTAAGTGAGATGTGAGTTGTTACAAAGATAGAAGGTAAATGAGGATACGTAGCCAATATGAGAAGAGCTTAATATGGGATTTTCCCCATTCCTTTTAGTCTGATGTCAATACTTGGATAACTTTCTCCATGGTTCAATCACAACTTCTGAACTTGACACAGAATTTATGGAATGAGCCTCTTTGGTTCCAATTAAACAAAAGATAGAGCAGAGAGTCCTAATGCTCCCCAAGGCTATAAAATTTATAGATATATGAATTTATGGGAATGGAGTTTGCTTTTAAGATCCCAGTGTCTGGCTGGTTGCCTGGTGTGAGGGAAGGACTAATCTACCTGCAAGGATATGTGCTGGACACTGAGCCATGCCTGCACTCAGTGTCACCAATATCCTCAGCTGAGGGCTGGACCCAACTGAGTATTTTCAAAGTATTTTCTAGGGGAGAGTTTCTATCCTAAAGTCCAAGCCTGAAACCTGCCATGATTTATGTGCTTGACCCACTGCAAGCAGTCAAAATCGACTGGGGGAATGGTTACCACATCAATCACCACCATAAAGTCGGGTATATACTAAGTCTGAGGGGCAACTCACTGCTACTAAACTAAAATTCTGCGAAGTTGAGTGAGTGTTTGAAGTTTCAGGCCCAGAAGGTTCAGAACAATACTGAGATAATACTGTGCTGTTTCCCAATGCCTGGGCACCGTGATCTCTTGATCAGTTTAAGAACATACATTATATCTTGATTGTGGAGGCATGAGGAAAGACCTGTAATCATTAAAAATACTGATAACTGCTGGAGGGGTTTCCTCTTCATTCTGGAAGGGAGCATCTCCCAGGCTTGGCAGGAGCCCTGGTCAAGTTCCCCAGGCAGCAACACCAAGCTCTCAGCTGGGGCATGGGGACAGTTCTGCAAGGAAGGGAGTGCCAGTGGCAGGCAGAGCTCTGAAATGCCTGTGTCCTTGTGCTTGGAAGAAAGAAGCTGTCATCAGCCAGGAGTGTAGCCAGAGGATGAGAGGAAAGGTAGGACTGTGTGGGTCAAGAGCCAGGGGATCAGCAATGTTGGACATTTCAGAGCAGAGGAAATAAAGCCCTCACATGTTCGGGGAGCAGGACTTTATGAATTGTCTCCAGTCTGCAAGCAAGTTCCCATCAGGGAATACAGAGGTGTGTATTTATCTGTAGGTTTCTGCCTCAGCTGTCTCCCTCTAAGGAGATGGAAAGCCAGTAAGGCCACCAGGTTAGCAGGTGCTTTGGCAGCCCAGCCAGCAGGAAACGCACAGCTGGGATACAGCTATCAAGTCTGCATCAGGACCATGAGACTCCCACTAGAGGGATTGTCTTTCCCCCTCCCTCCCCTCTCCTCCTACACTTGCCAGTTTTAATTTCATTTTAGCTGTAAGAGTCTCTTTGCTCCTGACATTTCCTCATGTCTTCCCTAAGTAAACCAATGTTTATGACATTAAATATATTCACTGTGCATTGGTATTAAGGAATTGCTTTTAAAAGATAATTTTCCCCTTTCTGTTATTACTCCTTTTTTTCCACTGCTATTTTTCTTGGTGAGTTATACGTGGAAGAAATTACTGCTATTTTGTCTTGAGGTTTCCCTGAGGAATCTTGTCAAAATGAACAGTCCTTCTACTAAGCTTTCCTATACAGATTGAGCAGAAATAAAATGAAATAATTAAATGGCTCCTGAAAGAATCCAGTGCCTAAAACCCTGGGGGAAAATAATGGTTCCATCTACACCATTGTGAAAGCCTTTACTGAAGCGCCGTGTTGATGATCTGCAGAGGGTCTTACAGCATTCTCCCCACCACCAGCAGCTCCGAGTGCTCTCCAGGCGTGCAGTTAAGTGACGTGACTAAAAAGTGTCACCTGTTTGTTCTCACAGCCTCCCCCCACTGGGAGAAACCTGTGTGGTTGAGAACCTTGTTTTGGAAGTATATTACTGTTTGAGTCATAATTTTATTCTTGTTTTTAGTATACTTGTTATCTTCTGTATCCATTAAAGAAGTTTAGTGGCACTCAGGGAATGAGTGTGTCTCCTGGCTGCCTGTTCTACTGAGTGCTTTGTTCTTCAGTAGGAGATTGAGGAAAAAAATGAGTACTAAGAAAGTTTTTCTCAAGTTAAAAATAAGAGGCTGAATTTTACACCAGTGATACACTTAATTTGTGCCTACAAATTGGCATGATGCATAATGTCTTGGCTTGTTTTGCTATGTAAAAATATCCTGCATCCATGCAAAGTTATGGTTGCCACAGCCCCAAGCATGGTTGTGGCATGAAAACCCTAAAGTCCCTTTGTCTTTTTTTACAAAGCATGTGAGGTTTCCTCAACTTTGGAATTTGCCCTTCTAGTTGGATCAAACAGTCCAAAGCTGTTTAGTTTTCTGGCTCATGTGTTCCCCCTGCTACTTCTCAGAGAGTGAGAATTAATGGGTTCAGTCCTGAAAGACACTGATCTTTCTGGCACCAGTTCAGCAAACCACTTATGCAAGGGTTTAAATTTTAACTGCCCAGAAGCTGCTGAGGTTAATGGTACTGTACCAGGGGCTGAGGTGGGATCATCTTCCCTGACCCTGCAGCCTGACCTGCTGACATCCCTCTGGCTCCCACGCTGCCATAACTTGAGGGTGACCTCAGCACATGTTTGTTTATCCTGGAATTAAATGGGTATGTGGGGACTTTACTGGATCCGCCTTACACTACCCAGCCCTTAAGTTCCGATATCCAGAGAGCAGTCACAAGGGGACAGCAGATGGGGTGGGATTGGCTCCAAATTTTGTCCAGTGACAGCAGCTACCCTGGTCATGAACTCCTTCAGGCACCCCAAACATGGGCAACCTCTGGGGGAGCACCCTCGTTCTCACTGTCTCACTACATTCTGCTAGGGATTTTTGCATTCCAAAGAGTTTCATGGTACAAGAAAGTGGTGTTGGCACTCGGGTTTGGGTACCCAGGTTTCTGGGGACCTGGATCTCAGTGCTTTCCTGCAGTGCTGTGTTGTAATGGTGAAGGGAGAGGCCATCATATCAAGCAATACCTGTACATGAGTAGGGGCTCTCACAGGTTCTTTGTTCCTTATAGAAACAACAACAACAAAATTCATCTCAGGCATGATCACTCACAAAACTTATGAACCTGCAGAGGCAGCCAAAATTGACCCATCCTTTTTTTCTTGAGAGGGGAAGGGGAAACAATCTCCACTGGTCCCAATTATTCTGTTCGCTAGAAAAAATATTTCCGTGTAATGACCTCAGTAGGGAGTAATCAGCTCCTTTTGTGTATTAAATTAAACCTCTGGGGGGACATTAGACCCTGTAATTCGTATTTCTCAGATGCAATTTAAGTCTTTCATCAAAAAACCTCATAATAACTGAGCACTGCCATACCCAGTGGATTCATTTTCATGTGGAGGATGAAAATAGCCAACAACATGTTAACAAATTCTATGGGGAGACCAATTGTAATGATATAAATAATCTAACATGGGCATGAATTTGAAAATATGCTTTTTTATGGATCACTGAAAACAAAAAGGCTGTTTTAAACACTTTCTTTATATTAAGATAGAGGTGGGGAAAGCCTCCCTTGCCTGCTCATTAAGAATGAACAGTTTCCAAAGATCAGAGGCCCAAAAATGATGCATCTCTTTATCTTACTCAGAAAAAATTCCATGTGCCAGGAAGACTGCTTGCATAAGTTGTTATCACTTCTGCTGCATTAAATTACTGAGGAAAGGACAGGTTTGCAAGAGTAACAACTTTCACTTAGGGATAACTGCAGAGAACATTGCTTCCTGTGCAAAGAACTGATCCCAGATCAAACATCATGTTTTCAGGAGCATATGTATAATTTCCAAGATTTGGGCTCTTTTCTGACAATTGCCTGTGAGTACAGGACAGCCCCAAGCCTCAAAATGCTTTGTCCACCTGCATCCTGTGAGAGCACTGCTATGAGAGAAAACATCAGCACAAACGGGCCTTAGACACAATTTAACCCTTGGAGTGCGTGGGCGTTTTCTGATGGGAAAAGCAGCATTCCTCCCCTTCCAGCTGGACACTTTATCTAACACCATAGCTTATGACAGCACACTGATGGATGCACGTCTCTGTGGCAGTTCACCTCCTGAGGAGAAGCAGAGCCCTTGGTAGGACTCTCAGCCACACTCAGAGCTCAGGGCAAGGGGGATTTCTGTGTAGCAAATGCAAAGCTGGAGGATGATAGCCCAGGTCAAGGAGAGGGAGGATGTGGCTGGATGTAAAAAGGGGTGGCTGGAAGAAGAGAATACAAATTACAGTAATTTCACGAATACAAACCACAGCAATTTGACAAAAATTTTGGTGGAAACCCGGAAATGCGGCTAATACTCGGGGGCAGCTAATATGTGAATAATTTTCTGACATTTACAACCCCAGACGTGCCAGCCAGAGTGCCGAGCCAAGGACCTGCCAGTAAAAGCCGGCATGTCGCGATTGTTACAAAGTGTTACTCTGTTGCCCTGGCTCCCTGCAGGCAGCACGGGGCGGGGGGGGGGGTGCAGGGAGACAGGTAGGAGAGCTCTCTCCTTCCCTCCTCTGCCGCAGCCCAGGGGAGACACGGGGGAACCCCGTGCCGCCATTGCCGTGGCTCGGGGAGGAGGGAGGGGGGGCTCTGCCCCCACCCTCCGCCGCCGTGGTGGAAGCAGGGGGTGCTCCATGCCCGGCTGGCACCGCGGCGGGAGCGGGGCCGGGGCGAGCGAACCCAGAGGCGGCGGCCAACCCCGAGTGGCAGCGCCGGGCTGGGCCACCTGGCCCCGTCAGCAGCCCCGAGCGGGCCGAGCCTGCACAGCCTTAGTTGAGCCAGTAAACCCCGCCATGCCGCGGTTCTGTTAGTATTTGGCAACTTTGTTGCACACAGGTCCTCGCTGCGAACGACAGAGTGACTTATATTCAGGTGCGGCTTATTTATGGACAAAGAGCGAAGTATTTTCCAACACCCAGAGATGCGGCTTATACTCAGTGCGGCTTGTATTCGTGAATTTACTGTAGTTATCAAATAAACAGATACATTTGCAGTTCAAGTGACACTGAAACATCTAGAAGTCTCAGAGAAAAGTAATGGTTTCATCAGTATATTAGGAGCTTTGCTTTAAGTAATTTTTATTATGATTTTAAGCATAAAGCCTGTTTTAGCAATGTTCAGCATCTGTTGTTGAAACATCTTTCATTGGAACCCTTGGTTTCTGCACATCTCTAGGTATTTACTGCTATTAAAATAATATATTAAAAGATGTTTATCAGCCCCATCCAAAACATATTTTTCTGGCATACAAATGTTTTAGTCTATTTTTGTATTTAATCATCTATAAATAAGCAAACTAAGATAGAGTCAAATAGTACACATGCAAGCCATGTGTACATCAGGTACTAATTTTCAGCATATAATCAATTTGTAACAAATAAAAAAAAAATGAGCAGAATAAACTTCCTAAGCCTTGTTTAGTTCATTGGGCTGAGGCAGATTAGAGTTACAGTGGCCTATGAAAAGCAGAACAGGAGGTCAGGCCTACTTATGTCTTCTTCTTGATGAATTTGTGAAGGATAGAGTTTGCAAAGAGATGTGGTGGGTAAATGTTGCCACTGCACTGGAAAAATCGCCTGGAGTGGACATACCTGTAGAGGGTGGGCTCAGCCTACAGGTACAGTTTATCCTGCTAGAAAAGGCAAAAAACCCCAAAACTTGTGCCCCTTTTCAGAGATGGGCCAGGCTGAGGAGACCTAACACATACTGTCACAGCCCAAGTTATATGGTTAACCCTTTGAAGAGACACCATGATCATCACCATCATCAGTCAGTACTAAACTCTTTATGTCTTGCAAGGTAGTAAATTAAATTGCTTATTTTAGCAAATCCTGTCAAATCACTTTATCCCTGGAAAGCTGGCTGGAAAACCACATAGGAGCTGTAAACATGTCTAGGCATGTCTACAGCCATGGGAGAAGCCAGCTCCCATTCACTCAGGCCAGGCCATCTGAAACCATAGAAAAGACTGAGACCAAGTTCTTATTTTTGTCATTGCAAGGGCTATTAGCCATTTCCTTCTGCTCTCTTTTTCTATCTGTGGATACTTTAATATTGAGTTTGTATGGCTCAGATTATTCAGAGCTCATCAACAGCTCATTCCTGCTGTAATTCCCACCACCAGCCCACTCTGGGAGAGCACCAAAAAATGACACCAAGGACCAAGAAAGAGGCAAACTGCCGGAGAAAAAGGCCAATGTGTTATATGGGAACTCCTTTGTAAGCAAGGATATTAAAAGGATACAAATCGATTCATAATGAATTCAGGAGGCTCTCTCTACATATTTTAGCTGCCTGGTATTATCTCATTGAAGAGACACTCCAGGCTCTCTAATACAAGTTGTTACACCAGCAAAGCACTCCAGCATTGATTTTTCTCTTACAGAGGATTATGAATCAGTGTGATTTAAGCAACTCTACTCCTGAGAGTAATGACCAGCCCCTGAAAGTTTAGCCAAGCACAGGAACCTTCTGGACAGAGGAAGTTTTGTACCAGTGCTTTCAATTACATTTGAAGACATGGATTGCCCATTAATATCTAACCTCTAATTATGTCTTTCAGAGGTGGCTTCATTGAAAAACAGTTATATTGTGAAGATGTGTGCAGAAACGTAAATGAAAGCAATTTTTTTAAACTGTGCAACACTTTCTCTAGAATGAGCAGATCTGATTTTACCAGCAGGCCAGAGCGGGGGTCTCTCCTGCACCATCAGTCATGTCCTGAAGGCTTGTGAACCTAGTATAGAAGTTGTGGTTATGAGCTGTGAGTGTCTAAGCTAAAATGCAAGTAACTGCTGCCCTGGCTTGCATCTGAAGGCACTGAAAGGATGTAATCACACAGTGTAGCTGTGAGATGCAAGAGCTGCTGCAGGCTCCTCTCCACCTGCATGCACATCCTATGGTTTTCCTATCAGCAGGAAATTGAGCTGAAGTTGCTCCAAGGCATCCAGCACCTGCCTGTTGTGCAATACTTCTTACTTAGGCAAGAGGGGGAACAAACCCTCCCTGCACAGATCCCCGAGAGCAAAAACACAAACCGTAGCTATGGAGTGAGTGTTTGGCGCTGGAATCGTGAACAAATTTTCTTGGCCTTGCACTTCCCACTGTGGCAATCAGCAGCTGTTTGCTGTTTGCGGTGGCTGCCAAGCACAGCCCATGTTGGAGAGCAAAGGGCCAGGCAGGGCCCTCCTGGTGCTGGTAGAGTTTTTAGTTCTCTCTCCAGGATCTTACCACTTGCCCCAAGCTGAGAGAACCGTGAGTTTCTTTGCTGTTTATCATTTATCTCCTCTTTCCATTAAACCCCTCCCAGTCTCTGAGCTGTCCAGATGTGCTGATATCATCCAGGGCCTTGCATAACTTTCCTCTTGGGGAAGAAAAAAAAAAAATGCTGCAGTAGCAGTTCCTATGGAAATTTATTATTTCAATAAGATCCTCTGAACTACATGAAATCAAACTAACAGCTGTTCAGAGACCAGTTGTTTCCCCTGAATTCGCTGAATTTCTGGGTGAGCAAGGACTTACAGGATATAAATTTGAACATTTCTAAAACCAAAGCTCAGAAAACAGAATTTAGCATTCAAGACCCTGTTTTCTTTTCCCTTTGGACAGGAGAGAAAAGATCACTGGTTTATTGCTGTGTTACTAATGGCACCAAACACCTTTAGATGTAGCATAAGAAAATCTCTTGTGTTAGATTTAGGGCCAAATTGCAGGGGTACACCAGAATTTGCATTAGGAAACCACACACACGTATTCTCTTCCATCTTCCTGTACAGCATCTGCAGACTTTCTACTTCTGACTTACACCAGCACAAGAGAATGGGAAACTGATCTCTGTAGGGCAGGAAGGACTGTGGGGTGATGACAGGAATCTGTAAAACCTTGCATGTTTAGGAGACAGGGATGTAAGGATCCTCCATGACACAAACTAAGGATCATAAACCAGAATGAAAATTACCTAAAGGATGTATTTTCTTCACACCAAATACAAGTGAGCCACAGCAACTGGCTGTGAGATGCTGTGAACAAGAAAGTTCATCCATTTTCTGAAAACTAGGTAACTCAGTAGAATAGGAATCCACATTCAAGAGCACCACCTCTGGCTCAGGAAGTCTTTTGTGACTTATGGGAGTGTCCCACATTACTTCCTCCTTGATTCTCCTACTCCTTCCTCGGAATCTACCTTGGACTGATGTTGGTGGCTTTTGGTCTGGCACAGCACAGGTGTCCATGTATGATGAAAGGGATTGTGGCAGCCTGATATCCTTCCCATAACAAGGCATGCAGAGTACACAAGGGATTTGAAGGGGATGCAGTGTAGCACCTGTGCCCTGGAGGAGGGTGACCAAGGTGAGACAACTCCTAGGAGAAGGAATTGACCCAAAATCTTATATATTTTTTTGGTTCTCCAGCCACTGGTCAACACAAACTCTCCAGGATCCCACTGAAGACCCTTGTGGCAGCTCAGCTGTTCTTGGGTTTTGACTTCAAAGACTTGCCAGCATTTCAGTGGTTTGGATTTGTTGGGATTTTTTTTTAAATACAAATAGTGCTCAGAGTTATATTCACCATGCTTACTTTAACAATTTGGTGCAGAGTCTGTAGAAGTTTCTGGTTTTTTCCATACACACGTGGTCCCTAAGAATCAGACTATTTATGCTACTGCTTGGAAAAAGCAAAAAGCATCCTGTCTTAGGACCTTTTTATGAAGATTTTTCCATAATGTACTTCGTTTTGTTTTTCAATTAAACATGTCACTGGACATGGTGACAGGTGTGAAAAGGCTGCTTCATTTATCTTGTACATTCAAATGGAATTTATTTCCCTACATATCCCACATGATTAAGCCCAAAACCTTGGTTTTACAGCAGGTCTGCAGTATGATGCCTATAGATCTATGCCATCATCCTTCACAGGTGTTCAAAGGAGTGTGCGAACTAGCTACTTCCTTTGTTCTCATGGAAAGTAAGTGTAAACTGTTCAGAAACTGTGACCCTGGCAGAGTTTTATTTGTAGAAGTGAACAAACTTGCTGGGCTGTGTGGGGAAATATCCATGCCTTTTCAAGTCTGGCGGTGGTGTCCTTGTGCAGGGGTATGGGATGAGCTACTGAGATAACTCTGTTCCTCTCTGATCCCTTGGGTGGATGTCCCTGTATTGGGTTGGATCAGGCATTGCCATCCTCCTCTACATTCGGCTCTTGCAGCATTGGACACTGACAACAGCTGCTGTCCTGAGCTTTTCAACTCCCTTACTGTGCATTCCCTCTTCAAAAAACTCTCCCTGGAAGAGAAGAGGAGAAAGCTGAGAGTCCCCAGAATGTTGCCTTTTCTTGTCCAGAGCCAAGGAAACACTTGTATATTTTGCCACCTAGTAGTCAGCCTATCATGAACTCACTCAGTTTTGTACAAGGTGATCATGAGTGATGAGAGAAAAATTTTCTAATTCCAGCATACTTAAGTCATCTTTCTTGAAAGGAAATCATGAGTATATACATAACTTTAAAGGCAATGTTAATTCCCAAGGACCTCAGATACCTATAAGCCTTGCAGGGCACCTCACAATTTTCCAAGCAGTGCCTGCATTTCCTCTACACACGAGTTTGAAGATGAACAGCAGACGTGTATTGACCTGTCTGCCTAAAGACCTAAACCCAGAAGAATAACTATGGACCAATTATTCCTCTCCTGCACCAGTGTGAAATGCTTTTAAAGAGCCACTTGTGATCCTCGTATTTCAGCCACTGATGGCAGAGGAAGCCAAGAAGACAGCAGGACATGGCTGGAGACAGAGTGTCTTATCCATCTTAAGGAAAAAACACAGCATGCACCCATCCTCTGGCTAAATCTGCCTGAACCTCCCTATGGAGCTGCCGTTGCTTCTTTCAGAGCCTCAAAACAATGTGAACTGAATCTGGGCCTGTAAAAGACATTGTCACACAGCTCTGAGTGACCACATGTGCAGTGGCTTTAAGAGGTTCTGCATCTCCCCCACATTCCAGGTCCTTAAAATATTTCCTCTCAGCTATGTGACCAGAGCTGCAGCCCTCTCCTCCCAGAGCTCTCTCCAGCTTTCTTCTTTTCCTCCCTTTGTCATCCACACCACAGCTATATCTTGCCTCATTTACCAGCTGTAATTTTCTTTTCTTTCCCACAGGCTTATTTTCTTCCTCTTTTAGAACCTTTCATAACCCTTTGGGCCTGCCAGTTGCAATGAGGGACAAAGAGGTTAAAAGGCAAAAGAAGTCAGAGATATTCCTTTTTGTTTATCATAAAAACCAGACTTTGGGTTTAGTCTTGAAAAACTTTCAAATTGGAAATCTAACATGCTTGTCCAGCAGCACTCCTAAATAAGCACAGCCACAGGTACAGTCCAGTGGGAGGAAGCAGCTAGAGCTGCCATCTAATTACCCAGCCCACTAGGAAAGCTGTGGCAAGCTCCTAAAACATGTCCAAGGAGAAAAACAACAAAACGATATCTGGTGGGGTTGGGAGTTGACAGAGGCAGGGAAGGAATAGGTTATTTCAGGAGGATTAAAAGGTCAAAGGACTCAGAGTGGAGAAGCCAGACCAAATCCACCCAAAGCTGTTAGTATGGGATCATCTGAAAAACAAATCCAGGGGCTAATCCCTCAGCCTTCTCAGGAGAGCAGTGCATGTCAAAGATGTACCCCCTCCTCCAGCTAGGCATGTCCTGCTTCTGGCTGAACTCATGAGATGACCCTTCTCAGATGTCCATCCATCTGTGACAGCACCTCACCCTTGATCCCAGGTTTGCTCACTCCTTACATGCAAGCAAAAGGAAACCTGTAGGGACAAGTAGAAAGCCCAAGGGTGAATTCTTTGTCCCTACAACAAATACAGGCACTGTCACTCCACTCAAAAGGATGGTTTATCAGGGAAGAAAATAGCAAGCCTTCCAAGGCAGGTCCTGTCTTCCTAATTAAGAATTTGTTCTGCTTCCTAACTGCATAATGCATTTTGAAGAGTTGTGTGACCACCCCAAGGCTGTGAACCTCCCTGGTGGATGTCCCTCACTTCAAAGATGTAAAGAGAAATACCAAGAACCACTCACTCTACACCCTAACAAATTCAGTGCTGCTTTTCAATTTCTATCCTTAATACTGCCCTCACACAAAATATTGTCCTTAATAATGTCCTCATAGTCAACTATAGTTCTACAACCTCCATTACATCCTTTGTGCCACAGGTGTCTCTATTAGCAGTTCCTGCCAAACACACCACACTCTTCACACTGCTCAGGCTACCAGAATAGGCTGCAGAGCAGAAAAGAAATAGGCACTTGCTCCTGCTGGTGACCCGTGAGCCTGCCCACTTCATTTTTCTCTTCTAACACTTCAGACTGAAGGATACGAACTTGGTTATATTTCCTTATAGACATAAATTCTCTAGAAGACACAGGTTTTCAGCATCCTCAAAGTAAAACAACTGGTGGTTTTCATTGGGATGAAGCTTTGAGAGAGGCTGTCTCAGGTCTGGATGAAGCCTGAATTGCAGACATGCCTATCGCTGTGGAGGGATTCTTCCAGTTCTGAGTGTCCCTGTCTGAGAGAGAGGAGACTGCTTTGCCGCCTGTGCCGCTCCCGGAGGGCACGGATGTGTGATGCGGCTTTAGGCGTCTCCCGCTGTGCAAAGCCCGGCCCGAGGCTGCTGCTCCCGGTTCCTGGCACCAGGCGGCAGATCCAGGCACCACCTAGAGGCACTCGGGTTGTAGTAAGGCAGGAGAGCTAAGCGCGGCCAGCTCCGGCTCTTTTCCGCAACAATGACCATGTCGTACGACGCCTATCACTAAAGCTAAGAGCCCCAGCATTCCCATTTTCCTGTTCCTTATTTTATCAAAACAAGTTGATTTGTTTGAACAATAAATGCAAGCCTGGAAGCCCTCAGGGAGAGAAAGTTGTGGGCAAAAGTTCTGGGAGGGGAAATTCAGCCCACAGTAAAAAGAATCCTGTGGGACAGTTTAATTGACTATGTCATAATCTAGGCAAGATGTGCTCAGTTTACCAGCAACTTGTTTTAGGCACTTTTTTGGTGAAAGTCTTAGCCTCAATTTTTAGCTGTTAAACAAAAGCAGATTTCAGTAATTGCTTGTTGTGGTCATCCACAGAACCCCAGCTTTTTAGTCTTGAATAGCTAAGCAGCCAATCCAAACCAGAACTATTGGAGGCAAATCTATTTCTCTTTTCTCCTGTGAAGTCACTTCCTTCGGGAATTGATACCAAGTTGTGGTATTGATTCTCTGCACTGAACCACCTGACCTCCTCTCCTTGCATTCAGAGTACCTTTCCAGAACCTGGTGAACTAGGGCCTTCAGAAAACAGATTCATACATCTTAAGTTCCTACCACCTTCTAATTTGCTTCTTTCCAGAATGTTCTTTTTTCTTTTTTTTCTTTTTTTTCTTTTTTTTTGGCAACCTCTTTTTCGACTATAAACCTGTTGCTGGCCCCTCCCAAATAGGAACTTTAAAAATAATTGCTAGGTCTACAAAGGCAGTGGTGGTTTTGTTTGTTTTATGCCACAGGGTATGTGTCATGAAGTTTATTGCATCACTGAAGGTCGTTATTATAATGAAGTTACCTCTCCATAATAGGAACTGGAGACAAACCCTGGAACTATTTGCGCTTCCAAGTTGCTATTTTCCTACATGTGGTCTCCCTGACCAGTGAGATACTTTCTAAGAATTGTCAATGGCCACTTTTAAGATCCAGAACAACATCCTGTCTAATATTTCTAACATCATCAGACATGCAAAAAACATCACAAAACCCTTGTGGTGAGAGAATCACACCTCTGACAGATCTAAATGGAAAGAAGGAAAGCATTTCCTGAAGCCCATTAGACTAAGATATAAGCTCCAAAAAAAGGAGAAATGTCCTCTGCTCAATTAAGCTCCTTAGCTTTGGGTTTTTTTATAACAGGGGCACAATCCACAAGAGGTAAGTGGTCTCGTCAGGGTGACCAAATGCACCTTTGAGCTCAGAAACATGAATTTCCTTTTTCAGTATTCTTAAGAATGCAATACCTCAAGAGATGTTTGAAATCCTTCTGTCACATGCACTTTGTCCTGTACTAGCACCCCATGAAAGGACATACATCTGACTCTGATGCTGCAGACACCTGAGCATGAACTTAAAGACAATCTTAAAGCCAGTGGAGCTGGTCATGCAGTTGACACTGCTGAGCACAGTTTACCTGCTCAAATGAGCACTGCAGCAGGGACCTTGCAATTCCAGCAGCTATGTGGATCTTCCGTTGGAAGTGTCTCTCTTGAGTGGCCCTCCATGAAAGTGTGTTTCTTTCTTTTGCCCTGTTTTAAGGTTTGACTCCCTAATTTTTCTGTCCTTCATACCACTTTCATGGTCTATGTTGCTCTGGGACTAACTCAAATGTTAATGTTATATTGCAGAGAGGATGCAGCTCTTTGTAATTCCTTCATTGCTTTGCTGTATTTCTCATGCCATGGGCCAATGTGTTTGCTTCATGACTCTGGGCTGTCAAATAACCTTTGAGAAAACCA
Organism: Catharus ustulatus; assembly: GCF_009819885.2. Classification (NCBI taxonomy): domain Eukaryota; kingdom Metazoa; phylum Chordata; class Aves; order Passeriformes; family Turdidae; genus Catharus; species Catharus ustulatus. The sequence goes on along the minus strand of NC_046221.1, from coordinate 68,120,065 downwards.
TGCCCTTGCTGATAAGACTAAAGAAACGAAAAATGGAAAAAAAAAAGGGGCTTTGGCAGAGTAGTTTCTATTGCATGCACTAATCAGTGCCTCCTTTTGCTACAGTGTACTTTGCTACAAGGAAATGCCTGGCAGGTTGGCTATTTCAAGGCAGCAATTCACCTGCTGCAATTGTTCTTCAGGAGGAGGATGAGGAGACAGAGATCCAGTTCCCTGGACCTGCGAATTGGTCTCTTCTGGGAAGGTCTCCCACTGCAGCCAGGCAAGTTCCTAGCGCTCCTGGCTGCAGCTTTTGACATGGGCAGTGCTGACCCCACTTGCTGATTTCCCAGCATTTCTCACATCACAAAGCCACTAGCAAGGTCCAGGAACTAGCCCCTTTACTGCAACTGAGCTTTCACCCATGTATGTTCTGTACAGCACACATGGCAGTGGTGGCACGGACACAGCAAACAAGGTCTTGGATGAAGACAGAAACACAAAGAAACACAGAATGTTTGGGGTTTAAAGGAACCTTTAATACCATCCACTTCCCTGCCACTTCCAGGTCTGGGCCATCTGCCATTTCTCCAGGCAACCTGTTCCAATGCCTCACCACCCTTACCATAAATAACTTCTTCCTTACGTCCAATCTAATTTTACCCTTGCAGTATATAATTGCTGCCCCTTGTCTTGTCACTGCAGGATCTATGGTGTCCTGTCACTTCATTAAAAGCCTCTCTCCATCTTTCTTACAAGCCTCCATTATATACTGAAAACACTTGATAAGGTTTTTCCCAGAGATGCAAATACGATTGTTTCCAGAAAAAGTCTCTCTTTTCTACGACTGTTGGAAATCCCACCTTCTCATTGCAAGGAATATCTTACACAATTCCAAGCAAACTTCATGGAAAACAGGATGTTATTTCATTCAAGTGTCAAAACTGAATGAATAATATTAAATGAAAGAGTGGAAAAATTGTGAATACTAATGGCAGCAAAGGGTAGGTGCCCTCAGTGCCCTGTTTCTTCCTATTCTTATAACAAGAGTAAGTGGATGGAAATGAAACACATATCTGCTAATGAACATGGCGTAATTTCTTGAGAAAAGGGAAGTGGGAATTTCTTTTTTGCTTGATCTTAAACTACTTTCCTGTCAAGGTAGTGGGTTTTGAGAGGATCACTTTGCCTTGATGCTTTTGATTTCCCATTTGCCAGGGGAAACAAGGAAACTGCAAAGAAACAGACAAAGATTTGAGCTGTGTCACATGGCCGAATTCAAAAAGGGAAACTCTTTGAATCATCAAAAGAAGAAAGGGGTTTATATCTCCTTTCCATTGTACAAAATAACATATTTTCAAATTTACTGCCAGCTCCAATTCTTCTGGGAAAAGAGACAGTTCTGCTAACTAGTGGTGAAGCAAAATTAAAAAACATGGTGTCAGGATCAAAATTCTTGAGAAAGGAGGCCTTTCTCTTCTTCGTATTTGGCCTGGATATCTTCCCAATTAAGTTTCATCATCCTAGAGAAAAGTGTGATTTAAAAACCCTTTTAAAAACTAAGAATACTATTATATGGATAGCTAATCACTGAAATGTGTTGAAAGCCCAATGCTAAACTTCATTGCAGTCAGGTTTGAACCCTCCTTACTATTCTGCCCTCCTAAAACAAAAATGAAACTGCTTTCACTCTATTTCAGATAGTGTGAAACCAGCTTAGCTTTTCAGAAATATGTTTTTCACTTGAAAAAGGAACTATATCTGCAAGAATTTGAAGAAAGCTGAGCTGTTCTGTCAGCTGATGGTTTGACCTACATTGTGTGATATATACAGTTCCTATTTTCAAAAGATTTATCCTAGACCCATTGGAAGAAGCTGGTTGTTCCTGTTGAAATTGAAACCAATTCTATGGTTTTACATCATAATCCTGTTAGGAAAGGTGGAATATTTTTGTCTTTAATAAGAAGAAGACTTTATTAAAAACTGTGAAGAGATGGCAAATGTTGGGGGGAATTGGAACTAGGAAGCAATACTTAAGGTTAGCATGCAGTTAATTGGAACAGGATTATCAAAGGACGTTGCATATATAGCAATGATAGCAATGGCAGAAAAGTCTTCACCATCCACAAACTTTGCCAGCACAGACTGGCGTTTGCTCTGCAGCATGCTACACCATCAGAGTAAAGTCCCAGGGGATACCCCTCCTAAAGAGGTTTTCTCCATTTCAGCTGAATGCCTACAACTACAATGCCAAGTGCCTAGAGAAAACTGAGGAAACTGCAGTGCCTTTTTTTGACATAGCAAGTAAACCTGCCTGAAACAGTAAGAACAGAGAGGTCTGACTGCAGGCACCAAGAGTTACTGGGAGCACCAGCTCAGGGTCTGACAAGAAGTCAAAATGGAAATGACTGGTGAAAAATTCATAACAGAGACATGCCTCAAGGACACATAGCAAAAGCATCCAGAAATGCTGGCCTCATTCCTATAAGCTATTTGTCATATATGTCAAATATCAACACAGAGCCCTGCCAGTCATCTCAGTTTTTTAGTTGCTCACGGGAAAATGGAGATATTCATGGCCCCTTGCCTTGCTGTGGTGCCTCATCCCCAACATTTCCCAGGCACTCGGTGGTGTGCTGGGGCAGTGCCGATGCCGCAGGTGGCATGCACACTGCAGAACAGGCTCGCTCTTGCAACTAAAGGCTGGGGGTGGAGCCTGTAAGGTGATCATAGCTCCGTGCTGGGGCATCATCTATCCTCAAGCTGCTATTCCTGTTTTCTTGGCCTTGACAAGTCACAAAATCTTCTTGTCAGTGTCACCAATGAGTAATTGCCATAACAAACCCTAGATCTGTGTGGTCCATATTTTGCCTCAGACATAAATATTTTAATGTGTATATGTCCCAAGTAAAAGAAGAGGTGTTCCTCTTATTGTCCCTTTATAAATAAGAAAAGGAGAGTTTCTGATTTTTTTTTTTGTTTGTTTGTTTGATAACTGTAGTTAGTCCAGAATTTCTCTCTTCCGTCAGATTTTGGTGTAATTTGTTAGAGCTGAGACCGGGTGCAAGAAACAGTTGGAGCATGTTTAGTACAATGTTTCCTCACAAAGTCGCCTTCTCCTGGGAGAAACAAGGGCAGATGAAGACTAGGAAATGCAGCTGGAGAGAGATGATCAACACTTTATCTATATGCAAAATATACTTTGGTCAAAAAGAGGAAGACAAGTATATACCCAAATGGACAAGTAGATTCTTAGAAGCACTGGCTTGTAATGAGGCTACTTTCCTGTCCATCTTCCAGGCATTCACAGAAGTGTAGTGCTAAGGGGTTTGGGAACAAAGCAAGTACCTTGAACAGGAGAAAAACAAACCCACACCCAATGCTCAGGCCACATCTAATTCCATGGTGTTTCCTAGCCCATAGTCATTTCTCTCAGAAAGAAAAGACTGGAACCGGCAAGCCCACTCATTGAACCCCAGGCTCAAAACAGAAGGGGCAAAGCAGTCGCAAAGGGGCTACATGTTCCAAAGAAATGTGTTGTAAAGAAAGTTCAACACCTTTCTTAGAACAATGCAGTTTTCTAATTACCTTCATTTCAGCAAGACTTTTATGCACTCAGGAAAGGGTAGAGCCAGACAGCTCTCAGAAATCTACTGGTTTGAGTCTTTGGAGACTCATTCAAAGGTGGAGCAGGGCACATGACAGGTGGAAAAATTAGGCATCAAAGTGAGTTATATTAATTCAAAGAAGCATCTTGCAGGAAGACCTCACAAGCACTTTTTCTGAGCAAAGCAACATAAAATCCAATTTTATGAGGGACAAATCAAAACAGAAAAAAAAGTAAGTTTACATAAACAAACCTCTATGTACTAGAAAGGCTGACAATGTAGCGGGCATGATAGAGGACATGGGTTTGAGGAACTCAATTCATTTCTCCACTCCTGCAGCAATTTCTGAGGGGACCCTGGACAAATCATTAACTTGGATTCATCCCCAGCTATCTCCAGACATTAAGAAGAGGATGGTGCCTAAATTTAGGACAGTCAGCACCTTATGCCCTTTTCCCTACCCCAGAGGGCAATTCAAACATCTTGTAACCAAGATGTTAATCTAATTTAGAAACCGTATCTGCTGTCTGATGGCACAAGTACTGTCCTCCATGCTTCAACTCTCAGCTCTGGACACTGAGACAGCATCATTGATTTTTTAACATGTCATGTCAAAAAATGTTTTTTGATAAGATGATGGGAAAGTGACTGTTATTAAAGAACATGAAACTCTGAAATGCCCTAGCGATAGGAACAAGGTATCAGTTAGAGCAACTGCTCTTAGTGATTTTCTTCAGAAGATTTTCTGTTTGGAAGCACTGGGCTTGAGTTCCTTGCAAGCCAGACTTGCCAAGAAGTAAGTAAACAAACCTGATAAAGCACATTTTCCACTAACTGTTATTTGCAAATAAATGTTCTGTCATATGCTGCTGTATTCACAGAAGAGGTTGTATATGAAACTAGATCTGGTTTTCTACAAGTGATGCTTTCTGTTTCATATTTTCTTTTTCTTTGCTAAAGCCTTCTGTTGCAGTCCTTGCACTAATCTCTTGTATTTATTGATGTTAATATTTACACAGTTAAACTCTTACTTGCACAACTCATTCTTAAGAGGCTGATTATTAATACATGTAACCTTTTACCATCTTTTCACACTTCTAGAAAAAATAGTTCATGCTGTTTGTATTTTGAACTTGAGTGACAATATGGAGCTGAAGACATGCAGATATATTTCTTTTTTCCCAAAGCAAACTCAAGAGTCTAAGCATAGCTATGAGAATATATCACAGTCCTGTGGGAACAACCCAGCATTCTATGTCTGACATGGCTGACAGTGGATGTGTCTGCAAGAGACCAGGCATAAGACAGAGAGCTCCTTCTCTAGAATACTTCCCAATCTAAAATTTTCTGGGCCAGAAGTAAGGTCTTTGCCTTTTAACTTCTACTTATGTTGACACGAATTGGGTTAATTAAAAAATTTAATCCAACCTAAGCGCCACAGAACAAATTACTTGTGATGCCAAAGGGGTATGGATTGAATTCCTCTGGGGCTTCTGTGCAAGATTCCTGAGCTACCACAGCAGAAATGATCACGCACCTGAGCCACCCTGGCTCCTCACAGGACACACCCTCAGCAGTACCAGGCACCTCTGTCACCTTCACAGGGCCTAGGTGGGAGGGCTCAGGTCACCTGTCCATATTCCACCCACAGAGCACAACCTTTTGCCTTGCTCCTGGTATTCTGTTTGCTGCTTCTGCACGAGAGCAGATGCAGAGTAAAAGATGGAAACAGGAACTGCTATGGCTTGCTGGGATAGGGGACAGTCAAGTGCCTCCAGTGGTTCACTTCAGTGGGAAGTGGACACTCACTCTCTCACAATGTCACAAGGGAAATGGACAGCTGAAGTAAGGGAGAAGTTCCTGTTAACTCTCACCTAAAAGTTACTTGGATTCTTTATTCCCTGGCTATTTAAACCTTTCCCTTTTCCCACCTGATGTTTCCCTCATTTTAAAGATGACTTTACTTCCAATGAAATATTTTCCCGTTGCTTACAGTTCTTTGTTGTGGAAATTATAAGTGGGAGGAAGGTTTCACAACAGGTTTCATCCTCTGAAACCTGAATCTCTGCAAACCATCTTACTTGTTTTTCTGGCAATAACAATTTTAGCCCTGGGAGAAACTGTGAACCTTGCTCAGTAAAGTTGGTTTTCTCATCTATTTCAGCTCTAAGCAGAGTTTGATTTTTGTATTTTAAATGGTGTCTGGACACATGGTGTCAGGACGTGCATGGTCTGGAAGAGCTTTTAGACAGAGGCTTTCCTGCATCAAGGATCATATAGCTGCAACTTTCTTGCCTATTAGTTTAAATGCAATTTTGTATGTGGAGTGAATTTTGGAAAGAAAATTATCATTGGTGATATTAGACAGGATCCGTTTGGGTCACTTGTTGCAAACAGGTAGGGCTGAGGTTGCTGGATCAGTGGCTGTCCTTATTCCTCTCCTCAGCACTGTAAGAACTCCACAAGTGTATTGTGAGACAGGCACAATAACGTCCTTTGCTAAACCTCACTAACTGGAGATCGGGAGAAATGAAGAAAGTTGGTTTGCAAGAAACTAGACTTCTGCCCAAGGACTCTTACAGATGTAAGGAGAATTAAATACATTATAGGCTGGGTGATGACAGATGAGAATAAGGTAATTTCTAAGAGCTCAATTATGGAATCCTAGAATGGTTTTGGTTCGAAGAGACCTTTAAGATCATTCAGTTCCAAGCCCCCTTCCACTAGACCACATTGTTCAAAGCCCCATCCAACCTGGCCTTGAACACTTCCAAATACTGGGCATTCACAGCTTCCCTGGGTAATCTATTTCAGTGCCTTACCATCCTCACAGTTAAGAATTTCTTCCTATTTGAAACCCAACCTCCTTTCAGTGTACAGTCATTCCCCCTTGTTGGATCACTACATGCCCTTGTAAAAAGTCCCTCTCTAGCTTTCTAGCTGCCCTCAAGGTATTGAAAGGGCTGTTCTAAGGTCTTCTGGAACCTTCTCCTCTCCAGGCTGAAGAACTCTCTCAGCCTGTCTTCACAGAAGAGGTGCTCCAGCCCTCTGAGCATTTTCATGGCCTCCTCTGTATTTGCTCCAACAGGTCCATGTCCTTCCTGTGGTGGGGATCCCAGAGCTGAGTGCAGCACTGCAGGTGAGCTCTCACCAGAGCAGAGTAGAGGGGCAGAATCACCTCCCCTTGACCATCTGCCCACACTGCTTTGGATACAGCCCAGAATATGGCTAAATTCAGGGGCTGGAAGCGTATATTGCCAGCTCATATGAAGCTTCTTATGAACCAGTGCCCCCAGTAACAGAATCACAGAATCACAGAAAATGCTGAGAATATGGGAAGAGACCCCTTGGGATGATCAAGTCCAACTCCTAGCCCTGCACAGGACATTCCAAGAGTGACACCATGTGTCCCAGAGCATTGTCCAATGCTTCTTGAACTCTCTCAGGCTTGGTGTTGTGCCCACTGCCCTGGGGAGCCTATTCCAGCGGCCAACCACCCTCTGAGTGAAAAAAAAAACCCAAGTCCTTCTCCTCAGTGCTGCTCTCAATCCATTAATCTCTCAGTATTTGGGTTTGGGATTGCCATGATCCCCCATGCAGGATTTTGTGCTTGGCACTTCTGAACTACATGAGGTTTGCAAGGACCCACCTCCCAAGCCTGTCCAGGTCCCTCTGGATGGCATAGTTAGCTCTTTGACATGCATGTTATGTAAAAAATTTGCATCTTGTATAAAAAGAGGCACAGGCAGATGGGATGGTCCCTAAGAGGAAAGAAAGGTGCAAGAGGGGCAGTGAGGGAAGTAGAAGGACATGTTATACAACTTTCACTTAACTAAGAATAGTGTTTTAAATCTGCAGAAAACAGCATGTTGCTCCCCTTGTTCCCTAGACAGAAAGGCACGGTTCTACAATCTCCTTTTATTGTTTTGCTGATAAGCAGGCATTTCACAGTTCTGACACTAAACAAAATGTCCTTTAGAACAGTTGGTGCCATGGCCTTTTCCAGCTGGAAAGTTACAGCCACAGCCTGGCTGGCCAGCTGAGATTTTGCCCCGTAACACAATGTCTCAGAGGCTGCTGCCCAAGGTGCTCCGGCTAGAAAGGGACAAAACCTGCTGCAGGAGCAGCCAGCTTCAGCTCCTGCTTCCACCCTTGTCCACACAGGCAGAAGTGCAAATATGATGCAAACTTCCCAGCTCTTGGGGTGATCTGGCTTGGCATGCACCGGGATGACTCGTGGAGCACTTGACTTTGTGTTTCCATCTTGCAAACACTGACTGCTAGCCAAAGTTTAGTCCTCTTCAGCGGATTTTATAAGGCCCCTATTGTGACCTCTATTATTAGACTCGTCCTTAAACAGCTTTAAAGTGAGCAAATTTTCCTTCTTTGATTCCCAAAGAGTATTTCTGCATGGCACAAATATGATTCCAGTACCTCTCAGTGTCCAAGCAAAGGTCAGGATTACCCCTTCCTGGGGAAACCCATCTCCTGGGCTGGCAATCCCGGCAGCAGGCTACTGGAAACAAACTGAACATAAGTTTGTTTTTGCATTACTCAAGCAACAGGAATAGCTTGATTCTGGTTAGTCTCAAGATCTGAAAGTGGAGCTATCAAAAATCGCTGAATCAGAGGAAATGGATCTCTGACAACAATAATATTTGTGAATTCTTATGAAAAATTGCTGAAGATGTTTTTGTTAAAAAAAGAAAGTAGAAAAGAACACCACCTTCAGAAGTGCCTGCGATATGTTTGTGCCTTGTTACTCAGAGGAAACATGCATGCTGTTTTTGTCAGCTAACAAAATACTTTCTAACAAGGCATTCTGACAAAGCTGAAAATATCTTACACCAATGTGAGTCATTTTGGCTCCAAGTGCTCATCTTAGAAAAAGGAATCTCAGGGAAAAAAATCTAAATAAGCACAGGCATGAAAGACAGTCTTTAAGTGACAGGCCTGGAAAGGCTATGCATATTTGTACTCAATACAGAATGATTGCTATCTTTCTATCTTTCAACCCACACAAATGCTTTTTTTTTTTTTAATGCCAAGTCAAAAAAAAAGTCACCTAGTTTCTTTACTAACTTTAGGACACTGATAAAGTTCATTACTTCAGAGGGCTGTGATTTCTTTTTGTATGTAGCTGTGTGACCTCTGCTGGCAGATTCTTATCATGACTGCAGCAATTCACACACATATGTACGGATACATTGGCATTCCAGTAAGTCCTGCCCTACATACACAAGGAGAAATAATACACAATGTATTAGATATAGACGATATAATTCCTGCTCTGGAAAATCAACTCCCACGTTGGAAAGGTGTGAAAAAATAAATAAATTGTATAACCCAGCTTTCTCCACTCATGAATGTTTCACAGAGCAGTTTTTAGAACACCTTTGATAAATAGTTATGACCATCTCAGGATGGGGCTGCTGGTGTGTTTATTCAGCATAATGGTCTAAATGTTCATTATTGCTTGGAAAGCCCCTACACTTCATCCTGTTAGAAGCAGGGAGGTAATACTGAGGAAAGGATTAGTCTCCACTTGCATTCCTTTCTTGTACTCCTTCTCATACCATCTGCTAACAGCCATTGTGGCAGAGAGGATACCAGCTAAATGGATCTTTTAATTCTGACTCAGCACGGCTGCAGACAGTCTGTCCGCTATGATACAGCAGCACAGTATAATTTGATACTTTAAAAAACTGCCCATTCACCTGCCAGACCACAATGCGACTCGCACTTAACAGTCCCGCTCTTTGTGATATCCAAGGTCATTTCTATTATTACAGCACAGTGCACGGAAATACCACAAATACCAAGAGAGACTTATCTATTTATCATAGGTGAAACTGGCACGCTTTGCAGAACGACGGCTCCACAGCGGATCACAGGCACTTTGAGTTCACTTAAGTTTACAGTCAGGGGCTGGCTCCCTCAGTTGGGAGCTCAGAGGATTCCAGGTATGTCTATATCTGCGATATAGGCACTGCTGCAGCCACTCCTTCAGTGTCCAGCTTCCACACTGACTCTGCTCCTTGAGAGAACGCTGAAAACACAAACATGCCAGAAAAAAGACCTTGCCAGAATTAGCGGTGAGAGCCTAAGGCAAAGGGTAGACACAGATCTTCCCTCCTTCCTCCTTACCTGTCTTTACACACCTGCTCACACCTAAAACACACTGTGGGTTTAGCACTTTGCCTTACCATGGCAGAAAAGGGAGATTATACCCCCAATGCTCCACCAAACCCAAACCTCTCGAGACCCCAGAGCCCACCCGGCAGGGTCTGAGGGGACCAAGGCAGGGCCCAGCACGGTCAGGCATCCATCACCCCACATAAGGGACCCCCGTGTCCCACTTCTGGGCTGTCCCCAAGGCAGCAGCAGGAGCAGCAGGTGGAGCCCAGAACCCCGAAGCCCTGAAGCCTTGAAGCGGTGAACCTTGAAGCCCCGCAGCCCTGAATCCTTGAATTCCTGAATTCCTGAATCCCAGATGCCGGAGCCGCCCTCAGGTGCGACGCGCGGGCAGGGCGCCCCCTGGCGGCCCTCGGCGCGCCCTCCCCGCCCCCGGGGCGCCCCCGGCCCCCCCTCCCGCCGCCGCCGCCCCCCGCTCTGAAGTTTGCAGGCGATTTCCTTTCCAGCCCCGGCCTTATCTCGGCCCGCACGTTGCCGCGCGGTGACTAATAGGAGAATAACATTGTCTCGGGATAAAATAGCGCCGGGGCTGTTTACCCGCTCCATGGGGGTTCGCTATAAAAGGCGCCGGGGACCGCCGCGCCAGCCAGACGCGCCGGGGCGCACCGAGCCGCGCCACGCAGGGCACCCGCCACGGCGCTCCGTCCCCGCGCCGGGAGACACTTTCCCCGCTTTTGCCTCGCCTTTTATTAATTTTTACCCCGTTTCCCCTCATTCCTTCCATCCGCCCCGCGCCGCCTGCTATGGATTATTGCCACATGATCGTCTCGCTGCTCTTCGTGCTCTGCCCGGGGCTGCTGCCGGCAGGTAGGTGCCGGTGCCGGCGCCGCTCGCCGGAGCGGGGTCGCAGCGGGCTCCGGGGAGGGCTGCCCGAGGGATACAGCGGGAGGGGATGCGCGGGTGCCTTGCCTTGCCTTGCCTTGGGTGCTGAGCTGTGCCGCTCCCTCCGCAGCCCCCGGAGCCGAGGTGGACGCCGCGCCGCCCCCCGCCGCCGCGCACCGCCGCGCCCGGCGCTGCTCCTGCTCCTCGCTGATGGACGAGGAGTGCGTCTACTTCTGCCACCTCGACATCATCTGGATCAACACCCCCGAGTAAGTGGAGTGGAGGGGTTTCGGCAGTTCCCCACTGCCGCGGTCCCCTTTGGTTAGGAAGAAAGGGAGGGAGGTGTGAAGGCGAAAATTAAGAACCATCCTGCAGAGATGGGAAGGGGAGAAAGGAACAGTTGTTTGCATAGTTTCTCCTACTGCTTTGCCTTCCTGCTCCTACTTTTCTGACACATTTAGCAACGAGACTGTTCACCAGAACAAAGCAAGCAGGATTTGACCACCTAGATCGGGTAGATAGGTCCTAATAGCCCTAACACACCTGCCTTCCTAAAATCGGGGCAACAGTATTTCCTTTGGGTGCTGCTCAGCAAAGGCTGCAGGATACTTCTCACTATGAATCAGAAGCAGACAAAATGCCAAAGGCATAATTTTGCCAGCCTGAATTTGAGTGGTTTTCTTTCTGACAAGTTAGGAGGTTGGAAGGAATACTTTGACACCAGCTGGCTCTAGCTGCCTTTTACTGCTGCTCTCTGCTGCAAATTAATGCTCCCCACGTGTTAATGGGATTATGCACAGTATCCATTTCTACACTCTCCTCACCAAAAAATAATGAGCCAGAGGCTCACCCTAAGGCTGCAAACGCTGACTCTGGAGATTTCTGGTGATTTCTTCTGCTGCTGGGTTTCCTCCTAGAGAGGATCCGTTCTTCACTTTTACTGCTTCTTTCAGTGTTGGCAGTAGCCAAAGTTCAAAGAGATGAGGTTTTATTGCTTTCTATTGCACAGGGAGGCACAACAGCCTTGTGAAATCACAATTAAAAGGTCATTATCCTTGTCAGTAGCCATGCTAATGAATGTGTTGCAGTATCATCAGAAGCATTTACATGGGAACTGTGACTAACGAGGCATTCCCAATCCCACAACCTTTACTCGTGCAATCAATGCCATTGATAAGACTGTTCAAAATACCCCACAGTGTTTTGAAGCCACAGAATTATTTGAATGACTTTCATGTTGTTTCTTTGATCATAGGAAGACTGTTCCATATGGTCTTGGAGGCCCTTCTCGACCCAGAAGATCACTGAAGGACATGGTGCCGGAGATGCTCGCTGAACCAAGCAGCAGATGCCAGTGTGCTAACCAGAAGGACAAGAAATGTTTGAACTTCTGCCAGGCAGGCAAAGATCTCTGGTGCGTCTCTTGTTGCTACTCTTTAAAAGGCAATGCATGTGAAAGGGATGGATTGTGGTGCACTTACTCATTTTGGCACTTGCTGAGCGAATACTCTCCCCAAAGCCTTGCCTCCTACCTGAGCGCTCCCACTTCTGTGATACATACCATGGCTTGGTCCAGAAAGATTGCTTATTACATTCCTTGAGAAGTGGTTGATGGGATGCCTCACCTTGTGGATTGCAGACTCGGCTTTTTTTTTTAACAGCAACACCTTTTCCCTTTTAACAGGGTTCAGTCCACAGTGGAGAAAACCTCACGGCATCGCATCAAAGCCGGCAATTGCACTGGGCCCAAATGCATGAACCGACAGCTTGCTGACAGCAAGAAAATGAAGCGGTGAGTTTCTTCTCATCCTGTTGTAGTTCCCCAGAGCAGCAATAGAGAGCACAGTTCACCTGCCTTCGGGTTGTCCTGGGCTTAGCTGGTGGTTTCAGCTTGGGAGTTATGGAGAAATCCGTGGGGATATTTTGAGGGCTTTTCTTCATGCTCCGGGTTCTTAGCTTGGGGGGACACGGGTGCTGAGCCTAGCCTGCTGTCGGTCCTCCGCTTGCATTCAGTGCTTAGCCATATTGCCCTAGAAAAGTACGGAATACAGAAGTTTGCCTGTATTAAAGGAGACTCTTTAGTGCTACTTTCACAAACAGAACAGGACTTATGGGAGCAGGCAACCTGATGATATTGAATGAGACCTAGGCTCTGGAAGTCTTAAATAATTCTTTGAAAGTGGGATTTACTAACTTACTTGAAAAATGCACTCATTCATTGGAAGTAGGATCAGATTTACCTAAAAGCAACAACACAGATGAAACAAAAAAAACACTGGAGACCTCCTGACTGGCTACTTAAGGAAGCCTAGGGCATCTATATTTGAGTGAATATTTTAATTTAATGTTTGCATTGAAATGATGAATACAGCATTTCAAGTATCTTAAGTTATCCTAATTCTGAGATAGATATAGCAAACAGCAGTTTATTAGGATCCCATCGCAGAAATCTAGACTGAGGTTTATTTAGGCAAAAACTGAGTTTTTTCACACTGGAAATGCATCTTCATTATCCCAACGCTAAATGTACATTTCTTGTTTTTGCAGGCTGGAAGCCATTGGTAACAGTATCAAAGCTTCGTTCAATATCGCAAAGCTGAAGGCTGAGCTGCAGAAGGGGCGAAAGCTCAAACATAACAGGACAAGCAAAAGGCAAAGCGTCCGGGAAAACCTGAAAGCATCCTAGTGGGAAGATCACCTGAATCCTTCTCCACAACGCTTGCTGACAGAGCATCACAAAAACTCTGTCTTGACTCCAACATTCCACGATGGCAATGGACCCCTCTGTCCAAGCGCTGCACAGCAGAGCAAAATGCTAAGGAAGTCCTGTATTTGGAGATATAAAGGCAAAGGATTTTATCATTTTGGAATTGAGTAGAAGGGCTGAAGGGACATCTGCAGTAACATACATGAAAAGCCATCTGTCTGAAGAAACATTTGAATACTGCTCCTGGAATGTTACCCATCGACTGAGCAGCTTTCAGGGTCTACATCACAAGCATCTTGCAAGGAAGACCTCACAGATGTGCTTAGCAAGGACAGAAAGCAAGATCTGAGTGTACAGACTTCAAAGAACTCTACCTTTTGATTAAAATGCAAAAATGAAAGCCACCGTGCTACTTTAATCAGGACTTACTGCATATATACATGTCTACCTCGCATACTGTTTGTTGCACTCCTGCTAGAGTATTTTTACACCTTGTTATTGCCTTTACTAATCAGCTGCAACCCTTTGCCTTTTTTCAGAAATCTAGTTTACTTGTACAACCAGAGTTATCTGAATGTGGGTTAGGCACTCTGGTTGTTTGCATACTCAAAGTCCTTTGGCTTTGGATACCAAAGGACCCTTCAACACAAAATAAAAGTTAGAGATCACTACTAAGTTTCCCACAATAAGGATATTTGGCCAACTGAAGTTCTAATAATAGAGGTTGTTGTGTCTTATATGCTACCAAAAATGCACTGAAGTGGGGATGTACCAGAGGCTGTTGCAAGATTTATTCAGGGCCTTGTTTGGTGGAAATGCATTGAGACAAAGGGTTGTTTTGAATTAAGTCAAAAGGCTAATATTGGGTGAATGTTTATAGCAGTGAATTTATTCACATTGTTGAATTTGCAGACAAGTTGAATCTTATGTGCTTATTTTTGTGTCTTGTATTTATATTCACACAAGTTCTTCATTATATTTACCATGTTGAATACACATTGAAGTAGGCCATATTGGTCTATGCATGTTTTATGTATTTCTGTATGAAATTGGGAAATGCTTTATGCCTATCAAGGTAAATATCTTCAGAAATAAATATTTTTAATTACTGTACTGACTTGTTTTTCCCTGGTTTGTGATTCTGTGATCATGGAGGTAGATTGGAGGTGAAGTGTGTGCACATGATTGCCTTTCTGTCAGATAAGCCAGATCACAGCAAAGTTTGTGCCAGATGTGAGACAGCAGATGACACTTGTTCTAGCTGAAAGGCTGCTTGTCAAATCTTCATGGCAAATTCTAAATTGGACAAATTAATTTATTCTGGGGCAGTCATTTCATGTGTCTGATGTAGATGTACTATAGCATTAAAATATGGGTATTAAGGATCTGGGTGTAGACGAACTAGAGAGGAAAATGCACACTCTGAAAAACTTGTGGGCTGTATTGAACTAAGCAATGTTACTTATTACCATGCTATACTAAAACTTTCATCCCAATCCATGCAAGGTAATGATGGAGATCTCAATGGAACCTCAGTGGGGCCCAAGTTCAGGAAAGATCTAGATCCAGAGTTAATTTTTTTACATATTTCCAAAATATTGGCTTTAAATGGTTATATCTAGAGGCTTAAAGCAAATAAATAGGTTTAATAATCTCTGATCCTCTAGAAGGGAGAAAACCCACAAGAGTTAATCCAAGGATAAAACAGAGTGGTTTGGGATTTTTAAAAAACAGAACTTAAGAAATACAATACAAGGAGTGTGACCCAAACACTGAAGTAGCCACTGTTGAAAATTTCTGAAATTGTTATGAATTTCTTGTCAATATTCGTAATATTGACAGTCAGGCCCATATAATGTTGCCTTCACACTGCTCTGCTATGTTTTGGAGCAGTAATTCAGTGGGGAAATGACATTGTTGGCAATCCTGGTCTGAAGGAGTGCCTTGTCCAAGGCAGTGGGAAGGAACTGGGAGCCTCTGTGCTTCTGCAGGGCAGGATGCAGCCCCTGGAGCCCTTCTTTGATCTCTGCATCACCAGCACTGACTGCTCGGGATTGACCTGGATCAGTGACCTCTGTCAGGAATGAAGAGACCTCACTAATGCTCCCTGGTTTTCCATTTCTTGCCCTACCAGTGGTTGCCTTTGGCAGGGAAAATAAACAAGAAAGTAGTTGAGATGCTGCCTCTCACCCAGCCAAAGCGGCAGGCGAGCAACTGGTGTGGGATGTGCATGATAGTGAAGGGGCTGCACATCAGCCTCCTGTTTTCTCTCCCAGGAAAGAGTGTGAGGAGAGGATCAATTCTGGGAGTGGGAGAGCATTGCAGCAGTGTCTGTGCTGTTATTTAGGCTGGCCTTAAGGATGCTGTGGGTAGGCTTTAATAGCCCAAATTCCTGATATCTGCTTAAGAGATTCTTGAGAGACCATCCTAAAAATAAACCTGCTTCTTCTAAGGTTTACTCCGTTCATTCCTGGAGTTGAAAGCTGGCTTCCATTCTCCTTTCCTTCCCAGTAAACTGCATCTGCTTCTTGTTCATGCTGCAGCTTTTTGTAATGATGCGCACTCTCTGACCTTTCGGCATGCCATGGCTTCTGCAAGGTCCCTGGGGTTGTGCAAAGTAAGAACCTGAGCCTCAATGCAAAGAGCACGAGAGAGGTAAGATGCCCTGATGGCAGGTACTTGCAGGCTTTGGGAAGAGTGGCAGGAGCTGTTTCATGCTGCCCAGCTGGCTTTAGGGACCTGCTGGTGTGCGGCAAGGGTGGAAGGGGGATGCACTGCTGCTTCTGCATGCCTCCCTCCCCCCCATTTCACTTGTGGCATTGGAGCTTACCCTGGTTTGCATTAATGAGCTAGACTGAAAAAAGCAGAGTCCAGCAGTCTGTTTGTCTCGTTGAATAAGCAAAAGGGAACACGAAGCATTTTATCTTAACTCTGGCTCACATACAAGTACCAGGGTCTGTCCCAGAGGTTTGCTCCTTCTCAAAGCTCTGTGGGAGAGAGATATTCAGTAACTAGAGCTAGAGCCCCTGGTGAGAAAAGAGAGGCATAATATGTGCTGGGATTTATGGCACCGAACACAGAGCAGTGTAAAAGTACATTCTTACTTATAATAAACGACCTGAGTGAAAAAATATTCTACCTGAAGCCAAAGGAAACATTGGGCTGACTGCAGAGGCAAGGCTGCAGAGTCAAAGCTCTTGGTCTTCTAACTAGAACTAATCTCACTGCTCTGAAAAAGGGAACCTTGTATGACCATGATCTATCTCCTTTTTAAGTGAGAGGTTCTTCTAATCCAGGATGAAATTTGAGAAGCACAAAGGGAAGTGTATAGGGAAGAGGGACACCACTTTCCAATGTGGCCCAAAATACACCTGACATATGACTGAAATTCCATCTCACACCAAGAGTAAGGAAAAACTCCATTCCTGAGCTGTAATCAAAGTTCCCTCCTCTGAGTTTTCCTGGGTTTTCTGGCCATGTCTGGAATTGGAAAAAGTTTCATGGGAAAAGACAACTATTCTCCAAAATTAGGCTTGCTGTACTTATTTTTATTCAATACTGACTGTAATTCTTTCTTTCTCAGCTGGTTTATTTTCATTTTCTCTGGAAATGAAAAGACTGTTTTGACTATAGATCAAAACAAGGTATACAATAAAACAAAGCTTTGACGTGTGAGTCAGGCTTCAAGTCAGGAAAATGCTACAATGCCACTGAAATTCTTTCCATCTTATCTACATAATTCTGACCTAATTTTTCCAGAAATGGCAACTCTAATCTGTACCACATTATCATGAACTGCCCCCAAATAATTCCTGCAAGATGTCCTAATGTTGCCTATAGAAGCTACCAAATACCAGCCTCTTTGTTCATGTTTCCTTACATTAGGATAAATTTAGCCACCACAACACATTTCTATATTTACAAACACAGAATGAGCTGGAGAAACCACTGTTTGAATGCTATCTGGTGTTTACTCCTTTCACACTCAACTGTTTGCCTCTGTGTATATAAAACCATATCAATTTTTTCTTGGCCTGCATCAAGGCACTATTATTAGGCTCCTCGGGTAGAAATCCAGCTTCCATCCTCAGCCAATATCTTTATTTAATGTACTGTTCTTCCTTCGTGACCTAGGAAACAAAAGGACCGACTTTTTGATTAATTAGAAGAGAATGCTTGGAAGCTGTGGTGCTAAGTGTAAGTATGTAGAGAGACAGAAAGCTGCAGATAAAGTACAGAGATAGTGGCAAGATCGTTTTTCCTGAGGTAAACATCGTGCAAACGACATCTCAGAACTGTAGCCAGCATGAGTGTTCATGTCTTTCTTTATTTTATATCTCTGATCAAATCTGAGCTAGGTGAAAAATGTAGGGAAGCCTATTTTTCTCAATATGGTTAAACAATCAGTTGGTATGTCTTGGTGCCTGGGATGAGTTCCTCTGCTGTGATCAGGTCAAGGAGACCTGAATTCTGCCTGAAGTCCACTGGGCTGGCCAGCCAGCCAACAATTCCTTCAGCTGTACAGGCATCATTTCTGCCAGTGCAAACGAGAGCAGAATTTGACCCAGAAAGGCTTCCTCCTGTCTGGTATTGCCACACTAGGGACAAACAGTTTGCTGGTTTGCTGGTGCTAGCACAGGCCTTTAGTGGCTCTTGGTTTTCTTCATCTCGGTTTGGAGGAGTTTTGTTATTGTTTGGTTGGGTTTTTTCCCTGCCTGCAAGCATTTGATAGTAGTAAATTAGATAAACATCACTTTGGTAAGTGATAGGGCAGTTTGCCTCTGGCTTAAAAAAGCTGCATTCAGAAATGGATGAGGCCCATGGAGTTTGTGGTTTCATTGACCTCTCCAGCTATTTTGGGGGCTACAGAAATTACTGAGTTCATCAACTGTAATTCAAGCCCACACTGTTGTTGTGTTTTTCCCTCCAAGGAAATAAAGTAATAAAAACAACCCTAAAACTAACTTTTTTCCTAGCTAAAGGAAAAATGTATGTTTGTGCCAGTCACCAGAAACAAATCCAACTTCTAATCTGGCAAGAAGAAAGCAACACTGTATTTTGGTCATATAAGTTTGATTTACATTTTTTCTCTGCTTTCTCCATCTCTTTTCACAAACACAATTCAACCCAGGAATTGATGTCCATCATGAAAAAAAAAAAAAAAAGAAAGGAGTGCTCTAAGGACTTTTTGTGCAAATGTAGCCACGTGTATTGAATGTTTTGAGGGCAAGAGCTTCTCCTCTTGTTACCTTCCTTTCAATCCTATTGTTGCAAGAGATTGTTTGTCTTTTGTTTTTTATTTTAATCTTCTCTTATAGAAATAAGAGAAGTGGAGTATAAAGCAGCGATATTCACAAACTAGACAACAAACTAAAGTGGACAAAAAAGTTGGACAAATGGTGCATGCCTTATTCTTAGCAGGAATGTGCAGGCCTTTAAGGTGTGTATTTGCCTGCAGGAGATTTTCCCTCGAGTAGCATAAACAAGCACAGAATGCGAACCACGACATTACATGCTGGAGACGTGTCTTGGGAGTGCCCTGTGGGTTTTTCCCTTATGATTGTACCTCTCATGCCACCTCAAAGGAGACTCTCTTTCCTCACACATGGGTTGCCCACCACATCCATCAGACAGGGGACTTAATTATGCAGCAAGACAAGCAGGAATGAAAGAACCCATGCTGCTGAAAAGAGGGGATGGGAGATTTACATTTCCAGAGGACTGATCAGGGCCATTGGTGTGGGTTGTGACTTGCAGCCACCCCATCTCCTGTCCCCCAAAAGGCACACTGGCAGCAGCATTGAGCATGGCAGGCTCTGATCAGCCCTCTGGAAATGTAAACCTCCTGTCCCCCACAGCTACAGATTCACCACGGGGACTACCAGCAGCTCCTTCCATAGGTACCATCTCAAAATGACCCCACAGGTCTTATCAGTACCTTACAGCAGATTTTTCTGAGAAAGCATCTCAGCTGGGAGTGCTGTCCAGTCATTTCAGCTTCCCTATGGATGGACTAAACTGGCATTATTCAGCAGAATTTGGAGGAACACCACTGATTTCACCAGCTGAAAGGTTTTATTGTATCAGTCACGCAGCAATAGCCTGCAGCTATGAAATCCACAGACACCTCAGCAGACATCCATGTTTCATCCATGTTTTCATAAGAAGAACATTTTCTTCGTTTTCCCAGAAATTTTAATCCACTATCTTTCTAAAATCTTATGGCTTTTCCTGAGGACTTGGCCTGCTGTTTTTCCTTCTGGGTCTCTGCTCACCATTATGTCATTCTCGGTACACATCCAGCTGGACACTTTGCAGCTATGTGCTCCAGTGGCTTCCAAATGTGCATTAAAGCTGTTAATTTAATTTTACTTCACCCTTAGTCTGCTTCATCATGAGCACAAGGACGTCTTTCACCTGGCTGAAAAGCAAATTGTTCATGAGTGTTGTCCTTTACCCTGAATTGGCAATAGATTATAGATTGCTGGTTCTGGTGTTGACCCTTTAGGCAACTCAGAAAGTTGGCTAGATACTACTATACAGTAAAAATTTATTCTTTGAACTAACCACTTTCTGCTGAGTAATTATTTTTCTCCCAAGATGTTTCTATAAATGCCTATACATGCACAGGGTTCAACTTTCCAAGCAAACTACAATCTTTCCTTTATTTTTGTGTACACACAAGCATTTCTATACTGTCTCTGTGACCAAACACAACTTTTGTGAGCTCCTTCTGTATGAAGCCATGATAGTAGCTGTTTTTTCAACCTGTGTTCTATGAATATCTGAAGAACCATGAAATGTGATTAAGGGATGCAAGTTCGTATGTGCTTTAAAACAACATGCATATGTGAAATTCCTGGAACAGTTTGCACTTCCACTGGAAATTCTTTAGTGGTCCACATTATAAATTAACTAAACTGGTGGTCATACATGGAAAGTAGATTGGGAAAAAAAGTTGCAAGATGAAGCTGTCAGCATAGGAAAGTGCAGGATTGACTCCCACATAGCAAATAAGAACAATACTGTTCTTAAAAAAATGTGGTTGTATAAATACATTATAAGGTGCACGCGATCAGGTACATCAGGGGAAATTCAAGGCATTTACCAACCTGGCACAGGTACTTGTAGGCATAGAAATGTGTGCACTAGTATTGCAATGAAGGTCTGCCTTGATACATGTCCTTTTTATTCCCACTTAAACTGGCAGAGTTCTGGTCAGTATAGCCAAATTCTGTAGGTGCCCTTGCAAAGGATGCTTTGCAAAGTGTGCAGCTGCTCTTAGCATCTGGACCAGACACTGCTACACAGAATGGTTGCTTTTTCTCAGGCTTCTCAGCTGTTCAAATCCACTCTAGCTGTTAACATGGATATTTTTTTTTTTTGTACCATGAGGTCTACAAGGAGAGAGTATATTTGCACTCAGTTTTCCCCCTCTGGACAGACAGCTCAGTTGTGAAGCTCTGAATGGTTTATGGGCTAATTAAAAACAGACCACAGGTTTTGGTTGTTGGTTTGGGGTTTTTTTCTTTTTCCTTCTTTTTGCTGCATTCCAATTCATTTAGCTGCTCAGCAGGGATTTGACAGGGACATTGTCAAGGAGACAAAGAACCTGTGGCTCGGATGACATTTGTGTGCTAAGAGATGCCTCCTTTTCAGCTGACAACCTAACCAAATTGGATCAGGTATCAGAAAGACTGATGGAACACTGGAGGACATGGAATATTTAGCAAATGGGTGACTTGCACATCCTACCTGGCCCTGGCTACAGCCACAACTTTGCAAGGGAGCTGATGCAGAACTAGCCTTCTCTCCCCACCTGACAAGCTCAAACAACTCATAAATTACCAGAACTAATTGTTGCCTGACAAGCCTTTGATCCCTGGAAGAGTCAATTTATAAATGATGAGCTCTTTTTACATGCCACTGCTGATGAAGTTGTTGAAATAGCTATAAAATCAATAATGCCTGCTGTCTGGCTATCCTTTAGTTTTCTTCCATTTATTCAGGAGACAGTTCAAAGTGTCTGCAAATGCTCATTTCCGTCTCTTCCCAGAGAACGTCAGGCATCACTGCAGAAATGAGGCTTGGGAACGGGAGACGGAAAGCATCTGAGAAGCAGGTCAGTCTAGATGAGCACTGAGTAGGAAGCAGTCCCCAGATCTTACTCTCAGGCCCTTGGGATGGTATCTCCAAAAAGGCAAGGTGGGAAACTTCTGGATGATAAGGCATGGTGGGAAATGGCAGCATCTTAAAGGTGGCAGTGGAATGGAAATCACACGTATGGCTTCAAGTGTCCAACCTCTACAGGGAGCCCAGCTGGTCTGTTCCTGAGGATATGCTGCCCCTGCCAGAGACGGAGCTCCCCACTGCCAGCACACATTCTTCACCTGCTGCCATCTGGCTGGAGCACAGCAGAGAGCTAGAGTACAAAATTCTGCTGTGGCCTCAGCCGCATGTGGCAAAAAGTGGTCAGAGTCTGTCATACTCAGCAATGATTTTACTTTATGGTTGTGTTCAGTGCAAAGCTGGCTCTGCTGATCTGAAGGAACAAGTCAATATTTCTCCAAATAGAATCCCTATAGGCAGGATCTCATGCACAGAATTTGGTCCTAGACTTGTTCTGCAAGAGTGTGTCATGACCACCACATGCTGGAGAATCCTATGAAATCTCATCCTTGGGCTATTAGAGCAGGTTGCTGATGCTTTTACAGCAGATCCCTTTACAGAGTGGTCAGGATGCTCCAGAGCTCATATTTCTCTTGTTGCAACCAGTTGACAGCTTCTTTTTCATTTATGAGAACTGCTAACCAGAAAAATGAAACGCCACTACCCAAACACATGCACAAGGCTGGATCTACAGGAAGTGTTGGCTGATGCCTCATTTTCCACTCTTCTGGAATGGAAGTTTGTACACAAATATGAGGTTTTGTTAGGAGGCTCAGTGTGGTTACTCCAAAGCCATCTGTGTTCTGGTCACCAAGGCTTGTCCTCACCACAGGCAGAAGAGTTGCTTCCCAAGAGTCAAATTCCTCTGTGGTGTCCTTCAGACTGAGGAGGACCTGGACTTGGTCACAGCATCAGTTATGGAAAGAAATAATTGGAACATTATTAGCTTTAACTAGCTGTTACTGAGTGAATGAAATGGCTGATATAGTGAAATCCTGCTCTTGTCCAGGCAAATTCTTCACTGCCTTGCCAACTGTGGAAGTTCTCCAGACCTTCAGCCTGCAGTAGCATGCAGAGGATTTGTAGGGAGTCCGTCCTCCAGGCCACAAGGCCTCAGGGTAAGGAAACTTGGTCTGGAGGACTTCTCTAATCACCACGTGCTCGAGGCAACTACATCTGGAAGAGGCAGCAAGACAGAGAAGTGAGAATGGTGCAAGAGTGAAGTAAGAGGGAAGAGGCTCAGTCTGTACAGCTTCTTATGGCAAGTGCCTTTCTGACACTAAGGGTCCCATGAAGCTCCCAGAACTGCCTTCCAGAACAGGAAGGGCCACAGTAATGCACCAAGATGAGCTGAGCAGGGTGATCAGTTCAAAGTCCCCAAGCTGGTATTAATGTACCGGCAATTCAATAGTGAACAATTTATTCTCAGGATGCTATTCACCCTCAAGTACCATTATGCTTCCCAGCTGAGTAAAGGGTTTAGAAGCAGATATATTCCCAGATTAGCATCCACTAAAATGCAATGAGGGTGGAGCAAAAGAAGGTGGAGCAAAGGAGAGGTACAGACTCTAATTTTAGGAGAAATGGTTAAGTGCAAAAGTCTAGGGGATCTTCTCTAAGGATATGAGATTGCTCCCAAGACATTATGCCATGCGTAAATGATAGAAGAGGTGGGTGAGAGCTAAAAGGACAGGTTGATATGGAAAGGCCAGAAATAGGATGGTGGGAAAAATATGCAGGAAGTATCTACTGGCAATCCTCATGGAGTAGCATTTGAGGGATGAAACCATACTAAACAGTGGAAAACATATTCAGTATCTAATTTGCTTAAGAGAATATTAAATTTTCACAGAAGAATAGCAGGACAGCTATTTACCAGTTGTTTTCCCATAGATAAATAACAAATTTCTGATATGTTCCTTGAAAGAAGGTGGAACAAGATGCACTCTATGACAGCTGTACAATGAACTGAAGGGGTGGTAAAGAAAAGAGCATAAAGGAAGCTCTTGGGAGGAGAAACTCATCATCTTAAGCTGATTTTCTAGGACAGGCCTAATTACCATGAATTAACTCTAGGTTATCCTGAGGAGGTAGCAAGTTGGAGGGAAGAAAGAAAGAGGAAGGAAGCTGGGCTGAGGAGAATTTGATTCCCATTAAATGTTGAATGAGGCTAGCTCCTGCAGCCTGGCCTACTACCCTCATATAGCTGGGCTGACTCAAGAGGAAGAGATTACCAGTTTCTACTATCATACTGAGAAAAGAAAAAAAAATTCTTTGTCATCTTTTCTGACTTAGCTGTTTAAAGGACTTTTCACACCCAGATGTTATTTATATCTCTTCCGGGATAATTTTTCACTGAGAAATCTTCTCTGAAAAAAAAAGAAAAGGGGAAGAGTAAGCTAACTCAAGGACAAATTTCAAGAATAGAATTATAAGAAAAGAGTAGTTTTAGTGTAGAAAAAAAGGATGTAGAAGCAGCACTGAGGCTATTGGTTTCAATTGCTTCGGAGTACGTGCCAGGATCTCACTGTAGATCAGTTCTCACTGTACTCACTCCCAATTTGAAGAAACCTAGTGAATGCATTCCATGTGTGACTCCCATCAGAAAGCTGGATCATTTAGACAGCACTGGCATTCCTTGACAGAGATGGTTTAAGACTATTTCTCAATTTGAGTTTGACTTTTGAGAAAGTCAGGAGGGGTCAGCTGAAGTTTCTTTATATTATATCAAACATATAGAAAGGAACAGGTCCCAGACCACAGTGCTGTACCCCAAAATCCATAGGTGACATCAGTGAATAGCTATGTTATCTTCGAGCCAGATGGGTACTGAGTCAAACCTAATGAAGTGACTTTCTGTGCTGAAGAGAGAGGACAAAGCTGTGAGATGGGGCTACCCTGATTTACATTGATTTCTCATAAATGTTTGACAGCAGAGGGTATTGCCTGATGCAAAAAAACCCCTATTATATTGGCAAAAAAAGTGTTCTCCTTGGGTCTCTAATATTCACAGTCAATCATATGTGAGATGTGTGTCTACTGTTCCTTTGGGTAAGCTGAAATATTGTTTTTCTCTTCATTGAATCAAGACACAGGTATCTTCTAAATTGATTTTGAGCTTTCACTGCAGATTAAAACAAGAGAAAGGAAAATAATCTCTCTTTTGCACTCTTACAAACAATTGCACGTAGAGTTTTGTTGACTCCTTATCCAGAGACGTGTATACAGCTGCAAAGATGGAGCCAGCTTAGCTGATCTCTTTGTTTAATAAGCAGTTTATATGTTATCTCACCTGGTAAAGATGCTGCTCTCAAGTTCACTCGTGTTTGTGTTTCACAGCATAGCAATGGCACAAAAAGCCCTGCTGAGGTACAGGACATTTTGCTACTCCTTGTTGGTAGTTTTTATTGAAAAGGTTAAGGTAGTGTCTGTGGACTTGAATGAAGAGTGACAGCAAGGATGGTCCTTTGTAGAAGTAACTTTACTTGTCTGGCGTCAGCTTCTAACACATTCTGGCTAAGTGGTGGCACTACCACTAAAAGCAACAGAAGGTGGTTAGAGGGATAAAAGACAAGGTCAGCATTCACGTTTGACCAGCCCAGCTTCTGCAATGTTTAATACCATGGGAAAGACCAGAAGAGAAAAGTAGACAGGGATAGTGTGGAAGTTACAGTCCGTGATTCCAGATGTGGTGTGAGAAGTCCAAAGCACTTGAGGTACGTGTTGGCAGTAAATGATGGAACTAAAGCATCTGACCCTGTTGTATTCTTCAAGCCCAGTTGACATCAGCAGGGCTTAGGCCTGTACAAAATAACATCACAGATGGTTTTTCATATGGCCTTCAAGAATTCATTAAACTAGGGTACAGAATCATGGGGAGAGTTAGATAGACCCAGTCCCACCATTCATAGCTCCCAGTGAAATGCAAAATTGCTAAGAATTTATGTCATTTTTTTTCCAACTGTTGGTACCAAACCTTCCATACTTGTCTGAGTAACACCAGGATTTTTTCAGTTGTTGACACGTCTGCTTCCAAGTTTATTGATTTATCTTTTGAGAACCTAATTCTTCAAAGACATTCAATTTCAGATACTGACAAGTGACAGGGATAGTCAGTTGAATTGAAAGGGAGATTTCAGTCTTCAACCTTGGCCCCTAAATGCTTGCAGTGACACCTTAGATGCATATTATGGGTTTGTTGGTTTGTTTTTTGGGGTTTTTTTCTGGTAATATCTCAGTCAAAAAGTCTGGTTTGGACTAACTTGCTTGAAAAATCTGGTTTCAAGTTTTCATTCTTCCTCCATGGTTTCCCTGGGTTGCATCTCAAAAGACATGCTTCACTATGTCATTTTGCATTCAGACATAAATGAAAACTGACGTGAAGAGTTGAGTGAACTGAAACACCTCTGTGTTGCATCTCCAACATGCAGCACTGCTATGGGAAAGAGAGAACTGGTGGGAAATGGATGCTATCCTAAAAGAAAGATTTCAGTACCACAGCCCTTAATTTGGAACAAAGTAATGCTGACATAAGACATAAAAATATTTTCCGTTGTGAATCAGGTGCCTTGGCCAAGTCTGGAAAGAGCTGAATTCTTTCTCTCTTTATGTTTGAAAATGAAAAAATGTACTGTTATCAGGACTTGACATAAAAATAGACGCATTTTATTTAATGTGTCAGCACTCGCTTCTTTTACAGCTCTGCAGAATTCTGAGTGTTTTTTCTGACTTGCTAACTAAGTTTCCAGTGCAAATGAGTTACAACTCAAGAACTTGATATTCAGGGTTGCTAAATTTTTGCAATTTTGTGGTATATGAATGCACCATCTGTTCTTCCTAATAAGTAGCTATTTTTAAATTATATTTTGTATGGTTTCTGCTGTTCTTTGATGGAGGGTCTATGAAACAGCTTAGTAAATTCTGACACATCAGACAGAAATAACTTCAAAGGAGTATTGATGCATGTTTCTCTCCAAATACAGGAGCATTCAGTCACATTGATTTATTCATATTGTATGTTGTTGAGCAGATATTGACACATTTACAAGGCACAGGATTCATTCTCAGTGGTTTATTTAACAGAGGTGGTGCATGATTTCAAATAAAATACTTTTATTAGGAATTTGATCCTCTAGGAAATTAATTTTTTTAAAAAAAAAAGCCTCAAAATTTTGGTTTCAAAACACTTCTCTGACTTTTTTTTTAATTAAATGGAAGAAATAGGCCTTTTTCTACCCAGACCCCCTCCTATATCATTAGTTTCCTGTGCATTCTTTTGTTCTTATTTTCCTCTTTGTTTCCAGTCATTAAATGGTTAAATGTGGGAAGAAGAGAAGAAAAGAGGAATAAAGTTGAGAACAGAGAAGGGAGAAAATTTTCATTCCTGGTTTGTTGTTAAAAATAGAACAGCTCGTTACAATTATCATCTCCCTTGTTGCAATTACTGGTGTAGCAACAGCAAGTTTTTAGAGAACTGATAGGAAAAAGTCACTGTATTGCTACCATGCCTCAAGGACTCTACTCCTATTTTAGCCTGCCTTGATAATATTACCTAAATAGGTAAGTTTGATTCAAAATAGCTATGCAAAATTCAGCTTTTTGAAGAACTCAATTTTCAGAGAAAATGAGACAATCTAAGGATTCAGTCTTGCCTCTCCCTTTTCCTCAGCTGGCTGCATCTCTCTCTTTCAGTCTTTGGGAAGGCACCATTGCTCCCCTACTGCATCCTTCATTCTATGCCTCGTCCATCTGTTTGGGGTAGAGTCAACAAATACATGGCAGCTGGATTCCACATAGAGATTCCACATGGAGGGAAATTCCTTCCCCTCAATCAGCAGGAGCTGCAGGCAGCCCACCACAGACAGCAGTGATGGGACCTGCCCAGGTCACTGTCTGGGGACATCAGAGGAATGGGAGATGTGTGGAGGAATAACTGACAGTGCTCAGAGAACTGGAGAAGCGAGTCGGGGATGCTGCACACCCATCTACACATCCAGCTGCAGCACTGATGGGAACTGGAGATGAGAAACTTGGGAAAATTAGGGCACAGAGCATCTATCTTTCTCCAGCTTGCCTGGAATATGTAATTTCCTACTCAGCGTGCCATTTCACAGTTGTGACTTTTTCATAGTGTTCTTTTCAAAAGAAA
Organism: Catharus ustulatus; assembly: GCF_009819885.2. Taxonomy (NCBI): domain Eukaryota; kingdom Metazoa; phylum Chordata; class Aves; order Passeriformes; family Turdidae; genus Catharus; species Catharus ustulatus. The sequence continues at coordinate 68,092,437 of NC_046221.1, read as the reverse complement.
ATAGGTCTGGCCTCTCAAGGAGACTTACCACAGTCCAGCCCCAAGTGCTCCCCTCTAGCTGGTCTCCCCCCACTCCCACCTCTCTCTTCCAGCTATCCATCTCTTGGTTTTAATGAACTGAAGCCATAACAAAGTCCAGACAGCACAAGGGCAATTCAGTACTGGATTTCTTTCAACAGTGCTAATTCCTCTGGCCTTTATGGGGCATTGAACCAGAAACACACCTCAAATGGTAGAGGGTAAAACAACCCAAACAAACAAGTAGGGGAAACAAACTGGAAGGTTAAAGCAAAGATAACCTATTCTTGGGAACTTAAAGTGTTTTCTTCCATCTCAATTCACCCCATAGCCAGGCAGGTCAGGATTGCTGGTACAGGGTAGCTCACCTATAAAAACAAATATTCTCTCGTTGGATAAAGTGCCACACTGTTGATATTCAATGCCTTTTCAGGTTTTAAGGCTCTCCAGACCACGTCAAAATCAACCAGGCTAATTAGGATGTGCAAGCCTTTTATCTTGGTTGTGTTTTGTGCACTAATGTACACATAGGAAAGCAGGACCTCCAGGAGGAGGCAAGAACATGTGACAGGGAGAGAGAGAGAAGAGGAGATGAGCATGTGAATGTGTGACAGGCAAATAAATGTGACTATGTGAGGAACAGAGAGACCAAGGAGCCTTTTCTTATCACTGAAGATATATTAGAAGATTTCTTATTTTAAAGAATGACCAGGATGAGACATGATTAAGAAATAAGGATAACAGGGCATTAAATTTCTATGACTCATTCCACTGAGCTATATAAATCATGTTGCCTGTGCAAGACTTAATCTGGAAATGATGAAGAGAGATAAGAGATAAGAACACAAATCAGCAGCTTCTGCAAAGTGATACTCAGGGCTGTAAATTTCCTTTCCAGCTGGGAGTCCCTCATACCAAGTGACACTGCATGTGCTGCAGGAGATTGTCTTACCGGGAGAAAAAATGCCACCAAACACAGCACAGGTTGAGATAGCACAGCTACCGTGCTCTACCTGCCTGTGTGCAGCCTGTCCTGGCTCCCACCAAATCCAAAGCTGACCAGAGGTTGGGAAATAAGAGCTCCCACCTCTCATGCCACACCAGGGGTAAAATACTGTGATTCACATAATGCTGGCCCTGCTGGGTGCTGCTTAAAATCTGGCCAGCCTTTGGCAGCCCTGTGGCAGGTTGCCCTGCTATTGCAGGGCATTATCTTCAGGCTACCCATAATTTTTGGACAAGAACTGACTCAGTGTTCAGATATGCCTCTGTAATCTGTAGGAAATCTGTCTTGGCTGAGATCATCAACCCGGTCTACATAGTCTGATTAAGAGCTCTTGGGACAGCAGTTTAACTCTTTCTCAGTTCAGCTGGAACTGACATAGTATCATATAAGGAAATTATTTCTAATGCCATTCCTGGGTTTCCACTGTGCTTTCTTGCAAAAAGAGGACTCTTCTGGATGTACAGGCAGAGATTGCTGTGTAAAGATCATTAGGTTTTTTGGAAAACAGCACAACTCTTCACTGTTAAAAGTCCTAGTCTCCTTCCCTAGAGATAGTAAAAAAGCTGTCTGGACCCAATCCTTAATATCATGCTCTAGGAGACTCTGCCTAAGCAGGGAGGTTGGTCTAGGTGACCTCCAGTGCTCCCTTCCAACTCTGCCCATTCTGTGACTCTTTGTCTACAAGCTTGCTTACAGACTCTTTAATAAGCTTCTAAATCTAGGAAGCCTACATGCAAAGCCGTAGGATACAAAAAATAAAATCACTTTATTACAGTGCAAGTCTACAGCTCAACAAGGGCTCTAATTTCACAGGCAGGGGGATTCACTGATGTCACTTACTACATATTTGAAAGGCATGTACTGACCAAGAAAGAACCAAAACCCGCAAAAAATAGGAAGGAAGTTCTTTTTCTAGAATGAAATACACTGTTTTGGGGCATCTGAAATTGATAGGAAAAAGTCAAAGTGCAGAGGATCACTAAGGAAAAACAGTTACCAAGCAAAACAAACCAAGGTGTCGACTGCTTTGTTTCCAGCAGTGAGTGCTTTTTACATTGATAAAATCCTTATTCAAGGGCATATGCCCTAGAATTGTGGCCCCTGTGACACTCCAGTTTTACACATTCTGTACTGACAGAGGTCTGCACTAACAGGGTGAAAAAATAAAGCTTTATTTACACAATCACAAGTTCCTACACAGCTGGCTCAGATAGATGGTACCACAAAAACAAAAGGGCCCTGGCAAGGGAGACTCAGACCTGTTTCTCTACACTCTTCCTCCAGAATGCATTTGATGACCATGTCCCAGATGTGTTTCTACTGAAACACTGGGGCTGGTTGGAGGCCCAGCTGTTTCCTTGCCTCTTGCTGCCTGAAGTGAAGCTGACAAATTCAGTCAGGGGAGCTGTGAGGATACCGTCAGGACGGCCAAGGACAGATCTGGGATGTGCTGCGAGGACAACTCCTAACAACTTCCTCCTATCAGGAGCCTCAAACCCAAAAATCTTCTTGTCTGAGAAGTGTAGGTGTAGCTTTTGGGCTTGTTTCCTTTATTATGCAACAGGGATCTGATTCTCCACTAAAAAAAAAAAAAACCAAAACAGTTTTACTTTGTTAAAATGCTGCTGTGAAGTGGAAAACAGCCCTGTCAAGAAGATGCACAGGGCATGTACCTAAGCACAAACACATGCATAAATATATTTGTGTGCATTTATAGGTATTTATTTGCATGCATACATACATATATGTGTGTGTGTGTGTGTGTGTGTGTGTGTGTGTGTGTGTGTGTGTGTGTGTGTGTGTGTATTTCTGCTCTGTAGAAAACCTGGCAGAATTTCAGCACCAGCTAAGCACCACCTGGCCCACACTCAAAGAGGCCGCTTGTGTTCTGCACCACAAACATGGTAAGAATGCTTCCTGTGTCCAAGCTGGGTTTATCCTTGCAGAAAATACACATATGAAAAATAGAGGCAGAGAAGAAATACGAAAGAACTGAAACAAGATGCTAATTGGGAGAATGGGGATTTGCATGGTTGACACCCTTCTGGGGCCTCATGACTGCTTTTTTAACCTCCTAATTTTTTCTCCCCTAAACTGCTGCTATTTCAGCACAAAAGCTCAGTCTGGGCCCTATTAATGACATTGAGCAATTTTGGCTCTGCCTGAACTTCAAATTCTTCATCAGAGGAATTTCTCTCTTTTGCAGAAATGACAAAATGTCATTCTTGATCAAGGATACAAGTTTCAACAAGTGGTGGTGGGAGTGTTATCCAGTGTGAATGGCAAATATGAGAGCCCTGCACACTGACAGAGCTTTGCTGTCATTCTGATCTGTTGTGTTGCTTCTAAGAAAACTGTTATCTGTCAATAGGTACCTCAGCTGCCTTGTGGGTCTCACCTGTGTGGCTGAAACAGCTGCTGTATGTGGTCTTCTGCAAGAAAGCAGAACATGTGTTGAGGGGTTTTTGCTACTTTGCCAAAATCTGAGACTTTTCACCAGCTAACAGTACCTCCCAAGAAATGTCAGCCTCAATTTCCTTGTGGATTGCTCATACATATAATCAGGGAACTAGTCAAAGTTTTCTAGTTCTCTGTTCCACCCGCTGAATACCCTCAATCCTCTTCTAAACCATACCAGTTAGCCAAGCCCTCTGCTACTACTTTTCCAGTATTTTGATACTTCCAACACTACCTCCTTTCTTCCCATGGTGTATAAGGCTCACAACATAGAAACTCCTACCACTTCCTTTGGGGATTCCCTCATTTCAAGGAGGTTCCCCAAAATCAGCTTTCTTAGCCAGTGTTGCAAGAAGACCCTTATGGTAAAAAAAACCAAAAAATAATAATAAGAAGAAGCTAAGGGCATTCTTTGTTTCTGGTTTATAATGCAAGAGGTCACAGTCAATGATTCACACATCACTTTGTATGATTTTTTAATTAGTATTTCTAATTTTTATTTGTATGACCTTGTATGATATTTACTTCTATGACTTTTAGTCCTTTAGCTATACTTTGCCTTGCAGTAATTTAAATAAAAAATAAAAATTAAATTCTTTGTCCAACACACATGATTTGGTAATCTGGGAAATACTTGTGACTGTCATGTATGACCTCAGCAAATTGCCTTGGGCAGAGCTACCTGAAATTACTATGCTGGGTCTTGCACAGGTCTGCTCTTTGTGGGAGGTCTGAAATGTGTTGACTCAAAATCGTGATGCAATAGCCCTGAGGAGGAGCAGAAAGCACCCTGCTTGCCTCCACCTCCCCTGCTGTCGCCCAGATCAAGTTCCACCTGGAAAGCTGAATCCAGAAAGGCACACAGGTACCCTCAGAGCAATGGGAACAAATGTTAACATAGTGGGACAACCGCTAATATTTGAGGTTGAGCCTTCGAAATTGAAATTTGAAATTGAGCCTTTTTTTGCCTAAACCCATGATAAAATGTCTCTGATTTTCTGGGCTTTTCTGTGCTTCTTCTAAAATGACACAGATCATGTGTGGGTACAGGCTGACTGCCTTTCACTGCACATGGTGGCTTATGCTGAACAGATCATGGTAGTTAAACTGCCTCACTGCTTAACAGAGCAACGGGAAGGACTTTTTCCAGCTGAACTTTCTAGGGGAAGCTTGGTATATATGGGTAAAACATGATTGTTTGAGTTGATTTGATATTTAGCTTAAACCCCAACACAATCCTAAGGCATCCCTGAATAGCACTGCAGTTCTGCTGACTTCACTCATAGATCACCCTCAAGGCAAGTAATGAGACATCAGCAACAGCAAAAAGCAGTGAGGATCCATTCTGGGTTGTATTTTACCTGAAAGATGGCTATAAAACAAGGACATGTACTTGTCTTGTGCAGTTAGTTGAATCACTCATGTGGCCAGCAGCAAATGTTCAGGGAAAACATGCAGAACCAGGCCAGCACACAGCTGTCTGCTTGCCACGCTGGGATACTTCTACTTTTAATCAATTCTGTTTATTGTGACACAGCAGGATTGATATTTTGTTTGTTTGTTTGTTTGTTTTTTGTTTTTTGTTTAGTTTTGGTTTGGTTTGGTTTTGTGAATTACTTTATCCCTTTGTCTGTCACAAATTCTAGAGTGGTAAAGGTGGTAAAGAGCTCTTTAGAGCTTGGTTATGCTTGCACAAGAGAAATGCATTCTTCTGTTTGTCTTAAAACTTCTTGGTAAATTGGTACAATATCTGATTGTGTGTCAGATACAAGCTCATCAGAAAGTCTTTTATGGAGGTTGAAAGATCGTAGACCATTTTTCCAAGTTCTACCCTCAGATCTGCAAATTCCCAATGTGGTTTTGTCGTCAGCAGAGTGCATGGTGGATGCTAGAAGTCGATTTGTTAGTGTGCACACACACAACTGTACATGCTACACTCACATGTGAAAGAGCAGCCAAAAACCATTGTATAGCAAACATAGTGTAAAACAGAAGTGACCACAGACAGTGTCTGAAGTAATTCCTTTCACGAATTTCTACTCTGAGCTGCTCTGTCACTGTGCTTTGAAGCCTGGATATGCTGAGATTAATTTCTTTTCCTAGGAACGGCAGACAACAGGATAGAGTCCACACCTGAGAGGTTTTGGAAAGGTGAGCAAAGGTAACTTTGCTGAAGTGAGTGCTGTGCTCTGGAAAAGTATTATTCCTTGTACATAGACATCACTGGCACTAAGCACACTGGTTGATGTCAAATACCAGATAGATGCACCCAGGTAATCACAGTTGGTTAGAAAAGTTACGAAATACAAAAGCAACTGGGACAGCTGCATTAACTGTTATGCACTAGAAACTTAAAATAGCTAGGTTAGGGGGTCCAGTGAAAGCTTAGCACAGCAAAAATATTCACAGTAGGTGGAGGGGATCCTCGTGATCAGGCAAAGACACAAATGTTGTCATTAACATTAATACAGTGGCACTTGTGGTTTGCATGGTGTCTGTCCTCACTTTGAACTGCCAGTGCCTCATGCACCAGGGCAAGGGAAAGAGTGGTGAGTGACAGTTGATTTGTTTGTTCCTATCTTGTTAGATATCACTCTGAGTGCCTAAATTGACACCTTTTATTTATGCTTCCCATGCAACACTTACCTCTCCAGAGAGAGGGAAGGAGTGCCCATGTTCACTAGATGCTGATTCCATGGCCAAAAAGACAACACATGCACACAGCAATCCCCTCACTAGTATTTCCAAGATCTCCTGTAGCAGAGTTCATCAAAGAGTTTTATGCAGGAGGACAGGGAACACTGCTTTGAGACTGTGCTCTCAGGCTAAGCTGCTCCTCACTACAAAGGAGGAGTGGTGCTGACAGGGAAACTGCTGAAATGCAGAGCTTTGCCAGTTTGCATAGGAAGAGAATACCAGCCAGGTCCTGTCATCACAAACAAGTCAAGCAGTAAATGTTTAATCTCAACAGGGCCCTAGAGCATCACCTCCACATGCCACTGACTGTTAGAGGCTTCAAAATAGCTTCCTAATACCCTCTGACACACTAAGACCTACAATAAAGACTGAGAGCCTGTGCAAATAATGTAAAGGGAGGAGACCCATGGGTCCAGAAACAAGGATGCAGTAGGAAAGTGTTACTTAAAAGTCTGAAAGAGCCCTAGGAAGCAGGTCATAGCTTACACACTACAGAAGAAAGCAACATTCCTCTCCTTGCATGGCCTTCCTTGGCCCTTAATAAAGTATTTGGCTTAATCCAGACATCATGAACAACGTGCAAAACACTGAAAGGGGTGTCTATCTTTTGGTGGCACTTGCAGCAAAGACCTGCCCAAAGGTACTTCTTGGGACTTGCTTCTGTACCTCTCTACACATACTCAAGACCTTGACTGCAGAGCAGCAGCAGGAAGCATTTCTCCATCAGACTGGTTCCAGCTTACAAGGAACCTCTCCCATGTTGGCTAAAATAGCATTCCTATAAGGCTCCCCTCATCTACAGGGGCAATCTGGTGTTGGAACAAGCAACTAATGAGAAAGGTCTTCCCTTGACTCCTGTGCCCTCTGCTTTATTTGTGCTCGGTCTTTTTCTCAGCCAGCCAGGGCTGATCAGTAAGTTAACTGAGGGATGGGATGCAATCTATGCCCAACCACAGCCCTCTTCTTCACCAACACCTCACACTAATGCAACACCTATGAGGAGGAGAGACACAGGCATAGAGATGACACATTTCCTTTTAAGACTAATCAAAAAGAATAGGCATTTTACAGTGTTGTCTACAAAACACCTGAGCTGGAGGAAAGTCACAAATAGTAGTCTTTTTTTGGGGTATGAAGAGAGAGAACAAGCATTCCCTTTTTTCCTGCATTCATAGTCCATCTAGATTATCCTATAGGCCTTGCCTGTTAACTTCAGCCTTAGCTACAGCACTCCCAGACCACAGTGATGGTCCAGCAAAGGGCTTGGAGACAGAAGGCAGGGGATTGACATCACTTCCTATAGCTGATGCTTCATTCGGCTCCTACTGAGTCCTCTGCCTGCCTTTTTTAGGATACTGTGGCCTGTAACTACTTCACTTCTGCTGAAGGGTGAGTAGTCAGCCATCCCCAGCCCACTATGTCAGCTCCTCTACTCAGGTTTTAAAAAGCAAGCTTTAACCATGCAATGTTGCTGTGGAATAAGCATCTTTATTCCAACTGAACACAGAGGCAAACTGAGGCACAGTGGAAACATTTCTTTTAATGGATGTCCGTTTGCCTAGTGAAGCATGCCTTAACTTATTCCAGGTTTGACCTTCACAAAATTCTTATAATGGTGGATTTTCAAAGCATGCTGTAGTCTAGAGGCCAGAGGGGAAAAAAGCTGACCAGTGGCAAGGTCTGAATGGAAGCTGGAAATCTTTTAAGGGATAGTTTTTTGTCTTTGAAGAGATCTTCGCAGTGATTTTTGTTTCAAACATTTTACAGCGCTTTCACAAGGCTGAGAATTTTTGAAAATGTCTTGCTACTTTACAGAAGTGACATTCCCACCTTTGCTGCAAAACAACAGGGAGGATCCTTAGAAGACTGAATCCCCTGGGACATCTTGTCACAGTGTGCAGAAGGTATCCCTTTGCTCTGTATCCGTATGGACAATAGGTTATTTTAAAGCACAAATGAATTTTTTCCCATTTTAGACTGCTTTTTCACATTTTAGATTGACCTACATTAAGGGAAAAAAAATTAAACCACAAAACCGGGCACACAATGTGTTATAAATAATTCAGAACAAATCTGCACAATTATACTAAAACCATTATTCCTCAAACAAAAATAGGACCAAAAAAGGTCTAAATGTCTGATCATATACTTTCACAGTGACTCTCTGTAGCATATCTTGTACTACAAGTTCTCTCAAATGCATTTTCCAGTGTACTTTATCCAGTGTGCTTTGTCATTTTTTGATAATTTACTTGCTCATTCCAAGACCTTTCTTTCATCTGTTAATATATATGTGAATTTCCTGGATAAAGGCAAATCACTATTAGATCATCATCTGTCTCCACATCATGAAAGTAAATTCCTTGCCAATGCTAGCTTTAGTTCCCCAGAAGCCATTAATCCAAAAAGCTTAGAAAAGGTCATTTTTTAAGCTAATAGTATAAAACCCACATAATATAACATTCAGATAGAAAGTTTAGGAAGTCTCTTTTGCAACTTAATTTAAATCCCCTGTAGACCAAAATGTCTGGATAAAGCCCACAAAAGATTAAAGACACTGGAGGACCTGATTTTCTAACCCATTGCATTTTCTATCCCCGTGCAAATCCACACAAATCTTTACCTCTTTGAAGTCTCTAGCAAATCTCTTGGTCTTTTCAATAGTACTTACAACTTCACTTCTGGTAATTACATCAGCCTACCACTGTGGAACATCACTCCTGGGAAATGTTAATAATATAAAGCTGGCCACTGCCAGATCCTCTTTGTACCCAATGCCATTTAATTTAAGTAGTTTTTTCTTTTCCTTGTTAAAGACATGAAGATGTTACAGGCTTCACAGTTGCACAAATTGTTTCAGAAAGGGACAGGCTGATCCTTTTAATAGGAGTTTGAACCCTTACAATATGTTTCAGAGGCCAGAGCATGTCTAGGCAGTCACCCCTGAATGGCTCTTCCTTCTCCAAGGTATGGCTTCCCCCACACTCTTGAGATTGCTTTGCCTCCTTCTGTGCACCCTCTTGGCTCAGCAGTAAATGGAACACAAACAGGGGAAGAAAGTAGTAGAAACTTTCTATCAGCACCTGGGCACCCTGATAAATCTTTCCTTCATGAATTTCTGCAAGTTAATATTATATGCAATGGTTAATGCTCATCCCGGGGTACTTCCCATTGCTCACATAATGAAAGACCATCTTCTCATGTCAGCTTGACGGACAAGGAAAGGGAAACACAAGATGAAAAATGAGCTGCAAGGGATGGAAACATAGTGTTAAGAGTCCCCTGGTTTCACTGATAAAATTTGCAAGCAAAATATTCCAAGCATTTTGAGTTGGGTTTAGTTTGTTTGTTTTATTTCTCCATTAAATTTAGATACAGACACAAATGCATGAAGGAAAACAAAGCAAAATTAAAGACGAGGTTTTGCTAAACTTCCGAGGTTTCTGGTAAGAAGTTCGATGGCAAACACTAAACTCTTCCCCATCTGTATCGTTAAGCTGTTGTCCAAGATGGAATTCACTGTAATCCCATTGCTGACCATTGCCCAGAGGCTACCTTCTCCAGTAACAAGGTGTCTTCTTCTTTAAAGCAGCATGTTTTTGTGGCCTGGCAGGTTGCTAAAGCAAAAAGCTTCTTGTGCGCTGGAGGCTGCTTTTACTCTCACTATTGCCATTTCTTTTCTTTATGGGGGAGCTGTTGACAGAGCAGATGATAAGTCAAAGCCCAGATGATGACCTAGGCGTTGACAGATAAGATCAACAGGTTTGTTGTCTCAACCCAGGCACTGTTTATCCAGTACAATGGTGGGCTAATTTCACTGGCATGGATTCTATGCTAATGCCTTGCCATAAAGGAATTATTACAATTTCACCTGAAAGCCAGGGCTGCTCCTCCCTCTCCTCTCTCCCTCCCACCATTCCTTCCCCTCCGTGCCAGGTAAATTCAGCTGAAATGCCAGATGCAGAGATTGCAGGATTCATGGTTTGCTTTGAATCATACAGATTTGCTTGGAATATTAAAATGATGCCAGTATGCCACTGTATCAGCTACAGGTGCTCCTCAGTGGACAAGAGCCTCTCTTTGTGAGATTTAAGGAATATCATTCCTGAGGCATCAGGAAAAGCACATTGTGATAAACTAACATAATTTGAAGCTAGAATTACTCTCAATTACACATTGAATCATGTATTATTCCAATACCTTTGATGACTTTACAGTGGATGCAAGCTTTGTTGCTGAAGGTAAAATCTGGCCTGTTTTCTTCCCATTAATCACAAACACAGTCTCTTGGGACCTGCAAATCATTTGCATGTCTGCATGACAAAGAACTATTACACAGAAGAGATTATTAACAGCATCGCTTCATAATTCTTATTTGAATCACTCAATTAGTTTTGCTTCCAGGCGATAAATGAGGGCTTTGCCAGGAAGGAAACAGTGTTTTCTAATTCACCACCAGAGAGCATTTGCTGAATTAAGTCAATTCTCTTATTAAAATATTCTTTGACAAGTGCTTGTTATTTCTTCACTTCTCCCAAACCCCCTACCTCCCTGAAACCACTGGTGTGAGATAAGGTCTGGTCCCCAAGTGCCTCCCTCACATCTCTCCATCACATCACTCTGAGATTTATGTCCCTAGCCATAATCCCAGAAAGATGCTCACCTCTTAATCTCAGCTTCAGAAATACTTCTGAAGCAGCATCCAATCCCATCCACAGTGAAATCAATTAGGAAGTAGCTGCTGGAAAGTAATGAATATGTAGAGGTGCTTTCTGCAGCAATAATCAGAGTTGAAAGGAAAGTATGAGTAGCTTGCTGAGGAGATGAATTTGCATTTTGTTAATGAATTCCCTCTGAAGGTACCTGTGCTTCTTTCTTATGTTTGTGTTGCACAGACATCTGGGTGATAAGGATTTTTGTGTGCATACCAGCCAAGGCTTGGTGTTTCAGCCTCAGCATTGCTCCTGCTGTCGAAAGAGGCTTAAGGGAAGACAGGGAAAGTATCTGTCCCTCAGAGTTCTATCCTGCTGGAGGGCACTAGGCTTCCAGCCACGTTAGTGGCAAGTGCCAGCTCTGGAAAAGTTACAGCAGTGAGTTTTGAATAATCTTGTAGTCTTTGAGGCTCCTCTGAAGTACAGGAGGCAATTATTTGGGCAACTGAGATGCAGCTCTCCTGTTTCCACTGCTGTGTCCATTCTTCTGCAGTTCATGCTAAGAGAAGTCATATGGGAATTATGTCCTTTTTCTTGTATCATCTTGTTTCAGGTTCTGTGAGGCATAATTGCTTTAAACTCCTAATGTAAGAGATAGAGAATTCTTGTTGCTGAATGATTATCATTAATGCTTGTTATTTTATTTATATAAATATTTTGCAGTAACTTCTGATCTAGCATTTCCCTCCCTTTTATAACAAAAAAATGGAGATGAAGCCTGCCTATGCTAACAATCATAAGGGTCAGCTGTGTTGGTTCTTTGTAATAAACATTGTTAACTGAAAACTTAGACTTCTTTTATTTATCGGTCTGAGTCAGAACTTTAAAGCAAAAACTACCTTTGAAGTGGGGCCCAAAGTAAAGAAAAAAAGCACAGCAAAACCTTTAATGTTTTATCTGCAGGTTTGCTGACCAAATCCATCTGCTTTATTTGACAAGTGATAAAGACTGGCAGGTGCTCTAATGAGATGGCTTTGGCTGCACTTGCAGATCATCCTTCCAAAACCCGCAGCAATGTCGCTCTCCAAACAGCTGAAAGACATGATTGACCTCAATGTCAAATGTGTCAGGGGATGTGTGCAGGACCATTCTTGTGGGTACGTGTAAAACACCCTCCCACACCCCTCTCGCTGTATCTTGCTGACCCCTGCTCCTGTCTGCCCTGTATTTTGGTTTTTTCCTTCTTCCATTTTGGGTCTGGCCTTTCTTGCAAACAGGAATCAACAGCAATAGTCAACATCTGAATGAAAACTTGCAAAATGTCCACATCATCCCCAGGCCTGTGCCACAAGGGGAGAAAGGAGCTGGTCAGCCTCCCACTCTCTGGGTGCTGCTCTTAAACAACAGAGTTTGTCTTTTAAAAGGCAAGATTTAGGGAAAGAGGTGGCATAAAATCACAGATCCCCAAGAATAACTGAAGCTAGAAGGGACCGCTGAAGGTTGTCTGCCCTGCTCCTTGATCAAAGCAGGTCCAGGTCCAAAGTTAACATTTTCACTATCAATATTGTCTGAGAGCAAATTGTGCACCTTCATCTCTCTGCTTTGTAGGTACCAGCTGGGAATGTCTTTTCTTTCTCATAGACTAAGAGAACAGAATTATCAGGTTAAAATTAGAGCCATAGTTCCAAATTTGTATCTATCTTTTCAGCTTCTATTTTTGACTTGAAGAAGGACTTTTGTACCCAGACACTTGTTTGCTTTTTCAGATGTATCAGCTAGTCTGATAAAAATAATACCCCCTCCTGCAAGTCTTGCTGGTATTCTTAGACTCTCCCAGCAAGAACATTATCTTCAGTGAAGTTTTGACTCAGCAGTGACCAGAGAATTTTTGTCCCTGAGATTACATACAATTTATCTCAAACAAGCTGCTGAAGCTGTTATTCAAATAAGCAGATAAATTCAAGAGTCAACAGAGCTATCTGAAGGCTTAAACGGTACAGAAATTAAAAGAGAAACTGAAGAACAGTAGCCTGTGCAAAATCAGTGATTCTTTGTTTTTAACATAGTTGAAATTCATTTGTCCCTTTAATCCAGCTTCTTTTTTGCTGTTAAAATTGACAGCATCTTTGGTTTGCCATTCCAAGGGGCGGGGCGGGGGTAAATTAGGAGAGCAGACTAAAAGAAACAGTGTTGGGCAGGGATGTCAGTAGCAAGATGTGCTTTGTCTAAAGTTCACTGGTCTTAATTATGGTAAAAGATTAAGGGACAGTACTTCATTCTAATTCCTATACTGACAGTTCCCTATTAAAAGTTACACAGCTGACACAAAAGCAATGCAATTTTTTTCAAATCAGTCTTCACAACCCAAAATAAAATAGGAAAAGCTTGTCAGTTGTTTATTTTTTACTGGGTATTTTATGGAAAGCCTAGAGTAGAGATTTTGCTATACAGTCCAGCTGTTCCTGATATAACTAGGCACACACACCAGATTTTTCAGTGCAGTGTAATCTTGCTCTGTGGAATCAAGTCAGAAACTTAAAAAAGCTCCAACCATATCACCCTGAGCAATCCTTGACCTTCACAATTACATTTTGAATGCTTGGGGAAAAGAAAAAACTAGGATGAGCTGTTCAGGCTGCTCTGAAAGGAATGCAGATTCCATCAGTGTCCATTTGCATCAGTCAGTGGAAATGACCCCAAAAAAATGTTCTCAGAATTAATTCCTCGAGCTTCAGTTACTGGATTAACCACACTTTTTCCTGGTGCCATGTTACTATTGGTTATAATTCAGGCCAGTGGATCTGTCATGGACACAGTCCATCCTCCAAACAGTTCATTGTGTGACCACAAGAAAAATAATAGACAGGAGAAAATATTTGTTATTGGCATTTCTAGATGGGGACATGAGGCAAATGGAGATTAGTACCTTGAGGGGAAATCTGTGATGGATTACAAAAATCAAAGAATTAAATACTTTTGTGTACTGAAATCCCAGCCTCTGGAGCTTTGCCCTATACCTTGTACTGGGAGGAGCATCCGCTCTTGGAGAGAATGTGGTATACAGGACAAAGTTCCTCCTCAGTCACAGATCTTCCCTCGAGATGATACCTCTTGAAATATCCCATCACAAAAGTGTGAACATCACCAAGACAAATGCTTTCAGGGCTTCAGCAGGGCTATAGGGCAGGTGACCTGCAAGTTCACGGGAGGATTGTCAAATAGCATTTCATTACCTGTTCCTCTAGCCTCTGCTCCTTCCTCTCTTTTTTCCTCTAGTTCTCCCCAGCTAATGCTGATAGGAAAGTTCAGATAGAAGAAACAGGAAAATAATTTTAATTTTTCAGAATAAGGCTCCAGAATTTAGGGAGTTTCCAATTTGAAGAGCAAGCAGGGGAATAGAACTTCTTCCCTCAGTTTCTCCTTCCATATATTAAATTAAAATCTTCCAAATAAGTAGAAAACTTATAATGCAAGTGAGTTATGATCCTGAAGGACAAGGGAGAACAAAATACCTTGCTGTTCCTGGAAAATATAAGTCTGAGGGCCAGATAAACCTAAAAACTTACACTAAGCCATTTGAGCCGTCACACTCAATGTCTAGAAAACTCTTCATCCATGAAGGGAAGAGCAGTCCTATCCAGGAAAAATAATTAATCTCAGACATAGAAGGTAACTAATGTGGAAATGAATGGCTGGAATCCCACCACAATAAAAGTGTGATTATAATGCTATACGGCTTTAAGGCCAATGAATATGATCATAGACTGCATTTGTCCAAACAACAATTGTGTTTTCCCCTTCAGACTTTGGCTTACAAATCTGTGGCAGGACATTACTGTGTTGTGATTAAAAGACTCAGGCAATAACCACTTGCTGTGAGCAGGAGGCACAGGCACAAAGCACAGCCACTACCCAGTCACAGACCTTCTTTCAGCATATGCAGCATGTGCTGAAAGAACTCTCTGCAGATCCCACCTATGGTTCCAACACTGATTCAGACTTTAAATGCTGTCTTGGTGATGACTGCACTGCCACAACTGACCTTATTAAATACAGGGGCTCTATTTAATGTGGCTGTCAATAAATACTTTGTGCTCTGCTGACAGAACCATGTTAGCAGCCAGTTGTTAGTTAGTCTTACTTTTCATCTAAAGATGGCAGTGTGCTAAGCCTCACATCTCTTAAGTTAGTGAGATACTCTTCTATTTTATATAAAAGCTGTGTTTTAGGAGAATTAGGCTCAACAATCCAGGTGCAGCTCAAGAGCAAGAAAATTATAGCCCATGTAAACCATTATCTGAGCAAATTGGCAAACTAAATAAACCTCCTTCTCTTTAACTGAGTAATCAAACTGCAAAAAGAAGTGATAACAGGGTAAAGGTAGCAGAAGAAAAGGAGGCTACTAAATAATACCTTGTCAAACAAAGAAGGAGACCTGTGAGTGGCTACATGGGAGTTAGGAGAATTGGATGAACATGTTTGCACACATGTATGGAGGAGTAATGTGAACGGTGGTGAGGACCATTAACTTTGATGTCTACTGGAACCCCGAACAAAAAGCAAAACAAACAAGAGATGCCAATCTGAATTTCCATACTCCGAAGTAACCTGTTACTATGGGATTTGAGCCTCCTGTGGTGTAATTCTGGCAGTAATTACATAGGAACAGCATTTGTGGTAGCGTCAGGACAAATATTACCTCCATTAGGTCTTGAACAAACATGAATCAAGAAGTGTAGGTGTTCTCCAATTTTCTGTGTCCACATAACACCAGTTAATTGATTTTATTGGGTGCTATGGGCACACATTTGGGAAACTCTGTGTTTTGAATGCCCTCTACTGGTCCTTCCCTGCTGCAGGAGCCCATCCTTGGGAATCCTTCGTGGTCCCAGAGGCCCATGGAGGAAAGAGGAGAGTTGGCCAGAGGCAGTGCTGGCTCAGCCATCTCACTGAAGGCACCACGGAGAGGGTATGGTGCTCAGTCTTGCTTAAAGAAGTTAATGCTGGCTTACAATGATTTTTAATAATTCCTTTAATGCTTGGAGTCATTAACTTTTTTGGAATGTGATTTGTCATAGAGGAGGGCCAAAGTCTCCGACTGGAAGGAGGAGGGGCAAGAGGGGGAAATGCTGTGGGCTGTGTTTGAATGTGTCCAGCCATGGTATTTACTCCTACACCCCCCTGTGTCATTCACCTCGCGGCAATTCTCCTTGGATTTCGTGCAGCTCCAATTTAGGGCTTATGCCAGCAAATTAGCATTTCGGGGGCAAAAAACATTCTCTGTGAAATCTGCTCCTCTCTGGGTTGCACTTGTGCACAAAGGCAAACCCAGCCTGGCTTGGTGCTGCATGCTGGGCATCTTTACTGCGTAAAGAAACCAAATTATCCAGGGAAGATGTGCTTGAAACTTGTACACAGGCATAGCCTTCGAAGCTTTTCAGAGCTGGCCCTACCAACTCCTTCCAGTAGCAGATGCCAAATCAGTCTGTTTATTTTAATAATTAACAGCACTGATAGAAGTCTGCAAGGTATTTCTAAGTTAATGCAGCTACTTAAATAAAGTTTGTAAACTAGACCTCTGTTGTTCCATCTGCTTTTTGATCTGACAGCTATCTTAATATAGTAATCAGCAACAAGCAGGAGGGTGTGTTAGCATGTTACATTTGTTAGCATTGCTACAGGCGAGAAAATACTTGAACTTTGTGAAAAGAAGCAAAACCAAAACAATAGAGTAAGATCAAAGTGAAATCTCTGATGATTATTCTTTCACAGAGAGTTTCCTTCTTTTTCTTCTCACATTTTTATGAAAGGGATAACACTGAAATATCAATAGAAGCATTAAAGCAATCCCCAAAAAGGGCTTAATGTAGAACCAGACCCGAGGACAACATTTCTCCCACAATCAACACCAGTTGCTCCCCTTGGCTTGTTTTGCACACAGGAACTCCAGTTGTGGAGCCAGTGTGGCAGAAATAGCTCAGTAGGAAAGGTATGCTGTGTGCACGGGAGAGCTTCGCTGAGGGTTCAATTTTTTTCTTCTTTCAGATACCATACAAAGATTCAAATTTGAAGGACAGATCACTTCCCAGCCCTGCCTGCACCTTAACAAAGCGGATCAGTCCTGAAAAGCCACAATTTTCACTAAAGCCAGTTGTTTCCATGCATCCAGACTGGGTGTGTAATCATTTTGTGACTGAGCTCACAGGCTGACGTGGTCACAAAATCAGTGGATCCTAAGTGGGTACCATGCACTAGCCATCAATGGTCCATCTTGATTTTGCTGGAGAAGTGGAACCAGCAAAGCAATTATGTACAAAATTTTAAGGCAGAAGAAATTGATGGTACTTGTGACTGGGATACTGACTTGGCAAGAGGAAATCAGAGTTCTTTTTTCTCTGCTCTTGGCCTAACATAAAGGGGTGTCATTCTACATCTGTGCACCAAACATTTCTAAAAATGTATACAACAAAACTGTCCTTCTGAAAAGGGCATGGAAATCTGCTGAGGAGGACAGTATGTAAATGCTAAAGAAGATTGTGCTTATACAGTAATCTGAGGGCAAGACTTGAGCTGATGCCCTGGTAAACACAAAATGTCATTGGTCCCATATTTCAGATCAAAATGTTTTGATGGCTAAATATCAAATACTTCAAGTGCACAACAGTACTTTCAAACTAGCTGCCATCTGAGAAGTTACAAAGCAAACAACCCCAGTAAAATTCAAAGAAGGACTACTTCGCAGTGTCCAGCAATCTGGTCAAATTCTATTTTGGATAGGGCAAGGTAAAAATCAATTAAGTAGGCTGTTAATTACAAGGTATATGCTTAACTCCAGATACAAAATAATGATGATGGAGCAGTAAATATAGTCCATGTGTGGGCCCTGAGCAGCACCCAGACCAGGTGAGTCACATTGTGCCATGCCACAGTAAGTCTTCAGATAAAGGGGGCTGCTAGTAGGAGACCAACCAGTCAAGTTTGTGGACAGTAGTTTGTAGCTTTGCCTAAAAATTGGAACCTGTTAGAGGCAGCTCCTGTCCCCTCACCTCTCTGATCACAAATATGCTGAGTTGGAAGGGACCCACAAGGATCATCAAGTCCAACTCCTGGCCCTGCACAGCGCCATAAAGAAACTGCGCACTGCAGCTTCCAGGTGTATGAAAGCTTTGCCATGGTCTCTGAAGAACCAGAAGGGTTGCTAGTGCATTTCTATTGGCCAGAGGGTGTTACTTGGCATAGGCTGGGATGGAGGAAGTGGTGGTGGTTGTTCTTCTTCTGCTATGGATGGTAACATAAGGCTTGAGGGGATGTATCCAAGAGTGGGAGTTGTAAAGATGGGAGTCATCCTGGTGCTCCACTAATGGAAGGGATGGCTGGAAGCCTTGTACATAGCATGGCTCAGTTTGTGGTTTCACCTGCATGTCTGCAGGCCTGCATCTGCATGTTGGAGCTAATGACCACAGTCAGCTCTGATTTACAGAGAGCTGATACAGTTACTTGGCTCTTGCTAATCTGAAAATGCATGTTTTGACTGAGCAAAGCTGTAATTTCTGTGTGCTGTGAAGACTGTGAGAGAACCTTAAGACACAGAGACCATATACAACTATATCCTTTCCTACTTTCTACAGGAATTTTTTTCTTCCCCATACTTATTGCTTATGTGTTGGACTGAAGTATATTGCAAGGTGAAATTGTTTCATTCAACTGTGACTTTAAAATGATGAATCCCCCCAATCAATATTTCATCACAGAGTTAATCTGAAATTTGTCTTCTAGAATCTCATTGTCTTACTGAGTATCATGGTGAAATTTTGACTCTCTTGTTAAAATATAGTTGCTAGTACCTCACATCAGTTTAACTTCTCACGGAATCACAGAATGAGTCAGGTTAGAAGGGACTCAGAGGGGTCATCTGGTCCAACCTCCCTGCTCAAGCAGGGTCATCCCTGTGCACATGGCACAGGATTGCATCCAGACAGTTCTGGAGTCTCTCCAGTAAGGGATACCCCACAACCCCTCTGGGCAACCAGTTCCAGTGCTTGATCACCTGCACAAACAAAACAAAGTTCCTCCTCATATTCAGGTGGAATTTTCTGGGCATCAGTTACTGCGCATTGCCTCTTGCACTGTTGCTGGAACACCACTGAGAAGAGCCTGGGTCTGTCCTCTTAGCACCCTCCCTTCAGATACTGATAGACACTGATAAAGTGTACTCTCAGTTGCCTCTTCTTGAGGCTGAACAAGTAAAGCTCCCTCAGCCTTTTCTCATAAGAGAGATGCTCCAGTCCCTTAATCATCTTTGTGTCCCTCCACTGGACCTGCTCCAGGAGCTCCATGTCTCCCTTGTGCTGAGGAGCCCTGACCTGGACACAGCACTCCAGGTGTGACCTCACCAGGGCTGAGCAGAGAGGTGGGATCACCTCCCTTGACTTGCTGGCAATGCTCTTCCTAATGTACCCCAGGGTCCCATTGCCCATCTTGGCCACAAGGACACACTGCTGGCTCGTGGACAGTGGGTTGTCCACCAGGACCCTTAGGTCCTTCTCCACAGAACTGCTTTCCAGCAGGTCAGCCTCCAGCCTGCACTGGTACCCAGGGTTATTCCTCCCTAGGTACAGGAGCCTGACTTTGCCTTTGTTGAACTTCAGACATTTCTTCTCTGCCTGTCGCTGTTTTACGACTTTCTGTTCAGAAATCCTTTATTGCAGAGATCATTTTAATTGCAGTCTGAGGTTACCTGACAATTGTTGCTTGACTTGTCCTGGCACTGACACAAAGGCCCCACCCCTGGCTGAGGTATGAGACAAAATACAGTAATTCCTAATTCCATTGCAATGGGCTCATGTGAAAATGGTACCACTGCATTTTTGCAAGCTTTGGCAAAACATGAGCTACATGAGTAGGAGACTCTTGTCTTTTTGCCTCTTTTTTTGGAATTATATAGGGAAAGGCTTCAGAGAGAGAGAGAGGGAGAGGGAGAGCACTGTGCTGTACTGTACTGCAAGGTCTGTTTCTTTTATCACTCACAAGGTAAAATCTATATTCCCATTTTGAGGCACCTAAAGTCATTTCAAAATGAATTAAAAACTAATAAATCAACTTGACTTCACGAAGCATTTTGACTGCAAATTACTTTGTGGCAGACAGGCAGCCTAGAGGCTCCATTTTTCCTTTACCTTTAGTGAATACCTTTTCCTTTACCTTTAGTGAATACCTGTTTTTCCTTCTCTGGGTTCAATTCTTGAGGTGTTACCTGCTGCCCACAAAAAAGCGAATCTTGACTAACCCATCATCATACTTGGAGCCTCAGTAGGACATTCTCCTGGTTCCAAAAATCTCTCTTTTCTCATGTTCCAAATTGTGAGAAATAAAATGTAGACATGTTGCATGGAAAAAAACTAGGCACAGCAAATTATATTTTTTCTCTTAGTGCAGCTTGAGATGTTAATTGTCTCTTAGTATCTCAGCCATTATAACACCCTTTGGTTGCATTTTCAGGCTTTGAGCCTCACTGTGAGGGCAAAACACTCAATTTTTGTTTTGAAGTTCAGTTTGCACTTTGAGAATATTCTGAAATGGAAGGGAACCAGGATCATTGATTCCAACTCCTGGTCCCACAGTGGACAACCCCAAGAATTGCACCATGTGTATGAGAGCATTGTCCAAACAACACTGACCCCAAGTTTTAATGAAAAATAGCTCCACAAGTATTGTGTAACTTCATAGGATCATTGCAGCCTGTGAGACTGGCTATTTGTAACGCAGTCAAAATATCTTCAAGTGCAACATGGGCCCCTCAAATCTACCCACCACTGACCTGTGGGTAGTTTTCATGCTTTTTGCATTGTGCGCTGGGTAGAAGACAGAGAAAGTTTAGGAAACGTTATTGCTTCATGCAATATCTTAATACACATCTACCACCCACTGTGCCTATCTAATGCACTATCTACCACTTAGCAGAGCCTGATATTGCACAATAACAAAATTTAACAGCAGTTTGGAAGAAGAAAAATAACTTCTCATCTCATGAGCAGGCCTAATTCTCTCCCCTCCCTCTGTCAGGCAGATCCACTTGAGCCCTGATTGCTCTGCCAGGTTTGAGGTGTTCACCTTTTGTTGATTTATTGTGATTCCTGGACTGATCCACTCTGATTTGCTTTACATCATCTCTGGAAAGCTATGGCTTTGTTTTCCCCAAGTCACTTGTATTCCCTTAGATGTCAACTGATTTCAGCTGAATAGCATCTGCATGGCTGAAACAATGCTGTATACAACTGGCAAAAACTAAATTAGGCCACGCAAATGAACCTTTGTGCAGTTAGGTTTATTGTTTATGCTTACAGTTGCCCTGATAAACCATAGGTGTTGGTTGTTCCAAAATTAAGCTTAATACTTTGCTCCAGGTAGCAACTTGATGTAAAAAGGCTTGGCAGGTGATTAGTTAATAATATCATTTAATCTGCTTCAGTAATTTAAATATTGTCAGCAGCTGAAAAAGTGCCTATTCAAAGTAGCTGCTCTGAGGATGCTTAATATCTTGTGGACTGCCTTCAAGATCCACAGATGAAAGTCAGGTGGTATTACAATTATTATTGTTGTGTCATAAAATCTGGGTGTATACTACAACATATTTTCTATGAGTACTCATTTGAATTTGGACTTTAAACAGGCTCTTCTAGCCAACTTGTATTTCTTTCAAGCTTGCTTTCAAAACGTTTTTTTGCTGCCTGGTAAGTTTGCAGGGTGATACATTTTGAGTCTGAATTCTGCAAGCATTTGCTTTGTAAGTCCAGTGGCTGAGATGACTGAGTTTCATGGCTGGAAAACAGCAACAAAATCATCCAAAGTGTGACAGAGCAGAAGACTGCTCTTTATACAGTGATGAAGTAGCTAACAAACAGGGGTGTCTAAAATTATCTGGTGAGCTTTCCAGTCAGAAACAAACCCAAGCGTCTCTCCTAGATTAAAGCTGGGTGAGCTTTGCTTGCCAGTATTTGTTAGACTGTCCCACCAATGGGCTGTGGCTGTTGTCCTTCCTGGAGCACAGCTCCTGTGAGTTGCCTCAGCTCCCCATTGTGCTCTGTGCTTTGTATGACCAGGAAAGAGGAGGATCCCTGTCTGTTCAGCAAAGTATTTCTAGTCCTGCACATGCAAACGGGTAAAACATCATAATTAGTCACATATTTCAAGCCTTTTGCTCTTTAGGCAACAAAGTCTCCGTGGAGAAACCACAAGGGCTTGGCCAGAGCCAAATAGCTGTGTTTACTGGATATGCACAAACGTAGGAGGCTAGAAACCTGCACTGATGAGCTGGTTGGTTTCTGGCATCTTCAGCCACATGGAGCTGTGGAGAGTCCAACAGACCATTTAAAGGCAGAGCACACGAGTAAGAATGTTATGTATGGGGTTTTACTGGTGTTTTTGAAAGCCATAGCAGTAGGACACCAACATAATTTAGTTCCATTTTGAAACTCCACTGTGTTTCCAGCATGATGCAAAGTAGGTACCTCATGTGCACCCAGAGAATCTGACACAGTTTCCACTAGAAATGGTTGCTCTGTTCTTATCCAATAATACAAGTCTGCCACAGAAAACACTCACTGTTCCCTCTTGTACTAACTATTTGCCTTCCTCCTGCAGTTTCTATTATTCTGGCCTTAACAACCTGAACAGCTCTAAATGGGTGATGATACTGTGGGAAAACAGAGGACACTGCATTGGGTATGGATGGTTGTGTGCAGGTACCCTTCATGTCTGGATCCAGGAGTGGGTGAGCCTTCAGCTCTGCTTTTAGGGATATTCTTTGGGTATGTACAACTGAATGCTGTCTGTATGCTGCTGCAGTATGTAGAGTTACAGAACACATACATTGAAATTGCAGCATGTGAATTGTTCTGGGTGCCCGAGCTATCTGGGAAGGCACTGCAGGCTGGGGAAGCTGGGTGTGAGGGGATGGGGGGCAATGACCAAACTTCTGCAGAAGAACCCCCTCAGTGGTGCTGCAGGTACAGGGTTACTTCCTCATTGCTCCAAGCTGTCCCATGGGTCCAAGTCAGGCCCTGACAATGAGAGACCATGTTCCAAGGCTGATGAATGCTTGGAGGAGAGCATGAAAGTGCACAGGGCCCAACAACCCTGTGCAGCCTGGCTGAAGGGCAGTATGAGGAAGAGGCTGGGCTTGCACTGAGCAGTGCTTCTCCAGGGAAGACTCTGGTTACCCACTGTGACGTGTCTCTAATGATGGCTGGAGGCTGAAGGCATCTGTAGCCCATACCCCACCCTGAGAATTCCCCCTGCCTCCCAGGCTCTTCCCTTTCAGTCCACAGAGGCTGCTGGAGCCTCTTAGTAATGAAAACTGAAGATCAAGTTGAAATGAGAACAACAAAGCAAAGAGGATGCCTCAGTGCTTACTCTCCTCTCCGTGGCTCTTCTGGGCTGTGGCTGACTGTGTGAAGAAGCCTCACTCTGCTCCAGGAAACCAAAAGCTGTTTATGTGAGGGGAGAAAAAAATGTGCCAGTAAAGGATTAAAGATTTAATAATCATAAAGGAAAATATGCTCTGTAATGAAGTATCAACACCAATTGACTAGTTTCTGCAGTTTTGACAATTGCCAGGTGTTCTGCAGTAGTAGGATCTGCACCTGCCTGTGTTGTTTCTGTAGCACCTAGGTGCTCTCCTCCCCAGTGACCTGCCTCCTGCCTTGAAAATTCCCCCTGAGAAAGGTGGGAGCATTTCATGTTTGGTATGTTGTCAAGGAAGCAGAAACCCCTTTGGGCAGATAGGTGTCATATTTTCCTGTTTGTACAAGTGTGGGAGTGCTCCTCAGCAGCTTTCGCCAGGGATCTGGTGGACATCTGGGGCTGCGCAAGGGATGTGCATGGGCAGGAATCTGCATGGGGGTCTTCCCTGCCCACCCCACACTCCCTGGTACCAAGGACTTGTCCAATCTGGATCTGGGCCAGCTCTCCAAATATCTGTGTGTGCCTGCTGTACCTTGGCCTGGTCTGAGCTCTCCCACGGAAGTGTGACTCTCTCTGAGTGTGGTGCTGAGCTTCAGAGGAGCACAGGCACTCAGGCCTTGGTTTGGGGGTCTCCTCAAGCACAGAGGGGTTGTGGTGGGGGTAGTGCCTTGCTGCTGCTGGTCTTTAGAAGTGACTGTGGCTCCAGTTTCAGGGGCATATTTGTCTCTGAATGTCCTTCACATTCAAAAAACTGATCTTTCTGATTATACACAAGTATCCTTTCTTTCTGGCACTGATTTCTGCCCACCAAACTCTAAGCACTTTTGACACTTTTCATAGAGTTTTCCTCCTTCTATCCCCACTTCTGTTAAACTTCCCATCAACTCTGTTTGCCCCAAGATGCTGAGACACGGATAAGAAAGAATAAGGAAAGGAATTGATGCTGAGTCTGGATTTGGTTGACTGCATATCTGTAGTAGTCCTGTCTTCTGGCAAATTTCCTTACATAATTTGTCTTTGCTCATATGTAATCTCCTGCTCCAGGGCTGATGCTTTCCCCAAGCACAGTGCATCCCCTGTATTCCAGCACACTGACATCCATACACACTGGGCTACCAAAGGCTGGAAGAAGAAACTGTCATTCCTAGGACACTGTGGGTCACTGTTCCTAGAAGCTGAGGGTGAGATCAGACAGCAGGGCAAAGCAAACATCATGCAACATCAGTGCAGGGGCTGTGTCCCTGTCTCTCTCTCTCCCCGCAATGCTATTTCACTCCTTCTCCGCTCTAGCTTTGGCACGTGTGTCTCTGCACGGACTTGCTGAGCCCACTAGACTGGCCGTGGGTTGTTTCCCCTGCTCCTGGGGTTAGTTTCCTGCTGGTTTACTGGCTTGAATTGGTTTATTGGCCTGTCAGCTGCACGCCAGTGCCAACAGGAGGTAGCAGGGAGGGGAGGTGGGCTGGGGTGCATCCCCCCCGTCCTGCGGCGTCTGCAAGCCTCGTATCAGCCCAGCCTTGCCATCTCACCACACCCTCATACAGAAAGCAAAGGATACTTCAGCTATTCCCAAGATAGATGTCTGGGGAGATAACAACAATAGACAATAAGAGCTGTGTACTGCACACAAGCATTTTTGGCAGATAGCAGCAATTCGGATATCGGTGTCTGAAGAGCAGTGCTGAGGTCTGACTGCAATTGCAAACCCACCGACACAGAGGCATGCATACCTGACTGCCTTTTCCCCGCACCCTTTGCTTTCTGTTGCACTTTACCTTGATGGATAGGGAGCTGTCTGAATTAATTGCATCCTATTATCATAAAGGTGGTTACTTTGTAACTGCTGGTAATTACCCTTTTGAAATATGCTTCTGAAAGATTGGCACATCAGTTACAATTACTGCTCCTTCCATCATGGTATTTCAAAAATACATGTGTATGTATTCAAATTGGGGTTTGAAATCAGATTAATTGCTGTATTCTTGAGCCTTGTCCCTGTATTCAGAGAGATGCGTATGTTCTCAGAAATGTATTTTTAAGGAATAAGATTTCCTAATAAAAACCCATGTTATTCTTTTGCTCTCTTCCTTCCTCACTGAGCTGGACCAAATCTAGACTTTCAGAGGTGCAAGTTTAAGCAAGATTCAACTAAACTTCTGTAAGTGAAGTAGCAGTAAATGGGATTATGGTTAACAGAGAATCTGAGTCTGCCTAGGTTTTTGGGGGTGCTTCCTACAAAGATACGTGAACTGCAGTGACTTTTTTAGAGTC
The DNA here is from genome assembly GCF_009819885.2 of Catharus ustulatus. Taxonomy (NCBI): domain Eukaryota; kingdom Metazoa; phylum Chordata; class Aves; order Passeriformes; family Turdidae; genus Catharus; species Catharus ustulatus. Next base: position 68,066,877 of record NC_046221.1, on the reverse strand, counting down.
CATAAAAACTGGAGCATCTAATACTTTCACTGGCAAGTTCAAGTCTGGTTATACTCTCTCTCTCTCTCTCTCCTTGGTTCAGGGAACATTATAATAAATGGGTAATCTTATTTCTATTCAGCAGGACATTTATTTTCAGTAGTGCCAAATGAAAAAAGCCTTTACTCTATGAAGGGTTCTAAGGTGTTTGAGAACATTATGATTTGCAGTTTGGAATGTCTTCTGTAATCATGCTTGATTCCAAGGGGCATAAGTCCAAATTTGATTCTCATTTAATCTTAACAGTTAAAGCTAAGTTCCTAAAACTTAAGCATCTATGGGATGAACTTTCTTCACAATTTTCACAGACAGTCAAGTCTCCACAGGTGCTGGGTGTCTGTTCCTGGCAGAGTTGTGTGGCACAGACGCTCTTTAGAAGAATAAATAGGGCTTTATAGCCCATTCCTGGCAATCAGCTGCCAGCTTGAAGAAGCAGCTGGCCACCCTGCATGCAGCGTTTCTAGTGGGTTATGGGACAATAAAATAAAACTTGTTATTAAAAGGCTAAAGTCATGCTCTGATCTTTTTGAGAGCCTGCCCGAATTGTCCATAATCTTCTGTTTATCAACTATTGCTAAAGTTCATTTATTTATAACCATGACAAATAACCCCCATGTACATTCCTCCAGTGATTTATTGTGCAATTGTTTTGCATTCCTGAAACGTAAAACAAACCATCAAAGTAAGGCAAGATGCAAGATATTAATTTTTAAGAAACAAACGGAGGAGAATAATTCCTTGAAATGGACAATGCAAAACGTAAACCAGCTGCTCATACAGTATGATAAGATTTAAACTGAAAAGTTACAGTTCTGATGAGCTCTTTATGAGAAGTGCAAGCTGTTTCATTGTAGAATAGATAATGGTTGTGCCACCTCATCACAATGTACTTAGGTCTCCAATAATTCATCATCCTGCTGTAAAGACTGGGCTGTTGCTGGGCAACCTGGCTCTAGAGCCTGTGTCCCTCCTTGACCTGTAGTGCAGAAAGCGACTCATGTACCCCCATCCAGTTTTCTTTAGGGAACAAGAGGGCTGGATCTGGTCTTTTGGGAGTAATGTCAATGGTCCTGTCTATATAATCTCTACTTCTCCATCCTCTGCTCCTGTAACAGTATGTGCACCAGGAATTGGATTTGCAATAAGGATACTGTAGGAAAGACATGGATGTTGTACTCCTATCTCCCAAGGTCTTGGGAGACACATAAGACTGGGCTTGCCCAAAACATGTCTACTGTGCAAGGAAGTGGTGTTTTCTTTACTGGCTCTGCTTATCTCGTTTGTCACAAATAATCTCACAAAGCGAAAGCCCTCAAACTTTTGCGCTTAAGCGAGTGCATTGCATTCACCCAGTAGCCCATGGCCACCCAATGCCCTGCACTGATGGATTCATCTAAGACAGGGTTGGGACCTTCTACACAAGTACTAATTTTGAGAACTGTTGAATCCATGTGACTCTCTCACTCATGCCTATGTTTTTTGACCGATGTTCCATATGGACCTACATCAGATGTTGCATGGGATGTATGGTTATGTGGTCTCCTGGGTAAGCCAGGTCCTGACCACAGTGAGCAAGCAGGTGGTCCTGATTGTATCATCAGTTTGCTCAGTTCACTAGGCTGCAGCAGAGCATGGGCACACTGGAAATCTGCTGGGGTTATTGGGATCTACCTGCGAGCTCCTTGGTTTGACTGCTTTGCATCAGGCACCAAATGAAACTTTTGTTGTACTCTCAGGTGTCTTCTCTGGGAAGCTCACCCAGCAGCTTTACCCTTGAGGGGCCCTTTTCTGACTGTTGTATTTGCAGGACCTTAGTTAGTCTTGTAACCTATGCTCCTCTGTCATGCTGTGGGGATTGGTCAGAAGCCACCAGTGCAGGACACACCTAAGTCTCTGCTGGTGAATGCAGTCACACACCCACATGGAAATGCACGTGAACAGGCACATTGTGAACATGCACAGGTATTTTCCTAGAAGTCAGCACAAACCCTATCGTCATTCTCTGGCCACCCTTGCTATTGTGAGCAGAGCCAGTTTTTCAGGGTTCAGGAAGCCCGTAGTGAAAGTGTCCCTGAGTTAAACAAATTAAATGGCTGGCTAACATTAACATAATCAATTGCTTCATCTCAGCAAGAGCTGAAACAATGTACAGAGCTCTAACATTACTGGAAATCTGTGAAATGAGCATGCTGTTTCTTGGTTGTTTTGTTCTGGTTAATACCAATTGTTTAAAAAAGAAAATTCTTCTCAAAAAGGAAATCAAGAGCATTTCTCCATCCCTACCGTTGCTGCAATAACAGGAAGCAAAATTCACATATACAGAGCTTGGCAGATAAGAGCTGAATGGCAGTTTGTTTTTCAGAGCTGGTGGTAAGGAATCCAAAAGAAAATCAAGTCTCTTGCCCTTCCAATTCACAGTGAACTGAGCCCTGAGTCTTCTGGGATTTGTGCAGACAGCAGGATGGATCTACCTAGGGATGAGAGCTGCAGGACACCTCTGTTTTGAGCTAGCAAGACAGTTCTGAGACAAACAGCTCATGATCACAATCACCACACAGGATGACATAGGCACTTACAGAGGGAAGGCAAGAGTGGCTCTGAGCAGCTGCCTGTGCCTCATCCAGAGGCTCCTCCAGCTTATGATCTCTTGCTTTTCTGACAAAATGTCACACAATTAGAGAAGGGGAATTTTTATCTGACTGGTTGCAGGAAAAAGTGTAATCCTAGTAGCCTGTCTGCTTGTTGCCTTGGCAGGAAGGTCAACAAAGAAGAAGAACTTCTTCCCTCATGTGGCAAAACCCAGCAGCATCTCCATCTCTGCAAGTGACATCCCACAGGTTGCCCTGTAAACAGCCACAGCTGAGAGATGAAGGTTTTTACAGGAGCAGTGCAGGAGTAGCTGAGGGCGGTGCTGTAGTTTGGGTTTTTGGGACAAATGCAGCAGCTTCATGGTTCTACCAATGCTGTCAGCAGAAAAGTAATTCAAATACTTGATCACTTACATGTCTTTGAGGGGGGTTCAGAGTATGTTGTCCCTATTAGGAGACTCACATCCCTCAGGTGTTTTCAGACTATCTGCAGAGTTAGAACAAAGGGGCTCTGTTCATGGTTTATATGTATACATTTTGGATGAGAAAAATTAGAGTTTTAGATGTTAGAACCACATTTCTACAATGCACCAACTATTTTGTTCCACAACTCTCCCTGTCGAAAACTGCACAATTCTTGGAAGTTTTCCTTCAGACTGCTGTGTCTTGTCGCTTTCTTACATTTTCCATCTAGTTTCTCAGGTTAATATACAATGTTTTGTTCCACATTCCCATTCTTGGAGCCTGGAATACTATCAGTGGATTTCATTTAAACCTTTCTTTTCACCTAGTCTGTGGGCTAATCCAGGTTTCTGACAGCACGTTATTGTCAGCTGATGCTGGCACCACTGAAGTATACACTTCTGAGTCAGGGCTTGCTCGCTGGCTGGTACATTTGCTGTATGTGTAAGATACCATGTCAGTAAAAGAAATGCAAGATTACATCTTTAGCAGTAAAAACCGAGACATTTTAAACAACTGAAATGCACTCTGACCACTGTGCCTTCTGAGGCTGTAATAGTGGAGGGATCCTTGAACAAGGCCTCTGCAAATAGAGACCTGTAGGAACTCGGGGCTCCTGCCCCAAAGAATTTGCTGTTTAAGAAATAATGTAATTCTATAATGTATGTGTCTCACCCAAAGGTCCAATCATGCAAGATATTTTAAGGGCTGAAATTAAGCCTGATGGGGCAGCCTTATTAAATGATTAGTCTGTTGCTGCCTTTAGGCTGGGCTGCATTGCAGACGTGTCTGCTGGCTTAAGTGCTTTGAACCAGTTTGCCTGTCTTGACACAGCAGAAAAAACCTACTGTTTTTTCAGGGGATGGTGGAATACTTTGAATAACATACACTGAACTGGTATTCCTGTCCATATGAATTGCACAAGGTAGAAAACGTATCTGTATTTAGAATGGGCTGTGTGTATATATGTATACACATATATATATATATATATGTACATACGTATGTACACGGACTGGCAGCTTCCTGAGACTCTCTTCTGTCCATTTGCCCCCTCTACTTCCAGTTTCCTCCTCAGAGTCTTCTGTTTGATATGTTTCTTACCTGGAAATGCATCTTTTACCTACTCTGCATTTACCACCATGGAATAAAATGTTTTTTCTCCCTCATGGACCATAGAAACAAGCTCCATTTAAATGTAACAATGATGTCACAAGCAGCTTCATTACTGAAGTTAGGAGTTCAGTACATCTTCAACTATTTGTGAAATGATGGCCAATACTCTGCTTAATACCTGGGCCATCTGAATTTCTGTCAGGCAGATTATAGATTAGAAAGTAGCTTGTTGCTGTGGCAATTCTTAGCACATCTTATCAGGGAAATATCTACAGCCAGGATATTTAATTGCTGGTGCATTCTTTTTGAGTTAACTGGAAAATATGTCATCTTTAAAGAATCTCTAGGAAGTGTCTGAGTTGGTATTATTGTTTGTGGAAGGCAGCCACTGCAAATGTTTGGCATTTCCAGTTTTCATTCTTATTGCTTGTATATGGAATGTGAGACGTGCATGTGGAAGTTGCCATAGCAAATTGAAGCTCAGCAATACATATCCTTAATGGTTTCTGGTAACATATAGGTTTATATAGATTTTCACACAGTTGACTCTCTAGATATCTCCTGCAAAAACCAAGAAAAATATGAAATTAACACAAACCCTCACCTCAGGGCTCAGCACACAATTTCAGAGCAATACCTGTCTATTAGTGAATTGTTCTTGTAGAGTAAACAGTTTTTACCCATAGAATTATAAAATTATTAGGGCTGTAAGGGATCTCAGAGATTCCAACCCCCCTGCCATGGGCAGGGACACTTCCACTACATTGGGTTGCTCAGGGCTGTATCTAACCTGGCCTTGAACACTTCCAGGGATGGGCTATCCACAGCTTCTCTGGACAACCTGTGCCAGTGCATCACCATCCTAGAAGCAAAGAATTTCTTCTGAATAGCTCATCTAAGCTGAACCTCTTGAACAATGCCAGCTCTCTCAGTCTGTCTTCATAGCAGAGATGCTCCAGTCCTCTCAGCATCTTTGTGGCCCTCCAGTGGGCTTGTTCCAGCAGATTCGTGTCCTTCTTGTGCTGGGGCCCTCAGAGCTGGACAGAGAAACAAGGTGCTTGCTCCTTGCTGCGTGGCAGGTGACTGTAAGCTTCAAATGACACCTTCACTGAGACAAGTGCTACTGACTTTTACAGGTCTGGGAGGCTAAAACCTGCCTGGAACTGAGTCAGTGCTTCAGTGGTGATGCATAAAGTGGGCAAGACCCAGAACTGCTTGCCACTGTGCTGAGAAATCTCAGCCAAAAAATTCAGGTGTTGACAAGGCTGGAGAAGGCTTGCTGCAAGTATCAAATAGTTCCACAAAAAAATTCTCAATTAATAAATCATTGGAAGCTTTCGTAGTGCCCAGTTTAATAGAATTTAAAGATGAGAGAGGATTAAGTGAAAAACAGGAAGCATCCTGCAAGAATTTCCCCCAGAGCGATGTGGGCGAGGGAATGAAGCGAGAGAGGGAGCCCAGATGTGTTTGCAGTTGAGGAATGCGTGCCTCTGAGGGGTGGTGCATGCTCCCAATCCCTCTCCCACTTCTGCAACGCACACCAGCACTGCTGGGAGAACCCAGGGCACACCGAGGAGCAGGTGGGCAGATTGCCTTGCATTCATGAGTCACTGAGATGCATTTTCTCTTATGTCATTCTTTTCCCCTCTCCACTCCCTGCAAAAAAACCTCTGAACTCTACTCTGAAAGAAAGGCCCTGATTTCTGGGTAACCTCTGCAAGGGGTAGGATTTTCAGAGCAATGCTTACAAGCAACAGAACTGAGAAAGAAATGTCTTTCATAAAATAAAACATTTTACTGACCTACTTGAAAGCATCTTGGTGACAGCTCAGCTACCCAGAAAAAAAAAAATAAAGTTGTGTCTTTCTGCATGAACTAAATTAGCATTTTGATTTGAAACATAAAACATTGATGAGAAACAACATCTGTACATATAAAAGGTAGTTAACCAGGGAAAACAAGTGTACTGCTTAAAAAGGGAAGCTTTACAGAGAATAAGTTATCAAAGCACAATACTTGAAAAGTGCCATGAGAATGAAAATAGTTTTCTTCACAAGTGGAATTATGATTCTCCTGAGCCACAGAATGTAGTAATACAAAGTAAATCATTCCCTCCCTTTTCATACAAACTCTTTTCACTGCCAAAAAGAGACAACTGTGCCATGGATAGGAGAAAATAATTATTCTGTTAAACTTAATAGCACTTTGTCTCCAGATATCAACCTGGAATCGCTGTACCAAAGAAGAGTCATACTAATATCTTTCTAATTAATGACCATTAATCTTGTGACTCTACTGGTAGTCCCAAAACAAACAAACAAGTGCATTTTTTTTATTACCAAAGAGAGAGTGTTGTTACAAGAGTGGTGTGGCAGCTATACACACAGTTTCAAAAGTACAGGAATGAGCAGAATTGCCCTTTGAACTTGGGACTGCAACTGGCATATCAGTAGGAAAAGGAAAGGGGAAGTGCTTGAATTCTCTTCCCAGCCTCTAAAATACTGGAAAACAATGTTAATTCTCTATTATACTAATGTGTTAGGGGCATGGAAAAGGCTCAACTTAAGAACAGCAGCATAGACAAGTGGGCCAGGCCTTGATAGAGTGCCTGCATGTGTTTGCCAAAAAATAGTGCAGTCCAGTTTCTTGTCTGTTCCCTGAGCATCTGTAGTTCCTGTCACTGTGTTAAACTGAGTGATTTTTGTGGAGGTTTTAGTGTTTATCTTTGAAATACACCTTAAGTGTCAGCCTCTACAGTCAACAGGGAAAGCACAGACAAAAGGAGCACTCCAAGATGAAAGAGAGAATTTGTGTTGGAGTAGAAAACTGAACCTGTATCTACCATATTTCTAGCCACTGTCTCACCAGATGAATTTCCTCTCTTCTTCCTCCATTTCCTCCTTTGTGGCACCTTTTCTTTCCATGTCGGTGTGGGAACTGGGAGCTAGAGAGCTTCTGGTTTCAGCAAGCCTTGAGGAGAAAGCAGTGGTCCTAACTCTGTGAAAGGGTCTGGGCACACTAAATATCCAGGATGTGCCCAGTTCCTTCATACATATACCTCTGATACAGCCTGGGATGCATCCCACAACAAAATAACATGGGAATGTCAGCAAAGGATAGGAGTAATTACTCAAACTTTCCCCTTTCCCTCTCCCTCTTAAAAAATTATACTCTCACACATTTTAATAGACATAATATTTAATTTTTCTCCACCTAGTAAAATTGTTTTGTTGATTGAAATGACTGCAAGGAACAAAACATTTGGTGCAAAATGGAAAAATATTGGGTACCATGGTAGAAAAGCAAAATATCTCTGCGCTGACATAATCCAGTGCTGTGAACTGCGGTGTCCATGTTTCACACTCAGTCTTATGCTTCTTGTGAGACACCACAGCATGCAGCTTCACTTAAGGTGACCTGGCTCAAAATGCCAGTATGTACTTAAAATCATAGCACTTCATTATTTTCATTATGGAGACTTTGGAGACTTTTTTTTTTTTTTTTTTGGGGGAGGGTGTGAGAAAATAAAGGAAAATTTTCATAGCTTTTTTAGCCATTTTCAAGTGTACAGATACTCAGTGAAAATAATAAAAAATTGCTATGAGTGACTTTAGTGAGAAAACTGCAATTCTATATTTTGTAATCAAAACTTCCGCCTCTACCTCAATCAGATGATGTTTGTGATCACTTTTAGCTGAAGAGAACTTCCCATTCCCAATACCTCAGCTCAAAGGCAAGTTGATATCAAGGTGAGGTTTTGTTTATTCAGAGATGTCAGGATCAGGCTATAAGTCTGTAGAAACAAGAGACCCTACTACTTTTTAACTTGTAGATGCGGACCTGATGGGTGTTCAGCCTCCAGGAGTTTAGATAACTGAGATAAGGTTTCAGATAAACGTCCAAATGTTTAGATTTTTATCTAACCCAAAGCTCTGAACCTTTAAAGGATTACCCACCTCCAGGGATAATCCTGTAGTGATTTCAACACCTGTACTGAGTCAAAGTGAGTTCAGAGTGTGCTGGCCACAAGAAATGGTTCAAGCCCATCCTAACATTTGTTTTGGATAGCTAAAACAGTCTATTTCAAATCTGAACACTATTGCTGGATACTCTGATTTTAAACTACAGGATACCTCCACATAGTCATCAATAGGATCACTTATTACCAAACAAAAACAACTGATGACACTCCACTTCTGTGGCCTACAGAGCAGATATGCCCTGAATATTTTTACATTTAATCAGAAGCCTAAATACCTCATAGCTTAACAGATATTTTAACGAGCTGCTTTTCTGTCAGCATTCTGCTTTGGAGGAAGGCTTTGCTGCCCTCTCTTGCAGTTACCATGAAAATGTGCTCATGTTGGCACACAGCAAAGCTCCACTGTAGCTTAGTGTGACTGATCCTGAAGATACAGAGATATGCCTGTACAGGGGTGCAGAGATATACCTGTCCCCAGATAAGGAACAAGACAGCTCATGAGTGGCCATTTCCCACTGTTACCAAAGTGTGTTAGACATACTTAGAGGGAGCCTTTTTGATCCAGTTCCAGCATTCACACAGAGCAGAGCCCACTGCAGCACAGACTATGCTCTTCCTCTCCTTCCCAGGCATCAGCTTGTCCAGGTGCCCTGAGGAGCAGTTTCATTCAGGCTTCTCCTAAATGACACATAACTCTTATCAGAGTTACTAGAACTCTTTGTACATCTGACAAATTATTCTGGGTTTGGTTTCAGTTTCAGATGCTCTAATCATGCTTCACAAGCCACCAGGAACTGGGAGGAAACAAAAATAATTATGTGTAACACTTTATATGTACCTGTGCACATGCCCCATGTATACACATGTGTCACACATTATTTCACCGTGGACCTGAAAGTGCTTTGCAAGCACTAACCGAGAGCGCCACAAAAATGTCATTCTTCTTACTGAAAAGCAAGAAAAAAATTAAAGAAAAAAAATCAATGGGTGTTGTGACAACAAAATTATGGACAGAACACAATCTTCCCTGAGGCTTTTTGGGAAATGCTTTAGCCTTATTTGGGCTGAGTCTCCTGTTAACCTGAAAGGAAGACAAAGGTATTTTAATAGAAGGATTGCTCAGTAGACTCAACTGTTTGATTCGGGTTTTTCTTATTTTCTAAATCTACGCAAGAAAAAGAAGGTCACTGTTCTTCGTTTAAGAAGTTTGTGTGCTGCAAATTAGCATATCTCTGAAAGCAACTACTGACTTTGATCACTGTCCTGAAGTACAACAGTATTTAAGGAAAAGCTGATCTTATTTTAATCACTGGTTCTTCAGCTCACCTCTGTAATTAGAAGGAAAGCTTGCCTCAACAGTGCTCAGGTGGAATGCACAGGAAACATATGATTAAATGGTGATTCTAAGTTTGGCATTTCACTTCCACAAAGCAAAACTAGTATCAGGTGTAAATATTTTCTGTAAAGTCAAGGGACATTTGAAAGATGAATTAACAATGTGCTTTGTAATATGCAAAGACAAAGGACAAAAGAAAAGCCTGTTGTGATCTTGTGGTTGCATTCAGCAGGGCTAGACTTTCAACCCTTCATTTTCACACTGGGTCTTCTCTACAGATTTGCAATGATGGTGAGGTGAGTTTCAGAGAACTTTATCAATAATGAAAACAAGAACAGATTTAGTTTGCTTTCCTCTGCCACCCCTATCTGGATCAGCCTGAAATAGAACCTTTTCTCTGTCCTACTGTGCATCCTACTGTTTGGTAACTTCAGACCAATGTTTTTAACAGAGTTCTGGTGATTATGGTCTCCTTAATGTGTTGTAAATCCCTGGAAGTGGAGGAGGATGTTTTCCTGGAGAGAACAAACTTGTTTTTCCTTTTAAATAAAACTGTTCTTTCGTAACTATGTTGATCTGGCCACTGGCAAGCAGACCTCTGCAAATATATGTGTTAGAACTTAGGAAAAATTAAGATACCTTGCACCAAAAGGTTAACATCTAATTTGTGTAAAGATAATGGTCTGGGAATTGTTTTCATCCCATTATTGCAGAATATCTACTGTTTGCATCTTTGGTTCAATGTTTATTTCCCCACCATTCCAAGAAAACTTACTCCTGGCAGGAATTTAGCAAAAGTAAGGGCAGAAGTTGCTTCATGAAAATGAACGCTGCTTTCATTATGATGTATTCTAGGAAACCAAAATGAAACTAAGGGTTCCCAGCAGTTTTTTCCAGTTTCATCAGCGAATTAATTCCTTATCACTGTGATATTCTCACCAGCCTCTTCCACCCTACGATTTCACATCAAGTGAAACAAAATCCAGTGTGTGACATTTGAAGCATGCAAATGTCCAGAGGATTTGACATTCAGTCATTCACAGCTCTCCTTTCTGAAACTGAAGTCTTTTCTCATGCTTATTTGTGTTTGCAATTATAACTCCCAGGATCATCAGGAAAAAAAACAACAACTGTTTTAAAGTGGACTTTAGAGTCTATACTACAAAACACGACACACATTGAGCCAGGACAGACTTTCTTGAATCGGAGAGGTATTTAAGTCTGCAACATTTTCTTTTACTACTGAAAGGAATAAAATGTGCAGTCTCATAAAATTATGGTTGGACCATGATAGTGGTCTCCAATGACAAAGTATCAGTAGGAAATTAAATACTAGTTTTTTCCTACCTCTTTTCAAATCCAATTTGAAGTGGAAAATGTTATTAACAGTAAATTCACAGGCAATTATTTATGCATTTGATACATTACTTGATATCTCTATGGAAATCCAGAGAAAAATTTAAAAGATTCTTTAACTCAGAAGTTCTGGACTAGAAGCAGAAGCTACCTGATCTGGGGGAAGAGCTTGAGTACATAGGAGACAGGGTTTAAAATTTAATGCAGGTTAAGTTCAGTTTTTCAGAACAGTTTCTTCTTTTTGGTTTCTTGATTTCTAATTTTGATCTTGATGTGACAATTTATTTTGAAGACAAGAATCTTTACAAAATTCCTGTCAATTCCATTTGTTTTCACTTGCAGAAGAGTTGACTGTGGGTCAGAAAGCCCCAGCAGTGCCTGACTCCAGGACAAAGGCAGTCAGCCTGAGATTGCATTATGGAAAAGTGAGGAAGAAAGAAACTGATGAGTCCAGAGAAGGAGGAGGAACAACTTCCCCATCACCACCTCTCTGACCCTTCATTTCACTGTGCTGTGAATCTCATGAAATCATGAAGTTTCATCAGCCAGGTGCCTCAGTGAAAAAGGACTGGAGATACTGGACCTGGTCTGCAAGGTAAGGTAGCAGGAATTTACCTGAAAATGCCATGAAACAACACAGCAAACTTACATATTTTAGACCTTACAAACCAAGCCTCAGGCTATGCAGTGAACAGGTTTGAAGGATAAAGTTGACTATTGTCACATGGGTATTTATTACCCAGTGAAACTTCTATAGCTGTTCATTGCATAAGAATGCTTATTTTAAACCTGTCACTTGGCAGAGACCAAGTACCCCAATGATTGCATTGCTGCAGCATGTTCTTTATCTGACATTTAATTGAGGGGATTTTTTTAGTAAATGTGATTTTTCTTTTGTTACACTCTCTTTGACTGTTTATAAATTATGTTACTGCATGTTGCTCAGACAAGGATAGACACAGTAAAGCAAGCACTTCTATTCACCCCATAATTGATAAATGATACTAATTTTTGCACACTAGTCAGGAGAATCTAAGCTTCCCAGTGCAAAGTATTAAGAAAGTTGCCTTGATTCCTGCAGCTTCTTGGCAACCATCATTGAAACACTTTGATAGATAGAATATCAAATTTCGTGGATGAAAAACAGGAATCTCAGAAAGACCAGTCTTGATTTTTCATTCTCCAAGGTTGAACAGCCAAAGCAAATATCAATGCCACCGTTTTCCAGAATGGATGTTTGCAGCTCACTTACCTAGCTGACCTGTCTCCTGTACTATTTGAATGCAAGACAACGGCTTACACATTTTTAGGGTGCATAAAAGGCACCAAGAAAAAAAAAAATCTTGAAAAAGAGTTGCAGCTGTAACTCCCTCATTCCCAACTGTTGAAGCCAGCATTCCAGCCACCTGCACCAGTCCAACAACACTGAGCTCTTCATATTATGAATGGATTCTAAAACACATCCTCCTGACAGGGGACAGGAAGAGAGGGAATGGGGAAAGGACAGGAAGGGGAGGAAGGGTAACAGTGCAGTACTTAGAAAAGGTAGGCTGGACTCCACTGTAACTTCAAACACCGTGGAGCTGCACAATGGCTCAGCAGCCAGTGGGTTTTCCTAAAGACACTGTGCATTGTGCTGCTGCCACACAGCCACGCTGCTGAAGGCTCCAGGGAATTACCTTGGTATTTAATTTGTTGTTATGAAAACAGTGAGTTTCACTGCAGCAAGAATAGTTTCTTCCCAAACAGTTACCAGAATCCTGTTGTTGTTCTCCGTCTTGTTGACCTTTTTGATGGTTTTGCGATTATAATGATTTTCCCGGCTTTGCTATCTTGAATTTCTTTGATTTATATTGTGTCAGGAATTCAGAAAGGGGAAAAGCAGCACATCTCAGGCAGAAGATCTGCTAAATTAAGAAGTTTAGAGAAGTAATTTTTTTTCAAATGGAATTGTGATGGGAAGAGCAAAATTTTCCTTCCTTTAAGCTTTTTACTTATATATGGCCAATACAAATATAGGGTTCCTTTTCAGCCACACTATCATGCTATTATCACACAAGCTATTCAATTGTAGGGTTTTTTTTAGATTACAGTAAGAGTAATTACTGCTTTTAGAGTGTAAAGGCTGTGAAAATAATTTTCAGTTTTGTTCTCCTGCATCTATATAAATTCAGAGTTTAATTTCCCAGAGTGCCCAAGACAATGGGCAATCTTAGGAAGGTGTTTTCCTGACTGGCTCAGAAAATCAAATTATTGCAAAACAATCTGACTGTGAAGTATGTCACCAGGGCAGCTGCATAAGCTCCCTCTTGCCCTCTGTCACTGGCCTGTGACATTGGCACGAGGAAGTGTGTAACTGTGTCTCCATCTCATTCTGCCCCTGTTCCCTGTCATATTTTAGAAAGCCTTGTGTGACATCCAATATACAGGCAACAAGCAATAAGCCTGTGAAAGCAAGCATCCATTAACTTAGATTTGTATAAATCTATGATGTTATTTTGATAATCAATTGTAATAACAAAATAATATAAAATTATTCTTATATTTCCTACAATAAATGCTCTTTATTGCAGATAGTTGACTGTATTTGAGGTAACCTTTGCATACAAAACTATGCACCACTATGATAAGATAACATAGTCATTATGATGTTATTTACTGTGCTGATACAATATGCTGGTTCAGTTCCTGCACATTACTTTTCCTTTACCACTTATGTCTGTTCATGAAAAAACACCCAAACAACAAAACCCAGAAATGTTTTCTTTGTTTTTTATTTTTTTTTTTAATTTGTATATAAAACTGTCCTCCATAAAGGTTACATTTTAATTGACCTTTCTTATCTACAAGGACGTACTTTTCTAAAATAAAGGCAGTGTGCCATAAGGTACTTTTGAAAGTCCTATTAGAAGATAATTATTTTCATTATTATATATATATATTAAGATTAGAATACTGCTAAAAACATGCTATCCACTTCAGAAATACAAAAGAAAGACCTCTCCATCCTACACCCAGTCTACACAAGAGAGCTTTCAATCCAGAGACAAAGCCAGCAGGGAACTGAAGAAACATGCAGGAGATGGGAGATCAGTGGGGCTTTGAGAAAATACAGACACAGTCTTGAATACAATTTATAAGGGCCTATATAAAGAAATTATAGAATTATCCTGTCTACTGTATGTATTCTGTGCTTAAATGGCACAATGGTAAGTGAAAAGGAAAATGTTAATTGCTGGTTTGACACTTCCAGAACTGGTGTCATTCTGACATATTCCCCTAAACAACAGAAGTAGCTTTATAGCTATTTCTATTTCTTTCTAGAGAAAGAAGATCTTTATAGAGTCTTTCTTGAGTTTTGCATGTAGTGGTTATATGGGCTGTGCCTGCAGCCCCTGCAAAGATGGACTTTATGTGCCACATTACAGATTTTTTATTAGTTTATTATCAAAGGTACCAAGTCACAAAAGTCTTTTTTTTCCAGAGGACTGTTTGCAAGGATATTTGCAGTAGTAGGTTTTAGCATAAGACAGGCAAATAGTTGAAGAAGCGCAAGGTGCTGCTGTATTTTAATGAAAGGTCCAAACTCCACTTGGAGAGCCCACAGAACCGTGCTCTCCCTCATTTGTTACTTCACTCCTACTTCCTCGGCAGCACCATCCAATGTACATCCTTGCTGTGCAACTGGGAATGACTCAGTAAATGTCTACTTGAGGAATATCAAAACGTAGACAGAGTTGAAATATTGCTGAGAGAGAGAGAGAGAGAGAGGGTGTTGACATAAAATCTGGAAAATTATTCCAGTGCTGCAAAAGAGTATTTCTGTCTTCTTCCTTCTCCTTCGCCCTCTCCTGGCTTGCCTGAAACCCACATTGAGCATGGTTGTTCATGTATTTTAGACTTCTGGCATTTAAGTTCATGCACTGGAACATGAGAATGGCTTTATGGAGTTGTGACTCATTCCAATGAACAGAAGAAAGTTACACTTTTACCAGCCCTCTGGCCTCACTCAGAGTCTTGAGTCAAATTTCTTAAGGGTGGTCTTGCAATCAACAGCTTGGAGGAAAGACTTGGATCCCTCCTGCCAGACCCAGACATGTGGACATTGACCCAACCAAACCTCTTCTGGAAAAAAGTTCCATCCTGCAAGACCACTGAGACTTCAGGCTCTGATGAGGTAAATGGTGAGACTAAACCAAACACTACCCTTCCTAATGGACTTTTGGATGCTGCCCTCAACCAGTAAGAAAACATCGTTGGAGCAGGAGGCTACTCTGTTGTTGCCAAACAAAATGTTCTTAGGACTCTAGTAAGATTTCTGGGAAAGAATTTTTCTCTCTACAGAAACATCTTCTTAACGCTTTGCAGAGTGACTGTCATGCAGGGCACTGCTTTAATTTTCAGGTTTTTCAGCATTTTCTTCCTGTGTGCCCACTGGCACGTGAAGAAGGCAGATGCAGATGGTCTGCTTAAATACCAGGTGCCACTAGAGGAAAGAAATGGGAGATAGGAAGCTCTTCCCACTACCCTTCACTGTCTTTCAGCCAGGCTTTCTGTACAGCAGTGCACAAGTTAAATGAAATGGGGGAGAGCCAATTGCTTGAGATTGCACAGTTGGGAAAGGGAAGAAAACCCGAGCCCTCAGCTCAGCCTGCTGCCGATGTTTTCCTCCCTATGTGCCAGCACTCAGCTTAGGAGCTGCTTAGCTGCATGGCTGAAGGCAAGAGTTATCTTTCAGTTGTGTGTTTGTACAGCACCTAACACAATGAAGCCCTTCTCCTCTTCTGCAGCTTGGAAATATTATCACAGCACAAATAGTAAATAGTAATCAGGTTAAAGATAGCACTGAATTAAACCAGAGCAATACTCCTGCTGGTGGCCAAAAGGTAGACAGTGCCAGCTCAGGCAACTGGCTCTCCAAACTGAAAGAGAACATTCCTCCACAGTAAAATAAACACTACTCTTTTTTCTCTTCAGCTAGATAAAGCATTGTGTGTTTCTGATAAATCCATATGGTTTGCTTGCTTGCAGAGGAAAACATGAAGAACAACAATTCCCCAGATTTCTTCCTCACAAGTTGCATTATCAATAAATGCCTGTGATATCAGTCGGGCTCTTTAGCCCACACATCCGGCCAGTATCTTAATTGCAATAACTTCACGTCCCAAAAAGTCAATGCAGTGATATACAAGGGACCTGATTCCAACCCCTAACCTCTCAGAGCCCGGAAAGTCTTTCAGCATTCCTGCAAACTTACATAAGAGAGAAGGAGCAGATAACATTGTATGCTTGCAATTAAACATGCAGGATGCTTGTGCCCTCTTGCAGAAAGGAGTGAAAGAATGGCCTCAAAGGAAGTTGTTCTGAATTAGAAAATGGCCTTACAACTGAAGAATTTGGAGTGCAAGACCAAGGACCCATGGGATTGTCTGAATTGTTTTTTCAAGTCTCCAAAATTACTTCATTGCACTTTTTTCTACAGTCTATGACAACCTAAAGCCCACTGAATAAACAGACAAAATACTGTTTTTGTGGTCTTTATATATACTGAGCTAGGCTTTAATGGCAGCATTATATTAATTGGATAGAGGACAGACCTCCCTTATTCTTAAGTGGATAAGGAAATTCTCTTGACTTAAAATGTTTCCTTTAATTTAACTTGTCTTTAGAATTGGGAACTACAGACTAGAACTGGTAAGCCAGGGAGGTCTGACTTCCAATCCTGGGCAGATGGCCCCGCACACCTCTTGGGAAAGTCAGCTTTAGAGAAGGGAATCCCTGTCTCTGCACCTTTAGGAGGGTTTTGGTGGCAGGAGGGTGAAAGGAATCCTCTCTGTGTAATTTTCAAAACACCTGAATTTTCAAAAGCCTTTTACAAGATGCCACCCTAAAGACTGTTGAAGAAATTCACTGGTCAGAGGATCACAATCAGCAGTGAACAGTCCCCAGGAATGGGTGCTGTGTCTTTACAGGGAATAGAGAGGAGACAAGGGGGTGAACAATAAAATGTGCAAGTTTGCAGGCAATAGTAAGCATTTCTCAAACAAATGCCATGTCAGGCTTGAAAAAAACACATAAGTGTAGCAAAAAAAGGGCAGGAGAAGTCCAGGTAGGTAAATAAAATGTGATGCACCTTTGGAGAAATAATCTGAACTGTAAGGCTAAATTCTTGTAGTATCAGCGCAGGAAGGAGACCTCAACATCATCAGCTCTTGGACATCATCTGCTCAATGTGCAGCAGGGTCCAGAAGAGCCAGCAAAGCATTTGCTATCACAAGGAGGAGTATGGATAATGAGAGAAGGAGCATTATTTTCCTGCTACAGAAAACTGCTGTAGTGACATTACCTGGAGTATCTTGTGGAGTTCTGCATCTCAAGGAGGATATAGCAGAGCTAGATAAGATCCAGAGAAGGGCAAGGAAAACAAGTTCCAATATTGCTGATTGAATGACAGATTATGAAGAGAGACTAAAAAGATGAAATTTCTTCAATCAGGAGACAAGAAAGGTCAGGGTGTGAGGGAGGAGATGGTCAAAACTGACACAAACACAAAGGTGGTTTGGGCAAAGGTGGAAGAGTTATTTACCAAATTCCTTAAAGCTGGAACCTGGAGGTGCTTGGTGAAACTTTGCTCACCTGGTGACTGTTCAGTACTGGATCCAGTGGGAGCAGCCAGTGCCATTTCCTTTCAGATGAGCATGCTTTGCTCCCCTTCCTCTTGTTCCTTTGCATCACTTACCATGTAGTTAGCAACAAGAGCTACAGGTGATTATTTCTCTGTCTGCTTGCAGCCAGAATTACTTCCTCTGGGGTTATGTGAGTATGAAAGAATTCCAATTTTTGTTTATTGTTGTTTAAGACTAAGGGAGGTAGAATGGTGTCAATCTGCTGACATGCAGCAGTACAGTTATATAATAGCCTTGTATCAAAGCCTTTCTGTTTAGGAGCAAGGGGGAAGTGTTGCTGCACTCAGAAAGGTGTGCTTTTGGTTACATTTTCTTCTAATTTACTTTTCATGCATTAATGCCACTGAATTCCGTGGTTATGCAAAAGAATAAAGAAGTGAGATGGCATTGCCATACTTCAGTTAGCAGTGAAGGTAATTAATTATTACAGAATGTAAGAGGAGACAATTGTTATTTGAGAAATCTTTGGAAAGAGTCTGGAAGTTTGGAAGGAGTAAGACTGCACCTTACAGTGTAATTCTACAATTCTTGTATTGTCCCTGTGAAAAGAAATCAAGGGCTGGGATAAAATACTATTAGAAGCACATGAGGAGGATACCTTGAGTGTCATTTCAATGTAACAAAATATGTGTGTTCAGTTTTGATCGCTCTATGTCTACTGTTAGTAAATGAAGCATTGCCAGCTTGAAAAGGTTGATTTAACCTACAGGATAACACTGAAGTTCGTTAAGTCTCAGTCAACAGAAAGTGGTATCAATGTGGTAGATTTTCTCCTGAAGTCAGACTTTGATACTTAATTTTCAAGCAAAGAAAAATTTTCCCACTTGCCCTCTAGACAAGGTAATTTTTACCATTATGAAATATTGTCAGAGCAGAAGGAAGCAAGTTC
Source organism: Catharus ustulatus (assembly GCF_009819885.2). Taxonomy (NCBI): domain Eukaryota; kingdom Metazoa; phylum Chordata; class Aves; order Passeriformes; family Turdidae; genus Catharus; species Catharus ustulatus. The sequence continues at coordinate 68,048,423 of NC_046221.1, read as the reverse complement.
TTGAATTTAAATATGCCAAAAATTTGCAATAATTTAGGTTGGATCTAAGGTCAATGTCAAGATCTCCTTTCTAATTACAGTGGCTTGAAAATGTATTAACAACAATTTCAAATTTTATGTAATTTATTGTTGTTGTTAAGGCCTGGAACTTGTTACCACTGAGGGATCTGCAAGCCATTAAAAAATAAAATATAAAAACTTTTTGTTGTTGTTGCTCAAAATAGTCCAACCCTTTGTCATATGAGCAATGTGTCTGGGCCATACATATAAATATGAGACAAAACAGAAGATTAAACATACTGACTACCAGGCCAGTTCTGAAGGTTTGTAGGAAATACAGGACAGGCAGATTTGTGGGTTGCATTTAGCCTTTAGTTTTTACACTTTTGAAATTCTAAGAGATTCTTCTAGCGGTTGTTAAGAAGGAATTTGCTTCTTGCTGGCAGTTACTCTGTTCTACCAGGTGTGTGTGGTCTCTTCTCTTTCTGAGGTTGCCCTTTTGTTCTGACTCCTTTAGCCAAAAAAAAAATAAAAAGGCAGCTGGACAGCTTTAGTCTGTTAAATAGTCCACATTACTTACAGAGCTACTCTCCTCACTGACCCTTAACAGTTTAGGAGCTATGAACTTTAAGAGGCTCAGTCCTAATCTCCTGTCTTCAAAGCAGCCAGAGCTGCTGCAGAATGTGGTGCTTTGATTGTGGCTTTCCCTGAATTTTAGAAACCCACCTTTGTTAGCTGGTCACTTCCATTCTTTTATCTAGTTGATGACAACAGTAAAATTAATGTAAATTGCTAGACTTGTCCAGGGGCTTTCATTACTCCTGGATGCTTTGCTGTCCTCTTGGCATGGGCTGTCTCAAATAGCATGTTAATAGCAGATTTCTACCTAAGGGACAAAACGTTCAGGATCCTTGGATGTGAAGCCCAGAGTAAATATGCTGGCCAAGGAGTGTTCTGGCTCAAGGGAATGTCTTTTGTATCTTAACTCTGAACTGAGGAAAAGTGCCATGCAAGTGATGTGAGGAAACCATGTCCTGGCATGTGGCTTCAGGGACTGTCTTTATATAATCTGCACAGATGTCAAGACTGGACACAGAGAAAACTCATTTTTTAGCAAAACCAGTAATTTTCAATTGAGAGCAGTTGGTCTGGTGCTCTCTTTTGGGTTTTGTTTTTTTCTTCCCCAAGGATGGTAGCTTCACATGGGCACTGTTCCCCATTTCTGTGGAGCACTGTTCTCTGGGCTTTAAGCACTGAGGATTGTGGGCACGGTCATGGACCTGGGCTGATTCAAAGAACATGCACAATACTGATATTTAAGTGTTCTGAATTTGACTCTTTCCTATGGCTTCAAAATGCATGTCAGTATATACAAAGATTTCTAGCTTGCTGTGTATGAGAGCTCAGTACCACAGAATATTTTTCACCCTGGGCTTAAAACATAAGCTCCAACTTCCATAGAGGTTTTGTTGCTCTTTCGCACTTCAACAACAACCATCAGGTAACACAAGAATGTTCACTCTCATCGTTCTCTGGCCAAGTGGTTGTCAGCTTAAAAAACAGCAAACAAACAAAAACCCAAACACACAAACAAGGGAAAGTAAAGAGGAGGAGGGGGGAAGAGAGAGTCACATGGTAAAAATTTTTCTCACTGTATCTAGACTCCAAAAGTAGGGACCAAGGCATTAGCTCTTGGTCATGTACTGCACTGGAATCACATATGGACATGCTCCTGTCTCCAGAAGCACCGGTGATGCACATCAGCCTTTTGGCTTCCCTCAGGTGCTTGCACAAACACTGGCAGCTGCTGTCAGGAAAGGTTTGCAGGATCAAGCTGCAAATGCCTGTGTAGGGCTTCTGTGCACTTGAAAACCAGGACTTGATTGCACGACATTCCTTCGTATCCTGTACTCTCTTCTTGACCTTTCTTCCGTGTTTTCTATGTGACTGACAGCCCTTCAAAACACAAAGCAACAGGATAGTGTTGGATGGTGGGAGGAAACATTGCCATCGGTTTGGGATATCGTTATTGAAACAGCTTCAAGTTATCAACAGCTTCAAGGGAGAAAAATGCTGATATTTGTTTTTTGCCTTGCATACTATTCCCCATTCATTAATCGGTTTCTTGACTCTCTGACCCACTTTCCTGCAATAATAGTTACATGGAAAGCCTCATATTTCTTATCCTGCTGTCTGTATCCATGGGCTGAAGTTTTTCACTTCTGTTTGCTGGCTAACCTTTCCAAGATGTTTCTGACTGTAACTAGACAAAATCTTTCCTTCCTAAGAGTTTGGAAAGCATGTCCTAATCTTTCTTTTTTACAGACTTTTTATTCTTTACTTGTCACAGCTGCTAGAAGAACTAAAACATATTTACGGAGAAATTATTTAATTTTGTTGAAGTCTTAGGGACCATAGGGGTGACAGGGTGTCAAATCCCTAGTCTCAAGGCTCATCACACTAATTGTCTATATAAAACATCACCAAAAGCAGTTTTACCATAGTAATTAGTGTCCCCAAGCCTGCCATTTATCTAATAATCACAGCATTTTGCAAACACTCTTTAATTACATTCTCAGCAGCCTGGTCTCTTTAATTTTGCTGTTCTGACTTGGTCCTACAATAGCCACTCTTTTTAATAAGGTAATTAGTAGCCACACTTTAGCATTGTATAAACTGATGGAGAGATTGCATTCAGAGGCTGTCTGCTTAAACACTGCAAAAGTGGTAGAGAGAGAAATTAGGTCTGCATCTGACTCCTTCAGTTCTATTTTGACAACTATGGCAATCTTGCTTTTTGATGTTGTAAGTTCACCTAGGGTTGTCCCCAGTGCTTCCATCTGGTACGAGGCTACTGCTTGCTCTCCCTTTCCAGTGCCTTGCTGCACTTTTGTTCCATCCTTTGCACCAGCTCTAGTGACTATGAAGCCAGTTTTAAAATACTGAGAGAAGTGCTGTTTTCAGTCAGCTCCAAAGTGTTGAGTGAGCTGAAATGACCTAGCCAGGGAATGACAATGCTCTCCTTGGTTTCAGGGGCTGACACACCATCAGAGTCAGGAACATCTAAAGTATCTCTCTCAATTCAGAAACTCTAAAAATTAGCATTTTCAGTAGCACAGTGACACCTTCACCTATGTCACTAGAAGATCCTGTTCCTTAACATAAAAGGATTCTTTTTCTCATTTGTCATATCGGATGTTGAAAACTGTGGAGACATCTACAACCTGCCCATGAGGTTCCAGTAGCTTGATACAAGGACAGGTGAGAGGTTAGGCTGTCAAAAATAAAATCACAGTTACATACCTGGCCTTCCTGTATTATTCAATAAAATAATGGTCTAACTAGCATTTATGATTTTTTAAAACCTTTACTGTGGGGCCTCAGTGGTGGCAGCACAACATGTAGTGCCTTAAAACAAGGCTCAGATTCCAATCAATGGCAGGCAACATTCAAATGGCAGGGGGAAAGAAGGGCAATTATTATTTGCAAAGATGTAAACTATATATTTGAAGATTAGAAAAAGAAAACACTATGGAAGTAACAATTTTTAAAACAGACCTTTAGGCAAGAATCATATACTGTTTTTTCCTTTAAAAAATATAGTCCATTATCTCTAAGATACAAATGTGTGAAGCTGACTGGCAAGGAACTAGTAGTAAGTCAGTTGTAAAGCAGGTACTGAGAAGCAGAGTAAAGCTACAACAGAATGTGCTGGGAAGGTGCTGGTCCCTCTTGCAACAGTGAATTTTTAACTGTCCCCATGTAAACATACTTTTGGCTACATGTGGAATAATCTAAACCCTACTGACTGTCTTTTACTACTTGTAAAATCTTACGTATGGTGATGCTTTTATTTAAAATTGGACCTTGTGCCTATATTCTGCTTCTATTCCCAGAATCTCATATTTCTCTTGTTACTCAGTCTGACAGGGTCTTCAGCCCTGCAGTGACAACAGCCTACAGATGAGACCTTACACAAAGCAAGGCCATGGGCCCTTCAAGCTCATAGATCTGTGCAAGTATCAGGTGTAATCTTGACCTGTACGTTTTGTGATCTTACAGTGGAGATGACAAACAAGATGCTGAGGTCAAAAAATGCTTTAAAGGCCTAAAAGACCAACATGATGTTAATAGAGCATATAAACTGACTAGCCATCAGTATTGACATGCTGGATGGGAGCAGAAAACTGCTTCCCAAATGCTACACGACAGCTGAAAACTATCGTAATGGTAGAAAAGTAGATTGGAAAGCCTTGGAAGAAAACATGAGCATACTGGAAGAGAGAGTGTATCAGCCAAAAACTCTTGGAAAAAGTTAGGCTAGGGAGTGATGACATGATGATAGCAATATAAATAAGTGAAAGGAAATTGCATGAAAGAAAGGAAAAGGGTTATCTGGATTATCTAGAAAGTGGCTGCACAGATTTTAGCCTAAAATTAAAGTTGGAAAAAGAATGAGGCTAGACAGAAGGAAAAAAATTCATAACCTTGAGCATGCCTAGAATAGATTGTCAGACGAGCAGAGGCAATGACATGGGTGGGTGAGACCAGATAGGATAAGACAATAGAAATAATACAGTAAGGAAACAACCCTTTTGGTGTGAGCAACTGGAGTGGATGACCCAATTTGTGTTTTTCCAGGTCTGTCTGGCTATATATAGTTGAAGGGAGGCAGTAAACAAAGCCTGTGCACTGGTCAGTGGTGGCTGGCTATGATGGCCCACAAAGTTAAGCTTCCCATGCCTCTGCCTGGTTTCATGGAGATGTGGCTGTGAGGGAGCATTGCCAGCCCTACACTTGCCAGAGGTCAGGCTGCACCAAGTTCCATGAAATGGAAAAGATGTGAGCTATCAGCCAATGCTGTGGCTCACAAATCTTCCAGACTTTTAGGAGTTTCAAACTACACCTGGAAGAGTTGTCTTGGAGGCCCAGGTTGCCTTGAACAGCCCAAGTCTGTTATTCACAGGTTCATCATCCTTGGGCCACGTTCATTATTTGCTTGTCTCGTGCCTTTCAAATCTTTTCACCTGTCTCTATCTCCATGTTGATAACATGGATTGTGCATCTCAGCATGTGCAATAATGCAGCAGCTTCAGGCTCACGAGTTTAATATCAAACAAAAATTCACATCTGCACCTTCTTCTGTTTTGTTTTATACTCCCTACAGTGGAATGAGAAAGAATAATATGAGAAAATGAAGGTTATGAGAAGCATGCATTTGCCATGCTTCTTTTTCTGGTTTGCTCATGATGTCAGGGTTTGGGAATTGTTTTTCTACTTTTTTTTTATCCTGAAATATGCATCAATGCAATCTCGATCGCTTCAGAAGAAGGACATCAAAGGAAAATGGCCATTAGAAGACCTATTGGCCCTTTCTGTTTGTTCTGCATGGGAATTTTTTGCTTAATTTTGTAGTGATGGGCCGACACTTGGCTGCAAAAAACCTTTAAAGGAAGTGTCCCTAAATGTGCCTTCAGGTCTGTTCTCTCAGCCCAGACAGGAAGACAGATCCTGAAATTCTCCTTCTTGCAAAGAAAGGGGTCTGCATTTCTAAGCCAGCGAGTCACTTTTCCCTTACTTGGCATTCAGTGAGCTCTTGGGAGAGCTGCAGTTACATGCCAGAGACATACCAAAAGGGAGGAAGGAAGATTTTGAAGTCCTGCCAAATATTGCGCATTGTTGCGCACCAAGGCGCTCCCTGCACACGCCTTAGGTGGTGGGTATTGGTGTGCAAATGTTCAGGTGGTGACCACCTTGTATTTGCATGCATGGGAAATATCAACCCTGTCCCCCTAATAAATTCATTGAGAGTTTTGGTTTACTCACATATAGAGATTGTAGGTTTGGAGAAATTTCTCAAAAAACCCAAACCAAAACAACTGAGGGCTGTCTGCAAACCCCAAGGAGGGAAGAAGTAGAAAAGATGACAAATGCTTCCTTAAAATCAGAAATTAAAAGGACTGAATGTCATGGCACCAGGTCGAAAGTTACTGGGTTTGGGTAATGAGGGAGGAAATGCTGCAGTATTTGAGAGCCAAAGGCAGGGAAATAAATTTTGCAAATTCCTGGAAAACAAGAATTCCATGAAAATTTCAGAGCTGAAACAGGATATCCAGGAAATTTTTAAACCTCCTTTGAACAGTTATATCTAAACTCCAAGACATCCAGGAGAGCCCAGGGCCTCTGGTCTCCTAGTAGTGGCCAGCCCAGTAATGGCCTGCCCTAGGGCAGGGATCCCTGCAGCCTTCAGTTCCCCTGTGGTATGTTGTGCACCCAGCAGGAAACACCTCTGGGACCCAGTCTTGTCTGTGCTTTATCTGAGGTTTGTCAAACAGACCCATTTCCTGAGGACGTTTTCCCTCTGAATTGCCCTTTTCCAATTTGTTTCACTGGAAAATTCCTAACGTGCCCTAGCTGCTATCCAAGGACACTGGAAGAAACTAAAAGGTAGCAAGTTCAAAGCTGACAGAGGGACTGGTTTTGTCTTCGTGATATAATTCAACAATGGATCTCATTCCTGCGGGCTGTCAGGAGGTCAGGAGTTTATCAAGATTCAGAAAGGGCTGGGAATGCATGTTTGCAGTACTATTATGTAATCCTACAAAAGTAGGAGTGGGAAGGACTGTTTAGGATGAGACCTTTATTGATATCTCATCTTACAATGGGAAGAAGTGCAATTGTGTAACACACAGGTATGTACTGCAGAGGCAATTTCTCAAGGGTCCCTCACACACACGTCCAACAAGTTTTGGTACTGGTCATTACAAGTGCAATTGTACCATTTTACTGGAATCTCATCCTGATTTGATGGGAGAGGTTTAAATTAAGCCTCCTTATTGAATGTTAAGCCTCATTTTTGAATCACTGAAGGTGTTAAATACTACAGTCTACTTTCTTGATGTTCCAAGTTGCCTTGGCTACCATTGAAAATGTATGGGAAGCAAGGATCATTCTCTTTGTAGTGGTTTGGGCCCATTTTGTTGGCACAAAGGAGATGAGGAATGGTCAGCAAAGGTTTTTGGGGTGTCAAATCTGCATAGGGCAATTGTGGGTACAATAAGTCCCAATAAGGGAGGGGAGTTTTTAGGAGCAGCTGGATGTATGGGAGATGACTCTTCAAATTCCTGAACTGCAAAGACATGGTCTGGATTTATGCTGACAGAAACTGCTGCCTTGCCAATTTTGCTGGGTGAGTAGTGTCTGTGCTTCTAGCATTTAAAAAAATTAAATAAAATAAAAATCACCTTTGGGTATGATTCATCTCATCTAATTTTAGCTGTTTAAGTCTAGATCTAGTCATCCAGGGTTCCTATATTCTCAGCAGAGAGCGAAATCTGTCTATAGGGCGATTCATCCCTCTTGTCTCTGGTATCTGTCATGAAATGGGTTGAATCATCCCCAGAAGAGCTCATCCTTTTCCAGTGACTGCAGCGGAAGCCCAGACACACCAGATCATGCCAGTTGCCTAATGCTGAGATAGCTCCTGTAAAGTGAGATAAATCTCCCTCCCTGGGTAGCTGTACTCATATTAGTAACAACAAAAGTCCAAATAAGCCTGGTTTTAATCAACAAAACAAATGGCATGTGTACCAGAGGGAGGAGGTTGCCTTCAAAGGTACTCAGCTGAAGTCAGCAAAGTCCTACATTCGTCTCCATTTCAGCTCTCAGACTTCAATCTGTACCTGTGAAGACCTTGTCTACTTCTCTCCTTAGAAAGCAAATAGCATCAGACAGAGTGTGCCCCAAATTTTTCTATCTTTTTTTTCCTACTGTATCTGTTAGCCAGATAAAAGAGATTGGGTCTGTCTATAAACTTTCCCTGCTTCTTATCCTCACACCATCGAGGCAGCTACAAAGATACTGCTACCTTGATCCCAGATGATGCTGGGTGAAGAATTCATGCTAGGCCTGAAATGAGATAAACTTGTGGTTTTAACACAGATGCTTGTCTACTGGCCCCTCAAGCCAGTAGCACTGCTCATATCTTGTAAAATTAGAATGTGCTTAAGCACCTCATAGCAGCCCTCCATTTAATCTGAAAATGAAAATTTTTGTGGCTTTTTCATTTAAAAACTGAAGAGGTTATGTACATGTGGAAGAAGCAATTTGTATGCAAATCCTTTTCCAGAACTCTGGAAGATTGTCTGATAAGAAAGTCATAGGAAGCACAAATGAATGACAACAACAAAAAAAACATGGGACAATATTACTCATACAATGACTTTGTCACTTAAAGCAGGGGAAAAAAAAATCCCAGAAAAACCTCAGAGGAAAAGCACGAAGGGAATTTCTGTATTTCGCAAATCCCTTGTTTTGGGTGTGAATGCAGCAGTGTTTGTCATCTGGGAGGCTTCCTATGCTTAGGTAGATGCTCATTGTCCTTCTATGGAAATGTACAGTAAGTTGTGCAAATATAGGCTGTGAGGAGACATTCGTCTCCCACCAGCAGGGAATGTGGGTGTGGAACACGTCAGACTCCAGCCCAGCCCCTCTGGGGCACTGCCCTTGCACAGCCTGAGAACAATAACCACTGGAACATGCAGAGAGACCTCCATTGAGGAGGAGACAAAGGAAAAAGAAGAGGGGGAAACAGTTAAATAAATCTTAGCACAGACTGCAACGTGCCAGTGCGTTGTTCGGTGCTATTTCTGGAGAACAAAGGCACGTGGGGATAGGGACACGCGCGCGACGTTTGCTCACTCGCTCTGGACACTGGCTGCAGCAGGCAGAGAGATCACAAATCACAGAAATCATGGTGACTCCGGTGCCTGCGAGGGTGAACAGTCCTCCCTCTGACCTGTCTCGGTGGGCTCAGCTCCCTGAGCTGTGAGAAAGTGGAGGGTTGGAAACACTGCTTTTTTAGGGAGCGTGTGGTGGAGAGACTGAGAAATCAGCAGTGGCTGAAGCTCAGTAACATCTCAAAGTGTCCATGTGCTTGCTGCTGTGTCTCTCTGTTTTGCTGGTCCTCTTGCCAGACCTCACATGTGCCAAAGCAGGGAAGTGCTGTGGCATTTCCTTGCTGTGTGCGGCACGTGTGCCCCGCACACACACAGAGGTGCATTCCCTGCGCCCTGCTTTGGGACAAACAGCTCCTGCCATGGCTCCTTGCCTAATGCAAGACTGGATGTCTTCTTAACACATAGGCCTTCCTCCTCTTAAAAAGAAAATATTCAGGGTCAGGCAGCCCTTGCAGAGGGAGCACTGCAGTACCCACCCTCTGGCATCTGTGATGATTGAAGCAGTGCCGTGTTCCACATGGCACAGCTGCTGGATATGGGCAGTGTGCTCTGACAGCCAGGACTGCCAGTCACAGTGACTGGGAAACACCACCTGGATTGATCCATGGGATCTTATCACAGGCAGTAGAAAGGAGGGAAACACAGGTTACCAGAAAGGATCTGTTGGTGTAGGAGTTGGGCAATGATGCTAATTGGTATTTTAAGCAATGTTTGCCTGACGCTTGGTGCTGCTTGGTAATGGACACAAGTAGCGGATTTGATATTTTCAGGCATTGGACACTGCCTGACTGCAGCAACTGCCAATGCTGCAACCTTGGAAAAATCAGTGCAGTTATTGAGCTGCTGTTATCTGGGAGATAACATTTGCCCATGGGCATCCATGTCTGAAAAACATTCGGCTTTTGACAGATGTCGCTCAGCCACAACACACAGACATTGCTTTACATTTTTTCTCCAGTTCCCCCAGGAGAAAGTTCAGTGGAAGCAACTGAACTGGTTTGCTGTAGCTCTGGTGTGTATGTCAGATTCAAGCAAATGCAGTGTGAGTAAAGCCATTTTCCAGTATAGATATTAACTCCCAATTCTTAATGAGACCCAAAGAAAGTTGTATCACAGGTATGACTTTAGTGAACATTTGATTTAAAAGAAAGCTAGTAATGCAGACGCTTGATGTAAATGGCAAGTCTACAAAATTATGTTCAAAGGAAGAAAAAAATAATTGAAAAAAAAAGACTGGAATACAGACAAAGAGATGACTTGTTACTAGATTTACTTATAACTGTTATACTGCCGTAAATATGGGGTAAGGAGTGATATTTTTTTCAACTGGGGATTGACACACCCTCCTGCATGCTGAACCTCTGGCTGGTTGGCTGGATTTGGGAGGGGAGTGAATTATTACCTGAGCCCAAGACTGGTGTGTTTCATTCACCATATCTAGTAAGTGTTTCTTGATGTAGAAATGAGTCAAAAACACCACTCCTGGTGCATCAGGTCGGGTTACAAAGCCTAGGAATAGCATGTAGGAGGGATTTCTGGGGCACATCTTAGGTGCCAGTAGCTACTTTTCATACTGGGGACTACCTGAGTCTTCTTGGCAGAAGCAGAGTTCAGCTGTGGTAGAGTTTGTTTTTGGTGGTTTTGGGATTGTTTTTGTTGTTTCCCAACTGGAGGCTGATTTGCATGCCAGGAAAAAGATGAGTTGGGCTAGTCAGAAAGACATAGCATTCAAAATTTCTTTTGAATAGCATTCAAAATTTCATCCTTTTAGAAGCAAAGTGATAAGTATCTGCCAGCTCCAGACAGAAATCTGCTTTTTCATTTCTCCAGTTCACCTGTGGCAGTGCAGGGAGCAGGGGCTTAGTGGGGCCCTCTCAGCAGCTGGTGAGGAGGGGATCAGCTTTGGCAATAGCACAGCTGCATTGACAAGGGTAGACAGGCTCCATGTTTCTCTCCAGGGACTGCACCCTGCTTTCCTTTGTTCCCCAGGTTCTTTGGGGTTTCATCTTACTCTGCTGGTTTTACTTGATGTCTCTGTTGATCTTTCTTTCTCCAAACTCCCCAAACCAGCAACTTGACAAACCACAGTGAGAGTTTTGGGAGAAAGAGTCAGACAGCAAAACATTGACCCCAGACCTGCACATTTATTTAACACTTGCTTTTGAGGCATGCAACCTGCTGACACCCTTCAAAGTGAGTGACTGCCTTTCCCCTGTGCTGGCTGGCAGCCTGGAATGAAGAAGCCACCTTGCCTGAGGGGACGCCCATGGCTCTGACAGGTCTCCACACAGCAGTTTATCTACCAGCCAGCTTTAGTTGCTGTGCTGGAATTTGGGACAAACACAAGGGACACCTGCTCTTAGCAGGAGTAGGGCAGTGGGTCCTTGTGGGACTGAGTTATGGAAGCAACAAGCAACCATGGGGAGCCAGCTGTGGGAAGCCAGCAGCAGGCTGTTCAGCTTGAAAAACATTCAAAGTCCACCACATCTTCACTGGCGGCTGGACATGAAAAGGTAGCCTCCAGCCAAATGAAAGTACAGCCCAGATGTGAAACAGCTATCATTGCCTGACTTCACCAATTAAATTGGGGCCACTCTCCTATTCATTTGCTTGTTTGTTTATTTTGAGAGGGCAACTTCTTTGTTGTATTTTGTAGCTGTAATTTGATTTGTCCTAGCTTTTCGTGTGCTGTTGAGACAAGCTGAGTGGAAATTCCAGTTACATGCTTTCATTTGTTCCCCCTTGGCATGCAGGCTACGGGAACAGGGCTATGGGCCCATTGGCCTACGCATCATTAATCTTCTGGGAACAATGAAAAGAGAGCATTTGAATGTGTCTTGGCTCTTCCGGCAGGCTCTCTCTGAAGGACTTCTCCTTTATGCAGTAAGAATAACAAAACAAGGGGAAAAACGGGGAGAAGAACAATAAAAGAAATCCTTCAGAGGAGAGTGCATGTGTCCCTGGGTGTCCATCAGCCTCGCTGGATGGGGCTGCATCCCAATACCAGGAATGAAAGCCCATCATCACAGCAAAGGGCAGAGGTGAGGGCTCCCATTCAGGCATTCAGAACCCAAAAAGTTGAATAGATGCAGCTTTCGATGAAGAGTTGTGTATGTAGATAACTGTCCCCTTCCCCTAAATATGTCCTGGAAGTAAGGCAGAAAGGCTGTATCTGCAAACAGGTGGCTTGCAGCTGATCATGGCTTTTGCTGGAGAGCAACCATTAACCTTAGCAGATGACTGAAGAGCTGTGGAATTTGTCTACCTAGGATTTATCCTCTGACAAAGTTTTCCACAACATTGTCCTGGACACTCTGGATGTTTATGGCTTAGATGGATGTACTGTTCACTGGATAAAAAACTGTCTGGATGACTGGGCCCAGAGAGTGGTGTTGAATGGAATTACATCCAGCTGGTGGCTGGTATCCCCCACAGGTGGTATCCCTCAAGACTCAATGTGGGGGCCAGCCCTGTTTAATACATTTAACAATGATTTGGATGAGGGGATCAAGTGCCCCTTCAGTCAGTTCACAGATGACACCAAGTCAGGCAGGAATGTTGGTCTGCTGGAGGGCAGGAAGGCTATCTGGAAGGACCTGGGCAGGCTGGATTTGTGGGCTAAGGCCAGTGGTAATAGTTGAACAATGGTTCAGTAAGGTCACAACAACCCCCTGCACTAAAGTCTTGGGCAGAGTGTCTGGAAAGCCACCAGGAGGAAAAGGACTTGGGGGTGCAGTGGCTGAACAGGAGCCAGCATATGGCCAGGAAGGCCAATGGCATCCTGGCCTGTATCAGGAGCAGTGTGGCCAGCAGGACCAGGACAATGGTCATCCTCATCACTAGTACTCAGCCCTGGTGAGGCCACACCTCAAGTGCTGTGTTCAGTTTTGGGCCCCTCACCACAAAAACAACATTGAGGTGGTAGAGATGTCCAGAGAAGGGCAATGGAGCTGGGGAAGGGTCTGGAGCACAAGTCCTGTAAGGAGCATCTGAGGGAGCTGGGGGGTTTTAGCCTGGAGAACAGGAGGCTCAGGGGGACATTACCGCTCTCTAAAACTGCCTGAAAGGAGGGTGCAGCCAGGAGGGGGTTGGTCTCTTCTCCCAGGTAACAAGTGAAAGGACCAGAAATGACTTAAATTCCACCTGGGGAGGTTTTGATTCAATATTAGGAAAAATTTCTTCATGGAAAGGATTGTCCAACATTGGAACAGACTGCCTGAGGTAGTGAGGGAGTCACCATCCCTGATTGTATGCAAAGGGCATGTGGATCTGGCACTTGGGGACATGGTTCGTGGTGGACTTGGCCTTACTGTGGTTGGACTCAATGATCCTAGAGGTCTTTCCCAGCCAAAATTAGTCTATGACTGTATAACTGCACATAGGATTTCCCTGCCCTTGCTGCCCCTCACTTCTCACACTCACTCAGTTACCTCTCCCACACGCTCTCTGGTGCAGGGTTGCTGTTTGCTTAAGCAGTTACTGGGCTGAATTCACAGGCAGTCAACCAGGACAAGAATTCCAGGACCATGGATTCACCAGGCACTCACAACTTCACCGCCTGAAGAGTTGCTTCCCCACAAAACTGGGGTTTGAGGCACTAGGTGCCAACTTTCCTCTGCGAGCCTGTGCATCTTAGCTCATCACTTAGCCTAAGGATTTCCAGACTTTCTGGTGAGATAGGTGTCTGAGGAAACCTTGGGGTGTTGATTATAGGGCTGGGCAGGCAACAAGAATTCCATTTTGTGAAATATTTCAAGGTGTTGACACTTGTGTCAAAGAGCAATAAACCCAAGACTCTCTCAATTGCTTTTGACAAAAAAAAATGGGGAAAGAAAGGGAAAAAAGAAAAGTACACACTGCACAATAGCCAACTGCTCAGACTTCACTTAAGAAGTGACCATTAATCTGGAAGAGGAAGAGCACTCCTTCCACCAGCCCACTCACCATCCTAGGGTGTGCCTCCCTAGGCTGGAGGTTCTTTACTGCACCCAAGGAAAAAAAATGCTTTCTGTGTTCTTCATCAAAAGCAAGAAAAAACAATAGGTCCCTAAGGAAAGCCTTGGTTTTAATCTACTGCCTTTTCCAAGAAAACACCCCCTCCTTTTCTTAATCTCCCTTGCCATCTCCAGTTATAACATTCTTTTCGCCTGTTCTCCACCACACAGAGAATCACAGCAGACCTGGTGCTCTTGAAATTGCTTTTTTTTGTTTTTTCCAGTGGGGGAAAAAATTATTAGAATTTGAAAAATATACTAAAAATACTTTGATGTTCAGCTTCCCTGTAAGCACTGTTGTGCCTGTGAATGTTAAATTTTCCTAATCCTGCAGTGGATTAGTAATGAGCTTCAAGCAAATGACCTTTTCTGGAAAACTCATGGACAAGCAGGGTTTATCAGGGAGGTAATTTCAAAATTTTCCCAAGGTTTTGGTGGGCCTTTTGAGAGTCGTCAGACTTAGCAAGTGGTCTACAAGACAAACTTCAGTGTGTTCATGTATTGCAGTCTGGGTGCTCTGGGAGTGTATTTGCTCTAGAATAAATAGTAAATATTACTGATAAGGAAATAATAACCAATATGTGCCAGAGATTTAATCGCATGTTATTGGAATTTTCATCTGTGAAACAATTAAAGGATTAGACCTTACAAACTGAAACTGCCTGACTGAATGGTGCATGAGAAATTTTGTTCAGAGGGGAGCTGCTGGGAAAATACCAATTTATGTGTCAGCAGGAAAGCTGGAAAACATAAGTATCTCAAAATAAAAAATGAATTACTTGACAGAAATGTGTATTTTTAGGAAAACGGTCATTCATATGCTCGGCAGATTTAAAATTAATGATGGGATTTTCATTTTATCAGAATTAAAACACTACAGCTTCACAAAGAGAAATCTCATTAGTGAAGCTGCATATCTGAAAGTTCACAGTGAAAGGGCAACTGCTAAAAAAATCTCTTCTATTTCATCATATCAGCAAGAAACCAGAAAAAAATCTTTTCAATTCAGTTTAAGGTTTCTTAGAAACTGAATTCAAACACAATATTTTAGTGGTGCTGTTAAAATGTTCTTAAGAAAATGGATCATTTTTGGTTCTATCAAGGAAATAAAGTGAAGAGTCTCCCACTCATGGCCACCAAGTTTTTCACAGGAGTAAGCTTGCAGTTGGAAAGAGACCCTCTTCACAATAAATCTTTCCCTTTTCCCAATTTCCCAGTGAAAGGGGGAGAACCAAGGAGAGGACATAGCCCAGCAAGGAGCAGTTGGCATCAAGCATCATCTCTGGTGGCCAAAGTAGGGCAGGGCAGGAGCCTCTGACAGATCTGGGTCTGGAAGAATCTTAGGAGTAGTGAGTGTGGCTGAATTGAAAATCTCCCTCAGTCTTTCACCTCCACCTTGATCATTGGGGTTTTCTGGAATGTCCAAGCCCTGCCAGATCCAGTTGAATCTCATGATCTGTTGTAGCACCAGATTTAAGTCCCTCCACTGCCAGCTTTGCAGTGAAGGGTTGAAACAAGGTTTCTTGCCTACAATATAGACACTCAGTTGATTGAACTTCTGGATATGGAAACTTCTCTTGGAAATTCCCTTTTCCATCAAAATCTTTAGGCAAGGATGGCCATTTCTTATCCCATTCCACAAGCAGCCTCTCAAGAGCTAAAATTCAGCTCTGTAAGCAACAGCAATTCTCAGGTGATAGTGCAACCAGGCTTACAGTTTCCTTTTGTTCCTCCCTGCCTTCCTTTCATCCAACTCTGGTATTTCATCTAGCACTCAGCTTGGAAAGCTTTAGGCAGAGCTCCTTCCTTTGTTGTGTGTTTGCACATCTCACACAGACTGGGAAGACCAGAATCATGACTGATACTTTGATACTCCTGAACAACAATTCATTACACACACACAAACCCCCACCAACACAAAAATGGAGATTTGTTGGTATTTGAGCTGCACTTGGCATCCCCAACCTCCCTATGCAATCACCAGCTGTGTGCTGATGAGGTTTGACCCTATAGGCCTGGGAAGAGGTTATCTAGTTTTGGTAAAGTCAAATCTCAGGATGTCTCAGCTCCCCAAAGATCTTTTAAGTGTGCTTTATGAACTGTTTTCCTGTTTGTGGCAGTGGAGGCACCATGTGCCAGCTGCCTCAGAGAGAAGACACGGTGGGGTTAAACACAGATATATACTAGGAGCTAAATGTAATGGTCCTGCTGCTGTAAGATGAGATTTTCCAGCCATTTAAGGCTCAGGGGAGTCTGATAGTGTGTGTGATGTCTGTAGGTATTATATACGGTTTTGAGTGAGTTATAAATACAGTAATTTCACGAATACAAGCCGCACCAATTTGACCAAAATTTTGGTGGAAACCCGGAAGTGCGGCTAATATTCCGGGGCGGCTAATCTATTAACAAAATTCTAAAAGCTGCCAACACGGAAGTGAGAGCCCGCGGCAGCCCCAAGCCAAGCTGGAGCCCGGCCGGCTCCGGCAGAGGTGGGAAAGCCTGGCAGAGGCGGGGCCAGCAGTGTCGGGGGCGGGCGGCAGAGCCTGAGCCAGCAGGGCGGGGGAGCCCGGGAGAACTGGGGCTAGCAGTGCAGGGGAGCATGGCAGAAGCAGGAAGGCCGGAGGGTGGGGCTGCCTGGCAGCGGGGGAAGCCCAGCATAATCGGGGCCAGCAGCGTGGGGGAGCCCGGCGGTGCGGGGGCCTGCAGTGCCGGCCAGGGCGAGGAAACGCGGCGGCGGTGCAGACGGGAGGGGGTGGCCGGCGAGCGTGGTGGCGGTGGCGGCAGCCCTGCCGGCGGGGCGAGCGAAAGCGCCGCCGCTCGCGAAAGCGCCGCCGCGAGCCGCGAGCCGCGAGCCGCGAACCGCGAGCCGCGAGCCGCGAGCCGCGAGCCGCGAGCCGCGAGCCGCGAAAGCGCCGCCGCGAACCGCGAGCCGCGAGCCGCGAAAGCGCCGCCGCGAGCCGCGAACCGCGAGCCGCGAACCGCGAGCCGCGAGCCGCAAACCGCGAGCCACGAACCGCGAGCCGCGAAAGCGCCGCCGCGAGCCGCGAAAGCGCCGCGGGGCGGGCGCGGCGCGGGGCGGGCGCGGCGCTCGCGAGGCGCGGCGCAGGGCGAGCGAAAGCGGCAGCGGGGCGGACGGCGAGCCGGGCGGCGGCAGCCCTGCCAGCCGGGCGAGCGAACGCGGCAGCGGGGCGGTGCTGACGGGAGAGGGGGGCCAGCGAGCCCGGCGGCGGCGGCAGCACCACCCGGCCAGCCCCGCCGAGCCGTGGCGCTGAGCTGGGCCACCCGGCCCCGTCGGCAACCATGAGCGGGCCGAGCCTGCCTGGCCCCGCCCCGAGCCAGTAAAGCCCGCTATGCCGCGATCCTGTTACTAATTGGCCAATTTGTGAAAGCTGCGCACGGATTCTCGCGACGAACGAAAGTGCGGCTAATATTCGGGGTGCGGCTTATCTATTGACAAAGACAGCAACATTGTCGAGGCACCGGGGGTGCGGCTTATAATCCGTGCGGCTTGTATTCGTGAAACTACTGTACATTCATGTACATATTTTGCATCCATAATGCTTTATTGATATAATTCATCTCATTGTTTCAGTGACTTCATGTTTCTCTTGCAAGTACAGCACATGAGGAAATAATTTTGCCCAGTAAATAAGGTTGCAAACAGAGAACCTTTTATTTTCTTAGTATTATCAGAGGAGGGCAGGATGGTTTGAAAGGAATGCAGCAGCTTGGAAACAGAAGAATACTGCTTTTATTTTTTTGCAGGTGTCAGTGTGCATAGGGGAATAGTTGTTAGCAAGAATTTTTGGAATAAATTAACACCTTCCAGAAATACCTTGGGCCTCAGACCAGCAAAGCAATTAAACATGTGCTCAGGTTGGAGCACTGCCTATTTTGCAAGTCACTTATGTGCATAATGTTAAACAGAGGCTTAATTACTCTGCAAGATCATACAAAAGCAGAGCTGGAAAGGACCTCAAGAGATGATCTACAGCAGCCCTGACAGCTGTTTCGATAACAGTCCTCCAATGACAGGGTTTGTACAGCCTCCTCTGGTACCTCGTTCCAACTATTCTTCAAATGAGAAAGTTTTGAGTTTTATTTTGGGGTTTGGGTTTTGGTTTTAATCCAGATTTTTTTTTCTTTTCCCCCCAGGCTGGTAGCTCAAAATATCTTTGTGTAAAATAAACAAAACTCTCCTCAAAACAGAGAACAACTAAGGTCTTTTCTTCCTGGAACACCCTTCTTGCATACTGCAGGACTGACAGCATCTCTCTTGTTCTCCCCCGATCCTGTTTCTGTACCGAACAAAGATGGTTTCTCCAACCTTTGCTTACATAATGTGTTTTTCACATCACATATCATTGCCATTGCTCCCTTCTGAACTCACTGGGGAGTTGATCTCATTTCAAGCAGGGAGCCAAGCTGATGTCCTACCTGTGTCTTTAATATTTCTCTTAATTTTTAATTTTTTATAAGCACAGAGCAAGCCAATTTCCTTGTGTTTCACATCCAGCCCTCATACAGACACACCTTGAAAGAAAGATTAATCTTATTTTCTATGTACACATTGAGCTTCTGGTCCTCTGTATCCTCAAACTCACTTCTTGGTGTGCTGCCACTTCTTTGCTTATTCAATCTATTTCATTTGGTATTCAAAAATACTTCACCTTTGTTGAATTTCAAGCTGAAGATTTGAAGTCCTTCCTCAGTTTGGATCATCCTCTAGCTTTACAGCTAGTCCTGTAAGAGCTGAGCTCCCTGTCAGTCCCAGCCTCTGATTAACAATTTGAAGAGACAAGAGGCTAGGATAAATGCAGGAAGGACTTCCTGAAATGTCATCCTGTCCTGACAGTGAATGATTGACACCTGGTCTCCAAGAGCAGTTTTTGACACAGTAGCAGGTTCAAGTGAATGTGATTTCACCATATCATATTTTCCTCTTTTATTTCTCAGAACATTGTGTTGGAAAATGGCATCCTGCCACTTTTTTGATTACTGGGCTACTTACCAAATAAATTGGTCTGACATGCAATGTTATTAAAAAAAAAATAAATTCAAAAACTCTGCACTGGATGATATTTGTCAACATATTGTTCTCTTGGGGTAATAACTCGGTTATTTAATTATTCATTCTGTTATCTTTCCATTTATCAAAGTTAGGCAGATTAGTTTTGAATTCCCTGGCTGCTCCTTTTTCCTTTCTATAAAGACAGGTCCTCTCTTTGCCATCTTCCAGCCCTCTGGGACATCCCCTTTAAACTTGGAATTCTTGCAGATAATCCCTAATAGCTCAGTCTGCTCTGAAGAGTTCCTTAATTACACTAGTGTGAGTTTCATCAGACCTCTTTAACTTGAAAACATTATCTTTCTAAAACTTGTTTAAGCTTTTCTCTTTTCTTTTCTTTTCTTTTCTTTTCTTTTCTTTTCTTTTCTTTTCTTTTCTTTTCTTTTCTTTTCTTTTCTTTTCTTTTCTTTTCTCTTTTCTGTTTCTTTTGTTCTTTTTTTTCTTTTGACTTTGGCCTTTATCATCTGCTGATTTAATTTAACAATTACATTTTTAACAAAGATTTGAACAACCTTCTTTCTTTCAGCCTTATTTCTCCCCTTTATCCAATAAGTGATGGGTTTTCCTGTGTTGTCTGGTTGCTTCTGGGTATCAGGGAGGCTTTCATACCACTTGCTAGTTGCTGTTCATTTTGTATTTACATGCTTGTGCTATTCTTCTATGTTCATTCATCAGCACAAGTCTGTGCTTCCACTTCTACATTTACTTCCTTGATAATCTTTTGTCCTGGTGCTGTCCTAGTCTCTTCAACCATACCTGCTCTTCTCCTCTGCAACTCAGACTGCTTTGTGGCTGTCCAAATTTAGGCTTGAATACTGTCCCTCAGAATTTCTTCCTGTGAGACCTGACTTAACCATTTCCACAGGTGTCAATTTTGTGGTTTTTACTGTTTTCAAGAATGTAATCATTTTGTGACCATCATCATTCCCTTTGCCTTGCATTTTAAATCTTGAATTCAATTCCTGCCTACTCAGTAGCACCAGGACTAAAGTATGCACTACTGCCCCAGACAAGCACCCTCCTTACTAGGAAACAGGCTTTTTTCTATAGTATTTAAAGAACACAATGAACTGTGTCCAGCCTCTTTGATTAATTACTCATCTAAAATTTCCCCATCATCAAGCCTTTACTTGCCTTGGGATTTGCAGTAACCTCTGCCTAGTTCTGTCTCTGTGGGTGCTGCCTTGTACACCGAGGTCAGGCTCGGCGCTATTGGTTTCATTATGGGATACATGAGTCCGTAAATTAAACCTTTTATGGGGCAATTACACCTCCAACATCTTGTTGATCAGGTACCTTCAAGTATGAAGCAGGGTATTGCTGATGCTTTAGCTCCCAAATGTGGCAAAGACTGCAAAGCACTGAGGCATCTGATGATGGCCAGATGCCTGCTGAGCAACCCATTAGCTTTTTGTTTGGCAAATGTGTAATTGTGTGCAGTCACTTACGTGGACTTCTCTGTAAAAATGTAGTGTTTGAAATGTTTGGCAGTCTTGAATACACCAGGCAGGTACTGTCTTGGTATTGTCTGGAAACATGAAACCCCTCCAGAGATATTAAATAAATCAGAAAGCCATTAATAATCTTATCCAGAGCATAAAATGATTATACTGCCAAGGGTCTACCTTCAGTTACATCTTCTACAGTCATACTTCTGTTTTGGGTTTTTTTTCCTATATGCAGGGAAATGGAGAAGTATTAAGGTGGAAAGAGGTGTGATCCTCCCTGGCCTCTGCACCTCCCACAGATCTGCTCTTGCCTCATGCAGATGTTGTGAGTATGTCTATGTTCTTGCAGGCATGTGGACCCTCAGGCAGGAGCAAAGGCTTTCTCCAAAGACAGCCAGTGCTCCCACTGAGCAGGAAGGGGATCGCTGTGCTCCCACCAGCCTGGCTGACCTAAATCTGGATCTGACTTCAGTTTTACCCAGTAGCTGTTCTTAAAGCGCTTCTCTTTTGCATATTTTGCTTGTTTGATCTTCTAAAGTGAATGCTGGCAACTCTGCCTTGTCCAGCCAAGGTTGCTGGCCCCATGCAAATCCTTGGAGTCCTGGATGGCTTTATCACAAGTCTCCCTGCTCCTGTTTAACGAGTGCCATGGTTACGAGCACCATTAGACTGATGATATTCACATGCAGGAAACAATGCAGGGAAAACAGGATTTGCACGGCTCCGGCTGCACTGCCCCAAGAATTGCAGGAAGTGATTGTACTTTATGAAACCGTCTGTGCTCCGCTAGATTGTCTATAGCTTTTAAGGTCAAACCGTAGCACACCGCGTTTGAAATGCCCTTTGTAATAATGAGGACTGTTTATGAGCCGTGGTACAGGCTGTATTGTTTACCCTGGGCTGTGGTTAAAAGGTGCTATAATTCAGCCTGTTTTGCAGGATGGCACGGGGAATCTATCATGGGCCTTTCTGGCATGGGCTTGGGCTGGGTTCAAAGGAGGAATGTCCATCATGTCATCTCAAGTATCCCCCGGCATGTAGAAAGTCACGCAGCACGCGCGGCCGCCTGCCGCCATGCAAAACCAACAAAAGGGCCAGCGGGGAAGTCAGGAGGGCCTGTCAGGGGCCTGGGACATTGCTCTGGGCACTTCCCACAGCAGCCCAGCTGCCCCTTGGAGCGGGGAGTGGCATGAGCCACACAGAGAGGAACAGAGCAGCGATACAGGGCAATCACCACCCCTGCCAGCTAAGTAGGAAAGTTCTGGGAAGCAGCCATTAATTCAGGTTCTGATCTCCTAATTCCCTGATCTCCTAATTCACAGATCCTTTAAATTGCATGAGTGTTGGCCTGTGCCAAGGCAGGTCCATGCATCAGGGCTGCAAACAATGTGATTCTGCAAAGTGTGCCTTAAATTCATGTTTGACTTTATCGGTATGAAGAGATCTTGGAGGACTTTGCAGTCAAGATGTGATATGCTCATGAGAGGCAGGGAGGGAGCATCCAGCAGGTGTTGGAAGAGGAAGATGGGAGGCACAGCTGAAATCCTTCAAGGGGTTGGTGTTTTGCTGGCAGGAGTCTGGGCTGTGGGTGTATAGACTCACAGAACAGTGTCAGGGGAGCATAAAACCAGCCCCTGCAGGAGCTGATGAAAAGTCTTAGCATGCTCTTGCCCTGGTTCACCCCCTCCTTCCCCATGACTGTGGTCATGAGAAAGAATTTACCCTCTTCCCAAGACATGGCTGGAGGTAAACTACTTGAAATGTTTAGTGTCCTAAACTAAGTAGTCTGCTCTTGGTCCAGTTCAATTTGCTGTTTCTGCCTCACAGGGTAAGATCTCCTGGCCTCAGAAAAAGTGAAATACTTTGCTTGAGTAGGCAACATCTGCTCTCTCTCCAAGTAGTAAGGTGCCAATCAGGCATCCTGCAATCTTCAAATAAATAAAACTCAAGAGGAGAAGGGGACACACAATTAACATTTGAAAAAATACTAAGGGATAAAATGCTTTGATAGACATCTTTCACATCCCCTTCTACTGCTCTTATGAGCACTTTCACTCATTTTGTCTACCTGTTGAATCTCGACATGAATTAACACCGTCCAGAGCAGAAACTTGGCCAGAGTGCTTGCACAGCAGTGTTTTTGCAGGGCTCTAGCTGGGCCTTGCTGGCATCACTGCAAGATCACTAATAGCTCCTACCACTGAGAAGGAGGTAGGCAGAGGAAGGCACCTGTCCCATGCACCAGCACTTCACATACCAGTTTGTCAAATTCCTCGGAAGAGAAAGATCTTGTCATCTGCTGCACTCTTTGTGTATCTCCTCACACCCACCCTCTCCAAGACCTTCTGTATGGCTCTTCGTGTCCAGAAAAGTTTATCTGATTCTTTCACTTCTGTCTTTATCTCAACTCTAGCACTTTGTGGCACTGACACTTTTAAGGAGCCTCACCAGCAGTCTGTATATGTTGAGGAGAAGGTGCCACAGATCTGGACACCACTGGACTACAATAACCCCCAAGTGATGGCAGACATGAGCTTATAAGAAACCTAAGGGATACCCCAAGTTTGGGAAGGGGGTTAGAGAGACACATTAAAACAACTTGAAACCAAACATTCTTCAAAGTATTACTCACTTCTAAAAAATCTTGGCATGCATACATCTAGTGTGAACAAGCATAGGAATCTGAGCTTATTTTTATTTTTTAACAGCTAGTTGTGGTTAAAGTGTTAGATGCAGTTTGGACACAGCACACTATGCCCTCCGGGCTGTATAAAGCATTCAGTGAAGAGGTGGACAAAGCAAATCTGTAAAAAGAAAAAAAGAATTGATTATTCTGGGTTCACTCACATGCGTATGTTTAGTCATGAGCGAGCTCTGCTTTATGAAGGACAAATGCTCAGTTCCTTGCTGGTAGAGCCCCATTTCTACTTAGCCACTGGCCATCTTTTGGCAGGCAATGAAGAGTTTTGACACCCCAGCATTGTTCATTACAGCAGCTTTCAGGTTTATCAGATATGATCACTTGCTCCATTTCCTGTTGGTTTTCTTCCTGGAAAACTGGAAGTATGTACCCAGGAAGATGATGACTGCATTCCTAGAGTGAATATACGAAACTTCTGAGGCTGAGAAATGCTTCTGAGCGTGCCGTACGTGTGAGTAACGAGGAGAATTACTTCCAGAAAGCAGCAACTGAAAGAGCAACTGTCTTTATTCGAAACTTGGGTCTCAGACGTTCTGTCTTTTTTTCACTTGATTGTTTTTGAGTGTATTTTAGGTCAGACAGGCAAATAGGACACACACATGCTGAACGTAGCACACTCCCACCCTAAGAGTATTCTGCAGCCTGTGTTTAATGGCTTGATCCTGTGCAGGAGTTTGCAAACTCTGATCTACAGTAGGTGCACCAGTGATAAATCTAAAATCCCAAATTCAGGGGCATAGTAGTGAGTGCAGAGTAGGAGCAAACAATTCAAGGATCATGATGGCCTATCTGGCTGTTCACACAAAGCTCTGATCTTTTGCTCTCCTCATCCCCTTTGTGCTGTCCAGAGGGTGAGAAAATTGCAGAGCACTCTTTTCACCACACATCCCCATCACCCTCCCAGGCATTCAGCGCAGGGACATCTGAAGCTGGGGCAGATGAGTAGATCTTGCCAGCTGATCTGTAGCTCTTACCAACCACCAGAGCATGGCTCTCTGCGGAACATAAAGTTAAAAAAAAAACAAAAAGCAACCAACCTCAGAGCAACCTGACATAAATTACACAGGAAACTTTTGACTAGTTTGGCTCACTGCTTATAACAACAGCTTTTAAGAACTCTGCTTTACTGGCAATCAAGACTAATACCAAGGTCAGCAGATCATAACCCCTTATCAAATGATAAATATTTGCCTACATAACCTGAGCACAGCTTGTGTGACTGGGGAAGGAAGTTAACTTCCATCAAAAGACGTTTGTTTGTTTGTTTGTTTGTTTGTTTGTTTGTTTGTTTGTTTGTTTGTTTGTTTGTTCGTTCATTACAAGTGGCTAGCACTGGTACCAGAGCCTGTGCTGACACCCCTAAGTACAAGGTTCACTTTTCCAGTGTTGCTTCCATTTTGTTACTGTCACAGACGGACCTGGTTGCCTCTGAAAATCAGCCTGTGCTAACAAGATACATACCTAACTCAAGAGCCTCATTCTTTCAAAGCTCTGGTTTTCTTTTCTTATAGTATTTAGTGTAATTCAAGCAACTTTAATTTAAAAATGAAAAATTCAGAGGGGTATGTTTACAGTTTCAATCTCTTGCCAAATATTTCTTTTCTACTGTTTTTAATTTTTATTATCGTTTCTTATTGTTAATTGTTTGATTTCAATCAACACTTAAACCTCTAGGGTGTTATGCAATCTCATTCCTGCCAACCCTGGCATTTCCCAAATCTTCAGTTGCATTATTTTAAATATGACAAAGAATTTGAGATACTTTTAAACTTATGTTCTGACTTTCCAGGCTCTTGGGTGCATTCATGTGGCCCTTCCAGGCTTTTCCCTGTATCTGTGCATCCTTTCTCTAAAGGGAAACTAAACAGCACACAGTCCCAAGAGCCCAGAGGCTGGGCTTTTAATTATCCCATGAACTATTTCCCAACTCACAGTTAAAGCTGGCAACATTATAGACAATCCAGAAGAGATCAGACCAAGGTACAATTGTAGAGTTGAGATGTATTTGCACTTAAACAGCTCTGCAAAGTGCTCAGGTCCCCAGCACAGCGCTTCAAATAAATAAATAGCCAGGAGGATGATATTTTTAAGACCCGGCAGGAGTGAAAGTGCTTTTTTCTGTCTTTTATGTAAAAAGTTTGCACAGCAGACAAAAAAAGAAAAACCCACCAAAAACCAAAACCAAGCCAATTAAAAAAAAACCCTAAAAAAATAAGATAAAATAAAAAAGTCAAGTAAATAAATGGCTGCTAAAACAGACATTTACCTAAGATTCCTCCAACATGAAAGTTTGTGTGTGTTTTTAATCAAAGTGTGTGGACAGCTTTAAATAAACGTGAAAGGTTGAAATCCTCTACTGCCACTATATATCCCTCTGGCTTAGCGAGAAAATCCCTAAAGTATGTTTGGTGACAGACTAGTAACAATTGCAGAGTTTATGCTTTGTCACCACCACCCTCTCCCTTTTATTTTCTTCCTCCTTTTTCCATTGATGGTCTTAAAAGCCTTTACCATATGTATTTTATTTGCTCATTGATCCACCCAAACTCTTCTTTAATCCCAAACAAGGGTAAAGTAAGGGTTTTTTTTTCATTATGATGATGTGGGGTGGGGATTTTTTTGTTTTTGTTGATTTGGGGGGGTTGGTTTGTTTTGTTGGTTTTTTGGGGGTTTCTTTTGGGTTTTTTTTGGGGGGTTTTTTTTTGTTTTTTTTTTTTTTTTTTTTTTGCAGGTACTGTTTGTTTGGAGATTGGGGGCCTGGGGAAAAGGGGCATTTGAAGCATATTTCCTAGGACTCCTTATTAAAGGATGGCAGTTTCTTATCACTTCTCATCACACAGCTGTGGCCTCTTAATTCCTGTTGTTTCTCAATATGCATTCTTTAAGCATTTCCATGTTGACAGTGATATAATTTGTGGCATGCCCTCCCCCCTTTCCCTTTCTGTTTTCATCTTATCTGATTTGTTGTTGCAATATTTTTTTTTTTGGCTTGAGCTTTTTCTCTGAACTTGCAGGGAGCTATTTTTAAGTTTATAAAGTTTTAAAACGGAAGAGAAATAAAAATGAGGTCTGGGTGGAAGAATAAGCAGGAGATTTGGGGAATGCTGGCAGGCAAGAACAGTATGGACTCTGGCTGCTTTTCAAGGAGGACAGGCCTGGATTTAAACGGCCACTTTTAAGACCAAAATGCAAGGCAAATAGTAGAGCAGTTCCAACAGTTCTGAAAACTGGAGGTGATAAGGTTAACTGACACATGAAGTGTATAAAGCAGAGGCTCAGAGGGCAGACAGCAGCAGGCAACTCCAGCACAGCAGGGTTCAGACCTCCTTGGAGGGCAAAGCCTCACTGAGAAAAGGCTGGCAAACCATGATGGACAGCAAGAGACCCAGCAGGAGGGCTAATGAGCTCCCACCTGACACAAAACACAACATTCACTCCATATGTGGCTAAACCAGAGGTAGGTGCTGGAGCAGCATGCTCATTTTACTGGAAAGGAAGACTCTGAAGAGGTGGTAGTTATGGCTAACACACTCTGGTACTCATGGATTAGGGTGTCCTTAGGATGCTCTTTGGTTTCCTTCACCTGAATGAAAAATTGCTGCTATGATTTGCACACAAGGCTGAGAGATAGATGGGCATTGGCAGTCACAGATTCGTGCTCAAACTCAGACTTAATGTCCAGTGCCAAGTGTCTGGGATAGCCATGGCAGCTGTTCAGTTAGGGGAGGGAAGCCACAGGAAGGACAGTAATGCTGCAGAACCTCTCAGAGCAAGGGACACATTTCCTCCCTCTAGTATTGGAAATTTTCCTCCCTCCAGTACTCTGGGAGTGGTTCACCCATGGAGCTGGGTTCACGTGCAGTTTCTCACCAGCACCACATGGACATTTTGGAGAGTTCTGCTATGTCCCTGGAAAGTTATTTTCCTTTTTACAGTAACTGGCCATGGATTTAGGAATGGCAAAACTCTCACCTCACCTATTTCTCAGCATGTGTTCTCCTTCCAGAGTCATATAGTTCTCACCATGACTCAGCATGAACAGTGGGTCTAAGAATATAAGAGAATGGGGGTTCACTAAAAATATAATAACTGACAAATTAGTTACTATTATTAAATTAGTGATTCTAAAATAAAAAATAACAAAAACAATCTTCCCCAAAACTACCTGATATTCCTGCAAACCACCACAAAAACAATCTGCAGTAGAGCCAGAAAAGCTGCTAAAGAAAGCACCCACAGAACATTTCAGACAAAATAAGGAAGAGTTTTCAATGGCCAAGACATTACAGCACCATCTGAAATTCCCTAATGTGCCTGTCCTTAGAAGGTCAGCATGAAGAATTAACTGCACAACAGAAACAAACAAGCACACAGAGAAAGGGAGTGACTTTGTGCTTTAGCATTGTGTACCCACAGCGTGCCCATTTTCCTTGGCTTTGCTGATGTTTTCCTTCCTTCTAGGCATTGCTACTCAAGCGTGGGGCAGAAGTAGAGCGTTTGTCCTCTTCGTGGTCTAGGCTTGCTTGACTTGCTGGAGTATGGAGCCTTGATTTTTGGTGGGATGTCTTCCCTCTTCCCAGAAGTTTATTTTCCTGAATCCTTTCGTTTTAGCATCCCAGCATGATTCAGTCATCACTGTGATAGGACCAATACAAGCAGAGAGGATCCTGATAACCTGTGGGCTGTCCTGTGCGTATTGACGCTCAGGTTAGTTTTGCTAGTACCTCTAAAAGGGTTACAAGGCAAGCTGAAGCCCAAGCTGATGATTATTCTCACCCTGGGTCTTTGGTCTTGCTTTGGCATATTTGCCCATGTCACTCATTGAAGTGTCCTGCTGCTGGAGCCTGGGTTTGCATTGTGCAAACAGAGCAGGGGCTGTAGTTGGGTGACACAGGGATGGCATTGAAGGGAGGAAGAGGAAATTACATCCCATACACTGGGAAACCTAACAGTGGCAACTTAAATGTATTTACTGGTACTCAAGCTAAAACACAACATGCTTTTGTTTTGTTGCAAGGGGTTTTGTGAGAATTTTCCATCTGAAAACTGCAATACTTCAAAGTCAAGGGATTAGGTCCTTACTTCAATTTCCTTTGACTGTAAAAACCAGATAAAACTATTAGACTGTTTTCTTTGCTGCCCATGTTGCTCTAGACTGATCTCTAAACCTGATATTTCATAGAATTGTACAAAGTTACCCTGGAAACAGGCCTTGGGAGATCTTCTACAGCATCCCTCCGAAATGGGTATTTTTCTGCGTATTTCACAGAGTTTCTGGGTCTGTTTTCAGTACTCTTCAGTGGTTTTTATTCAGTAAACAGTGCTGAGGTTGTTTCTCACAGGCTGTTTTTCCCAGCCTTTTGTCATTCTTCTTGCTCAGCTCTGCTGCCAGACCACTTCACCTCTGTCCTCCCTGAAATACAGCTTCCAGGATCAGACCTAATGTCCAGGCTGAGGCCTCAGCAGCATTTGGGGGGGTTAGGTTTGAGGAGATTAATAGGAGTACCATGGGAGGCTGGATCCAAGGGATCCCCTGGGATGCTGTAACTGCCCCTTCCCCTCTTGGTACTGATGCTTTGGAGAAAAATCCTCCAGGCTTATTAAACATGCAGAGATGTAGGCATCAGGATGCTTGTCTAGAAGACTATGACCAATCACTAGAACTCATAAAATGCCAGCTAACCTCATAAGAATCCAGTTGGTTTGGGGGTTTTATGCTTCAGCTTCTATTGGAGAAGTCTGGGTTTTGTTCACATCCACCTGGGCCTGACAACACAGGTCTCCTCCAAGCAGATCTCACACCTCAGCCCTGCCAAGACTTGCAGAACAAGCACTGCCCTGTCTCATTTTACAAGCTGAAAGGCTGTTTTCAGGTGTCCTCTGAGTTGTATCTTTTTTCCTACACTTTTTGTCTTTTTTTCTCCAATTTTCAATCCATTTATTGTCAAGACACGTGAGCATAGAGAGATTCCTCTCTCCAAAAATGTACCCTTTTGACAAAAAAAGGACACAGAAGTGTAAAGTGAACTGAAACACATTGCCCCAGACAAAGGTTTAACCTCTGTCTCTACAAGGTGTTGGTTTCCTCGTGTACCATCCAATGTTCACTCAAGTCATGCAAGGATCAGCTTTCCTATGAATGTTTTAGAAAGCTGAAATCCAGGAGAAAGACTGTTGCTGCCAAATGTGGTTAAAAAGAGATGTTTATATCCTTGAGGGACAAAGCTGAGGCCACATATTTTTGGATGATTAAATGGCCTTGTTATCTTGTTGACTTCAGGAAAGCCTGTTCCTAGGCACTCCGTTTTGAGCGGTGTTTCAGGGTGGTGCGGACTTTTTAGGACTTGAAGTCGAGGTCAGTGCCAGGAGGCTGGACCAGCAGGGAGTCCTGGATTGACCGGGCCAGGCTGGCTTGGGGATGGCAGAGATCACTGCAGCATGCCAGGAAGGGGGCATCCTGGTGGCAGCCACAATCCATGTCCCCACAGTGCTAAATACCAAACCAGGAGGCACCAGGGTACCTGTGTGACCTGCCAGTCACATTGTGGTGTGCAACTCCACACTCATGGGCATGGGGCTGCTGGCTGAACTTGCCTGACACTGATGAAAAATGTGAAAGTGTTTTTCTAGACATTAAGTGAAGCAAGTCTCACTAAGTGTGAGAAACAAGCACCTGCAATATTCTTCTGGTTTTAGGCTGGGGCATCTGAGCTGCTTCACTTCTAAAGTGCCCTGAACAGCAGTATTTTTAACTAATTTCTCAGTAGTGAGGTCACTTTTTCTGTTGCATCAAGATGTGTATACTGAATTATAACTAGATAATTTCTCTCTTTTAAAAGATTTATTTGGTTTGTTTATTTTATGTGCTTCAATTTATTTTTATAGAAGAGTGCATTTGCAGTTGAAGCTAGGAAGGTGTCCAGTTTTTCTTGCACACAAAATTGGAAACCTAATCTTTGACCTGAACTTTTTTTCTTTTCATCAGAGCAACTTTGCTTACTGTTATTATTAAAAATTTTGTATTTTCTTGTATACTAGTTCCCAGCTGTGAATAGGAGGATTTTTTTCCCAGGAATTCTTGCTTTGCCGGGCACAGTGTGGCACTAAGCTGAGGTGCTGGTGCCCTCTACTGAGTGATGCTGAATATCAAGGAAAAAGTGCGTGTTGTAGCAGTTCATTGCTGCCGTGACCATCATGCTCTCGAGCTTGCACTCTCTTTTTACATTTTTATCAAGACTGAATAAGAAACAGGGGCCTGCACTGAGGACCACTGTCAGTGAAGCAGAGCTAACAATTCACAATGTATTGTTTAGGATCGTGGTTGGGTATATTTTCTAAACTCACATTACCTAAGTGCATTACCTATTGCTTTTGTTTGTAGTGCTCACTTGCATTAGTAGTGTCACCATGTGCTGTACGCTCATCTATTGCCCAGAAGATATTCTTTCTCTGCCTTGTCCTCTTTCCCTGCCTTGTCCTCTTTCCCTGCCATGTCTCACTGTGTGTGTAAACTTCTGTGTGTCTGTGCTTCCTCTTCCAGCAGCATCACCCCAGCCAGGCTCCTTTTCCTAGAGAGATCACCAAAACTTATAAGCACATTGAGGGACATGTACAGCCAGCCAGGCTTTGGTGCTTCATCCTATCCATCACAATGTAGAGAGTAATAGGAAGAACTGTGATACCTGGTATTTACAACTGCATCAGCTGGTTAATGGTCAACCAAGTCATGGTGTAATATTTTTCCACTTACTTGTTAGAAAAATATTACCTTTATGACCAGTACATCACCATTTTAAGCCTTTATGGGAAATGTACCTGCTAAGAGATGGATGTCTGCTCTGTGTTTTCCTGAAGGACTGGGTTGTTTTCTGAGAGTTCTTCTTGGAGAGCTTAAGGCACTGATATTTGCAATTATTTGAATTAATGGTAGGCACAGTGAGCATTTAGGTAGGGAAAAGCTGACCAGTTTGTTTCTAGTTGAGGTTGTTGTGGCCAGGGTCTGTCAGGACTCTGAGGAATTTGGTCTTCATGCTGCATCATGCAGGTTGAAGTATAAAACACACCCAAGGGCTTTACTCACCTGCCAAACACAGGCAAGGAAACACTGATAGGAGTAGGTTGGAGAACAGTTTGCTGCAGTTTTGGATGAAGAGTGGTGCTGTGGATACTGTGCATGGCACAATAAGGTTCCCCAGAGAAATGCTGATCCATGTGAATGGGACATTGCACAAGGGGCAGGAGCTGTTTAACCTCAAATTGGCTGACATGCTACCAGATAAGGCTAAGATTAGATATCTTGTGTATCATCTGGACAAGTCATGTTTACAGGTCACTCTGAGACTGGTGAAGCTGGTCTCACAGCTCCCAGGCCGTAGGATGTGAGGTTTGTGAGAAAAATCAACAGAGAAATGAGAAGGACCACATAATCTGTGGCACAGCTGCCTCCTAGTGACAGTCTGTATTGCACATAGAAAGTGGCATTAGCAAGGCAGACAGAGATTTGCTCCTGTGTTTCTTCTTAATCAGCACTTTCTAGTGCCTAAACACTTCAGTCTCAATTTTGTGACAAAATATAACTTTAATTCTTAGACACCCTGAAAAAATTCCTGGGACAAAAAAAGTAACAAACATAATACAGATCTGCCTTCTGAATAATTTCATGATCTATTTGTCTAAGAAGATGAGAATAATACACATTTCCATCTATTCCAGATTATTATACTTTCTCTGTACTGGAATTACTCAATGTCAGGATGGTTTTTTCTACACCAGCCCAGCTGGTGGTCACATTTACTTACTCACAGACACTGGTTTTGACAGGGATTCCAAACTACAGCAAACCTAAATCAAGGGGAGACTGCTTATGCAGTGACTGTTCAAATGACCTCCATGAAAAACAGCTGACAAAGTAAATGTACATAATGCATTTAAACAATCATGTTTTCTACAATGCGTTCAGGTTAACTGCGTGGTTGGTTTAAAAACTGCCTCTTCTGAATATGGATCTCCTCAGCAAATCCAGTCATGATTCTCCCTGTCAAAACACAAGCAAGCAGAGTCTGCAAGTGGAGGAGGAGAATTTTGGCAGGGCTTGGGAAAATTTCAAACCCAACGCTAATTCAAAATCTTCAATTTCAAGAATTAGAAGAACACCTTTCATAGTGGAATTGCAATATTTTTCAAAAGGCAAGGTAGGTATCTACCTATCTAGCTTCTTTCATAGTGAAAAGGTAGGATTTTCAAGTCCTGTTAATTGAAGGAAAACTGCAGTACTCAGATGACTCAGTTACATTCAGCTATAGGCATGAGTGTTTGTGCGAAGCAATGAAAGCATTTTAGATATTTGAGAAAAGCAAGCCTATAAATAGCAACACAGTTTTGCTACAGATGGGCAGAAGCCCCAGCCCTTCATCTCCACATTTCATGCTTTGGGGCACTTGACATCCAAGTCTGACGTTTGCATCATTAAAATGTTTAGAGTCCGCCTACACAAAATTGTAAAACATGCAATTTTCAGCAGACATTACTTAAGTCACATCTCTCTCCCTGTTCCCCTGCCTCCCCCCTTCTGCCTGCTTCTGCTGTTAAATCCTATAGATTTTCACAGAAACGTCTTTTTATAGACTCTCTTTATTAGAGCACTATCCCTGCTAAGCGCTTCTGTGAAATTCTCTATTAGACTCTATGTAACCACCTACAGTCCCTGTGGTATCCTGTTAGATTTTCAAAGTTGATTTTATACAAGTTTCTCACTTAGTACATTTTAAATGTCAAATTATAACTTTAAGACTGTGATAGTATAAATAGTAATTTCATCCCCTTCCTTCCAGCTTTTGGAGGAAACTTTTCCTTCCTTCTGCACACACAACCTCCACAAGCTGTCTGATGTTTCCTGCCATAGTTCACAGAGAAATTCATCTTTTGAGAGATGCAAACCATTTTTTAAAATCAGCAATAAAAGGAGATTTTAGAAAGTTATTATTATATAAGGGAAGCTGAACTATTATGTAAGAGAAAGAGTGTTGTGGAAAGGAAGAAGTGCAAAGTGTTCTGCAAACTTAACTCCTCGAAGGCTGACAGATGATTACATCCTTGAGCTTGTCTGTTTTTCCTAAGAGTACCAAGTTGATTAAAGCATCATCTCTGCCTGCATCATCTCTGCCTGCATTTGTTTCCTCAGAGCCTGGTGAGACACAGTGGTGCTGCCACTGCAGCCATGACTTGTGTTACAGCTGGAAGATGTTACAGCTCTGTGGTGCTATGGTGGTGAGGTAATTTTAGCAGACAAAGTTAGGCACTCCTATATTTTCAAACAACAAGCCAAATCAATACTGACCTCTATTCCTCTCTATTCATACAGTCCTTTCAAGTTTGTGTTAGTGTGATAACTTAGAGAAACTCTTTTGCAGTCTGAAGGCTGTATCTAGAGCTCTTTCACCAGGAGTCCTCCAGCTGCTCTACCCACACCTGCAGCTGGATCTTCCACTTGGTCAAAACCAGCTGAAGCAGGACTCCTGGAGAATCATTCTTTTTCTGACACAGCCTTCCTATCTATCTCCATGGGAGTAAGAAAAGGCACTATGCTGAAATTGCCTACCTTATTCTTTGCTGAAGTCTGACCCTGATTTTGCTTGTTTGGTATTTATGGTGTGCATACTTCATATGCAGTATTATATGCTGGATTTACAGATCATATGTACAAAAAATTCAGAGTGAAAGAAGGCTCTCACTTCTGTCTTTCTAAAGACTCAGGCTAAAAAATCCTCCACAGTGTGAACCACAGAACAGAACTATCTAGTTCTGTTCTTGAATTAATTCTTCCCCAATGTATTAAGACAAACATTAATTTAAGGTTGATGTGACCACACTATTTGTGTTACTACATGCAAACACTGAGTTTATACTGCCCTCTTCTGTAGTATATTGGGAATTAAGGCCATTAATGGCTCTATGAAACTAAATCTTATTTAGTACGAAGGTTCTTTCTATGGCATTTTTTCCCTCCAGGTCAGCTTTTCCTTGTGATTTCTATTTGTGAAAATATTTTTCTTAGACAGAACATAACATTTCATGTTCCTTTTTTCTTTTTAAGTTGGCCTTTGCTAATAGCTCTTCTGCAGAGTAGGTGTTACTTCTTAAAATACCACAGTTACGTAAAGCCTGATTGATATGAGCTAAGGTGGGCAGAAAAAAAAAAGTTATCAAAACCTGACTGTTTGAAAGAGAAGAATGTATTTTTGTTTAAAGCAGTGGGAGGGCATAATTACCTGCACTGAGGATAGGACAGATTTGAGCTCACGTTGCTGACATGAAGGTCTATAGAGAGCTGCCTTCCCTCTTTGCTCTTCTGCACCCAGAGGCATCCACTCCACAGCAGGAGGGCTTTCTGAAATCCCACTGCAGCCATAATAGAACACCATGATCCAGATCCAGGAGTGGTCAGGATCATTGCACCACACATAGGAAGGTCTCTGGGTGCATTGGTGGTGAAGGAGGGTACCACACCTATCCAAGAACGGCACAGTAAATCATTGTGGTGCTGTTCTGTGCCCTGCTGTGCTTCCC
Organism: Catharus ustulatus; assembly: GCF_009819885.2. Lineage (NCBI taxonomy): Eukaryota > Metazoa > Chordata > Aves > Passeriformes > Turdidae > Catharus > Catharus ustulatus. Next base: position 68,013,909 of record NC_046221.1, on the reverse strand, counting down.
CCACATGGCCCCAAACTGCCCTGGAAGAGAGTTTGCCTCTCTGACCCTTGTACAGAAAGGCAAAGGGGGTGAGGATTTCATGAGTGTCTCACAGCTCTGAAGTTGCTGGAGGGTAGGGTAAAGCCAAAAAAAAAGCTACAGTGAAGACTCAACACCTAGGATTTGTTTCATGTTCAAGGTCTGCTTTCTATCAAGGGGAAGAGAGAAGTTGGAAAGCTGGTTTTAAATAAAGACAGGTGCAAATTTCCAGCTTTTCTCTTTTAGGGGATTTTTTTTTTTTTATTTACCACTAAGTTTAAAGGGTAGTTCTTAAAGACCTTCCTTTAAATCCCTAAGCCAGCTATTTGCAGCTTTTCATTCTTCTGAAATCCTGGGAATCCTATTTTTGCAGTGTCTCCACCAAGCTGTCATGCCTTCAACTGCCGTACAGAGGTGGTTTTGGCCACAGAGAGCTCTTTTTAGTCCTTAGGTCTTTCCATGCAAGTTCATTAAATTCAATCTATCAAGAAGCTGTTTTGCTCACTCAGTAAATTCTTGCAGATCCAGAAGGAGTTGCACATTGCAACATATTGCAGCTCTGAGAAATATTGGAGATGGTCTTCAGAGAAGGAAATCCAATAAAAGGGCCTCCGCTGAACAAGTTATTTTAAGACACGTTTTCACATCTTAATGATCCTTCAATTACCAGCTTCCTGACCAATAATGAAAGCTGCAGAAGAAATCCAATTTGCAGTTGCACTACTTTTTTTGTAATTTTGCTTTATAACCAATATTCTCACAAAGAAATAACGAAGCAGTGATACTACAGCACAACTGTTATTGCTGTTCATCTGTACAAGTGTACACATGTGTAAATCTTTTAAAATCCTTTCTCAACCATCTAGTTGGAGGAAGGGTACCTTCAAGCATTACTTTAGTCTCTGATATTCCAGTGGCTTTACTGTTCTGCTGTTTTATTCCTGAGTTGAAAATACATGTAGTAATTTGTCAATTTGTCAGTGAAGTTTTCTGCTGGAGTGTCAGTAGGTCTTTTGCTTCTCTATTTTCTCCTGCACTGAAGATCAATCCAAAGTATAATGGAAAATTGGAAAATTCTGTTAAGGATCTGCAATACATATTGTTTGGACCTGCTTAGCTCTGTTTTTAATGATTTTTTTTTTTTAAAGTCAGTTTTAGCAACATGCTTTTCACAGGGATTCCCTTGCAAATTGCTCATACGCTGTTATTTTTTTCAAGTTAAATTCAGGTTTCTGTAATGTCATCCTTATCACATTTCCTAGATAATGTAAATTCTCTTTTGTTTTACTTGGAAGTCAACAAAAATTGATTTGAAAACTAAAAGTGAATTCAAGAAGTAAAATTCAGCTATAGGTACAAACTTGGTCAAAGTCCAGGTGTGGTGCAGTTGGAGGCTCATTCCAATAGCTTTGGTGGCAGAGATGACCAGATGTCACTTGGGAACTACAAGGCAAGATCTCACCCATGTTGAGGTGACAGGGAAGACTGTTTGACCCTCATGGTCTGTGGCCACTTCTCAACCAGCCTATGTGCTCTGAGAGCTCGAGCCCTGCAGGCAGTAAGACTGAAGGGCTGGTACGGACCTGCTGCTTAAGTTCAGGGGGAAAATGAGGTCTCTCTTATGGCAAGGACCCAAACTGCCACTCTCTCTCTGCAGGGCCAAGCCCCTGACCAGCACAGCACTCCAGCAAATTCAGGTATAAAAGGCATAAACAAGTTTTCTCTGATTGTTTTATTGACCAAAGCATAGTATTTTTCTCCACTGGGAGCCAAGGCTCACTGAGAGCTCCCACTGTGTTTGCAGTGAAAGAAGGGCTTTCACAATAGAAAGGTTCAATAGAAGCAGTTGCTATGTGGGAGGATATTGAAAACAGTGATTGACATCACACTTTCTTTCTTCAGTCTCATCTATTGTTTGAACCCCAAGAATTGCAGGAACATGGCTGCTCTTGTGATGAAGTCTATTACTCTCTTCTCTTTCTCTTATTTCCCCCACTTCAGTCATTAATGTTTGAAGAATAACTTGAAATAATCACACTGATGGCAGAGGGATTTTATTTCCCTGCCCTTCACACTATCACAAGTGTACACCCACGTCTTGTGGGCGTAAAACCCACAGCTGCATCTAGCACATCCCACACCAAGGGCTGTGTGTCTGCTCTGCCTTGGCACAGGACAGGGAAGGGTGAGCTGTTCCTGTGCTGGGGTGCAGGGCTCACTGCATGTGCCCTTCAGGGGCATTAGACAGAGTCCTTGCAACATCCCCTGCAATGCCAGCACCAGCAACTCTGGACCAATTCCAGCTGATGATACCGATGTACTCCAACCCTGTTCATGAAGCATAGTCAATGGGGTTGTGCTGGCACAGAGGAGAAGCAGTCTGTGCCTGTTATTTGACTGGCACAGGACCAGTGCCCCATTTATTTTCTAGAGGAGACAGGGACCATAACTTCTCTGTCATGCCACAGTCAAATATTGTCTGACTCAAAACCTCAGTAGTCCTTGCCTGCAGTTTAGGGTAGCCATGGGTATTGCTCTTAGAGGCTTTCCAAGCTAAGACATGCTCCTGTTTAATTTCATCAATGTGAAAACAGAATTAAGGCCCTTGTTACAACCAATACCTTTTGCTGGCACTTGCTGAAAGATTTGTCTAAAACTTGGCAGTAGTTAAATCCAGTTACAGTGATAGCAAGAGAAATTATGGCTGCAAATCTGAGAGTCATACAATTTCTCTTCTTTTTGCCAAGGGCAGGCCTGGGAATTTGTGATCAACATCATGTAGAGAATCACATTTTCTCCTGCCCTTGCAAGGGAAACAATTGCTAATGGATCTTGTGCTTCAGCAGCATCTCTCTCCCTGCTTTGTTTCTCAAATGTGTAGGTAGAGAGGCAAGTGTGTGGAAACCTTTTGTAAATTGAAAGACAACAACTCAGAAAGATAAGAGCCAGAAAGTTATGAGAATAGTACTATTAACCTCTGACTTCTGAAACACTGAAGAAAGAAATTGGACAATAAAAGCCATGGTAATCAAGGAGACTGAAGGCATGGTTTTCCTAAGCAAGGGAACTGCAGTGGGTAGCGGGAAACCTCTCCATATATTTCTGCATGTCTGCATGTATTTCCTGAAGTGAGAAGGACTTTGAAACATGTTCTGGGATTATACGTTGTTCTTTATTATAATTACTGGTGCTACAGCTGTGCCTAACAAATCTAACAAAGTATCAGGGTCTTATTGCAGAAGTCATTGTGTGAAGGAAGAATTAAAAAAAAAAGAAAAAAAAGTGACTGTCTTAGACATTTCAGGCAGGAAAGAGCATGAAATGAGCACCCAGATTGGCAGTGTGTCAGCAAGTTTCAAAATATGAGTCCTGTGAGAATTAAAATATGTGAAAAGCAAAGGTTGCCTTTCATATATTTAACTAATAAGAGGAGTCATGAGGAGATCCTAAGCAAGGAGAAAAAAAAAAAAAAGAGGAAACATTAGACCAGCAGCAAGAGAAATGCCTGAGGCTATTTTTAAAATCCTTGAAGACACCTTTCAGAAGAAATAAGGCAAATTTTACTGGGGGGAGAAAATCCTAGTATCAAACTTTGAAAATATTATCTCCACTTCCATTCCTCATGTTCATGTATTTCTAGCAATCTGGACATGGTGTATCCATGCCATTTTCCTTCTACTTAATATCTAATTGTCACTGTACTATTGATCTCCTGCCCAGCTGTGAGTGGTTTCTAAGCACAGCATACAAATCATCTAGGGGACTTTGCAATCTCTGTTGAGTAGTTTGGCTTCAGGATATTTCCTAATTCTATTTTTTTCCCCCCTAGGGCTCTCAGTGGTTCACCATCACTCCCTCCTCTGACTTATTTTTCCCATCTTATCAAAGAGAAACTTCTGTGGTTGTGCTGAAGCCACATCATTTTTTTCCATGGCTCTGCTGATCCCCAGCTAGGGCAAATATTTCTGGAGATCAATAATTTTTATTTTCTGAGGTCATATTTTCAGTCTTGTTGCTTTTCAGTGTAGTTCCTTCCCTGCTCAGTGCTTTTGCTGAAACCTTTGTCACAAAACGAATGCCCTGATTAATCGATAAGTAATAAGACTGAACTGATTCCAGAGATAAGGAGGAAATCCCAAAGGAAATATTCTGCATCTTCTTTTTAAAACTCTAAGCCTCCCAGTCTCATGAAAGTGCACAGGGCTAGTTAAAGGACTTTCCAAAGAGCAAGTATCAGAACAATGCAATTTTGCTCTTCATCTTGATCATGAGTAACAGATGTCACTTAGTTCACAGCCCAACATGAAAATCTATCCTTTGCAGACAAAGCTCTGAGGTAGAGGAGGTTGGGTCCTGTGGCCAGATAACTACACAGGTGAAGCACAACCTTTGCAGAAATCAAGAAAATCAATCATCAGAAAAAGATTATGAAGGTTCAGTTGACTGACATTACGTTCCTTCAGACAAGATATGGTACAGAGGAGGAGACCTAGCCCAGACCAGGAAAACAGAATTATTCATGGTTGCTACTTCCCATGCAAGAGAAGACTCAAAAGTCATTCGACCCCTGTATGACTACTCTCCAAGGCTCATGATTTTTTTAGCCCAGTTATATCTACCAAAGTCACATGTTTCCCAGGCTACAGAGGTCCTGTCCATCCATAGGCTAGTACTAGCCCAATTCTCTCATGCCCTTGGCAGTCTTACTGTAAAATATTGCATAGGTGCCACTGTTTAATACAAATATTGCATTCAACCTGGTCAGTCTAGGCTGAGTTTCTGGAAGGAAGGACAGTCCAAGGTCATAGGTGGCGCTCTCAGTTCATGTGGTTCGCTGGCTTGTCTGCTTTTAGTCCTTGCCAGGGAAGAACCCACGACTGTGAAAAGATTTGCAGTCATGGAGGAATCCAACACCTCATAGCTGTTAAAAAGTTCAGTCCTTGCTGAAACTAAGAGATGGGCAAAAGTTTTGCCGAGTGTCTTGTGAAAGTGCCTCTCCTCACCACCCCCAGATCTGAGGCGGAAGAACTCAGACTAAGCTAGGAACACTGCTGTTCTCCAGCACTATAGAGAGATACCTTGAGCTGTTTCACTGGTCCCAAAATAGAAAAATACACATACACAGCTGACATCTAAACACTTACTGCCTCTGTATGCAGTGCATTCACCATAGCTCAATTCTGCACTAAACCACTTTAAAATGTTCATTATGTGGGAGAGGATAAAGCAGGGAGAGCACAACCTTATTCAAGAGCATAAATGGGTTTCTCTGGCAACCATCACAAGCTGCATTACATAGTAACTAAGTGCAGAAGCATCTATATTTAGGTTCTGGGTCTGCTATTGACCTATCTTTTTTGCTTTAGAAAATTAACACATATCTCTGCATCTAGTTTGGGGAGAATTCACCCATGCACTGCTGGTGAGGTAGAGATGATGGCTTTGAAATTTGAAACTGTCTGACTAAACTGATTTTCCTTCCCTTTTTATGTTTGGATTTTTGTGCATTTCCAGTTCTTCACATGTTCTTAGCCTGCTACAGACTTAACAATTTAATTTTTTTTTTTCAGCTGTGTCTTCACTGGGCAACAGATGCCCTCTGCCTGAAGATGCAGGTGGGCAAGCAGGGAACATAGAACGGTTTGAGTTGGAAGGAGACTTAAAGATCATATTGTTCCACCTGCCCACCATGAGCAGGAACACCTTCCACCAGATTAGGCTGCTCAGAGCCTCATCCAGCCTGGCCCTGAAGATGCAGTGTGCCACACTAGTCCTCACAAGTTGAGCAGTTTGGAGACTTCCACCGTGTGGCCCTTGCAGGACACAGTAAGCCTTGGAGGACCTGGAACTGCTTATTCTATTCATAGCCCATGAGCCCGAGCACAAAATGGACAGCTTCTGATACCCATTCAGTGATCTCTGAAGTTCAGAGCCCGGGTCCTTCAGTGCCTGGAAACACTTCAGCCAAAGAGTGAGTCAGATGTGTGTTTATTGAACATGCCCAACACCACTGTAGGTGCTTAATGCGTGGAGAAAGGGTAACAGCTCCATTTATGATCTTGGTAGCTTTTGGTATCCATGAACCACAGGGGATCTGTAACCACTATTTTTAAAATGTCCATGGAATCTGGGGGTGCAAATAGTTGCTACAGAGTGATAAGGATCATCATTTCATATCCAGCTTCCAGCATAATGATTCCGTTTCATCACCTGAAATAATGCCATCTAAAATCACAGGTCCCTTTTCTGAAAGTGATGATTCTATACAACACAGAGGCATCAAAAAGAGTAACATCCAAAGGAGCTAAAAATAATTCTTAAATATTCTGGAAAAAATTAGTTATGAGGAACAGTTCTTTATGGTTTTGTAATTTTTAATTTTTACATCTTTCTTTATTATCACTTGATTTCTGTGGTCATCCTTTCCCCCACCACAAAGAGATAATTACAGCAGGTGCTCTTAGAAAAGGAACAATGAAACTAATTATTACAAATCACATCGAAAGAACAAGGTGTCATATTTCCAAAAATTAAGAAGTAGTGCATGTATGCTGGAGGGAATTATCAACAAACAGTAACTAAAGACAATAACAACTTTGTTTATACACATTTGACAGATGTATCTCAAATAATAGTGATGGTTTGTCATCCAGAGATTAGCTCATGGATTCATGATTCTTTGAAGGAGCCTAATGCTTTTAAAATTACTAGGTCGAGCCTCAGCCTGACACAGGAGTTACATAAGTCTTCTTTCAACAGACAGCCTATATGAAGTGCTTTCTATTTCCCCATTTTTTGTGGGCTATTCACCATTTCTGGGTGAAATAGAAGCAATTTTACAATCCACAAATCAAGTTTTTAGCAAAAAATTGCGACCACAATTTGCGTATTTACTTATTGCTCAAAACAATAGAAATGTTTTGTTATGAACCCAAATGGTTATTTTAAGTTCTAACTTAGTCCACACCTTCTTCTAGAAATCAAATTTATAAGGAAATTTGTGAGAGGTGGACTGAATGAGGGGACAAGAAACTGAGTGGAATATCTTCTGGACCCCCAGGCTCCAAGGGTGGTAATTATGTGTCTGAAGTGCAAATGGCAACCACTTCCTTGTAGAGTACCTCAGAGGTCCCTACCAGCACCAGTATTGTGAGTGTCTGTATAAGGAACTAGATAAGGGGAATGAGTATTCTCCCTGCAGGTTTTCAGACAATGTCAAAACAGGAGAGCAGTCAATATGCTGGAGAAATGGGCCATGGTGAATGTCAGGAAGAACAACCAAGGCAAGCACCAAGCCCTGCCCTGGTGAGAAATAGCCCCATGCACAGGACAGGCTGAGCTCTGACAGGAGAGGGGTTAGCAGGTAAGACCTGGAGAACACCCAGTTGAACACAAACCAGCAATGCACTTTTGCAGCAAGGAAGGCCAACTGCATGCTAGGCTGCATTAGCAAGAATGATGGCATGATTATTTCCCTGTCCTCTGCAATTGTGGGACCACAACTGAGCTGTTACATCCACCTCTGCAGTACAAGAAAAACATTGACAACTTGGAGCCCGTCTAGCAGAGAGCCACCATGAGGCTGGAGCATGTGGTGTAGGAGGAGAAGCTGAGAGAGCTGGGAATGTTCAGCCAAAAGGGGAGAGGGTAAAGGAGAGACCTGTCTGCAAATACAGAACAAGGCTCTTCTTGGAACTGCATGCTGTAAGGACAGAAGGCAACAGACAGAAACTGAAACATGGGAAATTTTAACTTATTTAAGGAAAATGTTTTGTGACTCTGCAACTCTTCCTCCTTCCCCAGCCAGCCTGCTGAGAAACCAGTCCCTTCTCCTAGGCACCAGCCAACTGTAATAACATGAATTATAAGTTTACTTACCTGATATCTGGATTAGGAAAAAAACAATGAAACTTCAGCACTGACCAGACAGCCATGACAAGGGCAAAATTCCTTCCCTGAATCTCAAACAACCACCAGAAAGGCATCAGACCTAATCTCTCTCTTATTACAAAGAGGAAGGGCAAGAGCTCTTTGTCTGCCTGCAAAAAAGGTACCTGAAGGCAGGTTAAAACACCCAGATGTTTTCAGAGGGGGACCCTTCCAAGTCTGTGCTCCTTTCCTCCAGATGGGTTGTTCCAAAAGGCTTATGACACAGCCACATGTCCGACCCACTTCAGCCACCAAAGGCTGAGCTGTCGAAGGAGATAGGAGAATGGCTTGACAAGACACAAGTTATTATTTTCTACTCTTTGCCGAGACAAAATTTCATCCTGATCTTCAGAGTTCTCTAGCCTGAAAGACAAAGTCAAGAGTAAAAAGTAAATGTTTTGTTCCTTCAATATGGCATTGGCTAAACTGGAACGTTTTCCCCCGACCAAAAAACGCATGCAGATAACCACGGGTTTGGTTGGCCAGAAAGTTCAAAATCAAAAGGAAAAAAATCAACCAGCTATTTGTTTACAAGTTTAGGACTAGGCTGCATTACAAATGTCTTGGCAAATGATGCTAAGTGGCTAGGGATTGCCGTTACTAGTGCTTACAGCAGTGGGGGTTTTTAGCTTGTGAGAGACCATCAACATAACAAGCAGATGAAATGTGTGGACTGTTGCCTATACAGCACCAATATCTTTATAAAAGAAACATCCTTTTTAGGCTTTACATCAATTCTGTCACAGACTTCCAAGAATAAATTGTCCCTCCCCTGCCTTGCTAACATGTCAGCCCAAGCATCAATCTGTAGGCTTAAGTCACTTAAAAATGCTGATTCCAAAAGTCTTATTAGTTTACCAAAAAAAATTATACTAACAAAGAGATTAAATTAAACTAAATGGTTGCATTCTTTTTAAGAACATATACATGTAATTCTTGACTCCACTTGGAAAGGTAAAAAAAAATAAATCAATAATAACTCCCTTGGATTCCCTCCAAAAGCAGCCAGGTAAGGGATAGCTAACATATATTCTTAGCTGAATTAAACAAGCTATCACACCTTTAAAAATAGTGTGTACAATTAATTAAACTATAAATTAGAGATTTATACATGCTATTTTTTGTATTATCCCACAAATATCTTGTGAGAGGCTTATATAATGAGGGGAAATTCTGTATAACATTGGAGCTTCTTTTTTGCTATTTTCCTCTGCTTGAGAGAGATGGATGAACCTGAGAGTGGTGCAAAGAAATTAACTGCATGTTTTAAATTATCACTGTCTCTTAATCAAATTATGGCATTTTATTAGGTTTTTAATTAAGATCTAGTCAAGAAAGTAAGGAAATGCTAATACTAGACTTAGATATTTCAGAAGAGAAATCACTGGATCCATTTTACTGTTGTGTCTTGCAGACCACTGGAGTAAGATCATCCAGCAGTTAATATCACAAACATTGTCATGAGGTGCTTAAGGTGTTAAGTCCTTTAATGCTGATCTTACAGCATATGTTTTTGAGGAAACAGGGATAAAAAAAAGAAAGGTTCTCCTTTTGGATAACCTGTGGTTTCATAGCTGGGTAGATAGGTATCACTTGGAGCTTTGAAGAGAAACAGAGAAAATATGCACGGGACTTCTCCAGACCAAACTGAATGCCCACAACAGGTACATAACACATTACTCAGGGGGATTGCAGAAAGGTTTTATGTTATCTTGTAAAGACAAGTGTACAGAAGTGCTTGGGGGGTTTTTTCAAAGCCTCAGCAACTCTTATATACTAAACTGATGTTTTTGACAAGTTTCAAATCCTTGAAAATGAAGCAAGAGTGATAAAATACAACCAGCATACAGTCACGACCCCAGTCACAATCCCTGCTCCAGGGAGGCTGCACATCAAGCCTCCCCTCCTTCTGCTTCACCTACAGCACAGAGGAGCCAGAGACAAGTCAGCTTCACAGCTTCAGAAGCCCTTTGGAAACCAGCCTGGTTTAAATCACTGCATTCCCACAGTATCCACTTTCTTTGCCAGGACAGAAAATGCAGCAGTCTGTGATTTTAATTAAATCATTGACAGTAAGGAATTGATCACCTTTTATGTTTGAAACTACCCTGTAGCCTGCTTGACACCCTGTACCTTCACTACAGCTCTCCAGTAGTTTTCTGCTGTTATTCACTCCCTTCTCACTCTTCAGGGGGAAGCACCAAGGGGGAGACAATGCCCTGGCTATTCTTGTGGGCATGGAGGGATGGTGGTGCTTGCTGCGCCCAACAACTCTTACCAAACACTGGCTGGATTGTGATTAGATTCATCCTGACTCTGAAAGGATTACTGGGTAGCTGAGAAGCTGTTTTCCTCAATTCCTGTCACATCCTTAAAGAAATGCCATGTAGGATGAGGACTAGTCAATGGTCTATACATAATGTACTCCCAGACAAACATTTTGCAAATTTTTTAAAGTGGTTTAAATGCTGTTGTCTCTGTACCCAGTTGCAGCTCCTTTCCCCAGGACTTCTCCAGCCCACTGGCTAAAGTGAGAGTAACGAGGAGACAGGGGTGGGCTCCAGAGGACTGGGATAGAGAGAAGGGCTGTGGGAGAGGGAGTGGGGTTTGGAGAGGGTGCAGAGGCTTGGGACTCTTCCTCCATGGCACACCATCATGATAAGGGCTGCTCTTGTTGCAGCTGCCTCTAGAGGGCTCATTGCCTTGTCAGAGAAACAGCAGCCTTTGTTCTCGCCTCTGAAAAGTATGCATTGCATATTTTTCTCTCGCCGTTCTATTTACATTCAGGTGTCCAGTGGCTTGACGTCAAAAGCAGAAGCATGGTGTGAGAGGGGTCTGCATGCCCGCTCCACCATCAGCAGCGTACAGCATTCACTTCCCATGGGAGAGGCAACAGGGATGTGCTCCCTGGCTTCCTCCCGCCTCCTCTTTTCATCCTTCGACTCTCTCAAAGTTTAAGCCTTGAACGCTGCACTCCACTGCACTCGAAGCCTGCCGAACATCTGCTCATGCCAACACTTCTGCAGGGCCAAGGCACGTGTGTGCTGTGATTCTGTGCTCTGCTCCTCAGGATGGGCTGACGCAAAACCACAGGGTTCCAAGACCAATACCACAACCAGGTCTCGCACCTGAACAAAATTTCTGATCAGAAAAAAGAGAAGCCCAGACAGAATTTGTACTTAATTAATGCCCTGCTTTCTGATGGCTTCCTCAATTGACGGACCTCTATTTCCATATGTGGAAGATATTAAGGACTGGATTGCTTCTCAAGAATCAGCTGCTAAGAATATACTGCATATTTTAAAAACTGTTTTTTTTTCCCCTGTGGGCAGGAGCTACACCTGCAAGAAAAATTGTGAATATGCTGCTTTAACACTGTTAGCACTGTTTAGTCATTCTTGTGACTTTCTTTGTGAACTACACTGCATTTGTCACTTTTAGATTTCATCTGCAATTGTGTTGCCCATTTTTTTTAGTTTTATCTTACTGCAGGATAACTTTGCAAAGCAAGCCACTTAAAGTCAGAAGCCCTTTCTTTTGCCTATATTTTATAAGCTTCTGGAGCTTCTGGAGTTCATCTGCATTTGGTTTATATTAGTCAAACAAGATGAGATCATCTCACTGTCCAGCACCTCCTTACAAGGAGCTTTTGCCATCTGCCACCAAAGACAACAGAAAGGGTCTTGTTGACAAGGTCAAAACAGACTGGCCATCAGTCCCCCAAAAGGCCACATGGTTTAGCAGTGGTGCCCTGCAAGTCCAGGCCATGAGTGCCAAAACCTAAGTCTGATAGTACAAGTTTGCCAGCATATCCTTACTGCAAACTGATCTCCTGTGGGGAGGGATCTCCACCTGCACTTCACCCCAGGGTATATACCCTGTTCCCTTGGGGATATCATTGGTTGGGCTCATTTGTCTGCCCTTGCCAAGGAATGGGAAGAGATTCTGACAGGGAACAGTCCCTGCAGTGAGGAGTGAAGATGAGACTCTGGCTACTGAAGTTCAATCATCTGGCATAAATCAGTGAACACAATGACAGTAAAAAAGTCTTTATTGAAGCAAGAGTGTGAATCAATGCAACAGACACAAAAACAAACACCAATCATCAGAAAGGGAACAAACATTTGACTCGGCAGCGCTGTGTGCCAGATGCCCCAGCATACAACAGGAGACTGTCATATTCTTGATGGTATTTTGTCATAATTATGTGCAATTTGCTTACAATGTTGTTCAGCACAGATAAAATAATTATCAGTCTTTACTTGGCTTTTTGCTGCAGAGTGACTGTTTCAGTCCTGAAACAGTCCCTTTGATCTGCACTCCTTAGTGCCCCCATGGCAAGAGGGTGAATATTTGTATAGACATAAGCAACTGGACTGTGTATTTCAGAGGCTGCCAGACTGATTTCATGCACTCTTGAAGGATTAATTCTCTGGGGACTGCTCATAATTGCTCTGGTGCCCTTCATTGATAAACTTTGTCTTGTGGCTCCATGCTTTCAAAAGCAAATTTTCATGTATACTGCCAAGGATTATTAACTCGTTATTTTTATTAGGGAACCACACAGAGGCCTCTCCTGAAAAGATGTCCTAGAGGTGCTATATGAACATAAAGCTGTATGATAGTTCTGCCACAAAGGTTTTTCTGGTGTCTAAGAGGTGAATAAGACCACTCTCAGGATTTACTGCTGCTGCAAAGCTAAAAGAAGGATCCTCTTTCTAAGTGGTGCTTTTTATTTACACAGTGCTTAGAGGCAGACACATCTCTTGAGGGAGTAGAGAGCACCACAGTAAAATCCTCATAAGATAGAGCACCTTTCTCCTTTGGGACCATTTGGGATCAGTGTAGATATTTATCAGATAATCTATGCTCCTCTGCATCATTTCATCTCAGCATCTGGAGATGCCATCAAGCTGTCAGGAATGTGATATTCACTGTGATTTCAGAACATTGTGTTGACTTCCACTACTTGAAAAGAAAGCTCTACTCAGTCATGGTAAGTTTTTTTGTAGAGACTCTACTGATTAAAACAAAACAAAACAAAACAAAACAAAACAAAAAACCAAAACAAACCCCCAAAAAACAGGAAGAACAAAGTTCTTCAATGTTCTTTGAAGAAAAGGGCCAATTTTGTCTCCCATAGACTCATCACTGTGTTCTAGGGCAACTCACTGTAACTGCCTGGAACAAAGAAGGTACAAGGACAGTTGAAGTCCTCCTGCTAAAACTCCTCTGCATGCTTTGTTCTCCATCATATTCTGCCTGCAGGCTACAAGCAGAGATAAGGCCAGAGCATGGCTTTGTGTCTGTGATTTGGGGTCAGCTGTGACCCTGCAGAGTTTTTGCACCTTTCCAGTGGTGCATGGAGGACCAGAGGTGCGCTGCAGACTTCAGCTACCCTAAAAGTTGCCTTACTCTGTGATGGAAGCCAAATTCAACAGAAAAGAGGAGAGAGAGCTATGACCTAAGAAACTGTGCACATCCCAGGCTGCCAAAGCCAAACCTGCCTAGCCAGCAGCCCATCAGGATTCACTGAGCTCAAGGCTTCTGGAGCGAGGGGCTGCAGAATTCATTCCAGTTTATGAAACCTCCTACCAGCTTGGCTTAGGGTTACCCAAATGCCCCAGTGCTTATTCACAGACATTTCCACTTGGAATTGCTTTAAGATTCAAACACTGTGATCACATCCCACAGCTTTCAATGGATCTGGCAAGCCTCAGGATGAAATTTTTAATGAAGCTGTAGTAGAATTGGTCCATCCTGGAGAAGTGGTTTATTGCAAAACTAGCTATTTCGCGTTAAAATGAATTATTCCGCCAAGAAGATCATTGCATACCAAAATAGTCAGATGTTTCCTCTGTGTATTCCTCTGTGTTTCCTCTGTTTTTTATTTTACAATTAATTGAGCATTCATCATTCTTTCCCCTTTAAATGACATCAGGTGAATACAGTATAGTTTAAAAGAATTCCAGGTGGTAATGAGACCTGTACTATGTTATGTTCCCAGCTAGCAGTGGGCTTTGAGACTATAACCACCAGCTGAGTTTTCATTGCCGTTTCAAGATGAAAGACCTATGGATAGCAATTTGTTTTGTTGCATACCCTTTATCATAAGAAGAATGCATGAACTCATGTATGGACCAGTTTCCTTTCAAAGAATGTATACTGTGTTACCCCTTATATTTCAGTCTCCTGGTCCCAAAGCTTGCAAGTTTCTACAGAATGTCCCTTCTTTTTTTTATTAGCCTATCAAAACAAGATGCAGAAGAGTGGCTTTCACAGAAACAGGTCAGTTTACAAGCCTTCAGTATAATGTGAGCTGCTTTAATAAAATACTGCAGCAGTGATTTTGTTCCTTCAGCCTTCATATCTCTTGGATAAGCTTTTAAGACTTAAGTATTAAAGTCACCACCAAAACAGTGTTCTAGGTTCTAAAATAGCTAAAAGCACCTTGATCAAAACCCACCTTCACTTGTGCCTGATTTTTCAGTTTTATAGCCTAACTAGATAAACTTGATTACTGTGAATATAAACTCAGAAACTAATTTAGTTGCCAAGTAGAATATAAGCCACAGTATTGGTACAGTTCATAAAATAAATAGCCTCCAGTAATACACTAAAGCCTTCTCCCTCCTCCTGGTGACTGAAATGTTAAAACAGAAACAGTGAGCACTGAAAAGTTCCCTTCTGGCCCCACATTCATTCAGGGTGATGGAGTTAAGAGCTTTCTGTAGCAAGCCCAGCTCCCTTTCCCTTATGGAAACCCTGCGTTTGGTGCAGAGAAAACATTTGAAAAAAAAAGGGGTTTGGGGAACTTCATCTCAGTATTTCAATGAGCCAAAGTTGGGACAAACATAAATTTACTGATTTTTCCTATAAATATCTCAGTGTTAAATACATTCTATTGGTACCTAGGGTGACTGTGGATAAAATTTGCTACATAGAGTTTTAGTGCATTTATATGTATTATATGTATAAAAATAAAACATATATGTACCAATTTATTTCTTAGATGCTTCTCTATCAGATGCTCCGTTTCCATTTATGTAGGATAAAAATGCTACTTAATACTATACAATAAGGAAACCATATTCACTTGGAATTCTAGACATCATCCTAAAGCTTATGGATATGATATATGCAGAATGCTAGGTAGTGATCTGCTTACATTTCAGAGAGCAAAGCTTTAATTTTTAATGCTGCAGAAATGTTCTTTATCACTGTCTTCCATATCTTCAAGCATATCAGCATTTCATGAATGTTGCTAAAACAGTTGCCCAAGGTGCTGCTGAACATCTGGATCACTCTCTTTTTCCATTAGGCTAAGTATCCAGCATGGCAGGATTAAATGTGCTCATCCCTAAAAATAAATGTTCTGTTTGATGCTAAAAGGGAAGTGAAAGTTTCCTAAACACTTCTAACTTTTGCTTTAAATTTGTATAACAGGGCAGAATTTCCAATAGCTTCATCCAGGGAAGCTGATGCCCTCTCCCAAAACCTGCTTGGTGGACTGTCTCCAGAGGCCACCACTTTTCTCCCTGCCGAAACAGTGTGAGCACCTAGGACACAATTATTCAAGGAAGAAGTGTTTTATGCAAGCTCTGTGCTTACAACAAGATTTAGTTAAATCCTACAGTGAGTCAATGGTCCAATAATGGATGGATCAGTGGGTCCAGGTGACTTAAAAAAAAAGTAATAAATCACTCAGATAAGAAAAAAAAAATAAAAAGGCATTCAATGGACTGAGCTCTGAGTACTAACACAAGTATACTTAAAATAACATAATCGTACACAAAACAGTATGACCAAAGGTGTTTCACAGCTTCACTCAAATTTTGACCATAGCTCAGGATTTGAGAAGGTGCTGGCACCTGGCATTTCTTCTGCAAAAATAGCTTGCCAAAAATATCATCCCACTTTCCTGAGCTTTCCTATCCCCGAAAAAACAACTGTGTGTCTCTTGCATACATATGTTACAAAAGAGCATAAGCCACTTACAAACCATTCTCTACCAAGTGTTAGACCTAAGACATCTCCATTTTTGTATACAAAAGCTATTACAGACCATCTGCAAAGTGGTTTTTTTTTAGTTTCTATATGATTTTAAAATATTATTCAGAACAGACTTGCTAGACTGTCTCTTTTCCACTAACCTTTGTTGCAAAGAGAATCCAGCCACGTCAGAGGCAAAGAATTCTGCGTACTGGGAAGCCACATCCACATGTTCTGCATGGCCTGGCCTCCTGGTGCCAGGTGAAGGAGCTCACCCATAGGAAGATCTCAAAAATTCAGCAATGAATTCCATCAGGCCAAGGTGGCAGCCACATTTTGCAGATTTTTGTCTTGATATTTGTCTCCAGGCTTTTCAGTATATTGCCTAACAGGAAACTCTGTGTGTAGAATACCTTCGGGACAGGAAAGAACAGGCTTCCTTGCACAGGCAACCTTTTCATAGTACTTTAAAACTTCCATCAGAAATTATTTGACTCAACATATCACAATACAGTAAATTCACGAATACAAGCCGCACTGAGTATAAGCCGCATCTCCGGGTGTTGGCAAATATTTCGGTTTTTGTCCATAGATAAGCCGCACCCGAATATAAGCTGCTCTGTCGTTCGCAGCGAGGACCCGCGTGCAATTAGTAACAGAACCGCGGGAGGGCGGGGTTTACTGGCTGAGCTAAGGCTGTGCAGGCTCGGCCCGCTAGGGGGCGCTGACGGGGCCGGGTGGCCCAGCCCGGTGCTGCCGCTCGGGGCCGGCCGCCGCTGCCCCTGGGCTCGGTCACCCCGGGTCGGCGCTGCTCCGCGGTGGCAGGCAGGGACGGAGCTTCCCCCGCTCCTACGGCAGCGGCGGCGGGCGGGGACGGAGCTTTCCCGCGCCCGTGGCACCGGCGGCGGGCGCGGACAAAGCACCCCGCCTCCTCCCCGAGCCGCGGCAATGGCGGCGCGCACTTCCCCCCCCCCTCCCCGGGCCGCGGCAATGGCTGCGCAGGGCTCCCGTCGGCTCCCGGAGCCGCGGCAATGGTGGCGCGCCCCCCCCGTCGGCTCCCCGGGCCGCGGCAATGGCGGCGCGGCCCCCCCGAGCTGCGGCAATGGCAGCACCCCCCCCCCTCCTCCCCTGGGCTGCAGCAGAGGAGGAAAGAGAGCTCTCCCGCCTCTCTCCCCGCCCCCCGTGCTGCCTGCAGGGAGCCAGGGCAACATGGTAACACTGTAACAATTGCGAAATGCCGGCTTTTACTGGCCGGTGCTTGGCTCGGCACTCTGGCTAGCACGTCTGGGGTTGTAAATGTCAGAAAATTATTAATATATTAGCCGCACCCGACTATTAGCCGCACTTCCGGGCTTCCACCAAAATTTTTGTCAAATTGCTGCGGCTTGTATTCGTGAAATTACTGTAATTAACTCAGGTAAATTATTTGACCCACAAATGCCGACCAATGAAAAATGCCTGTTTTTCTCTTTATACTCTCACCCTGACACATATCAACAGGTAATAAACTATTTTACTCCTGTTTTTGCTTCAACAAAGGTCCCTTTGAGCATCATTTTAGCTCTTTCAAAAGAACCACTTAGAATAGATATCTGAAAGTAACTTTATGACTGTAAAAGCTTCATTAACTCAGCCTTGATTCACATCAACATTTCAAAAGGGAGTCCCTTTTCACTTTCAAATGTTCTTCCAGTCTATCAACTTTTACATTGCTCTCAAAGGCTGGCTCTAAGTCAACAGCTTTATTTCCCAAGTCAAGCAGCAGTACATTCGCTTATGCATCTGTATGGGGGCAGTTTGCACTGGAAAGCCCCATATTTAAAAGAGTGTAGACAACAATTTGACAATAAATTGTCCCTGAATACTAAACACACACACACACACACATGCAGAGCGACAGAGAAAGAAAGCATTTTGTAAATAATAGGATTGAAAGCAATAAACACTCACAGCACTAAACACTCAGAGCATTCATGCCCACTTAAAAGGACAGATGGAGCTGTTTGGGCCTATCAGGTCAATAATCCGCAAACTAAGAAGGATTTATGTGATAGACCGTAATGGCTTAAATCCACTTGAAAAAGGAAGGTTACAATAACTTGGAACAATGCTCAGTATGTTCAGGGGCTTGATGTGGTAAATAAGAATTAACACAGTTATTTAAAAATCAAATGAACAGGTGAAATAATGCATTTTTAAATGCTCTTTTCCACTGATCTTCAAACTACCTAAGCTTTAATACCAGATGTCGCAACAGTGAGTCAGAGGCAAGCTGGCAGAGCAGCCTTTCCCCAGGGAGCAGTGCAGGGCCCAACCTTCCTTCTCTTCCCAACTTGAGAAAACCAAATATGCAACCTTGGGATATAATGGGAAGATAGTTATTGCACATGCTGGTTTTTCTTTCTCTTGACCTTTCAGCAATCCCTGACCTTTCAAAGGCTCTCACCTGCCATGAAGCAGCACAATCCCAGCTTACTTAAAGGAGGCTGACCAGGTGCTGATTTCCAGAGGAAAGGGGCAATGTTTTCCACCTGGCCAGAGTTGATTGTCCTTTTGTCACTTGTTACAGGAGCAGGGTGGGCAGGGTTTTTGAAGATTTTGCTTCTTTTGTTTGCTCATCAGTTTGGCAGCTTGATCTTGGGTTAGGCAAATGGGCGACAGAGATTTCATGTGTTCCTTTCTGACCAAGCAGGAGAATAATTTTTTGGGTGAATCTGATTTCATGAAGTAGGCATTTATTTTATTGCTATATCTGGGTGTGAGTTTACAAACTGTAGTAAATATGAGTTAAAGCTCTGCTACTTTGCTGGGTAGTTGTCTGTTTCTGTATTCTCTCCTAAAGAGTCTTTCCTGTTTACAGATTCTTGGCCATGGCCTCCTTAGATTTTCCTACCCCATTTCTTAAATTTCATTTATTCTTCAAACTGTTTTTTTCCTTCTGACTACATAACATATTTGAAAACTTCTATACTGCACTCAAGGTCAGCAGTAGTTTCCTTTCTTTCTCTGGCCATGCAATAGTTGTTATGACTGCATCTGTCAGTATTGTTACAAGGCATTAGCTGTAGAAGGCATGCCCTTCCAAGCTAACAAAAGAGGTATATTTAATGGTGTTTAAAAGCTAGGGGAGGTATGAGGAATACAACCAGCACCTCTAAGAGAGAGGCATTTCCCCTCATGCAGGGCAGTGAGCACATTCTCCAGCATTCTGGTTGAACTAGCTAATTTCAACTTTCAACCCAGAGAGCAAAGCTCAAAATACTCCTCTTCCTCTTGTTGCTGAGTAAAGCTAAATGAGTGGTGTCTGAGGCACACAGATACTCGGGATGCTATTGTGTGTCCAATTGAAACTGATGAGCAGTTGCAAAAAACCAGAAAAGCCCCAGTGAATGCTGTGAGCTGCTCACCACGCGTTCATATTGCTCCTTCTCAAGTTCTGCCTGCAGTCCTGGAAAGCACATGGTTAAACACACTGAGCTACAGTTTTCTCTTTCAAGAAGTTCAAAAGACTTACACCCACCAGCAGCAGAAATTTGTGGGAGCTGAACAAAGGAAGGGTGCTAGGAGTTAACTGCTTGAGGTTGGTTCTGTGTGCTTGTTCCCCTGATGTGTGAAATGTATGTGCATGTATAAGACATAAGCAGCTTGAAACATGGAGGGAGTTTTTGATTCAAATGTGTTCTTTCTTTAATATATGTGTATACAAATGGAGCCTAGTCTGTTATGAAACGTGTTTGAACGAGAGAAAAAGGAAGCCCTGGACTTCAGTGTGAATTTGATTGTTTATTCTATTTGTACACAGTAGGGCTGGAGGGGGGAAGGGGAAAAACAATGGTAATTTAACTGATCAGATGCCTTCTGCAAGGATGGTACCCCATTTTGTTCTGTTGTTTTTTATGCAATCCTTGTTTCTGTGTCTTTACATCAAAAATAATACCTGTTTAGGCAGATGGGAGGGGAAGAACCGTTCAGGTGTTCAAGAGAACTTACGTTGCTTCTAAACACAGAAGTTTTGTAGATGTTGCTTTATTTTCTCTCTCTGCTGAACAAAAGGCTGGGAGCAGCATCTTTGAATTTATGAAACTTCTCAATTTCTAACATGCTGTCATTCTTTTTGCTATTGAGCAGTGAAGAAAAGTCCTGTGTAGAAAAGCAGAAGAGAAGAAAGGATTGGAGAGGTTTAGCACTTCAGCATACTTGGCATTCAGTTATTCAACAGAGGATCTGAGAAAGTGTTTAACTTAGCCTCAGAATTAAAGGCACGCTTAAATAATCTTTTAAATTGGGTCCAGGATTACAGCAAATGTGAAGAAGATTTTTTGACAGACATAGGAAGAGGAAGAAGTAATTTTTATTTGAGATGATGAATATTTAAACAGAAAATCATAGAATTAAAGACTAAAAGAGTTATCTTGATTGGCCTGAAACAAGGGGATATTTTCAATTTGAGTTTTCTGAATAATTTTTAAATACATTTTGATAGAAATTTTAAATTACTATAAGTTGTTTTGGGCTTGAAAAGCAAAAATAACCTCGCCATAAAAAAAATCAAAGTACAATATTTTTACCATTTTTTGCAGGTATGTCATATTCCCCAAGCCAAATGAAAGCTATTTTTAAGAATAAACATTTTGGTAAAATTTACCCAAATTAAGAATAAAAAAATAAATTTGTAACTCCACATAGAATCTTTCTTATTTCAAAGAAACATTTTGTCCAGCTATGATCTGAATATTGCAGGAAACATTATTAGCACTTTACCTCTATAACCTACTGCTCTGCACAATTCTTCAAATGTCAGGGTATTTGCTGCCTTAGAAAAGTTATTCCAGCAAAGGGATAACTGTGAGTGAGCAGAGTAGCAAGAGAGGCAGTGTGTCAGTGTCAGCAGCAAGGCATCATCTGTGATGGTGGAGCAAGGGAATGTTTGAATGGAGTTATTTGTCATGTATTAATGTGATGAACACAGAAGTCTGGAAAAGGCTGAAGGTCAAATTTCTGATATATACAAGGGGTACATGTGTGCTGACAGTGGGAGATTGAACATCATTATGCATGCAAAAGGGCCTCGTGATGAGCTAAATTAGAAGCAGCAATGGCAGAAATATCAAAAGTTCTCAGGGGAACTACTGCCCCCATTGAACTGGCTTGGAACTTTGCCATATAATGTACTCCACTCCTTTCTCTGTGTTACAGGATCCAGGGTGCTTTGGGGATTGCATGTCAAAGTGTGCCTCACAGTTGCAAACTGAATAGGAACTTACCTGGTGATGTATTCTGGTGTTTTTTGCCCATGTTCACTCCCCTGCCCAAGCACAGTCTTTTTCACACAGAAACTCAGCTATGAAGGATGTCAAACCTCATCATGTCATAAGAGGTGCCTGTCTGGGTCACAAAGAGATAAAACATTCTGACATACTTTAGTAGAATGTGGTCTCCCAAGTGGTTGGAGCTGTGAAACCATGAGTCTCTCCCTCTTGCCCCTGTGCAGGATTCCCCAGGTGGTCTTGCTCTATAGGCAAATATTCTACAATACCAGATCAACAGTGAGGAACTGAACTCCTTTTGATTATTGCACATTTATGAATACATTCAAAGTTTCCATATGTGAGGGGCAGATTATTTTAATCATGAAACTTTAAGCTGCTATTTATAACAACTAGAGCTAGCTACATCTGGTGCCTCTGAGCTCAGTCCCTTCATGCAGGGGCTCGTGTCTTTACATGCTGCGGAATACTGGTATTTCCATACCCTCTGAACCAAAGGCTGTGATAACCTGTGAGTCCCTCAGACTGCAGGCACCTACGGATTTATCTTGAGCATGCAGATGTCCTAAAACAGTATCATCAGTAGAGAGGAAAACAAGTAGGGAAAATTGACTTTAGGTGTTCTGCCTTGCCAGAATATTTTTTTTCCTCAAGGTGTCAAGGGGGCAGGGTGATATTATAAGTTCTTTTCAACAACTGACCCTCTGTGACAACTCACTTGACTTTACAGCACATTGCTTAGGAATCCTATGCATAGCCACTGGAGTTGTTTTAATCTCAACATTCAAACTGACCAAAGATGTTCCAGCAGCTTGCCTGGGCCCCAGAAATAGGTTCTCCACAGCTGAGAATTCAGGTTTTATCACAAACTGACCTGAGGGTGTTTATCGGTGGGTAGCTTGTGTTTATCAAGTATGTCAGGCTTTGCCTGTGCCTTCTAATTAAATCAAGCCAACATAATCATACAATCAACATCATAAAAATCAGGTCAACCTACACTATTCATAAATTATCACAAAGCATCTGTCACATGCCTAATCTGCTTTTTAAAGTGGGGGGCTGCCTTTGCTTAAGCCTGTGCCTTAAGCTACTGCTTTAGCCCCCTGTTGTTTGACAGTGTGTGATGGGAAGGCAAGATTACTTATGCTTGTATGTACAATATGCAGTGTAAAAGTAGTTGACTCATTATCAAGCAGGATCTCTAAACAAGTTGTTTTAATGTTGGAACTGAAAAACTAGGATCCACAGTAGCAGCCCTTCACATTTTTAAATATAGAGCAGAGGTGAGGATTAAGGAATTGCTCACTCTTTGGTCTGCAGTTGTCATATAGCATTTTAGGACAGGTGTTTCTGTGTTTCTGGACTCAGTACATGTCCCTTCTTCTCTCCAAGTAAATAGTGCTGTTTTCTTCTTTGCTTTGTCTTCTGCAACCATGGTAAAGATGAAGTGCTGGGGAAAACTGTGCTTTATGTTGCATGCTCTGTTAAGAGAAAGGAAGACATAAAAACGTGTCTGGCAGCTTTTTGCCTGTGCACCTGTATGAGCTACCAAAACCTTGGAGGTAGACAGCTGTAGAATATAGAATACCAGTTCTTTCTCCTCCAGTGTCAAGTGATGATATAGAATACCAAATAAAGCCTTCACTCCAGCCTCAAACTCATATGTGGCTCTTGGAACAGCTGCAGAGGGGGTAACAAATGAGGTGATTGTTGCAACCAACACTTTTGACAATGCCTGTTGTTCTAAGCAGTCTAGCTCAGACTGATCAGACACTGGAGAGTACTGCATTTCACCAGCTGTCCTGGTCAGGCCTTCATCACAAATATCTGAAGCATCACCCTTAACAAGTAGCCAAGAAAGCATCGATTAGATCCCACCAGTTTGTCTTTTGCATACTTCCATGAGTATAAATGGAGAGTTGATTTTAATTAAGGGTGTTGTTTTAGGATTCCTCTTTGGTCTCCCAAACACTGCCTAAGAATAGGGGGCCTGTCCATGGTGAATGGCACTATCACTTCACATCACCTTCATTGTCCAAGCCTGATTCCTCTGAGAACGTACATCACTGCTCTACAATGAAACAGGATCAAGCAAAATGTTACCAGAACTGGGAATTTCTATGTTCACAGTAATGCTTCTACTACTCAAATAATATTCTGCTTTAATAGTTGAAAAAGCAGGCAGCCAGCTTCTGTAGGGCTGTGACAATGGACCTGTCAGTCACCTCAACATTCTTATTCTGATAAAATGGGTTTGTTCAAATCTTATAGGGACTTCTTTCACTGCAGCTGCATATATTTGCATAGCGATTCTCAGATAAGTGCATGCCAATAGCCACTTCTGTGAACAGATGTTGACAAAGGCATCAACAGAAGTATCAGAGGTACGTGAACAACGATCTCTTTTTGCATGCACTGAGAGAAATGCATAATCTAGTAGTATGCTGGAAATTTGTTAGTTCTGCCTTCCAACATGTCTATCAAGTCACTGCATGCTAATCAGCCTTTGCAGAAGTATTGATGCTTCTCAGTAATATCAAGCAAGAATTCAAAATAAGAAAGGGAGAACCAGGAGAGATGTGCTACAGTAATACTGTTAATAGAGACAATGTATGCATATTTTATGATAGCTTGAAGAAAAGCAATATTCAATTTAAAATGCTATATTTGTCAAACAATGTAGTGATTGAATGTGTTCTTAGCTGTTACCATAACAATAATGTAGCAAATATTGAAATAATTACCTAAAACTTCAGTTGGTATAGGCTGTTTTAATAGTAAGTGTCAATGAATCCACTTGGCTACCAAAATGTCCCTGGCATGTTGGTGTTGTCAAGATGAAGCCTATGAAACAGGGATGTTTAGTAGAGAGCTGCTACAGGCCAGGATAATAGAACGGAAAAGAGAACAAGTTTTAAATAAAGTCTCAGCATACTTCACGCAGTGAAAATACTTGTTATCTAAAAACTAGTGATAACCTACTTTGCTGACAATAGAAGCAAAGAAGGCATTTATATATCTCCAAATATTAATATCTTTTTCAGGCCAAAATAAAATTATGCAGCATGCAGCCCAAACTCAGAATCAGGGAAGTGAAATGCGTTTAATTCTCTGTTTCTGTCCCTCCTCTGTTACTCTGAAGCAAGTAAAGGGGGCTATTCCAGCAATCGCTCAGTTTCTATAACTAAATACAAAATCTGAGATGCACTTAGAGTATGAATTTTTTTTCAGGTTTCTATTGTGACTAATATGAAATTTATCCACTTTTTTTTTTTTTTAATTTCTCACTGCTGTTTCTTTTTTAAGGTCGGTCATATCTAGCATTCTCTGAACTTTTTTGTTTCATCAGAGTATATGATATTGGAAATTTTGTTTCTCCTCTTTTAATACTTGCATTGTTTTTGATTTGTGAACAAAAAATTAAGTTTTCCATTCCCTAACACTTTCTTCTTCTTTTTAACATGGCAAATCATTTGAAGCAGACCCTTGCACATCTGGAACTCTTTTATTTCTGACAGGAAGCAGAAGACTTGATGAGAGCATGCTAAAAAGGAAGCAGAAGGGCAAAAAGAAGAGGCAGGGAAAATTAGATATTTAGCTGTGAAGTCCAGAAGTCCTGTCCTGAAGGTTAATTTAACTACTCCAAACATGTATTGAGAGTTGCCAGCAGAGGAAACCTTTTGCTAGTGGCTATAAGATATATTCTTATAAAGCTAAATGGGTTTCTACATTACACTCTGAATACTTGTCTGAATTTTTGTCCCAATTTGCCAATCTTGGTATTTTGGGGATGAGAAGGAAGGAGTCAAACACAGTCACACAAAATTCTCAGGTATAAATCTGCTTTTTTCCCCCCATTTCACTAAAAATGATAGGACCCATCTACAACTATGCTTGCTGTAGATGAACAACAAATTTTCCTAGATGTCATAGCTAAAGAAGAAAAGTAGAGTGAGTTGTTACTTCACTAGAGTAGATCTGCCCCAAATTCACAATGGGTCTGGCAAATAATTAGATATTTGTGAGAGCCTGTACCTGAAATGGCCTGTGGTTTCCCTTGCAGTTCTCTACATGGAGATCTCTTACATTTCCTACTCGCAGACAGAGTGTTAAAGGTTTTCTCTCTGGTTCTTTATTATGGGTATTTTTTATGATACAGGTACATATTGTTGTCCCCAAATCTTACTAGAAGTCACACTTCACGTAAAGTTTATCAACCTAATTGTTTCACATCATCTGACTATTTCAGAAAATTTCACCAGGAGTAATTTCTATCACTCTTTTTGCAAGAATTTCTCACAGGCTGAAATTTTTATCTTAGTGACTTTGACCTCTTTCAGAGATGCAAGTTTCCCTTGACACTTCTGTAGAAATATCACTACTAACAATAGTTTCCAGTCTTCTTTCTAATTACTTGGGGTTTCAAGCCTTTTCCTGTATCTGAAAACAGTAAGATTGAAATTGGCATAGAGCTTTTGAAAAATTTTCCTGTAACATGATTGTTCATATTGGTTACCACCATTTATTGTAATATCCGAATAAACCTCGAATACCTTGATTTTCCTTAGTTCTCACTGTGGATTGCCTCCTCAGTAAGATGCTGACAGACTTTAACAGCATTTATGAGCTTATAGTTGGCACAGTAGCAAAAAAAAGGAAATATTTGAGCTCTTGTAATTATAGGTGCTAACTCATTAATTGCTGAGAATATTATACTGTGAACTGGCTTGTTTGTGAGATGCTTAGCAATAACTATGGCATAGGATTAAAGCAGAATCCCAAAAATTAACTTAGTGACCATCTCTGTTGCTGCCATTAGATTATTCAACCACAGTGATTCTGTTCTATAATACAATGCTCATTCTACCAAGTTTTATAGGACTGACTATCATACTCAAATGCAGTAATGGGTAGCAATGTACTAGGTTGCTTAGTAAAATCATAGCAAAACATTCAGACTGATGATGTAAGATTTTAGATCTTGAAGTTTATAGAGTTGCAATACTTTCCTCTGCTAGGGCTCTTGTAAATATTTTGTATTTTAGTATATTCAAAGTCCAGCAGTCTGCATCCTTTCAGGCATTCAGTTAGCTTTACTTTCTGAATTTCATTTACATGTTCTGAGTATCAATTCAGTTTGTTTAGTTGCTTTTCTTTATAGAAAGAAAATCTCTGTATGTTCTTTATATACCAGTCCTTATAGCAGAGATTTGGCAAATAAAGTTGTATATAGAGGGCTATTTATCTGACCCAACTGCATATTAGATGAAGTAAATTGCATTAAGAGCAACTTAAAGTTGCAAAAAAAAAGTCGGGTGCATAGTAAGCACCTGAATCTCCATAATATAAGAAATAGCTAGAAAGAAAACACGACAAACTACAGAGAAAAAGCTGCATGAAGGAGATCTTGAGCCTTCAGCCATAAGTATAGTCTGACTTAATCAAGGATTTAAGACAACCACAAGGCCAGAAACTTACCTGTAGATTTCTCATCCCTGCTGTTTCTGATTACCTTCTTTAGTAATTATGTTCTGATAACCAAAGGACCAAACAGTCAAGAATAGAGTTCAAGCCATCTTAAGACTTGCTGAAGATGCTAAAACATGAAATGGCTACTTTGGAGTACAGTGAGTGTGAGCTGGCTCATGTCAGGGAGTGATATTTAATCAATTCTACTAAAAATATGTGTGTAGCTATAGAGTATTTTTAACTGACTAAAAAGCAAGGGTTCAGAAGTCTGGTCTCTGGAATGATTATTTCTCTAACAAACCTATTTTTCTTTTAATAAAATAAAGTCACTTTTTGGCAGGGCTCTCTATAACCATTGACAAGTCTATTTAAGTCTGCTTTCTAAAGTTTTATTTTTGTATCCTATTTGTCACCAGCTAATGAGCAGTGCAAAGTATCAGTTGCTGAAGCATGTGGTTTGAGCAACACTGGACTCACTGGGCACTGATTACTAAAACAGAAGTTAGTTGGTAAAGCTCCAAGAATCAGTTGAATTGAAACTTGGTTTTGAGTGTTGTTAGAACCACTTCCACATGTTAGCCTATGAATTTAAGGAGACATCATTACTGTCTCTTCAAGTATGTTTTTAAAAAAAATCCTTGGGCCTTTACCAGGTGTTGTGATTAGTGACAGTGAGAAAATTACAAGCTGATTACAACTCTGGTTTTTTATGCTTTATTTATTGGGGTTTTTTTCACCAAACATCTAAAAGCTCCATGTATGATTTTAGGACTCCATGCTCCATGTAAGAGGCAAAAGGTAAAAGAAGAAGAAGGAAGCACTGACAGCATCTCATAAAGGAGATTTTTTTGTTTGCTAAGATTATTGCTAAGGTAGACTGTTTGTTTAAGAAAGCAAAAGAGAGTTTTGTAATGACAGTGGAAAACAGAACAATGTGGTAACTAAAGGGGCAGATTGGTGAAAGTGGAAAACTTTATCTGACAGTCTTGCAGTACAAGAATGGAAGAAGTGGTATGTTTGAAGGAAATTAACTAGTCAAGCATCCATTTTTCTAGAGTACCATCCTAAGCTCATCTTTGTTCTGCAGAACAGTGGAAGTAGGTATGACTGAAGTGAGTGCTGCAATGAATAAGAGTTATGCTGAAGTTTGTAAAGGTCTCATCAAACTGCCTCTCCACCCTATGCAGCTTCCTGCTCAAGCCTGGGACTATTAAAGAATCCCCTGTAACTAAAAGAAGTAGCATTTTGCCTATTACAATGCAAGTGGTGCTTTAGACTAGGTAAATACTTCCTGGTTCTTAACGTGATATTTAAGACTGCAGTTCCCATTTCATATTTTATAATTTAGGTATTAATCTTTGACTCATCCCTGACATTCTACTTCACACCTACAAGTACTTTGGTGTACAGTATGTTTTGGAATTTAGCAAAATTAGATATACTGCACTTTGCCAGAGAATGACTAGAGATAGAGTACTTTTTTCCAAAGCTAGCCAAGTTTAAAAAAAACCACTTCTGCAGCCTTAGCAAGACCATGTGTGTCAGGACAGCCATTGCACCCTAACACAGAGGGTTTACATCCATTGGAGACAAATAAACTGTGTACATAGGAGAAATGTTTTTAACCTATCACTAATTTTGTTTTAATACCCTTCTTGTTTGTGCATCTCTGTGTACCCATGCATCTTCTCCCTGCAGAAGTTTCATGCTACAAGTATTTCAGATAGGAACAGTTCTGCTTTATCTATTTTTGTGGATGAGTTTCAGGATCTCTCCCAGTATTTCCTAGCCTTATTTAGTGACCTGTAGGACATAGATCAGACAAATAAATGTCTCATTTTTGGTTTTCTTTTCCAAATTGATTGTTTATTTGCTAGTGAAAATTCAAGTTTAAATGCTGTGCAGCACATCAACAGCATTTGGTTTGGGAGCCAATGCTGACGTTAGCTTCCTCCTAATGTGCCATTGCACTTATGTCATAGCTGCTAACCCCTGCTGTAAAGCAGGGGAGGATGTGTGGCAGAGATCAAGACTTCAAACACGTTGTCCTACCTGTAATTTGGGTTCTATTTTGTGTGCTGGAGCCAGAAGAGCTATGTCCTGGAGGAAGTAGCTCTATGTGCTTTTTATGTTGCGGGCCTTTAGCTTGATGTTTTTTGTTTGCTAGATTTTTCCTTTAACATCATCACAAGTTAGTGTCCTGAATCTCAAATTGTTTGGTCTTTGTGCATGAAGGAACAGTAGAAACTGAAAAATTGCAGAAGGGATGAAATGTAAAAATATTAATCTCAGAAGAGCACTGACAGTGAAGAAAGTCTTGAGAAGGGGGTGAAAGATGGTGTGGATATACCTTATTAAAATGTACAGAGCACTTAGATATTGTGCCAGTGAGCTGAAACAAAGACTGCCCTGCTGCCCCACTAATGGTAATGGTCTGTCCTTCTGTCATGCTCTCTGTTATTCCCCTGTTTGCTTCCATGGAGCAAGAAAGCTCTTCTATCAGCTTTTGCTACTGATTTCAATGAGAAAATACTTAGATGGTAAATTCTTTCAGGTAGGGATTGTTTCTTCATTGCCTGCCACAGTGGGACTTTTGAGTCATGACTGTAGACATTAGAGACTTAGGCAAATTATGAGGAAGAATAGCAATGGAATAGCGCAAATTGTAAATTATTTATTTCCTGAAGATTGTTTAAAGCAGATGTACACAATGCTTAGTTGAATCTCTCAGCAAAATCCAGATCTGCAATGAATAAAGGAATGAAATGCAGCTGAGATGGAGCTGTCCCTTCTAACCACAGCAGAAAGAATGCATCCAGTAAATTATGTCTTGGATATATGATCTTCTCAATCCCAGGTCATGACTGGGCTCCTTTTCCCAGCCAGCACTAGGTTTAGACAGGGCAGAGTTTCACAGCATAGCAGACTGCTGGGGAGGAAGGGAGCCTGTAAAACAGCAGTGGCTACAGAACTCTTTGCCAGAGCTGTTTCAGTTGTTTGCTTTGCCAAGCAGCTGCTGCCAGGGAGTTTCTGTTCCTTCCAGAAGCAGCAGTTGCTGCCCCTCTAATTCTCCCAGAAACAGCAGAGACACAAGTTCAGCTTCTGTGGCAGAAGAAAACCCAGTGCCCGTGGGGCTTTTGGCTGCCACTTTTGGGAGCAGAAGCATTTGGTGTTGCCTTGCAAGGGGGCAACTCAAGCCACTCTCTATTTCACTAGCCAAGTTTTAGCTATTAATAGTCTCAGAGTATTTATTAGTCACTTCAATCTGAACAGACATTTCTCTGGTTACTACTGAATAAATAATTTTTTTCTAAGGGGGAAGGGTGGATCTTTCCACTGTGATAGCTGGGCCTCTTTCAGTCCTATCTTATCCTTTTGGAGTCTACTGCTGAATCTTGGACTCATCATTTATTCCACTATTCACCACCTTCATTTGGTGAATGTGATATGAAGGGACAAATCTAAGTGGTAGTGGTCCTTGGAGAGAGAAAATGACACAAAGCCTATGACTAGATGATGAGAATTTATTTATTATAGAAACATATGAGCTGTAAGAGTAAAACAGTCATGGATATGAAAATGGAAGGACAACTTATTGGAATAATAATTGCAATAGTCCTGTCATGCACCCAGGGAGGAATAACCCCATGCATCTGTACAGGTTAAGGGTTGATCTACTGGAAAGCAGTTCTGCAGAGAAGGACCTGGATGTCCTGGTGGACAACAAGCTGTCCATAAGCCAGCAGTATATCCTTGTGACCAAGAAGATCATTGATATCCTGGGGTACATTAGAAAAAGGATTGCCAGCAGGTCAACAGAGGTGATCCTCTCATCCTGCTCACGCTTAGTGAGTCCACATCTGGAGTATTGTGTCCAGTTCTGGGCTCCTCAGGACAAAAAAGACATGGAACTCCTGGAGTGAATCCAGTGGAGAGTTATGAAGATGTTTAGGGGACTGGAGCACCTCTTTTATGAAGAAATGCTGAGAGAGCTGGGCCCTGTTTATCTGGGAGAAGAGATAACTCCAGATGGAAACATGGGAAGTTTCACTTCAACATGAGAAAAAAACCTGTTTAATTTGAAGGTGACAGAGCACTGGAACAGACTTCCCAGAGTGGTTGTTGAATCTCCTTCCCTGGAAATATTCAAAACCTGCCTGGACATGATCTTGTGCAACCTGCTATAGGCAAACCTGCTCCAGCCAGGAGTTTGTACCAGATTTTGTGGCACAAGTAGGTTTTTCTTTTTGTACCAATAATGACAATATATGGCTTTGTCATAATCCTCTAGAGGATTGGAAAATCCAGTGGAGTGTAACTTAGTGAAAAATCTTTACAAGAAGACAGACAGGGCTTGAATAGCAGAGTGCTTGAAGGGCTAGACAAATAGTCATTTTAAGCATCTCAAATGTATTTCGTCATTATGAAGACAGTGATCAACCATGTTCTTCAAATGTTCTCACATTTCAGAGTCTCATGGTGACTTTCTAGTCAGCTACAGAGGACTATAATTCTCCCTTTGCTGAAGTAACTGAATACATTATTTCTACGTGACACATTCTAGTTACACCATCTTCCTCAATTATTCATGATATGCATCAGTGAAAAAAAATGGGAAAATTACAATTTGCAGCAGAACAATTGGAAGATTTTAAGAAAATAAATTCTAATCATAAGGGTGTTGTAACCCTAGGAAGACCTACCAGGGAGGTTGTGCTGTCTTTCAAGGGAAGATTTAAACTGTAGGTTAGAGAAACTGTAGGTTAGAGAAACACCAGTGAAGAAGGAGCTTGGTAAGGTTATTTCTGCTGTAGTGCACAGGGATTAGAGAATTTCTCTAGCCTCCTTCTGCCTTGCATTTCTGTGAACCTGGGCTTTTGTTGTTTGCTGTGTGTTTATTGATCTATTCCACTATACTCTTTCCCATTTAAACTGCAATTCTGCCTTCAAAGACCTTTTCCTTTTTCAGTAATCTTTTTCCTGAAGAGCACACTACATCTCTCTTTTATTAAACACACACTATCTGTTCCAGTCCTCACTTCTTCAGAGTTTTAGAGTTGTTTCCAGCAAATTCTGTTTTCTCATAGGCTCCAGGCATTGAGAGAAAAATTACAGCCTAGAAGCAAAAGTTTGCATAACTAAAAAAATGTTAATGTCTCCCAATATGCAGTATTCACATGGGGCTTGCAGAAGATGGGCATAAAACCCAGACTGATTTCAGTAGTGCCAGCATTTGCCTAGAGGAGCCCATCATACACATTAGAGATGTTATATGCTATAGATACTATTCAACTTGTCCCTTTTATTAGGGATGCTCTAATTCAGTTATACATCATATCCTTTTTTCATGCTAAACCATGCACAGAGCATTTTTACAAGGGCATGTAGTTCTAGGATAAGGGGGAATGGCTTTAAATCAAAAGAGAGTGGGTTTAGACATGACAGTAGAAAGAAATACTATGCTTTTAGGGTGGTGAAGCACTGGAACAGGTAGTCCAGAGAAGCTGTGTATGCTCCATCCCTGGAAGTGTTCAAGGGCAGATTGGATGGGACTTTGAACACCCTGGTCTACAGGAAAGGTTTTCCTTCCGTGGCAGGAATGTTGGAACTGGATGATCTTTAATGTCCCTTCCAGCCCAAACCATGCTAGGATTGATTCTCCCTTATTTCTACAGCCAGATAACTTGTTCTCATTTGTTAAGAGAAGCCTCCCTGTGAGTTGCAGATGTTGAACCATCACAAAGAAGATTCTAGCTAAGATTCTGTTTCTGTGGATTCTTAATAAAAGAAATTTACGAGGAGTGGAAGACAGAATTACTGTGAAGTAACCTCTGGAGTAATTGTTTGCTAGCCTCTGACTACATATAGAGCTCAGGGAGTGTAGCTTCCCAGCTGAAGTATCTCCTCTGGTGTGAGAAACTGGAGCAGCAGGAGTGGTGGTGGCTCAATTCAATTTGTCTCCCTGGTCAAGTCCCAATAAGAAATTTTGTGATGATTTTGTGGAAAGTTGTTCATAGAACTCTGTGACAAAGTATGTTCGTTACATGGTTCATGGGCAGAAGCCCTTTTTATCCTAATACTAGAACATCTTGAATACCAAATCCTTGCTACAGTTGGTGAGTTTCAGTTTAGAACCTGTTTCAAAACAGAGATTGTTTTAATCTGTGCATTACACAGCTTGGAATGAACTTCTTATATTCCTGTACCTACACAGGTGAAGAATACAAGCCAAATAAGAAATATATGGAAAAACCCATACCACAGGGTTACAGGCAGGGTTTTATAGTATGCTGCAATATTCACTCCATATAGCAATTGTCTCTTCTTTTCTCTAGACTCTATCCTATTCCTTTTTGACACATTGCTATTTCTACCAACCCACCACTTATAGTTCCAGATAGACACTAAAGTTAAAAGGAATTGGCCATGCCTTTGCAAGGTCCAATCCCTGAAATACTGTCTAAGCAGGTCCTTTACTGGAAATGTTTCTGGTTAGACCTTCATCTAATTGAACCATGATAGAAGGCTACAGGTATTTGCCAATGGTCTACGCCTGCCAAAGGACTAGCACAAGGAATGTGAAAAGAGAGATGATTTAGAGGAAGCAGCTGGCACTGTCTGGCTTTAGTCACCGTTGTAATGCTGCTGTGCCCACTTACCTCTTTTGCAGAATTTGTTTCCTTTGCACATTCTTTTTGAGGGAGTTCGGGTTGTTTAGCCTGAAGAAATGGAGGCCTGAGGACACCTTATTGCTCTCCACAACTGCTTGAAAGGAGGTTGTAGCAAGGTGGGTGTCAGTCTCTTCTACCAGGCCTATAGCAACAGAAGAAGAAATGACCTTCAGCTCCACCAGGGAAGGTTTAGGTTGGACATGAGGAAAAATTTCTTCACTAAAATGGTGGTAAAGCACTGGAAGAGATTTCCAGGGAAGTGGTAGGGTCACCATCCCTGGAGGTGTTCAAGAAACATCCAGACATGGCACGTAGTGCTATGGTTTTTTTGGAGTGGTGGTGTTCAGTCAAAGGTTGGACTCAATGATCTTGGAGGTATTTTCCAACCTTAATGGTTCTATAATTCCAAAAGAAATAAAAAGCATTATCCTAAGTAAATTGGTGCTCCTCACTTTCTTCCTCATGCTGGGCATCTCTAAGAGGCATAAGACTGCATAACTTTTAAAGTTTTCTCTAAATGTATTATTTTCTATAAAGCCTAGCCTGTAGGTGATACCTGTCCTTGTCAACTGGTGATTGTTGCAAGACCTCTTAAATGCAGAGCACTATAATAAAGGGTATAAGAGCTCAGGCAACAGCAGAGCTACCCTGTCTCTTGAGTTTAATGAAGTGGATCACTTACACAATTGGAATCACTACTTGAGATACCTGGGAGACATTCTGATAACCTGGGAGTTTCTGTTATTGTTGTAACAGTGATAGAGACAGTGTATTAGCACACAATAGCTTTCTTCTTGCCTGACTCATTTATCTAAGAATTTATAAATTTATACGTGGATCTATATGTTTACATTTTACAAAAATAGTTTCATATATCTCTTTAAAGCTGGCCTACTTGAAATTGAGATGGGTTTTTGTGTGCATCTGACTATTTCAAAGGAAGTAACAGAATGAAGTTATTACCTAGTATCCTTGCATTTAACAATGATTTTACTGTATGGTGCTGACCTGTGAAACAGGTATAGATAAAAGCTATAAAGAATAGAGAAGTCAAATGATCTGGACAACTAAATAACTGTAAGCGTGTTCTCTGTTAAAGAACAGAGAACTCTTCATAACACAGAGCTGTAAGCAATGGATACATCCCTCCCTTCTGAAAAGGAGATTAAAGAAATCCATATTACTTCTATCTTTTCATTATTTTTATTTCAATATTTTAAGCCCTGAGTTCAAGTTGGCTTTAAGTACCTTCTAAAGCTATAAGGGGCTAGGCAGAGGGTGGATTTTCCAGAGACTGCTTCATAACTTTAAAAGCTATTTCTATGACAGGGATTGGAGCCTGCAAAAATATTAAACACTGTCACTTTTCTGGTTTGATAATCAGTGCTTGATTTCTCCTCTCCCTCCTTCTTTTCCAAAGACATTTTAAGTTTTAATACTGGGCATTCCAAGACTACAAATGTGGCTGTTCAGACAAGATATTTTTGGTCTTTGCTAATTTCCAAATTGCTTTTTCAAAATCAATATTTTTTTAATTGGTCACTTGAGCTTTTTTCAGTGACGTTGAACCTCTGATGCATGTCACTTCAAAAGCATTTTCCAAACATTGTAGGCGTCATGGAGCAATTTTAGCATAAAAAGAAGGGTATAACTAGAGATGGCGGGGGAGCAAATTACATTTTGTATATATGGTATTAAATGCTTCCATTAGTTGCCATAGGGATGGGCAGAAGTTGGTCTGAAATGACAGCTTTTCTGATGCTTGATGTGTTTAAAAAGAAAACACTGAGGGGAGGGGGTTTTATTGTTATTATTACCTTGGGATACTTTTATAGGGGAGAGGGAAATATTAAAATCATATTTCTCAAAAAAGATGCTTGGCGTCTACATTAACAGACCACGCATCACCTTCACCTCTGCAGAGACACTGACCCTTACAAAAAATGCATCTTTGTAGCTTCAGGGCTGTAATTCCACAGCTGCTCAGAGCTTCCCATTTACCTTTTTTTGTGCAACACAGCACCTATTACCACAAGCCCTCCTCCTGGGCAGTGTCTGCAGATCTGCTGCAATAGTAACCCGTCCCACAGTTACTGCTGCGCACACTCCAATGACAACAGGACTGGTATGAGACCTGCTTGTCAGATCAAGTGCTCTGATTTGCTCACTAACACCCCCTTGGCTCAACTACTGGAAATCAACTGAAAGCAAGCCCTGGATTTACAGTTACGATTTGAACTTCCATGTGATTGTGTCAGAAAGCTCAGAGATGCAGGTCACATATCTTGGCATGATTTTTAAGCCTGCAGCCATCCGATGTTAAAGCGGTTGTTCATGCCAAGCATGACCAGAAGTAGGATATGAAGTAGGATGCCAACTGTGCAGTTAGCTGGCATTCAGGTCCCTGGAAATTTTGTGTGGATGGTATGTGTGCGTGCCATAAAAGAGACACTTGCTGGCTTAGCTAACTGAAAAATGTAAATGCTTCAGAAACTACTACTACACAATGTGCAGATGAGAGTCAATCAAGAGGCTAAATAATGCAAATTTGTGCTTCAGAAGGTAGTCCATAAGAGAAGAATCTGCTTCATAAGGATTGAAACTGAGACAGCTACAATAACTATAATCTAAGTTCAGTTTCCATTGATTTTTAGTAAGTTTTTAAGAAGTACCATGAAATTGTTTTTTTAAAGGTGACTTTTATGCTGTGCCACAAGTACCTTATTTCTTCATTCTCCCAGGGGCAATGTTTTATTAGTATTACTCATCACCCTGTGGAGCACTGAGCAAACACTGAATGATTTTTTGAGAAGACCACTCATAGATGGTGAAATGTCATTTGTCAGGGATGTTTTTTGTAGTCTGCCAGACACTCTGTTGTGTCAGTTCATGGGGATACACCTCACTGATGTGGCCCTAATGTCTCTAATAACTAGTAAAACTTGGCAACAAAAGAAATGCTCAATTTTTCTTTGCAACAGGGTTGACTGAAAACAAGTGCAACCAACATGAAACACTGGACTGTCCATGTCTGTAGTGTTTTAGAAATGTTCTCCTGTCTGATGTTCCATCAAAAGATCTCTTCACACAGAAACTGGAAAAGAGGATCTGCATTAGCTCTTCCATAATGCAATGCAAATTTGGTATTAGTCCTACAAATTCCTGCTGAAGGTGCAAAGAAGAATTGCTCAAAGGCAAAAAGAAATTCTTTAAAATCACGAACAACATGAAGTTTTAAGTACTCTCCTGAGCCTGCCGTGTATGGTGAAGGAGGAGGAGGATGTGGGCAGAAAGTCATGTCTGAAGAGACAGGAGAACTCGTGTAGCCCCCATCATGCTAATGGAACATGTAGCTGGAATACATATTCCTCTTTTGAGCTATACTTTTGATATCAGACAGAAGGAAATTGACTGCACTACGGTTTCACTATAATTAAGAAAGAAAGAATTAGGTTCCTCTGGCTTGTTATCACACTTGTCACTTTTGACCTTGCTTAGACCTGTATTATGCAGGATTGAATTCTTCAAAAAAGCATGGAGAACACAGCAATATGTAATTGCATATACTTACATATATAAAATACTCACCTTGTGCACATTAAAAGAATTGCATCCAAACTAAGTGAAACGTACAGGTAAGCTTTGGAATAACTTTAATAGTGAGGTACAGTAATATTTGTCCAGGAGTTCTCAAGATATCTGGGTAATTTTTTTCAGTTATAGTCACCTGTTTCATTACAATTCCGTAAATATCCCCATTGTGAAAGATACAGCTCCTCAGTAGCTCCAGAGCAACATAAGATAGGAAACATAAGACAGGTGGCTGCTTTCCCTGAAGCTCCCATTGTTGATCTGTCTTACCAGGGAGGTTAATCTTAAAAACCATAGACCAAACAGTATGACAAAATGATGCAATTTTTGGGGGATAACAGAGCATGAAAACAGGAAAGGAGGTTGGGAGTGCCCCACATAAGAAGGACACGTTGGAGCAAATCCAGAGGACAGCCAGCAAGATGCTGAGTGGGCTGGAACACTCCTCTTTTGAAGACAGGCTGAGAGAGCTGGGGTTGTTCAGCCTGGAGAAGAGAAGGCCCCAGAGAGATGTCTGAACATTCCATTACTAAAGGGAGCCCGCAGGAGAGATGCAGAGGGACTTCTTACAAGGGCATGTAGTGATAGGACAGGGGGAATTGGTTTTTAACTTAAAGAGAGGAGGTTTAGATTAGACACTACTGTGAGGGTGAGAGGCACTGGATGTGGAGGACCTATCTCTGGAAACGTTCAAAGCAAGGTTGGATGCAACTCTGAGCAACCTGATTTATTGAAAGGTGTTCTGCACATGGAAGGGGGCTTGGAACTAAATGATATTTAAGGTCCATTCCAACCAAACCATTCTATGATTTTACGGTAAATTATTCCAAGACTGGCATTGATGTGTATTATTTATCTCTGTATGCGCAGTGCCCTATGAATGTTAAATAAAATTGTGTTATTTGAGAACTACACCTTGTAGATTCATTAATACTTCATAGTTATGTCTTTGCCTTACATAAAGGCAGATGGCAAAAGGTTATTTGGTTTTGTTCTAGCCAGAATGCAAGTCTCAAATTTTTATTGAATGTAATCATGTTACTGTATTTATGTCCAGCTGCTCAGTTACTCTGGAATTGTTTATCCCATTTAAACCACTAACCAACTAAAACCAGGCTTATGAATGATCTGCTTTAGGTGCAATTTCTTAAATGCCATCAGGGGACTGTAAGTATGCAGCTGTTTCCAGTTTCCCAGTGCTAGTTTTTCCCTTTCTTCCAAGGAAGGTTAAGACTGAGATAGCACCAGTATTAGTGCAAAATAAAGGCATTTTCTTTTACATATATGGCCAGCCACACTATCTTGTGCAGGGGGATAGCTCAAGCTCAAGATCAAGCTGCTCAATCCCAGAAGGATGGATGATTTTGTTGTCTTTGTTTCCAGCAGCTGATTTAGATCCTTTTCAAGTTCCTTTGCCAGAATTCCTTGGAAAGTAAGCAGGAAGTTAAAAGTAATGCCCCACCTTCTTAACTGCGGAATGCCGGTGGGGCAGCGAAGTAGGCTTATCCAAATCACCTTTTTTACTAGTTTCCTCCACTTTCCTTGCCACGGATAGCTCTTTTATTCACTACTTCCACCAAGTCACCTGTGGGAGAGAGCGAGAGAAAGTTTCTTTTCTCCCATTTCTGTGTAGTTGGTTGTAGGAAAAAAACAATCTGGTCATATAATTGAGGAAAATGATGAAGGTCTATTAAAGCAGAAGAATTTCTGCCTGTATAAGGACTAGAAGATTAGACTTTAACATACGTGCTCTCCCAAATTCTCTCTTCCCTGTTTATCATATAATTACGACTTCAACTTCTCCTCCCTCAAATGAAGGCGTATCAAACTGCCATACATCATCTTAGAATAGACTTTTACTATGCAGGATAGCTAACCTTTGTTCTCAATGACAGCACTTTAAAGATTTTCTCAACTTGCAACTTCTTGAAATTCTTGTTCATGACGCATGCTGGAGCTGCTTCCTTTCAAGCTCATCTCTCCTGCACTGGAATCCCATGCAGTTCTTACTTTGGACCTAAATAACAAGAATGTGACCCTGATGCTATGAAAGCACTGCCCAAACCTTCCACTGATCTCAAGAGCCAGAGCTACCTTTACATTATCTTTATTGTTTCTGGATATTGATAACTTTTATGGCATTAAAAGTTATTACTGTAGCAGTGGAAGCACCTTTCTCTGGGCATCTCTCTTTAAATTCCTATGTGGTTTCAGCCTAAGGATCCCAAAATGGAGTTGCAAAAAATTCATAGAAATTTCTGAAAGCATCAATGTTAGTCTCTATCCCTACAAAAAATTTGTAAACCTCATTTGAATATTTTTGTCTTGTGCTGTTTGTTATGTGAATCATAATTTCTGTCTTGCATTACAAATAAGAAATAGAGAACATATTTGTGTCCTAATTTTGGTAGTAATCCTCTCTTTTTAACATATCTAAGTACAAGACTAATAATTATAATTTTAAAAAGTCCATTCTTCACAGCTTAGGGGCTTAAACTTTTATATTCTTCCTTTATTCTGAATGTATCCCTCAGGAAACAACTCTCTGTAATAATCACCTTGCCTACACTTCTTCAGTCACACATTACATTCTCTCTCCCACTTTCTTTCAGGTTAATATTAGTGTTTGTCAGCAGCAGACTCTTTTTTCAAGACTCTGAGTCATTACACTAACAGTTATGTTCTCAATAGAGAGTTCAGGGTAGGAAAAAACCTCAGCCCAATGCCTACATGTATCTGACTGTTAGAGAACCAGAAGGCTACTCACTCCTTTTTCACTCCTTTTAAATGCCAAGTGTTCAATTACGTTCCTCTTGAGATTTGGGAGGGTTTTTTGTTGGCTTCCTTTTTTTAATTTGGGAAAAAGTCAAATGTGATGTAGTAGGTTACTAAAGCTCATGATGAGGAATTTTGGCTTCAGATTTTTCCTAAGTGTGGCAGGCTTTTTCCAAGTATTTCTTTAGCAGAGTTCTATTGGTTGGTATTATGGTCTAGCTCACAAGGAATCCAGTCTCTGTCTAGTCCTAAATAGATACCTGTGTGTGTTACAAAATCACTTCACGTGTTATCCTAAACAGGGATCTGTGCTGATACGAGGTCCAGTCAATAGCAGATGTTTTGCAAGTTTGGCTTCAGGCCTTGACAGAGCACAGGAAAAACAGAGAGCTAGAGAGTACAGTTTTTGGTTCTGACCACTGCTGCCCTTCCCTGTCCTGTCCCCTGAGATGCCTTGCTGTTATTTGGAAACTAAGTCAGAGTACACACCTCAATGAACTGTGCTTTAGCACAAGAGCTGAGCAGAGCTTTCCCACTGAGCTCAGGGATATGTGAAGCCTGGTCTGGGGATTATGCTTAAAACAGATCTGTTTCACCTGCACACTCCTCTAGATGTGTAGGCTTTTCAAATGAACTGCATGTACTGGGTTTCTGTTTCTGAGGGTTGAGCTCCTCTTGGACTATGGGTCAAATCTGAGCCCACACTTCCATCCTAGAGATTTTCTAATCAGGCAGGCAAGGATTTCCCTCATGGTGCTGAATGCTACAGAAGCATATAAATATATAGGCGTTGTTACCTTTCTTGTTGCTAAGTGCTCCCTAGCCAGAAAAAGCTCTTAGCAGTTGTCAGAAATGCTGCACTATAATTTAAAATAAACCCTAAATCCCTGAGATGGATGGAAGTATAAAGATGGATGATCTTGCAATGGTCAGTAGAGAGGCTGCTGGTGATTTCAATGACTTCACATGGTTGAAGATGACAATGCATATTGAAAGAGACATAGCAAAGAGGATCAGGAGGATACATCAAAGGCTAAAGGATAGGTGCTATTAAACATTCTCCAGCCTGCAAGCATGTAGTTTTTTCCGTTTCCTTCTGACTGAGAGATGGTATCCAGAGGAAAAACCAAAAGTATTCCATATGGCTGGCAAACAAGTAGATACAGTCCTTGGAGTGAGTGATGTTCCTGTCTTCCATTTTCCTTCAGAA
This sequence comes from Catharus ustulatus, assembly GCF_009819885.2. Taxonomy (NCBI): domain Eukaryota; kingdom Metazoa; phylum Chordata; class Aves; order Passeriformes; family Turdidae; genus Catharus; species Catharus ustulatus. Next base: position 67,972,987 of record NC_046221.1, on the reverse strand, counting down.
GCTCTGTGCTGCCAGCCTTTCTTCTTTTTCCTGGTTTTATGTTAAACAAAGCCAGCTGGGCTAAACAGGGAACTGGTCCTTGTTCCATAAGATAATGGATCCAATTATTATCAGAGACCAGCTTGGAGGAACAGATATACAGCTATATAGCTATACAGCTATTGTTCAGTAGTCACCGTGGCAAATACAAACCCTCCAAAATGCAAAGATGGAGGTGCTACCAACTCTCCAAAATGCAAAGGAAGCAGATTGCAGTGTTCTTGTTGATTGCTTTTGCTTTAATTTGTGTTTTGGAATGAAAATATTTGTCATATCTCTGAAAACAGGAACAGAATTTGGTAAACCAGATCTACCACTAAGGTGGTACAGTGAGACACCTACTCAATCCAACTATATTTAGTGGAGTGCCAGTGTAGGAACAGCCATACCAGACTCTACTTGGAGTTCATGTACCTTCTCCTTATCTTTGATGCTGCCTGTATGCTCTGGAAAATAATATAAGTCTTAGGAATGGGAAACCATGTAGTAGTCTCTTTATGGGGATTCTTACTTTCTTGCCTGTTGCAAAAAAAAACCAAAACTCTGTGCTCTGAGGGTTTATTAATCTTCTTGGATTTCTTCTTAAAAACAAACAAACAAACAAAAAATCCTATGCTTCTTGATACAGTTTTCTGGTATTGAAAAGAAAATCCAATCTTTGAAAACCCACGGTTTTGAGCACCAGTAATGTTTGCTGGTAATGGATTTCAGAAGGAGTTTATACTGACCTTTTGAGTAAAATATCTGCAAAACTAGGAAGACTAGGTCTGACTGCTTATTGACACTTCTCTTGACCAGCACTCCTGAGTTTAAATTTATCAAGGGATCATTTTATCACTGCCTTCTTCAACTTCTTACTCACATCCAAAAATGCCTTGGGGAACTTCTCAAAGACCTGTTGTAAAAAGCAGGGTCCTGATCTTCTTGTGAGGGATGCCCATGCAACCTGATAGCATGGCCCTTCTTGACCGTAGTGCCTGACTTGATCAGGATTCCAAACTATGTACAGCTTCAGTAATGCTGAACTAGAGCAGCTGGAAGCCACAAAGAGATAACTGCTATATTTCAGTTTATTAGCTATTCAAGTTCACTTTTAAACTTTTAAAAGGCAAATTATAATTGAAAATATCTCAGTAGAAATATATTCTGCTTTCACAGTCTATGGATATGCATGTTTAACCTATCATGCCATGACACTGTGCTCTTTGATTTATATTTTTACTGATGCTTTGACTGAGTAGTTGGTTGCAATGTACTGCTAAATGAAGGAAAAATCAAAAACTGCATCAGACAACCACTCTGTATTTCATTCTAGAAAATAGCTGGCAATTATAATTACTCACCATGTTTCTGGCTCAGAATAAAAGTGGCATTGCACAAAAAAACCACACTGAACATTCATCGTGATTAGAAAATGCTCCATACCTTGGAGTGCAGTGGAGACATAAGAATAATTTTAAATGCAAATTAAATTGTGGGGGTAGCAAAGAGAACAGATAAAAGACAGTAAAACAAAGCCTTTCACTTTCCTCAAATTAGCAGGCTAATGTAGTATAAAAAAAAAAGCAGTTCTACTCAGATCTGTGCTAAGAGCTTTCATTTCATCATAATATAAAACAGCAGATCCGTCACCTTTCTCTATTCAGTACTCTTGATTTCGAGGTTGAAGTGAAAATTAGAAGCTGTTCTTTCTGGCTCACAGACTGGGTTGCATTTGCTTAGTCTTATTCCATGACTGTAGGATGGAAAGAGGTCAGTAACACTGGTAAGTACTTCTGCGTCTGATTTATTTATTTTTTAAATCTTTCAGTGCTTTGGCTTTTTGTCAATGTGCATTTCCTAAAAAAAGCTACATTGTGTATTTTGTAAAAGGCTGTGTCTTAAGCAGAAATGCAACGATTCCTTGAGAATGCTTATATCAGATGTTAGAGCTCCTTCAAGAATGAATGAATTGCTTAAAGTAGGAATTCTGTAAAAGGAAAGGTTTCTCAATATTCTATATATTTCATAGGATCACTGGAACATTTTGTGTGTTGCTTTTTCTGTCTGCCTTGTCCAACAAGCAGTACCAGATAAGAAATGAATCTCTTCTCAAGATGTTATTTGCATTATATTCATAGCAAAACAATCTCATTACCCTTGTGGTAAATGATGGAGTAAGTAGGTATTTTACTTAGTGAAAGCAAATTATTAGATAAGACACAATGTTATGTTTAAATTTAATCATTATGAAACATTGAAAATATCTCAGAATATGATAGGAAACAAGGAAGATCGATGTGTAAAACAAATTCTTAAGGAAACTTGATATAGATTTTTTTTTTTCCTTGGGAAAGTTTTTATCAAATCAAAACCAGGGGCTTAATTTTTTAGTACGAAGGGCGAGGGGGAGTGGGGGAGATGAACGTAGTGTCACCTCCTGTTGCTAAGTAACAACATCTCCTGGCCATTTTTATCTGATAAAGGAAGTCCAGTTGACGTTATGCATTATTCATCAGAGTTCCAATCAAACAATCAAAATTGTTTGCTTACGCTGGGGACATTTAGTAAGATCAAAGAAACCCTCCTTGAAACTACTGGAGCTTACAGCACTGCCAGATTGCCCTTGATACTCTGCAGTAAGTATCATTTCTGGTTTGGGAGTTCTACAGTAAAGTGAATTGCTGGGGAACGTAAAAAGTTTTCTCATCAGGACAGACTTCCGAATTTTAAAAGGACTGCACGTTGATTGATGAGAACTGAATCAAAGGAAAAAGGTAAAGCTTTGGAAACTTGGTTTCCTGATTTTTCACAGCAAAATTAAAGGAATTACTTCAAGCAAGAGTCAGACTCCCTGCTCCAAACCTTTTTGTTAGGTTTGCATGGAAAAAGACTAGAGGTATTTTTGTCCGTCTGTCTTAAAATACAGTTCAGAGTTGTTTGCATGCTTATGATTGTATGCTGAGGTGAACTGTGGTGTGGGTGAGACAACAGGATTGTGTGTTTTCTGCAAATCTTGTTTTTTAATGTGACTTTTTAAGAGTATAATAAAATGCAGAAGGTAGTAATGAAGCTGGAGAAGGGTCACAATATCTTTTCAGGAACTCTGCCGGGCATAGGCAAACACAATTCAGTGTACATCTTGGAGAGCTGTAATCTAGGATCTAGGCAGATCTGAGATTCGAAAGGATGCCAAAAATATGAACCTTAGCTACAAAACAGCGCTAGGAGTAGCCTACCATTTCTTAATGATTGCTCTTACAAAATATTTTAAAACTGATGGTGGAATGTTCTGTTGCTACTTCTGGTCAGCAGGAGGAGAGAGGGAAGGCAAGGTTGGCTTCTGGTCCATTTAGGTGGAGTGAAATATCCAGAATATTGTGTCTTCTTTTCTAGTACAGTGTTTTGGCATAAGTGGCAAGAATGCAGTCTTTAATGTAGTCTGTTATAGCAATATCTACTTGGAGGCACTGGCTGGGAATCTGGCTAAAGGAAGTCCCTGTCCTGAGCTTTTCTGATTTTCTTTTTAAGAGCAAATGTAACTAAAATGAATCTAAGTATGTGTCTTAAGAAATGGAGACTGAGACTAGAATACAGGTGATTGTACTAGGAAGATGCTAGGAATCTTGCTAATACTGCAGTAGCACTTCTCTTTTTTGTCTTTAGACAAGGGTTTGAATCAAACATTCTAAAATAGAAAAGGATGCATATGAAGTTCTATGAAGAGTGACTTGAAAATACTTTGACCCTAATATGCCAGATGAAGTACTTTAGTGACTGCCTACACAGTTCTTTCCACAAAGAAACCCACCAGCTTTTTTCTCTGACATCTCTATAATCTTTTCTAGGAATCTGACTGATCGTTCATACCGGAGTATTGTACACAAACAGAAAGCACCTTCAAAATGGACTACTTTTTGGATGTCGAGTCTGCTCACAGACTATTTTATAGTCAAGGAGCCCAAGGTAAGAAACTCTGGCACTGACTCAGAAAATGACTGTTTAACTGTACAGTTAAAATGTATAGGGCCAGATAGGGGCCAGTGACCAACATAAGGATTGAGAGGGCACAGGTCCTTAAAAATGCATGGTCTTTAAAAGGGACTAAAAGAAAAGTAATGGTGGGGTTGATCTGCCCTCTCAGAGGATAAGAAAGAGCTGTGAGAGCTGTTGAGTGCCCTGCAGAAGAAAAAAGAGCTTCCAAGATCCAGGTTCTGGTGTTGCAGAACACAAATGGATGAGACAGAGGAGACAGCAATGGCCTGCAGCTTGCTGAGTGAGCCTGTGGTGTCCTTTCCCTTCCTCTTTGTCTTCTCAGTGCTGACAGGATCCTAAGGTGATGTTATTCAGGAAAAACTGGTTTAGGAAAACCCTGAGGCAGCCCCACACACGTTGTGCAAACAGCAGCTCTCACTGGTCTGAGTTGTCCCCTGTGAAATGCTGGCCCCCACAGAGCAGCTGCAGGGTGAGAGGGGAAGGGTAACCAAGATCCCACTGCTTTAATGTAGTTGAGACTTGTTCACGACATAGATGATATTTTTGGTAAAGTCAGTTCACATTTTTCTCACTAGCTCTATATTTGGAGAAAACTTGCAATTTCAGAGACAAGGGGTTTTTGGGTTTGTTTTTATGTTTGTTTGGTTTTGGTTTTTTTTTGTTAAACTTTAAACACCGTATTAAATTCAAGGAAACTATAAGAGCCAAGTAACTCTATCAGCCATTTTTGTTTCTACATACTGCCTGTTTTTTGAAAATGGGATCCTTTTTTCTTCCACTATTATTTCATTGGTTGCTAATCAAATGCAAAGTCTGGACAACAGAGTTTGGCCTTCCCTCTGGAGGCAATTCTCCCAGATGTAATCCACCCACGGGATGCCACCATCCCAGGATACAAGGGGAGCAGTACCACTTCTGACCTTTGTCACAGCTAAGGTGCTGCTGCCTAAAACTTGCTGTGTTGCTTAGCTGCTTAGTTGTTGTGATACATTTTCATCTGTACCAGTTGCAGAAAGCCTTTCTTGTCACAACACAGCTTCCTGCATTGAACAAGAGAAGTAAATACTAAGCACCATGAAACCAGGGAAAAAAACAGCTGAGGGCAATAACTGATTTTGATGGGTTTCTTCTCCATCTCTATAATGCAACAAACACCTGGCCATTGCTACAGAAGTAATATTGAAATATGTTCTCCAATCCTGTGAGCAGAGAGGTTGGACTAGATGACCTACTGCAATCCTTTCCAACCATAACCATTCTGTGATATCTCTATGGGAACAAACCATTTGTATTCCACTGAAACTAAAATTCAGGAATATACATCTCAATGCTTTACGAACTATAGCAAATTATCAATAGCATCCCAATGCTCTGTGCCCTGCAACAGACAGAGGCAACTGTGGAAGAAAGAATATCTGTTCATGCAATGGAAGTCTATTACAGTCATGTGCACAAGGTGACTAGTAAGGGTTGTGCAGATTACCTTCACTGTAACTATTTCCAAGCAGGTAAGATTGAAAAAACATTATCTTACCCATACTTGGAGAAATGAATATTGTTAGCATGTATAGAAATGCTTGTATCGCTCAGTCATTAAATCCAAAACAAAGAAAAAATCCATTATGCAGAACTGTACTCCTTGATACAAATGTCATCAACAGGGGGCTGACCTCTAGATCTGTCAAGTGGACTTCTACCCCTTGGCCAAAACAAATAGGAACTGGAACTGAGATTTGGAGATTTTTTTGTTCCCCTGCTTCTGAATGTTTAGAGTCACCAATTACATGTTTCCCCTGTGCACCAGTGTCCCAGACTCTAACTACCTCCACAGCTGGAAACATTGATAGAAAAGCTATGCTGCACTTAGGCTCTGTTCCCTTCTACTTTTCATCTTTCTCGTTGCTCTTTTTACTGCATTTCCCAACTCCTGCCCTTTGCATCTCTTACCTCTACAGGCTTGAGGTGACACCCCTTCCCCAAACTCTAGTAACCTCCTCTCTCTTCATATTTCTGTGCTTGGGGTCAGCTGCTCTCCAACAAGCTGAGTGCCAGCAGGGAAATTGCTCTGAGCACAGAAGAGACAATGCTTCTGCTTTACATTCTCAAATGCTGCAACACAGCAGTCCCCTGACAACAGGAGAGGTGCTTGAGGGGAAGAACGGATGAACAGCTGCAGTGGCAATAGGATGTGAGATGAAATGTGGCCTGTGCAGAGAGAAGTTTCAGGAGGCTTCCACTGAGCCTCTCTGAGGTACCACAGATGGCTTCAGCAGGCTGAAAAATAACCTCTGGAAGAATTCTAACCATCAAACTTTTCTGTAGTAAATGCCTTTATCACTATTGTTAGTCCCAAACTTCTAAATATCCCTTTACCCCCAGTACAGAACAAGGAACTCAGACCTATTGAGTGTGCATTCATGCTGCTTAAGTAGCTCTGCTATACAGCTCTGTTGGCCTTGCACCTTATGCCAAATTTTAAGGCTGTCTTCAAAAAAACAAGCACTTCTATATGAGATAATGACATGATATCTCCAAACATGGGCAAAACCAATATATTTCTTTCCTTCTCCACCTTCTGAGAAACAGGCTAACTGCATTAGCTTTAACTTTCTGAAACCACCCCCAAAACACATTGAATGTGAGGCACTCATCCGCAATAAATAGCATAGCTCAAGTAGCTAGTATGGAACTGAATAAAAGGTCTGCAAGAAAGCATTGTCAACAGATCTGCCTAATGGGATTGCAAGTAACTATTTGATGTTGATATAATACCATGATGCTATTAGCAAATCACACTATCAAACAGCATGTGTGTAGGCATTAAAACTGCAATAAGAACTGAGTGAAAGAAGACTACAGTATTCTGCCATTTAATTAGAAACAACATCAGAAAACTGTATATGTGTTATTAGTCCAATAGCTATATTATTAGCTATTGCATTACAAAGTGCTCTCTTTATGAAACGTAGAATGGGGGTTATGACCCACTCAACTGTTCGGTGAGATTTGATGATCTCTGGCCTTTAGTACTCCAGATTGAGAAGAAACTCTTTCCCTTGTTTTCACATTAATGACATGACAATGTTACAAATCGCAGCTATAAAGCACTCATTCTCATTTGTAGCCATTCCTTGTGGGTGGAAGAGAAGGCAAAGAATAAGACTGATGACATCAAATTCTATCTGCCCTGGGGTCTTATGTGGTACTCTGACCTCAACAAATAGACTGAGACAGGGCTTTATCCTCCAGCACCTAACCCACTACTTCTCTATGCCTTGCTGCCTGCACTAACGCCCACACCTTGTCCCTACTCCTGCAGAAAAATGCAAACTGCCTTTGCTGTTTCAGGGTAGGAGGGGAGAGGTGTTACTTTATGAGCTGCCACCTCTCCCATCCTCTCCTTTGCAGGAGCAGCCATCACCTCACTTCCAAGGGCTGAGCACAGAGCAGAGAAATGCTTGCCCATTCAGATTGTATCTGCTGTTCAAACAGCTGTTCCCTGTTTCCTTCAAGGAAAATGAAGCAGGAGGGATGGAAAAGTCACAAAAGCTGGATCTGGCAGTAGGATTAGCTAGATTTAGAAAGCTTGGTAAATGAAGCCAGCTGGCTGTAGTCTTCAAACACAAGCCAGAAATATCCTAAGCTCCGCAGCCCTCCTGACTGTCTCTTCTATACTGTATGTTGGAATCTAGGAGCTGGTGGGATGTCCTTGCCAAGTGCGTAATGCCTGGTGACGCATCTGCAAATCAGAAACAGGAAAGAATGGACTGTGATCCCTTGGATCCAGCTTCTTGCCCTTGGAAAGCCTGAATCTGAAATCTAAGCATGAAGATGGACTTTCATTTTCAAAAGAGCCTTCTCCCTCTGAAGTGTCTGGAAGATACTGGTTATTCTTAACTGCAAATGTATTCTAAATACATATTTATCATGGCTTTCAGCTGCAAGGGCTAGAAGCATATAATGTGGCCTGGAATAGGATTTAGCTCACTTATCCCTTAGGTGACCTCAATGAAGATGTTTCCACCTGAGAGTTCTAACTAGCTTGGCATGTATCAGAAAAAAGTAATTTTAAAAGCAGGGTTCACCTAATCTTAGACATCTTCCTTGGGTTAATATAAATCTTGCCTCTATACTGATTATGAAAGCCTAGGCAGTGAACTTGAGTGAAAGATAGAGCTTAATAGCACTTGTTTGCATAGAGGAATGGTGTGTCAACAGGCAAGACAGGATCTAATTCAGAAAAGGGAGTAACTTCCCTGAAATTGGGTAAAGCTGTAATCCAAAGCTGTAAATGTGCAGATCTCATCTTGGCTGTAGCCTGCTTCGGAGAAACATCTTGGATCTTGAAGTTCTATATGAAAGTTATGCTTTTGGGCAGGTGGATAAAGACCTCACATTTGACAGAGCTGAGCAGGCAGGCACTGAGGAGCGGCAGGAGTGAGCAGCTCCGTAACAGTAAACCCAGCATCACTAAAACAGGCAGAGGCAGCAGCCTCACCTGTGAGAGGTAAAGCACAGCAGCACACAAGCCAAGCAGGTCTGGTGACAGTCACCAGGTTTAGTCAGGAGTCCAGACCATCAGACAAGTCCCATGGATGATGAGGCAGGCATGAGCCTAAGCAGGACATGAAGTCAGCAGTCTGGATGTGGATCAGTGAGGAATGTAGCCAGCCACAGCCACAGCTGCAGCCTTGCTCAGCAAATGGCCACAGTGCAAGTGTAACTCCAAAATCAAGGAGAAAGCAGTTGTTGAGGTTTCTTGCTTCTTTCTCAAGAAGCTCCAAAGCTGGTCAGAGCCTTTTAAACCACTCTCTCCAACAGCTGTACCATATCAAAGAGCCTGCCTTGAGCACAGCCAACTAAACACTGCAGGGAGTGCACACAGAGCTGTTGGTACCTGGCTTTTGCCTAGGCTGCATCAGGATTAAGAACTGAGAAACCTGTCCCTCCCATTGTATACAAGGGGGTTGAGTACCTGGACGAACTCTAAGAGAGAAGAATAATTCCTGCTTCAGTACATTGCAACTGAAGGCTTTAGGTATCATCATAAAAGGGGATTTGCCCATCACAGATAGCACAAGGCAATTTTCTGTCCCATGACCTGATGCAAGGCAGCCCGACTCACCCTCTTTCGGCGCTTCTAGCAACACCACACCACAATCTGATGGCATGGGCTGCACAGTGTGTTGTCAGGATGCCACTCTGGGCTGCAGGCATCTACCTTTGCAACACAGTGAGACTCTCAGGTCCCTGCTGGGAGTTCAGGTTCAGCTCTCACATGACTTCTGACTCAATAAAACAGTTTCTAATTTCCTGCAGAGCTGTGCATCCACTTTTCCAGTCTTATATCTTTTCACACCAGCAGGGCACACAAACTTAAAATTAACTGTGCTAATTATTCTGAAGATTCTGCTTTATTCCTTGAAGTTGCTTTCTAGGCCATTTGGTAAGATACAGTGCACCTATTTAAATGACTGAAAAAAACGCTCTTAAACATTCATCTCAAGCTATGCATTGTACCTATAAATAAGTTACAGATACACTTATACTTACATTAGGTATGCTTTTATTGGTTGCAACGTTCCTGTAATTTACTTGATTAATTTACATTCATCAGAAACAAGTGAATAAAAAAAAGGAAGTAAAAAAAAAAGGAAATAAAAAGATAGTACATACAGCCAGGGGTAACAAGTTTTTATAGACACATAGGCCATGACTGCTCAAAAGGTTTCAGGAAATCATCCTCCTTCATAAGGTTTAATAAAGTACTTGCAGGTATAGTTTTAATTCCACATTTTTATGATATTGTATGTTTCCATAGTATTTTATTTCACTGTGCTTCATTTTTGCTCATTTATGTTAATTCAGTAAGTGCTGATTCATTCTAGATGTTTGATTTAATCACTGCTGACTCTTCATTGCTACTTTCCTTCTGCTTTTGCATATTAAATCAGGTCCAGTATTTTATAAAAACATATTGCTGCAGAATCCCCAGACCTCAATCCAGAATTATTCCACTCTAGATGTCCTTCTATCCACCAACAATTTATGATTAATCCACCCAATATGTTGACATCTTTTCAAAGTTATGATAGCTTCCAGGTCTTTTTTATTCATGTGATATGACTAGTTCCTAGACTGACATCAATATCAGAAGAATTAGTAGCATCTAATGTGCACTCTTAATTAAATGTTGCCACCTTTAAATACTATTAAGAAACTGATCAACATCAACCTTTTTCTCATCCTTTTTAAACTTTTTAGAATCCTTTTCCCACCTCCTATTCTGGCATATCCCCATTATTGAGAATTTCAGAACAGCCCGTGCCTTTAGACACAGAGAAACAGGCGGGTTCCACCTAAAATGTACAAAAAATGCTAGCTAGGCGTATTGTGCATACTTTTACTGAAATACCACAAACCAGCAGAATGAATGTGTGAATAAACGTGGATATCCTTTCACATGGGTGCTGTTGTTTGCAGCCCTTGGGCCTGTGGTTGAATAGGATGTGTCTATCTACTTTGTTTCAGATTACTGATGTCCATCAAGACAGATTTCAACAGCTTTGCTTTAGAGAGATGGAGCAATCCATATGCATGTGCTTCTGTGTTTATGTGGGAGACACAAGCCTATAAATCTTTCTTCATAAATGACAAATTATGTGTTCTCCACATGTTCCACTCTCTGCCTCTCCTGCCACTCCTACTCCATTTCCCAAATCTAATCCTTCACATGTTGTCCTTTCATCTTCTTTTAAATGCAACTGATAAAGTGAAGTGACATTAAACCAGACCAAAATATTTCTTTTCCCCCTGGTAAACATTCATTTGAACCCACTGCCTGGTTTCTCTTTAAGGAAGAGTATTCAGGGCCTAATAATGTTTCTTTAGCACAAAAGGAGTATCATGTGCTAGATGAATCAAAATGTACCCGAACTCATATTTTTAAAGCTTCCATTTAGCCAAAAATACATTTCTGCATACATTATCTACGTGCAGATATGTTATGCCATGGTGAGCCTTCTCCACAGAAGCGTGAAGGACAACTGAGTAAGATCTCATATGTTTCTCCAGCAAAAAAAGCAGCGAGGAAGAAGAATCCTATTCAATCAACAAGAGTAGGACTGCAGTTAAAGTATTTTCATAGGTATTTTGCGAAGTTGTTCAAAATTTGCCCTAAGAAACAAGGTTTTCCTCAGAAAAGTCTTTGAAATTTCTGATGTAACCAGCATCCCCCTTGTGGCTATTTCAGTGTTATTTGAAGCTGTTTCTGATTCTGTGCATCAGAAACATACCCTTTCTACATCTAGACATCTACAATAAACATTTTAGCACTTCGCTTGTACTAAAATAAAAATTATCATATTTCAAAGATTTGCCATTCTGAGGACAAGATCTACTCTGCAAATTAGGGTTTCTAGGTGAAGACCCTATTGAGTCAGAAATGACCAGGGAACTTGTGTCACCAGTGAGCTATTTTAAAAAAGGCTGGTTGGTAAAAGTGGATGGAAAAATATATACAAATATTCCACGTTTTCTCCAATTAATTTTTAGGAAGATGCCATTTCACCTCTGAAATTTTTCCAATTAAATTTTTTTCTAAATAACACAACTTTTTAAAAAAGACAATGCTAAAATTCTTCAAAACATAAAGGTAGTTCTTGGCAAACAAAAATTACCACTAACATTGTTTTTAAAATATGTGGGAAACTATTTTAATGGAAAAAATGGAAGGCATCAAAAATTCTTTGCAAACTCCCCTTCATGTTTTCAGTAATTTTAAGCAGTATTCAGAAATTTGGACCAGCTGTAGATCTAACTAAATATGTTGAAATTATATGTTAAAAATGCCTCTGAACTTGTAATATAAAAATTTACATATTTTACTTTCCCTTCTCCCAAAGACATACTTGTGTTCACTTCAGTAACATACAATATTTTGAGACAGACAAATGGGAGAGTTCTAACATGTCACATCATACACATTACTGCATTTATAGTTTTAAGGTATTTTTCCCTTCATAAGCAACTTTTTTCCTTTCTAACAAATACCAGACAAGACGTTGCCACAATGTGCCAATTGAGGTGTAAGCCTATGAGGAAAAATGAAAATAAGATGAAAGAATTTAACAAAATGGCTGATTTCCCTTCTGCATGCTGTTACAGTGGCTCTTTAAATTGAGCTTTTCGACACTGGTCTCAAATCCATTTGCAGAGTAAGTGAATCCCTTAATGTGCAGTGTAATGTCATTCCATTGCTCCAAGACCTTCAAGAGGATACTTCCTAATTTGCCTGAAAAACTCTCTCCTAAAAGTGTGTCCCAGAGACTGGGCTGGTTTGTGGAGAGCAGCTGAAGCTAGAGACACTGGTGGATTATCTGTGATGGACCCGAGCCACATTGGGCATGTATTGACAGCTTCACTAAAAATGTATGGCAAGTCATTTTTGAAATAAGGACTGCTGTGGATTAGGAAGAGAGTGTGTACAGTTATATTTGTGGCAGGCATAAACATTCAGTTTTTATTCAGTAGATACCAAAATGTGATCAGCTATACTTTCCAGTTCTGGGGCCGCATAAGAATTGATCTTAGGTTTTTTATTACAAAATGTTTTAATGTTTATTAGCCTACTCTGAAATGCTTTCAATGTTTACTTAAAATTTCCAGTCATTCTTGAAAACTCCTTTTGGTAATATACACAAAGGGTAGATAATGACGGTTGTCAAAGTAATACATAATGATTACTCCAAGAAACATTTTCTAGCATACACCTACCTGCAGTCAAAATGAATACAAGCCAGATCCCAATATTTTGACCCAAAAGGTAAAAATGATTTATAAACAATTATATAGAAAGCCTGCTCATATTCTCTGTTTACTATAAATGTATATGTAGTTTGGTGTTGGGATTTTTTTCAGATATATTTCTGTGCTGTGATCCAGCTGAAATGTATAGGTGCCCTTTCACTGATTTTAACTACAGCTAGGACATGCCAGTTTTAAAAGAAAAATATTTTACGTGGTTGTTTTATGAGATAATTTTTACAACGCTAACTTCCTATATAGATAAATCTTCCTTAAGTATAAATTTGAAGATGCAGTACACAAAATTTTCCATAGCAGAAATTTTCCATTCTCTTTTATCTTCATTACTGTACTTTCCAATTACAAGGGAGGAATGGTTTACAGCCTAGTTGCAGTGTTTACTTTAGCTTAATCTGAACAGTTGACCCCATTAAATCAATTTCAACTCCTGCCCTTTGCTTTTATTTCAAATTCAAATGCTAGGTTAGAAATGAGCAAAAGCTTAAAAGAAATCTATTTAAAAACAGAAAATAAGTAAGTTAGACCAGAAATAACCTCTACTCCAGCAGCCCAGATTTACTTGTTTAGTAAACTACATAATACTGCAAATTGAAAAATAGAACATGACAGCTTTTGTTAACTCATACTAATTATATGCTATCATACCTAACACCTTAGTCAGATTTTAGCTGAAAGCTACTGATTGGCAGGTCTCGTTTAAAATTCTAAAAACTTTTAAAAGAAAGAATCACAGCTAGTAGGTTGCAGAATAAGCTCTTAGTCACTAACAGTCATGCTCTCCAGTCCCAATGGGAAATTATAGTTCATTGTTAGTTATTTGAAGTGTGATGCTTTACAAAGGCCCTGAGGTATGCTAGAAAATGTCCCAACAGCAAGAAACACTTAGAGTTTAGGCACCTGGGCTCTTACAGGGATCCACATGGTGGCTAATGTTAATAGGCCCACATTATGGGTAAGGATGGGCTTTCAAGCAGAAACTCTCTTTCCAATTATATATGAGGTGGAGGAGAAAGTACTTGTGCATGGTCCTCATGCTTTCAGTGATCAGCCACATCCCAACTAGCATTTGTGATGATCTTTATCTACGTACTCAGAGAGGGAGAGTTTAGGTTAATATATTTATAGAGGCTCTTCTCTATGTGATTTGTAATTTATAGGCTCAGCGTCCAAAGCATTCAATAGCCACTCTACTTACATTTCATATATAAAACAACTATATTTAAAGGACATTATCAAGGATATAAGGTCCAGAGCAATACCTAGGCAATGCCCAAACAAAGGTTGCCTCTTCAACATTAATTCAGTCTCCTTATACAATGGATTATAGCAGGGCTTCTAATTGCATGATGACAGCAGATTTTACTATCCTACCATTTGCTTCATCAGTGCATGGAGCGGGCAGTGCTCACTTAACGAGCCAGTATTAAATATTTTGCTTTCTCCTCCTTGATTGCATGGCCCCAAGCCATTTAAATCCTGTTCAGAGGATAGAAATCTTATTTCCCTCATGGGTTTTTCATTGGTGGTTCACTAAAGTCTGTGAATACTTTACAATATTAATGGATTTATATGTTCACAAAATTAATACTGAATGAAAATTATGTTTCTCCCTGTTCCCCAACTAAGAAATTAAGACATAAAGTGATCAAGAGCAAAAATTAGCTGTTATTTTTAAATGTCCAAGATGAGACAACAAGAAACTGAGTTTTGGAATAGTTGTATCTTGTCGAGAATAATAACCACATTGTGTTCCAAGTGCAGCTTCCACTACATCTGAAAATTAATCAACCACTTATGTATTTCCACTACTCAGGTAACACAGCCTCAAAAACAGCATTCAGGAAAAGAGACTGCAGTTATTGAGAAGTTGAGAAAAGAATTGTTTTAGTGGCAAAACTAGGAACTCAGAGCAAGCAATCTGCGGCAGCAGCAGAGCTATAACCTGTGTCTTTGGGGTATAAGACAGCAACCTTTTCTTAGTATTATTCAGTGCAGCCCTTAAATTCTGCAGCATGTAGAATATAAGGCAAGATCCTTATAGCAAACAGCCTGTTCTACTACCTGCTACAGATTATCTCTTCCATTGAGTGATTTTCTCTTTTCTTTTCTAGTCTTTATTATTGTTATTATTTTTCTACCTCTTTCTCTCCTTTTCTATTTCTCTGTTCTCCTATTCTCATCTTCATTTATTTCTTCTTACCAGCTCGTCGGGCAACTCTTCTCACTGTGCCCACTCTGGTGACAGCAACTTCTGAAGATGACATAGACCGGAGACCCATCAGAAGACTCCGGTCTAAGAGTGACACCCCTTACTTGGAAGAAGCTCGTATCTGCTTCAACCTTGATAATGGTAAGACCACACCTTCCCTAAACAGCATATGATGTTAATTAAAGATTTCCTTTTTGAGATGCAGATGGACCAGATGGTACCTCCTCGTTCACAAGTGATGTGGTGGTTTACCAGACATCCAAAGATGCCAAGGCTGTCTAACTACAAGCACCTGCATATGTATGAACAAGGATAGTTTTCAAAATTCTCCGGCAAGTGCTAACTAAAACTTTTTCCCTCTTTTAGTAAGGGTGAGCTAGTGAGATCACACCAAAATAGAACCGATTTGCAAACAAAATATATCTTATCCATTCCAAACACACAGAAAGATGAAAGCTCTTGAGAACATTTATGAGGGGATTACAGCAGTCTTGAGCTAAACCCAATGTTACAGCCATTGAAGAACATGCAGCACAATCCTAAACCTCAATAGGACTAATTGAAATCTCTTGACTAAGAGATTTCTAATAGAAATTTCTTGACTCTGCAGGAATGAGTAAGAGAGCCATCCCTCAAAATTCAGACCAACTAGTGTTACTATCACTGCCTTTAAGTGAGCCCCAACATGTCTTCCCTGGGTTTTTTTTCTCATTGTAGTTGATCAAAACAAAAGGTTTTGGAAGTGCTGACAACTTAGTGACTTTAAGCACAGTGGTTTTGTTATTCTTTTTTAAAGCCCTGAATTAAATGGCATGAACACTAGTACACTCTTAGGCACATATTTTGACTGTCTAACTCTTACTTTACGTAGCACTTTTGTGCTACCTGCTTTTTTTTAATCGCATATTTAATAATTTATATTACACTAACCAACCGAAATTGGAGCCCTAATGTGGCAGGCAGCCTACAAACCACAGGGTAAGAACGTCTACATAAAGAGCTGATTACTGAACAGAGGAACAGAGATGCCAGAAAACACTGAGCCCAGTTTGCAGCCGGAGAACGGAGTCTCTGGTTTTTGCAGATGCTCACATTTTCTCCAAGACCTGCCGAAGCGGCTTAGGAAGGCGAGCCTTAGGAGGGCTTGGAGCGATGGTCAGTTTCAAACGTTGAGTGCAGGCTCCTCAGCCCCCTTGGCATTTTAAACTGCCAAGGTGTGGCACACCATCCCGCTTTACCTAATGGGCTTGCCCAAGGAAAGGGGGCAAGGAAATGATGGGAAGCACCATTAGACCGTCCCACCAAGTCCTGATGTTGCTGTGCTGTGAGTTCTGGACGCCCTGGTCTACAAGTGAGCAGTTCGGGGCGCCGGGCTTGCTGCGGGGCGGCACCGCTGGCGGCCAGGCCCATCGGCGGCGCTTGGCACCGCAGCCGGGACCTCCCCTGGGGCGGGAAGGGCGCTGGGCCGGACCCTGCCCGGGGCGGGGGCCGGCAGGCCCGGGCCCGGGGACACCGCTCCGTGCCCCGCAGCGCAGGCGGGCGGGACTCGGCAGGGGCAGCGGGCAGGGCCGCCGCGGCCGCTCCCGTCCGCAGATCCTTGACGGGTTTTCCCTGTCTCTCCCCCTCCCTCCCTGCGCTCCTTTCTCCCTTTCCCTCTCTCCTTCCCCGTCCTCCCCTCCCCCTCCCGCGCCTCTCTCCCTCCTCCTTTCCCCTCTCTCCCCCTCCGCCCCCTCCTCGCCCGGCCGCCCCGCGCCGCCGCTCGCCCTCGCCAGCTCGCCGGGCCACGCTGCTCACCGTGCCCACATTAATGGCGGCATCTTCCGAGGAGGACATCGACCGCAGACCCATCCGCCGCGTCCGCTCCAAGAGCGACACCCCCTACCTCGCCGAGGCCCGCATCTCCTTCAACCTCGGCACAGGTGAGAGACAGGCGGCCCGGCGCGGCGCGACCGGCGGCGAGGGAGGCAGGGAGGGAAGGGAAGGGGCCGCCCCCGCCCTCCGCCCCTGCCAGCGCCCGCGGGCTCCCCGGGCGCCGCCGCCCGGCCCTGCCCAACTGCCCGCGCCTTCGCACCTCGCCGGCCTCCCCCGGCCCTGCCCGCCGACCGGCTCCCCCTGCCCCTGCTTTGCACCGGCTGCCCTGCTCTGTTTAGCCCCTCGAAGCTTCCCCTCTCGCAGAGCGCTGCCCTCTCGCCCTGCACAGCGTGGAGGTGCATCCCCACAAGGCTTCTGCACTGTCCGTCCTCGCCAGGTGCTGGCATCCCTCCTGGAGACGCTGCCCTTGGTGCTTTGCAAGTCTCGCCCTGGCTCGCTCTTTGCCTTCTTTGCCTGATGGGCTTGTGCCTCAGAAGTGCAAGGAAACTTGCACCTGCATTGTCCGCTTAGTTTTATGAAGTCCCCAATTGTCTCAGCGTTGCCTTTTGGGACTTTCAATGGCTGTACAGCCTGATGGTTTCTACCAACACACTCCAGCTCCCTGCATTCACCTCCTTCTGCCTATTATTGGGGTGAACCTCCTGCAGTTCTCTACCTGACCTTTCCTTCCGCTTTCTCCACTACTCTACCTTCCTCTTTGCCACCTCTTACTCATGACTCCCTTGAGATTTAAGCTGTCCCCTTCAGTTCATCCTGCACATGATGAAACTACCCTGTTTCTTTCCTACTAGGCCTGTGGTTTTCCCTCCTTTCTATCTTGAACTTTCCTTTTGAGGTCTCTCAACAGCAAACTAACTACACCAGAGGTAGTTTTGCTCTCAAAAACAAAACAAAAGAAAGTTCTTTCTGCTGGTTCTCTGATCCAAACCAGACTTCCTCTGCTTGGGAAGGGGGATAGCATGAAGCAGTGTCTGTAGGCAGCAGTACTGCAGACTCCCTCATGTCCCAGCAGTAGCACTCAAAATGACCCAACTGTGTAACATTCTTTGATGTGGAGCCTGTCAGCTCACTGCCAGCTATAAAGGGAAAAGAACTGCCTTGGACTTGCTACTTGTCCTGCTGCAGTCTCTCCCATTCCTCCTCCCCCTTTTCAGCTGGCAGAAAGTTGGAGATGGCAGAGATGCATTTTCTTCTCCATTTGGGGATGGAACAGATTCCCCTCCCCCTCCCGTTATCCCTGATGCAATTACACCCTTGGTAATGGCTGATGCGCAGTTTGGTTTTACCACTGACAGAACAGTTGGTTACATTGTATGGCATGTCATTATTTCTCTCTGATCATGACTTCTAAAAAGCTACCAAATCATGGGTAAGTTGGGTGGCATTCCAGAGCTCAGGCTGGAAGACCGTGCCAAGTGCCAGGTTTTCAGCTCAGTTCTAAGGAACTGGAAACGAAAACAGAAAGAGCATCGCTGTGTGTGAGGTGTAAATAAAAAAAGGCTGTGTATGGTTATTTGACTACAGAAAAAACACTGTGCTGACTTGTGTTTTCTCAGGTAATGTTATGACATGTAGTTATAAATAGATAAACCAGTTAAGAGCAAGGCACCTTCAGGTCATCTGGTGCCTCACATCTCTATGCTGAGCTAGACATGCTGTCTTTGCTACAAGTCCCAGAGGATGTGCAAGTCTCAAGGTACCTCTTTCCTGCAATCTACCAAAGAATTTGGTAATTACACTTAGCTGCTTTCTGTTCCTCCCCTCCTCCTGGCTCTCTATAATTTGGGTCTTTACTTGCAAACCTGGGAATGGAATTCCTAAAGAAAGAAATAATTAAAAGAAACAGTCCTGGTGTATCAAGAAATATAAATGAAAAATGTTGTAAGTAGTGCAAGTGTGTGTTTTCATTAATCCATCTGGCAGTGAGTAGTAAAAAAAACAAAATTGCTTAGCAACGAGTATTGAGTGAGTGAGCCAAAAAGTAAGTGAAACATGCCGCTGATACCCACTTCATTTCTGAGCTGTTGGGTTTACTCTTCTGTTTGCTCAAAAAGCACAAACCATACTGCCTGGGTTTGAGAACTCTCTAGTCTGAGGAAAAAGCCACTAGCAAACGTGTTTGGCCACTTTTGTTAATGCTGGATAATGCCACACGGCTCAGGCTTTCCTTTTGAAACTTAATGTTTGTGAGGTGCAGCCCTTATTTTTTTGGCTCTGTGTGTGGGGAGAGGGGGCGAAAACACCCTGTTTCTAAGCCGACCGGGTTTCCATTTGCAACCTCGTCGCTGGTGTCCCTGCCGCAGTGCCACAGAGGGTAGCGGGTCGCTCTTGGTGTCCCAGTGCCCCGCAGGCGGAGGGGCCCGACCCGCTGCCCGGGAGCCCGGGGCGCTGTCCGCCGCCCCCGGTGCTGAAGCCGCTCCGCCGGAGGCGGAGGAGACGCGTGTCCCGCCTTGCCTTGTTCTCCCTGCCTGCCCGTGGGCTGGCAGCGCACGTGTGTGCACAGGGGTTTGAGTGTATCTTTTCCTGTGCAGGGGGAAGGTGGTAGGAAGGAAGTAAAGCTGTTTCTTCAACCCACGGATGCAGTCAAAGCTAAAGTGATGCTTGGGGCACATGAAAGAACCTCTTCCCTGTGTTCTTAGTGCTTGCTTTCCATTTAGTGCATTCCATATCTGCGCTTGCTGCTCAACCACTGCTTGCAGAGCTATTTTTCCTACAGCTGTTATGAGTCAAGCTGTATCCCCCAGTCATTGTCTTCTATCAGGACATAGTCAAAGTTTGGCTAGAGCATGCAGATGCTGCTTTGCTGTATTGGAACTTTAAATCCACTTTTATTAATGGACTATAACCAGATACATTGAATACTGCTTTTCTCCACCCTTAATTGCAACCACTAGTTAAGAACTATCAGGTTTTTATCTACTTCAACTCTAAGTTATAATTACACCATTGCTGCTGTTATCTGTATTGTTGAACAACTGAGATTGCATACACAGAGTCAATTATACAGTCCGGTTATAGCATGTATTTGGTCTGGGTCTTTAAAAAACACAATTTGCAAGTGATTAGCAATGCAGCTTCTACTTCCCCTTGTCTTTTGATTATATTAACAGCTCTGCTTTGTTTAATTTTCCAAAACATACTAGTTTATTATCTTTGTTTCTAAATATTGATCAATTAACTCAGAATTATTACCTAGTATGGGTTGACAAATGCTGTTCGATTAGTTGTGCCTGGTATGGTGTTTTGTCTGGTGTTCCCAAACTGATTAAAAT
The DNA here is from genome assembly GCF_009819885.2 of Catharus ustulatus. Taxonomy (NCBI): domain Eukaryota; kingdom Metazoa; phylum Chordata; class Aves; order Passeriformes; family Turdidae; genus Catharus; species Catharus ustulatus. The sequence continues at coordinate 67,952,794 of NC_046221.1, read as the reverse complement.
GACACATTATTTTCCAAACCCAGGGTTAGTCTCTCTATTATTATACATATGCAAATCCTATTAATCTGAGTTATGTGCTCATATCAAGAGGATAATACTTCCCAAAGGATTAAAATTACCTCTTCTGCCAAAATTAATGTAGCTACATAACATTGTAAAGATATAGGCAACTATAAATTCTTTTTCCATATTTGATACTAAATCAGATCCATACAGAATTTTTTTTTTTATTTTTTCAGCAATTTCCTCCAGTGCAACACTAGAGGAATGTGGAATGTGCTCTCACTTTTGGGTGGTGGTCTTTTGTTTTCTTTATTATGATTAGCAATCTGGCATTGCTCCATTACTTAACATCCATCTTTGGCTTTTTGTACACATCTTAAAAGCAGTTTTCAAATTGTCTTTCTGACTTTCTGATTCAGGCATCTAAAAGCTAATCCCAAATTACTTCTGAAAACTTGTCCATCTGTGACAGTTGCCCAATAGCATAACCACTTTTCTGGCCCTGTGCCAGCTGATAAGTCCAAGTGGTTTTTATCAGTTTTTACCCATTACAGGTTTTGGCTGTTGCAAAATACTGTACTTTTTAAATGGCAGTGCATGGTAGGTAGCTTTCAAGCTTGATAAATTGGCAGAGGTGATGGCTGATAAGGAAATAGACTGCTTAAAAGTCACTAAATGATCCAAGATGTATGAGCTTTTCTCCTGCGTCCACTTCATGCAACTGCTTGGGGAAGCCCTGTCAGAATTTTATTGATGTTTGTTAGGGAAGGGGGGGACTACTGCACTGAGTTGATCTGGTCAGGTGCTTTTAGCCTTTCAAGTGTTAGTGATTACTGAAGCTATTTCTATATACAGACAGATAGTCTTACTCCTCCCTAGCTGAAAAAGAGTAAGCTTTGCACTGCAATCCTCTGCAAAACTGATTCTAGCGGACTGATTTCTTGTTAAGTGGTGCAAGAAACTGTCTTTATCTCAGCTAATCAATTGTTCAGGGAAGTCACCAAGTGTTGGCCTTTGTTTGAGCAAGGCTGATTGTCTACTTATTTAACCTGGGAATGGAAACTCAAAGAGAAAGCAAGCCAATGTCTTGGAGAAAGTGTAAGGCCAGAATGACTGCAGTAGCTGTACTAGGGGTCAGCAAAGAGGGGATGTTCCTTCAGAAAGGATTATTTCCTTTAATAATCCATACTGTGAAATGGGGAGAGAGGAGATTTTGAATGTGAATGTATTCCTCCCACCCTGACTTCAAAGTGTGTGCCAGTGGTGTGATCAGACAGAAGCCAGAGGAGTGGCAGGAGGAGTGCAGGAGCTGGGCTCTGAAGAGAGAAGGGGGAAAGAGGTATTGAACTCAATAGAGATGGTGCAGCCTGTGCGAGCTAAGGAGCACAGCTGGCTCGCTGGGCCCTGAAGCGTAGCACAGATTTTTAGTGCGCTGAAGTCACTCAGTAATCTCACTGAAGTAGCTGGATCCTCAAGTGATTTGAGTCATTTGTTGACTTCAACCAGGGATCTGAGCCAGACTGTAGAAATATACATCTCTGCTCCCCTTCAGTGATGAAAGATCTATTTTATCTCTTTGTGGTGTGGAGCCACATGTTGTCTTGGAATGTGTTCTGGGAAAGCAAAGCTGAGAGGGAAAGGACTGAGTGGTTTTGCATAATTTTGCCATGGGTACAGAAGAAAGGTCCTTGTGTCTAGAAAGGCAAGTGAACTTGGTACCATTTGCTGTTCTTAAGCAGTGACGAATAAATCACACTGGGGAGAGGAAAAAATCTACGTCAGCCTGTGTTAGTGCTGCTGCAAGCAGAATTAATTCACAGGGTGTAAAGAGGGAGGAGGATCCTGGCAGAAACTGCTGAATGGCTGAGACAAATGTTCGCAAGCTGGGAAATGTTCATGGTCGGCTGTTTCTGTCATGCAGAGCTGGTGGGGGAAAGCCAGGACACAAAGGGCGACTGTTAGTTTTAGATGTGGGAATTTACCCGGTCTGAACCAGGCACGAAGTTGAAATCAAAAGTGTCCTGGCACCTTCCATGGTCTGTTTGGGCCCTAGGGTTTCTTACAGCCTTCATGGTAGACTGCCTCACTGTTACTGTTTGCACCGCTGTATTCTCTGCATTATATAGCTCTAGAGCTATGCTGAATACTTACCAGGGATCAAAATGATGCATGATTTTGCTTTCTAATGGAAAGATAGTGTTATTTGTGTATTAACCTCATACATGTTGATTTTTCTGGAAGGATATAATACATTTTGCTGCAGTGAACAAGGAGGAGCTTGTGAACTTTATTTTGTTACTTTGTAAAATCAGAAAGGCTATTTATATAGCTCGTTGAGGTGGGTAAATTGTAAATAGGTGAAAATAAAGTGAAATTACTTGGCTGGATTTTTTGCAGGAAATCTCCATTCCATTAATTTTTAATTTTCTCTAAATCCCATCATTTGATTTTAAAGTCTGTTTTGAAGTTTCTGTGTTTGCCTCTGGTCATCCTTACAAATGATTTAACACAGTTAATCATCTCTGCTGTCATTTGAAATGGTATCACATTTGGATCTGTGTTATTTCTTCCCTGTTTACTCAGTGTATGTTTGAATATATCTGTCATAAAATACTCTGCATGGTTTCATGATATATGAATAAATGTTCCCTAAAACGATATATACGAATTTCAATGACTTTGGATTTACGGACCTCACAGACCTTAAAAATAATGTGGAAAGGTTAATCTGAAGGACATAAAAGTGTTTTAAAAATATTTTTAAATTATGGTGGCTTTAGGATTTCGGGTAGAAAAGATTGGTCTCAGGAGAACAGGGGAGAGAGAAATAGGCAGTAGTAGGCTTTCTAATATGTGTGGGAGGTTTTATTTCTTTTTGGAGAAAGATTAGTAAAAATGCATGCTTGGAAAATTTCCACTTCTTGCTCTGCTCTAATCACTCCCTCAGATTATTGTCATGGAGATCCTGTCATACTTAGGAACCCAAATCACAGGTTTTGGCAAAGCATTTCTTAATACCTTTATAAAGGGGCCTGAAGAACTGGCCTCCTTTGCCATCAGGTGTTGCCTTACAAAACCTTGTGCCTGCACTTCAACTGACTGATGACTGATAGTCTTAATGTTGCTTAATTTGGAGCATAGCTGGAGATCAGATGTGTGCCTGTCATTCCTTTCCTGGCTGTTTTCCAGCCTTGGGAGCATGAGTATGAAAAGGAAAATGAACATCCAAGCTGAAAGCCACCCTTCATGTGGCAAGGATAGGCCATTTGAGATAACCTGCCCTTCCCAGGGCTAAGTACAGTGGCTGAAAGCACTTCTGTATCAACAGGCAATTTACAGGGGAAGAAGTCTTATCAGCAACTGAGATTTTAACTCTTGTACTTGGCTTTGGAGACATAAGACAGTGACCTTCACTGAATGCCAGATAGGAATAACTTTACATGTTCTTCAAGTCCTGTTAAAGGGGAGAGATGCTCCTGCTTCACCAGCTGTCATCTCACAGGAATTTTTGATGCAGACTTGAGTGAACAAATATGACTAAGGACAGTTTGAAGGGAAAGATGAAGTTAGTCAAAACGATGGAACTGGCAAGAGTAAAGTTATATCAGATCCATTTCTCTGAATGCTGAGATGTTCTCATGTTGTAATGTTCTTATGGCACTGCACATATGCATCACCTTTGTGTTGGGGGACAGCTGATACACATGCAGCCAATGGCATCGACATTGCTGTGAAAGAGCTGTGACAGGAGATAGAAGGAAGGAGAGTATGTGCTTCCTTTGGGGTCAGAATATGCAGAGCTGATGCCTTGTAAAACTCTCTGCAGTGTGTGTGACTTTAAGGCTGCTGTAGTGCTTTGCTATTAACCTGATCCTTCAAGAAACTTGATGTTGCAGAAATTCCCTGGGTAAGAAGTTAATTTTTGCTTGATGAGCTTTTTGGGTTAACACAACCAAGTATATTCCTGCAAGCTCAGATGATCCTTTTATTTTTTTTTTCATCAGGAACCATAATTTTCCTTCTGGAACTAGATCTTTAAGGAAAACACATTTTTCCAAATCTTCAAAACTGGCAAACCTCTTCAGAATTACTAGCTGTAAAATTTAGTAAAAACAAAAGGCCTAATCCTCAGTAACAGGTATAATGAGCTTTAATGCTTAATTACTCTTGAGTCAACTAATTGGTTTCATTGGGACTACTCAGAGTATTCTCAAAGCTAGGCATGTAAGTGCCTTTAGAATCAGTCCTAAAGTTGTTTGTAAGTTTTTGCAATATGACAAAGTCATTAGTCCAGAAATAATGTCCTGGGTCAAACATAAAATGTCAATGTTTATGAAATACTGTGTTCTTAGAAGTCATTTTGCGTACTTCTGCTTTAGACCAAAGAGTCAGTGTGAAATGTTATACTTCCATAGTGAAATAAAACTTGGCTGCCTTCACGTTTTCTTGGTGATGAATATTCGTGACAATGAATCTCTTGTGGATAAAGTTCAAAAAATGTCACTTTTAACATTTTAATCATATTAATGTGATGTATTTTACATGGTAATACAACTTCTTGATATAGGTGACTAAAATGTTTTCTTCATTCCAAATACTGTTAGGGTAAAATTATTTCTAATCATGCAATAACCATTTTTAACCATGCAGTTCTGTTGCCTTCATTTACAATGCATTGGTGGTCTTATTTTATATTGATATGCTGAAGCCATAGCTAGATGCTCAATATATGGTCACCTTCCCTCGGTTGCGTTATAGAGACAATGTTCCTGAATATTTAAAAGAAGATAATTAGTGCCTTTACTGCAAACTCTGTAATAATTTTCATATATTGAAATTCCATTTCAGTGTATAAGAATGTGAAGATGACGTCTAAACAAGAATTTAATGAGTAGCAAATTCAGCAAGAAAATAGGGAGGCAGAGTTGAAAAATTAAATGCTCATGTTTCTTCTGTATTCCAGATTCATTGGAATCTTGACTGTGTGGTTTCATTCTGCTGTAAGACTGGGGAAGCATGTGACAAGAGTTTGCATATACTTGTGTCTTTATATACTATATGAACACATGCCATTTTAACTGTGATGGATAACAACTGCAGTGCATATTTTGGTTAATCAGAACATCCCTGCTATGCATAATTTATGTTGCAATAACATTTTTATGGTTAGTGGATACAGTAGTTGGACAGACAGACATCTGGTTAATAGTTTATAAGCAAATTAAATCCTTGATGTATTATTAAAATGAAAGAGAAATTTCATCAGGGCTAAATCTAATTCTATGCTAGAATATTGTAAATTTGTTTAAAACCTGACTCTAGCTCGAATTCAGGAGAACTTGTTTTGACTGTGGCACTTGTCTACCAATGTGTGCTTATTTCTGTTCTGTGGGTAAAAGGATAAGGAGTCCACTGATAGATTTGAAAACTGACTAAGGTGCATGTCCTTGGGAAGAATGTTCCTATGTTCCCTCAGTCAGTCAAGTGTTACAGTGGTGTTAAGCCAACACAGACAACTTTAAAGGATTCCCTATTAGCTAGTCCCATTTTGCTACAGCTTTGCACTAAGCCGTAGGAATCACTCCCAGAACAGAAAATATCCCCCCAGTTAAGAAGAAATGGGAAATTAATAGTCATATTGCAATATTCCTTGAGGAAGAGATTACTCCATCTGACATCTGTAATGGTCCTTTGTTTTCCTTGCTGAGATCAGTGATAGTGAAGTTTTCATACATAATTTTTTTCTTCTGTTTTCTTGCACTAGAGAAGTGCTAGAAAGAAATGTGGACACCTTTGATGAGGCTGTGCTTGGTGCATGAGGAATCCGTAACATTTGGAGGAGAATGGCTCTTCCCCATGCCCTGCCTCAGTTGCAGGAGCATGTGGGTATAAAGGTCATATTGTGCAGTGTGCTGGTGAAGAGGTCTGTAGCTGACTATCTCATGTGAGCTCTCAGCTCCTGGCTTCTGTGGGGTTGTGTCATTGCTGGCATCTCTCTTTTCCTCTTGCCTTTTCCATTCTCCCATGTTTATCTGGGCTATGTATGTGGGCTGCAGCAATATGTCGGCCTGCGGCTTCTTGAGGGCTATGCCTGCTGTCTTGTCAGAGATGCCATACCAGCATTTAAAACTACAAGTTGGGAGCTATGACTTTAAGTGGTCACCATGCGTCCTTAGGAGCTTTGATAAGGACTTATTAATCTACATGGTGCTTCTATGAACCCAGTTAAGGCAATTGTTCGCCAGAGCAACGATCACTCCTGCTCTCTGCATGGACACTGCTCTGCTGGTTGTGGGTAGAGATGGTTTATTGAAAATACTGAGGTGGAGAGTTAGGAATAAATTGCTTATGCTGCTAATGAGTAGTTGTTTATATTTAAAACAGTTTAGCATGTTCATCCATTAATGAATAATTTAATTTTGTCTTAACGCTTTCTTTGTTCATCATCCTTTAAGACTTACACTATGCATCAGTGTAGCTCTCTTTAGATGTGCTGAATGTTTTTCCAAAGATTGTTAGACTTTTTCTCAAAAATTACTTTTTCAAAATTATTTTTTTTCACAATTGCTTAGTAGGTTCAAATAGCAGAGAAAAAAATGAAAAGTAATTGATCATTTTAATTTTCTCTGTGTGGATGAACAGCAAAATCTTACAAAGCTAATAATAAAAAATTAACTGGGGCTAACTAATTACATGTAAAATGATAGCCTATAATTATAAGGCAAGAAAAATCAATAAAGCTCGATTTGTAATTTAGCCTTATCTCAAGGCTCAGAAGAACAAACCATTCTGTGAGATAAATTTTATAAGATTGCTTCAAATAATATTTTTTGAGCTAATTAGTTGATAAATTTTATTTATTTTTCAAAGAAAACAAGATAGGCATCACAGAATAACCTTGGGGTTTAACCTTGCAAGCTTTCCCCTCTGGAAGCGGTTGGTCTAACAGTTTTGTCAATATTAAAGGATACCCAAGGGGAGAGTGGTAAAAATATTTGGTTGAGAATTGTCATTACACAGATGGAATACAGCTTTTTGTTAACATGCTTCATGACATAATAGTAGGAAACCAGGGGAAAGAATCACCCAAATTAAGGCAATGCAGGACATGTGTCGTCATTTAAACATGTCAGGGCTTACTAAACTTGACTGCTTGCAGTCAGTGCTGCCCTAGGCAGCAGAAACATGATGTTAGCAGGTACCCACCAAAGGGGTTGTAGATATACCTAGAGGTGTGTGTCAGCAGCCCAAGGAGCGTGCAGGGACCATCTGTTAACCAGCATGAGTCTAAAAGGCTTAAAGTGGGCAGCAGAGGGATTGCTTTACAAGTTGTGCGACTTATTCTCTCAATTACACAAGTCAGTCTTAAGTAGACAGGTCCCAAGCAGTGATAGGTGTTACTTCCTGCATCATAGCTATTTCAAGATATGTTTCTTCCATGGCTTTTGGCAAGGATTACTGACATTTGTAGCCAATTGTGATTTAAAGAAGCACCTGGTATTTAGAGGGAGGAAAATGCAGGACCTGCTTCTTTATCATTTTGAAGATACATTCTGCTTTTAAATTTCATTCTTTCCTCTGTTGCTAAAATAAAATGTTGTATCAGCTATATATATCCGTGTGTTTAATAAGGCAGCACTTAGCTTTCATTACCACTCACAACAGAAAGGAAAAGATTGCTATCACCAAGAGGTAGACGGATCTATTGAGGAAGTGAATATGGTGACAGTATTAGCCATACATAAGATTCAGAGCTATTTTAACAGAACAGCATTCAAAACATCTGATTCCTGTGAAACTTTCTGTCACTGTTTTAGAAAACATTTGGTCTTGTTGCTTCACTTATGTGTATGTGTGCAAGTGAGCTTTAGTGTACTGCAACCACTCATGTATGGCCAATTTCCCTTATTAAATTGTACGTTGTGGATGGTTTGCCTGTGGGAACTGGCTGTTTTACCACTTTTAGGATTTTACTGAATTTAAGACAGAATTTGAAAGTGGATTAAGCAGGAAAATGTAGGTTGGATCTTGACAAAGGTGTTTTAAGTAGTTGAGACTAACTTTCATATTTTGGTTTAGCTGGTTTGCTATCTTAGAAAAAGATCCAGGACTGTATGTAAAAGTGGCCCTCATCTATTTTTTTTATTAGGTGGGAGGGGTAATATTCCTGCTGCTTGCAGCATGACCCCTTAGCATGACCCCATCATTCAGTGAATACAGGAAAATATCTGTTGTCTTTTCCCTGTCTTCAAATGTACCCTGAAGACTCCAGGATAAGTCATTTCCAACTTCCATGTAGATCCTTTCCATGAGGAGGAAGCTCAGAAGACCTAGAAAGGATACTGAAGGAAAGGATTAGGATGGTGAAGAGGACCTGTATTGTGTTTTTCTTTAGTCAGAGGGTTTTTACTAAGTAAGCTTAAAAATTGTATTTGCTAATGATTTTTCCATTTCAAATTTTAATGGAGATAATTTCTGGGAGGACTGGTTATTTGCAATGTAAGGGAGAGAATGGCCAAAGTGGTTTCTACCATTCGGATACACTTTTTTCATTGCAAAGGATTTTTGGACTGAAGAAACCCGTTCCTCTGTGCTAGAATTGAATGTGCTGGTTTTTTGGTTTTTCTGCCTAGAGGAATGTATTTTTTAAATGTAATATCTCACATTGCTTCCCATAGGACATTACCAAACCAGTTTCTATAAATCTCTATGCACAAAGTGTTTTATGTGAGACAAAGATTTCTTGATATATTTTTTTGCACCTTGCTGTCCAGCTGCATGGGTATTTATGTATATCCTTAGAGGATTTTATTTTCATCCACAAATGAAAACCTTGTATGCTAATCTCTTTCTTCTGACAAAGTACTCTGATGCTTTTCCCTTAGGAATCCCCTTTCTTAATTCTGTGCCATTCTGTGTGGTAAGGGGGATGCTGTCTCTGAGGGACTTATCCTCCCTTCTGAAGTCTGCATCACAGTCATCTTTCTTTTGAGATTGGAGAACTAATATGTTTATAGCAGAGTTTCTCTTTATTGGTATTCATACTGGGTAAAGAAGTGACTACAAAATCCAGTAAAGGTTCCTTTTCAACCCTTTGTGTACTGTCTCAACAGTACCCTGAAACGACATTGGCCTCAGAGCAAAGGATGAAGCCCGCATTTTGTGCACAGAAGTTTCTTATGTCGTTGCCACATCTTGTTGCTGCACTTACATGATTTATCCCATGTGGATTTGTGTTGTGTTTGCTATTACATGCACCTCGCCTTATAGACCTTTTCTGGTATCTTCAAAATTAGGTAAAAATTATGTATTTGAAAATTTTTTCAGGCTTCTTTCTCCTCTCTCTCCCCTCAGGAAAAGAATACAAAAAATGAGCAGGTAAGTTTCCTTTTAAAGATGTTTTCAAGGAGTTCACAGTGGCTTGAAAGCAAATTAAAAATGTTCAGAAAAGTATGTCTGACTGATTTCCTATTCTTTTAAATAACACATCTATGCTATGGCCTGCTTATGGAATAAGATTTTTAGTCCCAGATGGGTAGGGAATAGTTATCTACAGCTCTGCTTGCTTTTTACACTCTTATCAGAATGAGTCTCTCAAACCAACCCTTAAATGGTTGCAGGGTAATTAAAGTTCACTGGTACAACGGTAACTAGAGTCTATATTTAATTAGCTTCTCTGTAAAGTAGAGTTGCTTGCTGCATCATATTTGAAATACTCTTTGATGATATTAATGAAATGTCTTACAGGAACTTTAGCCTGATGATCAGTGCAGTTAGTATTTAAATTTTCTGCAAATTGAGTTTCTATTGCACAGATAATATATCTCCTGATAGATCAACATTACAGCATCCTTGTTCAAATAGATCCATATTCTATTACAGTTCTGTAGTCATGGGAAAGAACTGCTGCCTCACAAATGGCTTAATGTGAGTCTGGTAGGACCCAGCTCAGGAAAACAGTGATGCATCAAGATTCATCATTAATAAACATTAGAAGTATGTTCTGAATTCTTCTCTAAGTTGCAGAGGAAAATCTGCTGTCTGGAGACTATCATAGAATCATAGAATTGTTTGGGCTGGAAGGGACCTTTAAATACTAATTAGTCTAAACCCCCTGCAATGTACAGGGAAATCTTAAACTAGATTAGGTTGCTCAGAACCCCATCCAGTCTTACCTTGAATGTTTCAAGGGACAGGACATCCATCTATCACCTTTCTGGTCAACCTGTTCCAGTGTTTCATTGTAAGGATTTTCTTCCTTTTATCTAGTCTAAATCAACCCTCCTTTAGTATAAAATCATTGCTCCTTGTCCTACCACAGCAGGCCCTGCTAGAAGTCTGTCCCCACCTTTCTTGTAAGCCCTCTTTAAGTACTAAAAGACTGCCATTAGATCTCCCCATAGCCTTCTTTTCTCCAGGCTGAACAACCAACACCATCTGTCTCTGTCCTTCCTCACAGGAGAGCTGTTCCATCCCTCTGACCAATTTTGTGGGCCATCTCTGGACACACTCTAAAAAGCCCATGTCTTTCTTGTATTGAGGACCCCAGAGCTGGATGCAGTATTCCAGGTGGGGTCTCAAAAGAGCAGAGTAGAGAGGGAAAATGACCTTCCTTGAGCTGCTGACCACGCTGCTTTGATGCAGCTCAGGATGCAGGTTGCTCTCTCAGCTGCGAGTGCACATTGCTGGGTCACGTGTAGTTTTTCACCCACCTATACCCTCAAGTCCTTCTCCCTGCATCTCCCAGCCTGTATTGATATATTTGGGGTTGCCCTGACCCAGGTGCAGCACTTTGCACTGGGCTTTGTTGGACCTAGTGAGGTTCCCATGAACACACTTTAGAAGCTTGTCCAGGTGCCTAATAATTTCAGCACCTTCTTGCTTTGTCTGTACGTTTCAAAAAACAGCAAACCAGCATCAGTCTCAGTAAAAGTGTGATGTGAAGTAGATGAGGTTCTTCCCATACTTTGCTGTTAGGACTTCTGCATTGCCTTGGGAGGCACAGACCCTGAGGTGCCGGCGCATCTCTTCAGAACTGTTGGTGATTCTACAAAGTATCGTGTTTAGAGCCATGCTGTGTGCATGCGCAGATGCCTGTAGGGATGTTGGAGAGAAAGGGGAAGACTTCATCATGTCAATTCAAATAGTGGTTCCTACTGCTCTTACTCATAAGTGTTCTTCAGAGCCTCATGCTTTCCCTGCTCGCACAATTAGTTACAATTGGGTCAAATTGGGTTTACTAAACCAACTTCTTGGAAACTAGGGTCACAGATGTATGTGTTGGATGTGCACACTAATATTTGTCTGGGCTGTACCAATTTTAGGAGTGCAGAAGTGTGTTACCCAGGTCCCTCATCATGGTATGCCACTGATTTTGCCTGGTGTCTTCCACCTGCCTTGGGGTGCTGGCCTACACAGCCTCATAACAACTCTCAGGTTAGAGAGACTTGTGGTTGCCAGATGTGCTGGGCTACTTGCGATTTCTGCCCATGCACAGTTTCTCTATGGGCAAGAAAGCCAAATCTGCCAAACATTTGCGAGGTCTTTCCAGATCTGCAGCCACTCAGTCAGAGCTGTAGTATAAGCCTGTCCCTGGATATCTGTAAGTCTGTGCTTTTATTTGCAATCAGAGAGCATCTCCACAGAGCATGATGCTTCAGCCATCTGACACATCATAGAAATGTGTGTATTTCTATCTAGGAAATTTTTATCTTGTTCTTTTGTAGCATCTATGTCTTAGGGACAGACAATTAAGGGTGTTGTTACTGTTGCAATTCTTAATTGTTGCAGAAAATATTGGTCATACTCATTGGAAGGTCAGCAAAATCAACATGATCTCTGTGGCTCATTGAAACAGTTCTTTGTGGTCTTTTGGAGAGCAAGATGGTTATTTCATTGCTGATCGACATCTTTAAAACATTGGGTCTTTTGAATTTGTGGAGGGGAGCAAAAGAAATGGCTATAACACCTAGCAGGTGACTCTGTTTCATTGGGCAAATCAAGAGCCTAGAAGCTTTAACTTGTACAGCAGTGAGAACTGGGTCTAGATTCTCCTAGATCAGGGTTACCAGTGAGTGGTGGTTGTGATGGTTTCAGTTTTCAATGCTTCTGTATATTTTAGAATAATGTGGCTCACATGATATCCAAAACTCCAAAAGCTCCCAGAAGGAAACATATTTGAAATACGTGTAAAGGTGAAGTGTTCCCCCGATAGATGGTTGGTTGCTTCAATTTGGACTTGGTACTCAATACTTAGAAACTCCATCGTAGCCTTAGTGTGGCAGAGAGCTTACTTTGATGTATGGTGACTTTTCAGAATCTTTTAAAAGAGCCTATCCTGCTCCCTAATTCACTGCTCTTCACTGGATGACCTGTATGTAATTTTATTTTTTAAATTATTTTTTATCATTTTATTTTTATTCTATTATTTATTATTTTCCATGCATGCTTTCGTGGAAGCATATTAATGTCTTGGGGTTTCGGCATGGCCACTGCTGGTTTGTTTGGCAGAATTTGATAGAAAATCAACAGAAAGTATGACAGTCATGCTTGTTCACATTTGCTTCTTTCTGTTTGGTGCCATGAATCTGAACTGGGAGAGCTACTGGGAAGTGGACTTTGTGGATAGGACTTGGAGGGATAAGGGAGGAATCTATCACAAATGGTTTGTCACTGAAGTATTGAATGAAAAAGCCAGTCTATGAAATATGGAGTATCTTCTGTCTTAAACCCCTTCACTTTCAAAGACACATTCTCAAAGCTTTTAAGCTCCAAATACTAATGCACATTCAAAACTATATTTATCATTAGGAAAATAATAATGGAGGTCAGAATTCCAACAGGGTTCCTTTAAAATAGTAATGACTGTCAGATGATGCATTTTCTGGCAGTTAATGGAGTAGCAGGGGGCCTAGTACTAGAATCTTAAATGCCAAGAAATGAAAAAGCCAAATATTGTCATAAATACTTTGCACGCTGGTAGAAGATGAAGGTGAAGCTGGAGATCCAAACTTTGCCTTTGTACTCAGGATCTCCTTTATCATGGAGAGACTAGAGTTAGTGGTGCAGTGTGAAGGCTAAGGTAATGTTCTATCTAAAGAAGAATGACAGATACTAAACCTAAGTAATTATGAGTAATAAAGCAATTACAAGATTTATTTTAATTCTTTGTTTCTTTTTGTCTACCTTTTAAATTTTTAATGTGGTCCTGCTCCAGTGTTCACAAAACAACTTAGCATCGAAAGACCCAGAACAGTAATGAGAAGAAGGAAAAATAACCACCTCTAATCATCCCATTTGTATTTACAGTTATCTTCATTTAATGCAATGTAAACATTAAAAAAATGCAAAACCTTTTGTGGGGAGAAAGAGAGGGAAGAAAGCTCTCACCTAAAGTTGACAACGTATGCTGAGGACTTTTGGCTTTTTGCTTTAATACTATTGGGGGAAAAAAAAAAAAGAGTTAAAGCAGAATTTTTGTATCGCTTCTACACAGACTCATTGTTATATGAATCATCACAAAACTGGTAATCCTCGAATTCTGAGGCTTTATGCTAAGTCCAAAGGTAACATGCTCCAAGTAGCAGGTAATGGTTGGAGCAGCCCTGTTTGTGGCATTGAGACTGCACAAATGAGAGGAGAGACTGCAGAACTGAGCTCTGCCTCAAAACGAGGTGCTGTGGTCTGTCTTGGAGAAGGTGGGAGGGAAAGGCACTCAGCAGCATACCTCCCAGAGCAGAAGGTCAGTGTTTCACCTTTCTGCTTCACAGGATGAGAAGCCCTGTTTTGCCCATGTGGTCAGTCTGAGCAGTTGTCCTTCTGCGGGGATGTGTGTCCAGCTGGGATAGATGTTTATTCCAAGGAGCATTGAGGTCACTTACATGTCTCAGTGCCAGCCGTGCTCTACTCGTGTGTCAGGAAAAAATCTGCCCTTCAAGGCTTTCCTAATGTGATGCCATTCTGTGATGCTGTCAGTGTGGAGCTATCCCTTGAAGACATGAGAAGATGTGTCCCTCAATATTTGTCTGAAAAGCACTGATACTTCCTTTCCTGTTTAGATCTGTGTCAATGAAAAGGAACGCCTGTGAGCTAAGCTATTGTAAACTTAGTGTGAAGGAGATGTAAATAATGCAAGCCCTCATGTAAAAATTATCTGTTTTATTCCACCCTCTGTCTTGCTGGTCTGTAGGTAAGGGTGAGGTGATTGATAGATCTGGTTGGTCTTTCACTGAGTAATTCAGAACAGGAGATAGCAATGCATTAGTTCTACTCAAAGGTTAAAGAGAATGAAGTTCATGCATTTTTCAGTCTGGTGTGAATACTGTCTAGAAAATATCAGTGGTCCTGAACCCCACAGACTTTTGCATCAGCAGGAGCCTGCTCTGGCTTTCTTCTGAGTGTGGTTTTTAAGCTGTCTCCAGGGAGTTCTTTACTCTTGGCAAGTAAAGTGACTGAAAATCCAGTAAGTGATCTTTATGAGCATCATTTAAATTCTCTGTATTGTATTTGAATACTAATCCCTGGCCAGGCCTGTGCTGTTCTTTCTACTTTCTAGTTCTCAGCTAGTGCAATCACAGTTTCATGTTGCTCTGCCACCTTTCAGCTCCTTTGGCTGGAGGCTGAAGGCTGAATTGATGAAGACCTCAATCACAGCTATTCAGCTGGGGCTCTGCTGGAAGAGGTCAGTGTAACAACAGGGTCAGAACAACAGGTTCGTTCTCCTTACTGCAGAAATACGTGCCCTCCTAGGACAGCCCTAGTGTGCACACATAGAATTAAGTTTTGATGATTAAGTCAAGAATAATTTGAAGTGAGGAGAGAGAAGATTGAGTTTAAGGCCAGTTGTAGCTCCTCTCTCAGGCCAGTAGGGTTGCCAGTTAAGAGAGGTACCTTTACATTTCAACTGCCTTGTGAATGAAATATGAGTATTTACCCTAAAGATAAGCTTAAAAAATCCTCGAAGGATTAGGTTTATGATTAATTTATTTTTAAGTAAAGCAATGTTGGCTTTTAGGGTTTCTTTTGGTCTTGGTGGTTTATGGTTCACCTAAAACAGAAACATTGTTTCCTTTACTTTGGTAAAGTATCATCTCATTATCCTTGTACTTTATTAGTTTCATACTTTTCTTTTGATGCTGCTTCATAAGGTAGCTAATGCTAGATTCCACTCCATTGCCACGGAAAAGTAATATTCAACCAGACAACAGAAACACAGAATAAATCCCAGGTCTAAGAGATTCTATCTGCTGTTTTGCTGTATATCTTGAATATGTGAAAAAACATACTCTCATTCATACATTCACACATATCCCCAAATCCTTCCTAATCTATGACCCTTGAAATGCCATTTCAAGCCGTAATTGTAGTTTTTAAGAGAGAGAGTCTTTGAGATATTGCTCCAGCCTGCCAGTGTTTCTGCTGAAAGACCCTTGCTAGGTAAGGGTTCATTTCAGCTTGCTACTGTGTTTCCAGCTTTGCACTGTCTGAAGTTCAAGTAGCTGTGTGCAGTGGGGAGAGGTTTCCTCCCTTTTTGTTATTTTGGGGTTTGGTTCATCAGAGTGCCATAACATGTGAACTTCCGGGAAATTCTTTTTCTTTCTAAGGAAGAGATTTCGGAAATTAGTACTCAGCCAGGTACCCTCTATTTCATTATTTCATTTCTATTTCGTTATTTTAACCATATTCACTCACTGGACATGACTGCAGTGGAAGAGAGGTTCATTTTTGGAGAACCATTCTAGAGATGGAAAGAGGAAACATACTTCTCCTCGCAAAACCTCTTTTAGGAAACAAACACTTTCCCGTTACCAAATGCAAACAAGTTAGGTACCACCATGTGCTGTCAGGGTAGCAGATTCTTTATTAAGGAATGCCTGCGTGGCCATTCCATTAAATAAGAAATTAGTCATATATTTAGTGTAATTGAACATTTGTGGTAATGTGTATTGCTGATAATTCATACTGACAGTAAGCTCTGAAAATATCAACCTGAATATTTTCTGACGAAACCTGCCATGTGGCAAAACATACATTTGCCTGTAGTTGTTTAAAAATTGATGTAGTGTCCTTGAGTGGTTTCCTGAAGCAAAATGTTGATTTATGAGCCAGTCATCTAAAGAAAAAATAGATGCATCTCTTGTGAAATGAGTGTTGAATTCTTCCCATATACTTATATTTCTTTGTATATATATTTTTAGTGCTTGTTGAACCTCCAAGGGTATCTTTGAATCCTTTCATTATTTTTTCTTAATCTAAAAGACTATATAATGCAGCTGGTTTCCATGCATCCTTCACTTTTCTCCTTTCAAGTGGCTTTTAGAGTTTAGTTTTCAAAGTAATTCTGTTTATGGGTAATCTTGAGGTAGACTACAGAATTACAGAATGGTTGGAGTTAGAAGGGACCTCTGGAGATCATCCAGTTCAACTCCCTTATCAAGGCAGAGTGACCTAGAACAGGTGACACAGGAACACATCCAAGTGGATTTTGAATGTCTCCAGAGAGGGAGACTCCACAACCTCCCTGGGCAGCCTGTGCCAGGGCTCTGCCACCCTCAATGTAAAGAGGTTCTTCCTCATGTTGAACTGGAACTTCTCATGTTTCAGTTTATGGCCATTGCTCTTCATCCTGTCACCAGGCACCACTGAAAAGAGTCTGGCACCTGCCACTCTTGGAACCTGCCTTTGAGATATTTACATGCATTAATGAAATCCCCTCTCAGTCTTCTCCAGACTAAACAGGCCCAGCTCCCGCAGTCTCTCCTCATAGGAGAGATGCTCCAGACCTCAAATTATCTTTGTGACCATCCACTGGAGCTTTTCCAGGACCTCCTTGTCTCTCTTGTACTAAAGCACCCAGAACTGGACAGAGCACTCCAGATGTGTGGCTTCACCACAGATGAGTAGAGATTCATAGAGGTTGATAGAGGGGAAAGAAGATTATACCAACCAATGCATGAAACAATAAAAGCCCATCACCAGCAAAAGAAAACTCCAAGAAATACTGACCACCCTGTCAATTCAAATTCCATGTGGAAGCTCAAATAAAAAGTATTCAGATACTGTCATTTTACCTGATATCTCAGTTACTACAAATCAGCTGTGCTTTATTTATACTTCTGTGTCATCCTATCTGATGGGCTCCCTCTTGCCTGGGAGAACACACTTAAATCTATACTTAAATCTGTTCCTTTCTTTATGAAACAATAAATGTTGAAATTATTTTACAGACTGTGCTGAAAAATTTAGTTTAACCAGCTTGCCTTTCTTTTTTTTTAATAAATTTTATTTTCTAAACAAACCAAGGAGGTTTATTTGCATTTACTAGCAAATGCAGCAGACAGTTATAATTTCTGTACATTTCCAAACAAGCCAGAGAAACAACCTTTGAGCTAGAGTTTAGTAGAATTGTCAGGCAGAAAATTTGAACTGATTCACAAGTAGCTATTTTTTTCTTTCTTTTTTTTTCTTTCTTTTTTTTCCCCTTTATTTTTTTCTTTCTTTGCACAAATCTGGATTTATCACTATGTGCATTTATGTTTTATCTGTCAGACAGGTCATTTCTAGATGCAAAAGTGAAATCAATTTTTTTTAAATTGACAAGTGGGAATAGTGTTACTGATATCTAAGGGAAATATTCAGCAATGGATGCTAAAAAACAATACTGAGGCTGCTTCCATAGTCAGTGGAGAGCTCACTTTTTCCCAGATGGTCCATTGGACTTCTTCTGGAGAATCCCAACCTTTGTGTGAAGAAGCTCCTTAATCTTCTGTTGAAGTGGCAGGGATTTCATGCTTTAATGTACTTGATCAAAGAAGATTGCTTAGACAGTTCAAGCTGTTAAATGTCTTCAGTCAACTTGTGTTTTGTAGGCCTTGGACAGCTCTGAATTCATCAAAACAATATGCTTTGGAGTTCAATCTTATCAGTTGCTGGGCATTATCTCTTCTCCCTCTACCCAAAGTCTGAATTCCAGATATTTTGAAAGCTTCTCCGTGATGAAAGTACCTACTCTTGTGTTGTCTTTTTTCATTATGGTGTTATACAAGTACTTTGCTGCACTCCATCCCTGGGCATGAGACATCTATTATTTTAATTAACATGGAAATCCCAAATTTGGCTAGCTTTAAAAATTATTTTTCTATACTTGCAGGAAATTATCTTCTTTGAAGTTGGTTTGCCGTACTGCTTCTAAATCTGGGAAGATACTATTGTGCTCTTTCACAGCCTGATTAAAATTTATGAAAATTTAGAACTGTAAGACCTTCCAGAAGATGGGAGGGAAAGCAGAATAGCAAAAATAGGAGGAGGCTGTAATGAAAAGCTTTTGACTTAGAGTGCTGATGAACTGAAAATGCATGCCATTTTTACTGTGACCAGAAACTTATATCTGATAAAGGTTGCTGTTTGAGAGAGGGCGATGGTTGTGGAAATGAGCCTTCCAGATTGTGGAAAGAAGGAAAGAAGGTTTCAGGAATATGATTGCCTTCTATGGTTGGACATAATTAATTTCATGCATGAAGTCCACCTATTTCCTCACTCTAGCTGGAACTAGGGCTTGCACAGAAAACCATCCAGTAAAATAATAGGTACCAATCTTTTTTGTCACATCAGTTGTCTGGACCACCTAGGGAGGGTACAACATGTTTACAGCTAGGAGGGAGAAATCCTATATCATTTTGTATTTAAATTGGATTACCTTTCTGTGGAACCACATCTAAATCCACAGCAAGGGCAACATGAAGATGGCTGCTCTGACATCTAATGTCAAAGAGTTGTCAGCATCAACAAAGTTCAGACTTGTGTTCATCGACAAAGGATCATTATTCAGGACTAGGAGGGGCTTTGAAAGAGGTCATTGTGTCCAACTCTTGTGTCGCCTGTCTGATGTTTGACCTATTCATTCTCTGCTTAGTTCAAGAGCATTGACCTCTTCTATACTTCCAAAGTGCCATGGGCAACGTTACATTGGCTAAAGGTATATGAGTTTTTTGTTTGTATGCATTTGTTTTAGCAAATGTATGTAAAAGGATGAATCATACAGCGGGACACTGTTATTGATGTACAAACATTGTTTCCCAAAACTGAAACAAGATGAACTTTCAGCTGTTACACTTTTTTTTTTGTACATCCATATCCTCACTCAAGAGAATTTTGTTGCTTTTATCCATTAACTCTGTCAGGTTTAAAGCAAGTAAAGTCATAAATGTAAGCTTAAAAGCTTGTCTAACAAGTATTTCACTGAACTGTGACCCAAGGAATGCTCTTGCAACAGTCCCCGCTTCTGTTAATTGTGACTGTTCTCACCTGTGGAAGCAACTTGGTTTAAGATTTCAGCAGCTGGATTTCAACCATAGCAATTTCTCTTGCAGGAGTACAAGTTAGAACAGTAACCATGCAATGGAAATCCTGAAAATCAGCTCTTCAGGCACTCAGCATTTAATTTGCTTGCTAGACTGTCACTTCCCTTTGTTTTTACAGTATCCATTCAACCATAATTTTTTCTTCTGGGTATTCTTTATTGTAGCAATTTGCTGTTGCATGTATACTATTACTTTTTTGTTATTACTTCAGGGATGGGTTTTCAAGTTCGTGTTTTTCAGTGGTAGGCATGAGCCTAACAAAACTGGTATTCACTTAAGTAGTATCATAGCTAGGTCTATGATTAGTGCTTTAGAACATCCTCAAAAGAAGCTGTAATAGGAACTATCTCTCAGTATGTCAGAGTTGTAAGAATAGAGGATTTAAAAAGAATTTCCAATAAAGTTTTTATAAAAGCAGTCTTTTTTATTCGTGTTTATTTGGACTTGTGTAATTAGCAAAGTTGACTTGATGTTGTTTAGAAATTATGCTGCAGACATTCTGTTCAGAATAGAAGTAATTGATCAGCCTGGCTCCTTTTCATGTGCTCCCAGTGCTTCTGAAAACTGTCTCTGTGAGCACTGTTCTTTTGCTCCACCTGGACAAGGTGCTTCCTGAAGACAGGTCACTTGCCTGAATTTTAAGTTTTTTTCTGGTCTCTATACATTCCCTGCAAAGGGACCTGTTAAGTTATTTAACTTAAAAACCTGTAGAGAAAAATACCATGGTATAAACTTTTCCAAAAGTTTAAGCCAGACTTTAGTCAGGTTTCAACTTCAGGAAGCTGGTGACAAAGAGATTTTGCTCCTTTGTCTTCCCAGTAGCTGTGGCTCAGTATGGAGAATTTAACTGGTAGGGAAGCTTTGTTGCTTAAAAGATGATGTGGTGCTTTTTGTGGCTATTGTGGTGTGGAGACTGAGCAGAAGACCAAAGATTGTGCTTGTGTGTGCAGAGGGGCCTTCTACAATGCTCTGTATGAGTAAGGGATACAAGTGACTCTCTCTTCTCCACTCTCATCAGACCCCATGTAGGCTACTGTGTTCAGCTCTGGGATCCCCAACATAATAAGGAGGTGGACCTGTTGGATTGAATCCAGCCAAAAGGAATCCTTCAGGATAGCTAGAGTCGGACTTCTTATGAGGATATGTAGTGATAAGACATGGGGGGATGGCTTAAAACTATCAGAGTGAGTTTAGGTAGGATACAAGGAAGAAATTCTTCACTGTGAGGCTGGTGAGGAGCAGAGAAACTGTGGATGCCCATCTCTGGAAGTGTTCAAGGCCAGGTTGGGTGATACTTTTAGCAACCTGGTCTAGTGCAAATTGCCCCTGCAGTGAAGGGGTGGTTGAAACTGAATGATCTCTAAGGTTTGTTACACAAATCATTCTTAAAAAGCAAAGAAAAGGTTAAGAGGCATCTACTCCCTTCATTCTTGGCAGAGTTCCCTAAACTCAGTTTGCCCAGTTATTGCCAGTGATGAGAGCAATGGCTTCTCACTATCCACACAATATCACAATATTCTGCAACTTTAGAGCCACTGAAGTAGTCCTGTGAAGTAATTAGTGCTCTGTTAATGATATGGGAATTGTTATTTTGATAGTTGTGGCTATAAATGATCCCTCTCTTCTCCTTTCACACCTCTCTTTTTCTTTCTCTGGACCCATCTCTTCATTCTTACACATGCCCGCAGGTATGTCCTGACCCTTGCCAGTATTTGAGAGGGATGACATCCTGCAAAGCCTCTTTTTGGTTATAAAGCCAAACAATGTTTGCGTGGTTTTCGTTGCTGGAACATGCAAATGTTAGCCTTGCATGGTGGTCCAGGTTGTACTTAAATTTTTCTTTTAACACCATACTGAAAGCAACCTGAGAGGATTATGGGAAACTTTTGAGAAGTTCTCACTGTGTAATAAGGTTAATATCTTAAAGATAGGAACCATTAGCTCTCCAGTCCATAAATATGGCCATCACTATTTAGATTTAAGAAGCAAGACAAAGGAAAGAGTTAGGGTTACTGTGTTCTTATGACAATCTTTAGCTAGATTTAATTTATCCAGTTTATCCCTGGAAACGATAAATTGTCTGTTGAAATTAGTGCTTGTTCATTTTTGTCTAGGGGGAAGACCACAGGACAAAAGCAGACACATCCTCCATCTACTGAAAGTCTTACGTTGCTACCCTGTTTTGAAATATATCACAAAATATGCCCAATAGGATTGGAATTTAGTCTGTAGTGCCAGCTGCCAAACCAAACCGAGTGGTTCCTCAGTATTTCATTTAAGTATTTGTGTAGGTTTTTTTTGAAATTCAAGAAATCCCGAGTCAAACCATGAGATTGTAGAAGCTGAAACTTGATTTAACAGGGAATTTCTAACTGGGGAGTGACACTGACCATTTGTTAGGAGCTGGAAGACTCCTGCTGAGTTGCTGGCAGCAGTTACTGATTCCTTTGACAACTAAGTACTGCTCTTGAAGACTGTGTAATGCGTTTGCATGTTGTATTCTTGAGGCATTGTATGCAGGGGGCAATGGTCTACTTGGGTGCACTATGTAAGTTATTTTCAGAGAAGAGTTGAGGTGGGAAGGGCCCTCTGGAAGTCATCTCAACTTGTTCAAAGGACAGGTCAGCTACAGCAGATTGCTCAGAGCTGTGTCAAGTTGGAGTTTGAACCTCTCTGTGGATGGAGACACCATAGCATCTTGTGGATACATTATCAAGTGACCACAAAGATGCAGTAGGTTTCAAGGTGCTAAAAGCACTTGCATCTCCTTAATATTTATAGCTACCCCTCCACATACTTCATTCACTGCTTGTTTCCAGGTGGCCATCTCGAGCCTGGCAGCTGGCTCCCCAGACCAGCCCATCTGGGCTGACCTAAGCCCCCACTGCTGCCATTACATCAGGCAAGTGTACTCATGATTCCCTCAAAAAGAAGTAGATGGAAGCAGATGGATGCCTGGCTCCACCTTCCAGCTATTCTGATGCAACTTTCAACCTCTACAGGCTACAGAACCTCTCTACCATCAGAGAATGATTAATTAATGTGCTTATCTTGGTCTCAGATAGTGTCACCAAAGACAAACCTTTGGTATGTGCTTAAATTTTGGAGGAGACTACCATCTTTCTGGTGTGAAAGCAAAGGAGCTTAGATGTCATTTCTGCATATTTACTTCTTTCCCTCTTTTGCCTTGAAGATATGAATTAAGGAGGCAGTAGGCCTTGTCATAAGTGGGGAGCTTACAGTGCTCCTCTCCAATGTTTTGAAGTGCCCCTCTAGGGCTTAGGTTATTGTCAGTCCCTGAAAACTGTTTACAAGCAACAGCTTTAGATCCCTTAGCATGGCAGTGAGAACTTCTCATGGCCATTTCTGCAGTGCTTTGAAACAATCGGGTGGAAAGGCACTTTTTTTCCTGTATGCATGTAAAGGATCTGGATTTTTTTTGTTATGCTAATAGAAATTACTTTTTTAAATTACTTTTTTTTGCATAGTGAAGACATGTGAGCACTAAGAAGTTCTAAGAAGAGAAATGTAATGATGCAGAAGCCAGAAAATCATAGGGCTGCTGCTGGCTGTCACTCAGATGGTTTTGTGTGACTTAAAATTAAAGTGATGTATATCAAGTAGCAGGAGTGAGTCACTGGAATGGCGATGACTCAAGTTGTTGCTATGAATTCTGTGAGGAATGTTAAACGATGGGCTCCCACAGTGGCAGTGCTCTAAGTCTCTAGGTGACAAGAAAGGAGTTTAAGTATTAGCAGTAAGACAAAATTAAATTTAAGATTACATTGTGATACACTGAAAACAGTAAGACCTTTGCCATTTGTCCAGTTTCATTGCCTTGAAATATCATCTAGGAATGGTACTACATCTTCCCATGCAATGCTGTCAGTAAGGATAAGAGTAAGGAGAGTGATGTTTAATGCAGTACTTTTGATTGTAGTTAGTTGTTCATATAAATGATGTAACTCTCTTTAAACATCAGCCTTTCTACAATGAAGACTTTTATAAATACGCTGGAAAGCTTGCCTGGAACTCAGGTTACTGAGGGCATGAAATGACAGCTCTCAGTGGAGCATCAATCATTCCTGCACCTAAACATCCTTTTATGTTTTGGTAGCTGAAGATCTCAGAATTATCCATGGTGCCATCATACTTTCAAGTAACTTCAGTTCAGAGCAGAAATGCAGCTGGAAAGTCTACAAGCCTGTTGAGTTCTTGCAGTTGTTTATTTATCATGGACAGGGGAATCAGTTGTTTAAATAAAGGAAAAGTGACGGCATGAGAAGAAAAAAACCAGCCCTTCTGATATAGTATTTTCAATGGAATACCAGAAGGCAATTTGAATTAGTGTACAAAAGCAAAGCTGCAGAAAGCTGTGAACTAGTGACCCAGAATGAAAAGAAAGTGAAATCCTCACCTATTCCAACTTTTGTTATTACCAATCTAAAATAATAATCCTCACAAAATTACCTTTCTTATGTTCTATTGACATTACTGAACAGCTGAACAGGTTTTGTTCAGCAGTCAACTGTATGGCATGCAAGCTTAGAATCTCTTCATGTAGTATTGTGGGTGCCTTCATTCCTGGATTTTGTAAAACAGGATTATGTAGAAAATGTATTTGTTTGTTTTTGGGGTGGCGGCAACGTGTGACAGTCCTAGGATGCTGCAGCTTCACAGAGGTCTTCAGACTGTAGTCATGATGTTATAATATATTTAGCTCCAAGTGCAAATTTTTGCCACAGAAAACGATATAGGAGGAGGATATCTATTCCAGATGGAAAATCAGTGATGTTGAGAATAAGGGTAACAGTCTTAAAATAAAACAATTTTACTGGTTTTCTAAAGTTAATGGCTATCAAGTGATTACTCTCAGTGATCTAAGAGCTGTTTCAAGACCACAGTGTTAATACAGCTACATAAACTGCCCTTGTGAGTTTATTCTTTCAGAACTTGCATATACAAACACCCTTTTCTTCCAAAGAACACGATTCCCTAGTATTCTTGCCTATTCCGTTACTGTGGTCCTTAAGTCTACTTTGTTTGTTTTCCCTCCAAACCTTCTGTCAATGTAGAATCCAAGCTCCCTTTTATCTGTCCAAAAACAAGTCTTATGCACAGATCAGGTAACAATGTGCCTTCTCAAAGGGAAAATTAGGCACTGGTCTTTAGGTCATGTCAGAGTCCTGGTGCCCATGGTGTTAGTGTTGGTTTGTCTTTGAAAAGGCTAAGAGTTTGAAGCTCTGCTGTAATTCTTTCTGACCTAGTAAGATCTTAGGGCCAGTTCTAGATTTGTGCACTCCAGAGTTTCATCAGAAATTTTATTGGTCGCATTCTTATGTCAAAGATTTCACTGACTATGAAATGCAGTTTCTGGAATAATATGTATATTCTTCTGGAGAAGAGAGATTCAGGTTGAGCTGTGTCAGACTCGCCTAACCAAGCATTCTTTTTTCACCTGTGTAGTAGGTGAGGTTTTTTGTGGGATTGGGATTTCTTTATTCCTTCTGTTATGCACCTCTCGAACTGTACATTGCTGTGCATGGGGAGAGAGACACTTCACAGGTGTCTTTTGGTCTTGGCTCGAACATTTCACCACGTCTCTTTGTTGAGATAATTCCTAGCGTCAGAGCAACTCTCTGTTGACCAATCCAAGACAGTTGCTGTTCTTACTGATGTTTTGGCTCTCCACTGAATGGTGTGCAAGCCAGAACTAGATGTTTCTCAACTACCTTTCGAGACACTGAAGCTCCACAGAAGATTTAACCTTCTCATATAAGAGGTAGCCTGATTAAGAGCTTCATGAAGAAGTTGGCAATCAAAACCTTTTAGAAACTTTTCAGCCTTGACTACTCCTACTCTTTTGCTATTCTTAGTGCACTCTCTATTGCCGTCAAGAATCTAGCTCAAAGCTCTGAGATTCTTCTCACTTCATCAGTATCGTAAGATTCCTTTTTTGTGTCTTTATTTTTAGGCGTACAGTTCCTGGCAATTAATGTGCAACCTCCTTTCCTGGGGAGGAATGTGTTTGCTAAGTACTGTGAAAACAGACCATGTTTTGCGGATGTTCAAGGGTAGAAATTAACTTTTTCCTACATTCTTATTCTGCATTGTGGGCAGATGTTGATAGTGCACCTCATTCTGCTTCAGTTCTTTCAATACAATTATCCACGCTCCTAAAATTCTGTCCTGCACTTGCTTAAATGTTGTACATAGTCTGATACAATGACTAGGAAGCTTGTTCTGAAGTAATGAAATATTCATTAATGAACATGTGAATAAACACAGCAGATTGCAGAGTCAGAAACATGCTTTTTAAGGAAATGAACTTTGCTCATTTAATAAATGCCATTTGGTTTTTGTTATAAATCATGATTATACTTGTGTAAAGTACTAGCACAGAGTGATCCTGTGTAGGACAGAAAAAGAACTGCATGTATGAGCAGAAGATGAAAGAGGCAGAGAGTTGAATAAGGGAACCCCAGGGAACTTGATCCTTCCTAAATAAAAGAAGTGCTGCTGCTTGCCAAGTTCCCTTCCCTCAGCATCCAGAGCAGGTCTGAAGAGGGTACAATGACATTTATTATTGGTTAGTGTGTGGTCATTACTGAACAAGATATAAAGAGTTTGTGATTTGAATAGTAGCTAAAGAATACCACAGACTCTGAAGAAGGAATCATTTAATATGCTTGCATTTTAGTTTTTGCAGCAGCAGAATATTTTTTGAACTCTTGAGAAGTAGTAATGGTTACTCAAAAAGATGGATCAGAGAGGAGATTTTGTATAGGGACTACAATGCTGGTAGTTCAATGCATCATGTTTGTCACGGCGCTGACTATTTCCAGAAGACGCAGAGTCCCTCGCTCTCTTTTTTTCCTTCTTATCTCCTACTAAGAAGTAGTGGTAAAACTATTATATATTAAAGGATCGGTTTAGAAATATGTGCTGACCTCAGTGCCTTTAAAGGTTCCTTCTTGACCTTTAAAGGTCCCTTCCAACTCAAACTATTGTGATTCAGTGCTGCTGGGATAGTGCAGAGAAGCACCCAATCTTTGCAAATGCTCAGTCAAACCTTTCACCTACAGAAGACAAAATTTTGCTCTGCCAAATCCTAGATAGTGTGCATTTTCAAGGTGTTTATACTGATGCTCTCCCTGCAGGAGCAAAACAAAGATTCCTAAAATGATTTCCAAATTGAGGGTGCATCCTTGATCATGTATAACTAGCAGCAGACCAAGCCAGGGCAGTCCTGAGGCTGCTTTTGCTTGACCCAAGGGATGAGCAATCATCTTGGAACTCAAAGTGGAGGAAGGCTAAGTGAGAATCACCTGCTTTAATTGAAAAGTAATTAGTAACAACCAGCAGACTGCCATGATGATGGGGAAGCTATAGAACAGATTGTTGCTGTGGACTTGACTGGGTCTCTTCCAACTCAGGATTTTCTATGGTTCTATGAATTTTGACTTTTTGCAAAGTGTTGAATAGGAAACACCAGGTACAAGCATAACATCTGTTGTTCTTCTGACAGTCTAAGTGTTTTCTCCTGGATTGCTGTTTTACCTTGAAGTGTTAGTAAATATGATTAAAAATAGGAATGAGGAAATGTGGGTGTCATCCATCTGATGCTACAGAGTAAACACATTCTGTGAAAATGAGATGACTGGTAGGACAATACCCCAGCTGATGATAAAAATTTCAGTTGTGTAGGGAGCAGAAACCTTTCAACTGGATAACCATTATCTGAGACTGTCAGTACAAAATTAAGGAAATGCAGTGATGGAAAGAGAGTATATTCATCCTTTGGATTTATTCAATATCCTTATGTAGTTTTAAGGGAAAATTGAAAGTTTGGGATAAGTCTCTGTTCTTCTCAAAGTGGTATAAAGCTTAACTGAGGAGCCCTATCCAGAGCCATAGCCTGCATACTGCATGTAGGTCAGCCTGTTTGAAAAGCATCTTTGCATCTGTCTTTAACTGATCTGCTGGGAAGCCATGTGGAAAAACACAGTCTGATTACAAAAATGCTAGAATTAAGCTGAGAGGAGAAATGCCAGACTAACCTGCTGGAGTCCTTTGAAGATCTTACTACAAAGATACAGTGCGTGTCAATGTGCTTAGCGATTTGTCTCCAGCTGCTAAAATCAAAGGAGTCTGTGCTTTGGTATAGAAACCAAATGATCACATCTGTACTGCACAAATATTTAGCATATCACCCACCAGAGGCTCGAGCCTCTATGACTACAGCCAGGCATGAAAACCTGTAGGTCAGGCCATCATTTTTGTTGTCTTTGCTATCATCATTATTATTATTATAATCATACTTTTAATCCTCACAGGGAATATGACAGTGATAGTTTACTTAAAAACACATCTGAGAGCCTTCCCCCTCCATGTGTGACTCAAGAAACAGACACTTCAGAGAATCGGGAATGCTTTTGTTGTCTGTTCCCACAATCACCTCTGCTAGAAAATGTGCACATAATTGTTACTTAAAATTAATATTCCAGTCATGTTCTTCCCGGAAGATTTTCATATACTTAGAATTGCTGCATTAGATCCCACTGGACAATTTTTATGCCTGGAAGAAATCAGGAAGCAGCATACAGCATGTGCTTTATTTAAAACAAAAGAAAAACCCAACTCAAACAGAGTGGTTGTTCAAAAACACAGACCTAGAGAAGGAGACTCTCTTTCTCAGCAGACCAGGGAAATGATGGTCTAATTCCTTGGTGGGATACCTCAGTTGCAACCAGAAGAAATTGCCTGTAGTGTTATTTCATGCCTTTTGCCGTTCAGTTTGTGGCATCTCTCTTGTGGATTTCATGATGCAGCACCCCTCAGGCAAAGAAATACCTGCTAGTCACCACCAGCATGCCCTGTATGTAATGTGGACATGCAGAACTCAAAAGCTTCATACAGTGTTCACTGAACAAGATGTTCATCTCTTGACACAACCTTGCCATCAAGAACTCTACATAAAAGTCCAGGTAGATTATCAGTTTTAAAACTGAACAGTCTCCTGGCTCCTAGCTCTGGTCTAGTCAGGCTTTGATAAAACATTGAGTTTTCTCCTGCACTGAAAAGCAGGAGGAGCTTCAGAACCTTGGCCATATGCATCTTAAGTTGCATTTTACCTGTGTACAAATACATGCAGGTGTCCTATATTTGTGTGTAAAATGGGACCTTTCTTAGAAATTACATCTGAAACATCAAGTGTGTGCAGGCACCTTAATGGTCTAAGTCTGAGGCCCATTGGTTAGAAATATTTGCTTGCTTTGCTTTATGGCAAGTAAAATAAGAGCATGGAATAATTCAACTACCACCAGAAGGCATGGTGCTGCCCCAGCAGCACTGTTTTTGGCTTGATGGTAGCTGTCATTGCTGGTTTTCCAAGTGGCACAGCAGTTACTGACCTACCTGTGCTCCAGCCGTGCCTAAGCTGCAAGAGCTATTTCATGCAAAATTGCTCTCTAATTAAGTTGCACAGTGGTAGAGCTAGCACAAACTGTACTGAAAAGGGGCTGCCACTTTCCAGTAGGTACCAGAAGCTCAGCATGTCATTAAGCAAATAGAATAAATGGCTCTTCACAGCTCAGTGCTTACTGCATTTGACCTTGCACTGCCAGCTGTTGTATGTTGGTTAACAGTACCCTGGCTATACTATTAACAGGACCCTGGTAGTGACTCCAGTTACAGTAGACTGATGACCCAACCATATTAAAAAGTGAATTTTGTTTTGAATGGTAGGCTGGGATGCTGATATTTCATAACCTGGTGCTGCTCTGTCAGGGTATTATTACCTGAAGAATCCTGAGGAGCTGGAAAGAAAATAAACAGGAAGTTTGTAGATGCATGCATCCCTTTGCCTTCACTGTTACTAGCAGGTGTTGCATAATTTCCAATAGAAAAATGTACTCTTGCTGCTGCTCTTGAGAGTCTGAAATACAGGCTATTATGTGTAAATTGAAAGAAGGTTTCATAAGAAATTGTAGAGGGAAGATATCTTTAATCTTCTGCTAAATGAAGTAAAAAATATATTAGGGAGACAGATCATCCAACTGCAGAAACTATTCACCTCAAAGTGAAAGCGAGTGAAAGTTATTAATCTGGTAGACTACATGAATTACAAAGGCTGGTTACAAACCAAAATATAATTAGATATGGTTGGTTGCTTGGGGTTACTTTAGACATCAAAGACAAGGGAATTGGGAAGGACGGAGTGATTACTGAAGTAGAGGTGGGGAAGACCTTTCTCAGACCCACTGACTACATGAGCCTTGCCTTGGCATTCTGTGCACTGTCCTGCCAGCTGCTCTGCTACATACATGCCCATTCCCAGCTGTTTCCTGTGCACCTAGGAGTTGTTATTTGTAATGAAAAGTAAAAGCTTTTGGGGTCTTTCTCTTAGGAAAAGAAAATAGTGTGACACTCATAGAAGATGTGGAAATAGATCCAAAAATTTTCATACAAATACAGAATATGCAGATGTGGGCAAGTAATGAGTGACTTGGCATTTTGCTGTGGGAGAAGGTGTAGTGGTCATGAAGCTGCTGTACAGGCACCCGTGGAGAATGATGCCCTCTTTGTCTATACAGGTCAAGGCAACCAGGAGACAAGCATCAGCCTCCACCTCCAAGAAGAAGTCATGTTCATTTTTTACAGCTGTATTTCATATTTGTTTTTTAGTGGAACATGATTTGCATTGTTTCCATTGAAACCCCATTGCTGCTTAGTCTCTGTACAGATGATTCATTTTGAAGAGGTAGCCATTTGCTGTGGCCTTAGGTGCTTCTCTTGTGTGTTTGTTTTATTCATTGTAAATTTCTATTGTAAATACTTACTTGTAAGTATGTCCTTGTGAGGGCTTCATCTGATGCAATAATTTTTTGTTCCTTATTTTAATGGTTTAGGAAATTCAATCCTCCTTAAGTAATAAAGCATAAAATATGACTGGTCTCTTACAATTAACTGGAATTGCAACTTCTCACACTGCTCCAACCAAAGATAGCAATCCTACCGTGCTACATCAGGAGCAGAGGAACCTCTCCTCTTTTTCACGCCATTGTTTCACATCATTGTTTCACATCTACTATTTCTTCAGGGATGGGATTAAGTAATTTCCATCATGTTTTATGGGGCTGGCACACAGGGTGTTACTTTCGTCAGCCAGCATGGACCTGGAGCTGAGACATTGCAATCTTCTTTTATATGTTTCACCTTGACTGTTTACCTATCCCTGGGGAGATACAAGAAGGCCAATGAATGTTCACAGATTTCCCATTCTCCTCTCATTCTGTTGCTAGTCAGAATGTGAGAAGAGGCGGATAAGCCAGGTTTTTTATAGGATTGCTGTGCTTTATCCAGGTAATAAATAACCTCTGCTAATACAGTCACGACTTTACTCACGACTTTTACTTTGAAGACTGACTTCTTTCTTTAAAGGCTCCAAGTCACAGCCTACTATCCATCATAGCTTCTTGTAGGGAAGCAGAGGGATTTATGACCTCAGTGTTCGTGCCTAACAAAGTCCTTTGGGCTTGCTCAGTCTCAAGGTTTTTCTTTTTTCCATCTTTAGACTTAAAAGGAAGAGGGAGAGGGAATGTGAGAGGGAATGTACCTGCAGCAGGTGCAGAGAGAGAATCAAGATACTGGCTGTCATCATTGTGTTTATACTGCCAAATAAAATAATGATTGAAAATTAAGATTAAAATTGGAAATCTTCTTTCATATCTAATGAAAGTCAGTAATCTTGGCATAACATATGGTGCTGCGTTCAACTCCTAGTGCTGTAGGAGTAGTTTGCAGCTGACAGCACATATGTCCATACAGTATGCTTCAGAATCCCCAAATTTAGATATTTGATTGAATCAGTAATTTTTAAGCTTGAAACGTAAGCATTTTCCTCATCCACTTTCTTCTCCTGCTCCATCCCCTACACCCCCAGAAAGCACCTTGAAAAGTTTAGCATTTCCTAATGCTTTGGAATTATCTTCTGTGGTCATTTGGAGTGATTTCTGCTCATTTGCAGTGATCCTTGCTCTCATGTCTCCAGTATTCTTTACGGGGAAAAAAAAAAAGCTTGCATTTCCATTAAGGAGAGCAAAAGTCTCCAGAGTGTCTCAGGTGCCATCTCAGAGCTCATACATTACCTGCCAGGAAAGCTTCCTGCTGCGGCTACCAACATGGGTTTGAGCATAGAGGGTATGAATTGTAAGTACAGTGTAATATTGTGTGTTTTCCCTGACTGACATGGTAAAGCTTTCAGGATCTCTGAGCTTTCCCTTTGCAGAAGATTTATTAATCCTGTTTCCACGTTCATCTCCCTACATTCACCATGCATAAACTCTCACTAATTCATCAAAGTGTGCAGTGAATTGTATTCTCCAAGAAGAAAGAATACAGAGTTCTCTCATTAACTCATTCTCTCTTGCATTGCTTGGATTCCTTCATGGTAAAATGTCTGATACTTGGTTTTTTGTGCATTTGATTTTGTTTGTATTTCATTACCAGTAGCACTTGTAACAAAATTTTGGTAAATTTATATTCTGGCAGTTGGAATCCAAAGCAGAAAACCATGTGTACATAAATTAAAACTTATTAAAAACAGAAGTGGTTTAATGAACACAGAAGTAACACCTCCTTAGTCTGAATCAGAGGCTGGGGATAGCACGCCTTTGCAAATTCATGTATGTTAACCTACTCTTCTTAAAGGCAAAAATCTACTGAGTAGTGAAGAAAAGGTAACAGTTCAGGATGAAGTAAAGCTTAGGGATGAAGTCTCACGACTGTTAAGGTGAATTAGATGGGGGAAAATATTTGAGGAATACTTTGCTGCAAAATTTGCATCTTGAAGGAGAACCTGTATTAAGATAGGAGTGTGCAAACTTGAATGTACTGCAAAAGTATAACCTAGGTGCACTTTCTACTTTATGCATTTTGATACTTAAAAATTGAGGTTTTCTCTTTGAATATGCAATCAGACTGCAGGAGGTTGGGATTCATTTGCTGTATTCGTTTGCCTACAGCCATCCTTTGCAGAGCTGTGGCACACAGGCAGTGTGCAGTTGTATACCAGCATGTGAGATGGCCCCCTTTCAACCTGTTTTATCCCAGCTGAGGGCTCTTTGGCTCCTATCACCCTGCCCTGTGTACTTAACTCCCCTTTACTTCCAGTCTCTTACTGACCTGCAAGCCATTCTCAGTATCCCAACATGTACACAGCTTAAAATCCTCTGTACTGGATCTACAGGCCTTTTGGCAAAGGTGCTTTTACCCAAAGTCATCAAATGGATTCTATCGCTCAGCTCTTCTGCCTTAAAGAGGCATCCTGGGTTGTGAAAGCCAAAGCACAGCTTGCAACACTGGTTGCAGAATTCATTGTAAATTCTCAATGTGCATCCACACCTATCCAGGCTTTTCCCATCAATGAAGTCTTCCCCTGGGCTCTCATGTTCTCTGCTTTTTCTCTCAAAGTTCTGTAGTCATTCTTGTTCTAGTTATTCATGCTAGTTACACACCAAAAAAAAGAGATTAAAAACTATTTCAGAAACTGTTTTTCTTTGGTATTTCACAACTTCACAATATCTGTTCTATGACTTTTCTTAAAAGACCAAACACAGTATACTAATAGTTCTAATTATTTCAAGTAAATAACTTAAGTATGATATTGTATCATTGATTATTGGCTTGAATAACCCAGATGTTCTGGATATGTCAGATTTATTTTCCTGCAGAGCTGCCTACATACATTCACATTTTTGGAGGAAAAAAAAAATCTGTAAAACTGTATGGACTCTTATCAGTCAGAAAATATCTGGAGAAACGAGGTTGAATTTGTAATGGAACATGTGAAAAATCATCATGAAAACAGGAGCCAGAACACTTTGATGGTATTAATGAACTCTTTCATTCATTTTTCATGAGCAGTGACAGAAGTGATGTTTTCTTAGCAAGAATGTTTGCACAACTTCACCTTCTCTGGCAATTCTTCATTAATCTTTTCAATATAATAAAAATTTATAATATAAATAAATCTTTAGATTTTCCATCTGGTTTTATAAAAAGATTCAGCAGGGAAGCAGAGAAATACCACAAAAAACTAAATCACATAGGTAAGCAGCTTTTGGACAATGTATATGATGAAAGTTGTTTGCTCAGGAGATTGAATAAACTTAAGCAAATTAGGAAATATCAGTGTAAAGTGAAAAGAACTTCTTGGCAATATCTCTATGGTTTAGTTCATTCTGGGTTTATTTTTGGATCTTAATATTTCAATCTTCCATTCCTCTACCCCTGAGGCGTAATTTTTTTGCTACCTGTGACAAAAATTACTTGCTCCTCATAATGTCATATTCTGAGAGAGCTGGCTGCTATAATCTGTCTTCCTTTCAGCATTCATCTGCTCATCTTGGATTCTCATCCCAATCCACCTTATGAGGGTCTTAGTACAGTCCAGGAACATATGGTGTATCATGAAGAAACCGTTTAAATTCCTGGTGCAATCTCCAGCAAAGGTGATTAAAAACTCAATAAAGCTCAGATTATATTTAATAACCAAGGTATTTTTACCTTTTTCATGTCCTTTTCTTGGCAGCTTTTAGGAGTGTGTGTATGTGCTGCCCTCTAGCAGGACATCCTCTCACATAGCCATTGTTTCTGTCACTCAGTTTTGTACCTGTTGCCACTGTGGCTTGAGAAATACTGATGGTCTCCAACTTGTCATTAGCGTGTTGTTTTTTGATGGGTGTTACACACAGGTGAGTGGTTGAGAGGACATTTCCATGTACCCCTTTTTCCGGAATTGGGCAGTTTTGTCTGGATGTCATGACAATTATTTGTGCTGCCTTTTTTGAAGAGCTCAAGAGCTGGCCAAAGGGCTGTCCTTGAAGAGGAAGGTTGAGTTCGTTAAAAAAATATTAATCATATTTGGACACCAACATATTTCTGCTGGGACCAGTCCTTTATTGTTTTGAAGTCTGCTACAAGTTGTGTCAGGGAAGGTTTAGGTTGGGTATTAGGAAAAGGTTTTTCACCCAGAGGGTGGCTGGGTACTGGAATGGGAAGTGGTCACAGCACAGGTCACAGCCTGACAGAGTCCAAGAAGTATTTGGACAATGCTTTCACGTTGTCCACGTCAGAATCACATGGTGTGATTCTTGGTGATGGTGCTGTGCAGGGCTAAGGGTTGGACTCGGAGATCCCTGTGGGTCCCTTCCTAATGGGCATATTCTGTGATTCTGTGAAGTGTGGAAGGAGTCATCATCAATATGTGTTTTATCAAAAGGAAAATGATCACTTGAACCAAAGTAACAGAGCAGAAATGCCAGCCTCGCTCTTCTCAGAGACTGAAGCGTTCTCTGCGTGTCTTAAATAATATGGGAGAACTGAAACATCATGTGAATGCCATCAAAAATGCCAGGGAAATATATGATTGCTTCTATATAAATTTGAGGATGATGTAATACAGCTTTCATTAGGGAAAGGTTAGAGGCTCAAACACTGTCATTTTTTTTCACATGGAAAGTTGTAATTTCATGCCAAATTTTAATTTATTTCTCTCTGGAATATGAAAAAAATGCTGTTTAATTACATCTAATTTTGACAGGGTACATCTTGGAAAATGAACCTCCACTGGGGAAAATTTGTAATTTATGCCATTTATAATTGTACAGATAAACTTTGTTTAAAGTCTCATAGAGAGAAACCAATCACTAACTTTTTTCTCCTTTTTCTTAATTTGTATTAGATTTATAAGAGTGCTTTTAAGTGAAAGTAAAAGATCATCCTCAAGCTGTTAGTACAAGTACCCCTCGCCTCCATTAACATTAATTTCAGGTTTTCATAAGGATATGATAATTTATGAAAATAAATATTTCTCTCTTGGGGTTTTCTTGTTGTTTTTTTTGTTGTTGTTGTTGTTTGGAGTTTTTGTTTATTAGTTTTTGTACAGGCAGACCACCTCTTATTTTCTTCAATACCACACAGATGGCAAAAATGTTGGTAACAAATAGATGAAGAGGCCAGGATCATTCAGCCAAGAGAGCAGCAGGTCACTCATGTTTGTAGCAGGTTTGTAGAAGAACAGGACAAAACCTTTTTTCTCTTAACTGCATCTACTCAGGAAGCAATCATATCAGTGCAGGGTCTAATGCTGCAAGCCATCAAGTGGTAGGGGATTCTCATGCTCCTTCCTAATACTACTGCTCTTTGGGGTGCACCAAGAGGGCCTGGTGCTGTGGTTTTGGGTTTATCCCACTACAGTACTTTGAGGGGGGAAGAGAGAGAGAACACATTTTAATCTCTGCAGTTGCTGTTCTGACACATCTCAGCCTCTACAGAGACATAATGGCACACTAAGCCTTCAGAGGTACTGTAAAGCATAACTGCAGTCTTTTGACAGGCAATTTCTATGGCTGGCAGTTGTCTTCATTTATTCATTTATTCCTATTACTTTGTCAGTTATTTGGGGTTTTTTCCTTGTCTTGAAGTTGTGACGGGGTTTGGTTGGTTAGTTGATTTTTCTTCTTTTATCTTTTTCTCTTCCCTCTAATCTGATGTTATGTATGGAAATGGAGGGTAAGGGGCCTGTTTACCAAACGATGCTTTTTGGATGCGATGCTACCCAGGAGGGACAGTGTATTTCTGATGTCAATACCCTGCCTGAACTTAGCAAGACTGGGGGAGACCAAATGAAATAAGTGCTAACTCCACATAAAACAAGCGAAACAAAATGTGAGTTCTCAATGCTGTGAAGACATTGTGTTTGAGTAAGCCTTGTTTGTTAAGAGGGAGGCTTAACAGTGTATTTAGAGTGAACTTTTAGGTAAATTGCGCAGTGGCGGGATTTGACAGTGTTTTTTAGGTGTCTTCGGACATACTCAGGAAAATTTTACTTTTAATAACTGTATTGCTAAAATGAGTGTATCCTGCATCCGCAAGCTTTGACAGATTCATCTTTGAGCTCTTGCTCTTCTTCATCCTAAGTATCTTGCCACTGCCTTGGAGAATAGGGAAGGATAACTGGCTCAGTTCCTGAAGCAGTTCACAGTTTTCAAGTTCCATAACTTTCTTCAAAAATTTAATTCAGAGTGCAATGGAAAGCATCTAGTTCAGATCTGCAAAGAATTACAGCATGCTCCCAGATAAACTTTGAGGCCTTTAGTATGAAAGGCAAAAAGGTTTAGACTTCAACAATATATACGGGAAAATTCATGGAAGTATGAGTAGAATTACATGTTGATAAAGCCATTTAGTACTGCACAGGTGTTGGAGCTCTTGCTGAAACCTTTCCAAATGCATGTTTTATGCAATCTGCTTTGAACAGGAGTTCTAAAACTTGAATCTTGGTGCATGGACTCTTTGTATAGTGGAGTGGATAAGAATATTATTCACGTAGAGCTACTAACTGGCCTGAAGGCAGCCTAAACAAAGCTGCAGGATGTGCTGAAGAAAGGTTTGGGGGCAGTTAAACAGTTGTCTCTGTTGTCATACAATATTTTTCCTCTCCTGCAGATGAAAAAAAGGGCTGTCCTGCTGGGAACCATAAGAATGTGGATGAAATGGTAATCAGAATAATAATGTGAATAATTTGAAACTTTAGAATTCAGTGTAGGTCTTTTTAGTTCCAGCAGTTTGCATCCAAGTCCGAATCTTAATGGAGAAGTATACCTGCATGCTAGTGTAATAACTAGTTATTCCACTAGTGTTAGAAAACTTTTGAGTGTCCTTATCATAAAACCCATTCTTGAAAAGTCTGAGAAACTCCATGTTTCTTGATAGCAGTGGTGTAATTGCTGTTGATTGAGATGTGTGATTGTCATTCACATAATTGTGGTTTTGTGTGCCACCACTGTTATTATGCACTGACCTGACTGAACCAAAGCTGAGATCAGCAGGCTCAGTTGAAATAACTGATTCTATGAATTTGGCAAGAAATGTTTTCCCTACACACAATACATAATATAACTTACTGTAAGATTTCAATGTGTCTACTTACCTTTTCCAAGATCATATTGCCATTTGGCCACAATCCCTGTAAGTGAGGCAATGGGAGGTGATACTTGCATTAGAGTTCATTTCAGTGCTACTGCCCAACGTGATGCACAGCAAGAAGCAAATTGTCTTGTACTCAAGGTCATATGTCAGAAGGATCCTTAGGTGTGCTGCAGTTCCCATGTCTCTAAAAATGCACCTTCTGGCAGGAAGTCCCATCTTGGTGGTTGCTTTTGCTGGGGGGGACCCCCTGTGCCACAGAGTGGCATAGTCAGAGTGGGAGAAAACCATGAAGATTCAGCGTGTCTGTGTGGGATAGAGCCAAACAAGGGCCATGCGGAGGAGGTGTCACGCTCTGAGCAGAGACCGTGACTCTTTTTGTTAATAAGAAAGTATGTGCCCTCTATTCTGCCTGATATGTGAAAGAGGGGAGGAAGAAAACACTCTTCTGAGCTTGTCCTCATGCTCCTGCCTACGTAGCTAGTAAGGTGTACTGGTCTTCTTATTTTCCAGTCAAAGTGAAAACAAGGTGTCATTTCCCATTGCAAAAATCAAGTTATCACTAAATTAGAAAAAAAGGAATAATTAGTATATTAGTAATTTTATCTTTTCTCCAGGAAGCTTCTAGGTCAGCCTAGCAAGGTCACTGGCCTGTGGTGGCAGGTAGACAGGTTCAGAAGGTACAGTTTGCTATCTGATAGCTGCTTCTCTTAATTTTTCTCTTTGTCAATGAATGGAAGTTTTTTCTTTATGGGGGAAAAAAAAAGAGTTAATATATTTTAGTTTGAGGAGAATTCTATGGGCTTTTTCTGGTGTCTTCCAACATTTTTGTGAGCAGCTACTGCTTGGGGTTCATTCTCACCCTGCTCAAGTGAGCTGTAATGTATGCTCTATTTCAATAAAAAAAACCTGTCTCCCTACATACTCCTTCTTTGGGAACATGTACTTTATGTTCACTTTTAGTTTGCTAGTTTAGTTGGGTTTTTGCCAATATGAATAACCAAAAATGTGCTAAGCTTAATTTGCAGTGGTGAAAAACTGCTGTATAAGTCACATGCAGAGGGAGGACTGGCTTGGTATAGGATTGGGGTCGTGCTATGCATGCGCAAAAGTTGAGTTCTCTGCATTTTCACTTCTGAAAACTTCTTCTTGCTTAATGGAAGTAGCTTTTTTGTTTGTTTTTAATGAGTAATAAACTTTCTTGTGTCTTAATTCCACCTCCCACAACTCTCCAACTCATGAGTAACCTTAAATGCAAGGATTTTAAAGCCTGTTTCCCAGTGTTAAGTTGCAGATGCTTCTGGTTTAATACAACACTTGCAAAAGCCTTCCTTGCCCTGCTGTCACAGCAGGCATGGCTGGGAACAGAGGCTTGGGAGCAAAGGACTTGGTCTGTAGCTCTAAAAACTTTGCTGTTAGCTGTAAAACAACTGTTCCTATTTTGAGCAAATAAACTTAAAACACCATATCAGTTTTCTCCTTCACTTTTTATTTTCTTTTCCTGCTACTTGATATGCCATAAGTGAAACTGAAGTGCCAGGGTTGTGTACTGGACAACCTACCATTGATACCTCCACCCATCTTTCTTTGCCCTGAGACCTGCATGTGTTGGTCCACATCTCAGATAGCTGTTGATGCTCTGACTGATTGCTCTAGTGCAGAAATGAGATCTAGATACAGCTGAAATCTGTCTGCAGTCAAGGGGGGCCTCCAGACCCGCGTGGCTGTGTAATCTGACTGGAAGGACGTAGACCATGTTTAGATTTTGTGATAATATGCACTGGTAATATCAGAAATTAGATAAGATGCATTTCTCAGAGCGTTACTAATTCAAACATGCACATTTATTTTATTAAATAAGGAGAAAGCATGGCAAAATTAACTCAAAAAAAAGGGGGGGGGAGGGAGAAAAAAAAAGCTGCCTGATTTGTAGATACCACTGTGAAAATTTGCCATAGAAATTAGATAAAGATACTGAATTTAATGTAATATGGTCCTTTGTAATCTAATTACACAGGAATTGCTAGGGTTTATTTTGTAAATGAAACTACTGGGGAACTTTTTTTAAAAGTATTTAAGTCAGCATAAGATATAAAAGCAATTTCCTTTAAACTGGAAAAACAAGAAATCGCTGCACTGTGCATTCAGTCCACATAATAAATCTTATCATATTGAATGCTCAGGATCTGAGAGGTGACATTGAGCACTGGAGACTTTCCAGGAATCAGCAGTAGCTAAATTGTGCAAGTAGGCAAGATATCAGTCTTTTGTTTTTTGTTCAGTTTAACGGTAGTCCCTTGGAAATAATAATAAAAAAAAAACCAACAAAACACCAGGATATCCCTGACCTGTATCTGTCTAAACACAAAGAAAAGAGATTTTTTTTTTCAGTTGAATTCTCCAAAAAGGAAAGAGAAATGTGTCTCAAAACTGTATTGCAAAAATTTTAACTTTTTTAATTGTAGAAGGCCTGTTTTGAGGCAGTATGATGTGAAGCAAAGGGATAAACTCAGTGGATATGAGGGCTTTGAGTCTGTAGTCTTTGAAGAACATGGCTCTTATTGTTGTATTTCACCTTCTAACTGGTGCTCCCTGTCCAGCTGGAATTTCATATTTTTCATAATTCAGCTGATGTTTCCTGTTCCTTTCTCCAGTGCATGCCCATGGTTCATGTGAAGCAGGTGACTGCTTGTTCTTGAAAACTCACCAGACTGCACCCTTACAAGCACAGGAGAGGGTCTCAGGGCATTCTTCAGCCACAAGTGAGAGGTGTACACAGCCAGCCACACTTGCTGGTTTTTCCCATATTTCCCTCAATGCATAACTTCTTTTTTTCTATAGTGCTCTTTAGGTCACTCAAAAGTGACGATGTTTAAACCTGTTTAAAGCTTACTGCATGAATATATAATCTCATTTTAGAACAGTGTGTCCTGTAAACTAGGAAGCATAGGCTAATCTGAAATATATACCTATCTGAACTCAACTGGGTATCCTAGCAGGATTTAAAGCTAGTTTAATTCTATTGATACAAAATTATACCATTTAATTCCTCCAGTGTAATGTCTACACAGGTGTAAAATCACACCCATAATTAGGCTGTAATTAGCAGGTGTTCCAATGCTAGTGTAGATAACTCAGGCAGTTTTGAAACAGATCTCCTTCTCGTCCATGTTTCCCAGTAGTTGGCTGGTGTTCACGTGGGAGCCTTGGAAAGCCCGGAAGGGAGGTTCTTGAGAAGGCTGAGCCAGGCTTTGTGTGAAGGAACACAGAAGCAGGACAAGTGACAATGGTCTTGAAATGAGCAGGGAAGGGCCTGATTTGCCAAAGGGAAGTTAAAAAATAAAAAAGTAAAAAATTTGCTGTCACCGTGACAGCAATAAGGCCTGGACCAGCCTGCCTAGGAAAGCTGTGCAGCCTCCATTGTTGGAGGCTTTCAATACCCAGTCATGCAAAACCCTGAACACTCCAGTCTGTGATCCTAGGTTCTGGGCCCATCTCAGATTAAATTAAACCAAATGGTGTAGTTAGGAATAACTAACATACTATCCACTGGGAGCTCTTCTTACTGGGGTCTTTGGAGGAGATTTGAAAGAGATCAGAGGAGCATAGATAGGGTATGGAGGCGTTGAAAGTTGTCTGGGTATGGAGAGCAGAACAGGAGAGTTAACACTAATATGTGCAGGGCAGCCATGGAGATCACCGAAGGGTAACACAATGAAGAACACTTTACACTTCCTGCCTGTGACACCATTTGATCACTAGGGTATACTGCTTTGCTAAACTGAACATTTGTATTAAAACACTTTAATAGAACTCTTAAAATTGTTCCTTCATCCCCTTCTTTCACATGCTCACTTAATTATGTTGGGCACTTGTCTCCAAAATTAGGGAAGTCATCATCTCATATCATCTGCCTTACTTAAAGGAAAACATTTGGGTATGCAGAATACTTTTTCGGCAAGCAGTTCTTCCCAACATAAGCATGTTTACTCAGATTTATCTGACCTTTCCCTTCTGGGCCCTGATAGTCATGTAATTTCTGTTTGCTTTCAGGAGCACATACTACATCTGTCATACTACATCTGGATTTAGTGTGAATGGTTAGAGACAAACCCAGTATATGTATTTCTGTGGAATAGACTTCTGTGGTGGTGACTTTTGTAGTCACATGATGAAGATTTAGAGTGCAAAACATCTGTGCAGAACATGCTGACTGTGGCATCTGAATGACATTTAGCACAAATCATTCATTTTAGAGAAATGTTTCCAGTTATTACATGGGATGTGGTATCTCCTCTGGTATTATCAAGCTTATTCCCAAAATCATAGATACTCAATTCCTAACCATGTGCTTTTTCCATTTCACTGAGCAGTAGTGTCCATGGTGGGGTTTTCCCCATAGCATACTCACACTTCAGCATTTTCTGGAGCAGATAAATATTGAAGGATAAAAAAAAATAATTACTGTTCTTCATGGAGGATCATCATTATATTTTGCAACTACAGTGCCAGGGTTTTGAGAGGAACATGATAGGAGCTCCCCTTTTCTCAAAGGGGCTGCTCTATATACAAGATTCTGAGTCCAAGAGACAGTTAACAAAATCTAGCTTTTCAGGTTTCAAATTAGATTTTACATGTACACATCATTACTGCTATGAAATGCTTTCAAATTGCCCTGATTGCAAAATACTTCTTGTAATCAGATCAAGTTGAACAGGAAATCCCAACTAAGTGCAGTATCTCGTGAGTAATTGCTGCACAAATACTTTAAATAAATTGTGAGCAATTTCTTATGCAGTGGCTTTAGCTAATGTTATTGGGATGCTTAATTGACTTTTCTCTGTGTCAGGTTTAGCCATAATGCTGAAATATGAAGAGAGGAAAACATCTGAAACTAAGGTGCAGTGCCTCATTTCCATTGAGGAATGTGAGACAATTTTTCTTTCACAGATCTGTAGGAAAATGCTTGGAGGAAAAAAAAGCTTGAAGCAAAATTTGGAGCCTGTTTGGATAGGTGAAGAAGGAAAAACGATTCAGGGGTTGGGATGTGGGAGCATGTGCAAGAGACAGAGATTATCTGTAGACAAGGAATTGTTATTGATTTTTTTTTCATTGTGTGCGTCAACTCCACACAACTGGCAAAACCATTCCTGAGATAGGGAGATGAGCATTCAAGTTGGTCCTGAGCGGACAGAAACAAATTCTTTAGCTATGATCTCTATCCTGAAGTATATATCATTATATGGTGAGAAGAGTCAATTTTTTAAAGTTATTACTCTTTTCCTCTGATAAAACCTTTACAAATTCTGACTTTGCCTTTATGTGGCATAAGAAAATTTTACAGGTGACTTCCAGCCTGCCTCCAAGTATTTGTACAACACAGGCTTGTTTCCTTACAGGTTTTATGAAAGTGGCTTGAAGGTTTCTGTTGAGTTAGCTTTGGGTTGAAGGATTAGAGGGATTGGGGGATTGAGGATTTTTCAATACAATCCAAACTGAGTGAGAATATTTGGTTGATAAGAAAGTAAGCTTTTTTGATTTCTGTTTAAGAGTTCTTGTGGTATATCATTGATTACATTGTAAGCACCTGGAGTCATGTTGCTCACGAAGATGTTGATTTAATGTCATTGTGCTTTCTTTTGTCATTTTGATTGAGTTGTTGAATTTACATCTAACTTACCGCTTGCATATTTGGTTCCGCAGGCTGATTTATATCGGTTATATATTTTCTTAACAAACTAGATTGCTTTGCTCTGGTATAATACAGGAGTATTTGTCCAAAGATAAGGATGAAGACCCAAGCCAGTACACATTGCTGTAGCTATGCAAAGATGTTATATTTTTATGAAATGAAAGTGAAATCAGTAATGTCATTCTGTAGATTCTGTAATGTCAGCATCAATGTATCTTCAAAGACAATTTCAATTTAAAACACTATTATATTTACATAAAAGGAAGCCACTTTGATTCAACCATCAGTGTTTAAAGAGAAGAAAATGTAGAATTTTGCAAGCTTTTAATTGAATTAAGTTAGTTTAAAATAAACTTCAAATTATGTATTTTATTTTTATCTTATGGCAATGTGAATCTTTTACATAATATTAATAGGCACTGCAACTTGTTCTGCGAAATAGCATGGCAGTTATTTACATAGAACATTAAAAGATATAACCAAGGGGCTTCTCTTATGTTTGCTGTTCTGTTTTAAATTATTTCCATTTTATAAGCAAAAGCAAAATATATTCTGAGAATTGCTGTGAGGAGAAAAAACCCTCTTTTTAACACCCCCCCACCCCCATCTCCCTGTCTCTTCACCATTAAGATTATTGATGATAAACTATTTGGAATATGCATGAGTATTGCTAAGGAGTGCAGCAGAGATAGATTTAATAATTAATGCACAGGAATTATTTATTTCCCCAATATATTGTAAAGCTCAGTCATTTCAGTAATGATAAACAGTCTTGATGATGCTGGAGAATTGAAAACACAAAGGAAAATTAAAACAGTCTCTGAGACTTGTTTATCATTTGAATATGTGGTTTTAATATTTTTTAATTAAATGCTAAAGCTTTTTTTATATATATTCAATACCTACATATTGTTTATTAGTGGCCATTTGTTAGATGTCAGTGGGACCTTACAGAAATAGTGATCAAAGCGAGATATTTCTTTTATTAGGAGCTGGTTCCTTTCATTAAAGGAATGTGTTAGAGAGCAATGTCCCTAATTTGTCATGCGTTATTGCATAGCTCATGTTCACAGGTATATGACGTGTTCAAATATAAATATTATTTCAATTGTCTATTAAGTATTTATTTTTCACAATTTAGCCAGTTGCTGCAGTGTGCATGTTTTGCTTTTGAGTTTCTCTTTCTGCAGTGCAGCACTTTTGCTTTTCTTCATTTTGTGTTATTGATATGGGGCTGTGTCATCAATTTCAGACTTATTTCTAATTCTAATCTCATTCTCTAAACTGCTTGCTATTCTTCCAATCCAAAGCAATCCACAAATTTTAGGTGCCTTGTCAAATTCTGATATCAGAGTAACTGCTAAAAATATTGAATGCACCCAAGTCCAGGAAACACTTCTCCCCAGGGATCCGATTTAAAACGTGTTACTGGTTTGTGCTGCATGATTAGTAGATATTTATGTAGATAGATGTTCCCAACAAATTGATCAATTCAACAGTGATTTAAGGGAACAAAGTCAACAGGCTTAATGAAATAC
This sequence comes from Catharus ustulatus, assembly GCF_009819885.2. Classification (NCBI taxonomy): domain Eukaryota; kingdom Metazoa; phylum Chordata; class Aves; order Passeriformes; family Turdidae; genus Catharus; species Catharus ustulatus. The sequence goes on along the minus strand of NC_046221.1, from coordinate 67,908,212 downwards.
AACCCTTGACGTCACCTCTTCTGCTTCCATTCTCCTTTCTTTCTGCCGTTCTCTCCAACCCATGAAGTCAAGAAAGAAATTAAATTGATTAGACTTAACCTTGTTCTTGAAAAGTCTGTGACTTTGGGGGGTTTCGATGAAGGAAGGTGTTACACAGCTGTTTGTTTAATAATTTGATACCTTCATGCAGACGATTAAGTTGACTTGCCTGTAATTCTTTTTCTTCCCCACCGCTTTTTTTTTAATACTGAAGACTATTTGTTTTTTACCCAGAAATAACACTTGCATTTTTCCCACATTTTTTTTCTACCTTGTTCCTAAATAATAGTGGGGCAAATATTATCATCTCAGTGACGTGAATAAAACTAACTTAACTAAATATTTCTTCGCCTGTTCTTTTTGTATTTTGACCTGTATTCCTCCTCCATTGTCAAAGCTAATTTAAGTACTTAATTATAACTAACTTTTTTATGATGAGGAGACTTTGAATACTTTAGTCTCATTGTAGGCTCTCCTTCCCCCTTGATTAATGGACTTGTTAATTAACTGAGATAATTTACTTCCTCTTGTTCCTGGTGTACTTAAAGAATCTTCATTACTTGTAAACTGTTTTGCCGCTTTATCTTTCTGATTTTACCTGTTATTTTTCCTTCATATGGATGGTGAGCTATATGTTTTATTAACTCCTTATTTTCTGTTCCTTCCTCCTGCTTTCTAAGTCTTTGAAGTGTCTCATTGCTCCTAATTAGCATAGTTGTTAGTTTGCTACAGCTTTTAAAAGAATAAAGTGCATTTGTCCCTATTTTGTATTTATTTTCTCACTGATAAATCTTGCAGCACCTGCACCTGGTGCTTCCTTTTAGGATTATACTTGGTGTCTAGCTTTACAGACATTTTCCTACTGGACAATGCATTAAAGGCATTAAAGGACAAGTGCATTAAAGGTGAATGACTCTGAAAGAGATATGGACATACTGGAGGCAGGCCAATGAAGGGCTTTGCAGATGGTTAAAAGCCTAGGGCATCCCTCCACTGAGGAAAGGCTGAGACAGCTGGTAGAGCTCTCTTGAGCTAGAAAAAGAGGGCTCAGGGGGGATCTCATCAGTGTGTACAAATACTTGAATTGAGGGCGCAACAAAGATGGAGCTTGGCTGTTTTCTATGGTGTCCAGTGACAGGACCAAAGGCAATTGCACAAACTGAAACATAAGAGGTTTCCTCTGAACATTGGGAAACAATTTTTCACTGAGGATGACCACAAAGGTTGTGAAGTCTCCATCCACGGAGGTGTTCAAAACTCAGCTGGACATGGTCCTAGGCAGCCAGCTCTAGGTGACCCTGTTTGTTCTGGGGTGTTGGACAGGAAGGACTCCAGAGGTCCTTTCTAGCCTCAATCCTTCTGAAATTTTGTGATGGCTTGACATGTCAAGATTGTGGCATGTTCTGGATCTCTTAAGGCTGCCACTGCAAACACTTCTGAAGTGTTATGGCTTAGTATAATACTTCAGAGAATAATATGTGATTAAACTACAATAATTTTGAAGACTAACAGGCATATTTGGGTTAGAGATAAAATGATGGGAAGCACTGATACTGATGGGAAATGATACCTTGGGTTTTAACTTTTGTATTTTTCAGATTCTCTGCTGCTTAGTGTGTAACTCTGAAACTTAGGTGTTAGTGAATTCTCTTCACAGGGGAGTTAGGCAAAACAATCCCTTCCTAGCTAGAGAATCAAGGACAGCTGGTACCCAAAAAGCAGAAACAAGGGCAAGGGAAAGGGGGCAAGCCAGGGGGCTGATACTTCACAGACTGGGGCTGTGGTTGGATAACTGACCGCAATGAGCAGATGAAACAAAATTTACAAAGGTATAAAAAGTCGTGACTGGGATCTGTCTTGGATTTGATTTGGGTGTAGCCCCAGCCAGACTCTTGCACTGCCTAAAGTGTATCCTTTCAATAAATATCTATTTTATTCCTTTTGCTCTGCTTAGTCACTGTTCCAGGTCAGCCTTTCCAGGCATCGGTTCTGTCACCCAAATTATTATGTTTGCAATTTATTTCTTTAGAGAATCGTGCTATTGAGTTTTTGGTGTTTTGTGATTTTTTTGGTGGTCTTTATGTGTTATTCTTTGTTCATTTTGAGGTTTTTTTAATTGTCACAAAAAAATACCTGCATGGTTTGAGTCAAGCTCAGCACACTTAGTCAGACTTGTTTCAGGAACACAGGCTTAAAAAGGCACTTTTGTTATCAAGTCCAACCACAATCCTGGACATCACATCCAAGATCTCTCGTAATAAGCTGTCATGTTCCCTTCATATCCTTTCAGTTGGAGAGAGAAGCTGCAGGCAACTGTTTCACTGACAACTGTTACTGACAAAAACAGTGTTCCTGATTTACTCCAACTTCAGTTATTTATAGAAGATCAAAGTTAGTCAATTGGAATGGCATTAAATGCAACTGTCATTAGTGAGAATTTTTGTGTAGCACAGTTCCAAAACCTATTTTCTTTCCTCTTTTGCTCACTATGTGTGGCATCCCAGTGTGTAATGATGCTTTTTGCTGATATCCCTTCTAAGTGTAGTGTGTTATCAGGTAAGTGTCCATCTCTTATCTCAAATGTCCTAGAATTCATTTGGTTTGTCTTTTTTGGTCTGTCCAGTTGACAGTCAGTCACAGAAACCTCCTTGTAAGTCCCAGAAATCTTTTGCTTTTCAGGACTTTAGACTGAAGTTGCTCAGGGAACAAGTATTTTCTGTTTTCTGATGAAGTGGCAACAAGTCCACTTGGAAGGCTGACATTAGGTCAGTAGTTTCTTCCTTTGTAATTCTATTTCAATTGGATTGATTTAAAGACTAATCATACACGCTTGAAACTTAGGGGTTTGTAGGTAGCTTAGGTGACCTATTGTGGTTTTCAGAGCACCCCTCTAGCAAACAGGACTTTATAGTTCTGTTCATGTGTTCGTAGAAACAAAGCTCATATAGACTTCAAACAACTTGCATTTTATTTTCCCTTTAAACCTATGAATGTTCTCATAGGCAATCCTTGGTATCCTTGAAAATGCAGGCCATTGTGATGGAGGAAGATATGACCAGTGGCATTCCAAGAAACCCCAAATATACCATATTTACATGTTTTGGATGAAACAGTGTATTACTGGATGAGACTCCTTGGTCAAGGACCAGAAAGATACCTATGCTCATGTGCCGTCTACCTTCTTGTGATTACACTGCAGTGCCTTGGGTCAGCATGTGAGAAAGTTTTTGGTGTCATGGTCTCGGTACATCTGTGCTGTTCTCCACTTTTTCAATTTTAGGATTCTCTTTGGTGTGAACACCAAAGCCCACACTTGCTGCCTTTTTAATTCTGTCATCAGCTGTTGTCCTTCTACAGACTTTAAAAGGTTTATTTTTTTATTTCATTGTTTTGTTCCAGGTGTGAAAGAGTTGCAAGGAGAGAGTGAGAAATGTTAAGGTAGCCTGTCATAAAACACAAGTTTAGGAAATGCAAAACTTCCCATTATGAAGGTGTTTTGCCAACATTGAATGTGAAATATGGCTACTTTGTCTACTGTAATATAAATGGGCTAAATTTTCTTCATGAACTTTTAGCTTTTCTTACTTTTGTAAATAAAATTTTTCAGTAGAGTAGAACATCCCCCATACTGCAAAAAAAGTTGAAATACTTCTATTGTGTGTGTATCAACTTTACTTGTTCCTTTATTAAATAAAGGAAATAATGCATCTCTTGATGTGAGGGTGAACCTGCATACCTCAAACATTTCAAGGATCACTGAACAGATCTGGAAGTCTATCTCTGTTAAATGAAAAAACTGAGTAAACATTATTGCTCAGCTAAAGCACAATAAAAAGATTTTAAGATGGATAGAAAGTATCACAGGCTTGCACAGATTTTACTCGAGTTGAACAGTGCAAGTGGTTTTGTGCTCAATATTACTGTAAGGCATATATTGCTGTTGTGTTACTTGCCCAAGATGTCCAAACATCAGTAACTAAGTTGGAGACCCACACCAAAGGTCCCACATGGCCACCTTCCCAGGAGGGGCAGTCCCCACTTTTGCCCTAATGAAGGAGATAGTTTTTTTCTCTTTTCATCACTGTGTAAGCTGCTGATGGCCCTTGTGGTCTGACGCAGGGTGGGGCAGACCCTGCTGGCTCTGTGGAGAGGTATGGACACCAGGTTTCTGCAGGAGAGAAGGGAGGAATAAACTCCTTGCCTACTATCAAGACAGGACCATTTTCAGTTCAGCTGCAGATGCTCCAAGCCAGATCGGAAAGGAGGAGGCATTCAGTCGTTAGGGTTATTTCCTCCTTAGGTATGGTTGCCTGCTTCTGGGACAAAGGCAATGGACTGGATGGAGGCAAGCTGCCTGCTGAACTGGCTCCAGGCCCACCACTGGACTGCACTAATGTACAGACTTGCTAGCGTATTTTTGGAGTTCCTGCATTGGGTGCATGTACGAGTGGCTTTTTTTCCCCCTGAGAGATATTTGTTGAGTCGCATCTTCAGGTGGTTCCAAGCGTGCAGAACAAATGAGCCTAGTTAGGGACTTCAGGGACTGCATTGCAGGAAAGTTTTTGCTCATCCTTTTTGCTCAGAAAGAGCTAATTTTAGTTTTTAATCTAAATTTAATTTTTTCTTGTTTTCAAACTTTAACAAGGTCTACAGCTCTAGTTGTTGTTGCATGGGTGAACAGCCCACACTGCTTGCCAGGATAGGTGTTGTTCTGGACCAACAGCATATCACATTAACCTGAACTGCATGGAACTGCTTGAGGGTGTATTGAAGAGTAAGCAAGCCTAAAACTTCTCATTTCTCAGCCATCCATCCTGAAAAGTTTGAAAACTGAGAGAAAGTGCCTATTCAGGAGCAGATACATTCTGAAAGGGCATCAACAATTGTAAGTTGATGATTCAAGAAGCAATTGATTGATTGAATCATAATAGATGACCTCTATAATTCTACCTTATCTCTCATTGAAGAATTTCTGTGCAATAGACTGTCTTTAGTGTTTTCTCTCACACTGTGTATTGGCCAAATGAGATTGTCTCCACTCCAGAGGGGCACTGAGACAAAATCTGCCCTTAAATGTGTGAAACCTCTGTCAAAGATAATAGAAGAAATCCCTACTTTAAGAAAAGGGTGAACTTCTCATCTCAATATTTAATGATAAAAAAATACCATTTTCCTTGCTTCAGTGCTAAGATGACTAAGGTTTAAAGAAGCAGCATGGGTTGCCAAGATGACACAGTGGGTTAATGGCAGCAAGAAGTAAAACCAAGTCTCTGACTCACAGCATGGCTGATTGATATTTTGAACCCTATTGTTTGGAGTGACTTCTTGGAGGCCATTGAGGAAGTATTTTGCAGAGCAAGAAATAGCTCCCATTTATGCATATTTCTAAGATCATTTCCTTAGGAGTGTTTTCTTATCCTCTCTTATTCTATAGACTCATTTGTTTTCCACTGGCTCTAATGAGCTTATCTTTTCCTTGAATCATGTGCTTGGCTGCTGTCTTTGCCAGCTAAGGTTTCTGATGACAGATTTTTTTTTCTATTTTTCTTCTTTACCTGAAAAAAGTAATTGGAGTAAAAGTTGCCTTATTTTTCTTGCTTATTAAATCTGCAAACTGGTGAGACCCCAAGTTACTCTCCTAGGTCTATTAGCACAATCTGTGCAATGAAAGAGGGCTTCTTCAAGTTCATAATGAAAGATTTAAAAAAATAAATCAAAAAACACCCAGGTGTAGGTTAGTTTTTACTTGTCTTCTTGACAGTGTTCAGATTCTCATCTGTGATCAATATTAGCAGAATTGACTCTCTGTTCTGTGGTTTCTCGGATTTATGGTGTGAGTAAAAATAATGTTTCATGTGTCAAGTTCCGTGGTGTATCTATTAATATCCCCAGTCATTCATGTTATACAAGTAAGGAGATGCTAAAAAAGTTTCTTCTATGTTAGATACATCTATTTACACCCTCCTTGGCTCTGTAACAGAGAAGGTGTTATCCTGTCTCTCTGTGAGGTTGTTCAAATTTAGTCTGTTATGAAAACAAGTTTAAGACAGACACTGTTTTCATGGTGAGCAAATGCTTCATACAAAAAAGTGAAAAATGCTCTTCATTGCTGTTTGAGTTCTTGGTATTCCTGAAGCTTTATTATCCGTGTCCCTGTAATTTTTTGGTTTTAATGTAATAAAGTGGAAAACTTGAACTGCTCTAAGAGAAACTGGCCTTGTAAACAGGCAGGGTTTAAAACACACCTAGCTTAATCTGGGGGGCTCAAGAACTTCCTGTGTAAAGTTGTCCTACAGCTTGTGGCACTGTTTTCATGGCATAGTAGGTAGAGCACGTTCTGGTTTGTGTTTGTCTGGATGGGAATGACAAGTTGAGTAAAGTGTTCAAGCCTCTTCCAGAAGGTTTCAGACCTAAGCAAGAAGAGTGAACTTTGAGCTATGAATGGTCACTTCAGGTTTCACATGTATTTCTACCCATGTCTATAATTTGTTTTAGGAAATTTTGGAAAGGATAGGAGGGAATTTTTTGTATATTAAATGAATGCTTTTCTAACTTCTATCTTTTATGAAGGAGAACCTATACTTCTAGTTTATCAGGCACTTAAGGGAGCTTGCAGTGCTCTGACATTTGTCCAGTGGCAGAGAATTATTTAATCTGATAAATGATTAATATAGTCGTAAACAGAAGAAGCTTTGCAAATAGCAAAAGCTCTAAGTAAAGAAAATTAAATAGCCACAGGGAAGACACCCAATTAAAACTATGTTGGCTGTCCCTATTTTCTGATTTAAAAATAGCTGTATTTAAAGTGCAACAAGAAGAAATTTTGAGTCTAAGCACGTACAGTCCAAGTGATTATTGCCCATCAGATCTTAGTACTTTGTATAGCAGCATGTAGGAGCTGCTTAACATCTCCTTAATGGGCCAGTATCTTGTTCCCATTTGTGTTTAAAATTTTCGTGTACTCTCCATACTTTGTCATAGGTCTCTGTGCACATGGCTTTCCCTGGTCTGAGGCAGACCTAAATCACTGAGAGTAGGTATATTCTCAAAAAAAGAATGAGGAATCAAGGAGTTTCTCTCTTTCAATTTGCTATTTAGACCAAAGCTCTTTATTGAATAAAGTGATTAACAAGAGATGATTTTGCAGCGCAAATTGTGAAACAGAGAATGTGAGTGCCAACCTTTTTGATTTTGAACTTCCATTTTCAGAATAGCAAAATGATGTAAGTACTATACAGTAAGGTCAAGCCCAGAAACTACCAATTTTGTAGAAAACCCTGCAAGCCGAAAAATTTGGGCTTGCTTCCAGCAGAGACCTTGTAATCCAGCTGAAACAGTGATGCTTGAGAGAATTTCTCTGCCACAGAGGGAGCTCTATTGCTCATTCTTCCTCTTTTTTGCCACTGCTGTCAGGCTGACTCTTTGTGTGGCCTGACAGATGGAAATCACAGAAAGGAACAAATTGAATAATTGCATTTTTAGTGCCCTTCTCTCTTCCAAACAAAAAATCTGTTGCATTTTCTAAATACAGTATTAATAACTCAATATGATGAAGAAAAATATGAACTAGGATCAGTTGTCTCTTCCCTGCTGTTAGGAAATTCTTCAAAAGCCCACAGAAAGCTCTATTACTCTGGAGGCAGTAGTACTTCTCTTCTCAGTGACGTTACTGACTTGAACTGGATCTATAATGGACCCTGAAACTGCCGTCTTGGTGGTTAACAGATATTGCTACCCCATCATCTTTTATTTTCTGAATATTCCCTGTGCTTTTGTATTCGTTACAGTTACGATATTGAATTTTGGTTTTGTTAACCCTACAGACTGCAAACTTACTTATTATTCTTAAGTAAAATTTGAAAAAAATTAGCAATGTAGTATAAATCCTACACTGTGACCTGATGGATACCAGCTGGTATCCTGATCATACTAGTCAGTCCTGTTGCTGACTGTATTGCTCACCTGATGCCCTGAGTGTTTGAAGGTTGAAGGGACCTTTAAAAACTCATTTGGGATGCCTGGCTACTTTCTACATCAATATTAAACATCTCTTTCCCTTTTTCAAAGAGATGTAGCTTCAACCTGCTCTGTATTGCCACGTTCTCACTTGAGTGTCCATTTTTGTTGTGACAAGAGACTGGTTAACTTTGATGATTTTGTTTAATTCCTTTTTATTTCTTTGTAGAAGCCACACTGAGTCCCATAATACAAAAAAAAAAAAAAAAAATCATCTGGGTTTTGACTTAACCTGGAGGCTGATGTTTGGATTTGGTTTATAAATGTTTTTTTTCAAGCAAGATATATGTAATTGTTCCATTTAGAAAGAATTGCAAATGGTATAACAATGGAAGTTTTTGTCTTGCCTAACATTTGTGTCAATGTCCTAGAATTGGCATTAATATAAATAATTATAAATTAACATGTCTGTTGGGTTCCAAAATTATTTCCCTTAGGTTAATGCTTCAGTTGAAAGACTGAATATTCAAGTTTCTGCATTTTTTCTCAAAATTGGATATTGCTTTGCATAATAGAACTTTTGTGATAGGCGTGTTTCTTAATAACATGTTTTTAGGTAACCACAGTGAAACTGATACCTCTCCAAGTGCTATGTAATTGCAAGTTGTATAATAAAACCAATATATTTTGGAACTAAACCCAGGAATCTAAACACTGCAAGAGTACCTTTCATTTTTTAATCCATAGCCAGGTCTGTCACCGGCATGTTTTTATGTCTCATGAGCATTTATGTTATCTTCCCATTTTCTAATCACAACCAGTTTCTTTTTAAAAGCTATTTGGCACTGGCCTGCCTTTAAGGGCAATAAGATAAGAATAATGTATAAATTATTCTCAGTATTTATCCAGGGCTTTTAAACTTTTGTAAAAGAACTGGGTTTCCCAGTGCAGGTAGTGAGTGCTTTAGCCACTTGGACACCATAAAATGAGGTATTGGAAAGCTGGAGTGGGTTGCCTGGATCAGTCTATGCATCAGTGTGCATGGAAGTTTTTCTCTCCTGGATGGGCTATTCCAATGCACCTAATCCCTCATGTGGAAGCTGCAAATGCAAATCCAGCTCTAGACTTAAAGACATTAAATAGAGAATTAATATCGGGGAAGAAAGGCTTAAAGGGGATTTTTTTCGTTCACGCAAAATAAATCCTCCATGCAGTGGCTGATCCAGCTTGATACCCTTAGCAGAAGGGCTGTTGAACAAGCAGACTCACCGCTGAGACATCTCTAAAGCTATTTAATTTTATCACCAGGCCCTTGGAATTAAAGGCCAGGAGACAACTGTTATCTGCTGCTTGTCTGAGTCCAAGCATCATCAGGAGTTATATCCTGCCCTAGCCTGTCTGAGCTCTGTAAAGATATGTCAACTTACAGGTGAAAATAATTTTATCATGAAGTATGATGGTGTAGGATTTGGTGACATTATTTTTTTGTAATTCTTCACAACTGGAAAAGGAAGAAGGGCTGCTTTTTGATGGCATCAGGCCATTGACAAGCCATCACCAGTGGGAACAATAGTTAGAACTTTTGCTATGCTTTTCAGCATTCAAGTACCTCACACGCATCAGTTAATGTTATTCACCTCTTTGATTCAGCAGCCATTAATTTTCCTCTCCTCCTGAAACGGGAACAATTGCCGGATGTGATTGACAGTTTATTCAGAGCTAGAATTATCTGTACAAAGAGGGAGCTGTGGGTTGGGGTTACTTAACTAAACCTCTCCAATCGCGGTGGGCTGAGTGGGCCGTGGTGCCAAGGCAGCTCTCTGGCACCTGCAACCAGACGTGACGGATCTGTGGCAGAGGCACAGGAGAACTTCATTTCTCGGCAGCTGCTGAAGAGAGATTTCAATGCTGCGCTTGACTTTCAAAGTTCAAATGGAAATTTGCCGATGCAATTATATTTCAAGTAGGCAACATGAACCGACCACATGTCTTGACATACAGATTTCAACTCTGGGTGTGAATTTATTTTAGATGTGGCACTCCTGAAGATAACTGTGGGCTTCAGCAGAATTTAGGTGCTGTCTGGAAGCCAAATGTGCATCCACCAAACTGTATGAGCAGTGACAGGGGAGACTGCAGGAAAACTGAAATGTGTGGCATTCTTTGCTAATAAAACACTTGGACAATTCAGAAGAGAGAGAACATTTCTATAGGGTTGTGCTGTTCTGGTTTTTGTTGTTTAAACCATCCAGTACAGCTGAGTGCAGAATAGTAATCCTAACAAATGCAGGAATTTGAGGATTTAATGAGTCTTTAGTGTTAAATTATCTGAATAGATAACTATTTGTTTTATTTGGTTTGGTTTTTTGGTCAGATGTTGTGGTTTTATTTATTTGGGGTTTTTCAAGGCATAAGCTGAATTTATGTTCAGCTGTACTATTAAACCATCATTTATCATTCAAACAAGTGAATTTTAAGAGTAATTTTTCACTTCCCTTACAGTAGTTTCGCTCTATCCCTTTCTTTCATTTTTCCAAGCAGATCTTATCCATAAAAATACCTGCAGGAAAAACGATCAGCAGCGTAGCTAAAATGTTCCTTGGCAGCATTTTCCTTCCTCCCCAGTTTTGCAAGAGGCAATTTTTCTACCATGTCATGAAAATTCAGGTCACCTGATGATTTCATCTCTTAAACAACCTGAATTCTGCTTGATCAGCATGAGGAAGAGAAGATGGTATGGCAGAGCATTTGCTTATACATGTTCAAAGCTCTTAAGTAAAACAGAAGTTAACTTGGGTTGACACAATCATTTGCCACAGTTCTTTCTTTGTAGTGAAAGTTTTTGTCCCTGGAGGTTTGCCTTTACAGAGAGATGGGATTTGACTCTTGACTTTTATGAGCTCTGAGAAGAGAGAGGGAAATTCTTGCAGTGTGTAAGGAAATATGTGAAGCAGCTATGTAAAATCGATTTTTGCTCTCAATATTTAACACACAATTGGAAAACAGGCTGCCTCAGAAACTCTGGTTCCCAAGTGGGTAGACTGAATCAATGAAGACTAATCAGTCTATTCGAATCAGAAAATCAGGTACTCTGCAGAAGCAGATAGAACATGTTTCCAGATATAGTGGTAACTAATTAATTTTTCACACTGTTTTTCCCTTCACTTGAATTTATCACATAGTTTCAGTCATTAAAAAGACTGGATAACTATCTGAACCATATAACACCATCAATGGGACTACTAACCTAATTTTTAAATTAGAAAATTTAGTGTTTCCGTAATAGTCAAGAGCTAGGCAAAGTCACAGTAATAGCTATGGACACCACGTAGCAATGTTGTTGTTTTCTTAGTTTACTTTGCTTTTGGCCTCCTTAAACCTACTCAATAGTCTCCTGAAAAACAGGCAGGTGTGAGAATGAGTGGAGTTCATTCTTTTCAGAAATGTGCTGAGCCTGAGAGTTTATTTGCTTTATAAATTTTTTTCATTTAAACCCACTCAGCAGACTTTTTTTATCAAAAGACATAGTGCTGCATTTCACCACTTCATTGCATTCTGTTTTGATACTAGTTTATAAAATCATGTCCTGCTTTCCTCTCTCCACTTAATTCAGTTTATCTTTATACTTCGTCATGGAGCATCTTGGAATAAAGTCAATGAATAATGTGCCAATAAATTAGCCATGACATCTGTTACTTTCAAACCTTTTATTGGCAGAAGTCCCTTGAAGTTCCGGGAGATAGGGAGCATCTTGCTCCTTTCTGTTAGATGCCTTCTTTTTCAGCAAGGTTTAACTGTGCTAGACCAAAATTTCTCCACCTGTGACACCTGAAGTCTGAGGCAAGTCCTGCCTAACTCTCACTGATATCCACAGTACCTTCTCCATCAAAACATCTGCTGACTTAGCATTGCTTTCTCTAGCTTGTTTCCAGTCTCCTTTGGTGTCCCTTCTCTTGGGACCTATCAGTCTGTGCCTTGCATCTGTCTCTTTTTCATTTGTGTAGTGGCAAGGCGAAATACAATTTTCTATTTTTTATCTTTTTTTTTCTTTTTTTTCTTTTTTATTTTTTCATCAGTGCCTGCCTTTTGTAAACAAATGGTCCTTACTGGGTTTTAAAGGCATTATTTCTAGCCTTGAAATTGTACAGTCCCTTTCTCAAGGAAAGGAGTATTTGCTTAGAGGCCCTAATACTGTTCAGTAACATTCACCTGCTCTGGGCAGGAGTGATTGTTTTCCCTGCAGGAAGTGCGCTGTCGCTTTCAGAAGTTGTTCATTATTGATATATCCGTCTGCAGTTCCTCTGACAGCTTAGATGGACATCTGAGCTTACAACCACAAACCAGAACTGGCACTAATCAGGTAACACTTTTTAAGACAGCAGTCTGACTTTGCCAAAAAAGCAACCTTGTGATCCATCTAGGTTTAGGCTAGATAAGAAAAGCCTAGTGGGAAGGCCTCTTACACTTCTTTTCATTACAGCTTTGAACTCCTTGCTTAGCTAGTTTTGACCTCACACTCACCTTTGTTTTACTCATGTTTTCTTGACTGTTCATCCTTTGAAGGTTGTTCATAGCATAGTGACAAATTTACTTGCTGGCTGGAATCTCTTAAAGTTGCTTGTTTGCAAGATTGAAGATTGACTTTGCTCTCACGTGGCCATTTTCCAAAGCCAAATTCTGGCACTATACCATTCCTCTCCTCCTCCTTGAGTCTTGTCCTGAAGTCTTCCTGCAGCCAAACCTCTCATGGTTTTGAAGATGCTGGGGATATCGGTGTGCCTTATAAATGCTCTTTGTGGTTCTGGTCAGTCTGTATTGGAAGAAATATTGTCCAATGAAAATGTCACAGGGGTGGTAAGGGTGATCAAAACTAGGGAAATAATTTTGAGAAAGAACAACTTAGATTAGGAGTTTTCAGCTTGGAAAGGATATAGCTGAGAGGAGGTACAATTCAGACATATAAAAGGGTTTGGGTGAAAGAAAAGCAGAATTAGTGATCAGTTGCCCAGCATAATTTCCAATATGAAGACTGGGGATTCAAGTGAAGTTCATGTGATAGAGAGTCAAAGCAAACAAAAAAGGCAATGGTTCTTCACACTTTGTGCTGTCAAATTGTGAATTCCTTAACAGAGGATGTTTATGCTAAAACTGGAAGTGTTTTTAAGGGAAGACGGGAGACATTCATGGAGGAAGAAACTTACCAAAGGCTATAACCACAAAAACATTTCCTTTTGGATGGGGTAGTCCCTGAGCCTCCATGTATTCAAGCCTTGAAGAATAGACTGGAAAAGAGTAATTTCATGCTTGCTCTGTTCTTGATCTGTCATGTAGGCTTTTATTTTTGTCAGTTATTAAAGCCAGGATATTGGGTGAGACTGCTCTTTGTTTTGTCCTGTTGTGCTTATGTTCTAAAGCATCTCAGCAATGATATTCAGAAATATAAAACAGAGAAAATAATTGTGACACCTTTCTAAAGAAACATGGCAAATGCATGAGTGGCAAAGTTAAGTTTATAATACTACAGTGTTCCAGTATCTCAAATAGAAGTCCACTGGGTTGAGCATTGTCCTGATAGTGTGAAATCCATCACACTACCAAGGGGAGCAAACCCAAATTTCTCAACAGTCTACCCACTTCTGTACTATGTGAAAGGTAGGCAGCACCACCTCCTTTTTAAGGGGTTAAATATTACAGTATTTGACTAGTTTGTTCAAGTAGAACCTGCCAGATGGGATGCGCTGGGGGGAAGATGTTTATGATCAAGTGTCAGGTCAGTAGGAGTGGAGAGCTGTGGTATGTCTGGGTGTGCAGTTCACACCAGAAGGTTAAGGTTCAGAAACAAGTTCCTGTTTAGTTCCATTGACAGCTGAATCTACTCTCACTTTTTACTTTCTTCATGTAGTTCCATTAACCTACATGAGTCCTCTCCGTATTTAACGTGTACTTAGTTAAATTTTGTCTAGCTGTTAATTTCTCCTAATCCCATTTTACCTGTACTCTTATACATGTTCTGTACAATTATTTTAGCTCAATTGCAGTTTTACAGTGTTTGTAAAACTGCTTTGAAATCTGATGGAAATTTTCTACTATCTGATGGAAGTTTTCTACTTATATTCAAAACATAATTTTTCAGTCAGTTGTATAAGTTATGATGTTACTTTTCAATATCAGCCACTGTCCTGCTAACCTAACAGGTCAATTGTGAGCTAAATATGGAGAAAAAAAAAAAGGTGGGTGTTCCATGAGATGAATGTGGGCCATTGACTGTTAAAAATACTTTGGTGTAGATGATATCCACTTAAAATCAATTTCAGGTGATGGAACTAATGTTAACCTAGTACTTGTCATTTTACAGTGTTCCTTTATGACAAGTTAGCGAAACCATTAGAGTTGTCTCAAATTATTATTTTATTGCTAGCTATTTAACTGTTCATTAATAATCTAGAACTTCCTCCCAAGAAGAAATACTTCAATTTTAGAAGATGTCAAAAGATTGAAATTTAAAGCAAATTCTTTTACAGCAGATGGCTTTCTACATGGCAGTTGACAAATGATATTGTGGGGTAATTTTTTATATATATAATGGAAGTTATAATCATTCATCAATATCTTGAGAGATTATTCTCATTTAGGATATTTAAATTCTTCAGTCAAGTTTAGAGTGCTTTTTTAGAATACTATCTTGGGCAGTAATACCACTGAAGTTTTAAATATGGCATATCCATTTATGTACTTCATATGACCATGCTCTTCTGTGTCTTAGCATTTAAAAACTGCAGGCACAGAAAAGGGCTGCAAAGGTCATTTATGTATAACCTGCTCATGATATACCTTGCAACATGATGTCAGTCTAGAATCTTGCCTCCACAAATTTCACCTGGCACAGTTATAAGAAGTCATTTGCCTGCCACTGTGTCATAGGTGCTAAACAAATTACAGGGTGGTTATGTTTGCTTCCAGATAAGCCTAAAACACAGGAAACAAGGCGTGCCTCAACACAAAAAAAATACTAAAAATTTTAAAATTGTACTATTGTTATCATTTAAATGCCTTAAGAAGCTTGTTATACTAGGATTAAACCCTAGTCTTACTGAATTCCTTTTTGCTCCCTTCCTTCTGATGTCTGTAAAGCTGCCTGGTTTTGCAGAATCTCCATTGCTCCACTGACACTGCACTTTGTGTCTCTTAAACAGGACTGATAGACTTGTCCACAGTTTCTGAAGTCAGGTACTTTCCAACAGCAATCAGTATGTTTTTAAATAAGATGGAAAACTTGTTGACCTATAGTCTGAATTTATCAGTTGAAAGGGTGAAAATTGCTTCTTTTGGCACAAGTGACATAGATTATATTGACTTAAGTAGAATCTTCAAAAGAGATGGTTTGGGGGGTTTTGAGGGGCTTGATGTTTTTTGGTGTGAGTTTGTTTTTTTGGGATTTTTTGTTTGTTGGAGTTTGTTGGTTAGTTTGGGGTTTTTTAGTGAGATTTGGCTTTTCCTTTTTTTTAATTGGAGCTGATCAGAAGACAGCAATTTTGTTCTGTGACTGTTATAAGATTTAGGAATTTTACTTTTTTTTCTGCAATGAGAAGTCCATTTGAAGCTTTCCTGCCAGTTTTGAATATCTCATACACTTTTCCATCTTTCAGAAAATTTGTTTGGCTACCTGATTTTAGTATGACCCTGCTAAACTGGGCACATTTTCCCTTTTTTAATGTGTATTTGATTAAATACCTCATTGACTCTAGTCACTGTAATCCATCACTCATGGCACTGGGAGGCTTTTTTTAAAAGAAATTCTCAAGATGAGTGCATAATTACTCTGGAAAATAAAAATGTTCGTCTGTAGAAAAGATGCAGTGATACAGCTGTCATTCCGTACTAAAATCTTGTAGATGTGAAATTGCACTAAGATGAAAAATACATAATCTGTTGCAGAGAATTCTAACCACTTACATGATTTCTTAATATCTCTATTAAAACATCCTTTCCAGTCATACTAAAGCTGAGAGCACAAATGTTTGTCATACAAGTAGGGAGTTTTCATTCTTTTTACTCAGTGAAAGTGTGCAAAGTTGAACAATTATGATGATGAATCTTGAATTCCTTTATTTCTGCAGTGCTATCCAAAATTGACATATCTTTAATTGCTGGAATCTAGCCTAAGAGTGTCATGGAAGATTGTAACTTAGGTAATTTGAAATATTAGTTGCGCATTTCATTCTGGAAATAATTAGCCTCTTTTATACAGCTCTCTTATACCAAACTTGCTGATACCCACCTTTCCTTCTGCCTGTTATTGTTAAAATAAAAGCTTTAGAAGAGCAGAAGGTAAAAATTAATATGTATATGCATATTGCTCAGTAAATTACTCTGTCTAGTAAAAAACTTGTTCAAAGCCAAAAAATTTTTATTGGAAATATCTGGAAATCTATGCCTATTTTCTTAGAGCTGAAATTCTTAGACTTGGAATTACAGTAATTTCGCGATTATAAGCCACACCATTTTGACTAAATTTTGGTCCAAACCCAAAGTGCGGCTTACAATCAGGTGCGGTTTATATGTGGACAAAGAATGAAAAGTTGCTGTTTCAGTTTGGAGGACAGGTGTCTGCTAAGAACTAAGGAGCTTCTCTTTGAAATGGAGAATGTAAACCCCCTCCCTCCAAATTATTATAATTTTGAAATCAAGGCGCTTTCAGGCAAAAATATGGAAATTAGGAATAACAGTTCTTTTCTAAGGAAATTAAAATAGAAATACAGTACTACAAAGAAACAAACTCCAAACCCTGACAAAGTCAGAGTACAACCTGACACCCTGTCAGGCAGGATGTTGGTAGCAGTCCCATTAAATGGTGGCTGCATCCTCCTGCAGTGACAGATGTGGCTCAGTTGGAGCAGTGCTCCTGTAGAAGGTGCAGTTTCCCTCTAAAGGTCCAGTGGTGATGTGGAGAAATCTGGTTTTCCTCTGGAGTCCAGTGGAGAAAGGGGCTACCTTAGTGTCCCAAAACCTCTGTTTTTATCTTGGTAAGAAATGTTGGGCTCTTCCCCCTGGCTGGAGCAACTTCCAATGGGATGAAGTAATTTTATCAGTCACACAGTGAGACTCAATGGGCCATTAGCAGAAAATGACTCGCTGGAGGAAGGATGGGGTGTGAAAAGATAAAGAACAATGCTCCGCCTGGTTTCAATGGATGGCCCCTTAGCAGAATATCTGCCGTGGAGATAAGGATCACTGTCCCCACCCTCAACAGATGGTGATAGAATAGATACCTTTTATCACACTCTGTATTGTAACGTCTTATAGCGGCTTATAATCAGGTGCGGCTTATAATCGTGAAATTACTTTAATGATATTGCAGCTGAACAAGTCTACTGCCCAAAAAAGTATTCTACTCCCAAGAATATCAAGTAAGGCTACTGGTTGCCTACCATCATTGTAGAGAGTGTTGTCTGAAACAGTAGAGGAATTGTAATAACTGCAGTATTTTCTGAACTTCAGGGCAGAATTCTTTTTTGGCCATTACTTACCACGAGCAAAAGAGAGTATCCTGCTTTCCCTTGGTTGGAGATGCCTACTGAGCAGTAAGCTGTCAAGAACTATAATCAGCATACTGGTTTATTTCCCTGTTTTGACTTTCACTGGAAAGAACTATCAGAGCCATGTTGTCATGTTCTCTTGAGTTGTGTACAATGAAAGCGAGTATTTTTTAAAAAAATATTTTAAATACTGAAAAGAAAACCTAAATGCAAATGAAAGACCTCAATAATAATTATTGAAAGCAATACTTCTAAGATGCTTTTTGTTTTAAATCCTGACAGCTTTGAATTATGACTATTTCAAACAGAATATTGCTGTTTGTGTTGTCAAGTATATCATAGCATATCCTGTCCATTCTTTGTCTTTCTAAGGACCTTTCTATACACACACTTCTTGTATGAAAGATTTGCTGGCAAATCTTAAGTTTCATTTTCAAGTCTGAAGAGACTAGCTACTCTGTCTGCCATCTGCATATTATGTGGGACTGGGAAGTGAAATCTGATAATCCTAAACAATAGGTTAGTACCTAATGAATATGATGATTTTTAATTTCCCTAATCTTGAAAATTTATAAAGGCTACAATTTCCCACATACCCAAGTGTTTAAAAACAGTTTAGCAGTGGAGTTGAAGTCCTTGACAGCTGGGAAAATAATGTCCTCCTTGACAGGCTGGAAGCTGTCAAGTGATGTGTTTCCAGAGAGGAGATTTCTGTGTACAGCCTCTCCATGGGTTGCTCCTGCCTTGGCAGAGAGCTGTGTCAGAGAAGGTATTCTCAGCATCTTGTATGACAAGAGGGAGGAAAAATCTAGCACTCATGTCTCAGAAGGGTAAATGAGCAAAACTAAATAAAAAAGAAACACCCAAAAAAACCCCACACCAGACCTAACAGTGGTGTCTACCTCTGCCTACTTGAACATTTTATCTGTGAAATATAAAATAACAAGTGACAGGAAAGCATCATAACATATGAATTACAAAACAACTTGAGAAGAACAAAGCATCTTTATATCTAGAATTGCCTTCAGATATGAAGTTCTTTCTTTATAAATAAATCAGTGGTATTTTCATTAAGCCTAAATTTTAAACCCAAGATGGTGGCCAATCCCACCAATATTTTCTATTTATGTTGTCTGAAGATAGGTTTAAGAGCCATATCTTGTGGGCTGCTTTCTGGAAGTTCTGAGCTCTGCAACTCTGATCAAATTGATCAAATGAACAATTTCAGCATTCTGTGCCACTCAAAACTTACTTCATTAATAACTTGAAGAAACAGTAGAATGTGACTTGCAGATGCAAGTTATTGAGGAGGAAAAATAGCATAAGAATCTGCTAGACATATTTAGAAATTACTGGCTCTGTTTCTCATACATCTGTTTTAATTATTCAGTGGGAACCTTCAGAACCAATGTTCCGAATCTTCTGAATGCATATATGTTTTCCCTGAAACTCAGTATTATTTCAATGTCTTTCTAAGTAGACCTGTGTTTAAACAAATAATGAGATGACAAATACAACAAATACTGCTGTATATACTTTGCTCAGTCATAAATTTACCTTGAAAGATACACAATTTTTAAATTGTGCTTCTCTTTTCATTCCTGCATACAGATTTCTGGAAAATTTCCTGTAGTAATCAGAAGTCAGTCAAATAAAACACTTGATCAAAAGATACGGTTAATTAGCAAATTCTGTTATTTTCTCTTGAACAATTCTAACCTCAGTTAAGGCTTAGAGATGCAAAGTATCTGAGAATAATGTCATACTGAAGCAGCAAGGGTGGTGTTTTAAATTAGTTCTGGGTAATGCTGCATTCACTATGGCTGTCAGCTTTCAGTTCCTCAGGGAATGGATTTACACCGAGTACAGGGCAGAGCCCAAAAGTGTTGCATTAGTCTGCAGCACTCCTACCAGAAGTGTATACAGAGATGAAGTCTAAAAACTGAAGAGAAATCAGTTTCTGTACTTGTCTGCATAATTAGAACAATTTCTACACTCATAAACACCTAATCTCCTAAATCCCTGGTGTGGTCTTCCAAACCTTGGTCCTGCCTCCTGTGTTGCTTTCATGTCTTCTGTAAAGCATCAGTGTGATAGTGGGCAGGAACGTTGGGCTTGTTTGCATGGTCCTGGTAAAATCTGGCCCAGAAAAGCATGAAATTAAAGGAGAGTCTTCTGTTTACTGTTTCAAAATATGTAATAGCTACTCTTCTATTATTTGTTTGCACAGATCTATTGCCTCAAACCAGATCCTGTTTGAGCTTGCTACTGTGTAGGTACAGAACAATTCAGTGGCTGTAGCTGTCTTAGCAGAAGGGTTTTAAAGTGGAAATGGGGTTTTTGCAGAGTTTAGCTCTGGGTTGTTCCTCACCACTTAAGCTCAACAGATGGGGAACAATCCAAAATTGCAAGGAAACTATTTACGCAGCTGTGATTCACTGATTCGCTTTCACATAAGTTAATACAATTTTGTTGAGCCTTTGGTTTCCCATTTAAAAAAACCCCAACCATACAACCCAAAAACAAAACAACAAAAAAAGCCCTGGCTTACTTGGACACACTGTATCCTTTGGGGATTTTGATATCCAAGTCAGTAAGTCATTGAATGCAACCTCGGGGTGGGAAAGAAACAAATTTATCTGGAATGTGTCCAAATGTCAAGAGAAACATTTCTGGTTTGCATTGGTGTTTTGTTTGATAAATGATCTACCTTAACTTCCCATTCTTCTATTGATAGGAAATCATTGTTTAATGCAAATGGGTTCCGCTGACATGGTTTAAGAAAGCTGGAATTCACTTCAGATAGCCTTGGCATTTATTGCCTTTTTTTACAGAAGTGAAAAAAAACTGTTTTAAAACCCGTTGTTTTGTTGAGATGCACTTGAAGTCTCAGCCCCTGAAAAGAGATTGTGATTTAAACTGCCTCTGAAGCATTTAGTCTAGATTTTTCTTCTTACGACTTTGGGAAACTTTCATATTTAAAGTAGGGTAACTGTTAGACTTGCTTTGCACCAGAGGTCCACCTCATCCAGTGTCCTGCCTGACAGCATCTCTGTCACATGCTTCATGAAGGTTTTCTAGAGTTCTTCTTCCTAGCATTTATCTAAGGCATGTCCTGAAGAGGGACAAATCTATGGAGAGGAATAAGTTTATCCTGAGCTGGGCTTTTTACTGAATGTATTTTTTTTTCAGACCGAAGGAAATAGCATAATCTTACTAGAAATATTGGTCCCAGTGTGACATTTAGCAAAGGTCTGTCTGTTAATCCTAATAAAATGTACTGGACAGAGCTCATTTCCTGCAGCATTTCAATAATAGAAGCCTTGGTGGTGTTTTCTTCATGTGGTACCTAATTTAGGGAATGTTCACTGAGTTTCCTCTAAACCAGTTAAAAGCTAATCATGTCAAAGAATTTACAAATCTATATTGTAGTGTGACCCTACTTTGCTGGCTTATTTCTGAGTCGCAACATGAAATAATTTTGTAATATTGCTGTTTATAAGAAAAGTATGTCAATTTTTTTTCTGTGTAAATTTTTTCTTATCTTTACTCATTTAGGCTCTTGTTTGGTGAAGTGAGATGAGTTCTTTTCATGTAACAGCAAGAAATGGATGTGCTCAAGAAATGAACATTTTTGCTTCTTGTCTGTAGATAAATGAGATGCAGCAGCATGTTGTACTAGTTGGATGTAAAACAGTTTTAGCATCCTGAACCCCAAAGCAAAGATTCTCAACCTATGGAAGAAAGTGCAAGGCTAAATTCTCCCCTTTCCTTCATTTAGGGAGAACTCCTGTACCTCAGCACAGCCTTAAATAATAACTATGCAAAAAGAGCAATAGAGATGCTTGAATATGTAAGACCTAATTTTAACATAAACCCGTGGAGACAAGCTTTCTACTCAGCCTTGCCAGCTGTACATATGCTTATGTTTTCTGAGCACGAGGGAACTGAGTCTGCTGTAAAACTAATAAAAATCAATTCTTCTTGATTGTGCTGTTTTGATTCCAGATCTGCCAAAGCCTTGAAAGGTGGCCTTTATGAATGCAAGAGTTTTCTTTTGGTTCCTAGAGGAATACCCAGGTGACAATTTAATGGCTGTTATGCATTCTTCACCAGTTATGAACGGTTTTTCAAAGACCAAGCAGAAGCTGAGTGAAATTTACCTTTTGAAGAAGGGGAGAATACAGTACTTGCCTGGGTGAAAAAGGAGTAGGAGTAGTAGGGCCTTGTTTTCTGCTTGTAACTATGAATTTCAGGTCAGGTAAGACCATTAGAAAATGTTCCAGTCATACTTGAAGGAACAGTTTAAAATACTCTTGTTGCTTCCCCTTTGTGCATTTTTAGCCTTTCTGTCATTATGTTAGCCAATAGAATGATTATGGGTAGAGTTTAGACCTCAGTCTCTGCCACCTGGGGCTGTTGATCCAGCACTCCAGCCAGAGTCCTGGTGGTACTTTTAATACTGTGGAGTGGTAAATAGCAGTCAGGTCCTAAGTGGGGCATCACTCCTCACAAACTATTCCATCCCCTTCCATCCTGCTCCTCTGTAAAAATAACTCCAGTCTGTAGCAGGGCTTCTGCTGTTTCACAGTTCTGATTGCTTTTAGCAGAACTGTTTGGGTGTTTTTCATCTTCACCATTGCATTTGCTGACAAGTACTCCACCCCAATCTGTCTGCTCAAAACAGAGTCCAAACATGCAAAGGATATTATCTTTAAAAACCTTATTTCTATCAGCAGACCCATAAGGTCTTTGGTGAGCAGATTACTGGGGGCTTTTCCTCTGTCCACTGTCACATTAATTCACTGCAGGTGATGAAGAAAAACAGGAGCTTTCTTAAAATATCCAAATGCCCAGCATTCTGGTTCCATCTCTATGAAAGAGTAATACAATGACTGTCACAAGTAATAGAAGGTAAGGATGTTTCATGTGCTCTTGGTTTAAAAAGAAAAAAATGTAAAACATGATTAGAAATTACTTGAAGGTTGATGAGAACTGGCAGAGAATATTTAATTGTGGAGAAGAAAAATAATTTATAATTTTATCATAGAAACAAGGTTGACAGGTGGGCCCTAGAGTAGCACTACCCAAACAACCAGATAGATGAATTTTGGGAGCAAAAGGGATGGACACAAAGCTCCTATAAGTCTTCCAAGCATGCGTGGTAAGCATTCTGTCTGCATTTTAGGGATTCTGCAGAAATTCATCTTAAGTGGTAAAAAATAAAAGCAATAAAAGAGCAGGGACGTATCAGTCAGACCTAAACAAGAAAACAGCATGACAGATTGGCTTAAGTTTAATGACTTATTGAGAATCCCCTGTGGTAGTTATCACAGAGCTGCAGAATTGGAGAAATATAAATCCAATGCTGTTATTAACATTTCAGTCATTCTCACAGGGAGCAGGTCTTACTTTTTCAGTGGTGCACTTGTGAAATAGCAAAATCTATTAAACCCTCAATTTTGTCAAATCCTGCCAGGTAAAACCTAAAACACTTTTTGGAGAAATTGGCCTCTTAAATTTATGGCAGAAACCAATCATAGGAAATTGGCCTCACTAGTACCATGCACATTAACTGTGTTATGAATCAAAGTCACTAGCAGTTTCTTTTTGAAACATGAAGAATGCTGTTGTAATACTGTACTAAATTTTATTTTTCTAAGTTGCAAAGATTCCTCCCTAAGGGGACGTGGCGCTGGAGCAATTGGTTTGCTGAGACAGGTTTTACAAATTCTCACCAGGTCAGTAGAAATGGGTTGGAATGAATTTTGGAGGGCTCCTGTGAGGCACTCATAAAATACCATCAATTTTTAAAATAAATATTTGAAGTACTTCTTGCCTTGAGGTGTGGATGGACTTTGCTTCTATCTTAGCTGTAGAGTGCTGGAGCATTCTCAGCAGAGGTTGTATCCTTGCACTTCAGTCTTTGCAGAGCAGCTGACTGCCTTCAATGACTTGTGCTCAGATACCATGAGTTGCAGTGGAAAATACACCAGGCAATGAGTCCTCAGGTTTGTGCCTGTTGAGTTACACAGAGAAATCATAACAATTTGAGCCACTGCTTACATTAGGATGTTAATGGAAATGGAAACAGAATAGAAAAACAAAACAACAAAAGAAAACAGTGCCAGGCTTCCCTTCCTCCCCAAGAGTGCGCATTCATGCAGTTCTTCACATGCCTGGCACGTGGCCAGAATCTTTGTGTAGATTTCGGGGGGTTTTTCTCTGTGTGGATATTTTGACTTCCTAAACTAGGGAGGCTGAGAAGAGGTTTGCAGCAACAGGCAGGCAGATCAGGGGGAGGTTCAATAACTTTCTTGTTACGAATTTTTGAGACAGCCCATTGACACTCAGGATACCTGATTGTCTTTCTGCTGCATGTTTTAGGAAAAGAAAGCTAATAGGAAATATTTGTTTCCTGCTCTGAAAATATTTGGCACTTGCTAAGGTCTCTCACTGCTACAAACCCTGCAGTTCTTAAAATTTCATTCTCTTTTTAGTGATGTGAACCTCTTTGCAGTGACTCTTTCTCTATGTTATTTTGTCCCTGCATAATTTGTCCCAAAGAAGAAATCCACAAGTTAAATAGATTTCCCACCTCACTGGTGACTGGTGAGGGGTTTTCTGTACTCTTGCGAGGAATTGGCTGGTTCTCCCCTTGAGGCCACCATGTACTGCATGGTGCAATGACTACAATGACTGAAACAAAACAAGCTTGAGGGGGTGAACCATAAGGGCTGTGTGTTTCTGCCCCACAAAGCACCTGAGAAAAATGCAGCAAGGCTTTCTTATTGATGAGAACAGCTTGAAAAGACTCCTCTTCCCCTCAGACTAAAAGCCAGAAAAATTAAGATCAGCATTGTTTTAGCTCAAATAGTTTTTACTCTACAGCTTGTATTTTTTCCCCTTTTTTTTCTTTAACATATTGTGTTTGCAGCCCCAGGATTTACTCCTGATTTAATATTTATGTAACAGGGAATAGGAAATCCTCCAGATCAAATATTTCCGTTAAATAGCATAGCAGAGGTGCAGAGTTCTTGGTTCTGCTTATTAGGATTTGCGTTTGTTTTGCAGCAGCTCATAGGATAACATGGGAAGGAAGGCCCAGCAGATCTGGATGCATAACAAAAAGATAGTTTGGGTGGGATTCATATCCCTTAACAAGGAGTATGTACAAGGGAGGTATCTAAATCTGACCTAATCCTCTTAGGCTCCATATTCAGATAAAAGAACTAAAGAGATACTTCAAGGCTTTAAAGGAGAAATACATTTTCCGTATTATGATGCCTACTTTAAGGGTAGATGAGCTACTGTCATCTCTTTCCACACTGACTTTAAAGAGAATTTAGAGCAAGTACCTCAGATGTAGATGCTTATATTCTACAGTGGATTCATGAGATGACATGAATACATGCAAAAGAATTTATTTTTTTTTTTTATCTTGGTAACTCTACTGCGATTGTGTTAGTTGGGATTCATAGTACAGTAATTTAATGATTATAAGCCACACCTGATTGTAAGCCGCACGTCCGGGTGTTGGCAATGATTTGTTCTTTGTCCATATATAAGCCACACTGGATTATAAGACGCACTTTTGTTCCCAGCGGAGTAACCAATTTCTAACAATCACGCGACCGCAGGTTTTACTGGCAGGTGCTCAATTCATGAACTTCGCTCCCCACATGGTGCCGGTGGGAGTCTCAGCTTTCCCCCACACCATGCTACCGGGTTTTCCTCCTCGCTGCTGGGCTTTTCTCCGCGCCGCGCAGCCAGCAGGAACCCGCTTCCCCCCACTGCGCAACAGAGTAACCAATTTGTAACAATCACGCAATCAGGGGTTTTACTGGCAGATGCTCAATTTGCAAGCTCGGCTTGGCCCACGGCTTGCACTTCCAGGTTGGGAAATTTCCTAACTTTGTTCATATATTGGCCGCTCCTGAGTGTAAGCCGCACTTCCGGGTTGGGACCAAAATTTTAGTCAAAATGGTGCGGCTTATAATCGTGAAATTACTGTACTTTAGGTGAGAGTATAATGTGGCTTTCTAGCTCAATTCATAGTTTAAGTACTCTCTATCCTTACTGCACTTACCAAGTGGTTACTCCGTCCTAATGTGTGACTTGCTTGATACCCTGATTCTTCAATGATCTTACAACCATGTGATAACAAAAATCTTTCCAAAAATCCGACTAGCATTATATGAAATATCTTCAATGTTTTGGGTTTGTGATTTTTTTAACAAAAAGAAAACAGTAAGGTTTTGGGGTTTTTTGTAATACTTAAAATAAGACACTACAGAATTAAATGGCTTTTTATTCTTCTTAAGTTCCAACAAGAAATTTTTGAGAATATCTGTCATGGATTTTCTTAGCTCTTTGTTTTGAATCAAATGATAACAGTTTATTTTAAAGGTAATAAAAGGTAATAAAAGGGAAAAACTGTGGCTGTAAGAGTTCAGGCTGCTAATAAAGTGCTTGATTAAAGTCCCATTTTTACTTCAGTCTGACACCCAAGCAGCTGCGTACATCCCTGTGACGAAAAGAGAGACTTATCAGCCCTCAGCTGGATTGCATAGGGTGCTTCTCTACCTTGTAACTGTCAAAGTCTGAAGACAGAAAACAAAAAAGAGGTTTTCTCATGGTTTTGTTTTTCTTGTGGACTTCACAATTTTCTTCAGTGCTTACTTATAATGATGAATGAATTATTAGATACTGTGTTTTTCTTCTGTTCCCAAGTGTGTGGTGTGATGTTGCTGGTTTGAATGAAGTAAAATGTGCATTTGTTTACTTGATACCATGTTTTAAAACAATTCTCTGTTTTAAAGTTGGAAACAAAATGCAGTTTTGTTGTATTCTTTAAAATGTGTTCCCAGAATGTTGTGTTGTTCTGACAGTTGTGAAGACCCACATTTCAAATACTCCAGGAGAGGAGCCTATGCAATAGTCACATTCTTCTAAGTCAAATATCTCCTGAGGAAATGGGTAAAAAGTTTTAAGGGCTTTAATGATTGTTGCAGGGGTAGAGGAAAATCTAGGTTCTGAGTGTCTAAACACACTGTGTGACTGCATCTTTTGTTCTATCGATTGGAGAATGGTCTAGTTCATGACCTGGAGAAATGAGAAGGTAAAAGTAATTTTTAGTCTTTCTGAATATCAGAAGGCATTCTCATTCAATGAGTACTTCACTAAAATTTGAGCAAATACATGGAAACAGCAAATGCTAAAGCACAGCCCTGCAGTGGTTTATGTATGAAGAGATGGTTTTTATGGGTGTAAACAGAGTGTGAGAATTAAATGCATGCCCAGCTGTGTGTGTTAGAGACAAAGATTTACATCAAGGATCATCTCAGTTAGAAACTGTTTCCAGTTTCACTTGCTTGTAGGTTATGCTGAGTAAGGATTTGTTGGTTGTTATACACACATTTAACCTGATGTCCTAGTGAGGTGAGCAGATGATGATACTTGAAGGTGGATGAATATTGTTCGAATGTATAATCATCTTTAAGATATGTGGATTAGCACAGAAGAGGTGCTGCAATGATCTGGCAATCAGAGGATTCAGTTGTGTGTAGGTAGATTCTTGCAGATGTGTGTGTATTGGGTATGTGCACAAGGGTTTCAGGAGAGCCTCTTCACTGTAGCCACCTGAGTGCTTAAAATGTGGATTTATTCACATTACCATTGTGTAGCATTAAAGTCAGACACTGTAAATAGTAATTACGCCTCCCATGCATCTTTTCCTCATGCTCTATTTTCCACTTCATCAATACACTCAAGTAATGATATCTCAAGTAATCATTCCTTCAGACTCTCCGCCTGTTCAGCATGTCTTGATTCCATGTCTTGCATACAAAAATCAGGTGAGAATCTATTGCATTTTCATCTAAATTGTTTAGTCTACATTATTAAATGACAAGGTGCCTGCAAACCATAATTCAGTGTAATGAAACTTCAGTTAAGTACCATTCTTACAAGCAAACTGCTGTCTTGGAGGACTGTTTTAAGCTGTCTCTGTTTATTCCTGTGAAAATCTGTGTGACCTTTACTTGGAGAGGACCCTTACCAGAAAACCTGACGCAATCAGGGGGAGAAGTCACACTCCTCAGAGCATGCATCTGTGGTGAGCCATTAATTCACACGTTTTCTTCAGTGAGCAAATCAGTTCATCTTGAATGTGCTAGACCGATCCACAAAGTTTGGGTGAATTTCTAGACATACTGAAATCAAAGACTAAGTTTCTTCCACAGCTTCTGTAGGACCAGATTTTTATCCTTGTGTGTTCTTAAGAGAATGCTTTTTTTAGGTACATGATACCAGTGACATTTAAACACCTGATCTTAAGATTTCCTTCTGAGTTCTTTAGCCCAACAAACTCATTTCCCCAGCCAAAGTAAGCATGTCATAGAAGTTAATAAAATATTTAAAGAGTAAAGGCTGGAGCAACTTGTTGTGAAGTATGCTTCAGACAGATTATGAATCCTAGTTCATAAGCTGAGATGCTATTATTTCTGATTTTCAAATGGAAGATGATTAGCTTTTGTGGTTCTTAAGAGCAGTGAGAAATCCTGAAGTGTCTGAATGAATGAATGATGGAGTTGTGCAGTATTGTACTGTACTCATCACTCAGCTGTAACTGAAACCCAGCTTGATTATTTATTTTCCGACTTTCTTCAAGGAGGAGAGAATATGAAATTATTGCCTATACTTTGGAAGTTACTAGTAATCTTGCTTGATCAGAAGACTGTAAGGATTCTGAGATTCAGCTGTGTCATTTATGTCAAGCAAATTTCTTGTTTTTCTCTGACTTCAGCAAAATCGATGACTACAACATACTCCACTGTTCTTTCCACTGTATTTTTTTCTCCTGAAGTTCATTTGAAAGATTATGCAGTTGACTAAATGGTACACCAAGCTGCAGTTTTAAAGCAGTGTTAAAACTGTCCTTTGTCTTTACTTAAGCCGGTATCAAACCCAACATAACAAGAGAGGTCAATCAAAAAACCTTCCAATTTTAAAGCTGCCTTTTTCTTCAGCTCATTGAGAAAGCTTATGTCATTTTATGACAGTTTTTCAGCAGAGTTATTTCTTCTGTTGAAATCTCTCTCTCCTCTTATCCAAATAGAAGTGTTGCTGCTGTTTGATGTGAAATTGGGTGTACTGGCATCTGCTGAAGATAAAAGGTCAGATGCATCACTAGTTTAGATCAGTGCAGTTGTATTCAGCCCAATCTGCATAAGCTGAAGGTACAACTGAAGCATTTGCTTGCTTAGTGACACCTTTTTCATTAAAACACCCACAAATAAGTTCCCTTGCTATCCTTTTTGTTTATGAATGCACACACAACAAATATTACACGTTCTTGTATATTTTGTATTAGCCAACAGTAAAAGTGACTGGTTAGAATGGCCTCGAACTGTAAATCCCAACAACCATAATGACTAAGGTGAAGACATGAGTAGGCATTATTTGCTAGCTAATTATCTCCTGAGGCACTCTAGTCATGGGAAGCTTTGGTCTGGAGTCCTTCTGATGCCAGGGGTGAATAGCTGATCCTTCAAGAACTTCTGTTTCAGTAGCAGGCACGATTTATGCCTGTCTGACAGCTTGCTTCATTAAATGTGTGGTTACTGATTTACCAGCAAGGTGTGATTTCCTCCCCCTCACCCCAGCATCCTCACTCCATAAGCTTTGTAGATCTCATTAGAAATCATTATTTGGGGGTATAACAGAAGGTCAGCAGGGGCAGTTGCACCGTCAGGAAACTTAGATCATACTAGCCTGGGAAAATTTATGTTCTTCTAATGGAATTTTAGTAGAAAGTGTAGACATGGAGGAGATGTTGAAGTTAAGTTTATTGCTACTAGTCTTGGTTCTCATCTTCTGACTTTTTGCTGTTATGGGAGACAGTTAATTTCAAACAGATTTATTCAAATAGACTTACCCAGGGTTTTGTGTTAACTTGATTTGAAAGGTTGATGGACACCCTATTGAAAATAAAAACTAGCGTAAAGGACGCAAGTCTGTGGTGTGTAGCCAGCTGAAATCGACTGTAAATCCAGTCCCTGAACAATCCTTCTGTTGCTCAAGCAATGACATCACCGAAGGAGAGCCCAGCTTTGTTCCTAGGTGATACAGGAGTGCTGGGCAACCAGTCATGAGAGAAAAAGGAGAACAGTTTGAGGAAATAAGGTCTGTGCTGACCTCAAAGTAGTATGCTTGCACTGGAATGGAAGGGGCTCTACTAATGTCCCATCCACACAAGAGGGCAACTGCCCATCAGGGCACCACCAAGGCCCAATCAGGAGCTTTTTTTGCAGTAGTTTATTGCAAAATGCATTTCCTGATCTGGTAAAAGCACACTGGCAGATCTCCCTTATAGCTTGGAGGAGACTTCTTCCAGATTATCTGGGAAAACAGATAATGCTTTTGGACAGCTTTGTCTCCTGGGCTGCTTATGACCAAATGTTTCATTTGCTTCTCCAAGGTACTGAAAAAACACAACCATTCATCTATATTTTAACATTCACTCTGGTTGCTTTGTCACTTGGTGTTCAAGAAAATGGCTCATTGCACTTACATGTCCCTTTCTCCTTTCCGCGTCCATATTACTTAACACCCGGCTAACACCATTCTGAACTTTCTTCCTCACATCTCTCTCTGATTTGAAAAAACTCCCACAGTGGAAGAGTAAGTTTTCTTTCTTTTTATTCTTTTGAGTTAGAAATCTTTTTTTACTATATTTATACTTGTTTCACCGTGTTCTCACTTTGTGCGAATGTTGCTGCTTGCAAGTGCATAGGCCATTGACTGCCTCCTTGTTTGTGCCCAGTGATTAGAGCAGTCCCAAAATAGATTTCTTCATGCTGGTGGAGCTGCGCGCACACAGAATGCTTGTTTGAAAAATTTGAGTTAACAGCACACATGGGAAAAGACAGCAGCATACTTGACTCTATTTTTGTGATGGTGTGCAGATGCTGTTCTAAATAATGGTGCTAATGAGACTAGGAGAAAAATAATGATAATGACTGAAAATACAAGGCCAGTCCCTTGTGTGCTCCCCAGAGTAACACTATTCGTAAACACTCCAAGTGTCAGTCTCATTATGATGCTGTTCCTTCAGAGCAGCCTCATATCGCTTTGCTGCAAGAAAACACCAGTAGTTTATCATGATCAAGTCTTCATCTAGCAGACATGTCAGTGCTTGCCTATTTTTTTCAACAAATATTCTTCAGGGAGGAATTTACTGCTGTCTGCACTGGGGTGCCAGGGTTCAGTAGCTAGTAGCTGGGTCACAGTCTGAAGTGAGATTTAGTTTCTCAGCTCTTACTGAGCATCTGAGAGAGATGAACACCCATTTGCCTCTTTTTTTCCTTGCAAATATTCCATCTTGTTATCTCATCTTTTTGGTAGGTAATAATTGTTACTAGATTTTCCTGCAGATGATAGCAACTGAGCAGGGCAGGGAATAAGGGCAGAATGGATCCTGTGTTAATCATTCCATGTGGTCCCACAGCAGAAAAACAGTGAAGTCAAATTTCCTGTAGACTTGCTCCCTGCCACTAAAGTCTTCACTGTTGAAGGAGGAATACAGAGTGGAATCGTCCCTCACAGTTCTCTCACCCTTGTGCTCTCTGTGGCTGTATCTATAGAGGTAGGTTGAAAAAGTCTTGTTTCTGGTTTCTGAGCACTTAACCCCAATGGTCCTTAAGGAATTCCCTTTTGTATTTGTGTCTATGGCCGACAGAAGTTCTTCCAGGTGACCTGTGGGCTTTATTTAGAAGTCAATTACAGGGATTGTTCCCACTGGGCTGTTCACTTGTGGGTACCCTTTATAAGGATAAGGGAGCTAAAGAGACCAAATGAAGGCTGTCCCATGCCCACAGGGCTGGAGAAGAGACCCAGGCAGCTCTTGGCAATGGTGGCTATGGTAGCCTGCTGGCTTTCTCTGGAGACGCTATTCAAATGTGTCTCTGTGCTAGAGCCAAAGCCTTTCTCCCTTCAACAGTGTTGCAGGAAGGGAATGGGTCTGGTCAGGTTCAATGAACTTCAGCCACAGGGTCTGCATTGTCCAGTACCACAGGTATGACAACTGCTCATAGTGATGCCTCAAGGCGCATCAAAAGCTGAAACCAAACAAATTATCTTCGTATTTTTTTCCTTCCCTCTAGAAGCACTACTGCTACCAAGGTTGTTAGCCAGTGGCAGCTTTGGCCACCAGATTTTTAAGATACTGGGAAGGACAAGGAGAAGGAAACACAGAGAGTATATCAAGTAAACTTCATTTTCTCTGGACACTGGTAAAACTAGCAGTTTCTGCTGATTTATCTTTTAAAAGCTGCAATAAGAGTTGCTGGTGAAAATGTGCTGACAACTTGGGGTTTTTTGTCTATAATTGATTAGTACCTGAGAACACTATTATTTTTGACAGTCTGATGAAGTTTGTGAATTGATATTTCTTGCAAATAGCTTCCAAGCTGAAGGAATGTATTTACAGCCAGAGTTGATGGATTTGAAATTGTGATTAAAATAGATTTTTTTAATCAGCCAGCAGAAATCCTTTACATAGATCATTCACTTTTGTTTTCTGTTTCCTTTGTAGTTGCTAGTTGTTTTCCAGGAGCAGCATGCATTCCTAGGGCATGCATGACCATTCAAAACACGCTGATTGACAACATGATAAAGCTTTTGTACTAAATGCCACGGTTGCTTTGCTGAACTGGCAAATGCACAATATTTAATTGTCTACATATTTTAATTCCAAATGAATGCGTACTAAGCATTCTTAGCTTTTAGTATTTTTATCAGTTGAGATTTACTGCAATTTTTTTTTTGTATTTTTTAACCTCCTTCTCATGTCAGGCAATCTGTGAATGGGAACTAATTAGAGTGCAGTTGAGATTCATGTCAGCATTTTGAATTGGTTTTATTTTATAAACTCGATAAAATGCATCCTGCTACAAAGTCCGTTTAGCCTAATTTTTAATACCACCTGGTAGCTGATGCCTAGGAAAGAACACAGTGAGGTAAGGATAGAATAATACTTCCCCAGTGCACTGTAGTGGTCTCTGGAGATCTGTGGCTTATGGTCTATATGAGCCAAATAAGCTTTTCCATGTTTATTAGCCCCTGACAGATACTTCTTTTTCCCCCCTTACATTTATTCGCCTGAATGCCTTATGAAGCTGGTAGGATTTTTAGCATGTCTTCCCACAGCATGTAGTTCCACTGCTGCACTCTGTGTTGCATTAAAAAAGCCTTATTTTGCTGTTTTTATCCTGCCACATGCTGATCTTATTGATTTCATTTTATTTCTATTAGAAGAAACAGTGAATAGTCATTTCCTACTCACCTTCTGCAAGCTAATGAGGATTTTAGTCATCACTCATTTCTCCAGATCCTGAAGAGTCCTGCTCTGTTTAAATGCTCTTTATGTGCAATCTGCTCTGTGTCTTTGATTGTCTCTTTGTCTTTTTCTGTATGGGAACATTCTGGTTGTCCTGCATCTGTTAACATGTAGAAGGAACCAGATTGGCCCCTGTTCAAGATGTGAGTGTAGTATGCATTCTTATAGAAAGCATTCTCCCTAGTTGTCTCTTCCTTGCTAAAGATAGCTTTATTTAATTAGAGTGCTGGAATTAATGCAGTGCTCTACAGAAGAGGAGAAAAATAAGTTTGCCAAAACACAATTTAGGTCCAAAACTAGCTGATCCCTTCAGGAGCTCAGTAAGTTCTGGAAGTTAGTGAACAGGTTTTGGCCATGCACGGCTCATATTTTTAGAACTAAAAGTTCTAGAAATGAAATTTCTGCTATGTTTTTTTTATATGATTAGGTTGGGATTTTTTAATTTCCTCAAATTCTGGTTGATTTTGTTCTTAGCAGAATGACTTAGAATGACACCAGTAAAGGTACATACGATCTTATTTGTGTCAGGGTTTTTGTTGGATTTGTCAGGGTTAACTGTTTTCCTCCTTGATCTTTCTAGGGAAAAAATGATGTCAAGTACCATTGGAGAGAAGATGCCAGGATAGTAAGAATATTAAAATAAAGTAAAATGGCACTTTTCGTACTCCTGGTTTCTTACAGGCCTATTTGGGCACATTTTTCATAAAGATTGATAGTGTGACAATTTATTCTAGCTCAATCCTGGTGAGTCTTTATAGACTTTCTGAACAGAGCATTGTTAACATATATTCTATTAATTTAGCTCCTTTTAGTTTATTCTTCAAACCATTAAAGTTTGATACACACATCAGTATTCCTAATGTCCCACGTCATTACTTTTTACTTTTTCATTACAGAAGTCATCATTGCCTGGACACTGTTTAAATAAAACAGTAGATATCTGAAATATTTTTTTGCGTTAATATTCAGTCTTGCTAAAAAGGGGTGGGGGGGAAGGTGGCATGGCAATGTTACCCTTGGCAAAGAAGTTTGATTCATCTGTATTGCCATACAATATTTTGCAGAGGCTCACAATAGGTTCAGTCATCTTGTTTTCTTAACCTTTTTGGCTTAGCAGTGACATTAGTTTTGGCAGGACTTTGGACTGACAGAGCTGTGGCCAGTGTGTAATCTGTCACTAACAGCAGCTGATCTCTTGCATGCTGAGTGGTGCAGTACTTAAGGACCTGACACTCTCTGGTTTGGTTCCTTAAGGCAGCTGTGGCTCAAAGCGGTGTGATCAGGGATGGTGTGACAGTAATTAGGGAAATGAGTGCCAGATGTATTGTTTTTCAAGTTATTGCTATGGTTCTGTACTAATAGCCATGATAAAACCATGATAAGGATACAAATTTTTTTTTTACCATAACATTTCAATGATGGGTTTGCACCACTGATAGCAGCCTAAGGCTTAACTGACATCAAGTCATAGGTATAATAGTTTATTTCTGTGAAACTGTTTAATTTACATAGTTTCTGGATTTCTGCATTGTGCAGTGTTCCTTCATGCACAGTTAACAGCCCAGATATCTGGTTTCTTAGGAGTACATCTGTTCCTTTAAACACAAGAATTCAAATATGAATTTACCATAGTCAAATGATAGAAAGCATAAAATCAACACTCAGTTTTGACTATAAGCAAGGTAATATTTTCACAGAGAGAAAATATTTTTATTATTTCAATAATAAAAATAGTTGGAAGAAACAGGAAAGCTCTCAGGCCCAGAGTCTTCTCATCTCCTTTTTCAATATAGGAGCCTATTGCTCCAAAAACCTCATCTAGAAAGACATATTACAAGCTATGTTACCAATAGGCATGTATAAAATGAAAAACAAGCAATCTTTTGTGTTTTCTGAAAGAAAATTTTAGTGATGCATTTCCTTTCCACAGCAAAAACTTTGTGAAGTCTGATGATGAATTTTCATCCCTGGGGCAAGCTTTCACTGTACTGTATTTAGCTAATAGTTTCTCTTTGAATGCTGGCCTTTCTTCCTATTTAGGCTGTGTTTCGGATGTTAGCCCCAGCTGGAGATTTGAGCTTTGATTGTAACTGTGGAGTGAACTGGGATCTACATTTCATCAGCTCTAGGTCACCCTGTGTAATGAGGGCATTTAGCTGGAGGGTGAATAGACAAGGGAAACAATGGAAAGCAGCTTCACTAACCTATTGAATCAGACTGCAAATAAATATCAAATGTTTTGCAGTTGTTTTCTTAAGAAATGTTATTATAGGAACATGAAGTGTTTTGTATCCTGATGAAAAGGTTTTAAGGACAAAGACTGCTGATGCAATAATGGATGAAATATCTGATTTTGTTTCAGTCCTTTCCCATTGTGGTCTGTGTAATTAGAACCCTGGAAGCTGCCCATTTTTAGAACAAGCTGATGCATCTTTTTAAGCATAATGAAACTTGGTATGAAACTTGGTATGGCATGAGAGATGGACATTATTAATAATATAGAGCTAGAAATTCTTAACAGTGTGACGCTTACAGTTGTCAAGAATGGCAGGCAAAGCTAAGTAAAGAAAGCCGTAACCACTGAATTCTGAAATCTGTAGACATCTGCTTTGAAGTATCTTGCAGAAACGTCTCAGAGTTGTCAAACTTGCTATAATGAACCACATTTCAAGACTACTCTGTTGAAGTAAGGATCTGATCATTAGAGAGGGAGTGGTCCAAATAGGTCTTATGATATTGCCCGAAACTGCCTGAAATACAAATCTCCATTTTGGCTATCCTTCCTCCTTAGGTTTTTCCCATTCTTATTCTGTCATAGCCTAGAGAGCATAGACAGCAGGATGCTAGAGAGAATGGGTAGGTATTTAAGATCAGACTGTTTTCCTTCACCATACCTGTTCTGCACCTTCCCACTCACACTTTGAACACTGTTTCCCAGAAAAATGGGGAACTTCTGGCTACTTTGGGATCTGGCCTCATGATCTGGGTGTTGCTTTAGCCATAGAGGTTAATCCATATGTTACACAATATGGGAAATGAGTGAGCAGTGGTTCCAGCTATTCAGTGAATCAGACTGATCCCAGCTGTTCCTCTGGGCTCAGAGGAAATGAATTCAGCCCTTTGCTTGCATTTAAAGTCATCAGCTGTTGCTCAGGGGCTGCCATGTATCTACTCCTAGCCATTCCTTACATCAGTCAAAGAATCATTAGCAAGTACTAAGAGACAGCCTGGTCCTCTTGCCCGCACAAAGGATCTCAGTGATTAACAAGCTTGTGCCTTTAAAGTGAAAAGAAAAATGAGAGGGAAGGACCACATTTATTACGTACCTGAATGATCACTGTTGTCAGAAAGTTGAATACTAAGGATTTATAATTTTGGCTAGCACCTTCAAGGCTTTCAAAACAAAGTGATGATGCTGAATGAGAGGGACTGACACAGGGTGCAATTAAAGGGATGTAAAAGAATTGTGTTGAGTTTGTATGTAGAAAATATAAAAGTCATGATGACGTAACAGGTCTCAATGTGAATGTGGGTCTTTGCAGATGGAGTTCACTCTCAGTCAAGTTTTTTAGGAAAAATATGTAATAGGAGCCTGGACTTGCTAATGCATCGTGCATGTGTTATGCTGCCAGGCAGAAATCACAGCCCCAACTTAGGTGTCTCTTTTCCATCTGCTCTGTACTGGGAGCTTCTTGGCACCTGAAAATGAGATGCACCAAAGTTCTTGTTTTATTATATATTTCACATAATGTACTTAAAGCTTAGGTAAGTGAGTGCTGTGACTGCTGGGTGATCTGCTTATTCTTCTATTTCCTCAATAGATATCTAATGATGCCATTGAAGTGTAACAGTATAAATTGCAGTTCAGTTGTGCTATTGCACTATATATTGCACTCTTTGTCCAAGACAGATTTTGTGCTGTTATTTCCTACTGTTTCTATCTGCTAAAAGTTCATTTGAAATGTTGCTTTATTGTTCTTCCTATTAAAAAAAACCAAACAATTAAGTACTTTATATAATTTAATTATTAGGTGCTTTCACTCTGATTTCCAGACCATAATATAACATGTTCCAGGTGACTTCACACAGATCATATCAATTGGATAGGAAAACTGTTAGTCTGCTCATCTCAATGCAATTATATTAAATTTGGGATATAAAATCTCTGTTTCATATTGCACGAGGTATTCTACATCAGTCTAAATTTTGCCTCTGTTTTTTTGTCCAGCTGAGCAGTATTAACCTATGACAGTAACACCAGGTTGCAGGGGCCCACTGCAAAAGGACTTTGATTGAAGTCTAGCGTTTTTCATATCCTCTTTGCAAGAGTGTGTGAAGAAAAGGAGCCACCAGAGGCCTAAGGATGCAGGTTACCAGCTAGCAGCTTGTTGGCTACAAAAGGGAGGTTTAGTGAAATAATTACAAGGTTATATTTCAGTTAAGACTGCATTCTTTCTGAATCTTGCACACAGTCTTGAAAAAGCAATACCACAGGGAGGCAATAAACTTGCAGAGTAAAGTCAGAAGACGTGTACAACTTCCCATATCCTAAAAGAAATATGTCCGTAGGTTTGTGTATTTTTTTTTTTCCCAAGACGTGCATTTCTCGTACAGCCAAGGAGGGAAATTAGACCACTATAAAATTCAAGGAACTACAGATATAGCAGAACCAGAGAACTCAAGCAAATTGCAGAGATAAAGAATTCACCTGAAAAACTCCATCACCAGCAGCTGATGGTGCTGTATTTTAAGGGTCTCTCTGCCCTGACTCAGTAGCTCTAGTGGTTACTGAGAAGGGTATTTGTCATTTGTCAGTGTGGCACAAGGCCACACTCAAAAGTTAGTTTATGGTCCCTTTCAACACACCTATGTTAGCTTCTTACGGTTTTATATTTTAATTGTCACTCTTGCTGGTAGTTTTACCAGAGAAGACAAACTAACTGAACATGGACAACAGCTCTTCACTCTCCTTTTCTCCTGGGAACATTTACTCATATTTTGGTCATAAGAGAGCTTTATATTTTGGGTTGTGACCACAAGCTGGACATTTGTGTACTTAAGAAGGATTTGGTGCGTGTAGCACATAGTGTACTTGTGTCATGACTCCTTAGGCAGTTGTGAGCTGCACCAGATGTTGCATTAGTTACATTTCACTTTCCATACCTGTGTTCTGCATGGTCTCTGTGCTGTGGCTGGTAGTGCAAAGTTCTTTGTCTGTTTGCTATATGATGGGAAGTCCAGGCTCTCAACCGACCACTGTTTGCTGAAGCCTTCCAAGTACTTAATTTCTTATCTTTTTTTCCCAAGTTTTGAGCTAGAGTGCAAATGTGTGAAAATGTCAAGAGAAAAAAAACTATTTTTGAGTAGCTTCACACCTAAGTAAAACTAGGAAGAACTAGCAAATCTCTCGCATGCACACACCCACATCCATACTTTCCCTCTCATGCCTTGTGCGCACACTCCTCCTTCGTTCTTGCATAATGCTCTTGCACCAAGAAGAGTGGGTGGGCTGAAATAAACTGCTTGATGCTCATCTGGCCCAAAGAGCTGAATCTTTCAAGATTTTGCTTCCCCACAGCTTAATCACTTCACCATTGTCTGTACAGCATGTGATCATGTACACATCTGTTTTTAAAAATTGTCCTTTTCTGAATGGTTTCATCAAATAATCAAGCCTTATGTGGTAAAGGAATGCAATAATCCTTCTGCAATAATACTGATTTGTTTTCTTTGTATTAGCCTTTCAAATTCCTCTCAAAACTGCCAAGGTGTGGAGATTTTCTCACTCCGGTTAGTATGTTTGCTCTCAGGTAATGCAGGCTTAGCAGTTATCTTAAAGTTTGAAATACACCAAAGTGAGAGCTTTCTCCTACCTTATCAGAACTTTTCAGCACTTAATACAGGCCTATTTAAGACCATCAGCATAGGGTTTAATACTTCACCAGCACTGTTGTCTCTTTGGTGCCATTAAAAGGAGCTAGAGCAACTGTGGGGCGTCAAAACTAGGTTACTTCTGCAGAATTTTGAGAATTTCCTTCCTAGTGATGGATTCCCAGATGCATGTCCAAAATACCTTATTTCATCTCCAGCAGTCCCTTGCTCTCCGTCTAATCCAGGCAGGGCTGTGGCCAACACAGACAGGTGTAAGGAGATGCACAGAGCACTTCAGAATGTGTTATCAGATTTATTCTTCCCATAGCCTTTGAAAGAAACACCACCTTGCTGTAGCCTCCTAACAGAGAAGCAACTCATTCTTCCACTGTGTGCAAGTATCTGTCATACTGATTGTCACTGCAGGAGCTTGATGCTTACCCTCAACACGTTTGCCTGACAATCTCAGGCAACTTGTTTAAATGTAGGTATCCATTTACTAGAGAGTTAAATCAACTTAACGTATATTTGGCTGTCAAGTCTTGTGCCGACCAAAGGAAAACATGAATGAGCAGTCTGTGCGTATATAAGCAGCTTAGAAAGTAATATTTTCACAGAAAACATAATTGTTAGACTTCTGTAGCCTAACTCTGAAAAATACTGGTAGTGTTTCTGAGGTCTCCTCCTACTTGCTGCTATTTTTCAGTCAGAAGTCTACTTTGTATGATACCTGTAACATCTGAGGTTTCACTTCAACTTCCTTATTACGCCCACTCTTCATCAGTCATGGGGGCCTCAACCATTCTGTTCTGTAAGTTACTGCAAATTCAGTGCAAATTTGAGCATACCTGATTAAATAAAAGTAGGGCTTGCACTGAGTCTTGACAAGCAAAACAGAAGTGTTTCTTTCTAAAAAGAAAAGTCATGTAGCCTGTGCAGAATCTTCAAAATGTGTTGAAAGCTGTGGAACTTTTTCCTGTGTTAATAATGGAAAATGTTTTTATCAAAATCATTAATAATTTTTGAGTGAATGTAGCCTGTGGAAAAGTTAATGGTGTCCCAGCTCTGGAAATCAAAAGCCTGTCTGGGAAACAGGAACACAGACTTTGGCTGTTCTCTGAGGTGCTCAAATGAAGGATTTCCTGAAGTTAAAAGTTGATTCTTCCTGGTTCAGAGTTTCAACTTCCTACTGAAACTGCTACTAAATCATGATAAACAGTCTGTTTTCATGGTGGTTTGGGGCTTTTCATCCATATGAAGAGGAAAGAGGGGTAGGAGAGGCCTGGCATTTCTGCAGCTATTGAGTACATGAGTGATTTAGATGAGGCCGTATTTGTATTTATAAATAAGAAAGATGTGAAAACCAGAATTGAAATAGTAATGGAGAGTGAATAGTGAGTTGAAAATTACAGGCAAGGAAAGAAATACAAAAGCATACGTAAAACTAATAAAAAATCCCTTAACTACATATTGACCGTGCTTCTATGGTTCATAGCACACCTTGCAAATAATAGCATCTTATAAATTTTCCTGTTAAAGTAATGCCTTTCCAACTATGGCATTTCTCAGGTTAATGTCTAACAAGGGTATCAAGCGTGTGTGGAAAAATTAAATTCCAAAGTTTAAAAATGTAATGATTGGATCTTATTTGTTTTCTTAGGAAGCCTGTATGGCAGAATGGCTATCGATGAGGGCTGAAAGTGTATAAAAATCAGTCGTATCTTGAAGTGTGAAAGGCTGCTATTTTTACCTCCCATGTGTGGCATTCAAAGCTTGTTTAGTTTTCTCCCCTACCATGCCCCCTCACCATGCATAGTGATCAGCCTTACAGGAGGACTGGGATACTCTGGGTACAGGCATAAATGTTTTGGGCTTATACACAGTCATTAGGATTGGTTTTTTTCCTCTTTAAACATTACAGGTTTTTAGAAAGTCCAGTTTATGGAAAAAGATGAAGCACAGTGTCTGGTTTAAAGCAGGAACAATTGCAGAACTGTCTGACCAATCCATTTTCTTCAATGACAACACTCACTTGTCCACCCTGCTGTCCTTCCATAACACAATAATCATCGAAGTGGCTCAGAATGACAGAGTATCCACTGCTTTTTCTGGTTAATTGAATCAGATTTTTCTTCTCCTTGGTGTTTTGTTGCAGTTATTTTGTTTTTAAGTATGTTTAATTCATTAGACCTGACAGAGTATGTTTAGTAGTAGAGTTCAGTTCAGACAGAATTGCAATAATCACACAGAAATTTTGCAGTGCTGGCAAAAAAGAAATCTTTAAAAAAGTATTTAAAGGATTAAGTTGGCTTGTGACAGATGTAATGGCCTCTTGTGGGCCTGGGAAGCCTGCCAGGCACTCATCGTAACAAATACGCTGACAGGTCACCATGGTTTTATGTCACAAGTTTAAAATTACTTAAACTTGTCTGTCTCTGCTGAAGCCTCTGATTAATTCTTTCTCCTCTGTTCTTTTCTCTGCAATCAGAGATAGGAAACAAACCTGCAAATTTTCATATGATTTAGAAAGATTGTCTTCTCTTGAAAGAGAAGAGAAAATAGAAAAATTCAGCTATTAAAAATAATTTCATTCCGGAAAATCTTTTTTTTACAGACGTGCACAGAAAGAATTTAATTATTAATTTCTTTGTCTGTGTCATGATGAAAATGACCCAAGAGTACTTCTTCTACGGGGCTTTTAATTTTTGCACCAATAAAATTCTATTTTGACTTCTCTCCCATTTTGCTTCTCCACTTTCATCCTTTAAAATACTGTCTTGACCATCCACATTTGTTTCTTGTAACAAAGAAGCAAGGCTTTTCTCTAGATGAGATTTCCAGTGCTGCCACTGCACTCTTTGAATCCTTTCTGCTTAGCAAGTTATATATTATTTTCAGAGCTACTTTTTCATGTTCTATTAAGCCACTGACCTCTCTCAGAACACATTCTATTAGCCATGCTTATTACATTGAGTCCAAAAGCCATGGAAATGTAGTTTCAAGTATGGTCAGGACTTGCAACACAGAATAACCCAAGGAGCATCCAAGTTAAATGGGAATATGGGTGCTGGGAGGAGGATTGGGTAAGTATAGTGAACAATGTGATGTCTCTAATGGAGATGGTTTTGATGTGTTTTGTTTGAAGCAGAGCTGCTTAGATTCAGTAGTCAGCCCTCATGCTTTGAAGAAGCAAGGAAAGGTAGGTAACGGAAGGAAGTGGAGAGGAACAAGGAGGCAGGAGGGAAGGAGCAAGCACCCACCAGAGAAAAGTAGGCAAACCCGGGGGAAGCACTTGGAATTTTCATCCTCCCTACCTGACTGCTTTTGCAACTGTGCTTCCCTTAGCTGTCATCTGCAGCCAGACTTCCTCTCTCATCTCTCCCTTCTCCTATCAAACGCCTCCCTACTTTCTCCTCTCTTCTTTGTGCTAAGAAACACTTTCCACAAACCTTTGCAAAGCTGTTAGTGCTCTCA
The DNA here is from genome assembly GCF_009819885.2 of Catharus ustulatus. Classification (NCBI taxonomy): domain Eukaryota; kingdom Metazoa; phylum Chordata; class Aves; order Passeriformes; family Turdidae; genus Catharus; species Catharus ustulatus. The sequence goes on along the minus strand of NC_046221.1, from coordinate 67,865,936 downwards.
TTCAGATTTCTCTCTCAAAATTAGCTTTTGCTTGGGCCTGCAAAATTCTTGCTGATTATCTGGCCTTTGGGGGTAGGCATGCTCCCACGTGTGCATGGAGGGAACAGGGTCTCTTCTTGGCATGAAAATTATGGTGTTTATTTTGGGAGCATTATCTGCAATCACATTGTTTATCTGCATGTTGTCTGAGCTTTACAGTTGTACTGTGAACACCTGTGTGCATAGACAGTGCTATAAAGCACCTCTGCAGCACCTCTCACTCAGAAAATCTCTCCAGGCACCAACATACTGCTGTACCTTTAAAGGCTAATAATTACAATGGTTTTTTTGTCTCCAATAAAACAACTAAGAAAGATCTCCAATGCTTTTATAATTCTAATGTATTACACAGGGCAGCTAATCCCTTCATGGTGTGGCTTGAGCTTCTTTTTCATTCTATGCAGAAGCAAATATTCCCTCACTTTCCTGATTTTACTACACAGCTTATCTGTCTTTCCTTCTCCTTATTGTCTCTAATATTTCTTGCACTTCATGCCTTTACCCTCTTTTCCCTCACTGCAGCCTTCTGGGTTTGAGGAAGAGATTTTTTTTAGAGTAGTTGGGAGGCTCTTCTGTGGCAAATCTATTGTGTTTGTCTTTGTTTTAACTCTTTCATACACACCAGCTCCCCAGTCTGCAGTGTCACAGGGCTCCATTGTCACATTGAGGCCCATTTTGATGGTTCCTCTGTATAACTGATGCTACAGTGTCAGATGTAGTGCTCTCTTCAGCCTGGACTCATTAAACAGGGAGTACCTTCCATACCATCTCTCACATCCAGAGGAGGAGGATAACTGAATAATCTGCTCATCCCACACTAGTGAAGCCTTTCAGATGTATGTGTTGGGTTTTAAGAGCTTTGTATGAGAATTTCCCTGTGGATTTTTTCCTCTCTATGAAAATCTGTTTCAAATCTCTCAATTCCTAATGAATATTATTTGCTTAGGCCATCATTCCACACTGTTTTCATTTAACTAGGGACATTCCTCAGCATTAGTCCATGTATCTCTCCATGACAAAAGAACCTATAATATATGAAATCTTGCCGTTAAATCTCATTGCTTGCATTCAAAAGTTGATTCTATAAATCCTTCCTCACTGTGTGCCAGATATTATTCACATCTTGCAAAAATTAGGTGAACAAGCCCTCCCTGCCTATGGCAAGAAGCAAGGAAAAGCGGTGACTACTCAGAATTCCCCTGGTTCAGGCTCTGCTTTAATTTCATCCCCATGAACAGTGGGTTGACAGTGGAAGTTCACAAAACAGGTGGACAGTATGTACTGCAAGCGTTTGTATGTGCCTGAGTTCTCTATTCTTCATTACTCCCACACAAAGCCAGATTTTCCCCCTTGTGATTTCATACCACCATAATTCTGCTGCTTTCACAGAATGTGACCCATTTTATGGGAGAAGGGGATAAATAACTGCAGCAATTAGGTTGTATTCTTAAACAAGCAAATTCCAGAAATTTCAGGTGACCAAGTGAGTCTATTCTTGATTATTAGGTTGCTAATGTTTAATGCGGGATTCAAGGACAGCTTTATTTTATTTTGAATGCAGTGTACAGCAATTCCCAGTGTTGGGTTTTTTTTACTGCGAAACAAAACCAGATAAAACAGTCTGTCAAAAATGGACAGATTCAGCATTGAATTTCCCCTGTACAAGTTCTGTCTCTAGTTTCAGATACCTTCACCAAAAAAAAAAAAAAAGTGAGCCCTTCCTGACACAAGGACTAAAATCAAAGCTCCAGGGCCAGGAAGCAGACCCAGGGCACTAAGCTGTTGTAATGAACTATGACATCTGTATCTAATAAGTGCTCTATATTTGTTATACATTGAAAGAAATTGAAAGAAAGACAGGTCTAAATTATCAACACTTGATTTACATGCATTTCTTACGTACTTATATGTAGACAGTGAGAGGTCACATCAAGCCACACTGTTCATCCTGTTACTGAGTTACAATAAATATTTTTATGGGATTATGATAAATAAAAGGAGTCTTAGTTTACACCCCATAGAACTTCAATTTGCATGTTTAACAGCACACAGGTCATCTTGATCAGATTAACTTTGTGTCCTGATTCTGACCAGGACAGGCTTACACTTTGCAGTAGCCAGAGGGGACGAGGCTAGGACTCAATGATTATTCTATCAGCTCATTTTCCAGGGATGGAGGAAGGACTCTCTTCAGGGTGTCAGGGTGGTGTGGCAGTAGGAGTGGTTGGGTCTTGTCAGGCTGACAGTAAATGCTCTCTGCAGGTGAATCATTCCCCTCTCATACATTTTTGTTATTAAAGATTTTGCTCTTACTGTTCATTTTCTTATCTCATCACTGTTTCTAGTAAATCGTTCTTATCTGAACCCATGATCTTTTCCTTTTGTACCTTCAGTTCTGTTCACCAGCCCACTACTGGGAAGTGGGGGTGGAGGGAGGGAGGGAGGGAGGGAGGGAGGAGTGGGGCATGATTTGGAGTGGGAACACTAAATTGGAGAATACCATTCCTAAACTATAACGCTTTGCATTAAGTATTTTTCTTTTAAGTGTTTTGTTGTTTTGGGGGGTTTGGTTGGGTTTTGTTTGTTTTTTTCAATGATCTCTCCTGTGAAATTAAAGATGTATTCCTAGATTCAGTGTAAGAAACTGCATTTGAAAATTCTTGAAATTTGAAGACATTCACAGCTGAATAGGAGCCTTCTAGCTCAGGCTCGTTGCCACCAAATTAGATCGCATATTAGCTTTGAGACACCACCTTTTAGTTCTGAAAAGGTTCTATATTTTTATGTTGTTTGTAAAACCTGAACTGCTGTATTTAGGAAGTTCAACTTTTTCTCATTAACTACTTACAAAAATTCACAAAATTCTTCATGCTAACAATTTTATAAATTGCACATATGTCTGCTTTGCATTAATGAAAGCCTCATGTGCTTTTTTTCCCTGAACTTTCAGTTTGGTAGTGGCTGCATTTAATATCTCTTTTCATCCATAAAAGTGTCCCTGTTGTGTGAGTATGAGCTGGCCTCATCTCTCATAGAGAAGCACAACTTCCATGCAAAACATGAGCTGTGACCTGACAGGGAGATAAACTGAATGCAAAGAGAATTCTGATGATTTTGATTCTCCATAAAACTTGTAGATCAAATCCAGCATGATTTTCAGACTCATCTTTTGGTTAAAAAAGATAAAAATTATCTTCTTCCCTTCTCTCCTCCGCCCCCATCTCCCCCTGCCCCTCCACCTCGCCTGTTGGCTGTCTCAGCACCTGGCTCTTAAATGCAGTACATCAAACATCTTTTGAAGGGCTCAGAGATTAAAGATTGTAAGTTACAATTAGAACAGCTATAATGATGATCAACTCTTAGTTCCTGCATAATGAATAGGAAAATGAGTTACAGAAAAATCAAAGCTTTAGCCAAGATTTGAAGATTGTGATTTTGGTTAAAAAAAAAAAAAAAAAAAAAAAAAAAAAAAGAAGGAAGTTATTTTTTTTGCACGCTTGATGTTCAAATGATTCAGACTCAGGCTTTCAGGTATTTGCTCACCATGGAACATTTCAGAGCTTTGTATTTTATTACCTGAGACACCTTCAGACTTAGAGCCTTCTGTCAAGGCATAGTTATGTTTTCAAGTGACTGAAATGCATTCATTAGGCATTCAGTTAGGGTCTGGGGTGGCAGGGGGAAGATGGCACCATTTTTTTTCCCCCACTGTGAGTGATGACTGATTCAGACACATCAAGTGAGGTGGTTATTATGAAGTATGATTGATATGTGTCGGTCTCTGTGATTATCTGCACCTATATGCAAAAACATGTATTTTGCTTTAAATAGCAAAGAAGAGCCTGCATTGTCACAAGATGCATGATTTTAATTGAATGATGCAGCTGTGTGAGCTTTTAAAGTAATTTTTCTCTCAGAAAAGGGAGCATGCATCAGTGTTTTAATGTCATATAGCAGTCAAGAGACTTCTTTAGCAAGAACTTCAGGTGATGGCAGTACAAGGAAGAACAGAAGACAAATAAGCTTGCATACAATTTGAGTGCAGCAGTAGGTTAGCGTTTACCAAAGACTTGCAGAAGAATCAGCATCCCTGGCTGGAGGTGAGGTAGCAGAAAGTGCTGAGGGAGAATCCAGGACCAGTTCTGAGTGATCAGAAGTGATTCTCAACCTTGAGCCAAGACCTATCTGTAATGAAAGTAACCAGGGAGCTGTTGTCATCTCTCACCAGTAAAAATGAGTACCCTTTGTTCTCTGAGTGTATGTGTATAAGCCACCTCAGGGTTTCATATCTGTTTTCCAGTGTTGGGACCTCTGTTTCTTACTTGGAACTATTTGTTATTTGCATACTTGATCAGTGGTAGCATAAAATGGCACTCCCTTTCTGCCCTCAGGAACTAAAATGATTCCAGAGCATTCTGGATATGTTCTGTTATTGTGCTAGTAGCTATCTCAGCCCTTATTTATTAGGGAAAATATGCAGACTGAGTGTTTAATATGAAAAAGGGTTGTCCACCTTTATGACTTGCCAGCTATTTGCTCATTATGTTTTTTTCCAGCTAGAGCAGGAATGAAATTATGCGAGGAAATTATTTACCAACTTTCTGTTAGCATCTTTATCACCTGCCAGAGAAATGTTTAGAGCAACAACTCAGCAGTTCTGAGAGGAAAAGTCACGTGGGTCCAAAAGCAAATTTATCTGATCATTGTTCCACCCAGTTTCACCTACAATGAGGAAAACAATTCTCTGCATGGTTTCCAAAGCATATTACATTTTTGGTCAGAGTTTTGATAAATGTAACCAGTTTATTGTGTACAAAGTTTTTCAAGTGTGAGCAGTGAGCTTCTTATGGGTCCCGGCTCTGGATTGTGTCCAGCCTTGTATATTTACACATCATGAACGAATATAATCTTGGTCTTAGAAGGTGATTGTAAACTTGCACCTGTGAAAGACAGCCTTTATGTATTGTGCAGGGAGAGTTTCCTGCATTCCTATATTAGAAGAGGATTTGTCATATCCTCAAGAAATTCCCTATTTCAGACCTTTCTCCATTACTGAGTGCTCGTTTCCATTCATGCATCCTAGTTTTTGTACATCTCAGTAATGGTTAGCAGGAAGGTAACCCTGAGAGCACATCAATGGGATACCTAGAAGGATACCTCTGAAAAGTAGTCTGGGCTCAGGCACATAATGAATCACTATGTGGTCCTCGATCTGCAAAAATTTGCAGTTACAGTGTTGTTCTGTTTGAACACTCTGTAAACAGCCTAGGCAGTTTCATGCTTTTCATACCTCTGCCTTTCTATGCCCATGTTTTCTGGTGTGATAGCCGCAGTCTTCTCTGCATATAATGCATAATTATTCAGCCTCACTTCTGAGCTGAATATAAAGGATACAATAGTAAAAAAAAACAGAGGAGGTTTGTTTTTTGGGGTTTTTTTTGTTTTGTGTTTTGTGTTTGGGGTTTTTTGGGGGTTGTTTGTTTGTTTGTTTGTTTGTTGTTTTGGGGTTATTTTCAGATTCAAAATACCATATCAGCACTTGCAATCACCGGTTGCTCCAAGTATAGGTTAATGCCTAGGAAAGGCCTTGAAGTCATCATTTCTCAGTTCTTTATCTTTTCTGCTGGCATTAAATAGCGTGATAGGAGCCCATCACAGACCAGGCTCCCACCATGGAATTAGGGTATGTGCAAGTGCAAGCCTGACACCAAGGAACCATTTCCAGGGTGTGTGGTTTTAGACACAGCCTGTACATCTTGGAAAATTACCTTAATGCATTACAGGTCTTAACCCTTCTACATCTCAGTTTTCATACCTGTTCAGGATGTGCCCTACCACCTCTTTACTGTGTGTGAGGGAACTATTTAGATTGTGGAATCTTTAGTTCTTCATCTAAAAAGAAAATCTTGCAATGTTTCTGAAAGAACTACCACAGCACTGTGGGCCATTCCTGCTCTAACATTAAGCTTTTATCTTTCTCAAAAGGGATACAAAAGAGGGGAAACCTGCAGATCTTTTCTGTTTGCTAAAGGTGGATCAGCATCCACAGCTCTACGGGGTTTTGTACAGCAATAATCTTCATTGCATTCAACTCCAGTTCTGTGCACAGCAACTTGTTGACTAATTACTCCTGAACTAGTTTGACATTTCTAGTGCACAATTTAAAACGTTCAAGAATAAGGAGACCTTTGCTTTTTTTCCTACCAATTAATTATTTCCAGAATAATCATCCCCTGTAGCTGGGAGGGGGAAAACGTAACCGATTGCAGCTTGTGGTGCTGTGTCAGTCGAGAATCCAAGGCAAGAATCAAAGGCTGTGTTTTATTCTACCCCAAATGAAATCCCACTGTGACATGTCAGCACAATATTTACTTTGTACTGATTGCATCTCAGGCTGCCGAGCAGAGAGCAAGGAGCTAAGAAATCCCCATGCTGATAATAACCTTCACTTGTCAATTAGATGGCATTAGCAGTGACTGCACAGTTGCACAATTCCACTCTGGTCAGATTTTAGTTTAATTTTTAAACTTCACTTCCATCTTGTGGTCAGGTCAGGCATTGCATGCAAGAGGGATTGCTCGCTATCTTGGCAGTTTTAAGTCCTAATTTTCATTAGGCAGCTTGTGTCATGATATAACTCTATTGCTGTTGGGTTTTTTCTTTTTTTCCTAGAGGTGGCTGTATGGGATTGTCCCAGTGTGATACAGCATCTTTCAGCAAATATGGTTTTTTTGCTGTTTTGGTTTTTTTGGGAGGGGAGTGGGGGGGTATTTGTTTGTTTGTTGTTTGGTTGATTTATGGGGTTTGGGTTTGGTTTGTTTGCTTGCTTGTTTCCATGTTTTGGTTTGGAGTATTTTTTTTAAAAATAAAATGAGGCAAACCATCATGCAGCAGGGGGAGATCTTGTGGTGCAGCATAGCTAACCTATTGATTCTTTCCCACCCAAGCAGCATTTGCAGTTTTTATTGCTTTCAGCTCTAAGACAGAAAGCCCTGCTCTCTTCGTTTGTGATACCTTGACTATTTGTAAGTTATTAATTTTTGTGATTGTGGCACTAATTTTTTTTTCTGGATTAATGATCCATGCAAAGGAAGCGGTACAAGTGAGCTGTCATTAGCGAGAGGTAGGGGGAGAGAGATGGATGCCTTCTTAGGCAGTAGAAAGATGTTGTACTAATTCAGCTATTAAATGAGATCTCTACTTTGAAACCATATCTCCTTGAATCTCCACTGTCAAGTGTTTGTCTTCCTCCAGCACAGCTGTCCACTTCTTAAGGCCTATCAGCCTTCTAAAGGTTTCTGGAGGCAGAGGTAAACTCACTTTCACACACTTAAAAACATCTATCCCTATTCGATAGTAATTCATGCCTTAACTATGGGTTAAGAAATAATGCAGGGGGAAAAAAGAGCTAAAAATTAAATAAATTTTGTGACTAAAGAGCCTTCATATTAAAAGAACTACCTACATAGCAGTCATGAAAAGCTACAAAGTGACATTTTTTCCATTAAGAGATGAGTTAATATCAGTGAGAATCCAATTTCTGCTACCTTTCTGTTTGATTTAAAAATGCCTTTCCCTATATTAAGAGGTTGTCATCTGTAATTTGTGACTCAAGTGTAAAAGTTTTATTTCTCATCAGAAGGCTTGATAATGTAGGAAAAGATCAATTATTTTCCCGATGCTTTAATGATCCAGAAAATAAAATTTAATCAGATCAATTTATCTTGTCCATGAGCCCTAATCTGCACCATTAAAGCAAATTAGTCTTGTTATTGACTTAAAGATGTACAAGTTAAAATGTAAATATGAAAGGGGATGCCTTATAAACAGATATTAAATTTGTGGACAACTCACACCAAGTCAAGTTCACAATTGTTAAACTTTTCTATTTTGACTGTTTTCTTTATTGGGGGATTGCAAATCATGTCCTGATAGCTCAGTTTATATCCTAGAAAATAAACTCTGTCAAGAGAAACATTGTGAAGATGCCTATGGGTGGTTGTATTGAACTTGGATTTATCTCCTTATTTCAGTCTGTGACTTACCCTTCTTGTATCATCTTCATGTGCCTTCCGCTGTACCTGTTCTGTGCTTTCACTAGTCATGGTTTAAGTTCCTTTAGTCTTGTTTTTCACAAATTTGAGGTGATTGTCTCTCTTGTAAGAGGTATTTCTATTTCTGAGAAAGGCCAGGCTTGTAGTAACAAAGTTCCAAAGAATGAACCACATACGCTGTTGCCTTTCTTTGTTAGTGCGGTTAAATGGACAGACTAAGAAGAAAGAACCTGCAAGGGGAGGCCACAAGTAATCACTTTATCAGTACTGTTTTTTACATCACTTCATCATGATATTTTTAACAATACTTACAGAACAAAACACTGTTCAAGTTAATATACTCAGCTTTTGAATCTGGTAGGGCTCCTTCACCTTAAACTTAGATGGAGTTTGCTTTAAGACGGAGCTCTGGTGCCCACATTATCAGTTAATTATCTTGAAATAACAATTTTGTTACTAATTACATAATAACACCATCCACCCTTTACTGCAATTAAATTTGCAGTGCCTGGCTATTAGAAACTGTGTTGTCATAATAAGGGTGGTTTCCTTTATTTGCTTATGCTGAGTTGCAGAATCCATAATTATATGCACGGATCATCAATTTTAGACTTGTTTGTATAATTATAAGTAATTGAACATGAAAGCAATTTAGAAATTACTATAAAGTACTCTGTCTATTGTGGAATTGGAATAATTAGTAGATTAGAGGGATGATCATCAGTTAAGAAAGAGCTTCATAATTTCATAGCAATTTGAATATAAATAAAAAAACACTTCACAAGTTCAGCAGCAGCTTTCCTTGCTTACAACCAGGGATATTCAGATTTTCAAAGTTACTGAGATATGTGCTCATTCAGAATGATTTCAGGTTGGTCTAATGTGTTAATAAATTAGCACAGTAAATTCACCCACTCATATTTTATGGACTGTATTCATTGTTGTGAATACAAGCATTATTAATAGAATCATTAAACTTATTGACAATACATTTTATTGCTAAACAAATGAGAAGCCTATTAAATATAAAGTGAGCATATGTCATTTCTCAGTGTTCAATGTGCATAGAATAGAGCTTCTTAGTGATTTCAAACAAACTTGCTGGAAAACTGGATGCAGAGGGAAACAATCATTCTTCACAGGGGTATCAAAAAAACAGAGGTGTGCGAGAGTACAGACACTTACATGGTCTCAGGTGAGGCTGCTGGGATTGATTTGCTGTCTCCCAAGAGAATAAAAGTTCTGAACTTCGAGCAGGGCCAGAAGGGTTCGCAGGGCCTTAGTTGAGTATGTCAGAAAGCTGTGCTGGTGGATCTTGCTCCCCACAGGGCTTCCACAGTGTCACCTCCAGGTCACTCAGCTGCTAGCCACTGGTGCTAATCCTGGCTGCAGAAAGGAATTTCACCCGGGGCTGCCTTCATCTTCCCCACTGCTGAAGGCAGGGATGAAGGGAGAGGTGGTATCCTCCACTGAGCTGTGAAAGGCAGGCAGGAACTCTGTGCCAGCCCAGGTGAGTTGTGTGAGTGTTCAAATGTTTTTATGCATCTCTCTTCAAAAGGATTTTTGTCCCTTATGGTAGAGTGGTGATCAACTCATTTCTCCTGATGAGGATCAGGGAAAAGAGACCTGCCTAGGTTCTCTGGGACCAGAAGGGAAAATAAGCTCAACATTCAGGGACAGGTCATCTTGGCTGTGGCTGACAGGTGTGGTAGTTGGGTCTTCAGAGTGCTTCCCCACCAAAGGATAGTGTGTGGAGCTTTGCTGTCTCTCTCCCTCGTAACTCAAGTCAGCTGCTTATTTTGGGGATCTCGCAAATATCTCTAATCACAGGAGGCTGGTATCTGGAACCAGGTTACAAACCTTCTTTTCAAAAATGGTGGTTTCTGTCATTTCCACCTCCAGGGGCTGGTAGCTGAAAACAAAGTACTTAATAGAATTTCTTGTTGTTCTCCCCCCAGAAGAAACCATCTTCTATAATCTTACATCAGCTTTATTTTGCTTATGTTTTATTTCTCTTATCTCAACATAAAAGCAATAAGTTTTTTAAAACAAGCACATTTCCTCGGATCATTAGCATTTTCCACTAATCCTGAACTGAAAGTTGAAGGGAAATGTTATTGCCTGGCTCTGCATGGTTTGGAAGTGCTACTACTTGCTGGTGTGCCACACATCCATAGATTTTGTGGCACTGGCATCTGGTGGCAGGAGGCAATGCGAGCTCCAGGTGGCAGTCTGGCAAACAGGGCTCCAATAGTCTGCATCCCTATTCTCATCCCTATTGTTTTCATGTACTTTCCAGGAAATGCAGCACTTGGTAAAACTAAATGATTGTGGAAGATTTGGGTCTTAGTACTGCTGCTGCAGTATAATATTAAGTAATAATCGAAAGCTGATGATAACAAAAATCAACTAGCAGCCATTAAGTGGTAATTCAAGTTAAAGAGATGGAAAAAACAAAAGATGAAGATACTAATTCAAGGTATTCCTTTCATTGTGAGAAAAAAATGTTTTGTGAGGCCTAATAAAGTTATTAAACACTAATACAAATTTTGGGAAGGATGCAAAGGAGAATTCTCTTCTGATCTCTCTTTCTTGTTGGGATTCAAAAGTGCTAAGTGGGTCATCATTTTTCTTTTCTATCTATGTTATTCCCCTCCTCTTTTCTTCCACATTGCCTCCAGTGAGTCTCAGGCTTGCATCTGGCTGTGATCAGAGCACTCTGATGATTCCAATAGCAGTGCCACAAGCAGGAGTTCAAAATCATGAGACATGCCCCAAAAGACAATAAAACTTCCTGAGATATTTTTAAATTAAACTTGCAGTGCTTTGTAGTTGTGTTCTGGAGTTTGAGATATAAGGGATCACATTTTCAGGACTATCCTTACAATTCTTTGGACTGAGGCTTTGTTTTGTGTTCTTTCTTTTTTCCCCTCAATAAAATCTGGTCTTGCTTCCATGAGCTCACAGAGCTCCCAGCTCCCGGGAGAGTCCCAGGAGAGCTGCAGCTTGGCTGTGGAACTGTAAGTCTCCACACACCCAAAGCTGTCCGTGTCTGTTTCTCTGTATTTAACCAGACTTTGGATTCCCCTAGGAGACAATCACATCCCTCGTGACCCAAGGTAATGGTGATCGTGAACAGCATCTCTCTTTTCTTGAGCATATGCATTCAGATCTGTAGAGAAATCATTCTCAGGATAATGTTTTTTATTATTAGTCTCAATAAGCAATAGCTGAAATTCTCAGTTAACTCACCAGATTTTTATAAGACAAAAGCTGTTTCCTGACAGGCAGCACTTGTAAATCTTTGTTATCTGCTAGGGGGCAACATCTGCTAAGTAATGTTATCCTGTTCTGTGTGATTAATGCCAAGATCTGTAAGAGCAATACGGTGGAGGCACGTAATAATTACATACAGAATTTCTGTGCTTGGAGGTGTTAAATCATAAGTAACGCTGAGATGCAAAGAAAGCAAAAGAACAGCAATGGCCAGAGACCCTGATTGTATTTAGATGAGAAGACTCTAGCTTATACATTCATGTAGACAAGTAGACTTTGGTAGGTGTAAGCACAAGTATTTAAATTTTTCATGCAGGTGTGAATGGCCCAAGCAGATAAGTCACATTCTGCACAAATGTCATTTCCACACGACAGGCACTGCTCTGAACACTTCTGTACTGCTGCTGCTCAGTGAAGTGTGACTAGCTAAGGCTTTTGCAGAAATTTAGTCTCTTTGCACTCTGTCTTGTAGTCATTTGAAGGCATAAAATAATTAATTGTAAATGGTTCTAAGGATTTCAGTTTGACACCAGAAAACACTGCCAATAAAAAGGTATTTCATGCTAATTGACCAAGACAGAGCGAGAAAGAGGATTTGTACCCAGGTTTAAAACAACTATAGGTCTGATCACAAATTCAAGATCAAAGAAAATAAAAAGACTGCAAGTGTCTTCACAATTCATAAACTTCATGCACATTAGGATGCAACAAATTCATGTTAGGTAGTGTACATCTTCAGTGCTTATTAACATCTTAGACCATTTTCTCTTGGCAAGCCTATCCTGATGTTTGGGTAATGGTAGAAGTTACATGTATTACATTCCTGCTCATGCTGAACTCCAGTGCACTTCTCACTTCAGGAGAAACTCATAGATAAGAAGATTTTTTGAAATGGTTAGATAGATAGCACTGCTTTTCTATTATTTGATTGTTGGTGAAATTCAGGAACGCATATTCACGTATTTGTTCTAGGACAGGGCTACATGCTGGCAGATGGTTAGTATACCCACTGAGGACATATATTTTATAAGCACTAAACTGGATTTGCAAGAAAGAAGGAAATTCATCATGGAAATAATTCAAGGGAGAAATAATTCAAGAAAGAAATGGTAGGAATAATTCACTTGATTTTTATTAAAAACCCCTGAATCCTTTTAAAACTAATATACAAGGGTGGATGCATTTAGGAGGGTATGAATTTGGTCAAATGTAAAACAGGCACAGGCATAACCAAGTAAGTTCTTTTTCTTACCTAAGTAGTCCAATTGAATTCTTTACAGGGTATACAGGCCCTCGGGAGTGTGATGAGTGGTTTAATTAGTTTAAAACCATCATATTTAATCAAGCACTGTGCATTTTCAAAAGACTACATTCATTCCACTTCCAGGAAGACTTACAGATCATTTTATCATTAGTAGCTTATGAGACTTTGGAGCTCTATATTCAGTGGGAAGCAAATCTCTTTAATTGACATCACTATGCTGTAAAACTAAATTATTATCCTCAAAGTCAAGCCTTAAACTTATACTCAGGTTACAAGAAGGAAGAGCCATTAGACATTTCTAAGCTGAAATTTTAATTGGGATATCATTCATCTGCAAAGCAGCCAGAGTTCATTCTATTTATCCCTATGACAAAATGATCCAAAAGGCGTAGATGATAGGACAGTGAACCAAAAAAGAAGGGAATATACCCCTAACAATTAATTTCATTTTGCTGAACAAATTTTTCCATCAGAGCTGCTGTGGGACAACTGAAATATTTGGTTTGCATTTTTATAAACTTCACTCATCAAGCAAATAGCAGAGCAAGACAATGACATCTTAACCTCTCACTGTACTAAACAAACCATAATTAATTTAAGTGAAGGAAAAAAGAAGGATAAAGGCTCTTGTTATATTGTGATTTTTGGTTGGATGCAAAGGAAAGTACAGAAATTACAGCTTTATTAAATTCTGTGTGGAAATATGCTTGCAAATGAAGAAGCTGGCTTGCACTACGGGGTTTTTTGCTGTGTTTAAGCAGGTTTGGGCTGTGCTGATGCTACAAAACAAGTGGGGCAAAGTTCAGTTCTTACTTGGACATGGAATCTGCTAGAAGATCCCCACAAGATGCTGAGAGGATCAGGAGCAGATTCTGTGCCCAAGATTATGCTGCAGCTGTGTGAGGAAAGGTAACCCATTTCTCCTGCAGCCTTACCAGCTTCCTTTGTTAGATGTATACCTGTTCTTCAGCCCCTCTGTGGAGCATCCCTTGGGGCTTTCCAGCTGGGTCCTGGAAATAATCTCTTTTATTGATATGATCTGGACATGTCACATGTCTTAGTGCTGCTGTTGTGCTGTTCACAGATTCACAAAAATGTGTTGGGCAGTTGAGGTCAGTTTTGGTATTTTTCTGTGAAACTGCATACTTTTTGAACAGTGTAGAGTTAATATTAAAAATAACTTCATTTTCATTTTTCACAAAAAGTTTGTATAGTGGATCCCAGAAAAGGTCTTTCAGCAAAATTTCTCCCTGTTAAACAATGACTGCCATGAGATTTTGAAGCATGGACTCTAATAGTCCTAAATTTTTTTCCCCTGACATTTATTACAATTGTAAATAGAGAATTAGGTTTTAAGAGTCAGCACATTCTGTTAGAGAAAACAAGAGACAACTGTTTTTCTTTACCTGATAGATGGCACCACTGTGCCTAAGTGCTTTAGAATAGCCTACAGTTATGATCCTCTGGTCTTCATTAATTGCACTGTTAATATATTACAATAGAACATAGAAGTTTTGGCAAACTGGAGCCTCTTTAAGTATCCCTAGTGCAAGCACAGTCCTTCCCCTAAAAAGTTTGCAATCTGAATAGACAAGATTGCCAAGGAGATGAAGGGAAGTGCTTGCTGAGAGAAAGGTAAAGTGACTTGCATGAAGTCGCCCAATTAATTTATATGAGAGCTAAAAATGTACTTCTCTGTGTCCTTAGAACTTAGGTGGCAGCTTTTCTTGATGGTGGCAGATTTAAGGTTTTCTGTCTCGCAGTCCTTGTGATCTAGTCCCAGGATTTACAACATCGCAGTAAAATTTATAGCGAAATCTAAGGTATGAGATCTGAAAACTGCAGCAGTCTTATATGTGGGAAAGTTGTACTGGGTCACTTATAGGTGCTTCCAAAATTGTATCAATCTTTTACCTTGTACATAAAATAGGATAAATAATTTCCCCAAAAAAACTCTTACACCACTCTGGGTTGTCTGAATATGAGAAATATCCAATACATGATTTAGCCCGAGGGCAAAATGTTTTACTGACTCTTGTTAAAAGTAGTACCAACTGGAAGCATCCCAAGTTCATGACCTCATGATGGACTAGTGAGAAGCTCTCCAGCAAAATGGTTTCTTTTTTCCTACCTGCAAATGCTGATTCATCAGAATGACAATGATTACAATGTTCTTTGGAAGGAATTCAAAGCAGACAAATTACAATGTTCTTTGGACAGAGTTCAAAACAGAAAAGAAAGCAAGTAAACTTTTGCTGGAAATCTCTCAGACTTCCATTGCCTGGTTTGTCAGCATCCTGTGGTCTGCCTTGTAAAGCAGCTGAGAGTGTGGAGCACTGGCAGTGCTGGCTCCCCAGCTCTCAGGCAGGCACATCCTCAGTGAGTACCTCTTGTTTTGGCAACAATTGATCCTCTCAGCTAAGGGTGAGGATGAAGAGCACATAGGAGAAGAATGGACCCCCTGGTCCTCCTGACTGGGGAAGAAGGGCATCACTTGCCTTAAACATGTGTCTATAAACAGAGATACAGATGTGCACAGCAAAATTCTGGCCCACAATCTTTTTTTTTTCTTTTTTTTTTTTCCCTGAATTGCCTGGCATTCACTAATGCAAAACACCTTTTTAACAGAGAATTGGGGTTTGGGAAATGGAATACTGCTTTTTGTCTTCTGTGACACAACATAAGAAACCTCTGCAAGTCCAAATTAGGTCTCTCTCCATACCCCCTGGGCTCCGCTCGGGGATACAGTTACACATCAGAAATGGGAAGAAATGATGCTCCAGTGTTCTTCACTCAGATGCAGTTCTGCTAAGTGCTGGCTAGGGGAAGTCTTTCACTGTGAAAGATACTCTCCAGCAGGAAAGGTCTGGGACTTGCTGTCAAACACAGAACAATGCAGACTTCCAAATAACCCAAAGTCTCCGGGATAGGGCCTAGATGTTTCATGCTAGCTGCAGAAAGAGGCTTTCCTGAAATGCAGGCACTATGGAGCACAGATACAAAGAATTATGTCCTCATGAGGCTGTCTGACGTGCTGACCAAAAGAACACAAAGGATTACTGAGCCCAAGGCTACAGTTTGCAGTATTATAGAGATTTCAGGATTTTAAAAACCATGTTCTTGTTGCTGTGAGCTCTCCATCCACTGGTATGGAGATGCTTTAACTTCTCTCTGTCTTAACTGGACAATCCACCCAATGGTCCTTTAAAGCATTATGCAGAACCTGAAACCTTTTTGATGTGGTTTTGTCTTGTAGTCCTTTAATTTTATTTTTCTCTGAATGAAAAAGGAGAGGCTTTTCTTTTCTTGATATGTTTTTTTTCCCTCCAGGTACTGTGCTATGATAATTTTCTATTAACCAGTTTTGGCAACCAGCTTGGACTATGCTTCACTTCTGCTGCTAAAAAAACCCAATTCTGTTTTATGAGAAACAAAGGGATCCTGTGGCAATAACTTGATACAGGAATTCATAAAGCTGAAGTTTTGCTGCAAGGGAAGGCAGGTAATTCTTTGGGCTGACATGGCTGCAGAATCAATCTCATTCAGTACAGAGCTCTCAGTCATGAATGCTTACAAGAGGATGGGAGTTGAGGCTACAAACTGATTCAGGCTTTACCAAAAGACCCAAATAACTCACTACTCTTCCTTGACTTTTAAGTGTTCCTGAGGACTTCTGTAAAGGATTTGAGAGTCCATATTCCTCTTGTGTCTGGATGTGCAAGTGTATGGCAAGGTTGCCAGGCAAAAAACTTCTTTAAGACAAGACTTGAAAGGCCAAAGTCCTTACTGTTACTGTTTTTTAAAACAGAAATTTGGTACATCTAAACTTCTTGTTTTGTTTGATTTATCTTGTTGGCTGGTTGTTTTAATTTGCATTTACTCTTGTCCTTAATAATTGTGACTTCTTTCTTTGGTTCCAGACTGGGATGTAACTTGGGAGGGTTGGTCCACAAGGAGCTTTGGTTTGTTCTATAGCAGCTACTGATACATAACACAGTTCTGCATCATGTGAAATTGCCTTTCAGAGCAGAATAAAATCCTATGGTAATCCCTGCAGGGAGATTTCTAGAGCTCCTTCTTGCATCTCCTGTAGAGATGTGACTTCATTGACACTTCGGGAATTGTTCTTATGTGTTTTCATTGAATTATGACATATTAGACATCAGGTCTGAGGCTGAATTTAGATGACTGGCCTTTTTTGTGTGAGTTCAATTTAGTTTTGGATTTTTAATTTTATTTCTTTGAATAAGCTTAAGAAACCTAAAGCAAAAGGGTTGCTAATTGCTAAGATACAGAAGACAAGATGGTCTCATTGCATTGCAAAGGTAGCTTTATGGACAAATTTATGATGTCTGAGTACAGGTCAAGCTAGTCAGCTTTGACATTTTCCAAAGTGCTGTACTGTTCCTGAGAGGGATCCTTGCTGTGATGAGTACAGTCCCGCTGACATTGGAGCAATAAATGCTTTTTGACACAGTATTTCAAAAGAATTATAGCGGTAGTTTCTGGATTGTGCTCTGATTCTACATAGCAGGTAAGGGAGGTTGGATGGCTTTAATCACCTAAACAAGGATCCATAGAATCATGGAATGCTTTGGATTGGAAGGAACCTTTAAAGCTCGTCTAGTCTAATCCCCCTGCAATAAGCAGGGACATTTTCAAATAGAGATTAGATCATTCAAATTGTCATCAAACCTACCCATAGATCCGTAGATTCATAGAATCATAGAATGGTTGGGGCTGGAAGGGACCTCTGGAGATCCTCTAGTCCAACCCATTGCCAAGGCAGGGTTTCCTAGAGCAGGTTACACAGGAACACATCCAGGTGGGTTTTAAATGTCTCCAGAGAGGGAGACTCCACAACCTCTCTGGGCAGACTGTTCCAGTGCTCTGCCACCCTCAATGTAAAGAAGTTCTTCCTCATGTTGAACTGGAACTTCTCATGTTTCAGTTTATGGCCATTGCTCCTCATCCTGTCACCAGGCACCACTGAAAAGAGTCTGGCACCATGCTCTTGGAACCTGCCTTTGAAATATTTACATGCATTAATGAAATCCCCTCTCAGTCTTCTCTTCTCCAGACTAAACATCCCTAGCTTCCTCAGTCTCTTCATAAGAGAGATGCTCCAGACCCTAAATCATCTTTGGATTCCTCCTCTGGACTGTCTCCAGTAGCTCTGTGTCTCTCTTGCACTGAGGAGCCCAGAAGGGGACACAGCACTCCAGATGTGGCCTCACTAGCCAAGCAGAGGGGGAGTATCAGCTCCCTGAACTGCTGGCCTCACTTTTCCTGATACACCCCGGGATGCCATTGACCCTCCTGGACACAATGGCACACTGGCATTGTCACACTGTGTAGTCAACTTGTCACCCTACAAGGCACCCAGGTCTTTGGTGAATCCATGATGACTATTCCAAATGACCTTCTTTTGTTTTATATGCATGGTGATGACCTTCAGAATGATCTGTTCCATCACATTTTCAGGGATGGAAGTGAGGCTGACTGAGTCCTCCTTCTTAAAATTTTTGAAGATGGAAATAACATTGGATTTAAGGTTGCAAAAAAGCCTCTAAGATCATCAAGTCCAACCATTTAACCTGACACTACAGGTCACCACTAAACCCTGAATCTTTCCAGGGATGGGATATCTACAAACTCTATAGACAACCTGTTTGAGTGTTTAACCACCCTTGTTATAAACATGTCTTCCTTATGTGTAGTCTCAATCTACCTTTGTTTAGTTTAAAACCATTACTCCTTGTCCTATCACTACAGGCCCTACCAAAATGCCTGTGTCCCCATCTTTCTTATAAGCTCCTTTTAGGTCTCCCCAAGGCCTTCTCTTTTCCAGGCTGAAAAAGCCCAGCTCTCTCAACCTGTCTTTATAGGGAATGTGTTCAAGCCCTCTGATAATCTTTGTGGCCTCTGGGTTTGCTCCAGCAAATCCAGGTTTTTCTTGTGTTGGAATGCAGCTCTCCAAGTCTCACCAGAGCAGAACAGAGAAGAGGGACACAATCTCCTGCCTCGACCTCCTGGCCACGCTGCTTTTGATGCAGCCCAGAATGTTGTTTGATGCTTTCTGGGCTGTAAGCATATATTGCCAGTTCATATCCAGTATTTTAGTTACCAGCACCCCTAAGCTAGCTGCAGAGCTGCTCTCAATCTGTTCATCCCCCAGCCTGTATTGATAGTGTGACCATGCAACTTAAAGAGTGTGACTGCAGATGTCAAAGGTGTACAGACCAAAGGAGAACATGGTAGAGCAGGACAAAAGAGAAACCTCATCTCCCACTATTCAGACCCAAAAGCAGTATTCATGTCCTTGAGGTGGTCCATAAGCATGTAAGAGGAAGATTTTTATAAAGGTAATGCCTCCAACAGGAATTGGATCCTCTATATTGTATTTATCTTAGGTGAACTGTTGGTATTGTGAAAGGTTTTTGTATTTACTGTGGAAAAGAATTGTGTGGGATCATTTAAGCGTCGCTTTTGAAGTTTACAAATGTTGAGGGTTTTTTTAATTAACTCTTTGCAAGTACTGAGTCTGTGCTCTCTCACATGTTGAATAAGAGAATAAAAGCATTTATCTGAAAAGTTAGAAAGCAAAGACATATTAAAAATGCTGCAGTAAGAATTCAGTTTAGATTTTGGTTCTAAAAGGTCAGAATTTTCATTTTCTTGGTAGTGTCGATTGCTAGTTCGACTTTTTCCACCTAGTGTCTCAAGGTTTATTATTTTTTTAACATTTTTAGATATTTTTCACAATTCACAAATAGCTGGACAGGATTTTTGTAATGATTATTAATCTTGATCGTTTCCCACTACTTTGCTGATATGGTAAATTATTTTAAGTAGCAGTGTGGTTATTCATTTCAGAGACAAGCTTTCAGAGGGCTCTTTGGTAGGATGATGAAAAGTGTCTGCTTGATGTTACCCTGTCTATCGTGGAGATTACTGATGACCATTTAAGATAGTTTAACACAGTTTAAGGTGTACATACAATGGAAATAGCAAGTGCACTAGGAAACAGATTTGCTCTAGGGAGTTGAATCCAACTGAGCAAATTGCTAGAGGAGCCTGCAGGCTTTTTTCAAAACCTCCCCTATATGCTTATGCTTCCTCCTCTGCATACAGATTTATAGGATCAGATACAGACTCTGGATATAATACTCTAATGTATTAGTCAAATCCACACCTTCTGAAAGTGGTGTTCAGATCCAGCCCTTTGGGTTTGTTTGTGACCACAAACTCAGCCAGTGCAATGCTCAAATACATGTCCAATGGTTCTACCTGTTCCAAAAGCAAGACACTTCCATGGACTGGCTTTCCAAAATCTACCATTTATATGCTCAGATACCTATTTTTGGCCAAATAATGATTGTTTTTTGGCTTTTGGTTGCTTCTGTTCATGAATTTGCTAGAAGGAATTAAAAAATTGTTTGCACAAACATTTTTCATTAACAACCTGCATGCCTCCAGGTACTTTCTATGTTTAAGAAGCTCCGAGTGGTTGAAGTGAAGCATCTTCTGCATATGTCTTCCGACGATCTTCTTAAATGTGTGGTTGGAAAAAAAATATTCCTTTGGTCTGTCAGTTCTTTAAAAAAAAACCTTAGAGAACAGTAATTTTGCTGTGCATCCACTTGATTCCAGCTCTGTGAAACACTGATCCTTTTAATGCCGGCATCTCTTTGTCAGGTTGCTTAGGCCACAGTTCACAAGCAGTCCTCCCCAGGGGCATGAGATGTATGCAGGTACTGAATATTAAGGTTGCCAGGGTGCCACACTGAGCACAGAACCTAAAACCTGTATTAGCGTCTCTTTTGTGTCTGTGGCTTTCTAAGCCCTCAGGACAGAACTTTCCCTAACACACAAGACTGTGTGCTTTGCAGATGTGCATTATGCAGCTCCTCTCCCCGATCTTGCCTAGAATAGAAGTTGCCCTATATGCCATCAGGGCATGAGGGAAGACCCAGGCAACTACAAACCTGCTAGTCTAACCTCAGTTTCCAGAAGAGCTCTGGAGACTAAACTGGATTGTACTGAAGGGCATTACCAGCGCAGTAATCAAACACGAGTTCTCAAAAGGAAAGTCCCATTTCACTAGTTTGGTGTCCTTCTACAATAAGGTCACCTGCCTGGTGTGTGGAAGGAAGGTGGCAGATGTATTTTTCTGGATTGTTGTAAGGCTTTTGACACCAACCCTCACAGCATCCTTCTGGACAAGTTGCCCGTCTCTGGGGTGAATGGGTACATGCTGAAGAACTGGCTGAACAGCAGAATGCAAAGGGTTTTGATTAATGAGGCTACATCTGGCTGGTGACCGGTCACCAGCGGTGTTCCTCAGGATCAGTTCTAGGACCAGTGCTGTTCAGAATATCTCTCAGTGATCTGGAGGCACAAATTGAATGCCCCATTAGCAGGTTTGCTGACGATACGAAACAGGGAGGTGCTGCTGACCCTCTAGAGGGACAAGAGTCCTTGCAGAGAGATAGAGTGGAGCACTGGAGAGGCATCAGTGGGATGAAATTTCACAAATCCAAATGCTGGATCTGGCTCCTGGCATGGAGTATCATGGGCACAAGTGTGAACTGGGAAGGAATGGCTGGAAAGCAGCCCTGTGGAAAGGGATCTGGGAGTGCTGGTTGGCAGCAGCTCCCCGTGAGCCATCGTGTGCCCTGGCAGCCCCAAGGGCAAACCTCATCCTGGGGTGCATCGAGCAGAGCCAGCCAGCCAGGAGATGGGATTGTCCCACTGCATCAGCCTCACCCTGAGCACTGTGTGCAGGTCTGGGGCCACCATGTGAGAAGGTTGTGAAGATCCTTGAACATACCAGAGGAGGGGAACAAAGGTGGTAACAGGGCTGGAAGCAAGTCCTGTGAGGAGCAGCTGAGGGCTTTGGGTTTGTCTGACTTGGAGAGGAGGAGGCTGAGGGGTGACTTCATTGTTCTCTGCAGCTTCCTGAGGAGAGGAAGGTGGGAGGGAGATGCTGAGCTCTACTCCCTGGGATGCAATGATAGGATGTGTGGGAACAGTTCCAGGCTGCACCAAGGGAGATTTACACTGGGGGTTAAGAAGCAATTCTTTACTGAGAGGGTGATGAAACCCTGGGAAAAGATTCCTAGAGAGGTGGGTGATGTTCCCAGCCTGTCAGAGTTTAAGAGGCATTTGGTCAGTGCCCTAACAGCATGCTTTAACTTTTGGTCAGCCCTGAAACAGTCAGGCAGTTGGACTATAGATGATCATTTTAGGTCCTTTCAAACTAAAACAGTCTGTTCCATTATATTCCTAGGAATAGCATGAAATTCTGTTCTGTTTGAATTCAGGGGAGCTGTATTAGACAAAATGTGGGCCCTTCATGATATTGTCTCTCGGCTGTATTGATAATTTCATTTGCCATTCTCACCTGTTACCATTGCCTTTTGAAGTAGTTAATTTTCACTGGGTTGGATTGCCACCATTCAAAAGCACCTCTCTTCAGCCGCTTTGTTTTACCATTGATGCCATTTAAAACCTTTCTTCTTTAACACAAAGCAAGTTCTAAAAATAACCATACTTTGAAAGGATGTGAGAGATAAGGATGTGAAAACCACCATACTGTCATTTGAGGTGCTTCAGATGACTACTTCATTCACCTTCATGTTACTCTGTCATGGAAATCCTGCTTAGCCATTCTCTCATCACTCATTCACTACCTTGACAGCCCAAAATCCTGTGGAGCTACTTGCCAGCTAAGGTGAGAAAGTTTAATAGGGATTTTTGCAAAGGCAGTTGCAGACCTTCAATGAGATAAGAAAAAATTAATCTAGTCTGTATTTAGATTCACTGTTAGGGTAATGTGGATTTTCTTGAAATTCCTCTCACTACAAACAGCTTTAGGTAGCCAAAGAGCTTTTTAAGAAATTTGTTCAGTAAAGTTCCACACTAGTTAGTAGATCTACAAAGGGTTAAATTTGACTTCAGGTGCTGACCAGGATTCCTTGCAAAGTTATGGAGATACCATAGAGTAATGAATTCTCTCTGTGGCTTGAACTGCTTTTCTACCACTGTGTTTAGATTTGACTTTAAAGCCAAATCTCATAATGTTTGCTTCTTCCTCCTGCTTTCAATGAATGCCACTTGCTTGGCCCTTGAGAGTCTACAGCCTGTCTATTTATAGTGGTTGACAGAGCTGTTGGTCACATTTGTCACCCTTCTCTTAAAGGATACTGAGGACCAGCAATTTTCATTCTCCTGCTTTTTTTATGGCTCTGGCTACAATGTCCAGATTGATTGGGTTGGGTGTACTCATTGTCAAACCAAGCTTTTCTGACTGTATTTTTCTCCTAATACAACTGTCTGTGTATTAAGAAGAATATTATGTACATTTATGGTTGAACTATGTACTTATTCTTCACATAGGCAGAGTTATTTTGCTTCTCCCAGAAGCCTTTCAATATGGAGAGAGATACTACCCTCCTTATATTTTTCAAATGATGGGTTATTCATTAAGAAGTATGTAAGATGTGGGTCTGAAAACATGTTATCTGTCAATACTCCTTTAACTTTTAGCCTTAGCTTTCCCTATGTCTTTAGCCAAACGATTTTACTATCCTACCTCAGTGGGGCTTATCTGTAAAAGAAGAATTAGCTATCTCTGAATTTCAAAGGAGTGTTGTAAGGATTAATTTGCTACACTCTCTGTTGAATGTTTTGGAAAATGATAGATGCTAAGAAAGTATTATTATTGTTGTTTCTGAAGCACCTTTGTTTTGTGAATTTTCTCTGAAATACTGCATTTTTATGCTAGGAATATTTATATTGTGGACTTTTTTTGAAACAACATGCATTTAATTTGCCTTTGTGAAACCCAACATAATATGAACTTTATTAATAAATTGCTCAAAGTATTACAGACAAAACACTGAATTCAGAAACCCTCAGTATCTTACAGTCCCCTGAAATGCCTCATTATTTAGCAATACTTAATCAAATTAATCTTCAGTAAATCTCTCTGTGTCATTAAAATTCTGCTAGGCATTCACATTATTTCTAGGGACTTTGAAGTAGACAAGGTTTTGGATTTCTTGGTGTTTTGGCATTTTTAATGTGTTATACTGAGGAAAGAAAAAATAATTCAATAGACATGTTTCACAGAGATATAGCATTTTAAAACAATTCTGTCTAGCAAAATTAGAATACTGTGTTGCTGTCTCTGTTTCACATTTATGTTGTGCTTCACACAAGATAGCTTTGCCCATTTCCCACTTTGATAAGTCTTAAAGCTTTTTTACAATTTTGATGAAATGAGATTTTTTTCATATTTATCTCTACCACGCAGAAACAAAAAACAGTTGGTTTGGACACACTGTACTGGGTTCAGTGAACCTGGTGGAGCTGCACCGAGGATTGATGGCTACCCAAAATGTTCAGCCTTTCTGTGTGGAGCACAGCACCATAACTTCATGGTTTATCATGGAATCCCAGCTCCCCACATTACGTGAACATGCTAGAATAAGGTTTGATAAGGTTCATTTTTAAAGCAGAGAAAGTAAAAAAATAGACCAATCACACATAGCAAATCAAAGAACAGTTGCACAGAGTGCTCTTCCATATTTATTACTGGGTTTAAAATATTAAAATCTAAGATCTGGGTTTGTGGTTTTTTTGCACTGCACATGATGAAACTAGCAAGAGAAAACACCTGGTTCTTCAGTTGATCCCCTTAATAAGAGTCCACCATGCATTTCTAAGCTGTTGTTGTAAGCAACTAACCTGGCAAGCAACAATCTCGATGAGGCTGGAAACTGAAAAATTCTCTTGAGAGGAGAACTCTTTACTGGAGCAGACAAGCACAGACAGTTCAAGATGAAACTGTGTGATGCTTTGTGTTTAGGTTACCAAGGATGTTCATGAGATGACCATTAGGTGTTGCTTTCCTAAACTGTTTAGAGATTACTCAGTATCACCAGTCCTCTTGACTTGCTGCTTCCTGTTCAGCTAGTGATTTATAAGCGGTAAGTCTACATACTGCTGTCTTTTTCACAAAACAGGGAACCGATTTTGATCCAAATCTCCATTGGATCGACTTTACTCTTGTTTTAAGCTCCCCTTTTTCTCTTTATTGTAAAGGTTTCTGTTGAAAAGTGAGATACAAAATTGTACAGTAATTTCACGATTATAAGCCGCATCATTTTGACTAAAATTTTGGTCCGAACCTGGAAGTGCAGCTTATAATCAGGTGCGGCTTATATATGGACAAAGAACAAAAAGTTGCCAACACCCAGACACGCGGCTTATAATCGTGAAATTACTGTACTATACGTCCCTTCCAAAGGCTAATAGTCTTAGGACAGTAAAATCACGGAAATCAATATATTCTGTCAGCTTTCTGCTTCATGCCTTTTCATACATGCCGGTTTTCATTCAGATTAGAGTCCAATACCAAAACTATCCCATCACTGAATACCCCCTGAATTTGGGGACTCCCACATTGAAATATTCAGCAACCCAAGTAGACTTCCACATCATTTTCTTTTTTCTGTTTTTGTGGTGAACATTAATTTTCTGTAGGTTTCCCTGCATGTACTTTGCAGGGGGTAAGTGGAATGGGTAAGGAAAGGGCAACTTGTTGAAGAGACAAGAGTGTCAGCTTGGTGTCACACCCAAAGTGGAAAGGTTTTCAGAGAGAAAAAAAGGTGCAGCAATCCCAAGAGACAGCCAGGCCCTTGCTTAATTGTTGTTTGCTGAGAGGTCAGCCCACATTTGTATCACTGTGTCCACAAACATCACCAGCTCAGAATGAGCAAAAAACTCACATAAATGACAGGGCCAGGTGTGCACCTGTCCTTCCAGCAGTACCTCTTTTTCCTGAGCTTATTTTCCAGTGCATTTTATGAAAATATTAGAGAGCATCCAAAGGAGGGCAACAAGGAGGATCTGGAGGGGAAGCTGTATGAGGAGCAGCTGAGGCCACTTGATCTGTTCAGCCTGGAAAAGAGGAGACTTTGGGGAGACCCTGTGAGGAGAAGAGGAGGGGCAGACACTGATCTCTTCTCTGCAATGCCAAGTGACAGGACCCAAGGGAATGGCCTGAAGCTGTGTCACTGGAGGTTTAGGTTGGATATCAGGAAAAGGTTTTTCACCAAGAGGGTGGTTGGGCACTGGAGCAGGCTCCCCAGGGAAATGGTCACCAAGTCTGACAATTCTGGAAGCATTTGGACAACGCTTTCAGGTGCATGGTGTGACTCTTGGGGTGTCCTGTGTGGGACCAGGAGCTGGAGTTGATGTTCCTCATGGATCCCTTCCAACTCAGCATAGTCTGTGATTCTGTGGTCACAGCTGTCAGCCAGCTCTCAGCTCCCTCCTCAGTGAGGGTGGCAGTACACAGTGATTGGGGAAGCACTTTGGAAAGCTGAAAGATTTGTATTTGAAAGTGCTTCAGGCTGGATTGGATCAGAAGGAAAGTTTCAGAAGGATACATACCAGAGACCTGAGGAGCTGCTCATTCCTGCTGTGGGTCTGCACACCTCTGTCAGTGCCTCTTCCATCAAGATTCTGGTCTTTCACTGGTTCTTTGCATGCATTTTGGAAGCATCAGTAATAGCCGTGACAAAGAGAATTACAAACAAGAGCTGTGCTGTGCAGGAACTTGACTGCAGAGATAAGGCTGCTGGTACTTACATATACTTGGTATGGAGCATGAGGGAAGGGAAATGCTAGGGAAAAAGAAGTAAAAATTACACAAATCTGTTACATTACACTATAAAATCAGTGAAGTGGCAAAAATGAAACTGGCTACCTCATTACACAACTTAAATAGAAAGAAAACAAATAATAAGCTAAAGTGTGATCAGGAAAGAAATATGACAGGCAATTTGGCAAAGAAGTTGAAAGTCATCTAGAAGCAGTTTATCAACTGAAGCAAGAAAGCATATCTGTTCCTGAGGATTTAAGGGGCCCTACAGAGTATGCCTAACCACATGGACAGAATCCACCAGAAATAGGGATCTTTTTGTTGGGCCTCACATCCTAGCACCACAGCTGGCCATGCAGATGGGACATCCAAGCCATTAGCTGCAGAGTCTTTCATTATGCACCACTCATATGCACCACAGCAATGAATAAAATGCTCCTTAAGCTTAGTCAGGGCAAACAAGGAACCATCTTGGGCTAGGTTGTAAATCAAGTTTAAATCAAGTGCAAATTCCATTTTTGATCCCATCACGACCAAGAGCTCTCTGTGCTTCACTTGCTTTTATGAACAAGGCCATTCTAATTTTCTTGTGTTCTGCATGATGCTTTCCCAAACATTATGATGGAGCTGGTTTAACCCAAAATCTCATTTACAGGTATGTATATGTATCAGATTCCTTTAAACTTTATGAAACTCTGAAATGTTCTCCTTTGACCCTTGGAGAAGACTTGTATTGAACCTGAATTTGAATTTTAAATTTCCCACTATTTTGTTACTATTGAAACTGTTGTCCCCCCCCCCCCCAAATCTGGTACACTCGCATTCATACATATCCTCCTCTTTCCTCTAGCCGTTTCCTTCTTGAGAGCATGCTGCAGTCTGTTTGCCTGTTTATTTTGAACTCCATGTACTAATGGGTTCCTCTCAAATTTGGGTGGGGTTTCCATTCCTCTGTAACTCAGTTTTTCTGACAGCAGTCCCTGGGAGAGTGCACACTGGGGAAGTTATGAGCTGCTACTTGCACAAAGATAGTAGTTCCTTGTCATCATTTCGGTTTATCTCCCCACCTCATATGATTTCCAGATGAGCTTAGCACACTTTGAATCCTCTAATTATGCTGCTGCAGCCGTGTGACTGCCTGGCTGAGTAATTCCCTGCAGAAGGAGACAAAACTGCATGTAACAAAGCTCAACAAACAGGATTCAAAATGTGAACGAGTCACAGTAGTATGAAATACTATTCCACTTTGCCTGAAATCTCCTACCAATGCCACAACCATGTGGAGACTTGATTTTTGGTAGCGAGCTTAGTGATCTGCAGGGGAGAGCATGGGTGGGGAGGGAAGGCTAGCTAGACCTTAGCTTATTTCGTTGTCACCTTCCTCATTGGAAGGCACAATTCCCTACCTCATGGAGGTAAGGAGCAGTTGCCTTCTGCACCACCAGGGAGCCCAAATACATTCTGGCTGTTCTGCAGTGGTGTAAGATAGAATGAGAAAGAGCAGCTGGCACTAAATGTGCAGTGATCTGCTGAAGACCTTCTTGATTTATAGGTAATATCTGAGAGGAGGGGAAAGGGCAGGTAAAACCCAATTGTTCCCATTTTACAAAAAGCCTTGCGCTGTTTTCAGAACAGTTAATTGCATTGATTGTTCCGACCTCTGTATCTTCCTTTTATATGGGAGCTGGTCATTGAATTGCAACTTGTTTTTCGACTGGCTGACGGCGGAGAAGGGGCTGTCTGGCACAGCAAGGCTGGATGGGTGTGTGTAGAGCGTGTGCTCTTTCAGAGCATGACACTTAGGAAGGCTGCTGTTGCTCAGCTGCCAAAAGCACAACTGTTGCAGAGCAAGGGAGGGAGCCTGGCAGCAGCCTTATAATCAGGTAGGCAAACGTGCAAACCATATGCTTATTCCTGCCTAATTCTGTTGCTCCAAGTGGCAGTATTATTAGTGGGTAGTGTCTGGGCTTTCAAAGTCCTCTTTTCTGCCGGTGACAGTCAGGCAGGGTTGATGAGAGCAGCTGGGTGTGTTTGCCCAGAAGCCACTATCTATGAATGAAGAGATCAATAGCTGCGATGAAAATCACTGAGCCATCTGGGATATACAGATAGAGGATTGATTTGCAAATCCTACTGAAACTGAGATCTGCAGTAACTGCTGAATAACAGCACAAGCAGTGGAGGTGGTATAGAAAGTTATCTAGAAGACCTGAAATGGCCTAGTGTTACTTCTCTCAGCCCTCGGTTACAAAGAAGCTCAGGAAAGGGAGAGAAAATGCTGAGATAGGGGGGAAATAGGTTCTGCTGCTATTTTTTTATTTTTAACCCTGTTGTTGACATGTGATTTTGAAGGTGCTGCAAGATGATAGAAAATGCAAAGTTACCAGTACCTGGTAATGGCCTTCATAAGAAACAGAGCTGGGTCTTTGTAACTCATTTCTATTATTGAGACTGCAGCCCTGCTTGTTCTGCTCCTAAAATACAGACCCATGGCCAGTTGAAATTAAGAAGCAGTTTGTCTTGTCTTGGGACGCATCTACAGGACAATGTCTCTTCTCCTGTGACCTAGACCACTGAATGTCATCTGTTTGCAGGGCAATGTCCCCAGGTAGGCACTAAAAGGTTTTAGGCCATCATTTCTGTAATGCCATTGCTCCTTGATATTATAGGGGACATCTGTGTGGTCGAATACATTCACAGCTATCAACAAAGCTCACTAGATAGTCCTGTATCACAGCATATCACTACAGTATCTTTCAAAGGTATTGAAGAAAAAAAATATAATTCCGTTGTCTTCTTGCAGAATCTTTCTCTGTGCTCTGCAGTCTCAGGAGATCAGAAGTTGAATGAACTGAAACTTCTTTCAGCATTGTCACTTATTTCTATGCATTACCTCCCTGAGGGCAGTAAGAGTGAGGATTAGATAGGTAGGAAAGCACAGACCTATTAATTTTCATAAGGGGTGGTCAGTTTTACTAAAGATTAGACTTTTAATCTCTGAAGGAGTCATCCTGCTTTATTGGATAAATGATCTGCAAATAGAACTTTTCTGAGGAAACTCTATGTGACGAGTGACAAAGAAAGAAAATGGTCCAACACAATATTTTATATGTTGATTAGAAGAAAAATTCCAACTCAACAGTGAAGCTAGGATTTATCAAATTGAGAAGCAATCTCAAACTTTGTTATTTTTGCCTTGATTTTCAAGCAATAGATGGCAATAGGTATGTGAGTAAAGTCCAGATGCCTCAAACTTTCTAAGCCTACCACTCTCAGACAGTAGAACAGAAGGTGTCTGGCATTTTTAACAGCCTATCAAGCTGATAAAGGAGCAAATGTGTCTGTTAGAAATTCTGTTGTTTATTAACCTGAGAAGGTAAAACAAGCAAGAAAAACCACAACAAACAAAACCAAATAAATTCCAATCAAACAAAAACTCAAACCAAAGAAACCAAAAACAAACAAAAAAACAAAACCAACAAAAACCCCACAAACAAACAAATCCAAAATGTAACAAAAAAAACCACCACAAACAAACCCAAAACACAAACAAATAAAAACAAAACCAACCCAGAAAAATCCGTTCAACGTTGTATTTTTGAAATACAGTGACTAGGGGAAACTGGAATTCACTTACAAGTGAAATGAGGAGCAAACAATGGTGGCTTTGACCACCATTGCAGCATTTCTGCCTCTAAGTTTATCCTTGTTTCACACAGTCTTGGTCTGATAGACCCATATAAAATGTCTGTAAGGAATGGCAAAATGTACTTGGTTTTCTAGTTCTCTTAACCAGTTGTCAGATCAGCATAGATTCACAGCACAGGCAAGCTAAGAAAATTCTGGAAACTTTTGAAAGTACAGCTGTAGTGAAAAAACTGTTTTCAGAGAGAGCATTTTTTAGAGAGTCAAGTGGTGTTTAAGACTTGTTTCCTCTTCCTCATGACAAATGCAAAGAACAAGAAAGAAACCCACACCATGAAGTAAACAATATTCCTGCTTGAAAATAGTTTTTGTCACACTTTGAGGTGTTTCAGAGCAGTGAAATCAAAAAAGGTCCCATGTGATTGCTCAGAATTTGCTCACTACCAACATAAATCATGGCATTATTCTCAATTTTTCATGCTATTTTTTTCAAAGTTTAGTTTTTTGGGGATCTTGAATTTAAGTTCGACAACTTTTCACAAAATTGTTTTCCAGTTTACCAAAATTCAATTTTGAATATACCAATGCTACTTAGCGTCCGAGGATAATTTCCATCAGAAGGGATTTCAGGATATCAGGGCAGTCAATTCAGTGGTATCATGTTAAAATGGTCCTTCATTCTGTAGCAGTTCAGTATAAGAGTAGGCAAAACTTTGAAAGATTCATATTGTGAGTCTTTTAAGCTGTAGAAGAGATTTGGGAGATTCCATGTGTATAAGAACTTTATGTGAAAGCTTTGGGTTTCTGGTTTAGGGTAGGTTTTTTAAACTTATGCAGTGGGAAACTCAGTTTTCCTGAGCACAGCAAGGCCAGGCATTCCTGAAAACAACCTCCCAAATACTGCACCTTTTCCAGATGTGATGGTAGTCTGGGCTTCAAACCCACCACATACTTTCTGTGGTGTGTTTTGCCCTCAGGTGTGACTTTTCAGATGTGAACCTAACCCAAAATGTTTTGAAGCATTTGTCTTTTTCATTCTGTCTATTTATATACATTTAGAAATGTATTGGGAAAACACTTAAATAGCAAAAACACTTCAATGTCCTACTGGGAAATTATGATCAGGAGTATCCCTCTGAGTGTGCGTGGATTTGATATCAAGTCAGAGCCTTTTCAAGAATGAAAGGAGTCTGCTTTTGGAGTCAGTGCAATTACATAAAAGATGAATCTGGCTCCCTTTGCACCTTTCCCACCTTTTGCTTAATGTGGTGCACTGAACTAAAACTTGCAACTTGTAGAGCACCATTTTCACTGATAGGAATATCTGCTGATTAATCAGGCTGCAATACTTAACAGTAAATGTTGCTTACTGTAATTGACTGTTATGTCATGTTAATGAGATTTCTTTCAGTTTTGCTGCCTGCATGCTGCTGATCTAGACAGCTAAGAATTTTGTATTATTTTATGTTAACCTATGCCTTACTGTCTTTTTTTTGGGAGGGGGTGGGGGTGATGGGGTCAGTGGGAACAGTAGATTACTTTTCTGCTAAATATTTTGTCTCTATCTGAAACAAGTGAATAGGTGTGTGTTTAAGCATATGAGGCTTCTGAGCCATCTTTATTTTAATTTTTAAAAACCAAACAGAACCTGAAAGTAGTATTGTATCTTTGTTAAATATCTAAAATTAAAAATTACTGAGAATAAGCATGGGAAGTGGAGGGGGGAAGGAATTAAATAAAGAAGCAATGGCTTTTCTCCTTTAGTTTCTGCAACTCTAAGCAGTTAGACTAGAGTGAAAAGATCTGAATGATGTAACTAGCCAAATGTACTTATTCTGTTTCCCAAAGGCAAAGCAAATCTACTCATATGAGACCTGACCCAGATGAGAGTTATATCTCCTGAGGAAAATTTTAGATCTTGAAATGAGTGTTGAAAGAAAGTTGGTAGGATCATTAGCATTGAGAGGCCAGTCCACTCTGCTGCTGTGCCCAAGATGTGACCACATGTACTTTAAATTTACCTATTTTGCCCTAGTTCTTCATGGACATGGTATAACTGCTTATACTGGATAACCAGTACAAGCTGTTTGGAGGGTCTGGAGAGTAAGCCGTATGCAGAGCAGATGAGAAAGAAAAGAAGACTCAGAGACTTTTTCACTGTCTACAACTGCCTGAAAGGAGGATGTAGCCAGGTGGGGGTCCGTCTCTTCTCCCAGGCAGCCAGCAACAGGACAAAAAGATATGGCCCCGTGTTGGGCCAGGGGAGGTTTAGGTTGGACATCAAGAAGAGTATCTTCACTGAAATGGTGATAAACCTTTGGAACAGACTGCCCAGGGAGGTGGTGGAGTCACCATCCTTGGAAGTGTTCAAGAAATGACTGGACATGACACTGAGTGCTATGGATTAGTTGGCGTGGTATTCAGTCAGAGGTTGGACTTGATCTTGGAGATGCTTCTATGATTCACCTTACATGGAGGAAACGACCCAGGGATATTTCATGCGAAGTAAGTGCAGTTCTTTGAGGGGAGAGACAGATTTAGCATTCAGGTGACTGTTACTTATTACTCCTATTTGTAAGTCACATCACAAGTGAGAGTAAAGTATTTAGCCATGTTGAACTTGATAGACTTACCCTATCTTACATTAGCAGTGTACTGAGCTAATTAGTGTGGTGTTCTGCATATTTATCACAGTGAGAAAGAAGCTTTGGCCCATTCACAAACCATGGAGATGCAGTAGCTCCAAGGCTTGAGCTTGAGCGTAGTCATGAGCAGCAGGAGTGACTAACCTCTGCTTAAGAATCCTCCTTTAGGCTGGAGGTGATGGGTTTTCCCCCTTCTGCCAAAACATAAGCCATCTGCAGAGATAAGTAATCCTTATCAGTTATTTACAGATGCCTTAAACAGCAGAAGCAAGTAGAGGCATTTAGTCTGGCTGCCATGGTGTTGAACAGTGATTTGTTGGGATTTTTGCTCAAAGAAAAAGGGAATTAACAAAATGGACCCAGCACCACCTGTCTAGAATGGCCACTAAAATGTGGTCTTAGAAAGCTGTCAGGCTGAGGAGGGCGAGGGGAAACCATCTGATAAAATATCAAATCAGCAGTGGCTGAACACAGACATTTCTTACAGGGGCAAAACCAAAATGAAGAAACCATGTTTGAGTCTTTGATGGCCTTCATTGTAGGCACCAACACTAATTACCAAGTCCGCAGACTGACCCAAACTGTCCTAAGAGATGGACTGCAAATCAGAAACTGCAAATTCATGTTTAAATAAGACACAGTCTGTGCTGGATGCCACACTCTCTCCTTGTTAGATCAGGATTGTATCCATCCACAGGGATGGTTACGCTGGGATTTTTTGAAGCACTCATTAATTGGAAACCAGCCCTTCTTGTGTTCATCCTTTTGTTCCTGATGCATAACTTCTTGGAAGAACAGCGTTGGATTTTTTTGCAGCCTTTAAATTGACCTGTTGTTTTCAGCCTTTGAGACCTCTGAGTCATTTTGGAGTGGTTTTGACCTGTTTCGTGCCTGAGTTTTCTTGCTTACAAGCTGGTTTTCCCTGAAGAAATGCTGCTACAATTGCTGCACTTGCAACCCTACTTTTGTCGCATGTGTGACTCTGTCTGCAGGAGTCATTCTCTGCTGTTTCTCTGCTCTCTGCTTGTAAAGTCCTTTCAAAAATTGTATTTAAAGATGAGATTAAAATTGGTGGTGTTTAGGCTTACATTTCCCAAACAATTGTGCCTTTGTCTGTTTGCTAATGTGGCTGGCTGGACACATTTTAAAGGGGACTGCCTTTTAGAAAATTCTCACCCCTTACTTTTGAAAGTCTTCAGTGCATATTAAGCTAGGCCCATGTAGTCACTAGTCATATTTGAAAACATGAACCTTCAGATTGGCCTTTTTTATTTGGTTGGGGTTATTTTTAAATCTTCTTTATTTGAGACCTCAAGGGAGAGACAAATTAATCATCATCTGGTGACATTCCATTAAGGAAACAAAATTCTTTTTGAAGTCTCTATGCAATTATTATAAGGAAACTTTCATTGTGTCATAACCTCAGAGATTGAATGTGATAAGACAATGAAAAACAATACCTGTTTCAAGAATGCGACAAAATATTAATTTTTTTCTGTGAACTAGTTTGTGATATACTTTATCATCCTTAAAATAGAGGCAAGTGATCTACGATGGAGTACTGTGTCAGGTTTGTGTCTTTGTTTCTCTGACCAACTTTGTGCATTATGTGAATGTCCATGGTTGCACAAGGACGTACTCTCAGTGCCTTCCTTGCCTCCCAGCATCTGTAGGTTGTAATTGGCAAGGCACTGGGGAAGATAACTCGTTCCAACTAATGTTGGAAACTGCCGCAGTAGCTCAGGGGAGTGGGATACAAACCATGGGTTTGTCACTGAAGACTGGCAAAGATACATTGAGTGTGGCTGATGCTCAGCAAGTTTGAAGGGAGGGGACAGGTTGCTGCTGGCTCGCTTTCATCTCATTCCCTCCAAGCAAGTAGTAGCATACCTGAAGGCCATCTCCAAAGCCAAGCAATGACATACCTTTACTCAGCCTTGTTTAGGGCTAGGAAGACAGAAACACTACATGTACAGCTTTACTGATGCATGCCTTAGCTATTTCCTATGCTGGCTTGCCTTTTCTTGAGAGACCAAGAGAATATATGTTCCCTGAGCAACAGGCTTGCCATTTGGGGTTCCAAAATAGAATGCACCTGCACCTGAATGAGGTGGCTCTTCCCTTGCTGAAGACCCTTGCTCCATCCAGCCTGGAAATTAAGAGTCCAGAATGCATGTGAGGAGTTGCTTTTTTATGAAAGTAGCAGTGATTTTCTGAAAGCAGTAGGTAGATCCTTCCGCATGTGTCTCAACAATGCAGATTTCTGCCACTTATAATGAAGTGCCCAGTTGCCAACAGGACAAGGAACCAGGCACTAGTTGAAACTCAACAAGAATATTTTTGTTGGCTTTATTGGGCAGAATCTAGAAGTCTATAATCACTACATGAAACTGAAATTCTGAAAGCATGTAATTGAATGCAGACCTGGGCACTCTTGAGATGATAATGAACCACAAAAGCTCAAGGTGCTAGATTATGATGCCAGCTCTTATAGTAGGCATCAATTTATCAATTGCTTTGATGCAAATGAGTATCTCATACCAAGCTAAAATTGTGTTTCTGCAGCAAATCAAAGCTAAGCAGTAGGATTTATATATAGATAGATAAATCGTAGCTGTGCTTAGCAGTGCTTCCCTCACCATTTTTCACAGGGACATTAAAGTCATTAATCTTTGCTAGTAAGAAGCTTTTTTTAAAAGAGACAAAAAAGCTTAGGAACACATCGACAATTTAGTGTTCAAAGAGATAAGTGGTTACTGACAGGAGTCCTGTCTTATGTAAACCAAGTCTGAATGTGTCAATTAAAGTAAGACAGTGGTAGATGGCAATTGCACTGCTAGATTGTGTGTGCTGTATCGCTGAGTGTGCTTCTTGGGTGGGTAGGTGAGATTCTGCATGCAGGAAGAGATACATTTTGAGCCTGACTGGGCTCAGGTCTCATTTGCTGAGGGAAAAAGTGTACCCCAAAAGGAGAAGAGTCACTGGCACTGCAGAAAGGAATGCTGCTGGGAAGTCGTGTAGGATTCAGGCATACACTGCTTACCCTGGTATTCTTTCTGCTTGTCTTTTAAATGGAAGTACTGCTTTATAGTTTCTAATGCACCCCACCAAATAATACATTCCCCATGAAATGTAATGGGAAGTTACTGCTGTAATTAACTCATTGATTGTTTAAAACAATTGCTAATTGTACGTGGTTAGAAAGCTGGGAGGATCTCACTGTCGCTAATGTGACTGGATAATTATAGATTTTTCTTTTCATATTTTTTTTTCTGTAAAACATGTTTTCTTTGCAGTAGCTTTTATTTTTGGCCACCTAACTTTCAGTTCCTTTGACTGACAATTGCAGGCTAGCAATCAACCCCAGGGTAAAAAAAAGGATGGAGATATTTCAGACCTCAATAATTCAGCTCCCTTAGGGACACTCTAGGTAAACATAGCATTCATTCTTATATGTAATGCATGTATGCTACTGTAAACATGTTAAAACAAAGGTCTGTGCAATAGCAAAAAAGTCTGTACATCATTAGAATCATCTTTGGGAAGCTTCTAAGTGCCAGAATATGGTTCAGTAGTTCTTTTTTTAGAAGAGGAAACAAAGAAGGAAAACAAATAGCTTGGAAAGCCACCTCTGAGATGCTGCTTCTGCATCTTGGCATAAGAGCCTGTACACTACCCACGCACATTCAATATTTCTTTTCAATGGGCAGTGTGGTTGCTAGCTTTTACCACAAATCCTGGGGAAGCTGAAAAATGCCAGCTCTTTCCTGTTCTTCTCACAGCCAGTTAACAGAACGTCTGAATGGCACAATGTGTTGGCACAGTGCTTTTTCCAGATGTCATGCTCAAGGTATCCTTATGCAGCAATGCATTGCTCTGTGGATATATCTCTTCTGAAGCAAATGCCTGTCCCAGGCCCAGGTGTAGTAGTAACTTGCAGTCACTTCTTGCCAAGATATTGGGAGATTTTTAAGCAGATATGTCTACAAGGACTGACTTACTGAGAGTAAGCTCCTCTCTTCTGATGTGTATCTTGCAGCCCTACTTCAGACATGCAGACAATTTGTGCAAGACATTGGCTTATCTCAGTTTCTTATCCACAGGATAAGTACATCTGCATGTAATGGGACAGAAGCTCCTTCTGAGTCTTTTCTTTAGTGACTAAGCCTCATATCTTTACAGAGCTCACTTCCAGAACTCAGTGTGGTACAATTACAAACTAGGATTTTCTTCTGGTGCTCTGTGTTTGTTTATGCAATTTAGCTCTGCTTTAGGTATTGGTGTATCGGGGAAGATCTTGCTGTGTCAGTGATGATGCCCTAATAATCACTACTGTAATGGTCTCATTCTACATAAGGACTGAATTCTGCTAGACTTACTAGTACTGAGTAGATTTTCCTCACTCTCCATCCATGAAACAATATTAACATCTAAAGTAAGACATATAAGAAGCCTTTTTGCAAGGAAATCATTCTCCTTGAAGTGAACTTTCCATAGTGTGGCCACAGAGGTTTCCAAGTGTGGTTTTTCCTTCGAAAATTACATCTGTAGTCATAGGTTCACTTGCCTTATACTGAGCAATGCAAAAGACATTTTACAGCAACATTTGCATGTATTTGCATTCAGTTTAACATGGCGGGGGAGTTTAATTCCGCATTAATCTGTGCATTGATTTTATAGAAGTTTTTCATAGCTTTATGGGGGAAGGTAAAGCTGCTGAAGAGTTGACACAGATTCAGTGGGATGTTCTTCCCATAAGACAAGACCAAAATGAAATTTCAGTGAATTCAGGAGAGAGAGTTATCAAACAGAAATTGGTCTGGGACTTTTTAGGAAAGGCCTCGAAGTATTGTAGTAAATTAAAAAAAAAAACCAAACAAAAAAACCCCAACAAACAAACAAACAAAAAACCCAAACAAAAAATAAACAAAACCAAACCAAAAAAAAGTCCTCAATATTTTTGAGGAATGAAGGGTGGCCAGCTTGTTTGTCTGCTTTTCAGAGTGAATGGACTCACAGCAGAGCCTCAGAGACATAGATGTTCTCGAACATTGAGGCTGAGAATGCAGCTGCAGGTGGGCTGTATTTGGCACAAGAGAAATATTATTTGGTTGCATTTTTCCATGAGAAAAAGGGGGCAAAGGGGGAGGGTGTGGAATCTTTGTACAATATCCAATGGTCAGAATCTGATAGCATTAGGTTTTTGCCAAGAAAGTGCATTCTCCAAAGATGCCCAGTTTCACTTGGTTGAATACATATATATGAAAGACAAAATCTGTTGAATGCTTATTTAAATAACTCTTTATCAGTTTAGTGGGTTGGAATGCATTTCAATTCTGGTATCAATGACTCCCTTTAAAAAGTCTTAAGAAGCAATGAAGATTCATTTTGTTAGCTTAGATCTGTATCTAGCCTTAAATACCCTAAGTGTTTGTTTCAATCCAACTCTGAGAAGAAAAAGGCAGAGGAAGGTATGACTAAATTCTAAAACCTTCAGATCATATGCCAACATTAGAATTCTGTATTTGGATCAAAAATCAGTGCTAATGAACAGAAATTAAGATTTTAATGCTGTGCTCTGAGACACTATCCGGAGTAGAATGAGAGAAAATAGTAATTTTAATTGTTAATGGGGAAGGTAGCACAGGAAATTATTTTTGCAAAATGGCATTGATCAGGACTGTAATTAAAAGGCGTCTTAAAGAAATGAAGAGAAGCTCAGCATAGATTTAGATTTTAAAGCAAGCTGGATTTAGAGTGCTCCAGATGTTTTGCTTAGAACAAGCTTCATTGACCTGGAATATCAAAGTGTGCCAACATACTCACTGGAGCATTGTTAATGCCTCTGGCTGGGTTTGTTTCAGGATCCTTGGTTTGAATTTCAGTGTATTTAATTTTGTGAGCACAGTAAACTACACAGAATGATTAATCTACAGAGATTAAATTTATAAAGCTATACCAACCACCCAAACAAAACTTTGCATTGTGACATCTCCCTTATCTATTTTGCTTTTAACTGTCATCCCAAGTGTGTAGATCCATTGTTTCCTGGAAACCTATTTTTGCAAGGCTTGCATTATCAAAAATCTTTATCAGCACAACTGTGTTTGAAAAATGTTTTCACATTTTTAAAAGGCCTGTGTCTTATCTGACCTGTCATTCCAGGCATCTTTTATAGCCAAAGATACCAGCAACTGATGCCTGAAACAATTGAAAAATTAAAAAAAAATCAACCCTCTGTAATCTTCATTAAAATGATAATTAGACAATCACCCATCCTCCCAAGCAGTAGACCATTGGAAAGTACTACTTTACAGAATGTTGGCACACAGTTTTAGACCTTAGAACTAAAAGACTGATATTACAGTGTCCCTCATCTCAAACAGTGTCATGCTACTTGTCAACAGAAGTGAATGAGTCAGGCTTGCACCACCTCCTGTGTCTACTGAGACATGGAAGAACCACCCTAAACTTTACAAGCATCTATTATGGTGAGGCCAAGTTTCCTAAATTTCTTCTGTGATGCAGTTGAGACCTATGTTCTATATCTGAATAACCACCATCAATTTCAAAATACGTGAACAAAACCCAAAGGTTATGGGCATTGCGCTTCACACCTCAGGACTCTCAGGACCATGAATCTTCCCTAGTATTTTGCTAAAAGCTAGTGTTCTCTTGGCAAGTGTCCCTGAATGATTTGTCAAACCTAGCATGACCAGCTCTGACAGTGGACAGCTGTAAGCCTTTGGATATCTGGGGCTATGGACTGGAAATCTCAATGTCTCTATAATCGTCCCGATGTTACCGTTACTGTGCAGCAGAAATGCTGTGTTACCTGTTCAGAGTCAAATATGCCAGGAGACAGAATGTAAAGACGATATATTTGTTCAATCCACGGGCTTTTAACAATGAAAGAAAACATCAGAAGAATAAGTAGTAGTACGCAGTAGATAAGGCGACAGT
Source organism: Catharus ustulatus (assembly GCF_009819885.2). Classification (NCBI taxonomy): domain Eukaryota; kingdom Metazoa; phylum Chordata; class Aves; order Passeriformes; family Turdidae; genus Catharus; species Catharus ustulatus. Next base: position 67,826,375 of record NC_046221.1, on the reverse strand, counting down.
ACAGAATTTTCTTGACTGATCTAGCACCTGATCTAGCTCCTAATTTTTTTCTCATGAATCAAACTGCAATCATTCCACCTTCCCTTGTTGTCCAAAATGCCTGCTTCTATCTGTTCTCAGAGGATGGGGAGAAGGTGCAGAAAGAAATGAAGGAAAGAGATTACAGTAATTTCATGACTATAAGGCACACCAGATTATAAGGTGCACCTCCGGGAGTCGGCAAATTTCCGAACTTTGTCCATACATAAGGCACACTAGAGTATAAGGCGCACTTTTTGTGGCAGCGAGGATCCACGCACAACAAAGTAACGAATTCGTAACGATCACGCCAGCCATGCTGTCTTGGGTTACAATACAGGATGGGATCAAAGTATCTATTCTATCACCATCTGTTGTGACCATGTGGGACAGTGGTCCTTATTTCCGTGGGAGATACTCTGCTAATGGGCCGTCCACTGAAACCAGTAGGGCATTGTTCTTTATCTTTGCACAACCCATCCTTCCTCCAGGGAGTTATCTTCTGCTAATGACCAATTAAGTCCCACTGTGTGACTGATAAAATTACTATATCCCATTGGAAGTTGCTCCAGCCACGGGGGAGAGCCCATCATTTCCTACCTAGATAAAAACTGAAATTCTGGGACACCAAGTTGCCCTCTTTTCCCTGGACTCCAGAGGAGAATCGGACATTTCTTCCATATCATCGCTGGACCTTCAGAGGGAGGCTGCACCCTTCTACAAGACCGCTGCTTCAACTGAACCACATCTGTCACTGCAGGAGGACTGTAGCCACCATTTAATGGGACTGCTACCAACACTCTGACTGACGGGTGTCACCCTGACGGGGTGTCCGGTTGTGGTCTGACTTTGTGTCTTAGTTTGGAGGACAGGTGTCTGCTAAGAAAGGCAGGAACCTCTCTTTGAAATGGAGAATGTAAACCCCCTCCCTCCAAATTATTATAATTTTGAAATCAAGGGGGTCTCAGGTAAAGATATGGAAATTAGGAATAGCAGGTCTTTAGAATTTAGAAATTTAGAAATACAGTACTACAAAGAAACAAACTCCAAACCCTGACAAAGTCAGAGTACAACCTGACACCCCATCAGGCAGGGTGTTGGTAGCAGTTTGATTAAATAGTAGCTACAATCTTCTTGCAGTGACGGATGTGGTTTAGTTGAAGCAGTGGTCTTGTAGAAGGTGCAGTTTCCTTCCAGAGGTCTTGTAGTGATGTGGAGAAATCTAATTTTTTCTAGAGTCCAGTAGAGAAAGGGTACTCAGTGTCCTAGAATATCAGTTTTTATCTAGGTAAGAAAGGCTTGGCTCTCCCCCTTGGTTGGAGCAACTCTCAATGGGTATAGTAATTTTATCAGTCACACAGTGGGACTCAATGGGTCACTAGCAGAAGATAACTCCCTGGAGGAAGGATGGGGTGGAGGGGGAAGATAAAGAAAATGCCCTACTGGTTTCAATGGATGGCCCATTAGCAGAGTATCTCCCACGGAGATAAGGATCACTGCCCCACCTGGTCACAACAGATAGTGATAGAATAGATACTTTAATCACATCCTGTATTGTAACCCAAGACACTTTGTCAGTGTTTGGGGTTTGTTTCAGCTGCGGTTCAGCTCGCAGGTCACACTTATGGGTTGGCAAATTTCCGAACTTTGTCCATATATAAGGCATTCCAGAGTATAAGGCGCACTTTCCAGGTTTGGACCAAAATTTTAGTCAAAAGGGTGCGCCTTATAGTCATGAAATTACTGTACTTTCTGTGCCATCCAAAGCAGGAATCCCTTTGTCTCTCCTTACAAAGCTGTGCTTTTTTCTTCCAAGCCATGAAGACACTGCCTTCCACCTCTCTCTCACTGCCTTGATTTAATATTACTTGATTGTACATCAATAAGCACATTCCTGCCTTGGAGGCATTCACAGCTCCAGAAGTCCTAGTCCTAAACTCCTCACTTCAAACTTCATCTAATTGTAATTACAGTAATTTCACGATTATAAGCCGCACCATTTTGACTAAAATTGTACTCCCAAACCTGAAGTGTGGCTTACACTCAGGAGTGCCCAATATATGAACAAATTTTGGAAATTTCCCAACCCAGAAATCCAAGCCTGCAGCAGCCCTGAGCCAAGCCAGGGCCCGCCCGACCCCGGGTGGCAGGGCAGCGGCAGCAGCACAGCGGCAGCGCTGCCTGGCCCGGGGGGTGCGGCAGCACTCCACAGCCCCGGGAAGTGCGACGGTGCTGCCCGGCCCTGGGAAGCGTGGTGGCAGCAGCAGCCAGGCTCGCTGTACCCCTGGTTCCCGTTGGCAGCGGCAAGCGGGGCTGGGGCCGCTCCCTGGCGGCCACCCTGTGCAGGGCCGAGCCAGTAAACCCCGTGATCCCACAATTCTGTTACTAATTGGCAACTTTTTGAAAGTTGCACGCAGATCCTCGCTGCGAACAAAAGTGCGGCTAATAATCCAGTGCAGCTTATATATGGACAAAGACCTAAACGTTGCTGACACCCAGAGCTGCGGCTTATAATCAGGTGCGGCTTGTAATCATGAAATTACTGTACTTTAAGTCTGGTACAATTGTCAAAATACAAAATCTAATTGTGTGGACAGTGCATGCTAGAATGGGGAGATGATGTCTGGCTAACCTCCCATTCACTCTCCTCCACACCATTAGTTTTGTACTAGTCCTTCTATATACTTGAGGAAATTAATGTTTAAAAAGTTTGCACAGTCCAGTTATTCAACATGATTATACTGCTGCAAATGCCAAATGTGGTCCCGTTGCACAGACTCAAAGCAGAACATGCAGCAGAGTAGCATTGCTCAGTAGTGTGCTAGATGAAGCATTATAGTGCATGGAATTTTAAAACCATGCTAAATCAGTGACAATGGCAATTGACTACATCAGTATAACCCACTGATGGGTCAGGTCACTGCAGTTCCTCTGGGGTCTCTGTGTATTATCTCTCTGTGTTTTGTACTTGTTTTATTTGTTTTTTCCTTCCAAGATCAGCTAAATTTCCTAGATTCCTTCTCTCCTCCAGCTTCCCTACCTCTTCCCTACCTCTTTTTATCCCTTAATTAAGCCTCCATTTGCCAATACCTCTAATCTTGTCTCATGTATTTATTTACTATTCCTAAATGTAAAAAATAGAGGATTCATAATTCTGAATTGCCAAAAATTTCAGGAGAGGATCTGAACTGCAAGTTGTGACCTGCAAACCCCAGTGCTGCTCTGACAGTGACCCAGTAGAAGACGAGTTGTCCATTGTGTGAAGATAATGTTGTTTATAGCCCTTGCTAGCAAGCCAGAAGCTGATGCCGTTCCTTGGTACTAACTAACACGCCTTCTCTTTCTCACCAGGGAGACTTGTGAGAGCAGAAGCAGACTCCTGAAAGATGCTGATTAACATGGTGGCTAGTAAAGGGCACCTTATGTTCTTTGCTTCTTTATATAGACTGCAGTTTTGCCCAACAGCCACTGTGCAGTTTCTAAATGCCCAGGCAAAAAGAACTGGCTCATAGTTGAACATAGATTTTCAAATAAAGCTTCAGCATGTCATTTCTCTAAAGCATTGGACAAACAATGCCATCTTTCTCTTTTTTCATATTTAAGCAATACTTTTACAGTTTTATCTACTTGAATTGTAACCTTTTCAAAGCCAGGCTGTTGGAACAGTACCTTGTTTAAAGTCCTGCCTCCTGCAAGTGGAGGTGCTTATTGCAGATAATTACTTATGAATAAGCCTTTGTCCCAAATAGCTTACAAGGGACCAAGCTCATTCCACAAAACCTGATGAAATAAATCAGATGGCACTCACGTTCGGTTGGTACTGACTTGACCTGAATTCAACCTGTCTGATATAAAGATTAAAATCTTTCTATATCATTATAAAGCCCCTTCAACCATTCATCATCTCTAATTGCTAACTTCATTATCCCCTAGCTAAGCATCAGGCCCACTATTCATAATAGCTTTATAATAAGCTGCTTCATTCCCTAGAACCTATATTCTTTGTTTTCTCACCTTGTCTCCCTTTTAAGTCCTGCTTTGGTCAGAAGAACAAGAGAAAGAGCAAAGCGAACACTTGCTCCTCATTAACAGTCCCTGCATTTCCACTTGAAGGCCAGACTGGCCTCACAGAATTCCTGTTCCTCTCCTGTGTGGAGCTGCAGCTAATGCCCTGTATTGTCAGGGCTGGTAGCCTTTTATTTTTCCCCCTCAGCGTGTTTCTGTGCAGACATCAAAAGTATGATGCCTCAGGCAGGCAGAGCAGTCCTTTGTCATTTAACACATTGCATTTCCCAGGATAGCTGTTTTCTGGCAACCAGATTGTGGGGGTGGCATTCCTTCAGATGGAGGTGGCTAGGAAGTGATGGAGGAACCTTTATCAGAAAGATTACAAGGCATAATTACAAAATATGCATAATTCTGTATTTCTGGAAACAGCTAGAAAAATGGCAAAGTATGGCCGGGGGGGAAAAAAATAGTGCCTTGCTATGAAAAGCTTATTTGCAGCTTACAGTGCATGAAATCTCTCAAGAAGGAAAGCTGCAGGTTCCCTGAGGAAGAAGACCAAACAGCTTCTCTGGAGAAAACTGGAAAGCTGTGTATATTCCCATGAGCACAACTCACCAGCTTCTTACCGAAGGGCTGTAGCATGGTCACATCCCACTCAAATATCTTGTCTGAGTGGCTGAAAACTGTTAACCTCACAAGAAAGCTTGGAACTTGCAGAGTGCAGAAGTACACTCATACATCCCTGAGATTGCTTTTGGTTGTTACCTTAAAGGTGTACAAGTCAGAGGAAGATACTATTGATTGAATGTTTTAGTATCATAGAATAACTTTGGTTGGATGGGACATCCAGAGCTCAAAGCAGGTCTAGTTAGATCAGATTGCTTGGGGTCTTATCCTTTCCAGCCCTGAAAACCAACAGAAGTAGCAGACAACCTTCCTGGGCAACTTGGTCTTATGCTTGGCTGTAAGTAATTAATAGTCTCACCTTTAAAACTTAAACGGTTGTGGGGAGAGGAAAATATATTTTTTTTGCAGAAACATGTTCTTCAGTGCTAGCATGACAAGATTACAAACTGTGTTCTCTCGTGAATCTTTTCTCAGCATGCTCTGCAAGTACTGCCTATGAACACTAAGTTCTTAGTTGTTCATGATGATGTAAGGAATATAGATGTGTTTGACCTTTTACTATATGTTTTGGTGATGTATTTCCAGCAATAACCCATAAAGTGATTGAAAACTTCCATCTGCTGTTGGCCTCATGATGCACTTAGAGGTCCCCCAAAGTCTTGAACCAAGAAAGTCTCGAAGCCGGGATGCTTTAAGCCCAGAGGGTGACTGCTCTAGAGGAAACTTGAAGATCATTAGGACAAAAAGTCTGTTAAAATGTCAGAGTACATTGTATACTGCAGTCCTAAGCTCTGCTGAGGCCCCTTGGAATTTTTGTAATACAAAGTAATAAAAAAGATCTGCAGTGGGTTTTACCACTATTTTGCTGCACTCACTCCACTGTGAATGAAATGTGTATTGTAGTGCAGTCCTTCTAGTTCAGCCTTCAGTCACATTCTTCTCTGGTTTAGACCTCTGGGAAAGCAAAATCCTGGCCTTTTGTGCTACCTGTGTTCCCTGGAGACTTAGGTTTTGACAGATAGGCATCATGATCTTACAGGTGAAGCAGTTGAATCTATAAAACCTCCAAAAATTAGCATATATTAGGAGTAAGTTTTTAATTTCTTGTGAATGACTTACACACACGATGGCTAAGATTTTGAAGAGTACTACAGTTATGTTGTTATATATTATGGCAATGCATCGCTGAAAAAGCTGAATTAGATTTTAGCTGTTAATATTTCCTGCTTTTATAAAAGCCCCTAAGAAATAGCTAAAATCTAGCCTGGATATTGAGGCTTTAGCCAATGGGTAGATATTAAAGAGCTTGGCAAGATTCACATTAAAATATGTTCCAGGATTTCAGCAAAAACTGATTATACAGCTATTTCTTCAGATCCTTTAGCACACTGCAGCTTCTTTGTGTTGACCGATATTTGAGGTTTTAAGGAGATAAACAATGCTTAATACGGCTCTTTGTCAGCAAGACCTGTTGATGGTGTGTATTGTCTGTTGGTGTTGTAAAGCCTCATTGTGTTAAACTCTGGGGACAGTGGGAGAATGATGACGTGGGATTAATGCAAAGCCAGACTTCTCCCTCTGTGCTTGTGCTTCACACCAGTCCACAGTGAAAAGTAAGAGTGGCAACTAAGGGATAGGGGTCTGATGATGAAAAATGACCAGCCTATAGTAAACAGGGACTAAAAAGAGGAGAGTAAGAACCTTTTTTTTCTCTGCTTCTTTTTGGAGAAAATAAAAAGTTCCTCATGCAGGTTTCTGTGCAGTTCAGAGGACCCTATGTTTATGCCGAAGGAGGAAAGACTGGAAAAGATGCTCGTGATAATGTCAGAAGCTTCTTGCTGCACTTCAGTGCTGATAGCTCGCTGGCTGATATGTATAGAAACTGCATGCTATTCCTAGAGATTTGTGTTGTCTTAATTTCTAATTTGAGAAAAATGTGAGCACTTATTGAAGTGAGGTGATTGACAGTGTGTGCTGCTGTCAGGCCCAGTGGAGGCAGATGCTTATGAAAGTTCCCCCCTGCAGCTTTGCCAGCATTCGTACCTTAATCAGCCTTTGCAGCTCCCTCAGAACTCTTGGTTCCTGCACTGGTCATGTGTTACTGGGAAGTGCTTTTCAGTGCTGGGGAAGCCCCTGAAGGTTGGGAGGGTCTCTGTTGTTTCAAAGTTACCCTGGAAGTTTAGGGAGGTGTTCACAGGTTTCCTCATCTTCTCTCATTTTCTTCTTCTTCCCTTTCTCTTCTGGATGAACATTACTTCCCCTCATCTCATGTTTCCAGTTGATTCTGCCTGCTTGCCTGTTCATTTGTACCTCTGTTAGACCTCATGAACCTTTAGCTTGTTCTCCCAGCTCAGCCTCTCATCCTCTCTCTGAGCTTGGTCAGAGTTTGACTTCACTGAACTTGAACTTTCCCCATGCCTCCATTCTCCAAAGCTTTTGGATTTTGTCACTTTCTCAGATTGCTTTAAACACACTAGTACTGAAAATCACAGAAACCCTAGTGAGCTGAAAAAGTGAAATGAAAACCTGTTAGTTTTGTGTGTCTGCCCCAGTGGCACACAGGAGACATGGCAAGTCCCAGGCCATTGACCTGGAAAGCTTAGGTAAGAGTCTGTAACTGTGTTGCTGCAAATGAGCTCTTTGGGGCCAAGTCTGTCAAACGTATTCTTCTTCATTTGCTGTTTTCTTTTCTGTGTGAATGTGTTCCCTAAATGAATGTGCTTCATGCACAGTCATATCCCTGACCTTCAAGTAAACTGTTCTGAACTGCAAGCAACAGACTTAATATGAGTCATTTATAAAGGAAAAAAATCCAGTCATCCCTATTATGTGCTGATTGTAACTTTGTCTGCTGTAGGCTGGTGATCTCAGTAGCCAATAGAGAGTTTCTGAGATAACTATCCATTTAATTGCTTGGAAATAAATCTTTTGGTCTGTCTAGCAATTTCAAGCCACTGTCTTACCTACTTTGTATATATTACTTCAACAAAGATTCCTGCAGTGTAATCCTTCTCCATAATTTTGACCTGGGAAGCAACTTTTATAAGTAAGGATTACCAGCAGGGAGTGTTAGTCTGTTCATTCTTGGAGAAGCCACGCTATTTGATATGATCAGGAACTAATTTGATTAGTTATATAGACAGAAATGCAAGGGCAGTTTGTGCTGAGAGCAATGCTTGTACAAGCTGATTGACTTCACTGCAATTGCCTGTGATGGGAAGTTCAGTTTGACCTATTTTCTTAAATTCTGCATAAAGCCAGATGACTCAGACCTTTCTGGAGCCAGAGCAGACAGAGCACTGTGCATGGCTCAGTCCTTGAGGGATTGTGACAGGAAGTCCTAGACTTCTGGGATTTTGTGATATTCATATCTGTCCCACACACTCTCAAATAGAGATTCAGGATATCCCAAGTGGCAGTTCTAGAAAGACTCGTGTTTGCTCAGGTGTCTAAAGTCGATCACCCAGGATTTCCAGGCACTAGCAATGAAAAGTAGATGTTTTTCTCAGTATTGTTTCTTTTCTTCTTGTCTTGAGACATGGAATTCTTGAGAAAACATGGAGAAAACCATAATGGTATTCTGAAAGATTATGACTGTGACCTGCTGTACTGAGTTTTCTTTGCATTCAGGAGTGTCCAGAAAAGACTGTTCCAAGTCATAAGTTTATCACAGTAGAGCCTTTCTAGGTTCTACCAAGTTTCAAGTTTCTCTATGTCATGTTGTAAATCCAGGGCTTCTGCTGTGTTTTCCTTGTTATTTTAAGTGAAACACTTGTTTTTGTCCAAATTAAGGTTCTTCTTATGAAACAACTGTAATGCACAGCCTTCTTTGCTTTGCTTTTCAAACATGTAGTTTTACTTGGAGCCAACAAAACTGTAAGTGCCTGGTTTTCTATATCTGTAGGAACAGTATGAAACTAACCCATGATGTGGGAGCAGTTCTGCCTGTTTGTCAACCAGAGGTGACCAGTGCTTGACTTTATTTTCTCTACAGGCGTGGACTCCTCCTCTTGACCTTTCCATCCCTTTTTGCTGTCTAGGAGCGTTTGTGACAAGAATAAGTCATATTCAGATTTTTTCCCCCCAGGGGCTTGCTAGACACACAGGTACACACAGGCACGCTGACTTCTCCCCCTGCTGTGCTTTTTTTAGCAGACTGTGGGGGAACAGAACCTTGTGAGGAATTATAAATGCAGCCTGATACCTGACTGTGGGTTTAGTTTGGTGAGGTTTTTAAAAATATTTTTCTGCATATACATACATATATATATATATATATATATATATATATATATATATATATATATATATATAAGACAGCTCTGGGTTTGATGGAAGGAAAGCAGAAGGTGGAGAACTGTTTCTTTATTTATCCACAGAAAGAAAAAGGTATTTCGGGGTGGCATGTTGTGCAAAAATCCAGGGTATATTGTACTTTATTCTCTCAATGTCAAGCAGGAGTAACTAGCAATGATGAGTCTTCAAGTCACCAGTGCTGTTGAGTTTTGATATGTGTTAAGGTGTGCAGCTAATGTCATGGAAAAATTCCAATTAACTTGAATAAGCACTGGGTCAGGCCCATATTTTGTAGTGAATCTTACTAGTAGAGTCTATTCCCACAGTTCCAAACACATGGGGCAAAGCAATTATCATTGTCAGGCTGCAGTCTGTATGCTCATATCAATGATAAATATGATCCTTTCTAAATGGAATGATTAAATTGGCCACGCAGGACTTAATTCAGATTCCTCCTTGGTTTCAGTCTTGTAATTGCAGTGAGGTTTTTGGAACCACTTTTTGTTAACTTCAAGATGGCAACTATATCAGACTCTCAGTTTAGACCATGCAGGGTGCAGGGGTGTTGCCAAGTTCCAATTCATGCCTCTGCTCTATCTGTGTCTATTCTCAAGGCAAAAAAGGTTTCCATTCCTCTGAAAGTTATGCAGGGTGTGCAATGTGCTCCAAACCAATCATAAAACTGCAGGCATGTCACATCAAAATTAGATACAAGAACCGAGAGTGGATTTTCTAAGACTGGAGGTAATGACCTTGTTAGGACTTGTAGTGACTAATGGCTCTGGTGCTAGGACTTGAAGGAAGCTCCGCTACAGCAAGAGCTTCAGCTATAGTTTCAGCATATAGATTGTCTTCCTTTCAGCACCATCTAATGCTAATGGTTGCTTGATCAGCTGTTTTAGAACTCCAGGCCCCACATTTGTTCATTGCTGGTGTTTACCCTTAGCTTCATCAGGCCTTTGGGCATTGATTGCACAGAGATGTTTGGGCATTCAAAAGGCAGCTCAGCAACTTCCCATCTGTCCTGCTAGGTAGGATGACATCTTCCGTTTTATCCTTAGAAGGCCTTTGCCATCAGTAGTTCTTCACTTTTGCAGCAAACAGGTGTTCCTAAGCTTATGTGTTTTTTATGTGTAGCCTTTTCTGTTCATTTTCATCACACCATATGGCATCACGTTGAAATAAAGCAGGACTTCTCCTAAATAAGAAGAAGACTCCATCATGGCAACGCATGTGCACAGGATGTGGAGAGCCCTGCAGGTAGAGCAAGAATTAAACATGTGATGCTTCAGCAGTATTGCTGAATGTGGAAAAGCCAGGAAGGTGCATTTTCTTTCCTTTTGTCTTCCTTCGGTTTGCTTTTGTTTGTGCAGCACTCATCATCTGGCTCTCTTGGGCTGAAGACTGCCAGGAGTAACTGGGATTGTAGCTTAAGAATGTGTTTATAGCTGCAAAACTAAAAAGGTCATATTCTATTTTGGCCTGCTGGAGTCTCAGGTTGATTCTGCCTCCTTCTTTCCCTCCTATTTTTGCTGATGTGCCATGTAGTAAGCAGAAATACTGTCAGCCTAGCACCCTGGAGCCCCTGCCATGGCCCAGAGTCTTCCAGCTGCAGTAACTGCCTGGCAAACAGAAAATATTTGGGTAGCCAGGTTTGAGTTGTGCATTGCAATTAGAAATATTCTCCACCTGGCAACAAACTCCTTTGACAAATGTCAGCTATTCTGAGGTGGTGTTGAGGGCATATTTTGGATAGTAAATTGAAGATGGTACCAAAGGAAGTACTATGCTAGGGGCTGATTCCTGTGTTGTAGTCAGTGATCAAATTGTACACATTTCCCTCTTTACTCCAAGCTGATCAGTTTGTATCACTATGTGTAGCACAACATTGATGTATGCATTAATCACCAGAGTGGCTGGTAATTAATTTATCTTTTATCTTTTTTTTTATTCTCACTGCGATGTTTAGTACCATGGGGCAGAGGAAATAGGAAGGAAAGCAAAATATTTACAAAAAACTGCCAAGTACCAGGGCATCCCTGTGAAAACATCACTGCCTAAGTAGACTGTAAAACATGAATCATGGTGTTTTGGTTAGAAAGACTAAACAGCTGAGGAGAAGCGATGCTGCCTCGTTAGACTTGCATTTGTCTAGCATTTTCACATGAACAGTGCTGTAGCTGCTTCAGGGTATCACTACAGCTCCCCAAGACAACATCTGTTTTGAAGAAACAAGGATCAGAGGCTTCCACAAAATTTTCCTTGTGCACCTGTTTGTGCTGCAAGAGAGGGGCTGTCCAGCCCACACGGAAACCTCCATGTTGCTCAGCTGTAAGGCACACTTCAGGGATGTCCTGACTGGCATTTTGCACAGTGCCAAGAGGGAATCTTCTTTTCTGTGGAGTGGAGAATGCAGCTGAAGACTTGCCTGCTCTTTGAGAACACAGTGTCCCAAAGGCTCTTAGCCAAGTGATCTCTGACATGGGAAGACATGATGAAGGGGGGAAGAAAAGAGTATGACAGTGTCAAGCCTCAGAGATTTTGATGCAGGTAAGAACCAATATCTCAGTAGTCATCTGTTTAAATTTCTTCCATGGACAATGGAACTGGCACTCTCCTTAATGGCAAAGGCTGCAGGGGTGAAAGAACTGAAGGTACAAATAGTTTCCCAAGCTTATAGAAGAAGCAAATGTGGGCTGGGAATAGGATGCAAGTTTGTTGATTCACTGTCAAATAACGAATTACCTGACATCCTGTACATTGATTTTTGTTGTCCACTGTGCAATCAAATTATGCCAAGGTCTGTAGCTGTGTGCAAAGGCAGTGAAAGGGTTATTAGACTTTTTTTAACTTATCTTTAAAAAGGCAAAGCAAGTTCTTTTCTGCAGGACTACCATAGTACATTTATTTTACATTATTTGTCCTGGAACTGATTAGCAGCAGCCGCTTTCACTGTAATTAAACAGATCATAATTAAACATATTTTTGTTTTATGAGCTGTGTAAATTCATATTCTCTGTAAGGCAGCTCTTTGGAATGAAGGCAATTTGCATGTTATAGAAAAGAGCATGTTACAGGAGACATACTAGCAGATGGCTTCCAGGGCTTGTTTGCATTCAAAATACATAGCACCTGGAAGCAAAAATGCACTGGGCTTTCTCCGTGATAATTTGGGTTCTTATTCACCAGTTATTTAATTCCCAATCGTCCACAAACATGTCAGAGCAGCTGGGTTTCTGCAGTCTCCTGGGATCTGCTTGTAAAACTCAGTCCACTCTGGTAGTATTTGCAGGTTCTTTCACAGAATGGAGTACATGTGAGGCTGGACTAGAATGTAGGTGATAATCTTCTAGTCTCTGCCTGAGAAAGAAGTTTCTTCTGTCCCTCTCTAAAAGTTGTTTGAGTTGGGGAGACAATACCAGAGGCAATAAAAATGCAGTGTTTGGATAGGAAGTCTTTTTCAGATCCAAGTTTAATTTTATGGCTTTAGAATCAAATTAATTGCAAGAGGAGGGATAAATACTGTTGAAATAAAATTAAGGAAAACAAAAAAAATTAAGTCTGGAGTGAGTGAACTGTTTGGGCTAAGCCTGATGCAACATGTTTTTCCTGTTCCCCCTCTCATTTTGCTATAAACAGTAAGTCTCTGCATTTGAAAATCTGTTTGTATTCTCTCTGTGATATGCTAACACCTTCAGAGAACCTTAGATTATGATTTCATGAAATTTGTCTGAGAAACAGAAATGTCAACATCACTATTCTTTAAGCAAGGAGCTGAGATATCAAGAGTTTGTAAATTGCCTGAGGTCACAGAGAGAGGTTGCAAAAGACTGATGACTTGACCCAGTTTTTCATGTTCGAAGTCTTAGCCAATTCCTGAACTACAAGACTAGCTCTGCTGGTCTTCAGCTCTTCTGAATGTATGACTCTAGTTTCCTTTCTTAAGACAGGTGAGGCACAACACCCCAAAACTGCCCTGGGACCACATATATGATATTCTAGTTTTGAGTTCACCCTGCATTTCGTTAGCACTCATATTTCCCGGATTCAGGGAAGCTGACATTTGAATGTGCTTTCCTCTCCTGACCCATTTCCATAATGCAGCAGTACTGAGTACCAGTGACAGCTGTGAACTCTAAGCAAGTTCAGAAGGTGAATTATGATCATGTCTTCCACTCACCTAATTATTTTCTGAATCACAACCAAACTGAAGGTGTTCTCAAAGGCAATGAATAAGTTAGAGGGAATTCCACTGCGAGTGTGTGAACTGCTGTCTGACTGCTGGGGGAATCAAACTCTTCTCAGCCTTTACTTTCCAAATGCATAACATCGCAAACAACATCTCAGCATCAGGCCTTCAAAGGGATGGCTTTTCTGTGCATTAACTCAGAACTACACACTATGCACATTTGGGGAATTCACCTGCTTATTCCTGAATAATTGTGCATTCCCTGTTCTCCTACCACTTATATGAAATGGGTAGGAATTTTAGATGAGCAACACATGCAAAATCAAGTCCTTTGGGGCAATACATCACCTGAGGTGACCAACAGTATTCAGCATAAACCCACATACATACCCCAGTGTGTAGGATGCCTGTGTGGCTTGGTGACCAGCATAAATCTGCTGAAAGCCTGCTTCAGTCTGTATTTCTGTGAGATCTGATAGCACCTAGGCTGATTTGTGAACTCTGCTGAGAAAAGTAAGGCCTTGCATTTGGTTTCAACTCCCAGGAGTGCCAGGTGAGAAGTCAGACCTGCATCAGAATGATGCAGAACAAGTAGGTCAGCAGTTTCATTGTATGCATCTTCTGTGTGCCTCTGTGTGTGTGTATGTGTGTGTGTGTGTGTGTGTGTGTGTGTACATGCGTGAACTTGAGAAAATGGAAAATGATGGCACTGAATCCTTAAGTTTCTGCTCTGTCTTCTTTAGGCAAAAGTCTCCCTGACTGTTTCATGTGTAGTTGAAGGGAAGCAAGGCTGTTTTGTCCTCATGTTGCAGTAAAAGATGGGGCAACAATATGTGGAAATGGTAAAGAATTGCAGAATGAGTGGATTTCTCCTAACAGTGAGTGAGGGCTTTGGCTAAAAATAAGGAGAATAGTGTTATTCTTTGCCATGTTTCATCTGCCCCAATTGCACTCTCAATTTGCTTAGTGCCTGCCAAACTGAGAGCTTGCTGAAGATTTAAAGAACCAGCACTCACATTCCTGTAATAGCAGCCAGAATAGCTGAGGTTATCAGGCTTTCCTCCCCAGAGCCTGCAAGAAGCAAGCATCTTCACCCCCACTCCTCTCATTCTCTGTGTCACAGGCACTGTCCTGAACTGCTGCTTCGGCAGGTTGGGCAGCTTGGGTTGTTTACCATGCCGTGAAAACATGCAGCATTTTGGGGGCAGCTGGACAGCAAGGGATTGACAGCGTGTCTGGCCAGGGATTATAATCCCTTTCAGGCAGGGGGAGTTTTGGAAATGCGGACAGCCTGGAATGATTAGGCTGTTCTCTGGAGCAGCTGCAGCTATGGGCAGGAGGCAAGGGAGACAAAGAAGTTCACCGCCCAGATAAGCAGTCGCAAGCTGTGGGTCAGCCTTTGCCGCGGAGGAGCAGAGTCCCTGCAGGGGCTCCTGGGCCGAAGTCACCCGGCAGTGCCAGCCATTGTCCATGGCCGTCCTCTTAAACCCTGCACGAGCCGGGCCGAGCACCTTATCTGGCTTTTATAAGAAGCAAGGGGGTTTGGTTTGGCTGGGGCAGCTGGAGCCGAGTGCCCCTGTGCCCCCTTGAGCCGCAGGCACGCTGGAGAGCCGGGGAGGAGGGTTTGCAGCCCGCTGCCGGACAGTTCTTTGTTTGTACACCATCAATTCCGCGGGACGGGCTGCGCTGCCGCCCCTGGTGCCGTGTTCTCCAGGCCTGGCAGAGCCGGGCTGTGCCCGCCATCCCGCAGGGCCCGGGGCGCTCGGGGCTGCGGGCACGGGGAGGGCGCGGGAGAAGGGGATGCAGCGGGAAAAGGGGATGCAGCGGGAGAGGAGGCTCTGCCTGCGGGGTGTTGGCGGGCGGCAAGGTAGCCAAAGGTGTGCCAGGCTCCGCCAAACGTGTCCGGCTGCCGCGCTACGGGAGAGGCTCGGAGCGGGCACACGCTGAGCATCCTCCAGCCCAGCCCGGGGGATTGGTTAAGGAGCGGGGTCGCGGAGGGCAGGCAGCGAGGCTCAGGCAGCGCTTCTGCCTGCTCTGCCTCCCGCCTCCCCCTCTCCCCCAGCCCTCCCCTTCATCCCTGTTGTGTGTGGCAGCTAAGCACCGAGGCGAGAGGGAGCGGATGGCGGACTGCACGCACGCCAGGCTGCCTGGGATGCTGGCTTTTCCTTCTGCTGGCTGCAGGCAGGGCTCGGCTTCAGGCATGAGTGGAGAGAAGCCTAAAAAGAAAGCTTTCTATCTAGTGAGGATGAAACCACTGAAGGAGCCCGCCAGCACCACAAACAACAATGTCTCGTTTGTGATACAGTACCACATAGGCAAGGAGATCAAACACATTTGCAGCAACTGCAGTCGCGGGGAGGAAGCCCGTGACGGTGAGTGCTGCGATCCTGTGGGTGTAGGAGCGAGGCAGGGGAGCGCGTGTGCCTGCTCGGGGGTGCGCGGACATGTGTGCGCTCCCGTCGGAGCCGGGGATGCTCGGCTTGCTCCTCCACAGATCTCAGGCAAAGAGGAAAGGAGGCGCGGGAGGAATGCGCTGGGCATCGATTCAGCCTGTCGATCAGGGAGATGCCAAAAGGGACAGGTCCCTTCATTTACCACAGAAGCTTTGTGCTAACAGTTAAGGCACCAACTCTTCTCTCTCTCTTTTTTTTCTGTTCCCTTTTCTCCCGAGTTGCAGTAGAAATTGCTGTTTGTATTGATTGTGTTTTGTTCCCATTCCTATTAATTTTAAATCAGGGGTTTTTGCCTTGATACATCAACTTTTTCCTTGTCGTGCTGCAGTAGAGTTTGCTTGACTCAACTGAGTATCTGGAAGGTCTGGTTTGTCGGGAATACCACTAGTGTGATTTTCATCGTGCTATCAAATGCATGGGGGAAATTGTACTTTTATTGGAATTAATATAGTGCTCTTCAGACAACTGTTCTCATCCCTTCCCCCTCTCCTTTTGGGACTGAGCAAAACCTCTAGAGGGTATTCCGAGAGTGACGGTGTAATCAATCACAGGTGTTGCTACAGGTAAGTATACGCTTTTTATGTTTCTAGGAATGCAAATGTTCGAAGACAACAATGACAAATTCTTTGGACTTTGCCAAAGTCAGCAATTAGGAGAAGCTGAGAACTAGGAGCAGCATACAGGCATTCAGGCAAAAAATAGCCTCACAGATGTTACACCACATTCTTGTTCAATGTTGTATTACTTTGCTTTGCTGTGAGGATTTGCATGTTACTTAGGACTGAAGGCACTCGACTTAGGTCCCTATTAAGTGGTGTGGTATACAGATCTCATTTTCTGAAGGTCAGGGAAAGACTTTTTTCTGTTATCAATGTCAATTTGAAATTGTTATCGTTTTCTGAGCTGGGTTCTCAGTAGTTGTTGGCACTTCATTTTTCAGCTTTTGTCATTAAGGTTAGTATTATTACTGTTATTAGTAATAATATTTTAATTAACCAACTCTGCTCTCATTTGCTCTGTGCAAAATAACAAAATATTATTTGGGATCTCATGGTTCTTTGTCAACCACAGGTCTGCAGTTTAACAAAGTAACCATAGTTTTGCTAATGTCTCTTCAGAATTAGCATCCTGCTAGTGGAATTGTAGGTTTTTTTATTAAAAAGCAGCTAAAGCTGAACGGAATTGCTTTTGGTGAAAAGGAAGAAGATAGCCTGAGAAGCCTGGAAACCCACAGTGGGTTAAGCACTCTTTCTGCTTATGCCATTACAGCTGAGGGAAGAATCTGATGAATGCTATGTAAATTGTTGAGTGTTTCCTTTCCTGTTATGTGCTGCTACTGACAGCAAACCCCACAGATATTAAAGGAAGGGTTATGTCCAGCAGCAGTAGTTACTTTACACTGTTAGTGTAGTTTATTTATCCTTAAAAGCAAATGAAGCCATTTATAAAAATATTCTTTCCTAGATTAATTGAATTGACCTAAAAGTCAATTGCATCAACATCTTTTGCTGGGGTTTTTTTGGAACCTTGTACTTGAAATCTTAGCACAGTAAGAAAAGAATATGCTTTCCTCCCTTTTAAAGTACACGTGTACACATGGATGCAGATGAATGTAAAACTCCAGTTACTTGTACCTCTTAGCAGACTAATAGGTTTGTATTTTAGGGGTTTGCTTCCTTTTCTGTGCTTGGTTATTTAGCTTCAAACCATTAGATAGTCTGAGGGCAGGGAATGCCTCTTGGCAGGAGATAATCTAGTAACCCTAGAGAGGCAAAGAATAGAGCAGAGAAGCTCCCAACCTGGAAACAGGCTTCCAGAACATGTCATCAGTCTGGTTTTGCCCCCTCTTTCTGTGGGGTAGGATTTCATTTTGCCTCATGCAAATGGTTTTTAACATCATCATTTTAAAAGTAACTTAGACCAGTACAACCTTAATCTTTTCTATCCCACCAGCATGCACAGCTATGAGTTTCTTTCAGAAAGCAAAGAAACTATAGTCCCAGAGATGCTGCCAGGGGACACTCACTGATTTGGCTCTTACACATTTTTCAGCATTGAAAAATACCAGCGGTTTTTTTTGTCTGGTGAATGCCAATTCTAGACTTTTGGTGTTTAGAAGGAAAGGATGATATAATGACTGAAATTATGTGATGATTGTATCAGACAGATCAGGTAAAAATCTGTGACCAGCTCAGATACAGAGAAACCTGTCAGGATCTCAAGATGTCTATGCATCCTCACAGTTGCACAGCCTAAAGAGCACTTAGAAAGGGCACCACTCACTACTTTTTATAAGGGAAATGCACAGCACTTTGCAGTGTGAGCAGCCCCACCCTCCTATTCAAATTGTGTATAGTTTATATACGGCCTTGCAGGCCTGCATCTGCTCTAGTGTACCCACAAGTCCTGTGTGGATCCTGTGACCTGAACAGCTATTGTATTTGTGGGAGCCATGTACAAACACCAGGATTCAGTCCCTATACCATAGGCAGATCAGTTGGATACACTGATTTAATACTGCAATATCCTCCAAATCCAGTTATGAGTCCTGGATTCTAGTCATTGTCTTAGTCTGTATTTTCATTGTTCTGCTACTCTAGGAGAAGCGAAAATTATGCTGAAACTGAGGGATATCCTTCAAAGACCACCAGCTAATCTAGCAAAAGTTGTGACTAGGAGAATACGAAAAGAAATGGCCATAAGAACTGAAGGAAAAGTTGGAAGCAGGTACTGAGTCATATGATATCTTGGAAGGGAGGTCATGTAATTTGGAGAGAAGTCAGTGAAGGAATTTGGTGATGCAAATGGGCTCACTGAAGTAGGGGTAAAAGTAGTTGGTCAGGATGCAGTATTTTGAAGAGGCAAAAAATAAGTGAGGAGTTCAAAGAGAAGCAGGAGGCTACAGTAATAAGATGAACATGCAAGATACTTTAACCATTGGACTGAAAAGAATTGATATATTTAATGCTAATTTAGTTGCAAAGTAGAAAACAATGAGGGAGGTCTATGAAAGCACCAATACTGAAAGGTTGGGTGACAGAATAACAGAAATGGTGTTGATTGAAAATGGAGTGGTGAAACTGTATGTGAGTGAAGAATGAGATATTCAGGACAGGATGCCAGAGAGGCAATCAGACATCATGGACTGAACCGAGAGGGGGAGGTCAAGTGAAGAGAGATATGAGTCACCTCTAGGGATACAGAAGCAATCATGGTTGAGCTTTGAATGCTGAGGGAGGTGTTGGGAGAAGCAGAATGGGGAAGAGTTGCAAAGGTCCCAAGAAAAAATATACAAGAATTGAGGAGACTACACAAGTTGTTCCAGAATCATGAAGAGGAATGAAAATGCTTCCTGAACATAAAGCTAGAGAAGTGACTGATAATCCAGTAGAGCAGAAGGAGCTAGAACTACAAGAGATCAACGTGCACTACAATGCTAAACATATCCTGGTATGTACAGAGCACTTCTCAGTGTGCTGCTTTTGGTGGTCTCTCTGAGGACTATGTTAGTGCTGGGTCATAGAAGATGACATGACTGATGAACAACACTTGTCAGAGAAACAAGTAAAGGAAGATATTTTGCTGGTTTTTATTTATTTTATACTGAAAACTGGCTGCAAATCTCAGTGTCCTACTGAATTCTGAGCCTGGTTCTGGAACATGCTTTAAGACACATCTCTACTTCAGTGGGGCTAGAAAGAACCCTAGGGATTTCAAAGACACCCAGAGATGACCTAAAAGAAAGAGAGAATGGAACAACTGAAGTTGGATACTTCCGATTTTTTTGCAGAGAACCTGACAAGAAAACTGAAGTGGAAAGCAGTTAACTTAAGACTGTATTGGAAGAGGAGGAATTCACAGAGCAAAGTGTTTTTTTATCAGTGACTAATGAGGGTTCTCAGCTCAAAGGTTCTCTGCAGAGTACCTCTGGGCAATTTCAGGCATGTCCATCATGTATCACTCTGTACCCAAGCTCCTTGTCTGTAAAATAGAGTTAGTGGGATTTCCTTCCACTTGCCTGCTGGTCTGTAAATAGATTATGAGTCCTTTAGTGGAGAGGGGAAGGAAAGGACTGTTCTCTTACCATTTGCATTCCTTGTGCCGAGGATTGTGGGGCTCGAGGTTTTTAGGGTCTTTAGGTTCAAATGTAGTGGAAGTACAAATAATATTAAGAATGAACATGCCCAAAAAGTTTCATTCAGAGCTGATATTCAGTCTATTTATGATGTGCTCCTATACTTCATGGTTTTGCTACATAAGCAGAAATTATTCTAAGATCTTATATACGCATGAAAATCAACATGGATACTGAGATACTGTTGGCGTAGGAATTCTACGATTGTTCTAGAGCTTCCAGATAAATGTATTTTCCAAATAGAAAAGGGGAGGGTTGTGTATGGGGGCTTGTGCATGTGTGTGTATGCATGTGTGATTCCCACCTGGAACTGAAGACTTATTTCTTTTAACTGGGAACTTTGATAACATTTGCTTTAGCATCACCTAAGAGATTGTCTCTGAGGTGATTGTATTGCTTCCCACAAAAGTAATTACTAAATTAAATAGTTATCTTCTAGACAAACTCTAAGCCCTGCAAGAGCTGTGTATAGAAATAAGTTTTACTTCACTAATTCTCACATTATTTCAGACAGTAACTGCTTCTCCATTACCATCTGCAGAGTGAGCACAGTATGTTCCTATGAGGCATTGAAGTCTTTTACAGTGGTACTTGTCAAAAATCGTAAAATATTTTGGAGTGAAAAAATTAGACTACACAGAACGGAGAAGTAGGTAAAAAAGGGTGTACCTGGTCATGTTGTGAAGCGTGGGAAGCTGAAAAACATGTTTGAGGTTTGAACAGCTGATACAATTATGCAATCTGTGTCTTTAGTCCCTGAGGGATAGTTACCATAAAGAAAGAGGCAGGGGGAGAAAGGCCTGGGCTTCATTGCAGAGTGAAATACGTCTCCTTTTCAGAACAGATCATAGAATCAGATTGGTTTATTTTTGTCAGTTGAGCTCTGTAGTATTTGAATTGGGTGAATATGGTGCTAAACTGGAGAAAGTTGATGAGATCAACCAAAGATGCTCCACATCCGAACAGGCTGCTGGTGAGCTGCATAGCCCACTTTGTTTCCACCAGCATTACTTTCTGCTGTAGAAGATACAAGCCCTTGATGTTTTGCAGGATGAGAATAAATGTACCTTCCAGGAGGAAGGTGTGATGCCTACTTATGGTAACTTTCAGATGGCAAAAGCCCAAGGTAGCCAGGACATGATCCTTTACCTTTTCTTTACCAAGGAGCAGAGGGGTCGAAGTCTCAACACTCTGCTCCCATCGCTTTGTCTTGCACATTGGGGACTAACAAAAACTCATCAGTAACCTGTGGGCTTGACCTGAGACTAGAGACTAACAGGGGTCTGTTAGTGCTGCTGTGGATGGGCATAGCCTGCAGGCAGGGAGGAGAGTGGGGAGGAAGAGAAAAGGAACAAAAAGGCCCCTTTAGGCTGTAAGAGGCCATCCCCCTGGTTTACACATTTGCCAAGACCAGCAAATTCGAGTGGCTAAAGTTTGATATGTGAGACTTTCCTTAAACACTGCAATTCTTTCAGTTGGCTAGTCTGCAGCTGAAGAAAAGAAAAAGGGATGGGGCAGGAGAGGAAGGCACATTTGTGTCCCAAAATAAAGCTGAAGAAGTATCATGAAGCCTGGAGCAGGTCATTAACTACTCACATGCATCTCTTTAGTGACTAACTCATGTCCTGTTAAATTGCCTGTAGCAAAAGCTGATGGCCACAAAATAAGCCAGTTGTGTACCATTCCAGGTGACACTGTGCTGGCAATAGGAAATTCATGGCCAAGGTTGTGTGGCTGTCACCCAGCAGAGCTCCTAGCTTACTTTGAAGTGCCCTGGAAGATGTCTTGTCCAAAATTGCAATATAATTTCCATTATTAACAGAAACTGTAGGAAAAATATAGGTAGTAAGCAAGGTCTTCACTTTGATGAATTAGATAATATAAGGAGAAAAATATACACAAGATTGGGTCAAGCTTATGCAAGCAGATGACTAAGTTCTTTGTTCTCCAGTGAAAACTACTTGCAGGGGAAATATTTACCACCTTTTCTGGGAATTCTGTATATCTGTGTCATTGATTTGAGGAGTTTAGGAACAAAACCAACAAAGATGATGAAATTGGTCACAATGGCTCAGCACCCCTTCATTTTTATTACACAGTGCTGACATAATGACACAGATAAGAGGACACCTCAATTCTTTGGGTCTTTAGGGAGCAGACAGCTTGTCTGTTCTATCTCATTTTATTGTTTTCTCCCCTTTCCAGTGCTGTAACTCAGTTGTCATCTTTTGATAACATTTTACCATTCTGCTTTCTATCTGAGAACCAATTTAAAGTCTTGGTATATGTAAGCTTTTTAAATGCAAAGATTGGGACCACACCAAACATGCCATAAAAAATCATTTCCTTGTGGGAATTTCAAAAAACCAGTTAAAATGTCATCAAGTATGATGAAAGCAATACAGTGGTTTTCCTGTATTTAACAGTAATTATATGTTCTGAGTATTTGTTGCCATCTTGATTAATATGCCTGGCTTTGATTCTTCTGTACCAAGTTACATACATCAGAAATATAATACAGGACTATTTGACAAATCATAAAAGGCCACAGCTTTTCCATGTGTAAAGTATGGAGGCAATTTGTAGAAAAGGGTCGAGATGTGTGTGGTGGTATGTATGTATCATGGAAGGGCATGTTCCTGTTGCATGCTGTTTTTATCAGAGCACTTCAATACACCTGTTATCAACCTGGCTGAATAAGTTTGGCTTCTCTGCCTTTTTTTACATCCACCACACCTATGTCCTATTCTATTCTTTGGTCCCTGCCCAGGTGAGCAGCTTCTCTACTAACTTGCTTAGAGCTGTTTCTCTTAGAGGGTGGTTTGCTCATTTGGCTTCTTAGTTTTTTGAAACTTGCAATTCTTTAGAAGAAAATGAGATAGATGGAAGTACTTCACTTTAGAACCATTATTGGACTTCTATTCATTAATGTTGTCACTACATCTAAAAGCTAAAGAGGAGGAAATACTGGGTATGTAGGGAAGAGATCAGAAGACTCAGGACTCTACCATGTGATGTACCTCCCTTTCTTCTCTATTTTTTACCTTTTCTTTATATATCCTATCATATCAGATCATATAATTTAAAGCAGCAGAGTTCATTTATGGGCTCCTTGACTGATGAGCAAAACCTATCCTTTGAGTATACTCTTGTATTTATGACATTTTCATTCATTTCTGCTCCCTCAGCAGAGGAGGTAGGCTTTCTTCATCAATTTTTGTGTTGTTAGATTTTGTTTCTTGATCTGTTTCAGTGGCTGGTAGTAAATTTATATCTATTCCTTTGTATCCTCGAAGACCTTCTTCTTGTTTATAATCAGGCAATACCAAATTCGACTTGCTGTTGTTGACACCTTACTTAGCCCACAATTAACCAGAATCTAATTTCAAGAGCACAGTATAAGTATCTGCAGTACCATCTTTCTAACAGTCTGCCAGGATGTCTAAGATTAATTGGATGTATTTGTAGTCTCTTTAATGGATCACACTGGGTCTCACACACCGTCCCAAATCCATTAGCCAGACCCCAGCATCAGGGGACTGGTATAACAGAAGGGCAGCACCAGAGTGTCCAGTAGTTAAGCCAGCTCTGTCTGTGTGTTTCAGTGCCTTTCTTAGAAACTGGAGGGTACTGTGATGCTTACCATTATCTAAATTAATGCAGCAAAGGGGTGAAGTTGGGATGCACTTGGAGGCCCTGTTTTTCCTTTGTGACTCTTACTTGCACGCTTCTCAGAACATAATGATGTTCTTGCTATCCCTATGAGGTGGAAAACTGTCCTCCTGCTGACCTTTTGCTCTTGTGAAGTGACATGAATCTTCACTGGTCTGTTGCTTTTAGTCTCCTTGTCTCAAAAAGGATTGGGTGGAGAAGAATAACATAATGATTGATCATGGCACTGTCATCTCTCACTGACTTTTCTGGCTTTGGGTCAAGCTTACTGAAGATGAGGCAAATCTAGCAGAGCCTTTGCCTTTGGATGAGACTCTTAGATTCAATTCTGTTGCTCCAAGAAACAATGAGCACATGGTATAATCTAAATCAAAGATAGAATTGGCTACTATAATATCACCTGCTGCAGTTTTTTTGGAACCACTAGACATAACTTTCTGTCTTGGTGATGTGTAGGCTACCCTGCCCGAAACATGCCCAAAATTACAGTGCCCATCAGCCAACATTAAGCTGTGCTGTTGAAAGAGCTCTCATGGACTAGCAATGTTCCTCCCTGAAAGGAAGCTTTGCATCCCAAGTGAAAGAAACCACAAATGAGAGATGACCAGACCTGCCTGACAGCCTCTGCATAGTTCCTCTGCATAGACAGTGGAAATTTTTAAGGTCTAAAGATATGACTCAGGAATAAAAGACAACCATTTCCCCAGCTTTCCCCAGTGCCACTCCCCATTCCCCAAAAATAGGATTGTGTCCAAAATGTTCAAAGAGAAGAGAAGGAGAGGTTTTTGCATATTTATGATTTATAGTATGCTAGTCAGAACATAAACTGGGGCAAGAAACCTGCAGACTTCAAGCCCTTGGTTTGTGTAACTTGGTTTGTTATTACTGTGCTCCTTTCTTTGCCCCTAACCAGAAGCATTCAGTCTCCATGACTTACTGAATCTCTGAATCCCAGGGGTTGCAATTTAGGATGTACAGCCTTGTACAGGGAGAGCCAAATGTATGTATTGATTGGGACATTTTGAAAAGGATGTAAGGTGTACTTCAAATCTTCCCTTTCCTTCTTCCTGCCCTGAGCTGTGCAACCCAAGGCTAGGATGACAGGTTTAGTGCTGCAGTTCAGTATACAACCTCCCCTATCACTTAGGAGAAGGATCTTGCCCTCTGTCATCTTTTGCATGACATCTTTCAGGCTATTAGTCTAATGGTTTTGTGCAGTAGAAGTGCAGGGAATAAAATTAAAATTGATCCAGTTGTTTAATTTATCTTGGGAGATTTAGGTAAAGAGAATGATTTTTATTTCACCTTGCCTGCTAAGAGAAGTTGATTATCTGTTTGAAAAAAACAGATACTACTGGTATTTTAAATCTTCTGGAAGCACAGAAGTGTAATGATGGAAATACTGTCAAGTCATGGCAAGAAACAAGAGTCCAAGTTTTGTTAGAAATGTTGATAACTATTTTGTATCTTCAGTTGTAGGCTAAGGTGTGTTCAGCTGCAACACAATTAGTGTTATTTTGGTGTTAGTTATCCTTTTAATACAGATTCAAGAATAAACAGATAGAAATGGTTAACAAACCTGAATGCATTGGAGATGTAGGATAAATAATTAGAATACTCATAACTTTATTCTGACAGATGAGCCAGGCCTGGAAATCTCACTGTGGTCTATTGCATCTACGGTCTATGTATTAGCAAGTTTCTCCAAAGTATTGATGATCTACAGATTCTGTTGATGATCTACAGATATTCACATCCATATGGACTGTAGACATGGTCCCTAATGTCAGCAGTCTATGTCATGAGGATTATGCCACCAGCTTTATGTCTCTTTACCCCATGTACTGGGTGCAGTTGCTTTGACATTTCCAATATTCTGATACTATCTGAAACTGTATGTGTGCAGCTCCAATGTTATTTTTAACATGGAGACTCTATGAACCTTGCTTTTGGTAAAGTAAGTAAATAAATAAAATAAATAGAAATGTTATTTCTTCTGTCATCTGAAATTGAACTTGTATAAAAAGTGTGTGTCATGCTGCTGTAGTGCTTTATAGAATCTTATCTTTCCCATTTTACTTTTCAAACTGCTTAAAATGCCAACACTGATAAAAATTCGGATGCACAGACTAAACAGTCAGCAGTGTAGGTGCACAGACACGTGGATGGATGGATGGATGGATGGATGGATGGATGGATGGATGGATGGATGGATGGATGGATGGAGGGATGGACGGACGGACGGACAGCAGAAGCTGTTTGAACCAGAAGTGAAACTAGAATTTGAAAGACTTCATCCCTCTCCTCCCATACACCAGGAAAACAGAATGCTTTCCTTATGCTAGTGCACTGGTTTTATTGGATGAATAGTTTTGGAAGTTGGGTTTCACCCTGAGGGAAAGCCAGGTGCAGAGACTTGTGTGGAGCTTTGTCTGTTTGAATCTGAATTGCACCCTATTGAGAAGTAGAAGAGTGAAATGAGTAAAGCTTTCATTAATATTCACAGCCCCCAAAAATTGTCTGTGGGTTTATAGTCATGAGGTTGAGAAGTTCCAGCAATCTGCTATGGCACAAAATACAGAATGTGCTGCCTGCTCCAGCATCTGAATAAGAGAAGAGCAGTTTCTGACTGTCTGCTCTCTGTAGCTGCCAAACTTGGGCTCCTCTAGCAGCTATTGAAGAGAATTAGACATGATACCTAAATGGTAAAGAAAGGAGGAACTCGTGAGGCTCAGCTGTGTAGCTTCCTCTCCTTCAACGTCCACCCGCTAAGTCACATGCATTAGCAAGCTAGAACTTGGGAGGTGTTTCCTTCTTTCTTTCTTGTGTGTCTCAGATAAGGACAGCATTTTCCCTGCATTATTTGACTCCAGTTACTAATGTGTATTTGGTTTTCTATGTGTTTTTGTCATCTGAGTCAAATGCTATTTTCCTTGTGAACTCAATGTGCTCGTGCTGAGCATAGAAATCCATGAGCCTAAAAGAAAATACAGAGATCATGTAATTCTAGTGAACTGATGCTTCTTTTTCTTATTCATCTCAAGTTGGCAGAACAGCCAGTTCACTAAACAGCCAGACAGGCATCAGTTCATTAATACATTTCCTGGCATTGCATAGAGGCTCAAGAAGGATACTTTTTGGTGATATTTTTCTTTGGCGTTGTTTTCATTTGTTTTTCATTTTTTTCAGCTTTCTTTGACCATTGGGCCCAGTGAAATAAATAAATTTTTTAAAAATACAGGCCTATATAAAGATGGGCATTATTTGCAAAATTCAGCAGTTCTGAGCTAGTGTACCTGTATCTGTGTTGACCAAGCGAACGGTGTTCCTCACTTGCTATGATTAATTTAGTTCAGATTCTTGCATTATTATTGCATGTAGACCAGGTTCCATTTTCATATGTTTGTGTCTGTACCTACTGGTTTTGTTTCTTTTTTCCTTCCTTTTTAACTAAATGCTTGGGAAATTTTTTAATCTGACCACAACCATAAGCCTTCTAAAACTCGGTGTACTCAACCAGATGTCATGGTTCAAGACCATGTCAGACTTGTGAATTCAAACAAAAATGCTGTTTAACTAAAGAGACTTTTGAAAATTAGGTTTGTGGGGCAAATATTCCAACTCAGTTGGAAGAACATATGATATTTGACTTGACAGAAAGGGATTTGTGATACTTGTAGGACATTATGTAGAGACTTCTCCTAAAAGAGAACAGTACTTAAAATTGAGAACCTGTTCCCCATGGGTTATATAGAAAGAGGCAGTTTATATTGCCAAGAAATGTTCAGAAAGGCTTACGTTGTACTTCTTGCAGTTTGTTGTTTTGATTTGGTGATTTTGGGGCTTGTTTTTTTTTATCATCTGCTTGGTAGCAGAATCTTGCTGATTTTGAAAGAAAACTTTCAGCATGTAGACAAAACAGATCTCATCAGTTTGTTGCTTTGTCCAGTAGCAGCAATGAAAGGGTGAAGAGAGATCCCTTTGTTTTAATTGTAAGAAATGTCAGGGTTCAGTTGAATTTCATCCTTCTTCTGGATTTAAATGTAACATTTAGTACAAATGCCTATCACAGTTACCTTCATGATGTTGGAAATGAACTTGACTGCCAATTTCATGGCCAAGTGACTCTGTATAGGCACATCCCAGTGTGCTCCTGAATGCTCTGCTTTCATTTGCAGCTCACAACATGCCACTGGTTCTTCTCTCAAACACCACAGAAAGACATCATTCGCATCAAAGAGTGGAAAGCACTCAGTCACACACCATGTCCTAATGTCTTCTCTGCCAATTTCTTTAAGGTAAATTTTAGCATTCTGGAAATGACCCTTGAGCAGCTTTGGCCAGTCACTAGATGGTTTGTGTAAGGTAATTTGACTCCTTTTGACCTTTGTCATTCACTGTGCTACAATCAGGATTTCATTCATTTCTTTCTGCTAGCATTATTTCAGGGCATAAAGCATCTGGAAGTATTTCAGAGTTTTTTCTGTGAACATGTTTTCTTGGTTCCCTGTAGTATCTTTTTCCTTATCTCTGATCTAAACCCATTCTCATTTTTCGAGCTATTTCTGGTTGCTGGACTTGGAATAATTCATGAGCTTGAAGCTACATGCATAGGTGCTTCCTTTGACTGTAAAATTTCCTAGGCAGATATACCAAATTGATTACCTTATGGACTTCATCTTTTTTTTCAAGGTAGTAGCAGCTTTTTAGAAACCAGAGATTTTCCAATAAATCTATTGAGCAAGAGCAATATCCTGCAGAGCTCAACACCATGACACCTTAGAAGTTCATGCTAAAAAAAGATGATGTCAAAAAACTGAAATCATAGCAATGAAAAACACACATAAATACTCACTGTGTTTTAGTCAGCAACAAAGCCGCATGCTTTATTCATGACCTTAAAAGAATTGTGGATGTTTTTGTCCCCTTTGAATATTCATTTTTGAAACTCAAGCCTCTACTGTAAGGACCTAAGCAGATATTTCACCACAGTTGAGAGTCTAAACTAACTATCGTTTGAATATACAAAAAAATTCTCATTATAATGACAATCAACAAAGACCATGGGTACTGCTGCACTTAGGTGCTCAAAGCAAAAGTATTTAGTACTGATTGTAAATTCCTGAACATGGAAACAGATTGTCTCCTTTCAGAGTCCAATGAAACATATTTTTTTTGCTAGGCTGTTACTGAGGGAGGTTTCTAAACTCATATTTAGGTTCATTATCCATGTGCCATTTGGTATAATTACTCCTTTCCTCTTGGCCAACTTCCTATCAACTTCTTTAAAGAACAGAAATGGTTTCTTTTTCCCAAGGGAGGGAATACAGAGTTTACAAGGGAATGTTTTGAACTTTCTAGCTCTTAAATGAGGTGCTTTTTTCCTCTTCTCCCAGCCACTACAGTAAAAAACTCAATTTTTTATCTTTGTGATGATAGTGGTGATATTGTACTATTTTATCTAGGAAGTTTAATGTTTGCAATGCCATCTTCTGAATCGGATTACTTTTAAAAAGAGAACATGCCTCTCTCAGGTTTCTGAAAAATATAAAGATATGCCTTTTAAAGCACACATTTTTTTTATTTTTTAAATAAAGTTAAAATATTGGATATTCCTACTTCTTTTTCAAAAGAAAAAGATCAGAAATTGTTTAGTCCATCAGAAATCCCCTAAGAAATTTAGAAGTATTGAAATTTTTTTTTCTGGGATTTCTGAAAATAAGCAGCTAGCCTTTTGCCCTAGTGGCTTATTTTTAGACAGGTGGAGAACTTCCCTGATTCCCAGTGAGGACTGGTAGAGCCAAGGTGCTCTGCTACGTGAGCAGCTGTGTCTTCCTCCGTCCACATGACAATTAGGAAAATTGTTACCCACTAAGAGAAGCCTTGCAAAATGTGAACAACAAACCCATGGGCTTTCGTGGACTCAATCCTTTTCTTGGATTACTTTGTGTTTTGCAGCTGAGTAGAATTCGTAATTCAGACTGGTTTAAGAGAGAAATCCAACCATGAAAATGTAATCATTACCAGCTCCTTCAAGAAGGTAGTTTAAACCACTATCAAGCTGAAACAAGCATAGGAAAAATGCTCTGCACTGTTTCTTCATCAGGATATATTTAGGAGTTGAAGGAACCTGGGCTTCAATTCTTGTTTTTTCTTGTTAAATGTGTTAAAGATTTACTGGGAGGAAGGCAGCTTGTCTGTTGTCCTTAGCTTTTACTTTCAGGAGGAACTTTAGCTGTAATGGATGAGACTTAACTCTAGTTGGTAAGTTTGGGTATGACAGAAAGACAAATCAGATGGCTTCACATCCAAGTGTCTGCAGGGATCCATCTAGGACTCCTGAGCCATGGTACCTAGTCCTGTCCATATATGTCATGGTTTCACCCCAGTCTGCAACTAAGCCCTAGACAGATGACTTGCTCACTCTCCCCCAGCAGGATGAGAGAGAGAGAAGGGGAAGAGTGAGAAAACTTGTGATTTGAGATCAAGACAGTTCAATAGGTAAAGCAGAAGCTGCCTGCACAAGCTAAGCAGAATAAAGAATTCCTTTGGTACTTGCCCATGGACAGGAAAGTGTTCAGCCATCCCCAGAAAAGGGAACCCTATCATGATGACTTGGGAAGAAAAACACGATCATTCCAAACATCTCCCCCTTCCTTCTTCTTCCCCCAGCTTTTGATGCTGAGCATGATACTGCGTGGTCTGGAAAAGCCCTTGGGTCAGTCAGGGCTGCCTGTCCCTGCTGTGTCCCCTCCCAGCGCTCTGTGTATCCCCAGCCTCCTTGCTGCTGCAGCCATGTGGGGACAAAATAGGCCTTGACACTGTACAAGCCCTGCTCAGCAGCAGCAAAAGCTTCCCTGTGTTATCAACACTGTTCTCATTGTTGATAACAAATCTAAACCCTAGCTCCATACAAGCTTCTATGAAGAAAATTAACTCTATCCCAGCCCAAACCAGATCAACATGTATTGGAGGAGTTACTAATGTTCCAGTGATTGATTCCTACTTTTGAGAGTCACAAACCCCACTGCAACTGTTATGCTTCACAGCATTTCATTTCTTTTACATAATGTTAATGAATTGCAGTAGCTCTGTGGGTATGGCTTGTGCTCAGCTTTCTCCTCTGAGTTTTTTGGTGTTGTGAGATTTAACCTCCTTCTTGGTAAAACACCTCTAAAGGAGGTTTGAAGAGTAGTATTCTTCTGATGCTCTCTGCCAGGTGAGCTTTTAGTGTGGCTGTGGGATTACGTTGGATTCAATGCCCTAGAGGGGAAATTCTGCTTGTAGCTGGCATTTACACCAGAACGTGAGATTTTTATGGCAGTTCTTCACAGACTGAAGCATAGATCCCTCTCCCTGGATGCCCAGCAGGCTTTACTAACAGGGCTCCATCTACCCATCCATACTCTCCTGGTTTTGCTTTCTGAGGAAAGGATATAGGAGACAGCACCACACCTCTCTCATCTCTCCCCTCACGCCTCAAACAGAAGATCCCTTACGAGAAGTGGAAGAAAGGGACAGTGAGAAGCAGTATCTTCACTTCTCTTTATTCTTCTTTATACAGAACTGGACAGGATCAGGCTCTCAACAAATCACAGCTGTGAACAGTAGTTTCTTTCAATACATAAGTGAAGCAATAAAGAACCCACAGTGAAGCCCAGGAATAGTGTTGGGAGAAGGGTGTTTGTGCTGGCAGATCAATGTCTTAACTATCACTAATGCTTTCTTTCAAACCCAGTAGGTCTTGAATTCATTAAAATAACAGTTTTAGCCAGATAGATTTGCTTCTTCATCCATCGTGATATGAAGTGTAGTAGTGTTCCCCGGGAAAATCAGAGATGTGGACTTAAGCCTTTTCAGAGGGAAGATGAAAGTGACCCCATGATTCTCCTTTCTCCCAAGTAAGTTCTCTGCTTGCTCCAACAGAAAAGTCCTTGCATGTCATCTTACCTCCTCTGCTTTCTTGAAAGCAGAAACTGTGCATCTCCTCCCTGCTTGTCAATCAGGAAGGGTAAAATATCCCTTCTTTTCAAGCTGGAATTTTTTACTGGAGCAATTCCTGATATCTGTGGAGCTGTAAGCCCAAGAATTGTGTGAGATGTCTTCTGCTTTTGCTGGCCCTTTTTTTCTGGTTTTTGGATGTGTTCCACTTGTAGTGACTGCTCTGAGTCCTATTTCGGACCTGCTAAGTTTCCAGATATTGTGTGTGATGCCCGGGATAGACCTGTGGTGTCTGCTCCAGCGTCTGGGCAACGTGACAGTGATGAGCTACAGTACTGTTTATTTGATTTAGCCTTGAATCTATATGAAATAAATGCATGAGATGGAAAACCTGGTGAGTAATAAGAGCAATAAAGGATACACAAAACACTTGGTATCAAAGAATCTAAAAGTCCTTATTTTCTATAGTTGCAGGGTTTATAGGAAGAGATTATATTGCTATTGGTGACATAACCTGATAAAGTGCTTTTGTTGCAAGTCAAAATCTTATGTACTATCTAGTGATACAGAAAATGCTTAGTGTTTGGAGAGAATTCATATCAACAAAGATGTTTAGAGTGATGCATTCAGTGCACTATAGTTTGCAGAGGTTAAAAAAGTAGCTTTAAGATTGCAATCAGCATGAATAATTTATGTTTTACGTCAAAATGGGGATGAGTCAAAAGCAGGGTCCGAGAGGGATTAGACTTCCAAAACTATTCTCAGCACTTCTGTGCCAACAAGAGAAATAAATAGACTGTGATTGAGAGATTGTAGCTGAGAGCAGAGCTGTACCAAGGTGTGGTACCTGTGCTGAAACAGGCGAGGTGAAGAGATGAGAGACTCCATTCATGGACACAGTGCGAAGTGCTGCACACCTGGGGAGCAGGAATAATTGGCAGAGGTTTGGAACATGTGAGTGCTGCTTAGCATGCAGAGGAGGGCTACTGACAGGCTCTTCACGGCTCATAAAGTCACTATGCCAACTCACTGCCACTGCAAATGCACACATCCAGTGGGAGATGTTCTCCACCAGACAGGTAATCATCCTCATTTGGCAAGACTGACTTTAGACTGCAGTGTGCCATGCCTTGTCTTTCATTGGAAAATAGACCTTTGTGAAGTTAGGAAAAGTTTAAATGGGTAATTCACATAATAAAGGCAAGGCTGATGGAAATTAATTCCAGGTGCAAAAGGAAATTAAAGGGAAACAACTGAACATAAGATAATAGAAAAGCAGAAAATAAACCATTTTCCTGAAAGAAAAACAAGGTGTTTTTTTAATTGAAAATGTTTCCTTTTGGGTAAAGAGTAGACATAAGTGCTCAGCAATTAGAGGAGTTGTTCAGGTTTCCTGTCATTTCAAAAAGACATATGGCATGTCTGCATCTTGTTTTGAACAAAGCTGCTAGAATAAGGTCCATGCAGTCTGAAGTGAAGCATATTTGGGGTGCAAGTTCAAAAGAAAC
This sequence comes from Catharus ustulatus, assembly GCF_009819885.2. Classification (NCBI taxonomy): domain Eukaryota; kingdom Metazoa; phylum Chordata; class Aves; order Passeriformes; family Turdidae; genus Catharus; species Catharus ustulatus. The sequence goes on along the minus strand of NC_046221.1, from coordinate 67,793,528 downwards.
CTTGCAACAGGAGTTTGTTGGAAACTTACCTGCAGAATAAAGACTGGTTGGATGTGGATTGGCAATGAGTAGTATTATGTTAGGGTTTTTTATTTATATACAGTACTTGTCATTGAATAATATGACACATTTAGTTAATTGCATCTTTAGGGCCAAGATAATTTTCAGCCTGTTACTACAGACTTGTACAAATGTAACAGAAAGCACAAAGTACCCAATGGAGCTTCCTAGGAAGACTTGAAATCTAACTTTCTGAAGTAAATCTCCTGTTAATCATATGTCTGATGAAAGATGAATGTTAAGGAAAGGTCTGAGAGAGAGCTTGGTGTGATTACCAGTGAGAAAGGTAATATTAAATACCACCATAGGATGGGTGGGCTTCAACTTTCACCAATGAAATTGCTCTTTGTACCCAAATGCAGTAATACTGGGGTTTTTTTTCTAAAATGGAAGCTGGATATTATGGCATTGCGTATCAGCAACATTAATAGATGAAGCGATTCCCAGATAGTGGTGGGAATGACAAAACTGGCTTTCATTCTCCAGGAAAACTTCATAAGTTATGTTGTCTTTGGGAGAGTCTTTGATCTGCTTGCTATGCTTCTCAAATCCAAAAAGTAGGTGACCCCCATGTTGTCTCTTACCGGACCTTCTGGAAATCAACACCCTACTGAATGATGTGGGAAAATCATAAGAACATACAGAACAGGTCCAAGATGGCCTGGCTTCTCCTTTTCTTTGCAATATATTTCAAACATAATATTTTTTATCTATTACTTGGATGCAAAGTACTTCAGTTTGTGGTGGGGTTTTTTCATTAAAACATTGAGTCTTGCTTAAGCCCTATATAAAGTCTATATGTAGTTCAAGAGTATTAAGAACTGCAGTAGAATCTTGAGAGCTGTCTCACAGCAAAACAGCCTATGAAAAACTCTCAGGTTTAGTTTCCCCATTACTAGCTCTGGAATGACAGCTTGGACAGAAGAAAGTTGAAGGGGACTGCATCAACCTCATGCCATAAGTTCAGGTATTTTTTTGTGTCTCAGAAAGATCTCTCAGATCCTGGGAAAAAAAAATCAGAACAAGTTCCTGAAAGCACCAAGTATCAGCCACACCTGTAACCTGTAAACATCACATTTGTGGCACCAGCATCAAGATGAGATCTCAGCAGTGTGACTACAGGTACTAATGCACACAGCAGTTCCCTCTCCCAGTTCAGCAGACTGATCAGGCTGGGACTGCTAGGACTGCTTTCCTCTTTGAAAGCAAAAAAAAATAGAAAAAGAATGCAAGGTCTGGGTTACTTTCCATTCCTGCAAGTACCAGCTTTTTTGGGAACAGCAAAGGTGTGAAATCAGCCTACAGAGCCTGCTGTCAGCAGTGGGTGTTGCAGCCCACAGCCAGTCAATAGTTATTATGAGCCAAAAAGGCAGAGAAATCCGGCCAACTTGAGCAAAAGATGCAGCAGCAGAGAAGAGCGCAGAATTCTGGCATTTGCTTCTTGCATCGTGGTCTGCTTTTATTCTTGCTGTATTAAAACTGTCATGGCTTTATGCTAATGTGGTTTATTCCTAGTCAGTGATTATTATGCTTTGAATTAGCAGTGCTCTTGAGACCATTTCTCATTAAAAAAAATCATGTCCTTCTGAGAAATGAGAATGAGAAGGAAGAAGAGCTGTTACTTGCATTAGCTTGGAACTGTGTGTGTGTTTGGAGAGGATGAAGGAGAAGGGACACTTTCATGACTGATGCCAGGCACTGCAGGACTCAGGCCACAGATTTGTGTGTGAGACAATACTGAAATTCAGGGAAGAGCAGTCAAAATACGGAAATGGTTTTGGCACTGTGTTTGGCTTTCAGTTAACCCACCCTCTGGGTAAATTCTTTTTTACTCCAATGTTAGTTTTGCCTGACTGTAAATCCATACTCATTTACCCTGAGTGGGAAAAGCTTCCCCAGGGGCAATGAGAGCACCACTGGTGTGAGACAGAGTTGTGTGTATGTTATAAAAATGTCTGTAAAGGGATGACAGTTCTCCAGGAAATGGCCTCAGCAATACCAGTAAGGACCAGCTAGCAAAGAGAAGTTGTTGAGCTGAGATTTCATAACAAGGCACCTGGATAGAAGAGATCTTGTCTCAGTGATGGTAAAAAGGAGAGAGGGTGAGCAGCAAGAGGAATTTTATTACATTTCAGCTGCAGGTTTGTTAGCAGGAACCCTAACTCAGCAGCAGCAGTAGTGTGTCATTCCCAGTTTGCTCAGTGGGCCACTTCCTGTAGCCCCGAAAAGGGCAGCAAAGACAATACCAGCCCATTACTTTTAGCGGCATCGCTAAAAAATTACAGCAGTGGAACACAGTGGAGTCTTACGTGCTTGGGCTAGAGGCATCTCAAAAATGGAGAAAGGGGAAAATAAGTGGTCCCTTTGGATCTGCATATGGAGGGCAGTGGTCTGTGCCCTGTGCTGGTCTCTGAGGCCTAGCAGTGAAATCAGAAAGTATAAGGAAATTTCTGATTTCCTCTTCTTTTTACCCATATGGCTTATTCAGCATAACCAGGCAATTCCCAGCCCTGATACAGCATGTCCCAGCCCCTGTACAGGACAGAGCCTTGTAATGGGCTCTTTGGATAAGAAGGTATTTCTCCAGGCAGTCAGGCACAAAGAACTGGAACAGAATGAAATGCTTTGCCCAGATTATCTTTTATTCCCTCTGCTTTAAATTGAAAAGAGATGTTCTCAGAAATGTCTATCTTTCTCTCCATTACCCCAAAGAATAGCAGTTTTTAACCACTTCCACTGAAACATCTGGGCTCGTTCTATCTTGCTGCCTAGCTTTTTCTTTGGAAAGTTACAGGCAACTGTATCTGGCATTGATATTTTACAGGAAAAAGGATTATGTTGCATGTTAACATTCAAAACAAACAAAAGAACAATAACAAAATAACCAACCTTCTTGCAAAAACTGAGGAACTCAAATAGTAGTTCAGTGGAGTTCTGATAATGAAACCTCCTTAGTGTTAGAAATGCATCTCTGGCTGTTCCCATGAAAACCAATCTAAATTTGGCTCACTTAAAACCTCGGAAAAATTTCCATTGAGATACATAAGACTTCGCCAGCCAAAATCTCTGGTGATTCTGTCAGTGTGGAGTGGGCGTGCTCATCCCTTCAAAGCAGTGTTCTTGCTGAGGTTCCTGAGCCCATGCTCATGCCTGAGGTTAATATTTAAAATATTAGAAGTGAATAGAAACACTGGGCTGTTGTCTTCAGAGCAGGAGAGGTGACAAATCTGCATCCTGTCTTTATGGATCCAGACTGTGTGTGCAAACCACTCAAATCCATGTTAGTGGCAGTCACATATTACAACACAAGTCTGGGAAATTATGTCCCTTAAAAAAAAACAGAAAACAAACACTGACAACAACTTAAAAAAAAAATCCCAAAGCCCAACAATAAACCACACACAAAACCCTCACATGTGTGCTGACTGAACTATGCAGATGCTTTTTTTAGGGAGAGAGCTGCATGCTTCAACCCAAGGCAGGGAGATCCTCTTGCATCCCTGGCAGCTGTGGCACAGAGACAACCTCTCTTGTTGCTGGTACCTTCCTCTATTGGTGTTTTCTTTGTGGTCCTGGCTTTCATCTTTCTGTGCCTCTGATGACAGAGATGTTATTTCCCAAAACTATCAGCATAAATTTTGCCTTGCAAATGTGAGACAGGGGGACCATGAAATATAACTATGTCAAATGACCATCCCCAGACTTCCCTTGTTCTCATCAGGTAGGAAGGGTAATTTAAATTCTTCAGGTTTTTTGATTTTTTTCCACTGTCAAGACTATAATGATGTATTACAGGGTAAAGATTGCAGATAACTGAAATTTTAAGAACAGAAGCTCAGAAGCTCTATCCTCTTCAAGGGAATAAAGGTCTAACTGGGGAATGTATTAAGATCCAAAATTAAAAGTTTGGATGTTAAAAGTTAAGCATAAGAATTGGAGGGCAATGAGGGGGTGAAAAAAGGGGACTAGACTTGGACCTTTCACTACAAGACACTCGGGTGCTGGAGAAGGGCTGGTTCTGGAGCACAGGTCTTATCATGAGTATCTGAGGCAGCCTGGAGAAAAGGAGGCTCAGGGAGGACCTTATCGCTTTGTAGAACTAGCTAAAAGAAGGGTGTAGCCAGGATTGGCCTCATGTCCCTGGTAACCAGTAGTAGGATTAGCGGAAATGGCCTCAAGTAGCACCAGGGAGCTTTTAGATTGCATATTAGGGCAAATTTCTTCATGGAAGGGGTTGTAGAGCATTGGAACAGGCTGCCAGGGAAGTGGTGCAGTCACCATCTTTGGAAAGATTTAAAAGATGTGTAGATCTGGCACTTGGGGATGTGGTTTAGGGGTGAACTTGGCAGTGCTGGGTTAACAGCTGGACCCGATCTTAGAGATCTTTTCCAATAATATGATCCTATGGTGTTTTAGCACCCTCTCTCTCACTGGGGAGTTCCTAATGTAGCCCCTCTTTGTAACCCAAGCAATTTTAATGGACACAGTAATGGTACCAAAGGGTCATTATTTATCAAGGTCCTTGTTCTCAATATATATTAATTAAAGGGAGTATCTCTTTCCATTGTAATTAAAAAAAAAAAAAACAAGAAAACCAACCAACCAAACAAACAAAAAAGAACGTGTAATATTTGTTTTAAATTATATTGCATCCTTTTTTTGAGCTTTCTGTTCCCCAGTCTCTGTCACACCTTCCCAGGAATGGCTGATGGCTGAACTGCCAGCTGTCTAAAGTGATGTAGAACAATTCGTTAAAAGTCATAACTTTAATAACATCATAACCCATGTTTCTATTGAATCTTGTTGTTACTACTATTCTTTACAGTAGATTAATGATTTCACTAAAACGAAAACAAAACTAAAACAAAAGAAAAGAATGTTAAAATAAGAAGGACTACAACTTTTTCCTTTTGTTACTCTTCTCTGTGTCCATGAAAAAAATATGGCCATCTGTGTGGTTTTTTGATAAGTTATTAAAGCATTTATTTCACTTCCCACCTTGCTTTCTTTTCTCTTTTTCTTGCTGAAATCACAGCTGAAGAGGTGGAAAGACTGGCTGCAATGCGTTCAGATTCTCTAGTACCTGGGACTCACACGCCTCCAATCAGAAGAAGGAGCAAATTTGCCACTCTTGGGAGACTTTTTAAGCCATGGAAATGGAGGAAGAAGAAGAGTGAAAAATTTAAGCACACTTCAGCAGGTAACTGTTGGATTGGGGTCGGTTTATTAATCTGGAACTTTTTGCTCATCAGGGCTGAAAATTTCTAATACAACCTCGGTTTATATGTATTTCAACTCTTAAAGCTTGACTTGGAGAGATTCATCAGATTCCAGGAGGAGATCTTTAACTTTATTACCAAGTTTTTCTTTAAAAAACCCAAAGCAACACATTGGGTGCGCTACAATTAAAACAGCAGCTCACCAAAGCTGTATTTTCAGGTTCTGCTACTAGAGCTAGAGCCTAACCCAAAAGAAATCTTTGAATATGGATTCAGCAGATTATGAATAAAGGAAAAAGCAGTATGAAGAGATAATGCCAGTGGTCAATTTAGCCACATTGAAGCTTCTGTGAGTGCTAATAAAGGAGTGAGAAAAATACATTATAAATAATTTGATATTGTGTTGCATAACTTGCATAACCAGGAATTATTCGTTCCATTGGGTAGGAATGATGTGTCCCTTGTTTTTCTGAGAAAACCAAATCTCAGTTCCTGCCACACCCTTCCTGTTGCCATTGCAACAATTCCAAGAACCCTTTTTTAAATAATATGGGAAATGGGAAAAAAATGTGAGTTTATGTAAATTGGTCTGAGCAAGAGTCCCAGATCCAGGCACTGATGCATGTGGTGAAAGCTTTGCAATCTATTTAGGAGGTTTCTTTTCTTTGTTCTTTCATGATGGCAAATAATTACTACATGTGGTCCTGCAAGTCTTTAGCCTGGATTATCTGTGAGAAAACGTGGAGTTTCTCCAGATTTCTTATTGTTCTCACTAGAACTAGAAAGAAAGCAGTGAGTACCTTGCTCCTTCAAGTGCCAGAAGAGGTTTGAGTTGCAATCCAGTTACTTTTCTGCCCTGTTTATTGCACAAGGGAAGCTTATAGGCACTACTTGGGTGTATCTGTGGCACCCCAGATCCTGTACTCCTGGAAATGGCCCACAATGGGGTGAGACATCTCATTTACTAAGTGTGAATTCTTGAATGAGTTTAAGCACAGAGTAAGTATTTTCAGGGTTTGTACCTGAATTAGTTCCTTATTGTGTGCTGTTCAGGCTGCTTTCTGATTCGTCAGCCAAAAAACTAATGAATTGCAATAGATGGCTATATCACTCTGAGTGATGATCATATTTTTTGACTTGACAGCTGAGAAGCTATTGTCACCAAAAGTGACATCTTTCTGCAGAACAAAAGACTTGTCTGTCATGTTCTTTATCAGTCATAACCGTAGTGCAGTGGAGCAGGATTTCCATGAAAACTATGTAGCTCTTAGGGATATGTGGACACTGTGGTGACAACTGCTTTGAATCTAGTTTCAGCATGCTGGCTTGGTTGGTTACAGCTGGCAGAATAACCATGGCTGTTCAGGAGGTACCATGTGTTGCCAGAGCTTGCCTACTGTTGATTGTTATGGTTTCTGCACCTCCAGCTGATGAGGCTGAGCTGCATACTGCTGTGGTTAGACTGACTGGTTTGAAGATGGATGGAATATGGCTCCATAGTCCACTCTGGGCATTTACAAGTACTGCTTAGATCTGCCCCATTACCAAAATATTTGAAAAGTACACAGTGATTAAAATCAGACTGAAGGCATGTATTTTCTTTTCTCAGAGGAATAGGAAATTTTACCAGACATGCCAGCATATCTTCTACCCTAGTAAGAGTGAGTTCAGTGCCTGAAAAACCAATTTAAAAGCTGGGTCTCCAGGAACATTTGTCAGTCACAGTACTGGGTTTGATCTCAGTTGAATCCAAAACCTTTCACTTTTTTTTTAGAAAAATTTTCATTTCTAGTAAGTTAACAGTATCCTGGAGCTGCTCTGCAAAATCGGTATTCCTGTCAGCTCCCCAGCTATTAACTGCAGCAAAATTGACAAGAATGTCAAATTTGCTGAGCACTTTGTGGGAGGCAGGGATGGAGATTTACTTGTGGACTGTGGGAGAGCTGGGACCTCACAGTTTCCATCATCCCCAGCCCTGGGGAACAGGAATCCACCAGCATCCTACCAGACCCCCCAGCGATTAAGAAACATTGGTTGAACCTTGGATGTGTAGTACAAAAGATTTGACACGTGGAAAACTAGCATTTTTCTGCCAGCATTTCCATGACCTCTTGTCTGGTACCTCTGATCTCACTGAGAAAATATATTTAATCTTTATAATAAATCAAAGGACAAGCTTGTGAGATGGCATAATGAGAGCCAGCATGAAACTTCATAATACAGGCTTATTTTCTTCTAGTGCACTGATAAATGTGATACTTGGGGGAAAAAAAAGTTCCCATTTGTGTCCTACAGGCATGCACCCATGTTTGCCCACCTGCATAGAACATCAGTAATATAAAAAAATAGATAATAATACAAGTATTTTATTAGACCCTTATTTGCTGCAACAATGGATTCAATTATTTTTAATGTCAAAAGTAGTAAGGGTCAAAACACATGGCCTAATCTGATGAAATTTGCTCTGAAATTAATGGGAGATTCTTCTCCAGGAGAGGATAGGAAGAAAAAGAGAGTCAGGCTGATGTATAAGGTTGAAAGCTTACCTTTTTCTTGGTATTTCCAAGTGCTAACATTTTGTGTCCGTCTCTTTATCAGACTAAAAACTCTGCTTATTTATTCAGAGATTAATGTTTTAAAATACAGTTCAGCAGTCAATGAACAAAAAAACCTTTTAGGTAATAGAAAAAGTTACTTTCTGACACCTGGTAATTGCATAAAGTGAGACAATACGGAATTTGATTGATGGAGGATCTCAATGGTTATTTTATATGACTTCTCTCAGCACATCCATACTCAAATTGTGATATTTGAGCATAACCAGTCCCCCACCCTCCATCTTCATTATTGTATTGTCTCTGACAAGCAGAAGGTCAAAAGAATGTTCATGTTTTGTAGAGTTTATGTGTTTATAGGTTACGATGGTTTTGGTGCCCCAGAAGTAACATTGCAGACGGGTCCAAAGTCTGACATTGCCTTGGTGCCGACTTGCTAACAAAGGCAAGAGTCATGGGTTTGATGCAACCATCTCAAGCCTTTGCCTTCCAACTGGTCTCTCTGTAAGATCATTATTAGGTATTTCATAAAGCAGCCAGAGCAGGTAGAAAAGATCACAGATAGGGTGATCTGTTAGGAGATGGGGAGCACCAGATGAGCCATTGAGTTTGATTTGAGTGACCTCTTCTGCTGGAAGGTGGTGTGCTAAAAAGGTGTAAAAAATGTGCACTGTGAATGAAAGATGGGCTTTGGCTGGGCGTAATCTCAGAAAAATGGGAGATTACATGGTGAGGGACACCAGTGCACCGCAGCAGGAACAGGAACAAGTTAATTCTCACAGTAATTCTTCTCCTGGACAGAAGTGAAGTTCCCACCAGCACAAAGTGGTTTTCAGTGTCAAGTCTGCAAATCATTTTATGACAGAACATTCTATTGAAAGTTCCTTGATGGGTGATGAGACTCCCACAATACAACATAAACTCTGAAACTGTGCTGAAACTCCATATACAGGGAGTTAGACAAAGAAACCAAACTCTGCCACACTGTTATTCATGCTACAGTCAAAGTACAGTCATGCTGCATGTTTTTTAAACCTAGTTAAGATTTTTACATGAAGTGTGGAAACCTTTATTTCCATGCAGGGCCAAGGCCCCTTCAACAAAAAGAAATATTATAAAGTTGGGAGACCAGGCAAACTTCTAAGTGTCAAGATTCTGTCTGTTGAGAGGATGGTTTCTTACAGCTGAAGGAGCAGTCTCATGGCAGAAGAAGACAGGAAGAAACAGAGTTTTCTATTCCCAAGCACAGTTCCTTGGCTGGATGTAGCTGGGATATCTCTAGAAAACTGGTCAAGGTTTTGAAAGCCACACTGTGCTCTCTGGAAATCAGCAAAGCAAGAGAGCAAGCTGACTGTCTCGTCTGCTAGATTTTTGTCATTTTTTAAAATACCTTGATCTTCTTCTGCTCACCTTGTTGTGAACTTGAAAAATGTTCCTGGGTGTGTTGCTGTTTTATTGCAGTGCTGTACACACGCTGAAATGTCATTTCCTCTAGATGTTTTGGACAAGGAACTGCTTCTGAAATAGAGAAGCTTGAGGGGAAATAGATTCTGTCCCTTACTTGAAATATTATTGAAGGTTTTTTATCACTGCTTTCATCAAAAGCCAACTGTTTGCAGCCTTGCAGAAAAGAAATGTTTCAACTGCTTGGAGCAGTTTGAGTAGAGAAAAATGTCTTGTTTTGTCATTTCCTCTTTCTGGTGGCCTTCATTTTAAAGAATTGGTGTGTGTGTCTTCTGCCATCCTTACTCCTTGAATTGCAGTGCTCAGGCAAAAAGGAGAAGGAAGCATGTAACTTGTACTTGAAGGACACTAGCTGGAATGACAAGAGAAAAGTAGGAAATGGTGAAAAATTAAGAGGTGTAAAGAAAGCTCAGCTGTAAGTAGAAGAGCAGAAGATTCAGCAATGTTTGGGTTATGTCCACTGGTAGTCTGTACAATGAGCAGAGAAAGACATGTGTCCAAAGAAAGCTCCTCAGCAACTCTGTTGCCAAGTAGATGGCAACCATCAATGCTAAAGAGAGAAAAGGAAATATTTTGAAGTCAGCCCTTACTCCTAGGTTCGTTGAAACCTCCCTTTATTTGTGTCCCAGTTTCCCTTCCTAGAAATACTTACAATCCTCCTCCACAGGGCAGTGATCACACATCAGTTTCTCTGGTGCCACAGTTCCCATCCCAAAACCCATGGGTGAGCTAGTGAGCCACGTCCTGTTCTGTGACCACAGGAAGATAAGACTGTGTCTTTCTATAGTAGGACCCACAGCTAGTCTGTGGGTTAGAGAGGGTTAATAAATGAGATTTGTTTTGAGAAGTATTCTCTGACCAAGGCTGTTGGCATGGAGACCAAGAAGCGAAGAAGGAGAAAAGAAGCTAACTAGGAAAAAAAAACCCACAACTGTGGAAAGTATTTTTAGAAAGGTCCTGGGAGGAATAGGGATGGATAAACTTTCTGCCAATGATTGTTATGTTGACGAATTGTGACCAATGAAGAAAGTGTAAGCTGTGTAGAGGGTATAAAAGACAGTGCACTGTTGTAATAAACAGGTATTAGCCTTCTGAATTATAGTGTGCCTTTTGTGTGTCACGCCTGCTTCTGTGGCGACAACTTTCTAGCCTCCTGTTTGGGGTACCCTCCTGAGAATAGGGAAGATCTGCTCCTCTTTCATTTAAACCTTCATTGACTTAGGTAAAATTGAGATAGGTATTCAAGAGCCTGTCTCAAGGTGTAGGACTAGGGAGTTGGAAAGAATAAAGACTGCGGCTGAAGTAGACCGGAATATCAGAAGAGCCTAAAAGCAAACCATTGTGAGCCAAGCATCATCAGTTGGCTTGGGGAAAAAGGACATTCAGGGCAGGTTGTGGATTGATCTTCTGCCTAGTTTTACTTTTTATACATAAGGTAATTTTTAACAGTTATCTGTACAGAAGATGACAATCTTGTTTTGCTAGCAGTTGCTCTGTTAAATAGGAATAGATGAGGTCTGCACTCTGGATCTAAAGATTTAAGCTAAATAGTATGGATACTGCCACAAAAGCAAGCAGCATGTGGATGTTCTCAGTTTACTTTTTGGGATGGGCATAATATGCTCTTCCATTTGCTTTCAGTCTCCCTCAAGCCATTAATAAGTGAGCCACAACAAAGTTGACTCATCCAACCTTTAGCTGCCTCACTCCCAAAATCTCCTTTAAAACATATATTAATTTTGTGCCTGAATCTTTTTTTCCCACTTGTTAAACCTTGATACTTTGGTTTTTCCAATCAGAATTTTTTAAAAAAGATGCTCTATAAAAAAAATCATATGTCAGTGTGTTTATATAAGTTAAGTCTCCCAGTCAACAGAGGAGATTGCTTAAATTGGCAACACTTACAGGCAAGGATTTTTCAGTGTTTCTGATGAATAACAAGAAGCAAACAAAGCGTGGTAAAGCTGTTCAGTTAAAGAAACTGTTATTCATCAACCATACCCAGATCACTAGATTCTTACTGCTGACTATTTCTAGCTATAACAGGTAAATATTTTGAACTTTTCTTTCCAGAATATTCCAGTTGGGAGAAATTCAATTATATACTGCCAGCGCTTCTCTTAAACCTTCTGCTTTGCCAGTAATTGCCTCATATAAAACCCTTAGGGTATTAAACTGGTCCTGCTATTTAGGTGAGACCTTTGCTTGAGGAGATGAAGGAGAAACACAGCCTGCAGACATACCTGCCCTGACCCCTGCCCCATACTTCTGAGGAGGTGGTCTATGAGGTGAGAGACTTGGTGTGGTTTTCCTGAGTACCAGGTTATTGACATCTATCTACAGAGGTTCTGTTTTCATTGAAAAGAGTGCTTTTGTTTGGATTATTGTCTAACAAGGATAACTGTTTTAAAGCACTTCACGGTCCCATTCTGTTCTTCTGAATTTTATTTAATATCTGCTGTGATCCCATGTGAAAGGTATTAATATTTCAGTTACAATTCCTCTTATACTTTCAAGCCAGACTGTCTCTAGGTTTAGATATGAAGAACAGAAGCAATTATGGTTTTTTCTTCCCTGACACTCATATTCTGATGACTTGGAAATATAATTCTGAATTCTGAATCAATGCTCAGAGAAAGAGCAGGGTGTCCCCTCCAGGGTAGCTGGGTCTGAAGCCACCCTGAAGCCTGAAATATCTCAGAGTCCTTGCTGTTCTCCTCCATGACAAATCCTGTTAATACTTCTGTGTAAAACCCCCAGAGGTTCTGAAGTGAAACAGCAGGCAGGTGATACAGATGCTAGTCCAAGGTATTTTAGCTATGCTGGAGCAGCTCATACACTATTAAGGCACTGCTAAAAATCACTGATAATTTCCAAGATTTTGGAAGAAGAGAGGAAAATGGCACTGTTGTAAAATAAAGTCTAAACTTGCTAAAAAAGAGCACTTTTTTATTAAAAACCAGCAGCACAACCACTTTTCAGGGTTAGAAAGGGCTGTATGTTCACTGTGCTGTGAATTTTTGAGGGGAGCACAAGATGTTATTGTCTGAAGAAAACCAGCATTTTGCTGAACTTGGGCTGTTCCTGAATGCACACTGAATGACGCAAATATTTTGACATGAAAAAAAAGTTATCATTATATTTCAGTGTTTTCTAGATGAATTTTAGAAGAGTTTTATGCAAATTTACATATCTGTTTGGAATTGGAGCTAGATACTACTCAGTATAGTTAAAAACCTGAATTTCAAATATAAAATGGCCTGGTAGACAGGAAAACATTTGTATCCTAAGTCTGTTAAAGTATTACAGTGCTTCTGTTCAAAGACTAAAAAAAATTAAAATCCATACCTAGTTCTATTTTCTGCATTGATCCAAAACTTCACATTTGATGTATTCTGAATTTTGAAAGTGAAAAAGAAATTCTAGAATTGCATATGACTTCTCTTTGTATGCATTGACATTTTCTTAATGTCTTTTGAGAAATTGGCCAGAAAAATGTACCAGAATTCATGCAAAACTGTAGACAACTTGTAAAAAATTTCCCCTTTTGCCGTTCTACAGAGGGAGCAAAACTATCTTGTGTATCTGCTTATTGCTGTGGAACCAAGGATTCACAGAGATTTTTAAAGCCAGTGGTCATTTTCACTCTCACAATTAGATAAACAACCCAAAGCTTAGGGTGGTAGAAGAAATTTAACAGCATGGGAAAATGATGACTGATGTTTGTGTCTCTATTACTGGTATTTTAAATTGTCAGCGTTTTCAGATTTGTCATTTTAAGGAGATTAAAAGAATGGAAATACATTCGGAAGTAGCAGATCTGATTTGTACAAGGAAGGCAGTGAAATCAATTGTCTATTTTTAAACTTGAATTGCCAACTGGAAGCTCCTAGTTCAAAAATGGAGGAAACAATCACTCCCCTGGGAGCATGTATTTCATTACAGAGCAGTGTCACTATGTCTTCCTGAGATCTGCTGCAGAACATTTCCAGGGTTTAAGAAGTGGGCTTTGCTTAGCTGGGCTGAAAAATGCATTTGGGGATTGTCTTACCCCTGTGCCAGCTGTAATGGAACGTGTGAAACGAGGCCTCTAAATGTGTCCCTTCTTACAGGAAAGAGATGTTTAATGAGGCTGTTTGGTTTTTATGCTAATTGCATTTCCAGTGGCTGTGTGAAGATTATATGAGGCCACCCAAACTGTAATGCTGCAACATAATTCTACAACAGTGCATTCATGTTAAAATTATATAATACAATTAATCCATTAGAAATTGAAACTATTGAAAATAGATGCTTTTCACAGCATAAGCTTCTTCATGACATATGGGTTAGAGAACAACTTCCACTGGAAATGTTTTAAGTGTTTTGGCTACAAATCAACAATAATGGAATACCTGGCTGCAGGGAGAGAAGATGTGTGTTCAGAATAAGTTCATTATTATGTAAAAAGTTGTTGTATATGCTCAGCTTCTATTGCCATGACTCATGAAAGGAGGATCTTCATCAGACTATGTCCTTGAAGGCTTTTTAGCATGATTTCATTTAGCAACAAAATGTGTTGAAGCTGCATTTTATTTTTAGATTGCACATGAAGCATGGATATTAATTAGTATTTCTCAGACCGCTGGCTTTTGTTCTTTGGGTTTTCACTTTGCCTTTATAAAGGCACAGGAGAAAATCACAACATTTCACAGTGACATGAAGCCATGAGGAAGTTTGTCTTCACAGTGATGCTTTCCTGAGAAGTGCTGTTGAGGAAGTTTCATTCCTAGAACACTGTTTTGCTCTTGCTCGGTGTTTCCCACAGGGGGGAAATGAAGCAGGAATCCCCGAGGCCAGCATGGCAGTGCCTCGAGCGAGTCCTGCTGTGACATGTGACCCGTGTTGTGATTGGGAAATGGGTTGGTGTGGTCATGTGAGCGTGCAGCCCAGTGGGTCTGATCTGATGGGGGTTTTTAATCACGGTAGTTGCCCTTTATTTCCATGTCCATGAGCTGCATTAAAAAGGCACATACATTAGATGTATGGGGTATTGGCAGCAGAGATGAGAATTCCAGGTCCGCGGGGATCTGAAACATGGATGGCAATCACCCAGACAAAACCATTAACTTCAGCTCTTTCCAGGGATACTGGGGCTAGTATGTTGAGGAATAATAAATAGTTGCTAGAAAGAGAAACTGAACTGCCCTGTATACAGAGTTTTAATAGGATAACACAAATTATGAATTGGAAATCAAAGATAGCTTGATGAAGAACAGTTTCATAGAAACCTTGGTCTAAGTCCTGTTTATTCTAGGGCTTGTTTATACATTGTAACTTGAATTATTTAAATCATGAATATGAAACAAATTAGTTATAATATCATAAACCCTTGGGTGGATGTTTATGCAGCTCATAAACTCATTCCTTTTATTTTAATTCATTAGGGCAAATTTAGTTCTGAATTGAAGTGTCCACATAAGTGCTTAATGTGGCATTGGTGATCCTCCTTGAATTACCAATTCAGATTGCTCTTCCTGAACATCCATTAGCTCCATGGGAGCTAATATGCAGGAAAGAGTAGATCAGACAACCTGAGGTGTCACAAGACATGGTTTCTAGAAGCTCTGTTTGGTGAAAGCTGCGTCTGGCTACTTGGACTGCCTGAGGGACTGGGCAAAGGAAGTCCAAGGTCGTGATTAGAACATTTTATGAAGCTGTTGTGTTCTCTTCCACATTCTGCTGCTAACTCGTCCCAGTCTTGTTGCAAACAACATACCTGTAGATATTGGACTCAAGTATTGCAGAACTTGACTGATGAGTAGGGTTTCTTCAGATCTGCAGCTAAGTCAGGTAATTCAGAGAGACTTTTGAATTATGGTAATAAAAAGGATTTCTAAAATGTAGAAGAAAATCTTGGAAATCAAAACCATGGGGGGAAACTACTCATTCCTTTTAGAAGTTAAATGCACCATTTGGAGAAACATACAGATTTTCTGAATATTAACAATTTGCTTTATTCGTAGATGTTTAGATCAATGTTTCAGTTCTACAGTATGATGTCTGTATAAAGAAGTAGTTAGAAATAAGACTTATTTTGGTTACTATTTGTTTGCGTAGGCTGAAGAGATAAAAGTAATCTGTTGTTAACTGCTTCTGAATTGCTTATTATCTACAGGATGTTCCATGCTTTTAGACAAAAGTAGTGGTAAAATAGATCATGATGGTGAACATGACTCACTATTCCTTTTGTTCTTGCTGGACCAGCAGGTATATATTTCTAGGTTGAAAAATTGAGTTTCTTAGTCTCTTATTTTGCAGATGAGTAAGTGCATTTTTGTAGGACACACATTTGTTCCTCTTTAAAAGGTTTTAATTTGGTAATTGAAACTATTGGTTCTTTATATCCTCGGAGTTCAATTTCACATCTGCAAGTTAATCTGACCATCCCAAACAATTCTATTTATCAAAACAGGTAGTACAAATAATCTTTTTGCTGTGGTAAATCATACTTTTTTAACATAACCAACAGCATTGTTTACCTATTCTAAAATAAAAATTATAGGGAATTAGACTGCCACTAGCTACCACTCCAATCTGAAAGCACCAATTGCTCACCCCCACTATGTTTTGCAAGAAGCTCTTGGTCTCCGTGTGCTCTTCATTAATTCCTTAGTTAAAAGTAGCATGCTGAATGTGCACAGATAAGCAGTACTCTGAGGAATGACCAAGGAAAGTCCAGATATGCTTCTTACCTGAAGGCAGTGGCATACATTTGTGCTGAAAATAGTTGGCAGTGAGTTTGATTTTCTTCCTGCTGAAGCTGATGAATTCTGCCCCTGTCCTCACTGAGTGCCTGGCAGGCAGTTGCTGAATACCAAAAGCCTTTGTTCATAGGGACTGGCCAGGAAGGCTTCTGCCAGCTGCACAATTACCTTTCTGAGGTGCTCTGAAGACTGTGGGACTGTGGGACTCAGTGGGTGCTCATATCTTTGCAGTAATAAATAATATCTGCAGGCAGAATGTTTCCAGGGTGTGCACGTATATTTAGAAAGCACCCTAGCAACCTTTTATAGTTAAGTTCTGCCTCAAGACCCTTTGAAACCCATGAATTTCTATCACTATCATCAAGAATCAATACTGCATTTACACTTCTGTACTGGCACTTACGTTTTCAAAACTGTACATGTGCATCTGATAGCCTGTGTGCATTATGGACCCGATCAAAAACCCCATAAAAATGATCATTTGGTTCTCTCTGGTTTTTGTGGGCATAGGATCAAGTCTGTATTAAGTTGTCATAGTAGCATTCCTCCAAGTTTCCTATCTAATAAAAAAATATGCTACAGATAGATAAAACATCAGTGAAAAAAAAGATGTAGTTGACTCAGTGAAATATTAGATGATATTTGGGCTACAGTTTGCTTGCCTGAGAGGTGGTGTTTTTACTCACCAGCTAGTAGCTTCTTTTATATCATCTGAAGGATTCTGTTTTATAGTTGTGGAAAAAAAACAACTCAGTAATTACATGAGGAACAGAACTTTTGAAACACAATTTTGTATGGGTTACTCCTTCCTGAATCTTTTACTGTCTGATCAAAAGCCTAGGAATGGCAATTTGGACTGAGTTTCCCTAGCCAGCCTTCAAGAACTTCAGAAACATTACAAATTTATGATCTTTTGTCCTGACCAAAGTTTGCCAAAATTGGAAAGAGGCAGTGAAATTACTAATGAAGGCATGTAAAGACAAAGAAGCCTCTGCAGCTGCTAAAAATATGCAGGAAGGGATAGGAGAAAACAAGACATTGGCTGGCTACTATGGAAAAGGATACTTTGGCTCTGATTATTTTGGTTGGCCAATGAGTTTAGAAGAGTGGCAGCACATATGGCATCCTTTTACAACCTCAACATTAACTCCAAAATATCTGCAACATCTGTCATCAAATGTACTTCTGTAAGGAACATAAACATCAGAATAAGAAGCTTCTGAGAAATTGTTTCTAGAAATAATTTGGGGTTTTATGATCAGTGGAGAATCCTTGTGTGTCATCACGCTTCCATTTCCTTTGAAAAGAACCAGAGTGGAAGGGGCACTCTGCAGGCATTTGCAGGGTTTTGAGCAGACCCCTGAGAGAGATCAGGAGGTTTCTCTGCAGGCAGAAAAATGCAGAACTGTAATGGGAAGATTATTACAGAAAATCCATGTGTATTGGTTTATAAATTAAAATAATGAAATCAGCAAAAGCTGCTCTTAGTTAGCGATGGATCTGAACTGACCACACAGTCAGTCAGGCATCCATTGTTGATCCCCATAACACAGAACTCTCTTGCTGGCAGCAGCGATGCAGGAGCTCTGGCGCATGTACTCATCCCTGCTAGTAACCAAGTCCATGCACTATCTTTTATTTAGATGTGATGTTTACGCCCCAGAAAGCTTCCAGGTTGGAATGGCTACCTCTAAATATTGATGTTGGTGTTTTGCATCTGAATCTGCAAAGGCATTATGCTGAAATGAGAGGCCAGTGATGCTGTGGTTTTTCTGGCATTAATGTGCAGACAACATTCCTGCAGGGTAAAATGCACCGCAAGAAACTGACAAAGCCAATAAAAATCCCCCCATTTGTTAGTCTAGCAGATTAGTCCATTTTCTGATTTCACTGCAAGGATTGTGAGACTGGCTCAGCCAGTGACTGTGTGAGTGACTGTGCTTAGATCAAGCCAAGCCTCAGCTGTGTCATTCATACTGTTACACCTTCTGAATGCAGGCAGCTTGAATTGGTGCCACTGAGTTAACAAAATTAATGCTAATTCACATTTTGGTCAGGGCGTTATTTTTACTATTCTTCCATCTGTTGAGAAGGAGTTACCTGAGCTGCTCTTGTAGGAGGTCACGAGCCAGCCCTTGGCCACTGCCTTCCACTAGTCAGGAACCATTAACCATAACCCATTGGCGATCCCATGTGCTGACACCTGAACATTGGTTTCCACAGCCCTGGAGCCACTGTTGCCAGTGAAGACGTAACTGTTTTATTACAATTTATTTGTCTTCTGGCACTGGTTCATTTATTGAATTGAACTGGCTGTGAGCTCTTCAGCATAGTCATGACATCTTTTTCCTAGTGTCCTTATCAGCAAAATGACCACTGAGAGAAAGAGCTTGTATTTGACCAAGGTCTTCAGAATTTATCTGTGGAATTATGTGCCCTGAGGAAGAGTGGCTTTTACCTGTTGTTGTCTTGGCAACATCATTTCATCCAGGAAATACCATGTATATTGGAGCAACCTTGCTGCCCCATGCTGCAATATGAGTTGTATTGGTCTGTTTTCTTTCCTGCATCCCTGGAAGGAATGGCTATAAAAGCGAACATTGCAAATACACAGGATAGAAGAGCCGCAGGGGAAGAGAGTTGAGACGCTCCCCTTCTGTGCTAATTGAAAGTAGGCCAAATCATAGTTCACTGCACAGATAAATGAGAGAAACAGAAGAGGGGCTTTGAGGATTGCACTATCTAATAAACCCAGCAGTATCTCCAGAAGAGCAGAGCTCTCTCTTAGCCAGTGTCAGAGCAAACATGGTACCAGTATGCATATTATGAATAAATTGGTGTGTGTCCTTGGTCTGAAACTCCCTGTAGGTTAAGATGAGGAAAGCAATAGCTTTTTCAGGCATATGTGGCAAGGTATGGGCTAAGCAAAGTGCTTCTGCTGCTGGTCTAATGATGCAGAGAATTTGTCTTTCTTGTGCTACAGAGAAGCTGGATAAAAAGAGGGCTAATATTCAGGAACCCTAGATCCATATTATAGTTGGTTTTTAGCTAGTAGGGTAGAGTCTCCCTATTCATCTAACACCTGCTATTTCTGTAAAACCTTTATGTATATGTCCTTATGTCCTACTTTTTTCCTCTGGAATCTATACACATGTTCAAGCTCACTACATTGCCTGCCTGCAGCAGATGATATAGGGCATCCTTTTGTCTGTTAAATTTGGTCATAAAATCTCATCACCTTCAGTGACAACAGACCTGGCCCTCTGTAAAAATATAGTGAAGGCTTTCTGCAGGAGGCTTTCTGCTGTGTATCTAAGGCACTCCAAATAGTGAGAACACTATTTTAAGTAATGCCGTCAAGGAAGGAATAGCAGAAAAAATGCACATTCATTTATTAGAGGAGATAACTGTGGAACAAAATTATGTTGATGAATAACAAATAGGAGATTGTTTACAAAATGCTGATTTCTGGCTCATTGTTTGCTTAATTTCTCCAGTTTCATTTTGCTTGAATGATGTAAATGCATTGGTCCCATTAGTCTCCAGGAGATCTTTAGGCATTTTCAGTTGCTCAAGAGAATATTTCCCAAAGCCTTTTGAAGTGGGACTACCTTTGTGTAGGAAGAGACTCCCACAAGCCACCTTCTCATCCTGTTCCTGACTCTTTGGCATCCCCATGGTAGTCAAACCAACTGCTTATGTGGGAAAGTAATATAAGGAAACCACTGAGGCAGTTTTAGCTGTCTCTTAATGAAATGTAACAGCTGGAAATCAGGAGGAGCATGATCATCATGGGACCAATCAGCCCTCTGTGGAGAAGCAGCAAGTGCTGCGTAAACCACAATCAGTATGTCTGTGATGGGAGCAGTGTTGTACTGAGTGGGTAGCTGATATTACGGTGAAATACCTAAATTCAAACACCGCTTTAATTAAATTTCACTCATATTGGGCTAGGAAATTGATGAGATTTTAAAAAATTGGAATCAGCCCTGGGCTAACATGAGCACACTGATCTTTCTCTTCTTGCCAACTGCCTGCAATCATTTTTGTGCCACGGGTTTTCCTTTGCAGCCAGGGGACCACTGCATTTTACTAAAACCTGAACTGTTTTCCATTCATTTAATACTGTCTGCTTTGAGATTGCTCAGAGTGCATTTCTGGAGAATTTTGGTTCATTTTCCATGCCGCATATCATGGGAGAATCCTTAAATGAGATGGCAGCTTCCTCAATACAACGTAAATTGTGGCTCCAGTTCTTCCTGCCAGATGTGTTGGTGTTGACAGTATTGTGTTCACTGCAGGAATTGACAGCAGAAGACCTTACCCGTGGTAGGAACAGAGCATGCACAAGAGGTGTGGTGTGACTCATCACTCCCATTTCAGCCCTTTTACATCAGGTAAAATGCCTGCGGAAGTCCTGGATCTGCCCAGACAATAACTCCCACAGAGAAACTGCAAGAGACAACCAGCAGGGCCTCGTCCAAAGCTAAGCTTTGCCTTTAGGTATCTCAGAAAGCCATCTAGGCCAGCTCCTTGGCTCACAGTATTTTCACAGCTTGTCGTCTGTCCTGAAGCCCAGTGGGCAGGCAAGGAGAGAATAAACAAAGCACAGATTGCCCTAAAGTCATGCTAGCCACAGACCAGTGCTGGGGTAAGGCTTCATTTTATTTTGAACTGTTACCTTTCCCTTTTTTTTAGTAGTTAGCATCAATGTCACTTCGATAACACAAAGCAGCAAATAACAATTCACTTTTGCTTACATAAGATGAAGTTGTTCTTCACTTTACACCCCTGTTTCAGATGTTTCAGGTCAAATTTTGTTTGCAGTTCTGTCTAGGTATTTCCTATTAAATCTATCAGATTGGATTACACTGGCATTGTAAAGAAAAGCATAAATTTTGCTCTAAAGGGTCTTGTTCTACCAGTCCATTTTATTCTGTGTAGGTCTTTTAATTATCAAGCTGATTTCTAATCTGAAGATAAAAAGTATAAGGTAGACAGTATGTTACTTGAGGAACAAAGTAGAGACTGAACCTAGATGGCAGGAAGATAAATAAGCACGAGTAGCTGTGATTATTGCACATTTACACACGCATGCATGCATCCATTCTTACTTTCCTCTTGCTAGTCTTAAAAACCTAGTCAAAGTCAATGTACTGAAGAGATGTTGCTCATAAATTATGTTTTCGCAGCATGTGCTAGGTGTGGATTGATGTAAACAGCTATTCTGTGAGATTAAGTGTGTCAAGAAACATGCAATGACTCAATTTAGGGAGTGAACCTTCCAGAGGATCTTATTCAAGGGCAGTATATATAGATATATAGAGATATATAAATAAAAGATATTGCATAACTCAGTAAGCTTGAACGAGTTGGAGAGGCATGAAGTGGTGTATGTTCCAGTTCTTACTATTCATGTTTTATTTTAATTTGTTACTTTTGCTATATAATTTAAAAGCCATTCCCATTCTTGCCATTTGTAGAACATTTTTAGCCCTTATGTAAACATATGCATATTATATGTTACTTTTGAATTGAATTTATTGGATGACCCTGAGCAGAAGTAAAAGCAGTGGAACACATAAAAATAATAGGCTTCTGTTTTCAGCTTCTTCTAGCTTTAAAATGAGACATGAGTAATTTAGGCTCTTTTTTTAAAATGTGATTAATACTCCCCAAAATACAGACTCTGAGAAGTCTCTAAAAGTAAAATATTTTGCTAAATTTGCAGGGCTCTCAGTGATATAGTTGGGAAAATAACAATCAGATGTAAAATGAGTGTGTAGTGTCTGGACCTGTATAAGAAGGTGCCTAGTTCTTCCATTTCCACTTATTTCAGTGTGAGATTTAGGAGGGATACCATGATTCCTTCAGCAGTACATTAATGCACATGGGTATATTCTCTTTCCTCCTCTCTGGGATTGTGAAAGCCCATCAGGAGTTTCACATGAACAATCCCGACTGGATTTAGTTGTAACTGAAAAGCTTAATGGTCAGGAAGCTTAAGAGAAGTGAAAATTTTCACCTCATTCCTAGTGTTTTGTGTCCCTGGATGTTGCTCCATACCACTTGTTCAGAGGGGCTCGGGACACTCTTGGGCATTCTTGAGTGAAATGCCAGGGCAATGCAAATGAGCTGGGTTGTGAATGACTTCAGACCTTGGTGGGAACATTCAGCCAGGTGAAACTGCACAAACTGGATGTGACAAAATAGCTTGTCAGTCTTGCACACAGTGCATGAAGCTTGAGGAGGCTACAAAATGTGGAGCAGCATGTGGAAATTGAGTGATTGAGACAAAAACCAGTCAGGCACCAGAAACTTACATAGTGGATTCCTGGGAAATGTAAATGCTCATAAAACTTTTTTAGTGTACCTCAGATGTCCTGTTGATGGATGTGTGTTTACCTATCCCACTTTTGTTGGCTACTGTGTGCTGCTTACAGCCATGGGCCAGTTTGAAGAAATTCTGTTTGTAGTGAAGCTGTGGCTATCTGGACCTGTTCCTGGTGGTTCCAAGGTGGGGTAATAACATGACAGTCTGCTTCTGCCTCAGTGAGGACAACAGTAGGATTTAAGGAGCTAACAACCCTTTGGCAGTAGTAATATTTGGACTGCCTTCCTGTTTGAGACTAGCAGGTCTTTGAAAATATACCTGTAGGTGTGGCTTTGTGGCATCAGTTTTTAGAGGTATATAATGTAGATATACTTGATATAGTTAATTAGATCACTTTGGTGTTAATGAAGTGCTATTGAGATTCTTGGAAAGCTTTACATATGACAGCTCTCATCAAAGCCATGTTCCAGGTGTACCCAAATCTCAGGCAAGTATATGTGAGATGAGAATAAGCAAATGGGATGCTCCGGCAAAAAACCCATAATGCTTTTTCTGAGTTGATTTTATCACAATGCCAGCAAGACAGTTTCAGGGTTTCAAACATTTTAAAGGTGGTTTTACAGTTGTCATGTGGTTCCCCCACTCTATTCTACTTAATTAAAGGAGAGTGAAGAGGAAATACTGTCATTGATTACATCTCCGTGACCTGCTTGAGGATAAAGGGATTGCTCTGGTGTACTGAGAGCAGTATCTGGCTGACAATGGCTGTAATAAAATCTGCTAATTAAAGGATTTAGCAAAATAATTGCAATTTTCTATTTAAATTAGAAAAATACTCAATAGAATCCGTGCTTCTGCTTCAACTTGGCAGATACAAAGTGTTTGCATCAGGACAGGCAAGTAACTACTTAGTAACAAAGTAGACTGGCACTGGAAAGACAGTTACCACCGTTCTTTAAAAGCAAAAAAATGAAACGCTTCTCACCTACAAAACATGGTTCCCTCCACCTCTTTCTCTCTACCCATCTGTGTATGCACACTCTTCATAACTCTTGCCTGTTAACTGTATTATTTTAATACTAATCAATAGTTATCCACAGCACCAGCAGTAAGGTTGTTTGAGAAAAGGACAAAACATATTGCAGCATTTTTTGAAGAACAGCAGGAGATCAGAAACCACTTAAGTTGCCCTGACACAGAAATATGATTATGTATTTATAAAGATCAATTTTTAATAATGCTGTTAGCTACAAATGTGCCTAGATCACATGTTTGAGTACAAATATTCCTTGAACTCTGGTGAAGTTCGCATCTAAACCCATTGCAATGAAATACATGCAGCATTTCCATTAGGTCTGGAATGTACAAAAATGCTGGGTATTCAGTAACCATTAAGTTTTCATACCTGATTGAATATTACTGGAAATTCTCGTGTTTGTGTTACAACTATGCCCATCATTCATTTCTTTTGTTGTACAGTCAGAATAATGCAGATACTGCAAAGAAAGCTGTGGTCATATTGTTCTTCTTCAGTGTATAACTCATGACAGGGCAGAATTGGTATTGAACAGACCAGAAAAACACTCATAAGTTCATATACTGAGCTTATCCATTTAAGCACATTCTCAGATAAAAGTGTTATAATATGAGGACTGAAAACCTAGCAGCAATGCCATGATTGGACTTTCTAATATCTTCATCTAAGCTTCTGGAAGCTAATGTGCATTTGCATATTAAAACTGCTCTGATTCTTGTGTGGAGAAATCTGCAAGAAATTCAGAGCCGGGAAAACCAGCCCTGCAGAACTTGCCTTTCTCAAAGAATAAACTGAGAAAAAAGGTTACAATCAGTGGACACTGCTCCCTCTTGCTTTCCACTTTCAAGTCTAAGTCCTCTACAAGTACTATTCATTACTGAAGTCTCATGCTTTAGATGTCTTTTCTCCGTGTACATTGTTGTTCTGGGATGGGCAGCTTGGCTCACTGCTTTTTTCAGAGACTTCTGGTGGGAGCTTGGACAAGCCATGTTCTGTACCAGCTGTCCTGCACACAGCTGCTATGGCTGAAGCCATAAAGAAGAGTGTTAAAATGTGCTCTGTTTGGGTATGGGTTAATCTATTCTGTGTAATATTTTCAAAGGTACAAAGTATATACTGCATAGTATTAGACATTTCTCAAACAAGATACTTCAGAGGAAAGCTCTTGGGAGACCTCAGAGACATAAATGGAGCAAAGTTGGAGGGTGAGGGGAGAAGCATTTCTGCACTGGTAAAAGTTTTTGATCCAAACTTATCAAGAGGCTTTGACCACCAATTGTTTTGGTGTCACAAATGGCAATACTCTCCTGTATCTTTAAGTAATTTATAATGAACAGAAAATTAAAAAGCACCCCATGTTATAGACTTGAGATGACCATGCTTTAGTATATTTACCTACTATCATATTTTCCCAAAGCAGAACCACAGATATGTTACTTTAGCAATGAAGTTCTGCATACCTGGCTTTCATAAATATTAGTCTGGAAAAACATCTCTTCATTTGAATTTTCATTTATTTCAGTCGTGCAGTCTAACTACTGGTATTTTCTTTACATAAATAATTGGACAGTCGAGTCTCGCTCACATGATTACCCATAAAACAGCAGTTAGCTGGCTGGATAATGTGTCCATAATTTTATATGAGAAGAGACACTTGAAGTAACATAAATGGATAGGATTTACCAAATCCTGTCACCATAGCCTTAGCCTCATTGCACACAGGTCTGATTCGCACCTCATATAATGCAGGCCATTTGAAACAAAATTAAGTCTAAACTGTTACTGACCTAATTCATAGCTCAGCCTCATTTTTGTAACAGCCCTTTTGCTAATGATTGTGTGACTCACCAGCTGTTGGGTGATGGCATCAATCACAGCTGACTACTACCCAGCACAGACTCTTCAACACACACACGTGCACTGCTCTGGGTGAACTTCTCCATAATCTACCTCAATGGAGAATGAAGACCGTGGGGGAAGGGGAAAGATTTGTTGAGCTTCAGTCACACCAGTTCGAGGATGTTAGACTGTTTCGATAAATGCATTTAAAAAACAGTGTGCTTATTTTGTTTAAAATGTGTAGGAAATACGTATAAGCTGCAGTAATAACAGTGACAGGCAAGACTTTTTAAATCACTGGAGACTTTTTTATTTCCATTTTCAAGATTCATTTTCTTTTGCAGGTTTTAGCTAGGCAGTGCATCACAAGTGCACATCTTTCTGTATTTAAGAAGTGCTCAGTACAGAATATAGCTCTTTGAGAAACCATTCATCTTAACCAGATAAATTTTGTGTAGATAAAATTCAGCAAGGAAATCTCCCTCAGGTGGCTACATGGTCATTAATATTGCTAATTCTAAAGGGAGCCCAGGAGATCGGTAGACAAGAAGAGCAGTCAAAACTGGTTTTGGAACACTGCTAGTAGCAAATGGAGAGTAGTCAAGACACCTCCTGTGTTGTCTGACATCTCCTTTCTCTTCAGCTGAGCTTGGTTATTCTCATGTATAAGTTTAAGGTGATGATCTAAAGTGCATTTGTTTGCTCCCAGGCCGGGCTCTGGTCAGTAGGTACTTCCCACACCCACACAAACCAGTAAGAGGGCTCTTTCACCAGTCATTCCCTCCTCTTTCTGCAGAGTTTGCACTGTCTACTCCAAAGGCTTTTTGCCACACTTACTCGACTGCTTAAATTTGTAGCAAAAGGTCTGTTTTGGCAGAAATTGCAGCAAGGGGTGTGACTTATTTCTGAATTTTGTTCACCATTGTACTTTGAAGTTGATTAAAGTCAGAGTGATGACTAAGCATCTGGCTGGGAATCAGAAAACCATGTTCTACTCTGAGCTCTGCTGCCAATCTGCCATGCAGTGCAGAGCAGCTCTTGATTTCTGCAGATCTCCACATGTGCAGCCTGCCCCAGGCAGGCAGGGGCTTTGCCGTAGTGCTGTTCAGTGGGGTGTCATCCTGGGGCAGGTCGCTTGCTGCTACCAGTGACGTGTTCTGCGTGTGCTTGGAGATCACCATGCCTCTCTGCAAAGCAAGACCTTCATCCCCAACGTTCACCTTAGCCTTTCCAACCTTTCAGGACTTGTTTAGTAAACCTTGCTGCTCAGCCTTGCTGCCCCGTGCATTAATGTAAGCCTCCACCCAGTGATTTTAGCATGCCCTAGAACTGAAAATAGCCATGTGACCTCCTCTGTCAAAAAGGCAAAACCTAGTCAGCTTTTGTTGAAGCTGGTTAAGTTGCTCAGTCACTGAAAAAGTCTTTGAAGGCCCAAGGTCCTTCTCTGTGATGGAACTATTATTGGCAAAGAAACTAGCTATAGGCAGCTGGCTATAAGAAATATTAAGAACATGCC
Source organism: Catharus ustulatus (assembly GCF_009819885.2). Taxonomy (NCBI): domain Eukaryota; kingdom Metazoa; phylum Chordata; class Aves; order Passeriformes; family Turdidae; genus Catharus; species Catharus ustulatus. The sequence continues at coordinate 67,766,759 of NC_046221.1, read as the reverse complement.
TGCTTAATCAAAAGCGATTTCTACCTAGTCCCATTAGTAACTAATTTAAATTGAGATTTTTTTTTAACTGAAAATTTGTGTCAAAATATGAGTATAAAATTAGTTAAGGCTAAAATAGTTGACATGATGATATTCAGTGCTTGAGCCTTAGACAGAGAGAGAAGCATAGGGGAACCCTGTCAGCAAAAACCTTGGTTAACTTCCCTCAGCCTAGTTTTATTAGTAAGGCATATCAAAGGTCAAGCAGATTTCTTACAACAGCCTAGTTATGCTATTTGTCTTAGGAGTCTATTCTCTATCATTAAAGTAGCTGTAATGCAATTAAATGCAGACAGACAATTATCTGTAACCCACCTCTATCTTGTTATTTTCCTGCTAAGTCTTACAAAGAGAGAACTTTTATTTGCTGTGTTCCCATAAGAGTATAATAAACTGGTAGTCACAAAAGGTGACACAAAAGATAAATTAAAACCTGTGATGAGATAAAACCCACTGTTCAATGTTTGCTATATAAAACAGATTTGACTTTCATATTTTTAGACTCAATTCTTATCTAGCATCTGACAAGAATTAGCCTGCAACTTTATTTTTACTTCAAATTCTAGCCAGGCAATTGCCTCCCCCATCCTGAGACTGGCAGCAAGACATAGTTATAAAAAAAGATGACCAGGTCAAAGATGAAAAGCAGAAAAATAAATTGGAACTTCTTTTTTTAGAGTATTAAACTTACTTTAATAGCTAAGTTGTGTTTACTATAATTTGAGGTTATCCTTTTTCTAAAAAGAGCATCAATATTGTTGGCACTGGTTGTGACAGAACACAGGGATGTTACTTGTAGAAATACATGGTAAAAAAATATTTTTAAATGCCTTACTTCTTCCACTGTAATAGCTCAGATTTCTTATCTGCCTGACTAGAGAACCAGGAAGGCACACAAATTATTTACTGTAGGCATCTCACCAATTTCTGTTGCTTTATTCATCAGCTCTTCAGGGAATCCACAGCATGGCAGTGATGTGTGCTCTTCCTAAATATAAAATGCAGGCATCATAGGATTAGAAATTTATACACAAAAAGACCTGTTCATGTTAGTAAATCTAACCTGAGAAGGCTTTTCCTCATTTCATATTAAACTTGGCTGGCCTTAAAAAATCGCATTAAAAGTCTGTGCAAGGTTAGAGGTTTCTTCTGGAACCCTTGTGTGAGCTTAGAGCAGAATAATGTCTTGTACAGGGTCTTGTGCCAGCAAATGAGTTAACTTCCTCAAGCAGTTTCTCCCTCCCTTTTCTCCTTAGTCCACAAAAATGCCTGCGACCCTCACCACTCCTGTGCTACCAAAGGCATTGAACCAGCAGCAGCAGGGGAGTGCCAGCCTGGATGGGGGCATGCAGCTGGGTCATCTCTGTGCCTGTGCCCCTGAGGCACATCCTGAATCGGTGTCTCTCACAGCTGAGCCCCAGTACTCAGAGGTGTTGGCTGATAGGAGTATTGTATTCTCCACACGAGCTAAGTTTAGAGAGCAGCAATCTTAAGTGCTTTAGGCTTGCTCCTAGCAGACAGTTTTTGCCATGCATCTGTAGAAGGACAAAGTGAATTCAAGAGGACAGTTTTGTCCTCTTAGAACACTTTCACCCCCTTAAGGCCAATAATGCTTGCATTTTGAATTCAAAGGGCTGGACACAGCCCCTACAGCTACTTTTTTGGGCAATGATGCACTCACCACAATGGACAATAAAACTAGGCAAATATTCCCCCTTTACTCCCTGCTGCAGCCAACTAGAATCTCTTTTGGTAGATCCGTATCTCCAATTGTGATTGTCATTCACAGAATAATAACATCAAGCTCAACTTTCGTCAATACTTTCTTTTGAACTCCTGTTTAGTTTACAAATAAAAAGCTGGCATACTGGAAGAGAAATTATACATCTTCTGCTTCATTTCCTCTGGTTCTGTTCTGGCTGTGGTCTTAGATCATTGCAGGCAAAGAGCTAGGTCTTCCTGAGTGCCCTAAGGCATCTGTAGGGGACTAAAGTGTTTCCCTGACAGTTACAATAATTCTGTCACTCTTCCCAAAATTACTGTTTCTGCAGCACCCCACAGGGAGAACATGGTGTTGAGAGCTAACTTTGGATGAAATTCCATGACATTTTTCTTCCCTTCCTAAAAATAAAACTGAAATGTGTTTTCTCTGGAGTGTTGTGGTGTAGGTTTTCTGAAACAGTGTTTTTCAGCACTCGTATTTTGTTAGATGGATGTCAAATGTTACAAGACTCTGTAGATATTTAATACTTTTTGAAAATTAAGACCTTTTAAGTTGAAGTCTAGAATCAAGAAGCAAAGGCTGTGTGCTATATCACTACATCACTATATTTTAATGTATTGAACAACACTGAAGTAAGTCTTGATTTTAGGTAGCAGCATTCAAGCTGCAAACACACAGTGACAGCACTACAATAGCGAATATTAAAATTAGAGATTTCTCTGAGGGAATGTAGTTGTATCTAATATATGGAAAACGATTGGCTAAAAATAAACCTTAAAAATAATTCTTAAATAGACCCACAAGGACATTGTGTATATTTTTCTCTCATTAAAATTTCCTGTTGTCTAAAATTATCTTTAATTAGGATTGCATAACCTAACAATAAAACTGCTGAGGATTAGAACCAGCAGATACATTCAGCTCAAGGCTTTAATTAGATTAAGCTCTTCATTGCCAGAAGTAAGAGAGGGAGCATTAGACCTCTTTAACATTTAATCTGGAGAATGCTTTATAATTGTATTTAATATTATGTGGCAAAAGTTTACAGGGAAAGAAAAAAGCAGTCTGCCAACATATTTTTTATGTAATGCTTGCTTAGCTGTTTGTCACATTTTAAAGACAGATTGTTTCAGGAAGGTGTACAAAGAGGGGAGAGGGGTTCTTGCATGTATGTACAGTCTCATAAAAGTACAGCTTGCTTCTTAAGTAGCTTTGTCAGTAGCTACCTCCCTTTCCTCCCTATTTAATCCTGTTTTCCTCAAGATCCATGGAAAACATTTCAAAAAGTGTAAGTCTAGTAGTGTTTGTAGTAAATCATCAAATCCATGATCAGTCATCTGAACAGGTGGGGTCTCCAGTGCATTGTGCTTTATGTTGAAATACATTTCTACTCAGAGTATGATGTTAGGTTGCTTATAACCAAATTTATTAGCCTTTTCAGGCCTACAGAGTGCAGATTCCCAGTGCAAGGACTGGACATTCAAACTTACAGCTCCAGGTACTAGGCCATCATAATCCACTTGCAGAGACAACAGTATTTTACCAAGCTTTGTTGTAATCGCCACTGTTCATTTTCCAGCTATTTCTCTGAGACCCTCAAGAGTATGGGACAGAGCTTATCTCCACTTTCTTAGCAGCAGAATCCCAATGTGGGGCATGGAGCAGATTATTAGGGTTTATTTGCTTCACCAACACAACCATGTAAGATTTAGTCGCTTCTTTCCTCTCTGTGCCTGTACCACAACAATGTCTTGGAGCAAAATCAGGTCTGTGACCTCCTGCAGGTAATGAACACACGTTAGTTTTTTCATCCTCACCCATAAAGCATAGAAGACTAGAGAAGAGGATGCAGCTGAATAGATGTGCCACAGCAGGCACCAGCCAGCCCTGAAAAGGCAAAAGGAGCATCTGTGTATAAAGTTTAAAACTTTAGTGCAGATATACACATCTCAGTCCAGAAGATAAATGCTGTGGTGTTTGACTAAAAGATGTGCTTTATGTTTAAAATGTGAAAACAAGTTCCCAAGCCCTTAAAGGCCTTTGTCCCTGAGATGTTTTGGTAAGAATTTTGGGAAACATTCTCTCTGGATTTTAAAACATTCTGTTTCCTGAATTCTTTTATTTCCACTGAAAAAGGGATTGCAGCAGTTATGTTGATGTGAACTGTGTGGCTTCATTCCATCAGGAAAAATAATAATAAATTTATTCCAAATAGCATGAGTATAAGTTTATAGTAAGTTTAAGATCTTTTTATTAATAGATATTTTTATTAATAGGTGCTAAAGCAAGACAAGGGGCTGCAAGGTCTGCTTTTTCTAAGTGAAAAAAATCATAGGTGACATCAGGTGAAAGCTGGACTTAGTTATTTTTGTCTTGGTGGACTTGGATCCTGGTCCAGTTGACCACTGTTGTAATGCCTGAGTATTTATGCTAAGTGCCCCATAATAGTGCTACAGACAGGGAAATAATCAGTGCTTAGTTCCCAGTGAAAGGAGGTTACCTTTAAGGAGCTTGACCTTCTACCACTTTACAAAATATCCTTGATGAACAGAGTTCAGGTAACTAAACCTGTCTGAAGGTTGTTCTGCTGGACTAATAAAATCTGTCATTATTCGGTTCCTTAAATTCAGTAATGAATTACACTGTGGGAGCATTTGCCCTGAGCATTCATACTCTGACAGAGATAGGTGACAGGCTCTTTTTAAATAAAAATGTTAGATGAAGGCAATGTAATCTTAAAGGAAAGCAATTCGTATTATGACAATACCTTATCTCTTGTCTCATTTAAACTGGGTTCCTCCTAAGTGAACCTCTCATCACAAACCTATCTGAGGGTATCACTGTAATATGCTTGCTTATTTCCAAGCAGAAAGGTTAATATTTCTAATTAAAAAGAGGCTTGCTAAGGTGTTTCTTAAATCAACTCTCTTTGATGATAAGAGCTTCTTAGACATTTTAAACTTTTTATTTATTTATGTTGAAGCCATTTCTTCCTCATTTAAATTCTACTGAAGAAAGCAAAGTCATCACAAATGTTAAAGTCTGTAGGGAAGATGATAGTTTTCAGCTAGCTGCAACAGAACTTATTAAGGCTAAAGGCTTATTTTCCTCCCTTAAATGAGTACTCATGTGAAAAATATCGTGTTTCAGTTTTCCCAGCACGATTTGTGTTTTACTTGTACATTTAGAGATGGCATTTATATTTTCAGAGTGAGCCTGATATTTTTGCTTAGCAAAGTTCAATTGATTTTGAATGAAACAGTGCTTTCATTTCAAAACAGTAACTCCTGCAAACCCTTAGTTTCTGGAGTGTGTACGGAATTAGTTTAGTTGGAGAAGTAGGTCCTTTGTTTTTTTGTTATTGGCCAGGTTTATGGATCCAACCAACAAAGTGATCAGATAACGATGGTAACCACTCCACCAGCACTTGTAGTTCCTTCATCCGCAGGAAATTACAGGAGTCGTAACTCAGATTTTGTATTGTGTTGTCATCCTGGTGCTTGTTGCTATGATCTATGGGGCAGAGAGTAGTGATACTCCATCCTACAAGATCTATGGGGCAGGAGGGCTATCCTCTGGCATTAGCTGCTGGATGGTGGTGAGGGAGATCTCTCTGTGGATCAAGCACAGATGTGGAGTTTGCCTTAGATTTCCCATAGGAATAGTATGCAAGAGAGAGTATGTTAACACACTACTCTAATATTTGGGCTCTTTGATCTTCCTTGACAGAAGCTGCTGTTGAAATTCAAATGATTTATTAATTACAGCACAGCACCTCACAGAGTAAGAGAATTGGGTTGTGCTGTAATTTATGAGTCCAGCAAGACAACCCCGTGGAACATTGCAAAAACTGGGGAGTCTGAGAAAAAATGAATACTCAAGCCCAGATTTAAGAAAGATAATAAGGAACTACTTCTATCAGCATGGTAAGGCAATTTCCTCTCCTCCTCAGCCTGTATTTAGTTCCTGCATATTTTCAGGTACTGAAGGAGAGGAAAATAATCAAAGAATGAGACAGGAACACTTTCCCGAAAAAAAAAAAAAAAAGAAAAAAAAAAACCAGCAAAGAGAGAAGAAGCAATGATTCTTCTTGAGTGTGGTCTTCCTGGTAAGAAGATCCTAGCTCACCTGGGATTTGAAAATTTTGTTTGGATACAGCCAGCCTTTAAGACAGGCTCATCCTCTTGTCAGGTTCCAAAGTTTCAGGATTTTACAGTTTAAAGGAAACATTTTATTTTATTCATAAAAACTGGCTTGAGGAACTGTTCTTCAGCAAAATGTTGAAATAATTCAATTTCTTTTTAAGAGCCACATAACTGTTGTGATACTGTGAAAAACCTCACCTGTCCACTCCAGGAAGTGTGGTGAAAAGTCTGCCAGTGTTGGTGGTATAGGAAGGGTTGGCCCTATGCCATACTTTTGTCATTAAATTAATGAGCAGCTCTTTCATATTCATTTTTCACCCTGCAATATAAGCAGACTCATGTTTCTCTTATAAAAAATTAGTCCACAGTCAATGAACTTCCACTGATGCTGTTGCTCTTCATTACTCACTTTGAGTAAAGCTACAGTGCACAGTTCCATGTGAATATGAGGATATGTTTAAAGGACTAGAGCAGAATGCAAAGCAAAACAGTCTATTAGCAAAATTGGCCAGAAGGAAAATTCCCATATTTATATATTTATTTATTCATAGTTTCTAGAAAGCTGAACCCTTATCATATTTTCCTACAAACACACTTTGGGAAATGCTCGGAAAATTTTCTTGCATTATCAAGACATTTGCTTTCCAAGTATGGTAAGCTGATGAATTCGATCAAGGGCAAATTCATAAATAATCAAGATTTCACCAGACAGGCTTTTCTCATCTCTTTTCTCCATCAAAATTCATATACAGCTTTTATTTTAGAAGGCTCTGAAAAATAACTAAGGCAGAACTGGTCTTTTTTTTCTCCCAACTTCTGGTATCTGTTCTGTGCACTTACCTTCGCACATTATGAAAGTTGGTGTAAAAACTTCCTTTGCAACTGCTGTCAGTGTACATGTCCAGTCCTAGATTGGTTTTGTTCAGGTCCAAGCCATAGGGAAGAGGAGCATGGTCTCCTACTTCATCACAGGGATATTATATTGCAGAGTTTGTGTTTCTCTGAAAAGTTTTGCTTTTACTGCATAGTGAAGGCTGGGTTCTTCATGTTTCTTTCCCCTTTGGGATTTACATCCTTCCTAGGGAAAACAGCAGAGCTCTGGTAAGTGTTAGTGACTGGCTACAGGACTCACTGTATTCTCTAAGTTAAACGATGAACTAAGGAAAACCATTCTCATAATGATTACGTTTCAGAGGAAAGCAGGCTTTAAGAACTACTTGAGTCAGTGAAGATAACTTAGAAATTTTCTCAAAATCAAGAACATTACCTTAGCCTTTGCATCAAGTTCTACCTGGGGCAATTATTTTAGCCTTCCCCATTCATACTTTGCCCCTAAAATTTCAACTGATGATGGTTTTTTTTTCCTTCCCTCGAGAGTCACAGTGCTGTTTTCTCTAGCACATCACAATTATTGCTTCCCACCCCAGTACTGGCTGCACTTCAGGCGTGGCTGAGTAATCTGTTTATATAGGCTCAGGATGTATTACTGTCCTTCTGATGAAAGATGATACCAAAAGCAATTTTAATGTGTCAATTGATTTTTTTTCTTAAAGTTTGATTTGGTTGTCAGAATCTGTACCTAATGCTTATGTTACTGTGATTGCTCTTCTTGCAGCACATCAGGCCCAAGAAAGAGATAGAGCAGAACACAATCAAAAAGTCACTTGAAATAAAAATGCCTCCTCTTTATAAAGAATGTGGGAAATCAAATGCATCATAGATTTTCTTTTGAGCTCTGGTGTCTGATCTTTGGTAAAAGTGACCTTCAATGAGAAGAGAGCTTCTGTTTCCATTTTCTTACATTTACAGAGAAGATGAAGGTTATTATCTATTTATATTTGCATTTTCTCATGCATATAAAAACTACCGACTTTTATCTGCTCTGGAAGGCAGTTATTCTGAGTAGTTCAGCTAAAGTCCTCTCCAGAAAAGAGTGGCAAAAAATGTTACCTATCTGTGCAAAAGTTTGGTTTTCAGAGTGTCAGTCAAACACATATGATTAATTCTTTGGGGAAAGAACAAATATATGAAGTCCGTTACATTACACAACAAATATAATTTCAGTCCCTTAAAAGATCATTAATAAAACCAGAGGTTAACAAGCACCTTTTTAGCTGATATTTCTGAGATGGAATGAAAAAACAGTATGCAACTATTGATTGCCTCTATCTCTTTTCAGAGTTTTTATGTACTAAACAAATTCGAATAGAACAAACAACTGAAATTGATTTTTTTTTTTTTAACAGAAGAGGTTCTTGTTCTTTAAATTATATTTTTAAACTGTCAACTTACACTATTGTTTAGAGTAAATTAAGTAATGCAAAAATATGGGCACCCTGGTGCATCAATTTATATCTGCAGTAAGGACATGAACTTTAGTGAATAATTTCATCTGAGATTTAAAAAGGTAATGAGAGCAGGATTTGGTTCTGTGATTGTAGTAATTAATTACCTAAGTCAGGCCTTTATTTTTTTCTTGAAAGAAAGTCAGAGCTCACTATAATATGTTGAGATGGGGGGAAGCCAGCTGGCATATCCATATCTATCAACTGACTAAATAAATGCAGAGTCATTAAATATAAAATCATAATTATTTACTTCTCTTCTGTCCTAGCCAAGACAGTAAACCTGTTCTGAATATGTCTGATTCCACTCCGTATAGAATGCTGACTGAATATTTCCTTCAGTGGTGTCTGGAGCTCTGAGCAACCTGGTCTGGTGATGGCCAGGGCAGGGGAGCTGGAACTAAATGATCTTTAAGGCCCCTTCCAATCCAAACAATTCTACAATTCTGTGATTAACAGACACACTTTCCTGACTCCTCCTTGAGGTCTAACAAGCAACATAAAAAAGGCTATTTGAGCTCCAAAATATTTAAGATAATCCCTCAGAGTTGTATCAATGCATAATACTGCAGTATGCAGCTGTGTGTTATGGTTTTATTTGCCATGTAGAAGTAAAAGGGAGTGACTGCACATCCTACCCAGCCTTTATGAGAGGATGGGAGATCTGCAGTCTTTACTTTGACCAATACAGAGAAGATTTCCAAACCATTTTTGGTTTTATATTTATTTGTTTAATTAACTGCTGAGTTTAAAAACGTGATGATGGATAAGACAGCAGAGGAGCGTGATTTTGCCTTGTTAAGAGGCTGATGAGAACTACTCTCTGAACATAGTCAGAATGGAATGTGCTGGTTCACCCTCACAGAATCCACTTCTGTATCTTTGAACTGAGGAGTTTTGTTGATACCAAAAACACTTGGTGTTTGGTTGCTCAATCAGTAAAAATACATTGATATGCTGGAGCTCAACCATCTATAGGTCAGCCCACATAAGTTGTCTTTATCATCTTCATGAGATGCCAGGATACTTGTTTGCTGTTTAAAAAACTATCCAAATAATGGCATGGAAATCTTGGGAATATAATTCTGCTATCAGTCACTCAGCTGTGCTCAGAAAGAAATCTTGTTTTACAGAGAGCTGCTTCTCACTTTCCCTTAATGTTTCTCACCTTCCCTTCATATTTCAGAATGCAGCAACTTAGCTCTGAACAGCAACACATAAGAGAGTATTTAACTCAGTATTTAGCTCAGTCAAGCTTTTAAAAGTTTGTTTCTTCATAAAAGCATAATTTGTGGATTTTTTTTTCAATTTAGGACAATTGCTTCCTGCTACTGAGGCAGAAAAGGCAAAGATTTAATAATTCTGTCATTTTGGGAGCGCACACAGCGTCTGTATGAAGGCAGCATCATTACATTCAGTCACTTAATGAAGCTCTGAGGTGAGATTGGACTGCCAGGCAACCCTGCAACAAAAGACAACACAATGTAAAAGACTTCTGCTATAAAAAAATTACATCAGGAATTTTATTTTTTTCTACTTAGTCCTTTCTCCCTCCAAGAGGTTCATTAGTCTCCAGTGGAAGATAGAATATGATTCCTGCCTTTTAAAGAACGATGTCAAAGGGAAAATTCTAGCTGCTTTTCATGTAGATACTTGAACACCTGTTTCTCCTTCATTTATCTGCCAAAGAAGATTAGCTCAGGATAACACCTACTGATTTTATGGATTACTGCTGTGGGTTTTTTGCCTTATAGTAATAAAGGTGAATGCCACAAATGGCTTTTCTATAGGCCTTAAGCAAAATTATGTGCAACCAAATCAGAAGATGTGTGGGTTGTATTATAGTTTTGCTTTAATGTTGAGCTAAATTTAAGATGCCATCATATATAACTGTCGTGTTTCTTCACAGTGTATTTGTGTGAAATGTACACCACCCCCTTATTTTGTAAGCCTCCTCGTTATTATGGCAAATTCAAATATCTTGTAGTCAACTCATTTCAAGGAACCTTGCAATATTTGCACATTATCAATGTCATCTTTTCCTGCTGCTTATTCCTCATTTGCAATTATAATAATTCATGATATTTCAGCCATCTCCACAGCAACTAATTATGATGGTAGAAATAGACTGACATCTATTGCTATTATGCAACAGAAATAAGTGAAATTTCACAAAAATAAATCATCCAAATATTACTGAGGTAAAAAAAGGCCAGGAAAAAGTTGGGATAGAAGAATATTTAGGTAGAGATATTCACTAAATTCTTTTTTTTCCTCACTTATATCTGAAATTTGAAGCTACAGCAGTAATATTTTAATTAATGTATTTATAACAACATAATGGCATTTTGATAATCTTCAGAAAAGTATTTCAAGGCAATGTCATCTTTGAATAAACTTGCAATTGCCACAGAGCAGTGATTTGCATTATCTCTATGGTTCTTTTGTGAAGTATTTGTCAAAATCTGCAGAATAAGTCAACTTTATTCTCTGTTGAAAAACCATCTACAGTAGGTCATAACCCAACAATGGGCAGAATTTCAGATTTCAGGTTCACATTCCACTGTCACTTCACATACTGTATTGCCAGAAAGCAATTAATAATAATTAAGATTTGTCCTACATGAAATACAGCACACTCTCTTGTACTTCCTAGAACTGAAAGAAACTAAGTAAAGGAAGTCCTAGTATTCTCCGAAATTAATGCGTGAAAATTCCTGAAGCCTGTGTTGGAAAAGGTTTCTAAACCCAGATGCCACACTAGCTAGTAAGGTCCTTTTGCAACCAGCATTACACAGACCATGAAACCTGAATCCATTTTTATAATTTTAGATGTCATTGTGTTGAACTATGTATTACTTAACAGGTGTGATTTAATAATGTAAGGAAAATCCCCTGGCATGCATGGTAAGGAGATAAAAATTCAAGTTTCTTTCAAAGGCAAATCAGGTACCTTTGTACATTTCCTGACTATTAGATAATGGAATAGTTTAGTGTGTTGGGATCAAGGGTGTTTTCTCCTGATTCATTAAACACATGTTATAAAAATAAATAGACTCTAGGACAGATAGAGTAGATTAAACTGCAGTCCGTGGTAGTCCAGTATCTTTTCTTGTACTCAGTGGTTGTGTTGCATGCAAGAAGCAGGGTAAGCATCTATTTATGTGACTCCTGACTTAAGAAATCAGATTGCAGCACTCAGGCATTCATAAGCTAAAAGCTGCATCCAAATCAAGCCATGTGGATTTACCCTTTGTGTTGTTGGAACCAAATTTAGCTTCAATGGATATCTCATGCAGACAATTCCACAATAAAAAAAGCCATTGTGCACAAAAGCACCTTTCTTTCGGTTGCACCCTGACCATTTTGTTGGGTGCTCTTTATCTCTGGTATTTCATGAATGAGTGAATGAGAATACCTCATGCATTCAGAGAGCAAAAACCCTTGTGCCATGGGTTTGGTCTCATCTGGGTCTGGAAGCATGCAAGGGCTGTGGTGATTCTTTGAAGAGCTATACCAGGCCAAGGAGGCCCTTCCTGGTGTTGCTCCCTGCAGAGGATGTGTGGAATATGTTTACTGATGTTGTCTTTCCTCTTTTGTGCCTTGATTTTCTGCCAAGGGAATGGTATGGTTTGCACAGTGCAAAGTCTAGATGACAGTTTCCATGTATTTTTGTGAATATCAGGGGAACCAGGACCTTGCTATAAAAGAAGTGATGACAAAAAACTGTGGTTCTGCTATTCTTTATTTGTCTGGAAGCCCCATACCTTTAGTCGTTCTTTTTTCATTTTTTTCATATTTTTTTTTAGTTCTGATGTATCTCTTTGGAGATAGATACCCAAACTTGTGTTAGCTGCAGACTATTACACTAGGACAAAGGCGCTGTATATATTTCCCAGTAATTTCAGATTTCTGTTGCCTTTTTTTACTGCCCCAAGCATTAAGATGTTGTTTTCAGATAATTCTCTGCAGAGTTTCCAAGCTCTATCTTCTGAGTGGGAATGACTAATATAGCTGTTAAGTGTGTAGAGTTAGGCTACCTTTTCCCAAATGTCTTTTTTGCTCTTATCTATGTTGAATTTTGTCACACATCATTTAAGATCATAAGAATTCCTGTAGCTCTTTGCAGTCAACCTTAGTTTTGACTGCAGTCGGCAAATTTTGTCATCTCCCTGTGGTCAATCTTTCCTCATTGTGTTTTTGTGAAGAAGACAGCAGGTAGTGCTACATCCCTCTGTTTATGTATGGTTCATTCCTTTTTTATTTCTACATGTTGTTATTCCACTGGAGGATAATCACCCTTATCTAATGCAATTTTAATTCTCCTAATGACCTCAACATTGGAGTTTTGGAACTCTGAAGAGGCCGAGTTGGAGCAAGCATCTTCATTCATTGACTTCAAACCCAGAATGATTCTTCTCTCATCTCTCTTCTGTTCTAGGTCCCCAAATTCTAGCTTTATTCTGTATAACTGTTCCTGGTAGATGGGAACCAGACTTACTGGTCTGTAATTCCCAGATGACTTTCAGACTCTAAAGAAGAGCAGCCTTCTATTTGCTGTCTCCCACTTTTCTGTCTTACCTAGGTTACATTTCATATTTACTGTGTTCATATTTGATTTCCTGAGGAACTCTAGGAAGAAAACTGTCTGGTCTTGGCAGTTTGCTGCTCTCCATTTTATTGATTTCTTTTAAAAGTTCTCCAAGTGACACTTCACTTAGAAAGACTTCCACAGCTCCTTGTAAAGAAGGGTTTCACTCTGCAATTCTGCTGAAACTCTTCAGCATTAGCACTGCTGTGAAAAATATTTGGCTTGTTTGCCATGGCCTTTATCCTTCAGTATCCTTCAGCTTTTAACCTTAGATCGTCTATGATTCTTCCAATTTTCTGTTTGGTTTTCTACACAATGAACAGAAAAACTATATTAGGTTCTGGAAAACAGGGACACTTACACTGAAATACTGAGATATGAGACTGACAATATTATCTATATTTACAATGTGATTACATTGTAAGAAATGTCCAAAATATTAATCGTATCTCCTTCACTTCACTGTCCTTCCTATTATTTTTCAAATTTGCATCTTATATCAGTACTTCAGTTCAAAACTGTTACCATCTAAACATGTTTTGTATCTCCATCACTGTCTCCCCATCCCAGACAAGCATCACAAGTGTTTTTGCACACACACACACACACACAAAAAAAAAAAAAAAAAAAAAAAAAAATTAAAAAAAAAATAAAAAGAGCATTAAGATAACAGAAGAGGAAAAAATGCCTTATTTTCTCAGATAACTTCAACATTTGGTGGAGAGAAACATAAAACAGTATCATCATTGGTGACTTTTTAAAAAATATCTCCTATTGAAATAATAGAATAATTCATACTACAAGCAGGATGGTGCATGCCAAATTCTCATGAAGCTGTTCTGCATTCATGTTACTGTAACTGAAATCACAGTCTGGTCTTTTTTCAGTCTGTTGATTCCAGAGGAGTGCCATGTATAATGGAAAGTTTCTCACCATCTGGCAATGTTATCTTTTCACCCCAAAGAAGCAATAGAAAGTCGGACCAAGACTCTGAATGTGTAAAACATGCTGAAATTGCATGGTGGGCCTTTTCTGTAACTTGAACTGTTATCAGCTACCAAGCCAGAAAGCAGACTGCACTATTTTGGGAGATAAGACACTGGAGTTAAAGACACTTTGGAGTTTTTTCAGCATTATGTACCAGCCAGCTAGTGCCATTGCACAAGCTTGAAATATCATCTAAATATAATTGCTGGATGGTGTGACAACTGCAATTCAAGAATCTTCTTATTTTGGAGGAAGTGTTTATTGCTTTGTGATTCAGTCATTCCTATAATCAAGCATTAAATGAATGATTTCCTGTTTGCCTCCTAACAGAGGTCTGTGTTGAAGGGTTGATGCCAGTTCATTTCAATAACAAATGCATTTTTAATTTGTGTGTGCTTCATCAAGATTTTCTGGGTGTACAACAGTAGTGAGAATTTCTGTGAAATATATGAAATATTCACAACATCTCTCTCAAAACGGTGTTAAGCCAATTTCAGATTTAAGTAGGTATTTCTTAGTCACAAGCTGTGCTTTGTACCATTTATTTTTAGAATGTGTACATGTGGACACAGATAAACAAGTCCCCATCTATTTTGTGTGCCAGTTTGGGAGGCTACAGTGTACTAATTATTCCAGTGTAAGTGGAAAACTGTAATTTACTTCAACAGTGTTTGAGTAATGTGCAAATATGTTTAAAATTATCTCAAATCCCTTTCTGGAGAAATCAGAGCATCCAGCAGAGCAGGTCTTTTTCAGTGTAGCAAAAATAGGATGTTGGAGAGTAAAACACTGGATTTACACATCTGCCTGGCAGTGGGTACCAGGCAATATATGTATGTAAAGTTACAGCTGTAAGGTGAACTCAAACTGTAAAAATATACAGTAGTTGGCTGCTGCTATGGAGAGTTGTGCTGCTTGTCTTACTGAGTACAGGTCTCTTTTCTGTCAGCAAGGTGATCCTCCCAGCTGGCAAAGGAGGGGACCAAATACTGACCAGTAGCTTGGTTGTCATCTTCGGGTGGTCTGTCCAAACATTCTTTCTGCCTCCTTATCATCAACCTGCCACTGTTTTGGTTTTATCTTGAAATTTTTCCCCATTTTTCCATCCCAGGAAAGCTGACTCCTTCACCTTTAAAAGTCACCCTGGAAAATCCAGTTTCCTGACATCTGCTAGACTTCTTTATGTAAACTGTGCTCTGTATTTTGCCATCTGGAAGTGTTGTCTGATGAGAAGCAAATCCAAAAGCAGCAGCTTGCCTGGGTAGTTATATGCCATGTGTAAACTCTGTCATGGAGAGAACTCTCTGGAGAGCCACAGGAGTCATTATCTTATATAAGCCATGCCCACCGTGGCATTTTTGCTTTGAGGCAGGTCCCTTGAACTAATATGCTGCAGAATACTGCAATATTGTAAATAGACATTTCTCCTGTTACAGATGGCACTGCAGATCCCTACTGCAGTATCATCATCATCCTGAAAACCATCTTCTCAGGGTAAAGGGAACACCTTGCAGATATCTCACCCAGCTCTTCACCCACTTGCTTTTAGCACAGTTTTTGTCTGGTGTACATGCAGAAATCTGAGACTGTGAGGTACCTAAAGCAAATTAAGTCACTTGTAAAAAGCAGCCATTCCTTGGGATGTACAACTGCTACTAATGTTGCCACATATTTTTTTCAGATGGCATCACTCATCTTGTCCAGTTGCAAAGGTTTGATGCATAGAACCCATTTTCATAGTTTTTCTTTGATACCTCAACTTCTGCATATTTTTGCATGGAAGCCTGTAGGGGAAACCATCATTTGTGAAAATGTAAATGGATCTCCTACCACAATGATTGTATCAGCTGCCTTTTGCTGGTACTTAGGACATAACCTCACTGTGGTGGTAATCACTATGGTCAATTTAGCTTTAACACAGCTATAGCTACATAGAGTACTGGTAGCAGTATGGACATACTCCAGCCTGTCAGGTTTCTTGTTTGGATTAAAGCCTTCTAATAAGTCAGTACCGTGCCCTCACTACTAATTTTGATGCCTAAATTAAGAAGTCTCTGAGTGCCAAGTTATGGCTTTCCACTCTGCACTCACACTGTATTTGCAGAGCAGACGTGCATTAAGATTTACTATGTTACCTTGTTGCAAATTTATTTAATTAAGATACAGAATCTCCTTTTTCATCATGCTGTGTAGACAATACCTGTTGGTGGCTCAGCTTTCCAGTCCTTGACCTAGTACTGCCTAGGAACTCATGAAAACATGGTGCAGCAATTCAGAGGGAAGAACAGAAGAAATGTATTTTCTTCATTTTTTCAATATTCTGTTCTGCTTTCTGAATTTATCCCTAACTTCTCAAGTGTGACTAGAAAAGCAATTATGTATAAATGGTATAAAAATACGAGTCTTTCCAAAATCCGTTTGATAGATTATCACAGTTCGCTGACACAGTGGAGTTCTGTTGTGCTGTTTATTAGATGGGCAGCTGAGGGTGGTAACATTTTTCTTAAGGTGTCTACAATCTTGTTTTCTTTTCAAATCCACTTTCTTAGGGTTTGTTTTTGGTTTTTTTTTTTCTGAACACCCAGCTTTTGTTATGTTTGTCGAGATTTCTTGTATTATCTCCTGTTTTCATGCCAAGCTTGCTCAGCTTGGCCTGTGAAATCCATTATGTTGGTTTTCTTTGGATCTAACTTGAAGTGTAGTTCTTTCCATAGGAAGACACCTTCTTTGATTGATTTTTTTAGTCCTTCTGTATGAAAAAAACACAGTCCATCTGTTCTTGGATTAGGTTTCTCATTTCTTTGGTTCAGAAGGAATTAAGAACTATTTTGGTAGAGTTGTTCAGATATAATTTCTCTGCCTTTCCTTGTGTTTGCTGAATTTCTGGTTATATGCTGTATTTCTGAGGTGTGTTACTGTATTGTGATCTCATTTAGTGTGGTTTGCAGTATTTTTATTAGCTTCTGCAATTCTGTATTTGCAGATTTGACTTTGGATCCACTTTCCCCCCAAGTCTGTCCTCTGGCACTTTACATGTAGTAATGGTCAGTACAAGTCTAGAGCTTTCTTAAGGCTGCTTTCACTTTTTTCCCAGTTTGACTTTCTGTCTCAATCATTAAGGTAGAGAGGATTGAATTTTTATCTGTAGTTACCAGGTGTGCCAACTGTTACACCTTCTAAAGTCTTCCAGTGGGTAACTGGGAATTTTAGATTTGATCCTGTGCTGTATTTTTTTACTGTGTTATTTCAAAGGCTTACCTGTCACAAATGAAGATTTATCATGCTCCCAGTCCAGTGCTGCTAATTGGAAAGGAACCATTGTCTTGACCTGGTCTGAATTTGAGTGGAAGCAAGATGCCCTGACATCATCTTCTCTATGCTTTTACATAGTCATAATCTAAAATAAATCCAGTTGTACATGAAAGACTGGTAATGAAATAAAAGAAAATTATTCAGTTGGGGGAGGGGGGGTAATTTTACTTTTGCCTCTTTTTTCTGATATTTTATTTGCATTGACTACAGTACCAAATTTTAAGTCTAGAAGGGTCATATCCTAACCTAGAGTGTTAGCCCCTGGTCACAGAACAGGTGCTATTAATGCTTTGCTACTGGTGTAGCAGGTGACACACCAAGTTGCTTCAGCTTGTTGGTACCTCACTTTTCCTCCTCTATAATGATGATCCTGGTTTGCTTAAAGAGTGTTTTGAGTTCCTCTTTAGTGTGGCATCAATGCTGTGGGGCTTTTCTTTGTTATTAGTTTGTCTTGTAGCACATGCCACAGAAGTTTACCAAGAGATTCACATAATGAAGGGGTTTTATTTGGTCAGCTGATTTGGAGTGGTACTTCTATACACTTTTCAAAATCAAGCTTAGCCTTTTATACCAGCCTATTGTTCACTTTCTAATGTTCATTTATTTTATCTCATAGAATGGCAGTGCTAGGCTACAGTCACAATAAGGAATGTCTTGGGCAGACACACAGACAAAAAGAGGATCCCAATCTTTTCTAGATAGTAATCTGTCTGAATTAGATTGTGTAGTTGATGCTGTTGCAGGAAAACCTAGGCTGATATTAGAGACACTCAAAACTCCTGTAAGGAACTTTAAATCTCAAAGATTCAGAAACCTGTTGGAATATTTTTACTTTCCTCAGGCTTCAAGAGACCTATGCATGCTTGAAGCCAAGCAAAATTCTTGTGTAGCAATGAATAGAGCAATACAGTTATTTCAACCAAGATATGCTTTGGTATTGATCATACCTCAAGCTCACAGTGGCAGTGCTGAGTTTCATGCCACAGCTATTAAAACAATCCCAAAATTAATGGAGCTCTCTGAGAGCTGACACATCTGCATTTTCCTCAGTGATATCTAATACTTTCATCTATAGCAACATTTCTTTTCTTAAAACTACCCTCCTCGTTCAATTTTGATTTCAGGAATATATTCAGCCCTATTTTTATGCATCTTTATCTCTGCTACTCACCCTTAGCTTCCTTTACAGTCAGTGAAGCCTAACAGGCACTTCCAAGGTGCAGTTCAATCTTGTTTAGATTCTTACATTAGTCTGAGGTTAATCATGCCCAAGACTTGCTCTTAATATATAAGGACGTCAACTCAGATGGAGAAGTCCACACTGTAGAAATTTGTATCAGCTGAATCCTGCTCCATTTGATTGCCAAGAAAGTCTACATAGTTGGAAAATTTTCAAGATAATGTAACATTTTAAAATACATAATCCATCACAATTGAGAATCTCTTCTTCCTTATAAATCTAAAGAAAACATTGATGCTTGTTTATCTAAACATTGTGCAAAGCAATTGGTTTGTTTGTTTCTAATTATTCAGATCTGAATTATTAGCAAAGCAGATTCCTATTGAAAGCAAGTGTAATTGATGCACCAGAAAACTTCTGCTCTCAGCTTCATCCTGTAACAACCTTTGCTTTTGAAAATCATAATGAAAATTATAATGGCCTTTGAATGGAAGAATTCATGCACAGCATCCTCCAGTGCTTTTTAAAACAAAAGCCAAGGACAACCTCAGGGAAAAAAACAAGATTAAAATCCAACTTGCCGGCACAGACTGAGATTTAGCTTCAGTTGTCAGATGAAAGGGGCAGGACTTGTTTATTTAGTCCACCCCTTGGTTAAGCAGCAACATGAAAATTGCTGCAAAGGAGGACACTTTAATATTATCTTGTATAATAATATTTATTATTAATTTATTATTGCTTCGTATAGATGCAGGTTGGAATAGTTCATCTGAGTCTTGGAGGGCAGGGTGGGAGGACAGGAGGGCTGTGTGTGAGTGCATAAATGCCTCTTTGGCTGGTTAATGGAGCAGCAGAAGCGCTTGGCACACAGGCAGCGGCGAGCTTCACCTTCTCAGCTGGAGGAGCAGCCCACAACCACTGCCATCACGGAGCACAGTGGCCTATTAAAGGAATAAAGACAAAATGGTGTTTGATTTCCAGAATAGAGGGGCAGGAGCTCCTCCTGACCCTGTCAAGGCTTTACAGATCTTAATGGGTCTGCCACAGAGAAAAACTCTGCTTGAACAGCAGAGGGGTGCTGCTCCTGAGGGACGAGTTCAAAAATACCAGCTCAGAAACATTAATAAAAACATTTCCCACTGTTTCTTCATCAAAGCATGAAAGAAACAGCCTACTGCAGAGCACACTGGCAAAATCTGTACACTTCTGCCATGAAATACACATAGGTTCATTTCTATAAACTAGTAACTCAGAGTTTCTTGTAGAGTGGATGAATTTATTACAGTAGCTAGTTTCTGGTATAAGTAGATCCCATAAAGAGGGCTTAATGCTTATTTCTAATCTCCTGGAAGGTTGTACAAATAAAAAAAAAATGAGGTTAATCACCAAGGAAAATCATTAATGAAGTAGTACATCTTTTCTTAAATATTAATTATAACTGATTTTTTCCCATCACAGAATTTACATGGTTCTCATGAATCAAGGATTAATTCAAAGGTTTATATTTGTCCTCATCTGTGAATGGATTCCTTCTTAGTGAAGAGTGAATGAATTTATTTTGTACCAGCTTTCTGCTTGAAAAGAAAATCCTTCATAAAAGAACTGGCAATCTTAACCAGAGAAATCCAGACCAAGTAAAGCATTTCATTGTTCAGGGTGTTAGATCCTAATGAGTTCTGCACCCAAATGCTTATATGTTTTTTCCCATCTGATCAGCAGTAGCATAGCAGGTTATGCACTTAAATGCTTGACACTCGTTTGGGAGGAAGATTTGTATTGAAGAAAGGCAGCATATTCAATAGTTTTAGTATAACATCTGTTATCATTCAGTGCTGCTCTTAGCCCAGCATGCCCTTCCTCTAAATATCTTATTAATTAAACTGGCTTAGTAGGAAAATAATTAATACTATAAGTCTTGTACCTACTTAGAAAGGATTTAGAAACTGAAAAATTGGTTTTGTCTGAGCTTCAGCTCGAGGGTTGTGGGTTGTTTCAATCTTGAACGCAAGCAGATTACAATAAGGAGTACCTGAGAAATCTGGCTGTATATATACAGTCTTCCAAATATATATATTCTAACTTTGAAATTCTGTGACTACAAAAATAGTCCACTACTTTGAGAAGTCTTGGTCACTACTGGAGGGTCTTCCTCTGCAAATGGTTTGGAAGAGATACTCCTGCACTTTACATTTCTTCTAAATGTCCTGATAGTCCTTTTTAGCACCTGATTCCCCAAAAACCTTAACTCCAGTCTGCAAAATTACTGTGGTTATTACGAGTACTATGATAATATGGGGGCCCTCCTAACCATGAAGTCGGTCGTAATGCTCTTGACTGGGCAACTCTTGACTGGGCAGGAGGGTGAGACAGGGCACCCAGGTGGATGCCAATGAATTTAAGTGCAACCTGTGGATCTGTTACTTAGCTATCTGTGGTCAAGTACAGAAATAGAATTTGCCTGTGTCTTTGTTCTGTGGGCAGTGCTGCTGTCTATATGCAGAAACTGCTGTTTTGCTGCTGGTTCACCCAGCTTGGTGTCCCATTGAAGAGCAAATTCAGTTTGCTGCTTATTCTAACAGGAAATTACACTTTTTGAGACCTATTAGAAAAGGTGCTGGGTGCCACCAAATTGCTCTTTAAACTCAGGCAGAGTTTTAACAATTTTTTTGGGTGGGAGAAGGCTCAGGAATTAGCTGCAGCTTGTTCTGGCTTTTCCTGGCAGGTCTGAGAGCAGCTATTCTTAAGGAGGAAGAGGAAAAAGCTTTAAATGCTGTACCAGCACAAGCTCTTTCAGCACAGAGAAAAGGGAGCTTGGGGAACAGTCTGCAGTGTGACTCCAGAGTTTTATTGTTGGGCCTTTCTTTTCAAAAGTGTATTAGAAACTTAGAAATCAGTGTTTCATTGCAAGTCAGTTGAGCGCTTCTTCCAACAGGTTTAAGGCACTCTGGAAAATGCTGTGGCTGTTACGCTAACAACCTCCAAAATCAGACTTCACCATGTGGCTGGTTAATGGGTATGGGGTCTTGTGCTTCAGCAAAGGGACCTGCCTTTAATTCTGATCCATGTTGAAGTTTAGAGAGTGTGTCTCTCCCTGGAGAGAGTAAGGTTTTTAATCAGCTTCTGACTGCACACGTTGGTCATCTTTGTCCCAAAGAATACATGTTCGAAACTGATTGTAAAAACAGGGAAACCTGTATTTATCCTATGGAGAAGAGTGAAGCAGAGCTGGCCTTGTTCATACTGAGCCCTAAGTATCTGGCAGCAAATAAGTTGCAATGAGCACAGTGTGCCATATAAGCATATCATCAGATATATGTGTCCCTGTGGGAACAGTTAACACACAGCGGTACCAAGAGAGGCTACACCCTCCATTTTCAGGGGAGGAGAGAGGGTTTCCAAGCCTCTTTTGCTTTAAATCTGCCTTGGGCAGGCTGAGGATGCTAAGTCCCAGTTCATTTGTGTGTGTGTGCATCAGTGCTGGGTCTGATAGAGGAGCATATGGCAGGAGCCATGTGCCCTTGACTGTGCCTCTTTTTTGGCAGGCACAGGCTTGTTTCTCACAGAGCAAATTCAGTCACAGCCACTCCTTCCCATCACTCCTTGAGCCCCTGGCTCCCTGGTTTTCAGCTCTTTGCCTGCGTGCGTGTCCTTTGCGGCGTTTTGGTTAATTGGACGTTGTTTTAATTACTACTGCACTAAAGAAACATGTATTTTCTGTCTGTCGTTTTGCTGCTTCAGTGATCATGGTCTCCAAAGCAGCCAATACAGAACTTGAGCTGTTCAGATCTGGTGTAAATTGCAGTGGCTCTCTTGGAGTTTCCCTCCTTTACATCTCTTTAGGGGAAAACACCCTCCAAGGAAGAGAAGGCTCTATTACATAGATCATTTTTTGCCCTGTCCCAAACACCTTGATCTGCCCTCACTGGAACAAGTGACAAAGAAGCCTTGGTTTTCATTCTCTTCCACAACCTGGACACAGTCTGTGGCCATATTCTGTGGCCCCATCTTTCCTTGGTTTGAGACTTTGTGTTGCCTTCTTTCTTACCTTTCCCTCTCCAGCTTCTGCACTAATTTCCTTTTTCTCCTTTTGGTGTCTCTAATTCTCCACAGAAATCAGAAATGTTTGGCTTATGTGTCAAAATCAAGCAATGGATGTGCAGACATGCCCTCAAATCAGTCAGTCTGTTGCCATTTCTGTCAATAACAGCCACACTACCGTAGCAGAGATTCTCTGGACTACCAGTAGCCTTTATTTCCAGATACTAAACTGCCACTGCCTTGAAGAGGAGAAAGAGCATTTTTAAAATGCCTTTAAAAGGCATAGAGCCTTTTAAAACAATTATTTCCCTTCTTTTCTATCTATATTGACCCTTATCCTTTGCTTACAGCTTTGGAAAGAAAAATGTCAATGAGACAAAGCAGAGAGGAGCTTATAAAACGAGGAGTGCTGAAAGAAATTTTTGATAAAGGTAAGTCTTCTTTTTTTCACAACAGTAAATTGACATCTCATATATTTTTATGGCCAGATATTACATAATTGTAACACTAGGAACCAGGAATAGAGAGTTCTGAATTGCAAGACTGTGCAAAATAAAGTCTCCAAACACTTCTCTTGGCTGTGGTCTGTTCCTCCCTGTTGGACACATGTGACAGTTACTTAGCAAATAAAAATGAAACCTAATCAGAAATGTAAAGCAATAGAAAGAAAAATTACAAAATAGGCTGTAGTCACTGACTGCAAAAGATCAAAGCATCCAGACTGTGGAGAAATGTAGTGGGTTTGTGCCTCTGTGTGTTGCCATTGTCTAGTTGAGTCACTTTGGAATTAACTGTTGTGGAAAAGGGAAACATTTAAACATTTTGAATCCTGATGAGCACACAACAACATACTTTCCCTTGAAAGAGCTCAAAAGAGATAATAATTCCTTGTTCAGGATAATTAATTTGTTGAGTTTGTAATGTCTTGTTTATGCAAAATGCCATTGTTTTACAAACATCATTGTTTTACACTGGTAACACAATACATAGTTGACATCTGTTA
This sequence comes from Catharus ustulatus, assembly GCF_009819885.2. Taxonomy (NCBI): domain Eukaryota; kingdom Metazoa; phylum Chordata; class Aves; order Passeriformes; family Turdidae; genus Catharus; species Catharus ustulatus. Next base: position 67,743,396 of record NC_046221.1, on the reverse strand, counting down.
CATATATGTCAGTCTTTGAGTGCATCTTTTATTTGTTTTGTTGCTTTTCTTGTCAATAACTAAGGCAATAAATTCAACAAATTATATAAAGAGATAATAAAGTTACTGCTTAATCACAATAGAACTTATGCATATTCTTTAAAGTTTCATTAATTTGAAGTCTAAAAGTTTTTTACAATAGTGGTACAAAATCTGGTAGAAATTAATAGAAGTTAACTATTTGATCAATTCAGGAGCACTTAAATCTGCTACCTACTTTTTACTCTAGCTTATTAGGAATTTAATTTTACTCACCCAGGCTGCTCATTTTTTTCAAGTTAAAAACAAGCAACAGCAACAATGTGCATATCATTAAATTTTACAGTTTCTTCCAGTTTTGTGTTGTAGTGTGCTCTCACTATTACCTGCTGGCTTAGAAATCATCCTAGATGCAACTTCAGACTTAAAATCAACTCCAGTCAATAGGTTTGCCCTTCTCACTGCTTTGTGGTGTTGTGTTTTGTAATGTGACTTCGATCGAACCTGCAGCAGTGAGGCATGGTCCAGGCTGTCACACCAAGTGAGCAGTGCCTCAACCCTCTCAGAAGGCAACCTTCAGTCACACCTCTGTCCCAGCTGTCACCTCCTTCATCCCTGTCTCACATCCCACATGTAACTACCCTCTGAACCATCCCTACATAAACCTAAAGGCCTCCCTGGGAAAAATCTATTCTGTGAAGTGTGACTCCGCCTTCCATGTTGAAACCTGGGGAGATTCCCCTTGCTTTGCTACCAAAGCACTGCAGTTTTTTCTATTGATCAAATAATGATGCAGTTTGTAAACTTCTGTGTCATCTTGTGAAGCAGATTCTAAGTTGTCTGGATGTATTTGTATTTCCTTCTTATAATAATTTTTCACCTTTATAAAGCTGTTACGAAAGGAAAGAGAGCAGAGAAGAAAGTGGTAATACACAAGAATAGCAACAGTACTCAAACAGCTATGATGATACAAGGATATGAACAAGGCAAGATGTGGAGAGCAAAAGCATTATTTCCTTCAGTGGTGTAATAATCTGAGAGTAATTCTAGTAAGGGATATATTTCATTGAGAACATTAAGTGGAAGTAACATTTTCTTTGTAATTCCTGTTAGGTAACCTCTAATCCTTCAAGAAAACAACAGATTTTTAACATTTCTTAGCAGAACATTTTGTTTGATTGTGGTAGCACCTTCCATGCCAAGAGGCATCTTGTAGACAGTAGGTGTTAATCTTTGTCTCCCTCTCCTAATTGGTGGGCAAAGAAGACCTGTGAGTAATTTTGGCTTTTTCTTTCTTTAAAAAGCTATACCAATCAAAGAAAGCAGTGCAGGCAGGCTGACACAAGAACATGAATTTTTGCCTTGTGCTGGTTTTGGTTTTGTCATATCTTCTATGTTGAAGAAAAGCATAATTAGCTGTTTTGTTCACCTGCTGTTTAAAGTGATGCTCTGACCTGTTTGCTTCAGGATTTGCTGGCTTTTCAGAGGACTTTGTGTCACCCACCAGGTGAAAATGTACAGTAAGTCACAGTACTCACATGTAGGAGAACCACTGTAGTCCGGCTGCTATATTTGGAAAACAAGAAATGCTGTTATTATTTCAGTGAACCCCATACTTAAATTAGTCATGTGAAGCTGCCCTGACTGTACTGCAGAGAACTCTTTCCTTGTTGAGGGCCAAACTCATGACAGAATCAGTTTCTGTTTCTTCCATTTCCAGGGCTCTATGACTTGAAAATGTAGCCAAAGGTTATAATTTTTTCAAATACTCTGTACTTTTGGAAAATAGTAAGTTGAAGAAGTATCTGATGAAGCTCCTGCTGTCCTAATAGTTTGTGGGCAGATAGTGCTGAGAGGCTAAAAATACCTATTCCACCTGCATCACGGAACACACCTCAACATTTAGAAGAACTCATATTTTTGCTATGCCATTGCTCCTACACATAGGTACAGATCTTGGTTTTCATGTGAAGGTGTAGCCATCCCAAAAACATCTATCATTAGAATTGCTCACTGTTTCATGCTACTGGTCAAAGAACTAAATCTACTTGTACTGTTTTGATACCTCTTCTTCTTTCTGAATGTAGATGAGATTGCCTATAGTGAGAAATTCCTGAATATGAGTGTGTACCAATTACTTACTCCAAAGGCAATGGTACAATGTTTTTTCAAGAAAACATGGTCTTCATCTTTTATATTCTTGTATTTTAATGTGCTCTATCTAATTAAAATGATGGATTTAGACTTAAATTTCAGGTGACCTAAGTCCTGACAGGAATTGGACATGTTGCACTTATGCACTAAAGCAGATTTTTGTGACAGTATGTGAGGACAAACTTGAAGAAGTTGCCTTGGTAATGCAGCAAGGAGCAAGGCATGGCAGCCACTGGAGAGCCATTTGTGCTGCAGTGAAATGGAAGTTTTGCACTCCTCCAGAAGCAACCTGTCTCAAACTCCATGGGATTCCCACAAAATCAGGGCTCTGCTTAGGGACTGAAGTCGTGGAGCATCCCAGCTACTGTGCTAAGGTAGCCACCAAGGCTAGGAAACAGTTCCAGGGGCAAGTCTTGCAAGAGCACTCAATTGTCCATTCCCCACCTTTGGGGTTATGGCAGAGAATGGCAATGAATTTTACTCTGCCCTTCGTAGTCTTTGCCATTAAGAATTTCTTGCTTGGAGCAGACAAGTACTGAAGAAGACAACCCAATCCAAAAATTAACCCAGGATTTCAATTTGTCCATTTTGACTTCCATAGCCTTCATGTGCTCTCTTGATGCAGAAGTCAAGCTACTCCCTCATGGAGTTTCATGCTCAGCTGATGTTATTAAAGCTCATGGACTTACGGGAAGTCGTTCTCCACAAAGTAGCACCAGACTCTGTGAAAACAGCAAAGGAATTAGCAAGTCTGAGAACAAAAGATTACATATGTTATCACTGTGCAAAATTAATTTTAAACTCATAGCCAGTTCCTGAAAACAGATCAGTTCATCCATGTATATGTAATAATTGCATTACCAAGATTCTTTTCATTTGTATGTCAGCCAGCTGGAATAGCTTTAATACTTTGAAAATAATAAGCAATTTTCCTGTTATATCTGGTTGTCAAGCATATCTCTGATGCAGGATTAATTCACACTAAGATACTCTTTCCTCTACAAATTATTTTTCCGCATCTTTGATCTGTTTGCTGTACTTGAGCAACTCCCTGTGTAGTTCTTCTTCGAGCAATACCTGATTTGGGATGTGTATTTCAGTCACGATTCTGTGCCATGTCTGATGATTTCATTCAAATCCATGGACAAACTTTAGACTCTAAATCAAGAATAAAGATATTCAGATATAAGATTTAAAAAGGTTACGCTGTCAGCACAGAAAGCTGCCATGCTTAGTATTATGACAAAAGGTAAAAGCCAAAATTTTATTTTACATTTTACTTTTTTTGCCATCGTAGGTCTTCATGGGTCATTCAAATCCTGTTTTTTTAAATCATGCTAATATAACTTGAGAAGCACATAGTACACTTAAGACAGTAGTATTTCAAGATGCTCAACATATTACAATAGACATCGCACTTCATGAAAAATGTGTAGTCATCCCTCCAACAAGCAAATGTTATTTGGTTTGTCATGCATACTTTTCTCATAGTTGCAGTCAAATATAGTCAGAATTATTGCACTGAATTAATAAATATGTTGCTGGACACAGTCACTGCCTTTCCTTCAAGAAGCAGATGCTCTACATAAAGAGTTATGCTATTTCATGAAACCAGGTAGCTGAGAGAACATCAGTCCTTATTCCAAACATGTGTAAATTTGTGTGTCTTTATGAAAGGGACACAGATCCAGCACAGAATACATAGCATTTCTACCCAAACAGCTAAGTCAAAAAATATTCAGCTTAAATACTGTTTGAATTGTTCTTTTGATTTTTACTGCCTGGGGAAGCAAACAGCTTTGTGTAGAATGGCCACAGCAGTTAGAAAGGAAGCTGTGCTGCAGACACTTGGCTGAAGCCTTTATCTTTAATGCATGTTGCCACCTTTTAGCCAGCTCAGTTGATCTCTCAAAGCCATGGGTCAGTTTTCAATCTAGTATAATGTGACTGCATTACCATAATAGCTCTCTGGGTCTCCAAAAAGCCTCCAACAAAACCAAGAAAGTCAAGACCTTGGTATTTATAATTCCAAAATAAACAGGAGACCATCTTCACTCATGGTAGAGAAGCTTTAAATGGCAGAAACATAATTCTGAATAGTTATCAGGTAATGTATTTTCAGACTTGTTAATTGCTGTATACTAGCACCAGTATTTCAGTATTGTTTTCTAAAGTGGTTTGTACATCTTAGCCTATGAGGGGAACTCATTTGATTGATGTACATCTCCACTCAGTACATTGAGCAGTAATATTGCTAATCAGAGGTGACCAAAAATCTAAAACCATATTCTAAAGTCTTGAGTTTCATTTTTTAAAGTAATTTAAATGCATAGTAAAACCAAGTTCTGCATATTTGCCTGCTGGTTTTTAGTTTCACAGGTCACATTTCAGTTATATTTTCAGGCTTCCATTTGTAACCATAGGGGCTGAACACTTTGCTTTATAAAACTCTAATTGTGATGTCCATGTAGTCATTGCCTCCACGTACCAGAGTGCTGTGCTTAACAAGTTTGGAGATAAAAATCATGTAGGTTGACACTGTAGAGAATAATCTGAATCCTTTCTTCTGCTCTTTATTATTTCTAATGTGAAGTGGTGTTTGATAGGAAAGAAAATGCCAGCTGCTGTCACAGAAATTTTGCTCAGATAGAGGAGATATTATTAGAAACTATAAAAACAGGCTTTCTAGATGGAATCTGATATATCCCCGTATCAAGACCTTACATCAGACAACTATAAAAATTATTCTCTTCCTTACATAAAATGTGGTTATTTGTATGTAAAATAGGGACGTACCCCTGTGATTTTGCTTGTGTCCCTTATTGCATAAAAGTTGGTGTAGTGAAAGATAATAATTCTTTTTATTAATATTAGAATATTATATGCAGCATGTGTTCATATTTTTTAGTTCCAGGCTACTATCATTCCTGACTTCCCAGATTCAACAGAGAGGGAAAACAGATTTTTTTTTTTTTTTTTTTTGCATTGGATGGAACTACATGTCCACGTGGGTTAAGGATGGTCAGGAATCAACCAACTTAGATGACGGTTCATAATGACCGTTCCAGGGTAGAGCAGAACATCAATACAGATATTTGACATAAATTACAGTAATTTCACGAATACAAGCCGCACCAATTTGACTAAGATTTTGCTCCTAAACTGGAAATACGGCCAATATTCAGGAGCGGCTAATATGTGAATAATTTTCTGACATTTACAACCTCAGAAGTGCCAGGCAGAGTGCAGAGCCGAGCTGCTGCAAAGTCGGCATTTTGCGATTGTTACAAATTGCTACTTTGTTGCACCACGGGTGGAGCCTGGCTGCCTGCAGGCAGCACGGGGGGCGGGGAGAGAGGTGGAAGAGCTCTTTCCTTCCCTCCTCTGCCGCAGCCCGGGGGAGAGACGGGGGGGCCCCGCGCCGCCATTGCCGCGGCCCGGGGAGGAGAGGGGGGACCCGGGCCACCACTGCCGCGGCTTGGGGAGGCGGCGGGGGGCTCTGTCCCTGCCTGCCACCACAGGGCAGCGCCGGGCCGTGGTGACCGAGCCCAGTGGCAGTGGCGGCTGGCCTCCAGTGGCCCCGCTGAGCGGCAGCGCCGGGCTGGGCTACCTGACCCCGTCAGCAGCCCCGAGCGGGCCGAGCCTGCACAGCCTTAGCTGAGCCAGTAAACCCCGCCCTGCCGCGGTTCTGTTACTATTTGGCAACTTTGTTGCACGCAGGTCCTCGCTGCGAACGACAGAGCAGCTTATATTCAGGTGCGGCTTATTTATGGACAAAAAACGAAATATTTGCCAACACCCAGAGATGCGGCTTATACTCAGTGCGGCTTGTATTCGTGAATTTACTGTATATGTTACCCCAAAGGTGCTACCACCATCACTGATAGGCTCAGCCTTGGCCAGCAATGGGTCTAACTTGGAACTGGTTCCATCAGACATGGGGGAAACTTCTGTCAGCTTCCCACAAAAGTTACCTCTGTAGCCCCTCTGCTATCAAAACCTTTCTATGTAAACCCAGTGCATGTGTACATAGATCTCAGTCCAGGTTCCTCATTTGAAAACAATGTAATGGAGATAGATTTAATTTAAAATTCTGCCTACATCTTATTTATGTCTCTTTTTTTGTCATTCTTCTTTCCTCCAACTGTGAACAGATGGGGAACTTTCCATACCAAATGAAGAAGGAGCTTTGGAGAATGGGCAGCCTCTGGGCTCCGGGCTGAGCTCCAGCCAGGTGTCCCTGCCAGCCCTAGCAGAACTGGAGTCAGTCCCAGCATCTGTGGAACCCTGCTCATATGAGGTGCTCCCAACCACAGAGATCATGGATGGGACAGGTAACATCTCGTCTATGTTATGGTCTAGATACTGTAAGCTGTTTGAAACAAATTTTTGACTTCGAACATTTGGTGTTTTGCCCTGGGAAATCCTTGTCAAAATGAAGGTCTTCAGGTGTAGAAAGAGTTGACAGTGTAGAGATTGTCACTGAATGCTCCACGAGAAAATTTGACTGACATGATGTAGAAGTAGCCTCTCTTGGAGTAAGGCAAAACCCCTGCACTTTGCGAACATATAAAAGTAGGTTTCCATCTCTGTCTACATCTCAGGTGTGCCAATGAGCTCTAGAGCAGAGAGCTTACAGCATGTTTGAACCTGGGAGTACAACATTGTGTGCTCTACCTGCCACATGGTGCTGTGTGGTGTTCGCACCACACATCCATCAGTAACTAACAGAGTCAGCTGCCCTTCCCTGGGCGAGGCTGGCTGCTCTTCTTCCCCAGCCTGTGCAGAGAGACAGCAATGCTCTACGTCTAGGTTACCTCCTCTTTCTGCATCACATTGTGCTGCCGAGAGTTGTGGACAAAGGTGAAGTGAGGAAAAGTGAGCAGTAGAAGTTGTCATCCATGATCTTGCACAGCTATTCAGCCTTTTCGAAGGAGAGCAGGCCCCGTGAGGTGCATTTTGCTTTTAACAGGTACATTTACAAACCACCTGCTAACATATCTGGTCCTAAGCAAGCTGTGGTAACAGATCATCAGAGACGTGACATTATAATACTTGATTTGTATTCCAGATGTGGGAGTACATCCAGCCTGACATGGGGGAGCTGGCTTCTGTCAGAAGTAATGGGAAATCTGGCCATTGTGTGGATGTGTGTTACTCCTTCTCTTTTGCTTCCTTTCTTTCCTTCTTTCCTCCTTTCTACGTTATACGATGTTTGAGTGAAATCTATGAGTCATTCCTAATCTGCATTGCTGTGCTGCTTTTCTTGTCTGACTTCGGCTGTACCTGCTGCTGCTTTGCTCGTAACGTTGTTGCGTCTATGATGTGGTTGTGTCCTCCAGTGTCTGAAGAGAGCCCCACATCCAATGAATCCGGCGTCCTCCTGTCCCAAGATCCTACAGCTAAGCCAGTCCTGCTACTTCCCCCCAAAAAATCTGCTGCTTTCCCTGGAGACCATGAGGACACCCCAGTGAAACAGTTGTCCCTCCTCAAACAGCCCCCTGCCCTGCCTCCTAAACCTATTGCCAGGATTGCCAGCCACTTAACTGGTAAGTAGGTACTCCTGGACCCTCAGCCCCACCTCTTCCCTTCTAGGAAAAGCTGCCTTTGTAGCAAGGTTCTCAGTGTTCTTCCTCTTTCTGTAACGCTGTTTGCACTTGTTGTGTGTGCTGGTGATGTACGTGCTGTACCTAGGGCAGGGATCGTGAAATCTGCAGACTGCACCTTCATCAAGGTTGCTCCAGGGGCACTTCCCCTCTCAGCTGTAATTGCCTAAGAGTGCTGTGGCATTTCCTAACCCTCCTCACTCTCATTCATCAAGACTTACCATCACCACTGAAATTGCAGGATGTGCTTTGATGGGAAAGGAAGTATCAGAAAAATACTGGGATATCTTTAAATGCCCTTAATGAGGAAAGGCATGAGAGTTGAGGGGAGAGTTTTGATTTCTCCTTATGTCATTTTTTGCATGTCCCCTTAACTGCCATGTGGGCAGGTCCTCCTTCACACACCCTGTATCTTTCCATACATTTGTATTTTACTTGCCCCCTGATCCTTACACAGGTAATTCTGTCCTTTGAGTTCCTGCCATTTTGCCCCAGTGCTTACACTGTCTGCCAAACTGCTCCCCCTTTCCACCTCTGCTCTGACTACTCCCCTCCCACTGGTGAGTCCAGCTCCAATTCCCAATGACCAGAATTTTGATGTCCTGTGCTTTATGCTGCAGTTTAGCTCTCACTACATGGAAGGTAGCAACAGTAAACAACACAGACTCTGTTTTGTGTTCCATGTGTTTTCACAAGTGTCCAGGCTCTTTGGGATTCAAAGTCCTAGGTGGATGTGGAAGGAGGGTAGATACGTGTCCTGCTCCCAGTCTCTCATTTTGAGAGAAGCAAAGGTTGACTATATTTATGCAGACCAAAATAGATTCCCTAAACACTTGCCTGCACCTTTTGAGCAGTCTGCTCATAATTGCAGCTGCTGCACAGGAGGCAGCACCTCAAAATCCTGAGTTGAATATGAGGTGTGGTTCATCTTTGTCGTGGGGCAGCTACCAGTTTTCCCCCTGGGTTGATCTTGTGTTAATCCTGCCCTGATATTTTCAGAACTGATGTGAGAAATGCTCTGCCCACATTTATATATTGTAGATTTTTTTTCCAGGCAGTTAATACCCATTTTATTCAGGTCTAAGATCTATATCAGGAAAGAGCTCATTAGTAAAGAACATGTTCTGGTTTCTCTCATCTCTACGTAGTCTTTTCATGTTTCTGTTTGGATGACCACACTTTTTTGTCCTGTATAGTTTTGTACATTTTATGTGAAACCTCTTACTTTCTAACCTGCCAAGATCTGCACATAATGGTTAATATTTTGCCTTTTGCTACAAAGTGAATGGGCAGTCCTGCAGCCTGCAAGGCCAGGTAGCAGTATTCATGGCTTCACCTAAGGACAAAACCAGCTTCCTATGATCTCCCATTAAGTTCTGTCCCAATTATAAGAAGTTGTTAAAAAATGAGGCCAACATGGAAGAAATAAAAATATAGGAATAGCATAGGAAAAAAAACTCAGGTACTAAATGTCCTTGATTCATAAGCCATTCTTTTGTAAGAGACAGCAGAAGAATCAAAGAATGAGGACTTCTGGAGTAGTTTTGTTTTTTCTGCAGCTGCAAATTTTGTGTGCAGTAGAATCAGGCTCAAGTTATCAGCATAAATGACTTGCTTAATGGTGATGACTTTCCAATGAAAGTGAAACAGAACTGTGACTTCTTTTGCTTTGTGGTGGCCTTCAGTGATGTCTCATCTAGAACTATATAAAGTCTTGTATGTGTGTATAGATGGACTCTTGTACATGCATATACAGAACCTTCAGGGTAAAGGAACAGAGATTCAAATTTAGTCGTAGAGCCATAATTTAATTGACAGTATTCCTGCTGGAACTGAAACCCTCATTTATACATTCCTTATAAATAAAAGTATTCAGCTTGTTCTTAAGGGTCCATTTACTTTGGTGGTCCAAAGGATATATGTGTTGTTCAGTGCCTTGTGTTCTCCAGTGGTAATTATATTAGCCATGTACAATCTTTGGAAATGAGTAATCAATCCTAATGAAGCATCCTTCTCAGTGAGAAGCAGAATTAATGCTATTCTTTTTCTAATTACTCCAGAGACATTCTCAGCTTGTAAGTGAGAAAACAAGCAAAATCTGAATTCTGGCCTTCAAAGTGAAAACTTTCCAGTTCTTGCTGCATACAAACTTTTCTACTGAAGAGTTTTTGAAAAGGTTGACAGACAAATTAAGACATACCAGGCAGGGCTAGTGGAGAGTGACAGAGGTTTAATGGTCTGGTAGGTCTGTTCAAGCAACTGTGAGAGAAGATATGATCCTGTGAAGGGTTCAGGCACACATGTGAAAATGCAGAAGCAGCTCAACTTCTGTCTACATAATATATGTGTGTGTATATGTGTACGTAAGTGTATATATTTAATAGAAACATGTTTTATACAAACATATATTAAAAAATTACTACAGACATGATTAGAGGCAAAAAAAGGAAAATATTTTAAATAAAAACCTTGAGGGAAAAAAGTCGGACCACCTCTTTCTGTGAAAATATTACAAAGTTCTGCAAAAAGGTATGCAGACTGATTTGTAGGGCTTGACAAAGAACTTAGTACAGGTTTTAGAAATGGAAAAGAAACATTCCTTTCCTCGGAAAGCATTTTGAACCATCTCAAATATCTATCTGCCTGTGCCAAGACAAAGATTGGCCTTTCAATTGATAAGAAATGCACATAAAAGAACAAGCCTAAATAAACACATAAGAGCGCATTTAATTTTGTGGAGAATGAAAAGAAAGAAAAAAAAATTATTTTAAAGCTGGAAGGAACAGAGAATTGCCTCTAGCAAATATAAATCACACAACCTTGGCACGCTTCTTCTCAAGGCTGCAACTCTGTAGGGATGGGGCAGTACAGAAACAGTGCCAGAGCCAAGAGCAGACTGCAGGGCAGCCACTGGGAGTGGTGCCAACACCGCTGCAGAAGATGCCCCATACTTTTCCTCACGCCATGTCCTGTGGTCTTGAGGGTGCTACCTCCACAGAGAACATCCCTGTCACAGCACTGGGTGTGGAAATGCCCATGTAGCCCTAGAGGACAGGCAACTCGAGGAGAAAAACATGAGCCTTGACTGTTTCGATACCATTGCTTCACTGCTCTGCATGTCCTGTTGGCCAGTCACCTCCTGGTGAGCTTTCTTCTGGTTTCCAAACATGATTAGCATTTGACTGATTAGTTTTGGACAATGTTCACGTTGCCTAAACTACTTTCTACATTCTACTACAATATAGACTTTCTTTCATTGTTTTATTTCTCTGATACTCACATGCAGAACCCAGGCATTTAGGACACTTCTATCTTCCTTCACTGAAAATTTAGGAAGAGTTGAAACAATTGCCTGGGACCAAATTTAATTGGGGTGCTGATGTTCAAGTCCCCAACTTATAATAAAATCTTTAATGGCCAAGTGACAGGAAGACTAGGCATGTCTGATTTGATAGACCCCAGTGTTGTAAAGCTCCCTTTGATCTTGATTCATTAAGCTGTTAATTTTCACCAGTACAGATAATGTTTTCTGAAATTAATTAGATATTTTCCAACTGAATCACCAGTAACCCATAAAGCTCCTAGAACACCAGAGAACAAAATATGGGCCACTAAGATGGGATCTCAGGAGCAACTGAGTCTGTTTGAGCCAAAATTTAACCTAATATTAGAATAAGGTGTAGCTTTGGTTGTATCTGGTCACTTATCTATTCCATTTAAGCTTTTTGCATTTTTTTGCTTTCTTCATTCAAGATTTTTAAAAGACACATAGCACATTTTCAGTTCTGATATTGGGCTTTCTAGTTGTGTCTGTGTAGAGTCAGACCTAATTTATAATTAGAGATAAATATTTGACAGGATAGGAAATGTCAGAAGTCCTCAAAAGTTGCTTCTGACAATGCAGACAAGACAAGAATGAGGTTGGAGAACATAAATGCCTGGGGTCCTGCTGCCTTGCCACACAGCTGGTTATTAATGACAGCTTTATAAAAAGTTTTTGCAACTACTATTTGTTCAATAAATACTCTGCAGTATTTTAGAATGCAGTAGTCATGTATCAAGAGACTCCTCTGTAGATGAGCCCAGGATATAATCCAGAAGCTTCCTCCACTGTGATATTACCTCCAGCTGCCTGCTCTGGCAGGCTACATTCATAAAGAGAGCTTACATTCACGTGGAGACAATGGACAGTTCTCTTACTGCATGTCAAGAGAGAAGCAGCAGAGCAAAAGCAGTTTCTCCTTCACTGGGTTCTCATGGAAACTGGACCCTGGTGCAGTTTCTCCCTCTATAATTCCTCTTTGTGCTGCTTTCTGGAGAGGAGTACTTATCACATACAGGAATCAGGAAATCTTCTCATCTTTGAAACCCTCTTCAAGGTCCTGCACAGGAATTCATGCAGAGCTATACTTTTCAACATTTAGAACTAATCATGTCTTTCTTTTGTTCTCCAAATTCAACCTTAATCTTGGATGCATATGTGATACAGAAGAACAGCAAAGAATTTCTATCTTAAATCTTCCCCTGAGGACACAGCTGCAGATCTGGCTGTAGTCAGCAGGAGATGCATGGTAAATCTTTGAGAACAGTTTTTGACTTTTCTTTTTGAGTTTGCTCAAAAACACATTGAAACAAGAAAAGAGACTCTCACCATTTAGGCACAAGTGATTACAGGAGAGAAGACCTGAAAAAGCAAGAGCTACTTGTCCAAATGTTGCCAGCAAATACCAGGTACATCACCCCATGGAGCTCTCTCAACAGGCCACACTGGGTTTTGCACTGTTAGTTGGTTTTGGGGTTTTTTGCACATTATTTTACAGAATTAATTACTTGGAAGGAATTTAAAGAGTATCTCATTAGCTTTATGACAAGCTACATTACTTGTAGTTGCATATAGTACAGCAAAGGTCACAGTATAAGGTCATTCAGGTGAGAAAGAAGCTCAGCAGGTCTTTAATCCAACCTCCTGCTCAAAGCAAAGCCAAGTGTGGGATCAGACCATGTTGCTCAGGCCTTTGACCAGCTGGGTCTTGAAAACTTCAGAGGATGCCAGCTGTACAATTTGTCTGGATAAACCTGCTCCACTAACTGCCTCTTCTCATGGCATGGAGGATACTTTCCTTATAATCCAGTTCTGACACTCTTCTATTTTGCTTTTGCCCATTGCCCTTCCTTCTCCTGCCACGCACCACTAAAGAATACCATCTTACCAATTACCTGGCTTGTAGGTACTGGGAGGCTGCTCTTAAGTGTTCCCCCCACAAGCTGTCTTTGCTCCAAGCTGAACACACCTCAGTACCTCAGTTCAGCAGGTGCTCTGGCCCTCAGCCACTGCAGTGACCCTATGCTTGACTCATTCTGGTTTTTGGATATCTTTCCTGGTGGATACTAAGCTTGCACAGTAGTCTAGGTACAGTCTAAGGACTGGTGAATAGAAGGGGATCCTTCAATCAGTTAGAAGAATCCTCTAATCTGCTGACTATGTTTCTTCTTGTACCACCCAGGAGTCTGTTGTCCTTCCTTGCTGTCAGGGTACAATGCTGGCTTATGTTTGACAGGGAGTCAAGAAAGAGCATTTCTGCCGCTGGCAGTAAAGCAACCACAGCCAGTTTTGCCACAAGCCTAGGATCCCCAGCATTTCCTCTTTCTCCATGCAGTAGTTGAGCTGGGGCAGGATTTGAAGATTTTAATGAGCCTTTCTACGACCCTTGCTGCAGCAATCTTTGCTGCATCCAGAAGTTCCTAGCACCCCAACTGCAGCAGCTGTATCTTCAAAGTGTGCTGACTGATTCTCCAGCCATGTTCAGTGACTAAGAAGTATCAGACTTGGTGTACATGGTACACAGCTCCAATGTACCACTAACACTTCAGAAGACCCATACAGTAGCAAATCTGTGCAACAAATAAACCTGTATTGATCTCATGAAAATGCCAAAAGAAATACAGTAATTATAGATGTTAGCAAAAAGATCTGCATGGAAAGTGTAATGGATGGCCTGCTTGTCATATGTCTGATGTGTAGCAAATATTGTGGCATCCACAACTGTCTCTTAAGTAATTGATTGTCATCAAGAGTGGAGAGGTTGATGTCTTAACATCTTTTTCATCAATTCTAGCATACAAGTTATTACACAGTGCCGAGTGGTCACAACCCCACTGGGAACCAACATCTTGCAAAATTGCTCATTATTCTCTTGAGCATTAAAAACCTCATCCAGAAGAGATTAATCAGACTTGCACACCTGGCTTCACACAGCTTGCTTCATTTTGGTTACGAGTGCTTTGTGCAATGATTTAAGCCTCTGGTAGTGTTTTGCTGAGAAGACACTTATCATAGACTCCTGGTTCTTATCTCCCCTGTCCCCTTCTTACTCATCTATAGATGCCTGTGTCTGATGTATATTCCATGCTGGAGACAATAATTCTTACTACCCCTGGTTCATAAATCATGTACATTGTGAAATTAAAATAGAGGAAAGAACTGTAAAACTTGATTACCTCACTCTTACATGCAGGGAGAAGTTGTTCTATCCTTTACTGTAGATAATGGCAGCACAGTTCCCAATAGCATGTCCGGAGCCCATGGATTTGGGCAAGGCCCCACTGGTTCAGTACAGTCACTGATCAGACACTGATCAGACCCTGATCACACATAAAACTTGCAGTATCAAGGTCTCCATTACTGGTGCCAGTGAAGATACACAGTTACATTTCCCAGCAAAAGGATCGAACTCTTCTCTCATTGTAGTCATTCTCCTTTCAACCATTTTATTTAAACAAAGAATTCTCCTGAAGGTGAAAGGCAGCGAAGTAGACTTAATGCCCCTGATCCATTTCCAAGGGTCTGTTTTGGTATTAGGACCATATTCACACAAGCTCAAGAACTTGAGTATAACACAGTCAATCTGAATGAGGATATTAAAAATAATGGGCAAGATTTTTGGCAGGTGTCCAGTGGAGTCACCCAGCACTGGTACCACTAAAACATATCAATGTAAAGCATTTGTTTAAATTTAAGCAGAAACTAAAGGTCCATACCTTTGTTGTGCAGTCAAAACCAGGGTGTGTATGTCTGATTCATGATGGGATGAATATGTGGCTACTCAGGATAACTAAGCTAGACTTGTTCTCCTGTGAAATTCCAGAGCCGCAGTGCCTGTGCCACAACTCTACTGCATGAATACTTGCATGAGAATAGAAATTTTCGCTGTATTTAGAAGAAAGAAGGAAAGATTCCTGTTTGCTTTATACCTGAGCTATTTGACATGTCATGCTCACTTCCAGCATACAATGTTGCTCTGATCTTTAGGATCACAAAAGGCAGAAAGCCCAGATGATACTTCCAGTTATTCTTTTGTCAAAAGCAAGAGATGCCTGCAGTTGGGATCTCTTTGAATTCACCATTAAGGCTGGCTGCCACAGAGTGATGGGGCATCCAAGCACAGGCACTGTCAAATGAAGACTTTAATTGACATACTGTAGAAAAGGATCTTAAACCAACCTGTATTTGTCAAAATGGAAGTGCAGATCTCAGTGTAGTCTTTGTAATTCAGGACAAGCTCTAGAAATAAAACTGCCTGAAGCATAAATGCGTGAAAAAAAATACTTTTTTTACTACAAATCCCATAGGAGCTTTATTCTCAGGACTATATACAATTTGCTCTTTCCTCTTTCTGTTATTTACCTTTTATTGAAGAATGTGTTCTTTTATGCAGGATACACAGAGGAAATGTATGCAAATAACATGTTTGTAAGAAAAACAAAGTAACTTGAAGACCTTTGTATGCTTGAATAGAAAATCCTGAATGTGGGTTTGTTTGGTTTTTTTTCTTTTGCTACTTTGGCAAACCCATGAGTTAAATTTCAGCCTTGGTAGAGCAATCAGAATTTTCACCTGCAAGAGACAACATGTTAAGTGGATTTAATATTACATTGAAAGGCAAAAGGCTTGGATTCTACTCTCTGTAGCTCTTCAACTCTGCAATGTGGAAAGGCCACTTTTTCTCGTGTCCCTACATCATAGTGTAACCCTAGCCAGAGCCAAGCCCCACTCAGCCATTCACTCACTCCCCCACCAGTGGGATCAGGGAGAGAATCGGAAGGGTAAAAGTGAGAAAACAAGTGGGTTGAGATAAACACAGTTCAACAGGGAAAGCAAAAGCCATGCACATAAGCCAAGTGAAACAAGGGATTTGTTCACTGTTTCCCAGGGGCAGGCAGGTGCTCAGCCATCTCCAGGAGGGCAGGGCCCCATCACATGTAATGGTTGCTTCAGAACACAAACACCATCACTCCAAACATCGCTCCCCTTCCCTCCTTCTTCTCCCCAACTTTACATACTGAGTATGATGCCACACAGTCTGGAATATCCCTTGGGTCACTTGGGATCACCTGTCCTGGCTCTGTGTCCTCCCAGCTTCCCATGTATCCCAGGTTTCCTCAACAGTGTGGCAGTTCAAAAAGCAGAAAAGGCCTTGGCTCGGTGCAAGCCCTGCTCAGCAATAACAAAAATGTCTCCATATTATCAACTCAAGCTTTGTTCAGCACAAATCCAAAACAGCCCCATACCAGCCACTGTGAAGAAAATTAACTCTACCCCAGCCAAAACCATCACGTGGTATTTTATCTTTGCACTCCCTTGGACCCCTCTAAGTAGTTAGCCTGTAAACACTCTGGAGAGGAGGAAGGCTTACACTGTCAGTATGTTGTTCCTAGCATAGCAAAACCACTAATATGAAGTGGATGCTGTGGAAGATGTGACTACCACTAAAATAAGTCAGGAGACATACCTGAACTTGGTTCATGGTCTTTTTTTTCACCTTACAATCTGTAATCATTTTCAAGATGTGTTACTGCTTGCTAGTCCTAATATCAGTCTTTTGTACCCTAGCTATTAGATATGAATAGAAGAACAGGCAGTACTCAGAATAGGCTAGGAAGAAGGAAAGAATGAAGGGAGTTGGGGAAAGGATAGTTTAAACTAAAAAGAACCATCTGGTAAAGGACTACAGAAATCTGATAGCTATCAGAATAGTGATGACCTTTGGAGAACAGCATCTAACTACCAAGCTTCTTCAGGTCAAAAGAAGATTCAGGCCCTGCAATTCCCTTACCATGTTGTAGCAAGAGGAGTGGACAGAAGCAGAAAGAGACCAAAGGTCATGCAAGCCTCACCCACAGAGCTACATTGCAGAGACAAACATGTGCAGTATTCCAGGCTGGGAAGAGCCTGGCCTTCCTCCTAGAGACAAACTCAGAGTTGTTGCTCACAGTGTATATATTTTCTCTCTCTTTCACTCTTAGCCTGTGTTGTGACCATTTCCTTCATCCATCTTGGCTACTACTAGCCCTCATGTTACTTCTTTTCCCTTCTGAAAATATTTCACAGTGCAATTACAAAAATCTCCATTCTGCAATTGAGTTCTGGAAGAGATGTTTACTTGTGGACCTCTCACTGGTTTATCATTGAAGTCAGGGAAGTCTTTGCCTGGCTGATCAACTATGGGTTTCAATGAACATTTTAACTAGAGTTAAAAAGGTAAAATTCAGTGTTTGAGTCCTGAGAAAATGCCTGCCACTTCTGTAAAACAATACATTAGTCCTAACAATCTAGTGCCCTTTAACTTTTCTCCTCATGTACCCTCCATTTTTCCAAACCTGTCCTGTTTAGGATTCAAACCTTATTTCGTTTCTCTTCTGCCCTGTAATGTAATTTTTTACACCAGATGTTTTGCACATTACAAAGCTGTAAGAAGTGTGACTTGCAGTAATTGCACTGCAGTGGCTGAGATGGATCAGGAATCCCTGAGCTTTTGGTCTGGCAGTGATGGTGGTGAGTCATCCTGTAACTTCAGACACTGAATTGCTCTCATCCTAATTGCTCTCCCCCTGTTTTCCTGCCTGTTGAGTGGAAGAAGTTGCATCTACCTCACAGGGCTATTTTGGAGGATTAGGGCTTTAAAGTGTGCCACAAGCCTTGTTAAGTATTGCTTAATGTGTTTATTAAGAGGCATGCATAGCCCTGGGATGTTTTTTGTGGGACTCGGGAGTGCTGCAAAACAGCAGCGTTTTTTCTGGGGACCATGCTGAGCATACAGTAGGAGCTGTCTGTCACAACAGGGAAGGTGTGTGCACACTCCCATGTTGAGTAGCAACCTCAGTACCTGCTCACCCAGACAGATACTCTCATCTCTGTCTTACTGACATAAAAATTAACACCAGTGCTCTCTCTCTTTCTTTTAGATCCTGGCGCTCCTGTGAAACTGCCTTGTATGCCAGTTAAACTGTCACCTCCACTACCTCCAAAGAAAGTCATGATTTTTGGGCCCCCTTTGGGAGGGCCAGACCTCTCTCTCTCATCCTATGCCACGCAGAAGAGCTCCCAGCAGCCTTTGACCCAGCAGCATCACACTGTCCTGCCATCCCAGTTAGCAGCTCACCAGCACCAGCTCCAGTACGGCAGCCACAGCCAGCACCTTCCCTCTGGGTCCAGCACATTGCCCATTCACCCCTCGGGGTGCCGGATGATCGAGGAACTGAACAAAACGCTAGCCATGACCATGCACAGGCTAGAGAGGTAATGGATCAACCTTTAAAATTCCATACTGGTGTGCACTGTTTCCTGCTAACCTCAGCATCGATATCATCACTCGAGTTATATTCGTAGGATTTGAATGAGGTGTCGTCTAACAGCTTCAGGGCAGAGTCATTTCTGGAGAAACAGGGGTGGAGGAAGAGCCTTTCCAGGCTTGTTTGACAAGTTTGTGGCAGAAAGGAAATAAAGGCCAAATTTCCTGAATCCCATTGTCCTGTTCAAAGAAGTAGATAAAATACAGCCAATGGAGAAGATTTTAATAGGACATGCCTGGCTTGCAGTAAGTACTGCTGAGGCATAACTGCAGAGCTCCGGTTGTGTGGAGAATTGCTAAATGCAAGGAGAGGAAGATTCATAAAAGAGCAATTAGAATCCAATGTGCCATTCCAGCAGGGCATCTGATTAGTATTACCAATTAGCTTGAAACAATCTATGTGGACTTCTTACAAGTCACTTAGAAGAGTTTTAATATAGTATTTCAATTATTTAAATTAATTTAAATTAAATTATATGTTTGATCTTAAAATAAGTACAGTAGTTTCACGAATACAAGCCGCACGGATTATAAGCCGCACCCCCGGTGCCTCGACAATGTTGCTGTCTTTGTCAATAGATAAGCCGCACCCCGAATATTAGCCGCACTTTCGTTCGTCGCGACAATCCGTGTGCAGCTTTCACAAACTGGCCAATTAGTAACAGGATCGCGGCATAGCGGGCTTTACTGGCTCGGGGCGGGGCCAGGCAGGCTCGGCCCGCTCATGGTTGCCGACGGGGCCGGGTGGCCCAGCTCAGCGCCACGGCTCGGCGGGGCTGGCCGGGTGGTGCTGCCGCCGCCGCCGGGCTCGCTGGCCCCCCTCTCCCGTCAGCACCGCCCCGCTGCCGCGTTCGCTCGCCCGGCTGGCAGGGCTGCCGCCGCCGGGCTCGCCGTCCGACCCGCTGCCGCTTTCGCTCGCCCCGCGCCGCGCCTCGCGAGCACCGCGCCGCGCCCGCCCCGCGGCGCTTTCGCGGCTCGCGGTTCGCGGCTCGCGGCTCGCGGCTCGCGGCGGCGCTTTCGCGGCTCGCGGTTCGCGGCGAGCGGCGGCGCTTTCGCGGTTCGCGGTTCGCGGCGGCGCTTTCGCGGCTCGCGGTTCGCGGCGAGCGGCGGCGCTTTCGCGGCGAGCGGCGAGCGGCGAGCGGCGGCGCTTTCGCGGCGAGCGGCGAGCGGCGGCGCTTTCGCGAGCGCCGCTTTCGCTCGCCCCGCCGGCAGGGCTACCGCCGCCGCCACCAGGCTCGCCGGCCGCCCCCTCCCGTCTGCACCGCCGCCGCGTTTCCTCGCCCTGGCCGGCACTGCAGGCCCCCGCACCGCCGGGCTCCCCCACGCTGCTGGCCCCGATTCTGCTGGGCTTCCCCCGCTGCCAGGCAGCCCCACCCGCCGGCCTTCCTGCTTCTGCCATGCTCCCCTGCACTGCTAGCCCCAGTTCTCCCGGGCTCCCCCGCCCTGCTGGCTCAGGCTCTGCCGCCCGCCCCCGACACTGCTGGCCCCGCCTCTGCCAGGCTTTCCCACCTCTGCCGGGGCCGGCCGGGCTCCAGCTTGGCTTGGGGCTGCCGCGGGCTCTCACTTCCGTGTTGGCAGCTTTTAGAATTTTGTTAATAGATTAGCCGCCCCGGAATATTAGCCGCACTTCTGGGTTTCCACCAAAATTTTGGTCAAATTGGTGCGGCTTGTATTCGTGAAATTACTGTATTTCATTCATTCCACAGCAGCTACCTTCTTAACCATTTCCTTCTGGCAAGAGGTAGCACATTTGATCAGAAATGCCTTACCCACCTTAGGACTGTTCTTTGTTATTGTCACTTATGAGTATCTCAGAGTGTTTCTCCAAGTAGTAAAGTAAGTGAAGCATGTTGTATAAATGCAAGCTGCCCTCATAGACTGCAACAACAGCAAGCTTTGGAAAATGTATTTCATCTTACAAAAAGTTTTCTTCAGGAAAACTGAGAAAATCTCAGAACAGGGAAGATATTCTGAAAAATTGCATGTTTTATTTAGTACCAAGGACAGCTTTGTAGCCAGCTTGTTCTAGGGGCATCAGATCATCTTGTTATACAGGAAGACAAAATATTTGGTCTAACAGACAAAATGCCTAATGATTTATGCCTCAGTATTTCTGTCTGATAATGCTACCTTCATTATATTCCATAGGTGGAAACAATTGGATTATTGATAGCAGTTTCTCCTTACTGCCTGAAAAAGAGTCAGGAGAATAGAGGCTGTCTCACACTGCCAGCTTATTTTAGTACCAGTATGTGATTACATCATGGGGCTAATGTTTCTACAGCATGGGAGAATTCTCAGCTGGGGAAAAACAACTAGGGCTATAAAGGAGATTCTAATTCCCATCAGTGAAAGAGTTGTAGAGGTAGGATAGAAAGAGCATCCACATTGTCTCCCACTGCCATACCACTGCCATACCCAGTCACTACCCATTTACCTCTCCCATTGCCAACATGGCTGGTCTGATGCCTCTGCCCTACCCCAAAATTCAATGTGCCAGGCACAGAGCACAGCTGTTGTCTCCCAAAGGCTCCTTTAGGGCTGCACTGCCTCATGCCGTCCCCTGCTTAGGTCTGATGTCTTAATGTCTGGCTCACACTGTGTGCAGAAGGCCCTTTGTTATCCTGAGCCCAGTGACATCTCTCAGAGTATGACTTCATTGTGGCATCTGTTGCCCCACAGCAATGAATGCTCCAGTTTCCAGTCATCCATCATGTTTATGTCTACAAATACGTTTAACCGATTTAAAGAAGGTGATGCTGTTTGGGTTTAACTGTTAATTTGAAGCTGAAGCTCTAATGCTTGTTAAAAACTGAATAAGCAAGCCTTCATGTCGCTATGATAAGCAATTGCTTCCCTTTGCAGTTAATAAGAAGAAAAATAAGAAAAGGTTGTGGCACTGATATTTCACGTTTAAAATGAATAGGAGTCCTAGTTCATGATCTTGCAGACAGATTTTTCATAGCCTTTTTTATGTTGTTTAACTGTTAGTTGAATCATGGATTAATGTATTGAGTACTTTGTGCTCCTTGTCAAAACAAATCAATAACTTTGGCATTCACAAGGGAGAAAATAGGTCATGATCATTTCCTCTGCAACAGCAATTGTTATTTTTGTAGTATATAACAGTAAAAGTATTTCAAACCATTTACAGTTCTGTGAAGCTGATCTTGCTGTTAAATTCTTCATTTGCTTTTTTCAAGCCACATTGTGATCTCGATAAATTGGCCAACTTTGCTTGAAGATTTGTGCAGATTTTTAGAGACAATTATTTCACCAAATGCCACTATTTTCTACTATTTTTGACAGTACTTACTTTCCCATATTGTAAAAATCTGCATTAAACCCCAGAGAAATTATACTGCAGTATTTGTCATTGCACGTTTCAGCTCAAAACTCTCGACCTGTTAAACTGCAGAGTTCCTAGATCTCCTTCCTCTGTTTGGAATTTGGCAGTGTGTGGAGTGACATCCTGCACTTTGCTGTTCCTTCCAAGTTAACAAAGTACTGGGCCACTACTGTTGGGTCAATAATCCTGAGGATGATAAGTCTCTGAGGCACCTTCTGGTGAATACTAAGGAGTATTTCTTCTGATCTCAGACATTATCTCAAAAGTATCTTATAACTTTACAGAATAATTGCCATGGTGCTGCAGTAATAATGCTGCCAAGTCTGGTAATTTGGGGGATTATATAGAATAGTGTTTTGATTTAAATAAGAGATGATCATATAGACAAGTACAGGTCAGGTTTCACCTCTAATTTATTTTCTTTTCCTTCCAGAATTTTTCCTTTTCTTCCTTGTATCTAGTTTTTTTGGTCCTGGTGCAGTGAAAGCTCCTCAAGGTCATTTTAGTTCTAATTATATTTACTGAATCAGTTTGTATCAAATCCACATTTTGTCCAGTAAACTTTTCTTAGACCTCACAACTCTCCTGTTCACCAGGTCTCTGAGTATGGACAAGAACGGCAAATGAAAGGCTAAAACCTTCCCTTCCTCTACCAATCTGGATTTTTTGCTTACACAGATAAGATCTCTGGAATTCAGATAGTCTAACAACATCTGAAGACTGATAGTTGAAATCAGTGCTTTGCCAATGAGCCACAGGCTTGCCAGAGAAAAATGAGCTTTCCCTCTGTACAGACCTGGAAGCCAGATTTTTCTGTCTTTGACCTTGCGAAAGTTACTGACTCTCTCTATTTTCCCCTCTGCAGGAGTGATTGCATGTAACTGCCTCACCTAGATCTAGTGCATATTAATAAGTTAATGTCTTAAGGTGCATTAAAAGGCATGTAATAGCTATTCAAGTCCCAGTTGTTCTTATGAGTTAAAATGATAGTTAATTTGTGGAATTTTTTATTCAATTTTTTTACAGACATTATAGAACATTAAGTTCATTTGTGCACTTAACACTTTTGATTGCAAACATTTTCTGGTACTCATAATGTCTATTCATAACCTGTTCTCAGAAGGGCAATCTGCCCCTTGTCATAGTATGACTATTATGACATGTCATTTGTGCTGCCAGTTTGCCTCTATTTTCCCTGATAAATTACCAGTTTTATGGTAGATTAAGTTGAAACAGAGAAATGTGTAATTTCCATGCAACCTTTTTTCTGCAACCTCTGTTGCTAATTTGTGTCCTACTGCAAATTACTTTGCCCTTCAGCCAAAAGGGTGTTTGTCAAGCATAAGTAAAACTCTAGATTTGGACACCAATTTTACCACTGCATTTTAGGAGTTGATGAAAATCTGGTAAACTCTGCCACCAAAATATGCAGATTTCATCCTTATGACTGAAATTAATTTGAGAAGAAAGACCATGCCCCAAAGCTGTGCATCACAAACAGTGGCTAAGGAAGCTTTGGAAACTCTCTTGTGACACTGAAATGTGTCTTTAATTTTGACTTAGTGAGGCAGTTTCTTGCTCTGAAACAGCCTGATTTTCTGCCTTGCCTGTGTAATTCTCAGCCTGTCTGGAAAGGTGACAATTAATTTCATTTACTCTTTGGGCTCTTGTACAGGAGCAGGCACAGATGAATCCAGGCCTCTGTTTGTTAAACGTAGGTACTAAAGAGCTGTTAAGTGGCAATATCTCACTCCAGGCTAGAATTGCCTCTGTGGCAGAGCAGTGAAAAATCACTGTGTCCAAAAAGACTGTGTGTGAGACCAGTTCCTCTGGGACACCCAGCTCAGCTTCAGACTGTAGATTTATGAAATGAAATGCATTAGACATTACCGCCAGTGTCTTGTAAATCTTATGAAACATATTTGAGTCAGAAAACATTTATCTTCCATAAAACTTGTCAAGAGAATTGCATCTTGTCTAAACTTTAACATTGCCCAAGGATAGAAACACTTAATATTTATAGCTCTACCTTCTCTGTTTTTCACACACATTCCTGTAGTAGAAACGTATATACAGTCGTTTGAAGCTTTTTCAGATGTTTTTGTTTTAACTGGTAAGAACAGAAAAGTGTACTGTGGATCTGAAAACACTCTGATAAAAATGTAACCCTTTATTCCAAAATCAAAGGGCCTAGCATGACAGACAAGAAATGTGCAAGATTTTCTGACTAAATTTTGCAGAAAGTACTTAATTTTTTTCTTTTTTTTATTTTGCCTGTACCACGAGTCACATATATGCTTAAATTTTGGTTGATTTTTCATTAAAGTATTTTCTCACTAGAAACATTGTAAGCTATAGTGGTGTAACTTTTTTGCTGTTTTGATCATGTAAAAATGGTGCAGCAGTAACTGCAAGTCCATGTAATAGGGAACTATATACTGTTCAGTTCCATGGGTTAAGATCTTCTTGAAACAAGTACTTTCTTAACTGTAGCTTTTTTTCTCTAATTTTGTTGCAAAACGCAAAACTGGTTTAAAATGGGCTTTTTGAAACAATAGTGTGCTTTTTGGTGATTAATGCTAAAAGATTTCATGGTGTAGACACCTGACTATGTGGGAGTTTATCTAATGACCCAGAGTCATTTATACACGATGGGCATATCCAGTGACCTTGATTTGTCTTTTTCAAGTATACTGCAGTATTGCATGTATTTCATAAGCACTTTGCTTAGACAGCTGACTTCGTCAAATTGCTGTGGAAAGGGCTGATTTTAATCAAGATCAACACCAAACACTAGGAAAAATGAGGGGCTTAAAATAGAAAGTAGTATTAGCAAGAAATGGATGATTCAGAAAACTTACAATGAGATGAGAAACTGTCTATTTCTAGATCACTAGTTCAAACAAAAATCCTCTGTGGTAACTTGTAAATCTTGTTGCAATCCTGTATCTGCTTGCTACCCTAAATTGATGGATCACTTTGATGTGTGCTACCCTATGGCCATGCCCATAAGGAAGCATCTGTAAGCTACATCCATCCTTCAAAGAACAGGGAAGCACCCAATAATCCTGGATGCTGAGCTACTTCTTGCTCCTTTCATTTGTACCTCAGAGGGGCTCAGTGAATTGGAACTTAATGTCTGTGTATCTATTGTTTTAAAATTAACTAAATGATTCAGTGGTTGCGTGCATGCAATTTTGGGTATTTTTTTAGCAATGTTAACAGAATTTCACAATATTATAGTTTTTCTCAGAAATCTGATTCCAGACTTTTGAATTTCCTCTCTTTCCTCTTTAAAAGACTTACTCAAAAATTAGCTTACAGAGAAAACAGATTTAATGAACTTCATAATATAAAAATTCTGAAAGTATTTCAATAAATTAATAGTTAGTTCAAAGCTTTTTAAAATTGCAGTTTGTTGATGTGTCATTATGAGAATTCAGCTGATGAATTCTAAAACTGCATGTGGGATAAAGTTTTTTGTGTCAAACTCATTGAAGTCCAATACAAAAATTTGCAAGCCAGTTCTTCATAAATCTCTCTTACTTTGTGATACAAAACATGGGCTATCACTAAGAAAATCAAGTTTCTCTCTTCAAGGCATCTAGTAAAGCTCTGTATCTCATTGTTGGTTAGTCGGCAATAATACATGCTGGAATTACAAAATTATTTCTTTGAAGCTGAAGATGATGATAACAGCATGGTATGGTTTGTTCATATCATCTGAAGCCTTTTCTTCTCTTTAATCCCTAAGCATATTTGGAGTAGCATTACATTCCTAGATCTACATTTTTAAAAGACTCTCTGGAAAGTCATCTAGCAGCAGTTTAAGAGTCCATTCTAACTTTTGGGTTAGAAGAAAGCAAAAATGTTTCAAGTTGAAGATAGTAGATTCAGTAGATTTCTGTAGAAAATCTTTTAAAGAGAAGAATACATTTTATTCAAGATGCAGAAGACCTCTGGTATTCAGGCTAAAATATTCAAGGGAATTGAGGGGACTCAATACTTGTCAGCTCCAAATTTGTGTGCCTCAAGGTCAACTTGGCCAGCACATCTGCTTTCCCACCTGTGTTCTTCTGGAAAATGAAATGGGAGTTTAACATAGAGAGGATGTCCAACAGGCAAATGTTGCCCATTTTTTATAGAGCTGTTGCATCAGTCAGGACTTCAGAGAGAGAGCAATTTCTGCTGTCTCACAAATAATCCTGAACTGACACCATTTTTGCCTGCCGTTCTCTCATTCTGATTTCATACTGCAAGAGCAACATAAGCCATTTAGATAAAAAATGGTTGGGAAACATGGTTCTGTTCCTGACACTTCCTTTCACTTTTTGTTTGACTTTGATCTTCACCTCCTCATGTTCCCGTTTCCCTACTTGATATGTTATTTAGTAAAGGGCTTTGAATTCAACACATAAACAGGGCTAAATAGTAGCAGTCCTTACCCAGGTCTTAATCTTATACAATGCAGGAAATAATCAATCACACCTGTGACAAAAGAAATATAATGTTAACACCAATTCTGATTGATGTTCAGCGCCTGGCTGGATAAAGAGCTGTCCTACCTCTCCCTAATAAGTATTGTACCCTAAATCTAATAAATACTCAGTTTAAACCTGTTAGATGTCCTGCTGGTCTTGAAAATCTTTCTATTCTCATTTCTTCTCAAAAAGGGATGAAATACCACTACTTTCCTATATACAGTGAGAGAAGCAACTCTGCCTTTCATTGAGCTGTTTCCTTTATTTATTTGCTTTTCTTTCCCAACAGCTCTGGTTTACACTCAAGTGACAGTGTTACAAAAACAGGACCTGGGGGCCTTCCAGACATGAGACAAGTGCCAACTGTTGTGATCGAATGCGATGACAATAAAGAAAATGTGCCTCATGAACCTGACTATGAAGATTCTTCTTGCCTCTATCCAAGGCAGGAAGAGGAAGAAGAGGAAGATGAAGAGGAGGATAACTCATTATTTACAAGTAAGACTCATTCCATTTTTCCTCTCTCACTTAATTTTTACTCTGAATTTGCAATACACAAAGGAAACACAAGGCCCATGTATTTTCTTTCTTGGCTGTGGCTTTTGCATCTCTCAAGGCTTGACTACATGGGGATGCTAACTCAAAATAACAAACAGTATGAATTTATAGTGATTTTGCTAAAATACATGAATCCCTGTTAGCGCTCAGACTATATTCAAATGACAGGTTTGGGCTTATATTGGTTCAATTACAAATTGGCTTTTGGATTCACTTTCCCAAATGCCCATGGTGAAGAGAAGCCCTACCTTTGGCTTAAATCAAGATCATCTCAATAGTTACTTCAGGAGGATGAAATAAGTGCCACACATAGAGAATCAGAGCTTTTATGTATAGTCAATATTAAATAATTTTGGAATCATAAATGTGCACATGCTTTGAAAAGAGTCACAATCAGAGGATTGGGCTCAGATAAGAAGAGGTTAATCGATAAGCCATATCACAATTACAGACTGGGAAAGGACCTGTGGCCTTCCTGACCTCTGTAAGGAAACCCAATTCCTGCCTCAGTGTGGCATTGTAGGACTGTCCCATGAAGACAAGATACAGTTCTTTATGTATGACAATTACTTGTCATCCTAGTCATTGACATTCCAGGCCCCTGCCTTTCTTTTCTTCTGGAACAGTACAATCAAACAACATCCCTTTAAAACACACAGAAAGAAAATTCTAAACCAGGCATATTTCATCTCCTCAGAACCCCACCTTACCCTGCAAGTGAGATAAACAGAGTTTGCTCTTAAACTAAAATCAGAACACAGCTGTACTATCTCATACTCTCCTGACAAAGGCCAAAACTTCTCGTATTTGTGTGTCTCTGTGTCTTGTCTTTCTTGCTCAAACTGCTTTGGACACAAGCCTAGGAAAGACAACTTGAGCCATAAAAGGCCACTGATTTTTAGTGTCCTTGCCACTGTCACTGCCCGGGAAACAGTCAGTGTAGAGAGAGATTTGCACTGCTTTTGATCGACTTTTGATTCCTTCTAGTGCTGGCTTGCATGTCTTGGTATTACATTGCAAGAGACATTCACACACCCCTCTCTTTTCACATGCCGTAGCTCTGCTGCCTGCCCAGATTCTGAGGTTGAATTTTTCATTCCGTTATATGGAAATACTGTACTAGAGAATAAAAAAGCTACAGATACTACTAGCAATTCTGAAACAAGCCCTTCTCCAATCACCTGCATGGAGCAATATATTAATTTCTATTTCCTGTATACCTACCAATTTCAGCTTTTCCTTATTATCATACGAATTGAGGTAAATTGAGGACATTTAATGACATCCCTTTTCCCGTAGTCCATACCAGTGTAAAGGAGAGCCTCATATCATCCCTTGGCTGGTACTTCTTAGCCAGCTGCATGCTGTAATGAAATGATGACACCTCCTTTGGCACCTCTCCTCTCTCCTACAGGCCCCCTGGCAAGGAAGCTCTGTAGGAAGGACTCTTTAGCAATCAAACTAAGCAACAGGCCATCCAAGCGAGAGCTGGAGGAAAAGAACATCCTTCCCATGCAGACTGATGAAGAGAGGCTTGAACTTAGGCAGCAGATTGGGACAAAGCTAACAAGGTAAGGGGCAAACATTTTTTTAACTCTTACTTTTGGAAATATGTGGTGGGATGTAGGTTTTTTCCTGTAGTCTTTAAACATTTGAAATCTATTTGATTGCAAAGTTCAAGAGGAAAATCCATGGAGAGGAGAAAAATGGTTCTATACATTTTTTTCTAGTCCTGTGAAGCTTCCCATATAACTCTGCATTTCATTTTCCTGGCATATGCTATGGGAACTCTCATTAAGTATCAGCATGAGCTACATGAATTTGGTTCTTTTTGGCACATCATTGGAAAATGTTCAGCTTTGATAACATTTCAGACCACAGCTGCAATGCCGTTTTATAAGCTGTTAGTTTGGCCAAAGGTCAGAAATATAACCTTGTCTTCTGACTGCATCACCTGTGAGTAGCTGAGACTTTTCCTGGTGCAAAATAGGTTAAGTCCTTCAGTACTTGCCTTCATTGGGTCAAGTTGGACAGATTTACCCTGTCTAGACACTTTGTTCTTCATAACAGTGTTCCCAGCTGTATTGCATGGGGTATAAAGGGGTGGCCATTAAATGTGGAGGATTTCTGACAAAAATTAGTGAACTGAAGTCAAACAGAACTAAGAACCTTCTACGTGCATGCCATGATTTCTGTAATCAATTTAATCCTCTTACGTTGTCAACTTGGTGGTATGCAGAGCTGGTGAATGCTGTTAGTTGCTCTCCTGTGAGAAAACCACAAGGAGACGACCAGCCAGTTGTTGGGAATTTTCTTGCACATTTTCATTTTTTATTTTGGGGGTGGGTGGATAAGGGAGAAACACTGCTACTGTGTTGTGCAGACAGGAAGAATAGAAACTCCTGGTAAATACCACTTTCAGCATTTTATTTACTTTTCTTTCATGGCCTTGTTTATCGCCTCTGGAATAAACTAACCACACCATTCCAACCTGTCTTTGAAAGTTTTTGTGCTGGATCACACTCAGCCTACTCCAAAACTTGTCTAATTCTTCAGTATTCATGTTGAGGGGGTTCAGCAAACATGCCCAAAATACGTAAGATGGTGCTGCACTGTTGCTGGTACTGTGACTTTTCAGTTCAGTCTTTATTCAGCTTTATTCCAACCTTGTTAGACTGCAGTTGCAATGGAGCTCTGGGTCCCAAAGAACAGCACAGGACAGCAAGGTCCCAGTGCTTATAGGATTGAATTTGAACCATTTTGAAGCATGTGAAGAATTTAGATTTTTGTCTCTTAGCATATCTCACTGCTTGACCTTGCAATGACATTGAACAGCATTTCTGCTATGTTGCCCATTTGCCTAAATTACTTAGGTCTCTCTGAAGTTTTCTAACGATGGCTGATGAAGGAAAGTAGTGACATTTACAAACATTGATTCTGCACAGCTCACTGTGCACCAGGTCTTTTTCATTATAAATATTTTATTTTTCACCCCTTCCTGTGTAAGCCACATATTCTTGTAATGTTTTTTGTTTCCCCAATTGTATCTCTGCTAATCTGAGTTTAATGGTTTGAGCTATAATGCCTTATCTGGTCTTCTAATATAGCTAGGACTTAGGGGCAATCACAAATAGTTCAAATAATTAAAACTGTGTATATATGAGTTCAAGAAGTAACTGAGCTGAATGAAACTGCTGTTTCATTCCTGCTTTGTATCAGTGTAATGCCACTGAAAATTATAGAATTTCACAAGCCTTAACTGGAATGGTATAGTTTCCAATCTGACCTTTATAGTGTCCAGTCTGACATTTACTAGTATTTACAACTGAGTATCTCATCCTTTTGAGTAGTGGAAAACAATCAAGAAATATGAGAAAACTATTTTGCTCATATCTAATATGTGAAAAACTACAGGCATTTCAGCAACAAAAAGAAAAGGTGCTTGTCTTACGAGTGCTTTATATCTAAATGCGATATATCCATGTGCACAAACTGATTAATACTAAAACAGAGAAAATATTTCAATTTGGACAGTATTTCCTTACTGTCCAGACTTTATTACTGAATTCATCCTTTGCTGTTGCTTGGTAATTGTCACACAGTGATGCAAATGCCAAGCAAAATTAAAGTAGTGAAGCATTTATAGTCCTTAGAGAAGATGCTAGATGCAGACTATAATTGCAGCTGGCAATTTTGGATTTCAGAGGGATTTGTACTGCTCCACCAATGGTCCCCTAGGGTTTAAAATATCCAGCCAATCAAATCACATATGCTACTTACAGAAGTAAAAAATGCAGAATAAAAACTTCAGCATATAGTTATTGTCTGTAATGGATCAATTAATTTTCACCAAGAGGCTAATTAGGATACTTGAGTATTTATGCATAATCCTGACAGTATTTAGTTTGGAAGAGCTCATTGGCTGCCACATTTGGCAGATCAGAATTTAGTACTATAAAGAGAATGTCTTTTTCAAAGATGCCTCTATCCAGGCATATTGAGATTGGCCATTGACATATTGTTTGGGACCAAAATCATCCCAGGTGCAGTTCGTCCAGCCTTCCTAGACTTGCACCGGGAATCAGTTTGGCTCAGAAAAGTCTGTTCAGTTCCTGTTTAAATGTAGCTTGGAACCTCTGAACCGCCTGTTATTCCCAGAAAATTGTTATGATTTTAGTGTTACATCAGCCAACTGGAAGAGAGACTCCAGAGCAGAATTCACAATTTCCCATACTGGGAGAATAATGCTTTGACTTACACCAGGCCAGCAGTAAGGGTGAGGCTGCAGGGACTGTACCTTACAGTAGGACCTGGCCCACTACACCCCTCGGTGTTTGCTCTGCCATGAGACAAATTCTTTGGGCCTGTCATAGAAACACTGCACATGAATGCTGCGCTTCCCTGGTCTGTGTCCTGTATGGCTCAGCATTTGCAGACCCAAGCAAAAATGGAGCTTCTTGCCCAAGGTGGCAAAATATGCCCTAGCAAAGGCAGGAGATTCCACATCATATGAATTCCAGCCACATGAACAGGTCTGTGCACCATAAACCATTTCTGAGGAGTCCTTTCATAGCAGTTATGGCAATTGATTACAGCAATTGATTAGAAAACCTCCTTCTCTAACAAAACCAGAATGGATTACTCCAAAATGTGACATCTCCTATGAAGCAAGGAGCAAAAGTAGTGAATTAAGATGCAGAACTTTCAGCTCAAAACCACATATGGCATGGGGATAGGAAATGGATGATGGAGGCCATGTTCTTGGCTGCTAAAAACCTTTGTAACTCCATTATCTTCTACTCTGAAATGCAAACCTTCTGTGCTAAGTAAATCTTTAAGTGGGTTTGGTTTTGGTGGGTTTTTTTTGCCTGTTCAGCTTCTCCCAAACTCCTCCTCCATTTTATCCTTCTGGTGCCTGCACAGCCTCACAGCTGCTCAAGAAGTGTGCATGTGTGACTGTAAGACCGAAAGGGGAACACAGGAGAAAAAACAATGCTCTGAAGTTAGTAGGGAGAGGGAGGGAAAAGACAGACATCTCTTTTCTGCCTGTCTCACTAGCTGTGTTGGTCCTGCTGGGAAGCACGGGTTCCCTGGTTGTTCTGGTTAGAGAAGCAGCCAGGAATACTTGGATTTAGCTTAGAGTGGCTGTCAGGGTGAGAGAAATGGGGCATTTCCAGGCTGTGATGGTGAACTTGGAGGTTTTCCTGGGGCAATGATAAATAAAGGCCTGTTAGGAAGCCCTGGTGAAAAGGAGGACCAGCACTGATGGATGATGGACAGCAGAGCTGCGCATCTCCCAGAGACTGCAGGAATGTCCCCAGGTACTGAGGCAGATGCTTCAGTGCCAGTCCTTTCACTTCTTTTTTGCCACAGAATCATAATGGTGCTCTTATGACACAGACTTTCTCAATCAACTTAGTAAACACAAGAGCCCTTTAAAGAAACACCAGACTTTGCACTCTCTTGGAATAGGAAGACCTGATTTCTTTGTGTGGCTTTAGATCAACTGATCTGCCGCACATCCTACAAGGGAGGCTTTCTAAAACATTCAGATATTCTTGAGTCTCTTAACCCACTGACTCTGATGAAGGTGCTCATTAGCAATTAGGGGTACTAAAGCTGAGATTTTAGTCCATTGCTTTTGAAGAATACCAGGTATTTATTTGTTTTCCCTGATTGTTTCCATCCTGGCTTCTCCCACCTGGTGGAATTGGATGATCTAATAACACAAAAAGTCTGGTAATCCAGTGTGCTGTCATCATGTTGTTATTAATCAATGTCAAGGGAACTTCTTGATATTCACAGTATCATTACTGGTCAGCATAATGTCTGTCTCATCAGCACACTCCTATCCACTGTCTGAAGTCTGGAGGCAGAGGAGACACATAAAGGCTGTCCTCTGACAGTAGTGCTTGTCAAGGGACTGCTACCCTTCACTGCAAGGCGCCACAGGCAACCCAGTAAGATTTTGCAATCCAATACGAGTTTGTGCTGTGCTGCTGCCAAAAGCTGTTAGTTGTAGGGGTCATATTTATCATGCCCAGTGTGAAAGCAAAGAAGGATGAGGTGGGGGAGCTGACTTCTGCACATTAGCTGACTAGTAAAATGAGAAACAAATATAAGAAGAAAGTAACAAGCTATCTATTGCCTCTTTCCTGACTCAGAGCTGCTCTTCCGATTGCTCGACTGAATCCTGTGTGTCTCACTGCGTATGTTCTGCTGGCTTTAAAGCAGTGAATTAGAGGCAAGTTCTTCTGCCAGATATACAGTAGTGCACTGCTTTGTTTTTTGTATAGCCCTAGATTTATTCACTACAATACCTTATGGGGTATTGTGCTTACACCAGCAAGTGGAAAATCGTGATCTGAAGCAATATAAATAGTGTATTGCAAGGATCATGAGGCAATAGATCAGAGACATTGTCTGTGTGCATATGGCTGTAAATAAGTCCACTTGAGATTTGGACATGCACACCTGCTGGATGTGTTTTTATAGTCCCATTGATGTTTTGGAAATAGTACTGAGATGTCTGTGACTGAGAAACACAGCATAAAAAGTCATAAAACTTTATGGAATGGCAGGTTTGACAGATGGTGGTCACCTACTACCTTGTTGAGAAAGGTAATCTACACATTCCTTGGTCAATACCATGCCTTCCTCAGCTGTGCTGAAAAATGCTGCTTAGAAACTGAAATCCTATGGTGGAATGAAGTTGATGAATTCCCACAGGTATAAAAAATTCTCATTGATTTTTAAAATGTCTTGACGCTGCTGCGAGGTTTTTGGACTTGTTCATATCAGATACCAGAAAGAATGAGTAGAAAAACTGGGCGGTTTTAGAGGAGGGTTGGACTGTCAGCGTTACCGTGAAAGTGGCAAATATTACCAGTACTGAGGAAGGGTCAGTCTGCCAGGCTTGCACAGTCATTGAAACACACAGCAGTTCTTCCTGAGGGGATGGAACAGTTCCAAGCAATAATTTTTATTTATTAAAATTTAGGTTGTGAAGAGATTCAGCTTTTTGAAATGGTTAATTCTTTAAGCAGCATTGCAGTCCCGCTAGGGAAGGGTTTATTCAGCCAGAGGATGGCAGCATGATGGCCCCTGTTAAGCGTGGCTGAATCTCCTCGTGGCTGCTCCCCATCCGGTGCTATGGAGGGCATTTTGTGCCCTCCCTAGCTCTGAGTCATTTAGGGATAAAAAGAATGGGCAGACAGCAGGATTAGGCTTTATTCAAAGACATCATGTTGTTGAGTAACGTGAAATAATTTCTTTCTAATTACGTTTGACGTCTGCAATTCTCACACTTATTGTTAACTTCCACTAATGAGAGGAAAGCAAGTGCCTAAAGCAAGAGCTCATCCCTGATGGCAGCACGCACGCGCAGATGTGTGTGAAGCTTGCAGGGTGCTGGGGATAAATCACACGGAAAATGGGATTGTGGTAAACAAGCTCATCTAAATCCTGGATTAGAGGGGACGATGCGACAGCACCAGATACATGAATGGAGGTGATGGAGAAAAACTGCAAAGGGCTGAGCCTCAGTTTTAGCTGCAATGGTACCTAGAGAGAGTGGCATTTTTTCACTTGTAGTTTAGCTTCAGGAGGAAGCTGTTCATTTGCAGAAACCTCAAGGGAATTATTGAAATTGCCCTTAGCATCAGGAGGAAGGCAGGAAAAGCAGGTGATTGTTTATGGGTGATGAGCTGACACTGAGCTACCATTACACATCTGGGCTCAACCACTGGGGATAAATACTCTGAGCAGAACTGGTCTGGGTTCTGTGCGTGGGTGCAGATGGGGGATGAGCATCCAAGGCTCTTGTCAGCCCTCTTTTCTGTGATCAGTGTCCTGGTGAGTTCTGCTCTGCTCAAAGGAAAGGTAACTTTGTAGTTAAAATACTCCAAGAAGGCTGCATCTTCCACAGCTTTCCAACCTCAGGCAAGCCAGTGAAATAGATGCACACATATTTATTTATTTGTTTGTTTGCTTGTTTGTTTATTTATTTAAGGTGTGTTAGGGTCTCAAAAAGTACATACTGCCTGTGAACTTTGGAGCATTCCATTAGTTGACAAATTCTCATTGACAGCAGCATTTGTGTGCTTTCAAAAAAACACCCCAATACTAAGATCTCTTTAGACATTTGTCTTTCAGTAGGACAGGGATCCTCATTTCTGAGCATGGCTTGCACTTACCTCTTTGTGTGAGGAATTTCCATGGCTAACATCATCATTCATCACAGAAAAGGGCATGGGTAACATCATGATGCTATTACTATTGTTTTGATAGTTGATGGTTGTTTTGCATTTCATAGCTAACGGCATGAGTTTGCTTTGTCTGAGTAATTTGCTATGGCAAAAGGTCAGTGGAGCAATCAAGAGAAAGGGGACGTGACAGTGTCACCACAAAACACATCACCTCTACACACTCCGTGGTTTAGGGGATGAACAGTGTCCTTAACCTTTGCAGCTCCACCTTGGGATAGGATGAAACCCTGCCCCCATCAATTTTGCTCAGCTAGGGCCAGCAGATGTTTTGTTATTTATGGAAGCAAAGCCTTACAGAGTAGATACAGTGTGTCCTTGGGCAGATGTGTCTCTCCATGTTAAACGATGGAGTTCCAAACCTAGGGAGACATTTTATTTATGCTGCTATAAAGGAGGGGAAATGTTCTGAGGAGAGGCAACAGGGAGTGGCATCTGAGGGCAAGGTCTCCCCAGAGGGACCTGTGTGACCACTGATGAAATGGAAAATGTTTTCATGGTGTCCAAAGTTCATTTCAATCAGAAATGTCAGCAACCCTGAAAGGAATTTGTTATTCCTGGGGTTTGTTACTGTTCCTGTTTCTGCTCTCGTGGAAGCTGTGCAAGTCACACTGCCCTGTCATTGCAACATCTGTTTCTCCCATCCTTTCTCTGAGGAAGTTGAGGCAAAACACGTTAATGGGGTTACAAGTTCCCCTTCATGCTTCCCATACTCTTCAGCCCCCTGACACGGTCTGTATTTGAGGTCTAATTCAGGCTGTCAACAGCTGAGACAAATATATTAAATCTACCTTAATTTCCTTTGCAGTTTCAGTGGGGTGTGGTATTGCTCATTCTCTGCCCCAAATTGATTGCAGTTTTGCTTTTAGTTGTCAAACTACTGACAGCTTTTATATAAGAGGAAGCCACGTTTCTCTGCTGGGCAAAGTAATTCACAGTGATATAAATAAAACTTGTAGCAGTAACAGAATAACATATTTTGGTAATAGAAATAGTCTTATTTCTCCAGTGAGCAAGAGGCCACATGGAGTTTGTGCAGTACTCTCTTTTGAATAAAAGAATGGTATTAACATGTAAAACAAACACAAGCAAGGAAGTAGCTGCTTCAGAATGTTATATTCTGGCTTTAAAAACAAAGGTGGTTTATTTGCTGGGTTTGTCTTTTGCTGGTTAATACTGATAAATTTAGGGCAGCACCATTAAGAGCTAGCTCATAGATTTCCACCTTTAAAAAATCTAACCATAAATCTTCATATTTTGTACCTCCTGATTATAGGTAGTTAATCACAAGCACAACAGTTGCTTGGCTTGGATGACCTTGTAATTTCTGTAAAGGAAACAAATCAAGTGGGAGTACAAGATAAAAGAAGCAGACTGGAGGAATAAATTTCTCTTTATAGTCCGCTGATTTTAAAATGGAAAAATTGTTCTTTAAGCAAAATATTTAACCTCTCTCAGAAGTTGCAGTTTACATTTCCCTTCTACTTCAGTGTATTATGGCCTATTTAGCAACATATGTGCAGAAGATTTAACAGAGGCAATCCTTGCAAAACAGTCAAACGTATTTAAAAGCTGATCCGAGTCAGGATTCAAAAATTGTGTTTATATATGTGCTCATATATGTTGCCTGTGGCTGCTACTGTGAGTATAAGCAGAACTGCTGGAGGAGTAAGTCTGACTTGTGTGCATGGTCATCCATCTATATCCAGAAACTCTGGAGTTTCGTGTGCAGGCTATTGTATGTGAGTAAAGAGAGGTGACTTTCTGAAGAGGAGTAAATAAGATTTAATGTTTGTGGGTTTTTTTGTGTAGGACTAAGTGTCTTTTGGAAAAATGTATCAAGAAAGCAAATATCCTTACCATTACACCTGGATCAATTATGTAATGTTAGAATTTTGCATGTTTTCTCTAAGACATACTGTTAACAAAAGGATCACTTTGAGATGAATGGGGGTTTTTTTTGCATATGTGCATAAAAGTTACAACCAGTCTTTTAGAGGCAGATTTGGATAAGAATTATGCTCCTGTTTTAGTGCACTGGGATTCACAACCACTGCACAGACCATATGTCGAAATTAAACTAAGTCCTTAGCCTCAGACCTGACTGTGTGAAATTACCATTTATGTTAATAACTTTAGGTGAAGAGGAAGTGTTCTCATGTGTGGTAGACCACATCAATGTGTCTCTAAGTGTGCAGCCTGTAATATTCATTACTTGCCTTTCTGATAATAAATAACAAACCAGCAAACTACCGAGAAAGCACATTAGCACCAAAATTAATTCAGTAACCTGGTTCTTCACTGACATCCCTGAATTCAGGAGGCAGCAACACTACTGGTTAATGAATAATTAATAAAATAAACATTCAATATATTGTATTTGCTCAATGAGCAAGCATCTATAATGTCAGGCTAGACTATTTATCCTGCAGAATATTGAAGTTTTTCAGCGTGCTAGAAAAGTCTTCACAATTTCCTTTATTGCAGTAATCAAGACAGAAATGGTCTTCCTTCCTGACTCCCTGCAATCGGCCAGCTTTGATTTAAAAGCCCTGCAAGCAGGGACCCTGATCTCAAATATCAGGGGCTGCAGAGGCACCAGCCTGCTTCTTCAGTGGGGAACAGCCATGGCTCCTGGACCAGGGCCTGGCTCTTCTACAGACTCAGGGACATCAGTTACCTGTGGGGTGGCAGCTTGGGTGCACCCAGACCTGTCAGGGGAATGTGCAGGGAGGTCACAGATTCATGTCATCTTAGAATGGTTTGCGTTGGAAGGGACCTTAAAGACCATCTGATTTTAACTTCCCCGCCATAGGCAGAGACACCTCCCACTAGACCAGGGTGCTCAAAGCCCCATCCAACCTGGCCTTGAACACTACCAGGGATGAGGCATCCATCACTTTTCTAGCTCATTTGTTTCAGTGCCTCATCATCCCCGCAGCAAAGAATTTCTTCCTAATACCTATCTAAACCCTTCTTCTGTCAGTTTAAAGCCATTCCCCATTGTCCTGTGACAATGCCTTCGTGAAAAGTCCCTCTCCAGCTCTCTTCTGGGCCTCCTTAAGGTAATGGAAGGCTGCTATATGTAAAGTATGAGTAAACTCCCTCCTTGGGAGCCCCTCAAAGAAGGTAGAGAGAAAGGTCTGTTCATCTGCCACTAAGGTATTTTTATAGCCCCATCAGCTGGCCCACCTCCAGTTAAACCTGCAAGCAGCATGGGATGCAAGCTCCTTCAGCCTCTGTCTGCACTGGGAAGTTGAATTACCCAAACTGTGCTCCAATTCTGGCTTTCCCAGACATCCCCAGGGAAGCTTTAATATCCAAGGTTCAACTATAAAAGAAAGAGGGCAGGCAGCCCCTCTGACAGGAAGTGGTTTGTTTGGAGCTGCACATCAGTCTCGAATTGGGAGGCAATTCTCTGGCAAGAGCTTGGTGCCTTTACATCTCCCCATCATGGGATTCCCCAACTGATCCCATAACCTCCCTCTGCTACTTTCAGGGAAAGGAGTGGCTGATGTTCTAAAGCCAGAACATCTCCTGAGACTCTACCTTTTCCTGGTTAATAACTGAGTGTAAATGCCTGGTGTCCTTCAGCCCCAGGTTGTGCCAGAACCATTCACCCTTCCCTGTCTGAGCAGACCTAAAAGATAAGAAAGAGAGACCTGGGCAATTGCAAGCCTCATGGAGCTACATGATATTCCACCATCCATTTCATCTTCCCCTTCAGACCAGACTAGAAAAGGGAATCTAATACTCTACTGCAGTTAAAAGAGCTGCCAGTATTTTGCACTGTGCTGTTTAATGCCAGCAAAGGGCTC
This sequence comes from Catharus ustulatus, assembly GCF_009819885.2. Taxonomy (NCBI): domain Eukaryota; kingdom Metazoa; phylum Chordata; class Aves; order Passeriformes; family Turdidae; genus Catharus; species Catharus ustulatus. The sequence continues at coordinate 67,704,520 of NC_046221.1, read as the reverse complement.
CATCATGTTCTCTAATGTGACATGACAGATTAAAAAAGGCTCAGCAGTGGAAAGATATGATTTTTGCCTCTGAAAACCATCATATATGACACTTCTTTGGAAGGCACTTTTATTTCCTTTGACTAATTCTTCTCTTTAGAGTCTTTATTCTGTTTTATTTCTCTTTGTATTTCAGTAATGCGAGTAGCACCCACCACCCCACCTTGGTTTGAGATACTGTGCAGCACTTGGCCTCAGTCTGAAGGATTTTGGAGCAGGTATCAAAACAGTGATGGAGAAATGCAAAGCATCACTGGAAGAATACTAGGCATGACAGCTCACTTGTCCCAGCATCCTTCCTGATAGTTGCACACTTGACTGCCTCAGATTTGATTCTTCTACCTGCCCATCACTGTACGTTGCCTTTCTCTCAGTTCTGTGCACATGTCTACTAGACATGTCATGTTTTAACAATTAGGACGTGTTAAAATCTTCCAGAGAGCAGTGCTGCTTCACTATTCAACATAAAAGTATGAATGAAATTATAAATAAAAGGATGAACTTTCATTTTATTCAGCATAAAAGTATAAATTAAAGGATGAGCTTGACCCAGCATTACTAAAGATTCAGTGCCATCCTTATTTTCTTTAATATTTCTTTGATTGCTCATGTCTACTGGGAGAAGTGCTCAAAGACAAGAAGGAAAGAAAATGTCACTCCTATATTCAAAGAGGAGTCAGGGAGTTATAGGCCAGCTGACCTCACATTCATCACTGGGAAGGTGATGGAACAGCTAATCCTGGAAACCATATTCAGGCACGTAAAGGACAAAAAACATCATCAGTAATCAACATGGATTCACAAGGGCAAGTCATGCTTGATTAATGTGATAAACTTGTGAAATTACTGACCTGGTGGACAACCAAGGAGTAGCAAATAATGTCTGTGTAGATTTCAGTGAGGCTTTGAACACTGTCTCCCATAAAATTCCTCAGGCATCCAAGAATGGGCTCAGCCATTTGGTCTTTTCAATCCATTTACCCATCCAGTCCAGAGGTTGGTGTTCAGTGATACTGAGTGTAATTGGACTCCAGTAAGTAGCAGTATAGCCCAAGGGGTCAGTCCAGTCCTCTTCAACAACCTTCTTTAATGATCTGGATGATGAGCAGAGCGTGTCCTCAGCGAACTCGCTGGTGACACCAAACTGGGGGTGTGGGTGATGCACTGCAGGATGGTGCTGCCATCCAGAGGGACCTTGACAAGCTGGAGAAATGGGCTGCCAAAAATCTCATTAAGTTCATCAAAGGCAAGCACTGATTGCTGCACCTAGGAAGGAACAACCCCATGTACCAGTATATGTTGGGAGCTACCCAGCTGGAGAGCAACTTGGCAGAAAAGGATTTGGGGGTCCTGACAGGCATGAAGTTGGACAACTTGGTGGGGGAAAAAATGGCTAATGATATTCTGGGCTGCATTAGAAAAAGTATTGCCAGCAGGCCAAGGGATGTGATCTTTCCCCTCTACTGAGTACTGGTGGGGCCACATCTGGAGTGCTGTGTCTACTTCTGGCTCAGAGTCACAGAATATTCTGAGCTGGAAGGGATGTGCAAGGATCATCAAGGCTCCTCTGTAGAAAAGAGATACGGGCATATAAGAGAGAGTCTGATGAAGGGCCACAGAGATAATGGAGATAATGAACTGGAGCATCCTCCCACTGGAGAACAGCTGAGAGAGCTGGGACTGTTGAGCCTAGATAAGAAAAGGCTCAGGAGATCTTATCAATGTGTATAGATTCCTGAAGGAAGGGTACAGTGGGGACAGAACCAGGCTCTCCTCAGTGGGGCCCAGTGACAGCACCGGAGGCAATAGGCACAAACAAAATAAGGAGGTTCCCTCTGAATATCAGTAACATTATTTCTACTCTGAGGGTGACCAAACAGTGCCACAGGTTGGCCAGGGGGAATTGTGAAATTTCTCTCCGTGGAGATATTCAAAAGTCATTTGGACACAGTCCCAGCTCTAGGCAGCCCTGCTTGATCAGAGGGGTTGGATCAGATGGGCTTCAGAGATCCCTGCCAAACTCACCATTCTGTGATAGCACTACATATCAAAAGAATGGACAATGTCAATGTGTATTAGCAACATCTTTGGTTTTGAAGTGTATGACATTGCTGGCTGTTTTTTTTGTGTGTGCCTTTGGCCAAATTCTGTCTCAGACTTCCCCAAGTCCTGATTCCCTTCACTCTCTGCAGCCTGAAGTTTCTATTAATGTGTTTCATAAAGCTGTTCTGCTGCAATGCTTGACTAATTTCTTTTGATTTGGGTTATTGCACAATGGCTGTGCCAGCACAATTTAGCCAGGTCACAAGCTTTGACAAATGCCTGTCTATGACATGTAGGCTGTAAGAGTGTCTAGCTTACTTCAGCCCCAAGAGAGTGTGGGATTAGCTCTTGCAACCAAACTCCTTGTGTTCTGCCCTGTGGAAAAAGTTATCAGGACTCATTTTCTAAACAAGAACCTCTCCCAGACATGCTGCATTCACAAGGAAATCAACTCCAGACACCCAACTTCCTTTAACAGCCATTTCTCTCAGCCTTGTATTTCCCCATCCCCTCAGTCCACCTCTGACATAGCAAGAAAAAAACCCCAGAGTCCCAGTTTCACTTCCAAAAGTTTTCATTGTCTCTGCACCCTTGTATAGCTCTTTTCTCCTTTTCTAACTATCTGAAGCAAAACCTTAAGACATGCCTTCAACACTTTCTATCTGGGTGAATCCAGAGACAACAATCAGCAAATTATTGTTCTTCCTCACTTTGGTGAATTGAGAGCTTAGTCCGCTCACAAACATCCGAGCAGCAGGGATCACCAGAAATGCATTGTACAGCAGTGTTCTGATGTCTCCAAAGAAGAAAACAAGGTGGAAGTGTGTATTTAATGCATATTTTGCTAAAAATACTGTTCAGAGGAGTTTGAAAAGGTAACAGAGTATAGTAGTTGTGAGACATTCCCCCCCACTTCTGTTCCTTAGCAGCTGGGGTTCATTAGCTGGTCTCAGCAGAGCAAAGTTGTTATTAACATTAGATAATCTCCAGTCATGAGAGTAGGCTTACCAGCCAATAAACTGTAGTGTAGAGATGTAAATTCAGTCTGCCTGTAAAGCAAAACAAGACCACATGGCTATGACCATGGAAGGAGGGCCTGAGAGGGTGTATCCTTTTACTTCATTGATGAATGAGATGAATGAGAAATTGCATGTTTTAAACTAACAAAGAAGTTGAGCAGAACTGGGAAACAGGCACTGTGTCTGTTCGCCCGGCCCGTCCTAGCCAGCATGTTTTAGTCCATTCTGCAGCCTCTCATAGCAGTAGGTGCAGTTTCCAGCTTTATGAACACTGTACATCATCAGTAAATACTCAGAAGGTATTTTTGTCAGGGTGACTGTGATGATTTCCTTTGATACCTTTTTCCAAGCCCTCTGTCCTTGCCATCACTGCAGCTAGAATGCAGAAAACAAGTGTATGCCACAAAACCAGGGCACTGAATGCCCAGCACAGAGGTATTTCAGTCTTGGCACTTGAGCGTGCCCTGCAGGGAAATCCAGGCTTCTCCTATGGCATGTTAGCAGCCATGAACAAACACACTGTGCTTGACTTGAGTGCAAAGTATTTTAAATATTAATTTTCTTCAGCCTTTCTGCCTGAATGCCAGCTGCAAAGCTATTCAGTAAGGAGCTCAAAAAATAGTCACCAATGTAATGCAGTCTTTCTTTAGGGAGAAAACAATTGCAAAAAATGTGGACTTTGATAGCACCTTCATTGGAAATACCACAGGGAAGATATCTACAACACTTTCCCAATGAGATTTAAGAAGTGAAATGTCTGAAGTGTAAAGGAGAAATAATTCTTTAGGTCAACAGGGCCATGAATAGTTTTCTCTCCCATTTTATATACAGAAGATGGAAAATGTCATTGGGCATTCCCTCCCACTCAGTAGTTCAACATCACCTCTAGTTAGGGAAAAAAATAATGTAAAGAAGTCTGGTATCACCTCAGCAGCTAGATTGTGGTAATGAAGCAGGTTTTCACACTGATGAAGTGTCAGTGGAACAGGGGAATGTGCAGGCAAGAGTACAGGCACCTGATAGTAGTTGGAAAACTGAGTGTGGAGAAACTTCAGTAGGGGCTGAACTGACCTCTCAAAACTTCAGGGAGAAAAAGTAAAAAGCTGATGTCACACTATGCAGGGGACAAAGAGAAAGGCTGCAGCCTGCTCAGCATCGCACAGAGGGTTTGAATGTCCCTCTGGAAGTCTTTTGTTTCACAAGGGGGGGTTGTTTATTTTGAAGTTAAGCGTATTTGCCTGGAAATAGGATCTTTGTTACTTTGGAGATTATTGATTCCCGCTGCTAATTCCCTATTTGATGTGATAAGCCTCTTTATAGCATTCCATTTGTTTTGCTGTGGAAATATGTACAAAGCAACAACAGGAAAAAAAGCTTATCACTTTGTAGTCCAAATTTAGCCTCCAGGTAATTATGTGCATCTCAGTAACTTCAGAGAAGAAAACGCAGATGGGACAAGAATTCTCCTGAGTAAAAAATATTTTGTCATGCTTTTAGGCCACTAGATTTGAACCTACAGGTGATGATATAACTGTGAAATAATCATATCTAATATCTTTTCAAAATAGCAAATATGCAGTTTCCTAAGGCATGGGTTTTTAAATTTTAACCAGGTCAATAATTTAATCTGGTTTTGTTTTTAAAGCTAGAGATTTTTGCTATTTTCTGTCTCTGGTACTGCATGTTTTCATTGATGTTCCATGAGATGCTAGGATTTTTTTAAAAAATTTTTTCTGACCTTTGCTAATGCATAAAGGCAGAAGTAGGCTCTGGCACCAGCTGGGAATTTGTACAACGGGCGGGCAAATCTCTGGATAGGGCAGTGAAACATTATATTCTCTAGGAAGATAAGAAATTATTGTGCAGTCGGTGATGCAGATACAAAAGGGTCAATGTTGTAAAACATATGCAAAGTCCTGAGCTGACCAGCAGGTATCCCATTGAGTGGTGAGGAATGAGCAAGGCACCTGCACTGAAGTTGGCAATGCAGATGTGGGGAGAATTCTCCTTTAGTCCACCTCAGTAGATTTGTGCTTGGAATCACTGTAGCAGTTATTGGAAGGAGAGTTGTGACTACTGGACATAGCTGAATAAGGGATTTTTTTGCATTTGGTACTCAAATGGAACAAAATAATTAACAAGTGGAATAGGGAAAACTGACTAAAAATAGCAAGTACAGGCATCATTAATTTTTTTATTACACACTGAGAACTAGCATTTCAAGTCAGAATTAAATATTGTCTAGTGCATTTTTAATGCTTTTTAAATTTTATTGTTTTTAAGAAAAGTGTTTCTAGTGAGTCTTTTTCAGCTGAAATTAATCACTAAGTTTGACCTCACCTTGCAGATAATTTCTGACCTTCTAGAACTCAATTTTCCAGCAGCTTTAGTTTGTCACAAGCATTTCAGCCAGTCCTAATTCCTAATCTTCAAGAGAAAATTTTAGGCACAACCCTTTGCAAAAAGTTACTCCTATTTATCACCTGCCTTTTGTGAAGTCTGAGGATCTGAAATACCACAGTCTGGGGAACTGCAATCCCTCTGTCATAAAATAGTTATTTGCTCTTAAAGCTCTCAAATTTGTTTACTTCCAGGAATTTTCCACTTCAGTAACAAGACAAAGTGTGGCACCATGCTAGTTCCTATGCATCTTTTCTACTAGAAACTGAATTATTGTGGTTTTGAATTGCTAACATTGCCAGTTTCTGTTATAAAAGCTTTTATTTGGAGTTCCTATATTGTGGCTGTTCCAAGTCACTGAGTATTTTAGCTTTTGATTAATTTAGCAGAAAGGGTGTGAGTTGCTTCTTTTTTTTTTTTTTTTTTTACATTACCAGTGTAAAGTGCCTTTTTGGTGATTAATTTTATTTCTGTGCTATTGTTCGTTTACCTTTCTTCATGCTGGCACTGGTAATATGTTCTACAACAAACTAATATGGTCAGGGGGTATTTGTGATACAAACTGAGAGAGGTGGGGTTGTTCAGCCTGGAGAAGACTCCAGGGAGACCTTAGAGCAGCCTTACAGTGCCTAAAGAGGGTTCTCAAGAGATGTGGAGAGGGACTTGGACTTTCTTTTATACGGGCATGTGAAAAGGGAGGGCAAGGAGGGATGGCTTTAAACTGAAAGACAGTGGGTTTGGATTAAATATTAGTAAGAAATTATTTTCCGTGAGGCTAATGATACACTGGAACAGGTTGCCCAGAGAAGCTGGGGTTCTCCCATCCCTGGAAGCGTTCAAGGCCAGGTTGGACGGGACTTTGAGCAACCTGGTCTGTTGGAAGGTGTTCCTGCCCATGGCAGGGATGTTGGAATTAGATAATCATTAAAGTCTTTTCCAACCCAAACCATTCTATGGTAATTCCTCTCTCTGTACTTAGATGGTCTGTAGGCTGCTGTAGTAACAGAGGAGACTATCAAGTTGGCTGTTTATATGTTGAGATTGACATCAGCAAGCTGGTGAAGCTCCCCACCTGGATTTCCTTCCTTAAAATGAACAGCTTTTTACATTTTGGATTGAGATTTTCCAGGATGGTCACAGATTACTTGGACTGTCAAGCAAAGTTAGTTTATTTGTTTTATGTTTAAAATGTCCCTGACTTGATGTTTTAGGGTTGCAGGTGTGTTAGTGCACCTGTGAATAAGCAGATAAGGTGCTGCTGCTTTTTTCATTAAACAGTTTCATATTGGCAGTGCTAAAAGTGTGACATACCTGCTAAAGCACAGGTCATGTCTGTCACTGTGGTCCACAAACACCATGCAGTCACTGTGGTCCACGAAGGCCCACAGGGGGTCTGATCTTCAAGCAGACTAAATATAGGGATTGTGGTTCCTCCATTATGTGCTTCAGCCCTCAACCCTTCCTCAGAGCCAGCAGCTGCTTCTCAGGGTAGGTTGCATTTAAGTTTGTGGCATCAGATTTGTCAGGAGAGGATCCTTAGAAGAGAGTGTTGTAGTGGGAAAGATCACTGGGGCTTTAGAAGGTGAAGAACTTTGGGGAGTGGGGCTGTACGTTCATTGTCACCCCTCAGCTTCTCTTCATGTTTTCTTCCCTGGTCCCACAGAACTTCTTGCCACCTAAAGCATTGCTTTTGTCTCTATTCCAAGGCCATGCCACATACACAGAGGAATAACTGCTTTATTCCTATATCAAATATGTTCCAACATCCAAGCTTCCCTGAGCATCAGAAGCCAGGGTAGGGAAAATTCCAACAGAGGAGGGGATTCTACTCTTCTGGCTCTGCTTTTAAGAGTGGGACGTTTTTTCATTGCTGTAAGTATGCTTGTTCACAGAGACAAAATAATATTACTATAGAGAGATTTTAAAACAAACCATTCAATAATGCCTATAGACAGTAATCATAACTGTTCAGCTCACATTGATTCTTTTTGATGCCATTTTACTCAAGTCACTCACAGATTGACCTTGAACTGTGAATTACAATTTCTGTAGCTTTGTAAAATCAGCTTTTAATTCAATATTATCACATTTGGTGAAGCAAGTGTCTTCTCACAATGCTGTACAGACAACAGAAGGACAATTGCTAACATTTTAGAACATTTTTTTCTCTATTACAATGGGTCCTAACATCCATCTGGTTTTTCTGGCATGCTTTAGATTTTCAACTGGCATTTAGTACATTTTTCACTCTGGATTTCTAGTACTCAAAAATATCCCATTTTTATTGTTCCAAAAATACTTTCTTGAATTAGCTACATAGTAAATTCCCTCTTCTAAAAAGATTGTTCTTTGTTTCCTACTGCAGTTGTTGGATATTTTGTTCTTGGGACTAGGGATAAGAGATTTGAGAAGCAATGCTGCAAAATTCATGTGGCATAACTATCTTTATTCGGCCATGCCCTTTTTAAAAATCATTTAAACTTTTCATGATCATGTTTTATGTGAAAAGCCAGCATTTGGCTGAGAGCTTTGACATTAATGGAACAGCACAGTAATGAAATGGAGGAGGCTCCATTTCAGAGCTCGAGGTGTGAGGCGTGATCTTGCAATGTTCCACAAACCAGTAGGCATTTCCCAGTTAGTATTATTGAACATGGGTCCGAATCTGGATTTGTGTGTCTATCACTGCTTGACATTATCTTTAGAAAAGAAGTGAAGTAATTCCTTGGAAAAATGCAGGTGTCTGCATTGTGGCAGTAGTCTAATGGAAGACTAATGACCTGGGTATGTCATTATTCACACTGTTTCTGGTCAGATTTATAGGGCTATCTAGTTATTGCTTTATTTCTTTTAACATAATACAGAGTTCATGGCCCAAAATAAATCTGCTTTATTTGGGTATTTTAAAGAAATTTGTTCTATATATGATGAACAAGATTTTAACCTTATGCAAACATAATGAATTGCCAAAATCTACATTTTGAATATGATTCTCTTTTCCCAGGAGACCTACTCTGGGCAGAGAGTTCTTTCTCAGGAAGCTTGTAACTTTGCAAAGAATAAGTCAAAATCATAGTAATTGAATCCCTCAATGAGCTGAACCAGAAAAAAATAGCATCATTTGAACCCTGACTCAAGAATAGATTCACATGATCTAAAGAATGGGAAAACAATTTGGTCAGTTGTAAGAGTTTTAAACAAAGAGCCAGCTTGGTTATATTTTTCACTATACACAGATGCTTGAGCAAGCAGAAAATTTGCTGATTAGTTTTCCCAAAAATCCTCACTGCAATCTAGACTAATCGGTGCTTTAAAGTCTATATTGAAGCTGTTTCTCAACACAAAATCAAGTCTGGGATAAGGATAATTTTGGGGGGTAGTAAATTACTGCTTAGAGCTTGAATTAAAGTCTGAATAATTTCAGTTGTAAATCTGATTTTCCTGTAGAGCCAGCTGGAAACACAACTGCAGATGTGTTACGGGAAATATAATTTGGTTGGCTCACATTCCAGACTGTTCTGTATTTCTTGCAGTGCACTAATGCTGAGCAAAAGTATTGCCTCTCTCCCCAGGCTTTTGGGACTGTTGTAGCTATCCTGGATCAAATGTCAAGGGAACACAATCAAAAGTCCAGGGAACACACTGGGATACTAAGGCAGAAGTAGCACCTTGCCAGTAAGCACCATCAGAAAGTATTTTTGTCTTATATAGCTGATACTTAGAAGTTTTTCAGACTTTCACCAAAAGCAAACACCTCCTACCAAAATTGCTTAACTAGTTCACTGCTAAACTGTCACAGTGGTGCATCACCCATTTTCCTGGGGATGAACAGGCATCTCTGCCCTCATCGGTCTGTTTTAGTAATTGCCACAGGCTTCTGTATAGCTGCAGAAGCATCACCATCTCCCAGAGGCTGAATATTTTAAGTCAACAGGGAAGTGGAGAGCAGTCATTACATGATAACTGAATCATGGCAAACACTCCTTATGGTTTTATTGTCCTAATTTCTCAGGAAAATGAGTTATAAAGTATATTATCATGACTGATACCAGGAGACTTGTCATGCTCACCTGTGAGAGAGCTTAAAGTGATAATCCTACAGATTAGCAAACATCTGAATGGAGTCTAGTACAATAATTTTATTGGTATAAAACTGTTACACTTGCTTCTTTGGGTAGGGACTTTCTATTTAATATGCCTTCAGTTTATTCACTCATTGATAAAACTGTATTTAATCCCATTTTATAAATCCTGTTTAGGAGAATGATAGTCCTCTGTAGACTCTACAGTATGGCTGGCAAAATCTGGGCTGACGTTTCAGAGAAAGTGAACCTCCAGGCTTACAATAATTTTTTGCTCATTGTGCAGTGATATCAGGAAAGGAGGTAGTTCATTCCCGCCCTCTGCTAACAGTTAACTGGTAGAAGCAAATAGAAGATTTTCTTCTCTTCTGTTTTTTCTGAATTTTCTGTACATGGCATGGGAGTGCAAAGAGCCCCTGACAGCCTTTACTTCATCAATTCTGCTTTGCTATCAGCATTATTATTATTATTGGGAAAGGCAAGGTGAATTAAGACTCTTTACTCCCATTGAATTTTCTTCATGTGGAATTATTTCACTGATGTAAATCAGCACAGTTCCATTGGCTTCAGTCATGCTCATTTATGTCAACTAAAGAGCAATGTGACAAGTAGTTCTTTGTAGCAGCTGGTTTCTCATGTGCCCAGCTCAGATTTACTGCTCTGTTAGAGCAATATCTAGGGTAGTATGAGCCCAGTTGCAGCTGATTAAAGATATTTGCACATATAGAATAAATTCAGGAGTTGCTCCAGAGGTTATACCCCACTGTGCTCAGTAGTTATTTCACATCAGGGTGGCTTAAGTCATGAGAAACAGCTGTGTGAGCATGACTTGGCTCAGAGATGCCTTGGGGATATTCTGGACATCTCACCATACTGCTGTGTGCCCTGTCGTGTCCACCAGTTCTATTTGTGGCTCCCACACACCAGATGTCACCATTCAAGCACTGGAGAGCTGCTAAGTTCTGCCTTTCATGTCTGCAGACACTCACAGTTAATAAGCCTGGCAAGTGTGTGGGGAATCATTTTCTGGCAAGCCCTGTGTTATATCCAGCCATTATACTTGCATATGACCCCACACTAGGCTCCTAAATTTTCTTGTTCTCTGGACAGAGGCAAAGATGAATTTCCTGGTGCACAGAAAACACATATCCCACATCAGCCTGTTCACATAACCAGCTGGATGGCATGAGCCTGCTTTCTCTTGGGGCTCATCCACAACAAAACAAGAGATCAAAGAGAGAAAACCCATGACTCCTCGTAGAGGACGGGCTAGGCAGCCAGGAGCATCTTGCTTCAAAGGTGCTGCTGGAAAAGGGCTGCAAAAATCTGAGCTGAGGCCCCTCAATGGGCTGGCTGCTGTCCTGAGACCCCTCGGGGAGTAGCCACACTGCATCACTGTGTGTACTTCGTTTAACTGTTTTGTGGTGCCCAAAGAGATGTTTTTTTCCTTTTATTTCTTCTGCAGAACTCTGGCACATAGAGCACAAACTTTTCATTCTGAGTTCTCGGTTTGTCGGGGAAGCTCTAAACAGTAACATCCATCAGTGAAAATGCTGCCTTTCTTTCCTGTTGCTCCCTGAAGAGATTACACCAGCACCAGCTAATGTTTTAGATCTATAGCAATTGATTTTGCATGATTTTCCTTTCTGGCCCCAAATTCCTACTTATCTGCCATATGTGACCAGCCCAGCCCAGAGCAAATTCAAAAGAGCAAGCAAAAAAATAAAAACATCCAACAAAATAAGCCTCACTATACACTGTCCTTATTAAGAACTCCTTAGCTCTTATTGTCTAGCACAAGCAGTGTCATGCATTTGATCATGCAGAGAATTAATTCAGAAAATTGGTTTGCTGTCAAGTTTATCTTTGTACATGTGAACAAACTTTTTATTTTTTACTGACAATCTTATTTGGATATGCTTTTTTCAGTGAAATCCTAGCAAGGCTTTCCTTATGTCGCCATAAATCTTAGGAAGGTTTCCTTTGTAGTAAAACCTTTGTCACAGAGTATTTGCAAAACTGTTGTAATCAATATTGCAAAACCACATGAAGTATAAACCAAGCAATGTATTGTAAAGTGCAAATGACAAAAAACTTTCCTGTCCTCTTGAATGCCTGAAGCATATTGCAAAACTGGATGGATGGCACAGTGAAGGTCAGGCATGTTCACACATGAACATTTTAAATACAGAAAGTGCAGTTAGAGGTGGTTACTTGTTAAGGTCTGTCTGCCCCTGTTCCTTGGTTAGAAACCTGCACTCATTTAGTTTGATGAAACAGCCAAAGTAACCTTGCTGATCAACAGCAGCACCAGACATCTCACTCCATCCTTACAGTTTGCACAAGCAGATCCATTCTTTGCTGTGGCACCAGATTCCTTCCTCACCTCCATTTTCTCCCGTTTATTCTGATTGTGCTGCTAATGAGACACCTTTTTCCTGACCTGTGGCCTCCTGACTGCCTCATGCAGCCCCTGTGATGTTAAATGAAATAAGGCACAGCAGCAAGTCAGCAATCAACCTCTGCAAGCTAGGTGGGCTTCATTAACAACTTTTTATTCTGGGCAAGACAGGAAGAAAGGCAGAAGAGGAGAGCTATCAGCACTGATGTTCCCCAAGGTCAGAGCTCTATGCTGGAGATGGTGCACTGAAATTAAGTGTGAAAGGAAAAAGCGTATCTTTGCAGCCATAGTAATAAAGCAAGAGCTGCTTCCATTTCTTGATTTACATTATCTGTAACTAGTATCAAGATTTTCAAAGATTAACAGAGATGTTAACAGCTGCTCAACATCTGGCAAGCCTAGAAATTAGGCAGCAAGAAACAAGAGCTGAAAATGGTGCTGTTCTGAGGAGCTGGTGGAGGAGTTTGTAAAGCCCCAATAGTTTGGGGGCAGAAGCCACTGTAACAGTGTGAGACAGAATTAAATTAAATTAGCAAAAGACCATGAAAAGAGATGATTGGGAGAGCTTGGAAGGGAAGGCTGTGGAAGGGGCTGGGTTTATTTGAAAAACTCATCAAGGAGGGCTTTAAAATGGAGGAGCAGGAGCAGGCTCAGTCAGTCCCGAAGGAGGATAGAAATGGGAATGTAACAGCAGTTCATAGACATGAAAGCAGACACTGGTACTGGAGGCCAAGAACCTCCATGGCTTCTATTCATGACCTTCTTCATCCTCCAGTGCTGCTTTACTACTTGCACTGTAAGGACTAATTAAGATTTTGTTCCACTACAAGAATACCTTAGCTTTTCCTACTGCCTAAGCCACATTGTTAAAAATCCTTGGGATTATAAAACTCCAGAAGTGATTGACAATCCATGATTAATCTATCCAAAGCAGCATGGCTTTTTCTACTGTGCATCACTTAAAAGTGGCAGTCACCATGTAGGTAGGAGCACTCTGCAGACTGAACAGGGTGGATAATAGGATCTACAAAGTAATTTGACTCTTGATGGAGAACAAGGGTATCCTTGGCTGACTTGCACTAGGGGCCCTACCAGAGAGTGGGGGGAAGAATCCCAAGGTCTATAGGTCCTAAGCAGCACAGGAATAGAGGATGCATATAATAACAAGGGCATACTTGGAGGAAATCTGTCCTCTTGTGTGGAAGTAATGACATGGTAACATGCAGTGAAAGCTTAGTTTAAATACATCTACTTCATGGCAGTTACCTCACTAAACACATGGAAGATGTGATCCTTGTTGCAAATCACCTCTGTAGGTAGATAAAACTTCTGCCTTCTTTCTGTTAGAAATGTCCTAGTGTGAACTATTCATGACAGAGCAGTTATCTGAGTCCTTCAATCCCTATTTTCTTGGAAACAGGAGGGCTTTTGGAGAGGGTTTTTTTTTTCTCTTTCTCTTTTTACTAAGATGTTTGTTTCTGTAGAATTCATCCTCATGCTGGATGGCTGGAGTTCATCCTGAACATCCCTCTGATGCACCCTCTTGAAAAGCATCATGGCATAGGAGATTAAAACATTTACAGTACAGTTCCTGCAGACACATGTGGTGGGCTGAAAGTGGCTGCTTTTTCTTTTTGTTTCTCATGTGATGCTAGAAATCAAATAGTTTTAATTCCTTCACAGTCCTAAGGTGAAGTATCCCATTAGCAACAGCTACTGTACCTTAAACATGGCTTACCATGCACTTGAATAGCACTTTCTGTCTTCAAAGTACTTTGCAGACATTCTTTAATTCTGAATTAAGGATCAGTTTCTGTCCCTTTTAACACTTTTCTAATTACGTAAATGTTCAATCTTCCAATGAGAAAGGGACAAAGCTGATGACTCCGAATTATACACTGAAATAGGGCTGTGTTCTGCTGGTTTGTTTTCATGGTGTAAAGTGCCCCCAAAGGACATATGGCTGGTATCACCTCTGCTGATGGAAATCTTCAGACTGTAAAATCAGGTGCCTGTAAAGCTTCTACCTTCAAAGAGCTGGTGTAGGAGATGGGCTCCTACCCAGTGCTTGTGTTTCATTCAGCCCTGTGCTCTGCACACAGTGTGAGAGGTGGGGGTATTGAACTGGACTTTCATGAGCTCCTGGCTCTGGAGAAGGCTGGGCATATGTGTGCACCAGCAGTTTGGCCCCTGTGTGGCGAGGAGCCATTGCCAGACATCTCTCGTCCAGCCTTGCAGAGCCAGTTTCATTTCAGGGAGCTGCTGTGCCCAGGGTCAGGGGAACATTCATTGCAGAACATGAAGCCATGCAGCATTCTTATCATTTCCTATCAGTGCCCAGTAACTCACAGGGAAACTGGTCCAGTTGACAGAGACTGGAGCCCTCAAGCTGGAAATGTCTCTGAGTGACCAAGTCTGAAGGAAAAGAAAGCTCTCATGTCATTGGTATCATTGACAAAACTCCCATTGACTCGGATAAGAGTGCGAGGATGCCCAACAGTGCTGACTTCTGATGTCATCTTTCTGGTTTATTTTGTTTTGCAAAGACCCTTTTGTGCTTGCTCTGTATTCTGAATATTCAGGTCATTCCTATGTACAGAACCCCCATTTATAATAAGATTGTGGGGTTTGTTGACCCTATTACGTACAGGTTGACTAGCAAGTCACACTGATCCTTCACTATAGGATTTAATAAAAGCCACAAGAGGAGGAGGAGGGAAGTGAGTGTGATGAGGAGGGCTGCTATTGTTCTGCCCTCAGTGCTGCCAAACAGTCCCTTGTTTTGTCTGTGTCTGTGTTCAAACACTGTGTGAGCAAGCGGGGCGCAGTCAGGAGGCTGGCGAGAGGGTTAGCTGGATCCTAGCTAGAAATACTTGTGCAAGTCAGGAAGCAGGCATGGAGGGAAGGAAATTAAGTGGAGACATCTGTGTGGCTTAGCTTTCAGCAGCTCTGTCTGGGGTAGGGTGGGAGAGTCATGCCTAAGATGACATAACGTATTTTGTCTTTCGTGGGATTGAAACAGAGGAAACTGCGAAAGCGAAGCATGGTGTGTGTCACGCATGGTCCAGGCATACCAAGTACATAATGGAGCAGAGTCAGTGCTTTCTGTTCTGCCTTTCACACCCCAAAGTAACTCTTCAAGGCAGAGAACTGAGGAGAATATGATATGGTCCAAAAACTGATCTTGGACTTTTTTCGCAGACGACTGAGCCAGAGGCCGACTGCTGAAGAATTGGAGCAGAGGAACATACTGAAACGTAAGTCTTGATTTTGCTGACATTTAACCTGAAGCCAGATAATTTGGATTAGATTTCATGTACATTTGGTGTTTTTTATAAACATCAACTATTCTCTGTAAGCATCACTGATAATTATTAAAAAGAATAAAGGACATCGTAAGTGCAAATAAGCATGGAAGTCTGTAACAACATCTAGTTCTGCAGAAACAGTTCTTTAAAATCAGATACAGTAAATTTACAAGAATAAACAACCTATGGAGAAAAAAACCCCAGATGTTGAATGACATTCCAAACAGGGGTTCAGTCCTGAAAAGCCTCCTTTATGCAGCATTTATATAGATGAACATCCCATTGTAAGTTAGTAAAGACATTAGGGGATAGTTTGATTAGCTTTCCTAAAAATCTTCACAGCAATCTATGCTAGCTGGAGCCTTTATTCAATTTTGAAAAGAATTCAGTGTGACTCAGGGTTATTTCCCTGAAATGTTCCCCTGAAATTCTCCCTTTAAATCAGCCAAAAATTTGCTGGTAGATCCTCAGCATGTGATATTTTAAAGGCACAAAATACCATTCAGAAATCCTGAACCAAGTAAAGTTAGTAGATACATTGCCACTAACTTCAAGGGAAGCTGGACTGGGTCCAACTTTCATAACCTCATGGATGAACAGGAAGAAAATGACAGTTTCTTTACTTGCATGGAAGTGTTTTGAATATTAAAAACAGAAAAGCTCTTTATCTAATTGTTGTAACTTTGGAAACAGGGGGGAAAATGTTCTTCCCCTGTTAAGTTAGTAAATGCATATTCCCAGGAAAATTTTCAAAAATTACTACAGAAAAATGTATTCTGAAATACAAATATCTCTCTTATACAAAATGTCTCCTTAGGTAGGTCCATAATTTACCTTCTCTTGTTTGAATAACTGCAATGTATAGAATCACAAAAAAGGGGGTACTAAATGATGAATTCTCTGAAAATCAGCAGAATTCATTTTTCAAATACTTCAAAACCAAATTCTTTGCAGATTAATGATAGTGTTAATGCCCAGCAGGGCCTTTTCATCTGTCGATGCTATTACACGTGGCAGACAGAGAGAGACACCACTGTCAATGCAAAGAGGAGAAAAGACCAGGCAGCAGAGTGGCATGGACAAGCCTGAGGCTGCTGGAAAAAACAATTGTTTGGGACTAACCCTCTCTTAGTAACTGTGCTCCTACTGTCTACTCCTAACTCCAGTGACTGGCAGCTGGAGGAAGTCCAGGGCAGTACTTGGGGAAATATTTGGCACATCCAGCTGTGATTGTCTCACAGGGGCGTAGCAAAACAGCTGGAGAGGGGTAGACCTGCGACGTGACTGATGCCAGGCTCAGGCACAGAGGGACAGAGGCCAATTCTCTGCAGCTCATGTTGTCATCCTGGGACCTGTGAACAAACACATGTCAGCACCTCCTGGCACTGATGCATGACCAGCAAACACAGCCCTGGTGCTGAGGGAGATGGGGTCTTGGGCACCTGCTTTGAACCAGCATCAGCAGAGAGCAGCATCTCCAACGTTGGATGCCTTGCAGACATTCCTAAAGGTCTCAGAGATCCCTAAAGATGTCTCACATTTCAGAGGAATTACCCCTTGAGTAACATCAGTTTCTTTTTTAATTGAATAAAGGCTCTTAAATGACATGGATGTTTGAAAATATTATGCTGAATCCAGAACCATATTGTATTTCCTAAATGGAATTTTTGTCGCTTGCTTTAGCGCAGATCTGCCCCAAAACGTGTGTCTTGGTACACAAACAGCTTCCTAATTACAGGAAAGAGTAATGTGGTATTTCCAAGGCATTCCAACTTTTGGTGAACCACAGCAGGAAAGAAAAAAATTACAATCATTACATAATTTTAAAAAGAAAGCATAAACATGCTCTACCCTTAAACAAGCAAATATAAATTATTCTGATTTGTACATCATTTTTGTTGTTCCTCTAGACTTCTGAGAAGGAGCATTATAATAAATATAATGGAGTGTAGGGAGAGACTTAGGAAGTGCTGATAAAAAGAGTGTGAATTCTCTGCATAAGCAGGTCAAGCAATTTGCAAAAGCCCAGCTCAGAGCACGCACAAACACAAAAGAAAACCTACCAAGCTCTCAAGTAGACTAAACAGGATTTTGCCTGCAGTTAAAGCTGAAATATTTCTGATGAAAATGTTGGGTCTGGTACCATGATGTTCCTATTACACGTGTAACTGCATTTCTGCCCATGCTGATGGGAAAAATGAGGCAAAGTGTGGTTGGACAACCAGTCTTTATACATTAATTGAATGCTTCCTAGGTCTGTGCTACTGCAATAATTATGAGTTATCTTTACAAGGGCAAAGCATCCATTTCCAAGTTCTGCTATTTGCTGATAGCAGCAGTGAAAATCACAGCAGCCACAGCAAGGAAACAGGGCAGAGACAACTGGTTCTTGTAGGGGCCTTCACTGAAGTCTGCCCCATTCACTGACTCATATTTAGGTCAAAGGCATGTAGTAGGAGGAGTCCAGGCCTACAGGGTTAGTTTGAAGACTGAAGAACACTTTGCAGATATACTTGCTGTCCAGTTGTATAAGGAAAGATGCCTCAATGCCCTGTCATGCACCACCCCTGTGCCACTTCACAGGTGGATAAAAGTAATCCAGTTGTCAGCCTGACACATTCAGGGTTGCATAAATTCCTCACAAAAATAATGTTTAGATGGTTTCTGAATGCCTCAAACTGTATTGGGAGACATTTCACAGCAGCAGGCATGAAAATTGCACCTACATCCAACTGCTCACCTGACACACATGTTTAGAGAAACAGAGAATTTCCTGAACACATAAGATAAAATAAAGCATCAGTTCTGTAGCTTCACAAGATTGGCATGACTTAACTTCAAAGAAATAGCTAAGACAAAGTCACTTTCTAGTTTTGAAGGAGAATGTATTCCTATTTTCCAGCTTTCACCTGCCTGAAGTCTTAAGCCTGCCTGGCTGTCTCTGAAAGTGGGTAGCTGGCCTGAGAGTGAGGAGAAGAGAAGAACACCAGATGCCAAGGACAAAAATGAATAGCCATTACTAAGTTTTAAACATAAGTCCTTGGCTGCTTGCAGTTCTGCCCTGACTGTGGGGATTCTCTTTAGTGCTGTGTCTGAAGGCAGGCATTTGCAGGACCAGCTCCTCCAAATTTGAGACACAAAGGGAAGAAAAAAATTGCTAGAGGGTCAATTGCTAGAAGAGTATCCAGCCCAATAGGGACAGAAACCACTGAAAGTGGAAAATTACATTTATCAGTGTAGATACTCCAGTGATTGCTTAAAAAGACAGTTGTGACTCCCTGCTGTCTTGAGTTCTTTTTAGTCCCCTACTGGTTTCCTTCCTTCTGAAAATATAAGCAGTATTTTTGGTAAAATGGCACTTAAAGATCAGAAGTGTAGTGTGAAACATCATAACATCGACAGGTCCTTTGGCCATTTTGGTGGAGATTTCCCAGTCCTGCTGCAGTCAGTGAGCAGTTGTGGTAGCACTGTCAGCTCTGCTGTCCTGAGCAGCGAGAAACTTGGTCTCCAGCCTAGCCCTCCTCACCTGCTCAGAGGCTTCTGTGGTCTCTAAACCTTAGGTCTCATTTCTGTGTGGGGAAAGCCTCAGTTTTCTAGTGAGAGTGTTGGCTCGTGCTCTTCACAGCTGAAGAAGCTATGGCTGGTGGGTTGTTACTGCAGTAGCTCCATCTGCAGGATCAGCAGGGAGGAATGTGGGATTCCCCCTTGAGTTTAGTGCAGTCCAGAGTTTACCGATTTAAATCAAGGCACCTATCCTCAGCTGGCCTTTGAGGTCCATAATGTCCCCTGCAGAGTGTTATTCCTGCCTGAGCTAGTCCTAGCTGAGCAAAAACTGGATCCCAGCAGGGGCACAGAGTACTTACTGGAAAAGCTGATGAGATGTGTTTGCTGTCATTTGTTATGTGCCAGCATGATTGGAGTAAAGAGCATTTCAGCTGCCAGCAAAGCAGTGGAGGCAGATCCTAACTGCTCAAGAAGCTGAGTAGCTGGAAACCTGGGATTTTAGTGACTTTTGGTGAAGGTCAATGCAAAGACAATGCATGACAGCCTCCTCCTAAGCTGAAGAGTTAGTGTATTCAAATGTTATTGAGCTGTTGAGGGAGAAGAGTTGAGGCATGCCCTGGTAAAAGCTTGTAACATGTGATCTTTTGGCTTAATGTTAAAAGTTAATTGACCTAAGATGAGCTTTTATGCTCCAATGTGATACTTTGAAGGCTCATGATGGAAGGACACACTCTCCTTAACTCTGCTCATGCCATGGGAAGTTGCACAATTTGCCTGGCACTTCTATTCCAAAAGGGTTTTTTCTATCATCTCCAAAATGTAGCTGCAATGATTATTCTTCAGATGGAAAAAAAAATTGCACGTTTCTTTTCCAACCATTGACCTTGCAGAATCCGACCCTATCGCACCTGAGCCCTCTGAGGCCACCAGGCCTGTGGACAGGGAGATAACATTTTTTGAAGAGCTGGCTTGCTGCCCAGCTCTTCTAGAACGTGACACACCTGAAGAGGTGCCAACATAGGGAAAGGAAGGAAGCTGTAGATGTTTTATGAAGCGTATGAAGAAGTGCAGTAACTACAGATCGAGGACATTCACCAGCCCCAGAGGGACATATTGTGCATCAGAGAGGTCCTGAAACATTAATATACTGATGGAAAGGCTTATTTTTTTGCAAACTGTGCATGCCTGATGAGTCCACAGTCTGAAATCCTTGTAAATCTTTTACAGCCCGGAATGAGCAAGAAGAGCAGGAGGAAAAGCGAGAGATTAAGAGAAGATTAACACGTAAGGTGAGAAGCAGCTTTGATCCTATTATGACACTACTGTAACTTTCTCCCTATTGCACAGTTGTTTGCCATTTCCCTTTTCTTCAGCACCATTTTCAAAAGTGGAGTGTGAAAAAAATCTAACAAAAAAAAATCTTTAAAATAAATCAGCAATGTTGCAGGGTGTAGGTCCACAGAGAGTGACAGAAACCACTTTGCAGGCTACTGCTGGTAACATTTCAAACAGGAAAAAAAGACGATCTAGTTTTCATAACTGAATGAGTTTTGAGCAGCGAAGGATAGAGATCAGCATTTACAAGGACCAATGCTTCTTATAAATGTAATGGTTTCTATGACCATTACAGAAAGCAAAGTCAAAGCAATGCTGATTTGAAAATTCCACCCAAAAAAACCTCATAAAACTGGAAGCTAAACATTTTCTGGAAAGGGAGGTTGTCAGTTGAGGCATTTAAAGTAAATAGAGACAAACATTTGCAAAAAAGCATATAGTGTAGAAAACAATCTTGTATTGGCAGGGAAGGATGAACAAAATAGCATTGCTTGATTCGAAACTCATTTACTGTTAAAACTGAAGGGCAGTCATTTCAGATGTATGCATTCAGTTTTGCAGCTGGCGTAAATGTCTACGGATGCCCACACATACACAGTGAACAATCCATCCTGCTATTGCAGATTAACTTTGTTTCAGCACTGACATATTTTCTATCTCCTCTAAAAACTCACATGCTTGTGAAGCAGCACCATTCCCTTTCTATATAATTGTAGATGGCTTAGGTTTTTTTATCTATGTGATCACAGCTTTCATGGTATAAATAATAACAAGGAAAGGTCTGTAAGGTCTCTAATAATAATAAGGAAAGGTTACATTCTGAGAACTGAATTGCTTTCTACCATGGTTTAAAATCTCATGCCTTAATCTCAGTTCATGTAAATAGGTAGAATTCTTGGTTACCAGTGAGGGGATACTGCTGTTGTCTGCAAGAGTTAGAGAGCCATAATATTATTTGTAAAACACATATTCCTCACCACAATGACAGGGATGATTTTGCATTCCCTCTTAGCACTGCCTGAAAGAAAAGATCCTAACTGCATTGCAGATGTTTCATGGGATTGAGGCTCTGCGCAAAGGCTGGAAATAACATTTTACCAGGCTTTCAATTTCCCTGTACACTGAAGAGTAAACACGTGCAGGAATCCAGTGCAGAGCCTGATGCCATTTGAGGAGCAGCTGTAATAGATAGAGAGCAAAGCTTCCCATACCCAATGTGCCACCTAAGAAGTGAGGGTTGGTGACAGAGCCAGTGCCATCACCACACAGTTCCCATCCTCCGCAGTAGGAAAGGTGCAGAGCACAGGAATCATCTGTCACAGGCAGAGGCCACAGCTCAGCTAAAGCACCCAGGTTGCCACTGCTTCACATCAGTGTCTGCTCCCTAAAGCCTCGGCAGTTTTCTGAGAGATTTTTTGCTTTGTCTTGTTTGCACTTTGAAGTAGGAACAACAGGGAAAGCAGCATCAGTCCAAGGCCTTAGGTTTGGTTCTTTCATGTTCATCCCCCTGTTCCTGGTCACACACTTTTTAGGTTATTTTTTTGGCTTCCTCTTAACTAAAGACTTTTCTCCTCCACATTTCTGAGGTTGATAGCAACATGATTTAACATTCTTTGATTTAGATCATCTTTTTAAACTGTTGGAAATTGTTCTAGTGACACATATAATTTTAATGAAAGAACTGCAGGGCTGATCTAACAACAGATTTTGTTCTCACCTACCAAACATACTATCATAAAAGCTCAGAAATCACTAGAGAAAAGAAGTTAATAAAGTGTGCAAGTGTTTTAGATAACAACTAGAAATGCCAGCCACTGAGTGAATCCTGCAAAAATAGTTGTTATTCCCCAGCTGTGTCTTTCATGAGCCTGCCCCAGATGTGTCGTTGTGTTTACAGCAGAGTGGCAAGCTCCTTCTGTCAGTTTGTACTGAAGTCTTAGTACCACAGGATTCTAAACTTCAGATCAAGCTGAAGTTTAATTGAGCACAGCTACTGTGTTGCCCAGCAGCCCTTTCTGTTTGCACTGAGTTTTCACGCACACACATGCCCGCAGGGTAAATTCAACATGAGGAAACTCTGCCATGTTGCCTCTTTTGTAAACGTGTGTAGTTGGGAATAAGAAGGGAAGTGAGTTCTGTAGAAGCCACTGATGAGACTTTTGACCTTGCACTACAGAAACTGCTGCAGTCCCCAGGTTTTTTTGGTGGCAACATTCCAATTCCAAGGGAAAAACCCACTCCATCCATAAAAAAAGCTGTTCTTAAAATTCCATCAGCACTGACATTTTGTTACAGTGTTATGATGATAAGTTGTAAGATGACATGCTGTAATAAGTAAGATTACCTTGCTAGGTCTAGATGCCTTATTAAAGTCAGCAATAAATATCCAGTTGAATTTATCATCTGGACAGGCAATTTCTAAAAAAAATTAAAATAAAAAATTAAAGAAATCAGGTGACCTATAGCGAGCTGCCCCTTTTAGCACTTTCCATCCTCTCCAACTCATCTAGTTCCACATTAACCAGGATGAGGAATAGCTACCATTCAAATAACAAAATGAAGGCACATGCTGGTGGCTAAGTTTCTCAGCAGCTCATGTCCCTCCTGCCCAAGGAAGGAGAATGGAAGCATGTTTGCCTGTCCCCTGAGATGCCCAGGCACCCCTGTCTTCTGTCTCCCTGCCCCTCGGGCCCACCGAGCACCTTTGGGCACACGGATTTGCGTCATTTGAGTGGAAGGACATGTGGATTAGGAAAGATTTTTCTCTGAGCACTGGTCTCGACCTCCAGTCCATTCAAAGAATGTTAATTTGTAGAAGCCCTCTGGAAGTGTTGCAGATGGGTCACGTCCACAGGGAGATCTCGGCCCCCACAAATTACTACCAAGAAGGTATCTCCTCTGAACCATGACGTGGCCAAGGACCAAGGCAATTAACACAAGCCTGAATGTCCCCTGAGGGCTTCCATTACAGAGAGAGAATCGTAGCCTGGATTAACAGAGCACTTTACAAATCACTTGGAATAGAACTCTTCTTTTCCTACCTTCTCTTCTCTTAAATGGCACCATGCTTCCCAGCCCCCAGAGCTGTTTATTGCTTTTTATTCCCCCACTGCCAATAAGCTTATATTTCTCAGAGGTCTAGCTCCAAAAGGAAATCTCGCAGAGCTGTAATACTGACTACCAAATGGAAGAGGTGTGGCTGTTTCTTAAAATCTGTGCAATAATCTGAAAGCTTCACTCCTGTTAAATTCTTGCCCCAGTCTAATTTAAATGCTCTGTTCACTGGTGCCTCTCTGGGAAATGTCTCCTCTGCTTGAAGATGTTCAAGCTTTTCTTTAACTGACCTCCACTGGCTTGCATCAGCAAAGGCTGTTGAAAATAATGAATTCTTGAGAGAGGTGGGACTCATCAGAGAGAGGTGAGAGAGATGCAGCAGAGAGGAGAAAGGTCAGAGAAGTAAAAAAGGTTAGTGGCTAATTTGGGCAAGCTGCATTTATAGTCAGAGGGAAAGGTCTTTGAGGCATTTTTTTCACATCTTGCTCCTATGTCTTTACTGCAGAAGGTGGGGAGCAAAGGGGGGGTGCTGCTGGTTAGGGTTTGTAATTTTTCAGTTTATTTTCTTCTTTAAATAACAACTATTAACATTTTAGTGAGGTAACAGGGCAGGCAATGATGACATGCTAAGATAAGCTTCCTCGTGACTGAAGTGGGGCAAACTCAGCATTTTGCATTTGACTAAATCCCAAGACCAGACTGGCAAGAGTAAATCCACCTCCCCTTTACCTGGTGGGGGTGCTTGGGTTTGTTTCATTTCCCATGCCATGGACAAAGGGGGGTGTGTTAAACCTTCCCTTTCAAACTGCCTTAGTATCAAAGCCTGGAAAATGCTCATTTGTATCTACAGCACTCCAGAATATACAGAAGAAAATTTGAACTCCTGTAACAAGGCATGAGAGGTCCTTTCCTCATTTACTGCTCTTGGATTAATACAAATCCATTTATTTTAAAAGGGAATATTATCCTGGTGCAGACTCAAATAATGAGTCACTCATCATAGAATTACCCTGGTCCTTCAGCTCCCAAATCTTCACAAATAGGTAGAATAGAAATGTAAATGTCCAGGTAGTGCACACAGAAAAAGTCCAGACACACTCATACACCTACATCCCTTTGACATTAACAGAAGTAAATTAAAAAGAGTCCAGCTCAGTAAGAAGCCTTTCTCCCTGCTTGGAGCACCACACCTTGTGCAGACAATCGCATTATGCCCTTGGCTATGTCCTTGTCCTGTAATTTTTGAATGTACCCTGTTCTTTCTGCCTGTTAGAAGAGCTCATTCTCAGGTGTTGCTCAATAAGGACTCTGTAGAATTAAGCGATTTAGACCCAAGAGACCACAGCTCACAGGTCATAAAAATAAACTGCAAGATGAGATCTCAGATGAGCTGTGCCCTCAGCGTGGACACACATTGAACTAACACCTGCAGTGGGGCTGCTTACAGTCTGTCCTGCAAAGCTGGTTCCCCAGCTAGTCAAGAGTTAAGTGAGCTCTGGGCAGCCCAAACATACTGTGAGACTCTCACATCTAGATGATCACAAGACATATCTGTAATGGTATGAGGAGAAGGCAGGGAAATTCGTTAACTATTCAAATAATGTAGCTTTAACTAATGGCTTTTAGAAAATGACTTAGCGTGGTTGTCTCTCTCATTACACTTAGCATGATCAGATTGGCACTTTGGTTTAATGTACTGAATATATTTTGTGTGCATGCATTTATGTATGGAAATATATGTAGATTTATGGCTACACATGAACTATGTGATACTAACCATAGATTTCAGGACTCTTTCACAGCCAGAACACTGGCACAAGAGTCTGCATCTTTTTTTCATCCACATTCCCATTCTCCTGAGCATCTCACAGGCAGGACATTAGTGCAGCTCTGCAGACTCTCCACATGAGGTGTTTGAACCCAATTTGTGTGTGCATGCTTATGGATGCTACTATAAGGAGAGCAGCCCCACTGCTGCCTCCCATCACAATCATCTTTTCTAAACAGAGAAAGACAACCAACCATGCCAAGAACAAGCACACAGGCTACAGCCAGATGCAGGATAGGGCAGTGGAGCTCCACCCAAGTGTTGAAGAAAGGAGGGATTTTTCACCCTTCACTTAGTATCCTGGCTATGTTAACTCATAGTTCTCCCTAGAAGATGAAATGCAGGGAACTGAGATACTTAATTTGGAAGAAAGGTGGATTCAGGGGCATCAATAATGTGGCAGATTAGAATCTCAAGCATTTTATTAAATATTTAGACCTTTCACCCTTCACAAGGGTGAAATATTTCAAACACATCTATTTCTAGTGAGTGGGAAGAGCATGATACACTGTGTAGGAAATTATTATCGGGATATTATTTTTCCTGATGTATTCTGGTTACAAATGTTCTACTCTAACAGTGAAACTTTTCAGCTAATCTACAGCCACATGCACACATTTATGTAGCACCTTCAGAAACGATTGTGTAATTGCTTTCGACATTCACCAGCATGCTGTGCATCCAAGGAGAATTGATCCCTGAAAGCCAGCTCCTGTCCCTGCCCATGTAACTTGCTGTGTGACACATGGACTATCCGCACATTAATTTAAGAGAAATTTTTCACTGTAGCTTCCTATTCTGCTGTGGAATTTAACAGAAACGCTTGAAACGATGAAGATGCTTTTCTGACGTGATACAATCCTCCATTGCCATTTCTTTTGGCTTGTAGCATGCAACATAAACTTCTAAAAGTCAAATATGCTGTGATACAAACATGTCAAGAGATACAGTTAAAAGTTCAATGAGCACTAATCATCCTGCCTGCCTTTTCTGGAGGTAAGGACAGGTCTGCAGAATATCAGAATGGTAAAGAAAGTTGTTTTTCACCTTTTGCATGTATGTAATTCAGAGCAGGAGCCACTCCATGCCTTGGCCTGACTCCTCTCAGGCAGTGCAAAAGTACAGGCAACAGCAGCAGAAGGCTGGAAAGTACAGGTCATTTTAGAGTTGTGTTGTGGTCTTTGTCTCTTCCTGGGACGTCAGACTAGGAGACTTTCTTGCTTTACTTCTCATTTCTGCCAAGGGTGATCAGCCTCAGCTGGGAATCAGCAGCCACACCAGCTTCCCAAAGAACAGTGGGCTGCTCTGGCAGCAAGGTGAGACAATATTCAAGGTGTCATAACAAGAGGGCATTTCCCAGATACCAATTCTATGAAAGGATGATAAAAACAAAGCACTGGGAATGTCTGAACACTCTTATTACCATAATGGCAGCTGCAGTAAAATAAAACCCCAAGCAGCGCTCTATAGGGAAAAAGCAAAGTCCTGATATCTTTTTCCACATCTTCCTCAACCCTGCAGCTGAGTCAAAGGCCCACAGTAGAAGAGCTACGTGAGAGGAAGATCCTCATCCGCTTCAGCGACTACGTGGAAGTGGCAGACGCGCAGGACTACGACAGGAGGGCGGACAAACCCTGGACACGACTCACAGCCGCCGACAAAGTAAGTGTAGCAGCTCTGGGAGAGCCATGGCCTAAACACCCAGAGCATTCATGGCAAACAGCATCCCTTGGGTCCCACAGGTCCCATGGCTGTCAAGGAATTAACATCCACCTGACATCCCTTCCCATCACACCTGTGGTTTTTTCCCATTCACGAGGTTTGGGTTTTTTTGTTTAAAGCATAAATCTTTGGCAAGGAGGTTCCTATATGCATGGAAACCAGGAGAAGGAAGGAATCTCAAGCCCCTTGAGGAAAGGTCTTGATGACAGCCCTGTTATTTGTTTCTGGCTTTGGTCTTACCACATTATGCTGCCAGGTGAGAGCTCTGGCAAGACTTAGCAGAGCAGTGAGACAGAAGCATGTGCCAGAATGGCTGTGCCAGGACAGGACAGGCTTGGGTGTGGAAATGCCAGCAGATCAATTTGGCAAAGGTACCTCCATCAAAGCCAGGTCACTTCTCTCTAGTGGGTTACAACATGGGTCTTTCCTCAGGATTTCTGCCACAGAGTATTTTAAACCCTGAACTAAAATCATACAAGACCTGCAGATGAAAAAAAGGACACGTTTGATATTGATGACACTGCCCTCTGAGCACTGGTGGAACTTCCAGTAAATAGTGTCTCTGTGTTGACATTGGTGGCAGAGGGAGTAAATTGCTGGCAAATTATATCAGTCACATGCTAAGGGTCTTAATGGGACCTCGGGAAAAACGTTTAAAAGATTCTATGGATGTTGTAAGAAGCAACATGAATCTTGTAGTCACTCTATGATACCCTTTTAATTTTAAAGACTTTCAGATACCTGAATTCAAGCCTTGACTATTTCTTTGCCATGGAACTCACTCATTCAGCAGTGGGGAGCATGACATCCAATGCTTAGAGCATTAGCAGAATTTCCAACCACACCACTCATCTATGGTGCTCGTGGTTTTATTCGCTGAGGACAGCCTGTTATACTTGTATAATTCAACCAAAGGACTTGTAAAGTTCTGTGACATTGTTCTCCTCCTTGATAGAGGGACTTTTTTTCAGTTTAGCTTTGGTTAAGGTAATGTAGCATAAACTTATTTGAAAAAAAATAAAAACTTCCTCAGGACTTCCATAGACCATAATATACTGGGTTAAATTAACTTTTCTCATTAGTCAATTGACTTAGATTTATTCTTTTAATTGTTTGATGAGGGAAGGAATAAATCTTCTAACTACAGCCAATGAGAGATCCCTGTCTGGGATGAAAGGCATGGAGAAACTTTAGCTGGGCATGGAGATTTGATGTCCTATGACATCCAATGTCTCTGAAAAGAACAAGCAATAAATACCACTATTAAATGTGACCTAGTAAAGAGTTTAGTATTAAGGCAGAGTACTTTGATATCACTTTTTCTTTTTTTATAATGCATGTACAAGTTCAGTAGTGAGAGAAAAGGGTAAAGTCCTTCAAATTAATTTTTTCTCGGCAAAGCACCATCAGAAGAAGAGATGTTTGTCATTCTAATATTAATGCCCTTTATAGCATAAGGAGGCAGATAGATTGGTTTTTGTTTGGGTCCTGTGGGCAGTATTCTGATTTCTGCCATTCAGGTGACCTGCTTTTCCTCAACACTAAGTCTACTGTTGGAAAAAATAGCCAGACAAATTGAAACAAAGCTGCATCATCCTAGATAGGATTATTTTCTTCCAGAGCTGTGATTCAGTAGCTGTCTTCACTGGTCAGCACAGACTAGATGAATTGCAAAAACAGATTTTAGCAATGGGCTTTTCTGTTTGCCAGTAAATCTTGCTCTGTGTGCAGGGTGGAGGGAACTGCCTTCAGCCAGAGTTTGTCTTTAGCAGGTCTGACTCTTAGGGGAAGGAAAAGGGCATTTTTATATCTCTCCAACAGATGAGGGATGGAGAAGGGAATAGATCTCAGTGCCTGTGGGAGTCAACCACCCCTGTGGCCTCCTTCAGAGTCACTTCAGTAGCAGATTGGTCTGCTGGAGCTGCTGCATAGCCATCACTCTGTCCTGATGGATGAGGCAGTGCCTGACAGGCACTTCTAAGGGAAATAAGAAACCAAAGCTGTGGAGAAGGAGCAGAAAAGGCCTTTTCTGTTCAAAAACACTTGCAAAATCCATTGCTTAGGGTCTGTCAAAGCAAAGGTAGTTGCTGACTGGAGTAGTGGCTGTTGCAAAAGTTCTGTTTTGGGCTTGTACTACTCATACTGGTTTAGATTTCCTTCACTGAGAAAAATTCCTGACAGCCATGAGTACCACTTTCTGGAGCAGCCCCTTTCCACACCTGATGCTGATGTTTTCAGCATCACACAGGAAGGCAGCGCGCACACCTCGGACCCATGGGAGCGTTTGGCCACAGCAGACACCTTGCATTTCCCCTCCAAATGCTCACAGTGAAACCACTTGTGAGCAACAAATATCACAGAGCTGTCAGAGGTCTTGACTCTAAGCTTGGGACTTGAGCAATTTCTGCTCAGCACCATCTCTACCATGCAGCCGAGTCCCTCCAAGTCACCCCCTCTGGCTCTTAATATTCTTCAGTATTTCTCCTCCTGCCAGTGTCCTGTGATTTTGTTTTCCAAAAAGCACAGCTGGGTCAGAAGGGAGGAGCAAGGCAGAGAGACACAGCCTGAGGCAGAGTAGAGGGCAGGGAGCCAGGTATCCCTCTTTCCTTCCCAAGTAAGATCAGTTGCTTTAGGTAATTTCACCTGAGGAAATTCAGGACCAATAAAGGCAGAAGACATCTCAAACACAAGTTTGTCAGGATCTGGTCCCAGTCTAGTCACAGTCCAGCTCTGGAACAGATTAGAGTGTTTCACAAACTGCGATGCACTTTTTTTTTTCATGCTTGCACTCCTTTGGATTTTGTACATGTAAATGTTTATATAGGAAGCCAGAATTTGGTTCTGTACCTGCATTGTCTGTGTTATATTTTCAAATTGAGCCATTCCACTAAAGCATTTCTCTCTTCCCTTTATGTGATTTAGAACATGCTTATCTCTGTTCCTTTTCACATTTTAAAGTCTTTATGTTTGTCTTTGTCTCTCTGATAATGTTATCTCTCTGCTTTGCTTTTAATATATGGTTTTGAGAACAAAGTGAACTTCTTCTGATCTCTCTCATTTATACATTTATGAGTTTCTTTGTCCTTTGCAGGCAGCCATTCGAAAAGAGCTTAATGAATTTAAAAGCTCTGAAATGGAAGTTCATGAATTAAGTAGGCATCTAACAAGGTAAGATGAGAGATTAATTTTTTAAGACTATAAATGAATACTGCTGTTTAAAAAAAAAAAAAAAAAGCCAGCAGCTGTTTCTCCAACATGCACTGAACACACCATGAGGTCTAGACAACATTTAGAATTACAGGCTGTAAAAGCAACTCACACAGACGAACACATGCTGCCCCATTATGTGGAGTTATGCAGGCATGTGCCATTTAATGAAGTATAGCCTCTTTATTTTTTTTTTTTTTTTTAAATCATCATGCTGTATAGCTGTTCTTCTGAGATGAAAAGTTAAAAAAAGAGTTGGTGCCAGGAGGGGGACAGAGAGCCCTTGTAGAGCATGTAGCAAAGTCTGAATGAGCGCACACTAAGCCCTGCTGTGTGTGCAGCTGTTCCACACCACACAGATCCCACCCACAGATCTCCCTCTTGTTCTCCACATCCAGCCATGATGCAGTGGGGCATGGCAAGATCAACACTGCAAGAGAGGCACTATTATTTACACCTTGCCTCTTCTTAGTTTTAAAGGTAGAGACTGAATGAATTTTCCATGAGCCCAAACCAACCACCTTCCTCTCTGACAGGCTAGGGCTGAAGTCAGGCCTTTGCACATCAACACTTTAGACTTCAAAGACAAGTGTTGGATACTGAAGATAAGTGACAGTGGGATCTGGTGCAAAACTGGAGCTGCCCTTGTATTAATGCGTTCATCACTTCAGTGCTCATGAAAAATGCAGGCAGTACTTTTAGGAAAAATACAGAAAAGCTTAAGGCAAAATTAATTTTGTATTAGGGGATTTTGATGTGTATAAATTAATAATTACATTAAAATTCACCACATGTATTATGCATATATTACCTTGCAGAAACGATCTCCCTTTCCCATCCTAGCACGTGCTAGGCTGGTTGCACTGGGGTGTGTAGTGATGGAGTGCTGCTAGAGACAAGCCAGCTGCTCCTGAGCCACAAGGTCTGGGAGAAGCCTTAGGATGTATGGTTGGCCTAGATCTGTTGACCCCACTGACTGAGCCTTTGAGGGACATTTGGCTGCTCCAGGGCAAGGTGACAAGTGTAGAAAGAATGAGGCTGTTTTAAAGGGGGTGTTGCTACAAGTAGACAAGCTCCATTGAGAGCTCCTCTGAATTCCATGAAGCCTTGCATCCCACAACATACAGACTGATTTAGTGTTCCATAAGTCTCTCTGGCTGCTTGGCTTTCACAGGTTTCTGCACAGTATTTTCCTTCTCTTCTAGTGTTTGAGTGAGCAGTGACCTTTTAAAGTTTGCATCTGAAAGCCACTGAGCATCTTGGACTCAGTGAGTCTGGGCTGGGCATGCAGAGAGCCACAGCTCACATAACAGACACTGGAATAAGGGTTTGCCTGAAGAACAGCAGGATTTACTGGCTCGACAAGTGGCTTTGGGAAATACGCACTTGAAGGAAGCATGCTTAAACAAAAGAGAGTAATTCCTTTAAATAAACGTAGATAAATCACCATTATAAAGTCATTAACAAGGTAATGAGCTCTTCATGTCATTAAGCATTGGCAAGAGCAAAGAATGTGAGTGTCACTTTACTAGTGGGACACATTAATTAATTCATAATAGAGTGAAAAATCAAAGCTTAAAAAATGTGTATTTGCAGATCTAACAAAGTTGGGCCTTCTGACACAGGGTGCCTTGCAGGAAGGGTGGCCATTTTAGCTCCATTTGTCTCTTTAGACTCCAACCTTAAGGAATAATCATGGTTAAACTGCATGTAAATCTTTCTGGCAGAATAGCGTAAGGTCTGTCTAAACCAGACAATTTTGTGGAGTCAGGCCTTGTATGACCTGGAAGAGGGTGAGCTGATCCGCTGTCACCCACTCAGGGATCCATAGGATAGACCCAAAGTGTATGAATGTCTCTGGTAGATTTTGGTGCCAACAGCTTACACCTCTGAACTGTGAGTCTGGCAAGGGTCAAGGAAGTGTGAGTGTCTGTCTGTTTTGGGTCCTCTTGCCAGCATGGCTGGTATCAATGCTGCAGGAATTGAACTGCCTAATGGTGTCACTGCAGCAATTAGTTCTCCTAATCTTTTTATGTGCAATGTACATGTGAGGATATGATCTTACCATTTCTCTTTTCTTTCCCCCTTGGGTTTTAGGTTTCATAGACCGTAGCAGATCAATTCTACTTGACTACTATGCCATCTTCAAAACATAACTAAAAGGAACCATAAGTGCTGGTATTATTCACTTCCCTGTTACGTACAATGTAAATCTTCCGAACTGCCTTTTTAAAAAAAAAAAAATAGTAGAAAAATAAATATTAAAAAAAAAGGAGAATTGTATTTACATGTGATGAGTACTGCAGCATCATCAGACCTGCTGGTTCAAGCTTCAGAAAATACCCCTGGTGGGAAATCGTGCCAAGACTTGGCATCTATGTATAGGACTTTCCCGGCATGTGGATTTGCCATACGTGTTCAAGCCCAGCTGGTGGTGCAACCTTTGCTGTCTTCAGGCACCCCTCATCCTGACAAGCCTCTGTCATCAACCCTAGAGAGCCCTGAGATGGTGTTCAGGGAATCACTTGGCCTGGGTGAAGTCTCCAAAAGATGAGCCCCTGTGATACTGAAGCACTTACACCAAACACTCATTTCAAGCTGAGAGCACCTTATGAGGACGGTGAAGGAGCGAAACTCTCCATGGGCCAGCCCATCTGTGAATATCATATCACTTGAAAGGCATTTCTTTCCCTGGAGAAGTTTACAGCCAGTCAGTAGACATTGTTCAGCTTCCAAGCAGAAAAAGGTAACTCCTCTGAAGAACAGGACTCCCTACTGAAGGCTGCTTCAGTTCTAGCAACTGTTTGTTTTCCATCTCTTTCAAGTATAATTTTCTAAACCCAGTTGTGAGCCCATTAGCACTAAGTGACAAGAACACAGGACCAGCAAGCAAACACCCATCTCTTCATGGTCACTGCATGGCATCTGCTCCCCTTGTAGTTTGTCTTTACACCCAAACCTCGTGACTGTGTGAGAGCCAGCATGCCCCCAGCAGCTGGAAAGGCTGGTACTCCCCTCTGGCTCTGCAGAGGGACATGTAACAGGAGGGGCTGGAGGTTCCATGAAGGATGTCTATTGTCTCTGTATCAGGTGTCTCAAGAACTGATCCTAAACTCACACTGAGCAAAGCATGACAAAGTATGTTACCTGGCCTAACAAAAGGAGTCAGGGGCATTCTTATGGATGGTGGGACTTGTCACTGGTACCCATGGCTGAGGCATAAGGACAGCAATTCAGAGGTGTTCTGAATTTATTGGTTCTAATTTTGGTTTTAATTTATTTTTATTATAGTGCTTTAACACACAGACTGACCAAGCAGAGCTCAGAGAGCTGGTCACTCTGGGCCTGGTTTTCTTGCCAACTTAAGTGTGTGCTCTACAGTAAGGAAGCACACATAGCCTCACTGCTTTCAAGAATATGTTTGACAGGCTTATTTGAACCTGAACACAGAATCACAGAATGACTAGATTGGAAGAGACCTTCAAGATCATCGAGTCCAACCCATGCCCTAACACCTCAACTAAACACAATTAAGTGCTTTTCTGAACTTAGGCAATCACCTTCCAGAATTAAGTCCTTAACTAATATAATGCCAGCAAGCTGGGGCAGATATTGTCAGGATACAAGACTATTATACCATGTTTTGGGACAGTGGCTGAAAGCACTATAGCAACATTATTGTAAGAAGTTCCAGATTATTATTTCAGGACACCTTTTCTTCCACAATAGCTATTTTCCTCTGACAGTTTGAACAGAGAGGCCAAAGTTTTTTACTACAGAATAGTTATTTCTGTTATTCTTTTACTAATTTTTTCTTTCTCACTGTCTTCCATTTATCTGTCCTCTCTTCCGTGCTCCCTGTCCAGCTCCCTCTGTTCCATGCTAACATGACCCTTCACTGATTGCAGGCTGAGAA
This sequence comes from Catharus ustulatus, assembly GCF_009819885.2. Lineage (NCBI taxonomy): Eukaryota > Metazoa > Chordata > Aves > Passeriformes > Turdidae > Catharus > Catharus ustulatus. The sequence continues at coordinate 67,670,662 of NC_046221.1, read as the reverse complement.
GTCTCTCACATGTGAGCATTTAATAGCCAGTGCAGTGTAGTGCCAACACTCCTGCCTCTTCTCAGGCCTCACCTCACTCCTCTGGATGCAGGAGTACAGCCAAAGGGCCTGCATGTAGCCCATGGAATGGCTCTAGCACCCAGCCTGCCCCAACAACCCTGGCAGAGAGGGTAATACCCTTCATCTACGCTTGGTGGTGGCACTCAGTGCCTCACAGATTGGCTCTCCACCAGAGAGAAGCAAAAGCCTTTCATTCTCATCCATAGCCATCCTTGCAATGCTGTGGATTATTAGCTATTAAATGAGGATTGGCTGTTGTAGGATGGAACATGGAAGTAAAAACCAGGTGGTTTCTGGTGCTTCCCAGACTGAGTGATGATTTCTGGGAAAACACACCGTGATCCCTGCATCACCAGCTCACACTTGCTTTAGATGGAAGTTCATCAGTAGTGAAAGACTTCAATGTGCGAAGTTATCAGCTCAGTGCAGCAGAGGCAGAGAGCACTTAACATACCAACCAGGAATACACTGCTTTGGGGTTACCTTCATGAAAACCTCAGTTCGTGTTTATTAATTCATTCACATACATATGCACACAAGTTACAATACTGCATTACAGCTTTAAAACAAGGGGGGAAAGCCTTTATGCTTTTGACTGCACATTTGCAAAGGGCTCTGCAACAGAGCTGTTCTGAAGAAGAAAATATCCTTGTGTTCCCAGCATGGATCTCACACCTGCCCCAGCATCCCTAGCTTAGAGGATCACTGTGAAATGGAAGGGGCGCCATCTAAGGAGCAATGGTGACAGGAATCACAGCATTTGGTGGGCTAGTGGGAGGGAAAGGTGAGGATTTGTTTCATTTTTATTTAAAAATTAAGAGGAGGGAGGTGGAAGTTGCAGGCTGCTGCTGTTTTAGTGTTTGTGCTGGAGTTCCCAGGGGAATGTTCAGTCTGGGCACTACCACTGTCCCTCATGGGCACAGTCCCAAGCAGTGCCCACACTGCCCTGCCAGTCTGGCACCCAAAATAAACCCTTGAGCGCTGGCTGAGACACATAACAGCCAAGTCATGGGTGATGGCCAAATGTTCCCCAGCACCTTCATCCGGATGAGCCCATGGCAAGTCCCTGCTGATCACTCAGCAAGTTGGCACACTCAGCCTTGCCCCATGATTTGTGCTCCCCAGGGCAGCTCCACGCAGCCATGCTTTTTTTTTCCTTATTTCTTTGGGATTTTTTTTTTTACTTAACTCCTAGCTGAGCAGATACCAGGACAGAAGTGGAAGAATTGCCATATTTCTCCCCAGTTGGAAATAGAGCTTATTCCTGAAAAGGGGGAAGGGGAGGAACAAGAAGCCATACAAGGTCTTTGGCACTGCAGTATCACCAAAATGCCAGGTCATGTGCTTTTAGCTACAGTGGGTCTGGGTAGTTTGCAAAGTAAACCTTTGTCAAGGCTTTCGCAGCCTTTCAGGGCACCACATCCTCCGTGTGCACGCCCACCTCTGGCATTCCTGGGAGGTTGCACACAGACTGGGGAACTGTTGGTCCCATTTTTTATAAATCTGGTTTCTTAAGAACTGTTTTTTCATCTGTGAAAGCCATCTCTATCATGGCAAAGGAGCTGTGATTCTGCTGGCATTAAAAAAAACCAACAGTCAGTCATGATTTCTCTCCTTTGACCTGGATTATGTGTAGGACACAATGATGGCATTCCTGCTAAGACTGCATTAGCAGAGTCATCCTCATTCTGGTTGGAAGGAGATTAATAGTGGTAATAAAGAAATCACACCAGGTTTAGAGAATGGAAAAATCAACACAGAACAAAAAATTACTATTCCAGTCATCTATCTCCAGAGATAATAATCTAGAGTCAAAAAATAGAAGTATTTTTGGTATAATCTACCAAATCCTGAATACTTAAAGTGGGCAAGTATTTAGATATCTGTTCAGCAGCCTGCGGAATAATGAAGTAGAAACGAGGACTAAGGGGTGGCTGGGGAGGTGATGGGGATTGAAAAAGCAATTCCAAAATGTCTAGACAAAAAAGTTCTGATTGGGAAGTGGTGTGTTGGTGAGGAAGCCCAATAGCAGCATGACCCCCCTACCCACACCTTCACCAGCAAAGGGTTGAAGGGATCTGGTGACACCATTCTGACTCAGAGGAAATGTGGGCGTTGTGGCTTTTGCCCACCCTACACCCCACTGGGTGTGTACTTGCAGGCTGAAGAAGTTCCAGGCTGCAGGTTTGCTGGGAAGGGCACCAAGCCAACTTTTGTGTCTAGACAATTCCTAGTGAACACACTGGGCATTATCAGAAGAGAAGGAAGAGGTGGGGGAAAGAACATAATAGCCTTTTAGCTATTTTATGTTAACTGAAACCATTCAGTGAGCCCATTACACAAATATATCTCATCCTGATACATGTATAACCACTGTATTCTGTCATCAGTGCAACTACTCACCAAACTTACCCTTCCTTATTTCTACAGCACCACCTGTGCAGTGCAAACACTATAAAACCAAGAGAGGGGGAGCACTTCCAACATGCCTAGTGAAGCTTACACTCATAAAAATAGATGGGCAAGGTGGAAACCTGTAGTTAGTTATACATGAATGGGGGGCTCCCTAACGTGCCTGCAAATAAAATAACTTTGTATAAATAGCCATGGGAGATGACTAGGTTAATAAAAAAGTCAGGAAAGAAAAAGGGGACAAATTATTTTTCCCAGGTGTTCAGTCTGCTCGAGCTTGGAACAACTTCTGTAAACAAAGAGGAGGTGACGGGCACATTCCCTGTATTCCTGTGTGTCCCAGTTACTCCTACACCAGTTGCATTTTCCAGTTGATATCCAAGTGTATGTATATAGTTTGTCTTTGTATAGGAGTGAGTGTGGTGGCTGTCAATCGTGATCTTCCAGTATTGTAATTTAACAGATTATGGCTGTATGAAAATGATGTAAATAACTAGAAAAAATTAAACTGGATCTCTATGTCCTAGTTTTTGTACATACTGAAACTGCATGTATTTAAATTATTGTTTGTCTCTGATGTATGCAGTTTCTTAAAAAAATTAATTTAAAAAAAAAGCTTTCTGGTGCCTGTGTATTTTATCCCACGCTGCCCCAGTGACTGACAATGTAACACACAGAGGCAGTCAAGGATACCAGCCAGGTTCACCCACACCTCCGTGGGAGGAAAGCAGGAAAAGGAAGATGGGTGCTCTGCTTCCCAGAGCAGATGGGTGGGACAGATCAGATGAGGCCCAAGCGCCATGGCTGGGCTGGAGCAGCTCAGCAGGGAAGGACAAGAGGTACCTCAGCTGCTGAAGGGGTACCTGGCACCACCCTAGTGAAGAGCAAATCCAGCAGTCTGCACTAGACACACACACATCCAAAAGCCCCACGACCAAACCCATCTGTCACCACAATGCTGCTGGTGCAGGCTGTGCCCATGTGCAGCCACCAAGCAGAACCAGCAAGTGCTGCTGCTGTTCAGCTGTGGGGCCATTCCTGCACATCCAAATCACACATTCGCATTTTTTACCCTTCTTCCCCAAGTAGCTCCAGTGGGTGACAAGTTGAAGCCTCTGTGTGGTGAAAAGAGGAGGAAAACCTTTCACAAGAATAAGTACATAGCTTCAAACAGGCTCGCTGGCCTCCTGCAAGGGTGACAGCTCTGCTCTTCAGTGTTTGGACTGATGGTGCAAACATTCTGACCCTGAGGAGATGAGTGACACCCAGCATCCTCACTCTAAGTGGCAGCTGGGAGCAGCTCCCCTCCCCTGACACACAGAGGCTTCAAATGACACAAAAATTAAAGATCTATCTACTTTAACTGGCCAAATTTTGTTCCTTTCCCTTGCTGATAGGGAAACGCAACATGATCAAAACTCTGGTATTGGGCTTTTATTGGTTTGCTTCCATCTGAGTGACTTTTCACCTACCTCACAATCCTTGTTTGTGTGTGTTGGTACATATTTCCACTCTGACAGCCAAGGAGTTTGTGGCTATCCTGTGAGATATGGAAAATAAAGTAAACAAAATTGTAGGTTGTGACTAAAGATCCCTTCCCGCACATCGAGCTACAGCTTCCATAGCAGTGGTATATAGTGTTTTGGTTACATGTGGTAATTTCTGTGCTTTAACAAGAAAATTGTTGGTGAGAATACATTGTACAGGGAATGTGAGAACACAGTCCAGTCTCTTGCACTGAGACCTCTGACCTCTACAAAAGGGATGGGTTATGTTTTAATGGAAGCATTTCATAAAACCAGTCTAAGTGAAGGGATGTGTGTGTGTCTTCAATGAAGTCCATGGCAATCCAATGCCACCTGTAGGCAGGAAATGGAGGAGGCTGGAAAAAAACCAATTCTCCATTTAACAGACACGCCTGCACAAAAACACTCTGCTGCTTGGCAGTGCCTACCTAAGACCTCAGTGCCCTTAGCACAGGGGTTGAGCTGGATTGCTTTGCCATCATCTTCCTCACCTTCGTTTGTCCCCTTTGCTCCTTGGATCAAGGTTCCTAGACAACCAAGCCTGAAAACAACAGTGTGACCATGCCCTGGTCACACAGTCAAGCTGGTCTGCATGAGACGAAGCAGCTGCCCTACTCCTGAGCAGTGGGAGCTTCTGGTGCAGCTGAGAGGGCAAGGTGCAGGCAGTGCAACAGCACCCTCAGGCCACATGGGCCAGCAGTGCCCTCAAACAGTACAAAGCTGCTTACAGAATTCTTCCCTGAGTGACAGAATGAACAAAAGCTTGGCTTTTAGGTAAATTTGTGCCACAGGAGCTGTGGTGTTCAGGACATCTTTGGCTGAAGCCGTCCCATGTGGAGATGGTGGCTGATCTCCTGTCCACAGAACTCTGCTCTGTATCACTGTTACTTTATGAGCCTTTGAATTACTCCAGCTACTTTTGTCTTCATGCTCTCCTGCTTTTCTTTCCATGCAGTCAGGACCCTTAATAAAATACAAACCACTCACTTTTCAAGCATCATCCTCCAACATCTGCCATTACTTTGCTTATCTGGAGTTTCCATCACATTTGGACATCAGCTGGAAAAGAATTGGTGCATGCAGCAGGGGAGAGCACAGACATGTGGCATGACTCTAAACCTCTCTGGAGAGAAAGAATGGCTTGAGGCGAGAACTGGATCAAATTAAGCTTATTTTTCTTGTTTGCAAAGCCCATGAAGATATTTGGCCGGGTGAAGCTTGAGGGGGAGAGCTTTCATGTCCAAAGTGAATGCTTCAGTGCTGTCTCTGGGGGGAAGAAAACATAAAGGAAAAACAAAAACAACCCAACACTTGTTGGGTTCTAAATGGACAAGCAAGTATGCAGCAAGCAATTACATATTCAGCCAGTCAAGAAGAAATTACGTAAATAAAGAAAAAATACCTTATTTTCAACTTCTCAGGAAAAATGAACATCAGGTAACTTGATATGTCCCTGCTGGGTGACATAGAGGTTAACAGAAAACAAATAGCAAAGATAACCCCTTCCTCACCTTACTTAGCCAAAGATTTCAGTGGGAGGTTCAACTACCTGCAACATCAAAACATGCTGTTTTAGGAACTACTAGTCCAGAGTAGATAAATGACCAAACTTGGACTTCCCACTAGAAGTGCCAAGTTGGACACCGCATCTACTGCACTGGTTTAGTTCAAGAGGTCCAAGAATGCTCACCACCAACCCCAGGTTGGTGACAATGTCTGGAGGGACAGACCCAGGCTTCCCCAACAGTGGACTCTGCTCCAGGCTGGGACTTTAGAGGTACCTTGCCCCAACTTGCCCCTGACCATCGCATGCTGGGGACAGCGGAAGCTCCCATTTTGCCATTCTGCTCCCTTGGGAAGCAGGGCTCTGAGATAAAGCTTTATGTTCCACTAGGGGTATGAGCAACTGAGCAATCACCAAAAATTAACTGAGCCTAAGTGAGCCAGATTCATACTTCCAGTCTATTGGGTATTCAGGGCATCTTCTGCACAAACTGATTGTTTCATAAATCCACAGCCTAAGTTTGTGAATGGATCCACTGAGAGACGCACACAAATGCCTCTCACCAGCAGTGAAGGAAACATGCCATTAAACCACCATGCACCCTCTTGAGAGCTCCCCTTCTTCAGCACAGCCCACAACAAATAATGACCTCTGCATTAGAGACACTCACGGTCCTTCATACATGGAACTGAAAAAGCTACACAGACTTCAGGTGGACATTACAGTGGAGCAGCATTTGAGGATCCATCCCACATAAAATGGGATGTTTAAGTAAAACTGCTGTTATTCATGTGGAAACACAAACTTTTTTTACTGTGAGGATGACCAAGTACAGGTGGCCCAAAGAGTTGTTAGATTCCCTCTCCTTGGAGACCACATGGACATGCTTGATCCTGGGCAACCAGCTCTAGGTGGCCCTGCTTGGGCAGGGAGGTCAGACCACATGGACTCCAGAGGTCCCTGCCAATTTCAGCCTTTCTATGGTTCTGTGTAAAAGTTGATCTCTCTTCTCTGCAGCTCCAGGCCCGGCTATTGATAGAGAAAGGCCTCTTTAAATTAAAAAGTCTTCTGGAGCCTTCAGCCAAACAGTAATTGGAGGAACCCTCATTGGCAAGCCTGGAAGCACTAACACTGACTGACATTTCTAATCCTGATTCAGTGCACCTCTCTTCACAGAATATGAGTTATTGATTCCCTTTCAGGACTGAAACAGCTGAACACCTTCTGTGTCATTGCTGCTTGTTTTTAAATGACCAAGTAATCTGCCCTGTAAAGGCCCCCAGTAAGGCACCCACACCTTTGGGGTTGTGTGAACCAGCTGTGCAGCCAGGGGGAATCCTTCATGTCGGCAATCTCCCAGACCACACCCATGGCTGTTATTTGAAACACTTGTGCACTGCATGTTACAGAATGCAGGGCTGTTGTGTACAGAACTTGTGTCTCTCCTGTGTACCTCACCCAGCTCCCCAGCCTGCATGAGGAAAACAAATGCCCATCCAAAGTGAACTCCATGGATTACACCACAGTGCAGTCACAACAATGGATTCCAAAGCAGACACAAATGCACTTTTCCTGAACTGGCTGAATTTGGGCTTTCCAGCAACACCAACAGCAAGGTCTCAGCATCCTGCAGAAATCATCTCCCCAGGATTTTAGGGGTAACCCCAGCCAAGTTCCAGGCTTCCCCACTTTATGTGCTAAACTAACCCAGTTTAAAACAAAAGTTTCTAAAGCACTTCAAGTCTGCACAACACCAAGCGCAAGCTAAACACATTCTCTCAAGTGCAATGAGCATCCTTGGCACTCGGCACAATAAGCACCAATTTGAGTCAAATAACAGCTAAGCAACACATTCTTATGTACAATTCCCTGGTCTATGCAAGAGGTAGAAATAGAATCTTACACTTTCATATAAAATATCAGTTCCCCAGTAAATCTCTATCTATGGCTAATCACTCTACTTGTACTTATATCATGAATTACATTTCTGCATTGAATTAATTTTGAAATTTAAACCAAACAAGAATCAAATTACAACAGCTTCGAGCCAAGCACTCAGCAGAGGCATTGCTTACTACTGGGCTGTAATTCTGAACTATACTGGTTCATCCCATTGATTTTCTCCATAGCTGCACAGATCCACTTCTCTAGAATATCTTCCATGAAGAACAAAGGAGATACAGCCATAGAGAGCTGTCTGACAAATAAAGTATTTTAAAACACTTCAGAAAAGGATGTAACTCCTGGTCATTGTAATGTCCTGTACCTCAGATTTGGGAAGCTTCATTTATCAGAAAATGTAGTGTTAAAAGTGTACAATTACATTTCTAGCAAAAGCATGCTTGTTCACCACCCAGCAGGCTGAGATTCAGTAAATTCACTGTAAAAATGCCGCCAAGTAGTAACTAGTTATATCAAGTATAAGATGGCATACTGAAACACAAGTAAATCTCTTTACCTTGCTTCAAGAGCTAGGTTTATTTCTGCAAAAGCAAGAGAGCACACTGTGCAATCAAAATACTGTAGCTGGATGAACAAGTAACACTTCAGACATCATCACCCCATCACTAAGTCTCTTCATTCCAATCCGTATTTATTGAAAAATATTTACATATTGGTCACCGTGCTTTAATAGCATCTTTACACCAAAGGGTTAATGAAGAACATCACAATAGGATGGGGGAAGGGTGATAAAATGTCTCTTCAAACGTCTCTTTTTTTTTCCACAAGTCTCTCACTAGCCAAGAGAGTTCTCAGACTGAGTGTGCCGGAGTCCCGCAGTGCGTGCGCCACAGATCCACAGCTTTGCTGACAATGGCGTCAGTGTTGTCCTGAGGAATCTGCAAAAGATCAGGACAAGGTGCCTGGTCAGAGCACTCCATCCAGACTGTTTTGTTTAAAATAAAGATTCTGAATTTCCAGTTCAGATTTTATCTCCTCATAAGAAAGAAAACAAAACTAGAATCCCATCTCCCTGTCCTCTCATTCCACCATCCCTCAGTCACATACCATATTACATCCAGGTTTCAGACAAATAGCTTTCATTTCCAAAATGCTGCAGGCATCTCACACTTCACACATCCCTGACACCAGGCATGACTCACACGGCCTATCCATGACCACAAACTCATATAAACTCACCTGGGTTACACTGGGACCCTGCAGCCCTGCCAACATGGCTCATTACTATTCAGGGTCAGGAAGGTTCAGGGTCAGGTTCCCATCCTCACATCAATAGAAAACACACCCTGAGACTATAGATTTGCACTCAGGCAAGATGCAAAAAAAAAAAGGTGCCAGAAACCAACCCTTCTAAGAAACCTCCAGAAAAATTAACCTCACCTGACCTGCACTTAATTTCACAGAAAAACCCTTTAGTATCACAAGGAATGTTAATTCTGTACAAATATAGCCTAAAAATCACTTCATTCTATGGAAGCCTTAACTCCTGATAGAAAAAGTTACTATTCTCATTGCTGAGCATTCTTCCTTCACCTTGGTACTGCTACTCTGTTCTCAGTAATGTAATAGTATCTTTTGGTACATCTGCAGTGGGTAAGTGATTCAGGCTGAAACAGTTATAACCTACAAAAGGTAATGCAAAGCATAATTAGAGTACTTACATTTTCCAAAAACTGTGTGATCTTTTCTGCAGAATTCAGTGCTATTATCTTCATTTTAAAGGTTAATAATATCTCCACAGCAACAAACACAAGAATCTTGCAGGATCCACTTATAACTTTGTCCCAAACTCTACAAGAAAGTGAAAAGGAATCACTAAACATTATTGCAGTGTTTATCTGCTTATTTCTCTGCTAGAACAACCTTTGTACAACCACCTCTATCCAGATTATTTTTCTGAATTATTGAATGTATTCACTGTATTCAATGTATTGAATTATTTGAGTCAGCATAAATAGAAGACATTTTATCAGCTCCTCAATCTGTATAGAGCAGAGGGATGGCAAGCAGTAATTGCTCTGTACTGATACGATGTGTTGTTGTTTAGAAATTGAACTGTTTACAAGCACAAACACAAAAAGCAAATCTTGGCTTAATAGCCTGGACTGTAACAACTGCTCTACTGGACTACAGAGCTACCGGCGTGTGTGCTAAAGATGAGAATTTTTCCTAGTGCAAAAAAAGAAATTAACTTCATTAGCACGCCTCACAAAGACACTCTTCAATCAGCAAAGCTGCTAAAATTCAAAGGGATGTAATATTGAACTACTGCATCTCAAGCAGGTCATTGCCGTATGGTATGATATGATATGATATGATATGATATGATATGACATGATATGATATGATATGACCTATCAGCAGGATATAGTCCATGATGTTTAAATTAGGTACAAGGAATAACTATTAAGTCTTCCAATCCGTCCCACTGTGCACAGACACTCTCAGAAATACCTAAGCACTCCTACCTCTCATGAAACTGTACCTGAACCTCACTGTTTTAAGAAAACCTGAAGGGCAGGTGTCCAAAGGCTTCAGCAACAGAACTTAGATGAACATTAAAATGGATCATCGCTACCAAAACTGCCTGCAACAACTTGAAATCATCCTTCATCCAGCAGCTCTCTCTCAGGCCCAGCTCAAGAGACTTGGGATAAAAGATTACACCAAACAGTGTGAAACCATCTGTTGGATGGCAGCTTTTATGGGCTCACATTATTTTTAGTTTCTGAATTTTGAGAGCTGTATCAGAAATAGTTTCTGAGGATTACAGTTCTTGCTCCTTCTGGGCACTTGTTCAAGGTATTTCTCCTTCCAAATAAAACCATGGGGGAACAAACACTATGCTCCATAATTTCTGGATATATTAACACCAACTGAAAAACATCTTCTTCAGCCCATCTACAAATTTGGACCTGTGGGTGTGCTCATTCCAGGGACAACTCAATTTTTGTATGACCTCTCTCAGAAGAATTTGTCCTTCAGCCCTGAGTACCAGGAGAACAAAATGTAGGCACAACACAAACTTTGACAGCTGAACTGAAGTGTAGGGTCACACTTTACACAAGGAATTAAGAAGGTAGAGTCCAGCCAGGAGCCATTGGGATGATGAAGGGACTTCTATGAGGAAAGGTGAGAGAGCTTGGACTGCTCAGCCTGGACAAGAGAGGGATATGGGGAATCTCATCAATGTAAACAAGTACTGGAAGGGAGAGTGCAAAAAGGGTGGAGCCAGGCGCTTTCCAATTATGCCCAGTGAAGGGATCTGAGGCAACAGGCACAAATTCAAACACAGGCCTAGATTTTAACTTATAATGAAGAAAGGAGATGCAGAAGGAAACAAAAAACACACATGGACAGATGGGGGTGGGGGGAAAGGCACAGCCAATTTCTTCCCCTTTTGCAATTTAGTTTTAATTCCCCATCTTGCTATGATTAAACAATTAGTATAATCCCCACAGGATCAGGAACAACAAACACACAATCCAAGATCAAAACCTTACTGCTTAATTTGTGGTTCAAGCATCCCAGGACAAATGATCACTGCAAATATTACTTTGCTGTTGAAGTCTAAGAAGCTTTAAGCAACAATGAGAAAACTGAGACAACAGTCCTGTTCCACATTGTACAGGTCACCCCTGTTCACTTCTACAGCATTTTCCTTCACAAACACATCTGTTTAGAACATAAGAAAAACTTCCACATGTGGTACATGTGCCTCAGAACTGTAATTATAAGTGACAATTACAGAGAGTAGCAGATCTCAAAAGCAGGAAATATTTAAAGTTTATATTAAAGCTCATGTTAATTTGAAAACAAACTTACTAATCCTATTATAAAATACCCAGTCTTCTTTCACTACTTTGCTTCTAATTCTTCTGACTTCAGTCTCCATAATTACATTAGGTTACGTGCTATGCTCAGAAAACACTCTATTGTTTTCCTGCATTATTTAGTCTGATTCCAGAACAAATATTTTAACAATGGCAAAACAGATGTAGTATCTAAATCACCAATGTCTTAACAAATTTTGGAAGATGGTGCACAGAAAAGTGACTGAGATGTCAGGACTAACCAGCTGTGTCTGCTGCAATATTTTTCCCTTAGCATTTCCAGCTATTGTTACTCTCAGTACAAGTCCACAGTTGACAGTAATCAGGAATGATTGTGCAACACTGATCAACAGTCAGCACTTTGTCAGTACCAGCAGAGCCAGGAACAGCAACATAAACTGTCAAAGGTGGAAAAAAACCCACAGCAGTTCCAAGAAAACACATTTTCTGACGGTCCTACTCTAATACAGCAGTCTTTATACATTGTGTATCTACTGATGGCAATAGGTGTCCTGCTTTCACTTTTTTAATGGCAGTCATTTAACGCCAAGTTTATTGCTAGAGACTGCAACTTTTTTACCTGTTCTTTGATACTCCTGGAAAGGAGGAAAGTATAAAAGAAACATCATGAAACTGTGCCTACAGCCCTACTCATGAATGCAAAAAAGAAATACATATTCTGAATGAAATTCACTATGTTTTGTGTGACTACCATCCTCTGTGACATACAACTGTTCAATTAACTACAAGAACATTCCTGCAGGTGTTTCCTGAACAGCAAAGCAGTATTGACAACCACAAGGAAAAATATAAAGAAATAGGAAGCCATAAAGGCAAAGAGCATGCCAAGGATTATGCAAATGAAACCATTTACTTTTCACTGAGCTTCTACAATAGACAAGATACGCTAACTCTGTGTGCACCTGTATGTGAAGGGATGCCATTCTCCAGGCACTCTCTTGAGGTTCCTGCACCATTACAGTGCAATAATACACAAGAGGCATCTCAGCACTGCTGCTCTCTCTTTTTCTGATATATTATCATTAACCTCACAGTTCTTCCCTACACTGCAGGGTAAACACACTCAACCTCATTTCCTGGTTCTGGTCCTCCAGCCATCCAGGCAAGAGATATCTTAAAAGAACAAATGCTTTCTCCTCTGCCTGCACCTCTGGGTGTCCTTCCAGAGGTAACTGAGCATGGAGGGACACGATGAGACTCATACAAATATCACCCTGATCTATCATGATCTAGTGTCCATCCATTCACAGACCTGGGAAGCAGCTCAGTGAGACAAAGGCAAACTGAATTAAGTTTCTCTGCAGTAGCAGCCCACATGCACATTCTTATGCCCTCCTGCTCTTCAGCAAAATTAAGGCATTTTCCATATTTCTGTTGTTTCTATTAACAAATGACTTACATTTTTACAACTAAATGTAATTTACGTAGGGCATAGAGATCGCAGATACAAAACTACGACATTATATTAATACATGAGCAAGTGCCAGTTTGAAAGTCATAAGATTGCAAGAGAATGACCAAGTACTATGCCACTAGCAAGTCGCCAGAGACTAATAACCTAACACCACCCAGCCAATGCAAACCTTCGGTGCAGAGTACAAACAACATTAGACAGAGGCCTGATACGTGAGCGGCATCATCAGGCTGTAAAATAAGCCTGGCTTGTTCACAATTACAACTGCAAGGCTGCACTGCTTCTGCTGGATCATCTGGCTGACAGTGCCAGATTAAACTGGCAGCCAAAAGTGCCATTTTGCCTGTAGAGCTGAAGCCACAAACAGGACCCCAAGGTTTAAGAGCAGGCATCTCCAGCTGAGGGCCCTCACGGCACCATTGGAAAGCTTTCCACACATGGGCTTACCAAATAGATGAGCAGATATGCTGCTGCACAAATCAAACAAATAGGGTAATGACGAGCATGAAAACAAAGGCGCGATCCAGTTTGCGATTCCAGGAAGCACCCTGTCTATATTCCAGGTGGGATACAGAGTCTTTGGAATGGGCAGCCTGCTCCTCCCTTTTACCAATATGACACCTTTAAGAAGTTTGCTAAGAAGCTCATCATGTAATATGTCAAATGTATTAGACACTGCATAAGCTCAAAGCAAAGGTTTCCACATGAAATCTGTATGTATTTTCCAAGCCCACTTAAATTAAACTGATGCACAAATTTTATCTATGGTGTAACTCGAAGTGTGCTACAAAACAGTATTTATACTGAGTGGCAATGCCTGTCAGGTACGGGTATTGTGCGACTCCATCTCACCATTACCAGGTAAAATTTCTGCACAGCATGTATGAGTGTTGTACACCTTAGAGAAAAACAAACAAACAAAACCGTGAAATTTAGATTTATCTGCTTGGCAGAGAAGACTACAGTTCATAGAAAGCAAGCAGCCTCTCTAAGAAATGCAGTGCTAAATCATAAGTGAAAACAAATCATGAAAGACTGTGTTCAGATAATCTCTCACTTGACAAGAAAGTAAGTAAAATTCACAGGAGAACTGGTGACCTTCAAACCTCAGCAGTTTCAACACTGACATTTGGATGCATTTCAGATAAGCACTGGGGCTTCTAGATCCTAATCCAAACTGAATCTCCAAGCATTAATTAAGTTCATCTGTCACATACTACCCATGAAGTATGTTATTTCCTCAGCGAATAAGGCCATTATGATTACAACTGAATAATTCACAAACCTAAACTGCCAAGAAAAAGTGCACTTTCATCATGTTCCCACAAGAACAAGAAAAGGGATTGTTCTGCTGTCAGAAGTACCAACACTGAATTTTGTTTTTACTCCAGAGTGATACAAAAAGTTAGTATTTTGACCTTTTCCAGGCATACTAAAAAATTAGTATTAAAGTATTAAAAAAATTCCAGGTAATCAAAATATTCTGCTTCAGTAAGGTAAAAGAATATATGGGAATGTTAAAGATGCATACTGATTACACAGAATATTTCATTTAAATAAAACTGATTCAAAATGGTAGACATTTGAAACCAAATATTCTGGCGAGACGAAGTATAAAATCAAAATTCTTCATCTATATTTTTCCTTTTACACCATCAGGATGATACAACTCCATTAAATTTTCAATTTTCAACAGAAATTTTTAAAAAAACCCTTCATCTTCCAAGAGCAAATCTGCTCTGATACAAATTCCTCTCTCAGCTCTTGTCCACAACCATAAGATCCCATAGCAAAATTGAATCACATGAGCTAAATGTAATAAACATCCTATACTGTGCATGTTTACATAATTTCTGCATTCACAGAGGTATAAAACCTTTCAACCACCACATCACACACAATCACTAAGCAGACAAGACCATTTTGGAGCCTTATAGGTGCTTGATGAGAAGAACATGCAATGTAACAATTAACAATGTTGCACCTAAAGGTCTCAATCCTTGGCAATAATAAAATCTACAGAACCTCAAAGACCATGGTTGAACAAGAGCAGACAGCATGATTTCTAATCTTACAGATTGTTCCCTAAAATCTTCTTATTCTTAGAAAGCAAAATAAAACATTTTTAAAAACAGTCATTTTCCACTTTCCTCCATGCAACATGAAGTCCCAGATAAGCAAACACTGCATCCACTACTCAGATTATGACCAACTTTACCACCATAAAAGCATTTTCTACAAAGCAATTTACAAAGCACTGTTTCCATGCTAGGTTCCTATTCTAGCCACTGAAGTCCTGTGATTCCCTCAAAGTAAAATTTCCCTTGGACACCGTTACTCCTCATAGTTTTCAGACACCTGAAAATGACACCATAGTTTTCTCTGCACCACATCATGTTCAGCTATCAGTGACTCTTATTAATGCAGAAAGATGTTTCTCTACATTGAGCTTGAAGTTCCTGCTTCCCAAGAGTTTTCAGGCAGCAGAATTAGAGAAATAATACAAGCTTTCATTTCAAAAGCCCTTCAGTGAAGTGTCATGCACAAGAATTTTCCCTTTTAAAAGCTCAAGAACCTACTTCTAACTGTAGAATCCTGATATAATTCACTATTTCATTAACTTTGTACTATTCAATTTGCCCTAGTACTTTAAAAAATAAACATTCTGTTACAGTTTAACATCAGCCAGCAACTGAGCCACTCATTTACTACCTCCAGCAGTGGGATGGAGGAAAATTGGAAGGGTAGAAGTAAGAAACAAATTTGTGGGTGGAAAGTTTCATAATTAAAAAGAAGTTATAATTTCCAGAAAATTGCAAGGAAGAGAATAATAACGTAACAAAAAGAGGAAAACAAAACATGATACAAGTGATGCAACTGATTCCCAAAATCTTTTTCATCTAACAGTAATACAGTATTACAATCACTCCCTAAGCACAGATTTTTTTCAAAAAGCTCAAAACCTGACTACCATTCAGCTATGTAACACTGACAGAGGGTTTGAAGCTCTGCATCCTAGGAGGCACTAAATGTCCAACAGAATCAGCTGGTATACTTATTCCTTTAATTTTCCATGGGTAAAACGATCACAGAGAGATTATCTTGCATCAGTAACAAGGGGAATTCAATCCAATTTTATAATTTCCAAGTTAGCAATAAAGTTAACACCATAATCTTACAGATAAAGTATGGAAAGCTCTTTGCCTGCTAGCGATGACAGAAAGCTGAAATTACTATGCAATTACAAAAAGAAAGAAAAGAACTTGCCTCTGTAAA
Organism: Catharus ustulatus; assembly: GCF_009819885.2. Classification (NCBI taxonomy): domain Eukaryota; kingdom Metazoa; phylum Chordata; class Aves; order Passeriformes; family Turdidae; genus Catharus; species Catharus ustulatus. Next base: position 67,654,654 of record NC_046221.1, on the reverse strand, counting down.
CTGGTTTCAGGTAAACATCCTGCAAAACACTTTTTAAACCAAAGATCATAGGGGAGTTTGCTCATGGCAGCACATGCCTTCAGATGCATCAGTAGTCTGTTATCTTCAATGTTCAAATACTGCTCCAGAATTTTTGGCTGAGAAAGAAATAGAAAAATTTAGGTAATTCACATCAGAATACATTCACCGTTAATGCACACTCTAAGTACTGTCTTAAAATTCAACTGGTGCAAAATAACGTATTAAGATAATGCACCTTCACTGTTTTAGTTGTTCCAAAATACAGGTGTTAGTGACTTTTGCAATTAACTAATTCTGTACTTAACCAAAGAAACAACCTCAGTTTCCTTAAATTGCTGACCACCAGCAGAATTTCCAAGATATGCAGTATTCCCTAGTGCAAGGAGGTGTTTCAGAGCTTAGGGCAATGCAGAGATTAAACATGCCCTAATTACTGCTACCTTCACAAGCAAAATTGAGCTTCATTCACCTCAAACCTAATCGCCTTAGCACACATCAAAAAAAAATTGACACACAATGCAGCAAAACCCAAAAAATCAATTCTGAGAGCAGATACCTATGCAACCCATTAAAAGCTGGACATTGATTTATTGTTTAAAAACCCAAAGTATTTAAGACATAAACATGCAGATAATTTTCTCATCTGGTTTAAATTTTAATGTAACACAATACACATTTAATGTAATTAATGTAATATAATACACATAAATTCTTGACTGCCTTTATGCTTTGTCATAGTTAGGCAAACTGCTAAGGACTCCAGCTGTCAAAGGCAGAAAACACTTCCTATGCCCATATTCTCACCTACTGAGTCTTGGTACATTGACTGTATTAAAAAAAAAATAATAGGGAGGGAGACACTTGGCACTCTTTACATCATACAAATTCACACTTTAAAAATATTCCTTTCTCCTTTGAACTGGTATAGCTGAATGTACTACCCACAGAAACAGGAGGTAGGTTTAAAAATTATTTCTTAGGTCCAAAACAACTAACAAGTGTAGGCATAATTTTCCACAGCAAATTTCTATTCAGCAATTGCTAGTGCACATGTATTCAATACTTTTACCTCAGAGGATACTGTTAGCTAAAAGCTCCTTATCTGTTAAGGCTATTTGATTAATTACAAGAGCTTTCATAATTTTGATAAGTACACATTACAATCAAACTTTAATTTTATAAATCAGTAAGACAGAAACTCAAAATTAATGTTCTGTGATAGCATTTAAATGATCAATGCTAAAAGAAAACTACTGCACTTTTTATTATAACTTGATTTGCATCATACTGTTTTTCTTAAGACCAAGTACCCTGTTCCATTTATAAACCAAAACTCTGCTTTGTCTGTCATCCAATGAGCAGTATATGAATGCCAGAGACATAACCTAAGAAGTGGCAGACATACATTAAGATGTTCTTCACTTTTGACATTTTAAATTGTTTAAAGAAAAATTTTAAGTGACCCATTTGTGAGACATATAACTCAATTAGGTGCAACGTAACCTTTAGACAAAAAAGGTAATTTAAAATTACCGTGTAGCAAACAAAAGCAATTTCTAACATTACATTAGACAGGGCAGTACAATCACAATTCTAAAAGCACTCCTCCTCTATTCTCAAAATAGCTGGTGGAACAGAATCCAAGGGTATCACTTCTGATGCTCCAGCTGTCTCCCAGTATTAAGGCTTTCCATGAATGCTTCTCCTTGCAAAAACAAAAAAAAAAGGTTCTTTTTTTCTTACCAGTTGCTGTAATGAATCTTTGTGCTTGCTGTTCAGCTGATTCACAAAGCAACTGACAAGCCAATAGCATTCTATAGGATCCTCTACCATTTCCTCCATTGCTTTAGCAATAGCAAGAAACACTTCATCTTCTGGTTCCTGAAAAACAAAGCGAAAAAAATTGAACTAACAGAAGTATTGGACTATTCTGATTTAAATTATTCTTATATTCATTTTCTCTGCTATTTGGGGGAAAAAACAGGAATCAGCATACACAGAGAGCTGTTCTGACATTCCTAAACAAGACATCAGGCAGCAGCTGCACTATGACAGCTATTAAAACAGAGCAAGTAAGACTTGTCTTGCTTTTAAAACCAAACATGCTTCAGTGCATAGAGTCTTGAATACTACTGGGATATGTCTCTGCCACACAGACTGCTGCAATACACACATATCCCTACTTGAACTTGTGCATTCAGGTGCACAAAACACTCAGTAGACTTCCGTTTGTTACTCAAACATTTCAAAATATTTAGATCAATCTGACGTCTCTTTATCTCCCTCTGCCTCTACAATAAAACACCTGCATTACTACCAAGAGTAACTTCTCGTAACTTTAAGGGGACAGTAACTGCACTGGAAAGAGAACAAATGCTTTCTGCAGCAGCAAAACAACCCTGAGTTACAGGACTAATGACTGGGGCTCTGCTAAACACCATCGCTAGAAAACCTCACTGCAGTCCTGAGAGCAGCTCTGGGATGCACCAACAAAACACGTGCTCAGAAGGCAATACTGCTCTAGAAGGGAGGAATTTTCAGCCCACTTGATGCCAAGATCAAGGAAATTTCTCTACTGGAAATTTGCAGGGTAGGACGGCCACATTCCTCAGAAATGGTAAGGGTATGAAAACATTCCCTCGTCAGACAAGAGAATGTTGCAGATAATCCTCCAGTTCTAAATATTACTGAATTTTCCATATTAGCTTGAACCTTTTTTTAACTTTTCTTTTAAGTACTTATGTCAAAATTTGTGATTACAGAAGAAAAATTACAAATTAAGCTGGGATAGAGTGAACACAGATAAATTAACTACAGGATGAAATCCACTTAGAAAGCTCCATCATTTATTTCATGGAGAAAAGAGCCACACATTGTTTTTATCATCACACTACTAATTTACCATCACAACACAGCCCCATTTAACCATATGGGTCTACACTGTGAACAGCAGAGTATGTGCATTACTTGACAGAAGGTCAGGTCAGTTCAGACTATGAAAAGAACAAAAAAAGGACAGTACATGAAAACCTAGATTTAAAAACAACTGAAATATTTGATGCTACTTGCATTAAAACGCTGCTTGTACAGGCTCTGAATTACCCTTGTTCCAGGACACGTAAGAACCTATGCATTCCAATAAGATGATGTAATTTTCATTTCAGTGCTATAAAGAGACTGAAGTGCCCTGGAGTACAAAAGGTTTGAAAACTAGCAGGCAAAATGCACAAAAGAGATTTTAAGGCATAAAATCTTATGTAAGTGCTTAGAGGAAGGAGAAGAGAAAAGCACTTTGACTAAAATCCCTTATTTTATGCAAGTACTTCTCTGTTTTCCATTCACCTTACTTGGTCTATCTACAAGCATTTGTGGGGTGACTTGCAGTTCAGTTTCTCACTGGTTTATAGTTTCAAGTTCAATAAAGTACTGTATTTAAAAGACTGTTGAAATTGCCACTGACCAATGGGAAGGCTATGTTTCGAGGCAATTTTCCTGATTCCAGTTGATGTATGCGGAGAAAAACATCAACCTGTGGGGTAGAATCATTAATAAAGCGAATCACACGAAGAGCGTGGTGAATATCCCAGTACTGCTCCTTCCGGTACTTCATCACCAAAGCATGAGATTCGTGGTGAGGAGGAATAATTCCTGTAAAAAAAAAATTAAGAAATATAAACAATTTTAAGGAGGAGTCCTACTTTTTATACCTGTCTAGTTTTCAGTACAGTATGAGTTGTGTATTTGTGCCCAGCTTCCATTTATTTTGAAAAGTCAGTATACAGTGACTTTTATATACAACAGCTGTGCATTTTCTCCAATTCTACACTTTGTCTGAGGTGACAGAGAATATATACATTCAATTAACTAATGCAAAGATACTGTTCACTGCAGTATTAATTACTTTACTGACAGAAAATTACTTTACTCACCGTATCAGAGATTAATTCTCCCTAAAATGACATTCAAAAAGCAAAATCAATTATTTGAATCAATTAAAGATTAAAACTTAAGAATGCCATATAGTCACTTGTAAAATAAAATTTGGTATTTTCTAAGCTCAACACAAATATCTTTTCTAGTTTCCTGGGAGAAAAAAAAAAAAGTATCTAAATAGAAAGTCGAAGAAAATTACACAGCATCTCCAGAAGACATACTTACCATTTCACTCAGTCCTTCCCCCTACTCAAGACTCAGTCTTGCCATGCACTGGTATTTGCAGCAAAACTGTCACAGACTTCAACAGAAATAAAAATTTACATACACCTAGGCAAAAAAAATGCCATTTCCCTATCACTAGTGGAGCAGAATTTTTCCCAGTGTAGAAACCCATGAGAACAAAGTATTCTTCAAAAGTCAGTACTGAAACAAGCTAGCTGCTCTTTTTACCTCTCATTTAAAGAAGAAAATATTCCTGACAAATGTTAAACCATGAAATGGCTGAGTTGAGGAACAAGCACATCAGACAGAAAATTATCTTTTCTTTTCCAGCTGCAAACCTGTCTGCAGTTCAAAAGCTGGAAGAAAGCAAGACATTTTTCATGATACGCCAAAAGAAAGTCAACATCATAACTGCATGCACATACTGCCAACTGCTCTCCTCAAACACAGAGGACAACCTTAGGCAGGCAAAACGAAGCTGAAACAACAGAGGGGTGCCTGGAAACCATCATGAGTCATCCTTGAACAGGAAGGTAACAGAGGCATTGCTGACACACCACGCCACCTGGGACATCAGCAAGCCTTGGTACATTTCTGAGAGAGTTCTGCTGACTGGACAGACTTCCTTTCTTAAATTATTAACATTATTTAGAGGTCACAGAACACCTCCCACCAGAAACGGACTGGGCTGTGGTTCCAACCATTTAGGGAGAGACATTTTGCACTGTCCTTCTCAATACCAGCTTTTCTAACAATTGTTAACACTGAAATGCAGCGAAAGAAAAGTCCCTGAACCTCTATTCATAGAATGTCAGTAGAAATACTTGAATTCCTAGAATACTGCAAGTTTGAAGGGACCCACAAGGAACACTGAGTCCCCCTCCTGGCACAAGACCACTCAAAAAAATCACACCATACTTTTTGAGCTCTGCCAGGTTTGGGGCTGTGATCACTTCCCTGGGGAGCCTCTTCCAGTGCCCAACCACCCTCTGGGTAAAGAACCCTATTCTGATATCCAGCCTAAACCTCCCCTGAAACAACTTCAAGCTGTGAAATTAATCACTCTGGGTTTAAAATACAAAATACTTTTAAGAAACAGTATCACTTTCCATGCAGTTGATTCAGAAGGTATTTTGTGTTATCATGATTCACAGATCCTTTATCTAAACATCCCAAGACATGGCTCTGCAGTGAGCCACAATTTTGCAAAGAGACATATTTTGCTAATAAAATCTTGGCTGAAGGATTCTGTACTGAGTTGCTTGTCCAAAACTCCTATACTGTATTTCCCACTACTAATATTTTAAAGGATGCTGACTGTTTCACTAGTGCCCAGGGCACAATAATCTTTTTAATGGCAGAGCATTTTATCAAGTAAGACTACTCAGTAAGTTCAACGCCAAGAACTTCAAATTTTGTAATTAGATATTGCCCCTTCTGTGCACTATTCATTTACTCCCTTAGCAAAAAAGAAAAGCTTATGAATCCACATAATCAGGAATATGAAGCCACAACTCTCAGAATGTAAAAAATTGGATGGGGGAAAAATTAATTAAAATATTAAGATTTTTTTAAACCCCTTCTGTCTCCAAGTAGACATTATCTTGCATCTAGTCAACCAATGCACTTGACCAGTTAGTGCTAAGTCAGTAGTACTTTTTAACCAGTCATTTGACTAGTGCACTTGAAGAAAAATATAATCTATTTATGGTTTTTACACTTTCTAGGGATACCATTAACTTGTCTTCAACCTTGTACCTTCTTCAATGGCAAATACAACTCAAAGCCAGAAGCAAAACCATAAGAAACCAATATTCTGCAGAACACGAAGATTCTCTCTAGAATAAACATGCATTCCATGCTTTACCCAGTCTAAAATTAATCACAACTTTACTTCAACTTAATTGTCTGTTATTTCAGGAGCACAACTGAATATCTTACCAGATATTGAGGACTTCCTATAATCCACATTTCAAATCCATTTCAAAAATGTACTTGGATAGTGTTACAAAGTTAAATACAGAAACACACTCTCCTAGGCACATTTTCAGCAAAGTTCTCAAAAACTTGTTTTATAATTGCCATTGTGCATCTGAGGTGGATACAAAAGTAGGCTAAATATGTATCAGTAGGCAAGGTAGTAAGGAATAATCCATGTCATTGCTTCTTTAAAGACAAAAAAACCAAAACAAAACCAACAAAAACCAAAAATACCCCTATAAACCAAAGAGAAAAAATTGCCACTTCCTACATTCTATGTTATATTTCATACCTAGAAGCACTTTCCACACCAGTATACGATACATGGATGGAAGAGGAAACCTTTGACTAAATGTGCAAAGCTTCTCAATATCTGTAAAGAAACGAAAAGAAAAAAATTCAGGACAAATTTAAATATCGTTATAAATAGGTTTGCATCTCTGACCCAATTAAATATAGCAAACAAAAAAAACTCCAGATTGAAATTCACACATTTCATCACATATTATCAACAAATGCTTTAACTGCTTTTACTGACTTACAGTAAAACATTTACACTTGCTTTGGCTTGACTTAAAGTAAAACTACTCCAGGTTTCATCATGAGGAAATTGGACCACTTTGTAAAGGGTGTTACTGTCAAAAAAAGTTAAGGCCTTTTTTAACGGAACAACATTTATCTTTCTGTTCTGCCAAAGATGTGGCACTCCTCAGGGACCAACAGCAATAACATCTTCATTGCTTTGAAGTTATATGGAATTGATGGCATGAGGAGATGATGCATTCTCAGATTAAAACTGATTTCCCTAAAAATCTTTTCATTTCTTGGGCACAGAGGATGAGAGAAGGAAAAAAGAAGGAACAAGCAAGCTGACAAATCTTTAATAGTTTTAAAAATCAGATTCCAGATCTTTGAAAATCAAAGGTCTACTAGCACTGAGGGATTATTGGTAAAAGATGCAAAACTTAAATAAGTATTAAGCACAGAAGGTAAACATTTTCTATTACTCGCTCCCCAGCCCCTAACCACCAGAAAATAGAGCAAACAGTGAAATCAACTTGCCTAAACGGTCATCCTTTAACAGAATTTCCAGCGACTTCTTTTCTTCAACTCCACGAAACCCCACCTTCTCATAATACACTGAGCGGAAGTTTCTCTGAGAGTCATCAGCCATGACTGATTCCTTCTGGAGAAACAATTAATTCCTCTGAAGATTTACTAGAATACATTCCTATTCCTTTAAGGTCAAGTAATTTTGCACACTGATAAAAGTTTATTGCTGATGTCTCTACAGTATTAGTAAATCCTAGAGAATATTAAAATCTTCCAAGTTTTTTTTGTCACATACTAACACAATCATAAACGTAATTTATTCTAAACAAGGTCTAAAGATACCAACTTTATAAACAAAATTCAGGGATTTAAAAAATTATTCACGTAGTAAATTATGCTCATTTTCAAAAAGTTTTTTTAAAATTGCTGGAGAAACACCTGAATATTTTACACCAAATCCTGTACTTCAAAACAAATATAAAAAATACAGTTACAAGTCTGACAAAATTTTGACTACAAAAACCCTAGTCAAGTAGGATATTGCTCAGGCAAGTAAAATTATTGGTTTCTTACTCACCAGCCAAGGTAATCAGAAGCAAGGACAAGCCAGTGTTGGCCTCAGTGGCACAGGGGTGACAGGGAAGAATAAGGCTGGGTGTGTAGGTTTCTTCTTAAATTGCAGATAGGAATTAAATGTTCATGTTGTTACCAGCCACTGTAAAAGCCAGAGCCTTGAGCTTGTTATTCCAGCACTAAAACCAAACAAATGTCTCATCCCTGTAGTGGAAACAAAGGTAAACTCCAGTGAGTGCTCTGGGTATCATAATAACTGTAAATGACATTTCAATTCATTCAACCCTTTAACTATCAATCCTCTCTCCTCTGTGGGCTTGCAAATGTGAGAAAGTTCTGTTTCCTAACTCAAAGGACTAATAACGATCTTAACTTTTACATCCAGTGACAGCAGCAAAACTGGGAGAAAAATAGCTTATTTTGACTAAAGAGCAGTGAATGATGCGCTGAGAAGCTTTTACAGTTAAATCCTTCATTTCCTTGCAGAACCAAAGTTCAGAGGCAAAGCATTTACAAATATAAACAAAGGCCACAATTTTATAGCGAGTGCACACATTGAAATTTGTATCTCCAGCAGGCCTATTTGTGTTTCAAATTATGTCTTTTCAGTGCTTTGTAGGATCAGGGCCAAGACCAGACAGCAAAAAACAAACCAGTAAACAACTGAATCAGTGCTGAGAGAGGCCAAATATTATTTCAAAACCAGAGAAAAAAGAAATAAATATCACTTGCAACACATTCCAGTGCTGCACTATCCTTATGAAAATGACTGTGATATTCACATCATTCAAGGGTCCACTGATCAGAGCGCTCACTGCTTACACTGCAGCCGTGTCTAAAAGTAGACTTAAGATGTGATAGATACTGAATTAGTTTTGAAAATTTTCAGATTTGCATTTACATTTTCAAATTTTTGAAAGCTGAATTTAGTGTTATTTAGAAAAGTGATTTTTAAAAAACAAACAAGTAAACAAAACGTCTAGCCCATACCACTTGCAGAAAGATGACAGGAGAGACAGAGAACCAGAACATCAAACATAATTTGAAAAATAACAGCATGACCTCTTAGTCAGGAATACTATTTTAATGATTTTAAGCTAGCACTATAATAGCAGTACATTTTATTTACTCAGTGGTAAAAGGAGGAAGACAGTTTATTTCCTCCCTCACAGTTTAGGATTTGTATTCTCATGTTAGACAAACGACCAATATTCCAATCTTTACACCTGTCTTCAATAAACTGGAAAAAACAAGGGGAAAAACAAATCCTTAGCGAGCTCATTGGAAGTGTGCTGTACGGAAGTGTGCCATTAACTCGTCCTATCTCCACCTACAGCATTTTCGGCCTCAGCAGCGCTTTCACGGTACCATTAAGCGTGGCTCCAGGTGCAGCAGCAGCGCCGCACAGGCCCGGGCTGCGGAGCCGCGCTCTGCCCCGACCGAGCACCTTCCCTCGCGGGCCCTGCCGGAGGCTCCCCTCACCCGGCCGTACCTCGGGGCTCAATTCCCGGCCTCCGTCACAGTCCCAGAGGAAAACAAGGGCACATACGGACACGGGATCAATGCCCCCCGGGAATTCGGGCCGCGCCGGGCTCCCCCCGCCGCCCCCAGCACCTCGGGCAGGCGGGCGCGGCCCGAGCGCGGCGCGGCTGCGGCGCATGCGCGGGCCCGTCCCGCCCCGGCGGCGGGCGGAGCGCTGGGGCGGCCGCGCTGGGGACGCTCGAGGGTGGTGGGTTCTCCTGTGGAGATCCTGCGAGTTCTCGGGCTCTCCACTTCGTCACGCACCCCGCCTGTGCTCCCCGGCACCCCTCAACGCAATCCCTCTGCCTCAGAGGGCATCCGTCCCTCAGAGCCGGCTGCCCGCACGGCGCGAGGTGCGCTGAGGGCTGCAGCGCCGTGTTTGCTGCAGTGGGTGTGCTCGGCGCTTTTGTCCATCCGCAGTGTCTCCTAGGGACGCCTTACTTGTAGGGACCTCTGGGAAGCGAAGTGCATTTCGTAAAACCAGTATTTACCTGGTTTAATCAGAGTACTGGATGCTAAATATCCCACCCCTAGAAACAGATAAAGGACCTACATCTCCCTGCTGACAGCCTCAAACATTAACCTGTGTTGCCAGAACTTTGGGGCATCAAACAAGTAATGTGATTTTGATTCGGGGTTAGGGTTCTTTGGTGGCTGTTGATGATGGTTATCTCTGGGACCTTGCCAGCCCCTCTGTGCAATCTCAAGGAGCAGGCAGCTGCCCGCAGCAGGAATAGAGATCTCAGATCCCAGCTCCCGGGCCCTTCCCAGGAGCACGAACCTGAATGAGGCCATCGAGTGCCCGGGTTAGCTGCGGTGAGGTTTTGAAGTGCTGGAATCACAGAGTCAACTAGGCTGGAAAAGACCTTTGAGATCATCAAGTCCAACCAAACACCACCTTGTCAGCTACACCAGAGCTCGAAATTCAGCCCTTCCTCAAACACTTCAGAGACAATGACTCCACCAGCTCCCTGGGCAGCCCATTCCACTGTCTGGACACCTTTTCTGTGAAGAATTCTTCTGTCCAACCTGAAATTTGGGAGAGGAGGCCGACCCCCACCTGGCTACACCCTCCTTTCAGGCAGTTTTAGAGAGGGATAAGGTCACCCTTGAGCCTCCTTCAGGCTCAACAATTCCAGCTCCCACAGCTGCTCCTCACAGGACTTGTTTGTGCTCCAGACCCTTCCCCAGCTCTGCTGCCTTTCTCTGGACCTGCTCCATCATCATTCTTGAACTAAGGGTCCCAGAACAGAGCACAGCCTCGAGCTGTGGCCTCCCCAGTTCCAAAGGGAGAAGGCAAGGCAGCCGCCGAGGTTATGGGACCTATTTTCAAATGCACAAAACATCCCATTATTTTAATTTTGCCCCTCACTTTTGAAGGTGCCATGGAAAAAGCACAGTCTTGCAGAATGGGCAAGGCTTTTGTCAAACCCAGCTGACGTAGGAGTGTGTTTTTTTGTTGGATCAATACAAGTGCTAGCAAATCTTGAAATAATTCCATTCAGCAGCAGGTGGCAGGCTGGTTCCATTTTTGGTCACCTGGGGCTTCCTCAACTCAAATACAGTTTTTATCGATAGATGGCACTTCCGTCGGGATGAGAGCTGTTCGGTGGTGTTGGGAGCTCACCAGTATCATCACACGGTTCAGGAAACAGCTACTGAAATTAAATCTCATGCAATTTTCAATCATTCATTTCTGGCCTTGTCAAGATGTATTACATAGTTATAGTGGTGCTCTGAAGAAGCCTGAAGCTAACACGATTTATTTTAGCGCTAATTTATAGTACAAGAGGTGCAGAATGTTAACAGAATGGTATGCCATTGTGAAAAATGTCTAAACAAAATTAGGTTCTGGGAGATTTAACTGCATAAAAATACAACATAAAATCAACACCTGTCCTGAAAAACAATAAAATGAGTGTTCTACCCCTAGGAAAGTTTCTAAACCTCATATATAGAAAGCTTCTTATACAGCAATTTTCTTAATGGTGCCTGTTTCTAACATAATAGTGTTAGTCTCACTATAGGTTATAGTGAGATCAGTTGTAAATACTACATAAATATTTAGGTCAGTGGGAAATTAATTAAAGAATTTAATTTGACATTTTTCAAAACACAAATGAAATTAATAGTGTGGGTTGAGCATGATTTGCTAATGACTACAATGATTATTATGTGGTGACACATCCATAGCAAACCAAAGATGACTAACCCATTTTTTGAGTTGGACTTTCTTACTCTAACAGCCTTTTTATCTTTTCACTGCCCTTCCACGTCCACCTGCACTTGCCAAGTGACTCTGTATGCTGTAACTCAGTGTTGTAAAGCATATGACTTAAATATTTAATTTAAAATATTTTATATTTTCATAAACTGAATAATAACCTTATTTTGTCTTGTCTAGCAACATTAAGTATCTTCATTCCTATTGACAGAATCTCTTGCCACTGAAAATGAGAGCAGAATTTAACCATTTATAGCTGCTAGTGTCAGTTAGCCAAGTGGAGGATTGTGCTTATAATAAAATTGATTAATACATCATTAATCAATAATACATAACCAGGCATTTATCCAGACCACAATAACCTAAACATTTAATTCTTTTAAACTGCAATAACATCAGAAAAAGTAACACATATAGAAGATAAAAGGGAAACAGGTTTGGAATTGGCTTGGGATTATCTGAGATAGCACAGCCAAACTAATTAGTACCCTGCTAGCATACTGCATCTTTTGTTTTCATCTGTGACTATTACTGTGCTTGCATTTTGTACTGATATCTTTATATGGCTCAAGTGAATTACTGACATAAAAGGTCACCTGAGAAGGAAGCCAAACAGGAATTGTCAATGTATTTTATTGCAAAATATGAACTGCATTGTGATTTTCTTATATACTTTTGCTCTTAAAGCGGTGCTAATTTTCTGTGAACAATGTGCTCTCTTGGAAAGTCAGTTCAGTCTGTCCTGTTTGACTGACCTATATGTGGAATTACAGATCAGAATTACAGATCAGAAGCACACCTTCTTGTGTGAATTTCTCAAAAAAAGGGAAAAACACAAAGCAATGAAATGTCAATTTCACACAGCATGGAGGTCCATATTTGCATGGCATTATGACACAAGAATGTAACATACAAAGAATAAGTGAAGTTTTCATGTGTGTTTCATTTGCTCTAAACTGATGTAAGATGTACTTTAAAAAAAAACAAAACAATGACATTTGCCTGATACTATCTTTACAGAATATCAGATACAGTGTATACTTCCAGCTTGCTAATGCACCATCCCTTTTTCCTGTCATAATAGGAAATGATTGATGTTCAGGAAAGAAGTTACAAGTTGAGTCATTTCAGCTTTTGTAAGATATCCTCTTGTGTTTTTTTCAGAAGCATGAATATTTCCAGATGGAGAGTAGGGCTGTGTTAATGGAAAGGACAATTTACTTATACATTCACATAACCTTTTCATTATGAAGATCGGCAGACATGGAAAAGCTTGGCCCTATTTCCTGGCCAAAAGAGCATCACTTTGCTGTTTACATTCTACCTGAGAGAAGAATGCAAATGTTGGCATTGTTAATGTTCGCAACTTAATTCTTTGTTGAAGTCAGATGGAAAAATGTAACACTCCAAGGTAAAAAAAAATATAAAACCATTTGGCATCAAAGGGAAATTCTGCCTTTCATTTTAGCATGGAGGCACAACAGGCAGGTCTGTCTCCAAGCACACCAAACACTGTCCCTGTAATCATGGACATGCATCCCCAAATGACAGCAAGGAAAAGGCTTACAGGGCTGAAAATAGCAAAAGGAGGGGCTGAGCTTGGAAATCCGAGTTCAAATGTGTCCTACTTCTGTGTTTTCTCATCCTGCTAAAGAAAGTGTTCTTCAGAGGTGGCATGGTTTTGTCTGCAAAGATATACAGAAACTGCAAGACAATTATGAAGGAAATAACCAACTGCTTTTGCTTGCTCCAAATGTAAAAGATTTTTCTCTAAGACTATGTTAGTGATTCTTTTAGGATGATGTCTTCTGGATTCTAGTCATAACTTTGATTTGTTGTGTAACCTCAGCTGTGCCTGCCCTAATTATTCTTCTCCCAACCTGATTAGTAGCTGTGTTAAGATTGACATTTTTGCCTGGAAAAGGCTTCCAAGTTTTTAAATAGCACCAAACACATGCCTTATGTTGTCACTGAGCATGGCACATTTGGGGCGCTACACAGTAGCTAATAAACAATCCCAAATAATATTATCTCGGGTTTGTTACTCTTTAATTGAGAAAGGACAATGAGGTGACAATTACACAAAAGTTGGTCAGCTTAAGGACAGTGGGAGAATTAAGTGAGACATCTTGAGCAGCCTAATCAAGAATTGTGGTATTTGGATGAGGTATAGTTATTATGATCTCTATATATGGTTAGAGGCAAGACAAAAATATGCAGGTATCTGCAACAAAATGCGAAACCAAGTAGAAATTAGAAATGAGTTTCAGTCTTTGCAATATTTCTCTTTGTACCAAAGCCACAAATGTGCCCAGAAGCCAGTTCAAGGTCATAAGCTGCACGTGGTAATTATATTCTGTTTTCCTCACTCAACCAAGTATCCCTGATTACAGGGGTGGTGGATGCCCCATCCCTGAAAACACTGATTGTCAGGCTGGATGGGGGCCTGAGCTACCTGATCTAGTTGAAGGTGTCCCTGCTCTTTGCGGGACAATTGGTCTAGATGAGCTTTACACGTCCCTTCCAACCCAAATTATCTTATGATTTAGCTTTGCACCTCCTTTCTACCCTCCTCGGCCACAACCTGTGCTGAGCACAGCACCCAGAGTAGCTGCCGGCATGTTTAGCCAGGGAAACAAATCCATAGCTCCACCCCGATGCCGAGGCTCAAAGGCAGGAGCCCAGCACAGCGGCTTCGCTGGGACCAGTGATGTAAGGGTGAAAGGATCGGATCCAGCCAAAGCAACCCAGCAGACACAGCGCTTGTACCTCCAAAGAATAATTTGTCACTTAATCGTTTTCTTTCAGGAAGCCTGCCTGCCCAGGGGGAGGGGAGGCCTGTGCACAAGCAGGCTTTTGATCTCAGTGAAGCTCAGAGGGCTTTGCTATTCATAAAGCATTGCACAGCAACTAATTAATGACTCGAAATTATATCTGTCATGGTTTGCAGGCTTGTTTTAATATATGAAGACAAGCTGTAAAGCTGGAATGGTGAACGGGTGTTTGTTTTCTGACAGGACAAAGTAGTCTCCCCCCTCTACTGATGGTGATTTTCTGTCAGCCTTCTAGCCTTCCTGTGTTTGTAGAGTTACTGTCAATGTCCTGCTTTAATGCAAAGTTGTAAAATTCACAGGACAATTTACCCCACCAATTTCTGAATTACACCAGGATGATTGTCATCTGCCTCTGCAAGCAATGATTTACAATATTACCATTGAGAACTTGCTGTTGGAACTGAAAGTGATGTTCCCTGAAGGATTTGAGGCCAGAAATCCTTGTCAAGCTGAGCATTGTGAGCTTTAGGGTGCAGGCAGATACACCCCTCTAATGTCCTTTCCCAAAACACAGATCAGGAAGTGCACCTTTGTGCTACCTGATTGCAATTTTCTGGTCAGCACATGGATTTGGTTCTAATTTTATCAGCTTGGTTTTAAAATCAATTAATGGAGAGTGCAGTCTCCCACTCCATAGATGGAACTGCACAGCATGTATTCACATAGCTGTGAAGCTGCTGGTATAGGCTTTGGTGCTGCTAGCACTGTTCTAAACAGATGAATTTGAACACAGACTGTGCAGCCAACCCCAGCTTATTTGGTATTCACAAACTGCAACAGCATATTAGGCATTAATTATATATGACTAATTATATTAATTATAATGATTGAGAATTATATTAGGTTTGAGAACTATTTAAAGGGAACTAGAAATTAAAGCAGCAGGATGTGGCTCTGGCTGTCACAGACTTGTTCTGCATGGCCTTGAGCAGCATGGGTTGCCATTCATCTCTAATTTTCAAAAGACAAGATGAAGGTAATGGTATGTACCTTCTTTGGGAAGCCAGTGATGTCCTGTTGTAAACTAAAATATTAACCGTAATTTCAAATATTCCAGTATTAGTTTTAAAATCATAGAATCATAGAATGGTTTGAGTTGGAAAGGACCTTAAAAATCATCTAATTCCAACCCCCCTGTCATGGGCAGGGACACTTTACGCTAGACCAGGTTGCTCCAGATCCCATCCAAACAAGCCTTGAATTTTGACAGGGATGGGGCATCCACAACTTCTCTGGGCAACTTGTGCCAGTGTCTCACCATCTTTACAGCAAAGAATATAAAAATAATTTTAAATAGTTCTGACCACTTCATCCCTAAAAGGAAAATCCTATCAAAATCTGCCTTAAAAAACAGTTAGAAGCTACAAGGAAAAAAAAAAATAAAAGAAAAAAAAAGAGAGAAATTCATTAGAGAGTGATCTCACCAACTTCTCTTCTGCCTCCACCTTGCCAGCTGCAAAATGGGAATAATCACAACAACTCATTTTGAGGGAATTTTTTAATGTTTATAAGACACTTCATATGTATGAAGCAGTACAGACAAAGTTTGCCAAACATGGGTGGATAGCTGTGAGATTTGTCAACTCAGCAAGTGACTTAGTCCTTTCTTCTTCACAGAGGTCCTAGTCCTACAGTAGGCCTAGACAGGAATTACAGTAATTTCACGAATACAAGCCGCAGCAATTTGACAAAAATTTTGGTGGAAACCCGGAAGTGCGGCTAATAGTTGGGGGCGGCTAATATGTGAATAATTTGCTGACATTTACAACCCCAGACGTGCCAGCCAGAGTGCCGAGCCAAGCACCTGCCAGTAAAAGCCGGCATTTCGCAATTGTTACAGTGTTACCGTGTTGCCCTGGCTCCCTGCAGGCAGCACGGGGGGCGGGGAGAGAGGCGGGAGAGCTCTCTTCTTCCCTCCTCTGCCACAGCCCAGGGGAGGGGGGGGGAGGGGCGCGCTGCCATTGCCGCGGCCCGGGGAGCCGACGGGAGCCCCGCGCAGCCATTTCCGCGGCTCGGGGAGGAGGCAGGGTGCTTTGTCCCCACCCGCCGCCGGCGCCACGGGCGCGGGAAAGCTCCGTCCCCGCCCGCCGCCGTTGCTGTAGGAGCGGGGGAAGCTCCGTCCCTGCCTGCCACCGCGGGGCAGCGCCGACCCGGGGTGACCGAGCCCAGTGGCAGCGGCGGCCGGCCCCGAGCGGCAGCACCGGGCTGGGCCACCTGGCCCCGTCAGCGGCCCCTAGCGGGCCGAGCCTGCACAGCCTTAGCTCAGCCAGTAAACCCCGCCCTCCCGCGGTTCTGTTGCTAATTGCACGCGGGTCCTCGCTGCGAACGACAGAGCATCTTATATTCGGGTGCGGCTTATTTATGGACAAAAACCAAAGTATTTGCCAACACCCAGAGATGCGGCTTATACTCAGTGCGGCTTGTATTCGTGAATTTACTGTAATTCCAGGTGTCAAGGTCTGTAAGCCAAAACAACAGGACATCTCCCAAAAAATTGTTTATGCTGTCATGGGACTGCATGCAAAAGGCATAGGAAAGTGAAAAGAAAAAATAGTCCATTTTAACAAGAAGGACCTTGGCATAGTTTATACCTATATTTGCTCACACTGTGACACAGATAGACTCATTTCTTAACACACAAGTTTTGTATTCCCAACATCCTTCCATTCTGCCAGTCCTCAACACTTGGCTGCATCCACAGCAGCAGAGGAAGCACCAAGGCCCACCCTCTGCCACTAAGGCCTATTGGCACAGAATGCCAATTATTAATTTCATAATCACCAAAAAATAAGGTGGTTTCAAACAGTTTGCTTAGTGAAAATCATGTCTGCTGTGTGCTAACTTCCTAACAGTGCCATGGAAAGGATCTAGACAAGCATAAGTTGATTTAAGCCAGAAATCATGCTTGGGATGTTTCTAACAATTACCAGGATAGAGTCAATCATCAGAGACCTGGGAAGTTCTGATTTCTTCTGAATCTGCTTTTTATCCTGATTCTGATTATCTTATCTGACATTCTAAATACCTTCCTTGTTGAGCCAGAGAGCTTGTCACAATTAGTAATGGAAGGCATCTTTTCATCTCAGGTACTTCCATAAGATGCACAGCCAGCACCATTGAAAAGGAGTATTAAATTATAAAATCTAGCAATTTAGGGATAATTGGGAAAATAAAGAAGCCTGTCAAGCACCATTTCCATTTCCATCTATCTCTCCCTTTTCAAAGTCTGAAAAGTGGGTCCCAGCTTTTCCAGGTTTGACTGAAACACCATGTAAAACTTACTTGCACAAGTGAAAGCACTGGTTGCATTCAGAGGTTGTTGTCATTGCCTGGATGGGCTCTGATAATCTGCAGAAGCCTGTAGTCTGCAAGATGTGATTAACTGTGAAAGGCAGAGTTGTTAAAACAGACTGGAGAAGGCTGTGAAACATTTCTCTAGAATCTGTATATACACCACTTCCATGTCTGGAGGAGGGGCCACTTCAGAAACACTTGCTTACACGTAATCCTTTTGTAGGGACATTCAGAACTCAAAATTGTTTTCTTCTACTAGCTTTTCTTTTGGATGTGTTTATTATTATGTAGTTACTCTACCAACTCTTTGATCTGATGAAAAAAGCTCATTCTGGCAGTCAGCAGACCTGGTTTCTATTTACATTCCGCTGTTAGAGTGATTTAGCATAAATTTGTCGACAATGACTCAGACCAGGGAATTGTTCTGCCTGAAAACCAACCTAGTAAAAAACTTCTCAATGTTAGTTTTCAGCTAAATCCACGACTGCATTAACCAGGTGGTCACACACATTCTCCACAGTGTCTGTACCCAGGGAAGGCAGGAACAAGCAGTTAGGGACAAGAGGAAGAAGTGGTGGCCTGGGCTTGGCAGCAACCCTGCCTCGTCCCTCAGGAACTGTTTGTGGAGCTGCAATGATTAATTTTAAAGCAAAGGTGTGGTGCACATCAAGGTTTGTGGTGCAAAATGCACTAGCTGGACTAGTAGCACTCCCAAGGGGAAAATACATCAGAAAAGGAAGCATGTGCAGGACACGAGTTTTAACTTGGACTAGGCCAGTGCTGTGGGACAGGTGACAGGTCTGGTGATTCCAAGGGCTGCCTGCTTCCATGTTGAACATGGTGACTGCAGCTGCGACTAGCACAGGCACATGGGCCAAGCAGACTGAGCAGAGAGCCTTTCCAACCCTGGAAACCTTAGGAAAGGCTGCCCTAGGAAGAGCAGCCCATTGGAGCTGTGCTGGAGTAAAGCCCTGTTGTCCTGGGCATCACCCGTGTCAGCTCTCACAGGCTTTCCAACTGGCCTCACTGAAGACCTCCACAGCTTTCCGCTGCCCAAGAGGAATAAATAGAAAAGGCATTAAGTGCGTCTTCTCTTTGGCACAGCAGTATTGTTTTAATAACCCCTGCCCCAACAAACTCCTCATTGCCAAAGAGAACAATGCAATGCATTTAACATTCTTCTGATTAATATTTATGGCTACAAGCCACCCATTGTTTTTACTGCATAGCTGTTAATCAATAGGGGCTGCAGAAAACAGCAGGACAAGCCAGGGTAAACTGTGGAAGCGTTGGTTCTTCAAAAACTAGGGAAAATGTCAAGAGGTCTTCCCCCTCACCTACGTTTTTGCAGTTTGTTTTAAAAGCAGAACTTTTACTTGGGTTCATAAATCTATGCTTAAGTGTCTCAGTGTGCTGACACAGGTTTGGAAATGTTTATCTTAGCACTTGTGCAGCCTCATTAGTGTGGAATGCTGGTACTTGCTCTTGCATTCTCACTTACCTGTACAGTTATATATTGTGCGCTGCAATGCCATACTAATAACCCCACTGTATCTCCAACACTGTTTCACAGTAATTGCTCCCCCAGGTGCTGTTTTCCAGAGATTTCTACGTTTTAGCCATTGACAAGTAGGCCTTGTTTTATTCTGAAGTTGATGGGAAAGGATATACTGTGAAATTTGGCCCTATTCTAATTCAGTGCCTAACTGGTTGGGGATGGTGATCTGGAAACCTGAGCAAGGTTATACTACATTTACTCATGAGGACAATGCAAACATTAAACTATAATTCCTGAAGACCTGGGCATTGATGCTTCCTTGTCTTGTACTTTTCTTCTCTTCAGACTACGAAAATATGTATTAAAACTGATAAAGAATTATGTGTATATAAACATCATTACATCTTTACAGTATGATAATTGCAGTGGTTGTGATAGAAGTTGCTAACATGTTACATTTCTGTGATGAAACCACACTCTGTGAATTTTATATGAAATATACCAACTCTGTCGATTTTTATATGTATGAAAAATATACAGTTTACAAAATTAAGTGATCCAAGGGTAGTGTGCATTGTAACTGATGATGATTTCCCATCCCTTCACAGATTTGTGCCTCAGATTTACATACTTTCATAGTGCTTGGGAATGGAGTGTGCACTGATACAAGTAGAATCCAACACCTTTGTGTGTGCTCTGCTCTAAAAGGCAGAAATTGTAGGAAATGTTCTATCCTTTTTACACATTTATCACATAGGCAATAAATCTTCCCTCAGATCCCAGAACTCTTTCATACTCAAGTGAGGTTTTATTCAGCAACAGAGGGGTTGGAATAACAAGATCCCTATGAGACTTTAGATACTCCCCATACAGGGAGAAAAGGAGCACCAGATAAGCAGACAGCTCCTGGCAGATGAAAACAAGGATGTAGGTAGGCATGGGGAGGTCACTGGAGGGAGTTGGGGACTGGGAAGGCAAAAATACTCCACAATACCAGTGGTCAGGTAGAAAGAGAATCTCCAGGCTGTGCTGGAAAAAGGAGTAAAAGGATCCAGAGGAAAAAGTCAGGAGAGAGGATCTCCAGACAGCAGGGGGGGATGTCCCAATTGTGCTGTGACATTGGACTTACTTGCATCCTTTGGAAACAAAGGCAGCTGTCCCCTCGAGACACATCCCCCCAAAAGGGACTCATTCAGTCTTTGCCATACATAAAATTTTCAATATGAGTGTTCAATGAGTATTAAACTTCATTCTTCCTCTCCCTCCATCAAAATCCCCACCTCCACGCACAAAACCCATATGCTGAACTCAACAGGCAGGCCAGAAACCAGGCAGAGGTGATGGTGATGGTTATTACACACACACATGCCCCCCAAAATACAAGTGTGGGAAAAGACCAGACAGCTGGGATCGCATCCTTTTACATCTTTATTTGCCAGTTAAGATCCTTTTAATCCATCAATGCAATTATGCAGAACAGCAGGAAACCATGTTTTAAGCAGCACATACCAGTTGGCTGAGAATAAACTAACTACATTCCCCAAGCAATGTAAAAGTAACAATGCACATCATCTTCCAAAAGAAGAAACAAACAGATATTGCAGCCGAGAGGCACAGCAGGCAGCTTCCGTACAAAGTAGTTTGGCTGTTGAAAATGCTAGAACCAGTCCTTGCCCATTTCTCCAACCCCACCCCCAAAAGTCCTAGTATAATTTAACCACTTTTTTTTGCTATCTACATAATATATAAAATATAAACTCTGTTTACTTATAACACTTACTTTTCTTGATAAATAGCTCTTTAAAATATCTACTGTACATATGTCCATGCGTTGACATTATATATATATAGCATTTATATATATGTTTGTATGTCTGAAAAACAATAAATATATACTTAATATTGACACAGCAACAAACTGAACATTTTCTCCTTTTCAAAATCAAATAAAAGCAAACCAGTGGGAGAGAAACAGTGAGTGTTGCTCGTGAAGCACTGCACAGCAGGGAGCTTTGATTTCCTG
This sequence comes from Catharus ustulatus, assembly GCF_009819885.2. Classification (NCBI taxonomy): domain Eukaryota; kingdom Metazoa; phylum Chordata; class Aves; order Passeriformes; family Turdidae; genus Catharus; species Catharus ustulatus. The sequence goes on along the minus strand of NC_046221.1, from coordinate 67,633,475 downwards.
CCCTGGCTGGGCACTCGGAATGCCCCGTACTTGAGCAGTCATGGTGTTCACCTGTCCTGTAATGGACCTGTAGTAAAAGTCACTTCAAGTTGCAGTTAGCCACCCTGTATGCCATGTGTAACACAGACTGAGCAGCAGCTCAGTGGGTAACGAGGCAGGCTCACCTTCCAGGTTTGCAATGGAATGAGAAACAGAGAGGGCAGGGAAGTGAGTCCAATGGCTGATGTAAAAAAAAAAAAAGGAAAACAAATAATGGACAGCACATGGCTGGAAGGTCATAAATAACCAAGGTAAACAAGTCATTAGAGTTAAGTGCTTTTAAAGATGATGGCTGGCATTGCTGCAAAAAAAGTCTTGATTATCTGCTGTCAACTCCATGGTTTGAAACAGTTTTCCCACTGCCACAAGAAGACATAAATGAAACCCAGAAGGCCAGATTCAGATGCTAAAAATGGGGTCACTGTAAGACACTGTGAGGGTGCAGGTTCAGAGCTGAACCTGCCCAAGGGTTGCTCAATTCACTGAACATCCTTAAACCAAATGGATGAGATTTTTAAAGTAGGGATTAAAAAAATAAAAAGGCAACAAAAAACCCCCACACCCAGTCCCAAACAGTTACACATGCCAAAACATAATAAAAGATAGATTTTTAAAACCTTTCATTTCAAAACAGCATTCTTTAAAAACAGAACTTAATCCTAAAATTAAAAAAAAAATGTAAATACATACCCTTATACAAACATGTATTCAGTTTTGGATTGACCATAGCCATTCTGTTTATTCATTTTACTCAAAATGCTGAATAAAAGCTATTTTAGTCTGACCTGTGCTGATACCCCTCTTTCCCCAACCCCAAGGCCTCGATCTGGCAGCTTCAAAAAAGACATTACTTGTTTGGAACTGTGGCTTCATACACTCATTAAGTCATGAGGTTTTGACATCAGTTCATGAATGCAGCATTATGTGTAGTCTCATTTACTTTAAAATTTCTTCTTTTCATGAGCAAAGGGAAGTGGGCAGTTAAGGGGAAATTATTTTTATTGGACAGACTTCACCCAGCAGCTCAAGAAAGAGGAAACTTTAAAGCAGATAAGACTGCCAAATATTATTCAGTCACACTTCATCTCTAAAATTTACAAACTTTGCTCCCCACAAGTAACAACTTCAACAACAACAAAAAGAAACTGCTGTCCTGAATAATCGTGCCATTTCACATCTAGCCCCAGATACGCAGAGATCACTGCAGAGGTCAGAAATCCAGTGCTGAGTTTCATACATACTAAGGGTACATCACTGGGCCACTGGAACACCAAACCAATGTGGAGCATCTGCACAAACCCAGAACTCTGGCTTAAATACCAAACTTAACAGTGAATAGACTTCATAATGAGTGACATTTTATGCCAAAGGACAAAAATAAAAGTCAAATACAAAAATTCCCAGCAACAAGAAGTTGTCATCACTCATTTCTGAACCTCTGCAAAAACAACATCAAGATACTATGTTTACCTTTACCTATTAAATAAAATATGCCTTTTCTTGCTAGATCAATGAGTAATTTTAAATTGTCTGAGTCTATTCCACATTAGTATAGACACAAAAATAAACAACAAATTGGATTGTCCTTGTGCTGTGACCATATGCAGCAGAAAAACCTCCTTTTTTTGAATGGCTGAACTTCCAGGACAGCTGTTCACTTGTAAAGTCACTTTTTTGAAAGTTAAGGAAAAGAAGGGAACACTTTTTACTAAGTGGATAGTGTCTCTGATTGCCTGATGCTGGCTGGGCAGGGGTTTCTTGTGCTTCCAGCCAAAGCAAAGGAAGAGCTCCAGAGCAGCCCATCCTGAGCTGAAACTCATTGAGGCATGGTCCAATTCTCTTCCATATTGGCTGCATGGGTAAGGTCCTATGGTCTCTACTTGGTATTTTCTAACTACACAGCTGAAGTATTTAATGGATTTAACACATGCATGGTACTAGATATGGAAAACCCCAGGCTCCTGCAGAGTTCTTATGCTTCCATGTAGGACTTCACTGAGCTCAGCACTGAGGATGTGCATATCCAGCAGGAGTATGGGACAGATTCTGCTTCCCCAAGGGCAGGGTTCCTTCTTGGGCTCCCACACACAGACAGAGGTGGAGCAAGGCTGCTGCTGTCACCCTCAGGAAGTGCAGCCCTCACCCTCCACACCACCAGCACATCCTCCCTGTAGGCAGGCACAGGAGTACCAGACTGCAGAAACCTTACTGCTGCTCCCTGCTGCAGTGACCACCCTCCCTCTGAGCACATTTAAGGAGGTCAGTTGTGCCCTGCTGTCACAGCAGGGTTGCCCTACCCCTGGTGTGAGCCCCAATGCAATTCCCATGGGACATAAGACACCCTCTCCCAGCTGAGAGCACTCCCAGCACTGGAACAGAGCCCTGCAGAGCAGCAAAGCTCACCCTTTGGCTCTTTTTGTCTTTGGCAACAGACCATAATGATCAGTATTCTACGTGCACAGGTTGATGGCAAAGGAAAGAGCCTCTCCAACAGCAGCCCTGGGAAAGAGGAATGAAATTTTTTACCTAGTGTGTGAACAAGTTCATCATTTGGGGCTACTGAAATTCCAGCAGTAGCTGCAGTTTGGCTCTTAGGCCTGCACCAATTTAGAAGGATTCATCTCAGACCTTGTGGCACAGCATTAAAAGTGCAATTCCAAATAGATGTTTCCTGGGATGGTACCGCTTCTGTTCAATCAAGTACATCTCTGCTATCTGCTGCCCAAATTCCTAAACCCAACTTCAACTCCAGAGGCTACTCAGAGCAAATTCAATGTACTTTGAACTGTACCAAAGGAGCAGAGGACTGGATGGTGCCAAGAAAAATCCCAAACAATAAAGAAACTATTTGTCAGAATAACAATACACATTAAATAAATCTATGCTTTCCTCCTCTAAGCCAAGTGGAAGTTCAGTATGTTGATACTTGACACTGCAGCACCTTCACCTCCTAGATAATGGAAAAACTGCCACACAATCCTGAAGGTGCGTAGCTCCTGCTGCCATCCCACTTAGGTAACACAAATGTAGCATCACTGTTGCCATTAGAAGAGGAGGTCCCGCCCTGTCGCTGCTCTCTCTGGGCCAGCACAAGGAGCTGTGCAAGAGTCGACCCATTAGCAAGCCAGTGCCAACAGCAGCATCAGATGCCTGTGTAACCAAAGCATTGGATTTTCTTTCTGCTGCATCAGTAGTTCTGCACAGAGGATGGATGATGCCTGTCACCTAAGCCTTTGGATCTGGGGCAGAAAGTTTGAGCTCAGTAGCACTATCCCTACTCACTGTGTCTCGCCTGTTCACTGCAGGGGCAGGGAAAAGGATTCCAACTGGCATCACAAAATCCAGAAAGATGGAAAAAAAGCAAACACAGAGAGGAAACACAGCCAACATTTGTGAATCAAAACAAAGTGCAAAGATATGAACAGCAACGCCAGCACAATCACCAAACCACTGAGAAGCAAGATTCACAAACATTTTTGGTCCATGTTTGGTTCCATTTTTGGATGATGTTTAACTAGACATGGTTAATTATCCACCAGGATTGCATTCATGAGTTGAACTAGCTACTCTTTTCAGTAAATGGGTTTTGCTTCACTGTATGAAAACCCTCTTGATCCCCTTGGGGTTAATTCTATCTTTTAGGAGACAGATAGGTGATTTCTTGATCAAATCCTCTCTTCTGTTTTACTTTTCAGGGCAGGAATTGGATAGCATGGTGTATATCATGACAGCTGCAATGGGAAATTCCTACTGGCACAGATACTACCTCTGGAATTCTCAGAGAAACCCATTTTAAAGAAAAACAACCAAACTTGTCAAGGGCTGCTTCCAAGAAGGAATGATGAAGCCTTGTCCGAGGTTTTAGCAGAAACAGCCCCAGAGAGAGTTGCTAGAACTGGCAGAACAACATGGATAGAAACAACTCTCCCCTAGGGTGCGGTTTTGCAGTATTACATTATTCCTTCATCAGTCACACTATTACACTTTGGGGACTATTTAACAGAAGGTCACACATATGCTCTTGAAATATTTAGCAGACATGAATAATTTTGGGCCGGGAGTCAAGTTTCCTAACTTCAGCCACATCAAAATTTAGATGCCAAAATTCTCTGCAAAGGAGGAGGACAGGCATTTCCAGTGGGCACCTCTTTCTATATTAATCCTAGGGTGAACTGAGTCAGCCTTTGGAGAGCTCTCTCTGTATTGACTGCTGTGTTCTTGCTGATCAGAACAAGACATCCAAGTCTGAGCTGACTGAAGCCAGGTAAGATGAACAACACTATTGATGTCCTTCTGTTCAAAATTCAAAAACACTTTTTCTCTTTAGATTTACTGGTCATCCCAATGTTCTCCTATTTCCCATAGTCAAAATTAACAATAAAAAAAAACCCTGAAAAGGTTTTTCTCAAGTTTAATATAATTTAGTGCTATATGCTTGTGTTCTACTTTTCTACTATCTGAAGACCTAGCGCTGTAAACACATCAGCACTGGAGCAGCTTTACACAGAAAAAAACAGTATCCCTGTTTACTGGGATAAATCATGTGCCTTTCATGATATTCTTTCAAGAAGATATTCTCAAAAGAATAATTATTTCAAGACTGCTATCTAAAATATTAAAAAGAAGAACAGGACAAACATAGCAAAAGAGTTTGTCCACCCCTGCACTGGTGACAGGGAATGATTAATACAGTACCAGTAGCTGGCCACTTTAAGGAGGTGAGGAGGCTGGGGGTCCTGTGTAATTTTTTTCCTTGTAAATATGGGAAATTTTCTCATCCCTTTTGTTTTTCACTCACACTCACCAGCTGGTAGAGGTGAGAACTTCTGGGTTGAGGGATGTAAAATTACTTGTTGGTGTGCATCTCTCAAGTGTGAGTTCACAGTGGTTTAAAAGAACACCACTCATCTGAACATCGTATGGTTTTGGGTTATATTCCTACTGTCTCCCTCCTAAAACCAAAATGCATGATGATTCACTCAAAAGTCAGTCCCAAACACAGGAAATTTTGTGCAAATATTTGTAAGACTAGCCTGAATTCGGCTGTATAACAAACCTCATAATTATTACTGTGTCATTCCACCTGCCATCCATGAAGGTTTTCCACATCCCATTTTAATCGGCAAACCCATAACACTGACGCTTACCAGGAGCTCACAGAAGACCCTCCCTCCCCAAATACCTGGGCATACGCACTGTGGTTGAGGACTGCTTTGTTTTAAAAGCCACACATTTTCCTATTTAATTGTGCTTTAAAAAAAACCCAAACAACCAAAACCAAAAATCAAAACCAAACAAAACAAAGAACAACTACTAAACCAACACAAAGAAGCTCCTAACAGGCTGTATGAAAAGTAAGCTGCCAAGATTTTCTGAATCCTGCAACACTTTCACATCCTGTTATTCTGTGTGTTGGCTGGAGGTGTAGCATGGTGGTGTCAGCTGTCATGGTAGGAACCATTCATGTCAGACGCTACAGAAAATTTAACGACATGACAGTACCTTCACAGCCCTCTGGTAGGTAAGGAAAATCTAAAAGGATCTTCCCAACCTTTCACAGTAAACACAACTGGATAATCTAGAGCACCTGCAAGCAGGGGATGAGTCCGTGATATATCTTTGCAATCAGCCAGCTAATACTGTTATTAAAACAGTTAAGTTTGTCAGCTCTAAAGTCTCCTGTCTGTTTTGAGCATCTTGAAGGAACATATCAGTTTGGCATTTAGCTGCCAACAGATTTAATTGATATAGACACTGTGTTTCCTTCTCCTGCATCCTCAGCTGTTTCTAAGACACCCAAGACACCAAGATGAGCTGAATTACCATCTCCTTCAAGAGCTGTCTGGGTCCTATTCCTTCCTAGAACCTCAGAGGAGCTAGCAATACAGAGACATCCTGCTCTTCCTCATGGCTTCGCTGATCAAGTAAGCCGGGCTCAGTTCTGGCTCCTCAGTCATGATTGAAATGTTCTGCCACTCCCCCAGCTGGTTTGACTTTTTAATGGTGTCCACCACACACAGGGCGTACAGACAGTCGTCAAAAGTGGCAGCCATGGTAAGGGGCCTCCCGTCCCAGGTCCTCCTGTCGTCCTGGTCCTCAAAGGCCTGCCGGACAGCCTGGACCATCTTAATGGTGCCCCGCAGGTAGGGGGATGGGATGTCACTGAAGGCTTTCTCTGGAAGCAGGGAGTTGCTGACTGGCGTGGAGTCCTTGAGCAGGAGCTCCCGCTGAGGAGAGCTGTTGCTCTGTCCGTAGAGATCAGTGCCTATCACAGTGAGCCGTCCCGCCGAGCCCACCACGATGATGTCCTGTTTGAACTCGCCCGGGATGTTGAAGTTGAGCGTCACCGTGCAGCACACGCCCCCTTCCAGGACCATCTGAAACGTGCAGAAGTCATCGCTGGTGATCTGCCGGATGCCCTTGATGTGGTCTGTCTGCTTCACGAAGGTCTTGAGCAGCCCATGCACCTTCACGGCCTTCTGGCTGGTGAGGAAGGTCAGCAGGTCGATGATGTAGGTGCCCACCGAGTGCAAGCCCCCTCCTCCCATCAGGTCATCACAGCTCCAGTTGTACTTCTTGCCCAGCAGGCTCCCACTGTGGACCTGCACCTCGCACACCAGCAGCTCCCCCACGTAACCCTCCTGGATCAGCTGCTTCATCTTCACGAAAGCAGGCAGGAAGCGCAAAACGTTCCCCATGATGCTCATGAGCTTTGGGTAATAATGAGCCGCAGTCATCATCCTAAAGGCATCCAGGGGAGTCGCCGTTCGGTCACAGATGACGTTTTTCCCAATGCCTGAAAAACAATGAGGGAAAAAAAAATCATCAACAAAATTTTATTGATGGAGTAAGCTGAAAGCCTCAAGGCTATTCTTAAAGACCAAGCCAAGCAGAAAGACCCTTAAAAGAATAACACCATATTGAAATGTTTTCAAGGCACAAAGACACACTCTGGCATGCTTCCAAATACATGTAAGAATTTCTTAAGCACACAGTGAAACTGTATTGAACTGTAGAGGAACTATTCCTTTTTATTTTCAAAATGCATTCCTGTCTAAAAAGAGCTCAAAGGTAAGGGCCTGAACAGAAAAAACTAAGCTCCCTTCTGGGAGCAGGTGTGAAACCAATCATCCACCTCAGCCGTCTCACAGACATCTCTTCTGTGACAACCTGCCCAGGCAGGGGCTTCTGTGAGCTGAATCTGAGGTTCAGATTCAAATCCCTGAAGGGTATGAATGACACAAGTGCATGTATTCAGTAACTTAACACAGGTACACTGAAAAGCCTGGCTTTGTTTTCTCAGTACTCTTGTCTCTCCCTCCTTCCTGCTCAGACTGTTTTAAGAGGCTCTGAGGAGAGAAGTGAGGTGCTTGCTGCTTAACTTAAAATGAAGAAATTGCTTGTCATTTACAAAATGCCACACTATTCTGACAATGGCACTCAAGTGTTTTTGAAGTGGTTCCTGAAATGTCAGCAGCACACCCATGGTGCCAAGGGAGAGTCACGATTGCTCTAAAACAGGTCAAATGTAGCTGTGACAATCTGTTCCCTCGTGGAATTGTCCATATGGCACACTGCTTACTGAAGCTTGCATGACAGTCCCCTTTTATCTGATCATCAAGGTGTGCAACTGAATGCAGTGCAGGCTAAATAAAGAGCTTATTGCAGATTTCTCCTCCTCAAATACTTTCAATCTGTACCCGCATACATATAGTGAAAATCTCCAGTTTCCTTCTTAGCTGCATACAGACTTTTCTTATGCTTAATGATCAATATTAGGTGAGCTGTGAAACACTTTGGATACTAGCTATGCCACTAAATATAATTTTGGCCTGGAAAGCCTTGGGCTACAGCTGGGCCTGGCATTTAAAAGAGCTGAATTTGGGTCCCTGCTGATGGAGTCCAGATGAATAAATGTGGTTACCTGCTAAATCACATTGTATTTTCATTCCTGTTCCCTTCAGGTAGGTAAAAAAAAATCCCTCTTTTCTTGTAAGACTTGTTCTGAGTATAAAATTTTACATGTTTTGGAGCTGTTTAGATGAAGTTATATAAATACAGACAGATGGCAGGAATCTATCTGAGCCCACTTACATGAATATTTAACAGCCTGACTGGAAGAAGAAGGGGGTCACAGTCCAAACATTAAATAACTAGCTTATCCACACTGCCTATTCCCAGTCTTTGTCTGCTGCTATTTGAGTAGCTGAAACTGGAGGGAGGGATGACTGTCATCACTGAAGTGGCAGTCACATCCAGTTAACAGACAAGAAGGGAAAGATCTTTCCTCTTAAATAAGGCAGGAATCTTCTACTCAGTGGCCATGGTCTTCTCTTCTTTACAGATGGTTATTGGTGATTGAGTTGACATTTTCAACCTAATAGTACTTCTTTTCCTGCCCCTGCATAATTTTTTGCTGCATCTGTTCAATATTGGAGAAATTCTGCATTCATCCTCCTGCCCTATATTCCTCTAACTGGCAGTTCCAGCTATGCCACTTGATACAGACCACTAATGTAATAGTCCTTGAGTTACACGGACTCTTTGTAAAGAGATTTTAGTCTGGCAAATTAGTTATCAAAATGAGGGAAATCTCAGACAAAATATCCCTAGCGTCAAACCTTCCTGAAATAGCAGTTTTGCCCCCAAAGAACCAATATATACTACCTCATTATCTGACCTGATCACCACTGATCCACAAAAGCATCACGTTCTGCTCCAGTTCAGTTTGCATCATTCTGCCTCACAGATGTCTGCCACATTTTATGTGAGGTCTGTCAAGGCACTGTGTCTCAAGACATGCAGCTCTACACATGTGCTTGCTAGGAAAAGGATCTGTGTTCATGAGGAATTGCAGCCTGGGGACAATCTTTTTGCTGCGTGTTCCATGCCATGCATGGTGGGGGTCAGTCCTTCACTGTGTGGGGCAAGGAATTCTTGGGATTGTCAACATTTGAGTATGAAATTATGATTATTAATATGAAAGAGAAGCCTCTGGGTTTCTACATTCCACACATTGGAGAAAAAATTGCCATTGAGATCAGTGTAACTCAGGCACATGCGCATAGGAAAAGGCAGAGCCCTAAATATTTATCTATATAGGGACAGAGAGAAGCTGAAGTCTTAAAATTACTCCACCATTTCAACCTTTTTGGAAAGGTTGAAACCTTCTAATTTCAGCAAATCCAAAATGCAAATGTTCTGACGGACTTTCTGTGCATATGCTGATATTACGTGCTCTGCTCTCATCCCTGTCAGGGATTTAAACAGATTTTTGCCTGATGCCCAGAAAGCTTTTATATGCTATTATGCTGAAAGAACTGCACAAGCTTTAACACTGCTCCTCAGCACTTGAGTCTGTGTGCACTACAGATCTTTGTCTCCTCTGCAGCTGCAAATCTGCAAGCAGCCACATTAGCTTCATGGAAGCAGGGAGAGAACATGAAAGGATTGCTTAATTTAATTTAGAGGAATACTCTGGTGTGTTCATGCGACCAGAATGAGAAAAAGGCGGATCAAAACACCATCTTTCTGCTCTCTTCCCTCCACTCCCTTCTCAAAAGGAGAAGGAAGAAAAGGCACCTTGCCTTTGAGCAATTCTCTACAGCAGCATCAGGCAGAACAGAGAGCGGTGTGCAAGGAAAATCTCCCTTCCCAACACTAAGTCTCATGGAATGGCATGCTCTGACTGCAGGTGCTGCAGGGGCTTCTCTGGGAACTGACCCTTTCTCCTCTAGTCTGGGGCTGTGGTCTAATCCTCTCCACTTTTGGACAAGACTCTAAGAAAGGATGAACTGTTACTGTTTGTCATTCTACCAGCACGTTTTGCTGTTTCACATGTCTTTGAAAATTGTACCACAACAGACAGCAAAAACTTCATTAATTACACAAAAGCAGGGAAGTGCAGCCAGCTTGTTTCAGCAAGAAAGTGAAATATATTTGTCCATGCTGATAAGCAACACAATTGGATAAATCTCATCCTACGAAAGAATACACACCCCTTCCACCTGCATCAAGAAATCTGGTAATGCAGTGTTACAAGTCCCAGTCAGGCAACTTCTGAGCATTGACTTCTTGACTTCTCAGGTAAAACAAAGTAAACAAATATTTTAAATACATGTCAATCTTTTTGAGGGCTCCACACAGGCTTCACCCCAGCCTCCCTGCTTGGCTGTGCTTTAGAGACAGAGTGCCAGGCTGACACTGTGTGGGATTTCTCTGACCTGGCACAGCACTGGGGAAGGCTCACTCCTGGTCAGCCCAAGTCCAAGGCTGAAAGTGGGGAACACATCTCCTACCAAGACTCATAAAGTGCATTCCCCAAACCAAACTTTAGCAACTTTGGTACCAGTCTGCAATTTTTTAAGAAGAACATTATTGAAGAACACTGATCTCTGAAGAAGTAGATGTCTAACCAACTCTCTAGAAACAGGTGAGCAAATAGAAAAAAATTGTCTGTGCTGTCATTGGTGCTACCATTCAAGTGAAGATCTCTCTAGCACTTCATGTTGGAATGTCAAATCATAACCATGCTCTCTAATGGCTTGTCACCCCATGCTCTAATAGCTTGTCACCCACCTAACAGTATTTAATTCTGTCAAGAAGACATGTGATTTCTTTGCAATCCTCAGTCTTCATTTTAAAAAAGTGAAGTCCTTGTGAATTGGAGATAAGCCCAGAAGTGAGTGGTGAGTAGATACAGTCCAGGGTAGTAGTATTTACATTTTTTCCATGTAAGTACAGGGAAAGAGTGAGGAGCTACAGTAAGAATTTAACTACTGACTCTGCAATTCCTGGAATTTGCATCTCTTCATTTTACAGACGATTCAAGCTCCTTGGCTACCAGCAGCCCAAGTTTCTTTATCCCTGTATCATCCCTGCTGCACAGCCTGAAAACAAGCAGAACTCCGGGGCTCACAGAACAGAGAAGGTAGAATGGCTGTAACCAGCACAGGCATCATCAATTCTGAAACCTGCAACATCAGCTTTTTTCCTTCATCTGCTCTGATTGTTTCAAATAAGGAAACATTTTCCCATTAAAAAACTCCAACTAATTAAGAAAACAAGTGTCCATACTGAACCGAAGTAAGACTAGTCCTCTATCTGTTCCACCTAAAACATGAAGCCCCAATACAATATTTTCTCCTCCCCCTATTCACAACAAAAAAAAAGGGCTCTATTTGGAGCCCTGGGCACATAATCAAATCCTTCACTAGCACCAGAAAGATTCATTAATTAGCAATTGCTACCTATTGCTCTTTGTCAGGATGGGGGAGTGAGAGAGAGTGAAATGAAAAAAAGGTTTTGGTGAACTGAACTGAACTTTGCTGAATTTGTCAGCAGAAAAATAAATTTCTAAAAGCAAAGAGGAACTCTCAAAATTCAAAGGACAGTCTAAGGGTTTCAGAAGCTACTGGAGTGGTGAAAGAGCATGCTTACCAAGTTGTTTCAAATGGATGACATAAAATTATTAAATTGTAGTATGTTTTTCAAACACTTAAAAAAAATAATACAAAATGTATTCCAAATGGTAACAATCCACATTATCATTAATAAACATACAATAAATAAATATGGGCAACTTTTTTGTTCTCAGATTTTCACCATTGCAGCAGCTCTTGCTGCCTTTGGATCCTATGCACAATCAGACGACGACCTTTCCATGGGAGTTTATCAAAAACCATGGTCAAAGTAAATGGCCTAAGTCAAAAGACACTACTTCTCATTTAAATAACCATCACTCAGCAGTTTGTTCTTCTGCACACATGTACACACATTGTCAACTCTAGGGCTGTGCACAGAATCCATCTTAGAAACTATGTAAAGCACCTGGAGCCAGCCTGTGGTTCCCTACAGCTAAACTGATCTTTAATACAAACTGTGTATCAGCAGAGAGAGCTGTGTATTTTATACAACAATGACCTCAGAAATCCTCACAGTTATTTTAACCATTCCTTTCTATCCCTTTCTTTGGAATTTGCAAAAAAATACCACATTTGGAGGCTTAATTTTGCCAGGATCTGTAAAAAAATTTCTTAGTTATCAACTCATTCCAATATTTAAATGGTCTGAAGAAAATCAGAGGCTGGTAATGAAGTTATCTTTCCTTTCCAAGTTCATTTCCCAGAATATTTAAGAGATCTGAGCTCTTAACCATGCTAAATCACTGACTACAAAAGAGATATGCAGACCTAAAAGAAGGTGATGTTATTTTTTTCTGTTTCAAAAGTTTCTTCATGATAACCACACAGTCATGGTCCCTTTTGTATGAAGTTGGAGCCAACCATTTTGGTACCGTTTGATATTTCTGGAAGATCTGACAGACACATAACATTGAGAACATCTCTTGGGAAATCGTTTGCAGATACAGAATTCAAAACCAGAAGCCCATACAGCCACTCACTTTAAATTTTGATAGTTGGGGTGGCTCAGAGATACAGCAATGATATAGCCAGTCTAGCCTGCTACATACACAGCAAGCAATAAACCTCTGGCACTGTAAATCACAATTGTCTGATCTGCTCTTCAATCACTGCAATATTATTTGGTGAACAGTATCCTCTCTTTATTACAGCTCTGCAAAGGCATTCTTCCTCCCTTAGCTGCAGTTGATGACTACAAGGCTACCTGGGTCCCCGTCTGCCAGCAGCAAGCAATGCCCTGACCCCCAGGCGCAGCTTCCAAACAGGCATCTCTACAAAAAGTGCTGCCTTCATTTGGCTCTCTTGACACGAAACTGATGTAAGGACAGAGGGATATTGTGCTCACTAATAAAAAGCTCATCTGCATGTTGGAGCAGTGGAAAGGGACTGGAAACATGGGCATCAGGAGGCCCCAGGTGAAGTCCACAGTCCTTCTTCCCTCCTGGGGTTCCCTAGGGAATCCAAGGCAGCCACTGGAGTCACTCCAGATGAGCATCAGCAGAAATCCAACAGAGAAAAGCACGAAGGTGGCTGAGTAAACAAAGAAAGGAAAAGGAGATGGAGCTGGAAGCAAAAACACTCCCAAAGGTGGAAAGAAAGGCACCACAAGGGGCTGGTGCAAAAACCCTACCCCTCCAGGAGCTGTACATCCAGCCCTAATGGTATCAGCAACATCCCCACTGTTTGGAGGCTCATCCTGAAAGGATCACCTTCAATCCAATTTGTTCTAAGTCCATCTAGTACCTTTTCTGCAAAAGAAAGAAACAATGGAGGAGAAAGAAATAGATTTCAGAGAAAATTAGCACCCCTTTCTACCCAGAGACTGGACAGGAGGGAGGAACAATTAAAAAAGTATCTGTGTTAAAATATGATATGTGTATGAATTAAGCTGTTGCCCAACATTAGCCTAGAGAAATGTAATACTGGGACAGGCTATGGGGCTGACACTATTTTCTGATGCATTACATGTCGAGATGTGTGAATCACACACTGTACAGTGGCTAAAAGCTTTTGAATCCCTCAAAAAATAATAGATATGCAAGAAGAGTGGAAAACCTGATAGAAGGCTGCTCCATTCTGGGAAATGAGGTATGATGTCTGGGCCATCTCAAAACAACAATCACTCAGGTGATTTGAAAGCCTTTTCACACGGGAGGAGGGTTTTTATTAATATCTAGATGTGTCTCTGCTCTTATAAGATGTTGCTGCCACTGATCTTGTGATACAGTAATGATCACAGTAACAATAAAAACAATAGTTACATTTATTGTATTCAGTGCATTGATCTGCCATTTAGTTCTTGAGTGGCATGAAAAATACATTTATTTCAATCAGTACATCTGTCAGCGAAAATTGATGGCATGACAATGTTTCTTCGAAGAAACCTTATTTAAGAAAACTTTTGACAAGGAAATAAATCTGGATGATGAATGCCTAACAAGATTGGCTTTAGTCACAGTTCTAACATTGGCCAAGACAATCTTTGTTAATCACAGATACACTTCGCTGTTGCAAGAAATCAAGTTACCACAGCATAGTGAGTCACAGCTCATGATCTGATTTGTACTAACAGGCCATGTGTGTATTCCTAGTCTGTTTAAGTGTGAAGGAAAATAACAGGGACTGAAGGAATGCCTTTTCCTTCGCCACTGAAACAGACAATGAATGCACACAGGCAGTAATACCCTGCTCTGCTAATGAGCAACAGCTCATTTGGCCACAGCAAACCAATGGCTTATGAAGATTTTACAAACTCTACATCTCTTCCGCTGCATCAAAATATTATAAAGCTAAAGAACACATACACTGTTAAGTTTTACAGTCAACTGGGATGAATTGCACTTCAAAAATATCAGATGAGAAATATCTCTACAGTAATAACTCACATACCTGAACTATACCCCTAAAGCCAGGGCCTCAGTTCACTTATTACTCTGGTCCATCACATTATCATTCCAGTTTTTAGGCTGGTTTATCCTCACTGGTGTAACTTGTTTTTCACACTAGTCCTTTGAAAACAAAACTTAAACAAATACACTGGGGGGAAAAAGCTGTTTGTGAGTGTTTCTGCCTTGGCTGCCCTGTAATCATATGCTAACCAAGCTTCACTCAAGGAACTGCATGCACAGAGACGAAAACCTGCAAAGGCATCTTGCTGCTGGTGACATGTGAGCATCATCTCCAGAGACAGTTTAGGTATCACTTAGCTAACAAGACACACACAGCTCATGGTGCAGTGCCAGAACTGCAATCAGGCTCAACAGGTGAGGGGGTTACCATGGGCTGGGAGCTCACGGCAGTAACTGTAGCAGAGCTAGCGGTCTGTAAACCCTTCAAACAAATGGAAAAACAAGGAATTGCTTTGTGTTGAAAAAAATATTTAAAAAAAAAAAAGTTATGCTGGGTTCTTTGTAGATGGATCCTAAGGTGTGGTGTCTAGGCTGGGAAAATATCCCTGCTGACTCCCAAGATTAAAATGATACCTGCAGGTAAGGAAGTGCCACCTAAGCAGAACCAGGACAGTTCATCAGAATGAGAGAAGACTGTAATGATTATATAAATTTTCATTATGTACTAATACTACATTAATTTTATTTGCATGGAGGTAGTCATGAAGGTTATGGACTGGGACCACATCTGTGCATACATTACAGTAGATATAAATGTTGCTGTAGCAGTGTTCATGGCATTTGAAATAGATGCATTCCTTCTGAGCTTGACACTGGACTCACATTTGCTTCATAGGAAAGTTTCAGGTATTTAGACTCAATGTTCCTTATGGCTCCCATTCAACTTGAGATGTTCTAAGATTCCACGATATAGAGCCTCTTCTCCAAAGACGGTATGTGCTGACTTGTAGGTAACTTTCTAGTAAGTCCCTATAAATTTATGAGTGTTTATTCTGTTAGTTTGGTGAGCTGGGGCCTTTGATTTGGCACTATAATGTTTCTGCATCACTCAATCCATGGGCAGTGTGCTTAAGAGCAAGCAAAGCAAGCAAGACTTGTGTTCTATGTATGCCAGCACACTTTGCAAGGCAAAGCAAAATTCTCTAAAAAATTTCCTAACAGGGGCTAGAGCTTGATTCCTTGTTTATAGCCCACCTGGCATGTCATTGTAATCTCTTCTATGTAGGCACTTATGCAAATTACAGCACTGGAGACTGAAATAAATGAAGCACTTAGTAATTTTTTAGCTACTTAAAAATCTTTAACTGCTGGGAAATCTAGAGAAGGTGCAAATACACCCTGACAAACCAGCTACTCGTGCACACCACAGGGAAATGCTTCAGGGATCTCAGCTTGAGATTATCTGTTCAGGCATCTGAAACATGCTCAGACTTACATTCCCTGAGCCCTACTTGGATATTTTCCATGTTCTCATACATGCTTGGGAAAAAATATATGGGACAAACCACGCTGACTTTCCCAAATTTCTGTTTGATTTTTTTATCTTCAAATCCCCATCAAAACAGCATGATCACATCCCTGCTGCGTACTTCCCCAAACAAGAAAAAGAAAATCCAAATACTACACTAAGTATTCAGAGAGGCTGAGAAAAAAAAAAAGAAAAAAACCCCCCAGACATTCTACTTGCACCTCATTCAAGCAAACACTCATTGATTTCAAGGGGATTTTAATTGTTTTAGGGCTAAATTAAGAACACAGTAAAAATCTCTTGTTAGGTCATTCATTTCTTCCAATTGCTCTCATTTCCTTTATTCAACTTCTAGAGCAAAAGGCACGCCATCAGTCCAGTACATTACAATACCTTTCTTTTCCTCAGAAGAGAAGTCACAGAGCAATCATAGTCTATGATCAATCTCAATTCTCCTGTGGCATTGTTATCTGTATTTAAATATGTTTCTTTTTGTGTTGGCTGACAACAACTAAATGCCCAGCTGTTGTAAAGGCTTTGGGAGGATTAGGAAATCAGGCAGTTCAATTTTCTTTCAGCTTGCTTTTCCATCACAGAATTGTTTACGCTTACTGAGTCAGAGAAATTTATGACTGTTAATTAGAGTTAATTTTCTTTACATTTCTCTTGCCTACCCTTTCTACCCCATTAAAACTAGCAAGTTGTAATCTGGTACTAAATAAAAAACTGACAGAAGATAAATATCAGACTAATGCTGGTGAGTAATTAATGCACTCATTTGTACAGGATTCATGAAGCTTTATAAACAATGAAAAATTACATCTTGCCAGCCTAGTGACAGGGACAATGACAAAAAATACCCCACTGGCCCGTTGAGTAGCAGTGTCAGATCTCTATCTGCATCTCCCATGGCATCACTATGCAGAGCAGCACCAGTACTCCCCCTGCACTTTATACTTCAGGATCTTTTTCAGCAAACATCCAGCCATGCAATGTTTCAATCTTTGCAGGAGAAGCACTGAAGTTTCCAGTATGATCCCTTCAATGCCATAATTGTATGAATCATCAGCTTCACTACCCACTTAGCCCAGACCCTACTGCAAATGTTTTTCCTAATCTTATTTCTCTGCAATATTTTCAGCTGGGGTATTTCTACTTCTTTTCCTGCCCAGTGAAGTCTGAAAGATTGCTGTGCTGAAGAAAATGTGTCACCCCTGCAGTGCTGGATGAATGGAGCATGCACTTGACCTAATTTTCTGATATGAGTGGTTAAAATAAATTCTAAGATCATTCCTCATGTTCCCAAATACTGTACTGACTACAGATACCAAAGCACCCAACTACAGACTGGGATGCACTAACATTAACTGGACTCATTTGAAGACTGCACCCACAAACAAAATTTTGACTTCAGTAAAGAAGCACATGGACACAGACACGTGCCAAGGGACAGGAGAGTCCCTCACACACACCAACACAAGTACATGGCAGATGGAGGTGAGCAGTGCCGTTCCTTTTATTCAGTAGTAAATGTATGAACATTCTGCGTGTCCCTGTGTGCACCTGTGCATTCACTCTCACACCATAGGTCACATTTTCTCTTTCCCATATGCAGCTGCAAAAGTTGGAAACATCAATTTATAATCACTAGGCAAACCCTACTAGAGTCTGTAAGGCTGTGCCTGGCAGTGGAACTGGATTTTCCAGCATGTAAGGCAGGGATGGATGAACACGAAGTTGCACAATGCATCTTGGAGAGAATGTTCTGCCAGTGGTTTCCTACTCATTGTATCAGCAGGTCTCCTCTCTGCTCACTGAGGGGCATCAGCAGCAGAGCTGGAGCGGCTGGTATGACTGCTCTGCCCTCAGGAAAGGCTGCAGGAAAGAGGAAAAGCTGTGCCACAAAAGGTGTCATGATGAAACCAGGCAGTTGGTCCAGCCTCACCCAGAGGGCTCAAGGCTGCCTTTCCATCTGTTCATTTCTGGGACCTGGGAGACTACAAAACCGTATACACAACAGTGAATCTGCAGGACAATATTCTTCTACCTGCCTAGCTCATCAGAGTTTGCCTAAGCCTATTTCTAGGTGAGCCCATGGCATGGATTCTTCATGCTTCTCATTTCACAGTCTAAATTAGTCCTCTGCTCAGACCAGAGATGGTTTTTATGTCTTGCTAACAACATCAAGGATTGGGACCACAGAACACACAGGCTAAGAAAATAAGTTAGTTCAGCCCACATAAGAAAAATCAAGCCAGCTAAATCAAAATCCTATTCAAAATCAAATCACTTTGTTAGGATCCTTTCAAGCCAAAATACATTCTTATAGAGAATTCCCACTTCTCTGATCAGTGTTGAGTAGTGCAGTTCCCTACCCATAACTAAGCAGGGTTCCTTCAGCCCAGCCCAGCCCCACTCCCAAGTTAATGAGAATTTTGATAACAGAGTTTTCCAGGGAGTTGGCATCAGGCTTTAGCAAACTTGAAGCCAAATTTACTTCAGCTGTAATCTCATGAATTACAGCAGTCACAGTGGCCATTGGTCAGGCTCTTTAAGCAATGTGGTCAACAGAACAGTGAAAAGATGACAAGCAAATGGGCGTTTAACTACTTTTGTTAACTTCTCATCCAACGGTATTTTATGATTCTCAGGTCCTTAGAGAAACTTCTAAATAAATTATTAAGTGCTCCCCTCAAGGCAGTCATCTCAGAATTGGTGTACTTTCTCGGGTAGTATTTTATATTCCTGTCAGTGAGCACTAAGTGCCGCTAAAGAGGAGCCATAAACCCATTCTGAAAAGTAGCAGCAAGAATGAATCAAATGAATCAGCAATTCTGACTATGTGAGACGCTGACATCACGCTTCCCTGGCTCCAACCCTGGGTCCATAAGAATGATGGAGGTCTGATTAATTACTCCCCAGGCTGCAGAGCTTACACAAGAGCCAAGGACTCAGCAGCAGCCCAACCAGCTGACTCAGAGAGCAGTAACTCATCGGGTCCAATCTGCCTGAATGCCAGATTGTCCTGTCTGCAGTCAATCTGCAAACTAATCCTCCCAAAAGGTTTTTGGAAAATGCCATTCACACTCACACTGGCTAAGTGTGCACCACACAAGACACAGCTACAGCACAGTAGCAGCTTTTCTACTTGCTCTGAAGGACACTGGGAACCTTTTCCCACCCCTGAAAAACTGCTGGAAAACAGATTAACACTGAAATATTATTTTCATTAGGCTGGATATAGTTAATTATGGCAGCCCAATCTGCTGTGTTCTTCATCAGCCTCAGTGCCTGATTTTGTTCCATTTACATTGTAATCCCAGGGACCCTCTTGTGCCAGGTGCCCCACAAACATACATCCCACAAATGGAAAATGAGCCCCTATTCACAGCAGGCTTTGTTTTACCATCTGCATCCTGAACACCTGGGCTGGAAAGACAGGTCAACATGGGTAGTTCCTCTCTGTTCCTCCCATCTGCTGCTGTGCAGTTCAGACTGCCTTACCTTATATTGTTCTGAGCTCACTGCAAAGCTATGTTTGGACCTCATCCCTTTGAAGCCCCAGGAGAACCTGGAGCAATATTCCAAGGGTAGAAACTTCAAGGATAGAGCTCTCCTGCACTTGACCTGTGCCACAGTGGGTGAAAGAAATGTAATTTTTTTTCCACCTACACTGCTGCAGGTACATATCTGACTCAATGAAGAATAAAACACCTGTAAAGTAGGTCAGCAATTCTTAGACAGCACTTGCACTTGTGTTTCCTTTCAGAAGCTGCATAACACACTGATCTCCAAGGAAAAGGAGAGCACAAAGGACAAGGCATTTTCAAGGGAGTAAGAATTGCTTTATTTCTGAACAACAGTATGCAGTTAGAATCCCAAAGCTCTTCAACTGCTCCATTTTTCAGCCACAGATTTGGCTCAAATTCCTATGCAAAACAACCCTAGAAAGCTTATTTTTCAACCCAATAACTGTTTTCCCCCAATATATGCTATTTTTTACCTGTAGCCTCTACAAGAGAAGAATGAGCAAGAACTTGTGAGGAGAAATCTCACAGTGGGCACACACAGTTTTCAATTTAAGTTCTATTGAGATGCCAATCTCTTATCTCACAGAGCACCTCTTCACTCAAACATGGCAACCCGGGAGGCACTTGGGTTGGGATGCCAGAAAGAAGCTTAGGCTAATTAACTGCATTTCTTTTTCTGACTGCAGTGTTTTCCTGCCCTGCTGGATACTCAGAGGCCAGCAGTGGTTCCTCTGATTAACAGTACCTCATCATGATTTCAAAGGAAAAGCTGCAGGCTAAAGAAAACTGGATTTTTGTTAGCAAGGATTTGCTCTTAGCAAATAATTATAATTGCCAGTGTTAAAAGGAGATAGTGAATTAACTACAGCAGACATGAAAAATAAATTTGGAAAAAAGCTTTCAATAATTACAGTGCATATGTCAAATGGAAATTATACCAATTTGCATATATCTGCAGTCACATTGTACAATATCCCAAGTGGCTTCATGGTAACAAGCTTGCATATTAAAAACCATTTAATATAGCCAAGGGTTTTAATAGCCCAAAAGACACTTCAGTAAGTACAGACCAAAAGTTAGCCTGGAATTCTCTCGGTTTTATGCCCCATCTGCACAGAGCTCATTTTTATTTCATAACAATTCATTAAGAAATATACCATCCACACCCCAAGTACACACAAGGTTTTCCTGATTAAAAGTATGTTATAGTTTTTTTGGCTCATTTCAATAGGTCATCTTTACTCCAGCACAACTGGCCACAGGGGAAGCCACATTACTACAACTCTGTATATAAAACATCATGTCCCAAACCTTACACCAGGGCTAATCTCCAGGCAGGACAGACAGTTCCCCAGGAGCTCTGCATTATTTGTCATGTGCTTCAGTCTGGATGAAGTTTCCAGTCAGAAACCTGAACATGAGTATGTGTGGATGGATTTGGACAAGAGCTTTGCTCTGAACT
Organism: Catharus ustulatus; assembly: GCF_009819885.2. NCBI lineage: Eukaryota > Metazoa > Chordata > Aves > Passeriformes > Turdidae > Catharus > Catharus ustulatus. The sequence goes on along the minus strand of NC_046221.1, from coordinate 67,612,644 downwards.
CCAGCCAAGGATCACACACTCATGGGCTACCGGAGAGGATCCTCCTGGACAGCCACAGAAGGGTGCCACACATGCTCATCTGGTGTGGCAAGGGATTGATTCCAAATCCCTTTGCTTGTTGTTGCTTAGGAATGGGGGAAATTTATTAAAACCAGCCTCTTATTTTCCCTTTCATTTATGATGTCAGTCTATTTAAATTTGAACGGGGAATCCCCATATGCCAAAAAGCCCCACTCCCTAGGACATTTGGGAGACGAGCTTTTAGACCCTTCAGTGACATTACCTACTTCCAACTAAAATAAACCTACACCCACCACAGAAAACACTGGGAGTCAGATTATCCCTTTGGAGGAACAAGGATAACTAACAGGTAATCACAGTATTATTGAAAGCTGCCACCAGTCACTTAGGGTTCACTCACAAATCTCAAAGCACTTGACAAAGCCAAGCAGGTATTATCCTCACACTGCAAAGACAGAGGAAAGAGAAGTCAAGAAGTTTGATGATTTCTCCTGGTATAGATATTGCCCAAGTGGCAAAAGCAGCAGAGAAAAATGAGGAGGCTGCTGAGACAAAAGCACTCCCTAAAACCATGACAGGAACACTACCTGGCTGTGGTTATATCCATCAGCAGCAACAGGCCCACATGGAAAGATGCCACTCAGTCATACAAGCCCTGCAGAGAACCAAGTTAAGGGTTAATATTTATGCCACCTAACTAGAAATGAATAGAATGCCAAATCTGGGAAAGGATAATTTCTCCACAGGCAACTCACTGCCTGCTGAGACTCACCCCCATGACTCAGTGCAGCAAGAGGGGGATGCCAAAACAACTATTTGTGATTTCTCAGGAGGTAAGCCTGGTCCAATTGCAGCACCACAGGGCACTCAGTAGCTCAGAGGAACTGCTGCAGTGATGTGCTTCTCCTCCAAGGCCAAATTCATCTCAGTAATGGCCAACTGCACGTTGTTAGGCCTGACAAAAATGTGGTGGCCTGGGTGAAATGAGAGGCTCACCCTGCCTGCAGATGCCAGTCATGAAGCATCACTGTCACCAGAACCATTCTTGACAAGACCACTGACTCTTCTCGGGGCCCTTCCAGCACGATGGCTAGGGCAAAAGCAGAGCCCAGCAGCCAGCCTCCAACTCCAGGCACGTGCTGGATGCTCACATCACCATACCCTGCTCCAGAGGCTGTCCTCATCATGAGTATTTTAGTTTCCCAGGTTTTTTCAGCCTATAAGCAAACTTTTTACAAGTAGCAGCATGTACTGAAGAGGTATTTCTATTGCAGAAGCAAGTGCATCCTACCGAACACTGCATTGTCCGATACTCCTTTGTGTTTCTGTCAAGGACATTACAACAGCTGGATCTGCCCCTGAGGCAGAAGGCAAGGCAAGTACCCAAACAAGTCAGATTCCCATAGTATAGACACCTCAGCTGTTTTACTGAACACATCCTTAGCTTCCAAGAGCATGTCAGCACAAGAGGTACACAGAATGTACGTACCCCTTGCTTCCCTTTCTTTGAGGAGGTATCCGCACACAGGCCTCCTGTTTTCTCAAGGATGATTTTGGAATGTATGGGCAAGGTCAGACAGACCTTGTGGTCCATCTGTAGCTGGATGAGTCTTTGCCACAGGGAAGTACAGCTGATGTACCTTTGCACAGCACTGCTACCTCGGAGAGACATGACTTACTGGATCTGAAAGTGTCCTGATGCCAGGGTTGGGGAGTGCTACAGCAGAGGCTATAGCAAGCTGTTCCTATCTCCAGAAACTCCAGAGTACCAGGAGACAGCAGTTTGCTTGGGTTTTAAAGATTTCTTGTATGTGCTGCAAAAATCCTGCATGAATTTCGTAAGCTGCCTGCATATTTAGATTCCTTAAGTGAGGATTTTGTTCTGCAAATTTGTTTAGCTTCAAAAATGCTTTTTCTAAACTGTGCAGCTTGTATTTGTCCTTGAGGCCTGACAGGACATAAAATATGGCAACGCTCTGGAACAGCCTCTCTGCTTGCAAGCTCTGTTTTGCACTACAGCAGCACATTTGACAGAGGAGTTTTCCAGTTGTATAGGATGTCATCACAGCAATACAAATTGCTTTACCTTGGACAAGCCTCAACAATATTGTTATGCTATAGGTGTGGCTTTCCTTCAAAAAAACTATTTTTAATGCTACAATATTCAAGGGTGAACAAAGTACACGCCTGTGCTGATGCCAGGGTTTTCACAAAACAGCAGGTTTCAGTTGGCTCAATGACACCAGAAAGGAACTGGGCTTTACAGAAATTTGGATGGTTCCCCTCTGAATTACAGCCAGTTGGGTTATCCTTTGGAAAAATTTGTGCTGCTTGTTTGCAACAAAACTGGCCCTCCTAAGTGTACAGAGAGTATTTTGTTCTCCAACTGTATGGTTCACAGCTTCTGTTGTTGTCATCTTGGGTTTGGCTCATCTAAAATTGTCCTTTCCACAGAGAGAATTGACAAAACACAGCAATCTGGTCACCTGTTCACAATATTGTGCTGAAGGAAGCGATGTCATATCCCAGCTCATCTCTTGCTCTTCTGCTTCTATGTCAGAAAAGACTCTAGTGCCTTCCTTCATTTCCAGAAAGCCAATATTCCCAGTGTGCATGTTCACTGTGTTACTGAAGAATTTTCACTGCCATGAAAATAACCCTTCATGGCACCACAAGCAGAGAACACATCCAGGTGAAATATCGGGCTACAACACACCTTTATTAATCCACATTTGGTCCTTAGTTAAGTCAGTTGCCCAGAAAATCTGAGGGTAGGCAATGAAACATCAATTTCAGAGAAGAGAAGAAGGCAAGAAAGAAGTTGACTTTCTGATTTCTGGCGTTATTGCACAAAGAGTTAGAAAAAAAGTTGATAAGATATAGAAAGTGAAGAAAGGATTGATTAGAGAAAAGTAAAAGTTTAATAACATCTGTAACCTAAATAGGACTTTTTTTTTCTCCCAGAAAGCCTTGGGCATTTTCATTAATCACTGAAAAAAAGTTAAAAGTATGCAAGCAAGACCTGTAATTCACAGCAAGTATCCACCACAGGCTCAGCTTTCCAGCACATCCTTTTGCAGTGACAAGAGCAGAGCAACACACCTCCAGTTCTCATATGGAAGCAATTATTAGTGTGAAAGCATCCCTTCCTCAGAGGAAACAAATGAACCTCATGCACACTGTGATTAATGACTACTCCCATGCAGATATGTAAACAGACAAATTGCTGCTACCTTAGCTTGGCAAAATTTTAAAGTTATGTGATTTTTTTTAATTCACTTGTTTGTGCTGTCCTGCCAAGCACAGGGTTTTTGGAGAAGATCCCATACAGAGGACAGAGGGTGGCTGCAGAAACAAAGAGCACCGAACTCTGCTGTCCAATTCTCCCCTCCAACTGTATGAAAACACAGCATCTTTCAGCTTTGTTTTCTAATTGCTAGACAGACTGGTTTATTCCCTCCAGCTAAAATAGTAGCTCAGAATGTTACTGCTTTCTCTACAGTGAATATTCAAGAAAATGTTAGAGGTTTCTGCCTAAAAGAAAAATTAATTTTATTGACTGTGGTTACAGAAAAGCTCTGTGCAAGGACTGTGTCCTGCCCATCATCAGCCAGCTTTATACAGAGATGCTCTTGTGCACAGGTGAAGGTACTGCTATCTTTGCTTTCCAGAATTACAACAGGACAAGCTTTTCTGATCAGGTATTTAACAGGTGTGAATCCAGCATGCCCCACTACTCCTAGGAGGATGTCAAAACTCCGGACAGAGCATGACTTTGACTGTCCAAGCTGCAGGTACTTCCATTGCATACTGCAAACACTTTTCATCTCAGACCTCTCTCCCTCTGCCAAGAAAACCCTGTTCACTCAGGTTTGGAAGCATGCAGAGGGACGTAACAGCTGGTAACACTGGTTAGAGTCTGAACTCCACTGTCTCCTGAGCCACAGCAACAAAGGCAGCAAACCAACCTCCAACTCTTTTGTTAAGGGCCTATGCAGGACACAAGTTCACCTCCATTTGCTGTAACTGCCAGGAAAAGACCTCACCACAGAGCAGTAGGAGGAGCATGGGGTATACCTGGATCACAAAAGGGTGATCACATTAATAAGGAAAGCCTAGGCAGTCTGGCACGGCTTGGTTGCAGGAATGCTTCCATACACGCTGATGACACCGGGGTCTGAGTGCCAGGTATCTGTGTCAAACACCAACGCAGTCAGTCTGCAAGTATAGGAGCCCCCGATGCTGTCTAGGAAAGGAAGAAGAATGCCATAGACAGCTCAAACTGAAATGACAATGTCTTTGCCTCCCTGAACAACCAGAGACGACTTCCCACTGGCTGAGTTTGGCTAAGACTTCTCAGCCATTAATATGCAGTCCCTTCAGGGGAGCAGACCTGCACTGGAAGCACTTCTTTCTTCCCCCAGAGGAATTATGCAGTTAAGTCCTGTCTGTTATGCTGGGCTTTGTCTCCTTATAAAATATTTCAATAGGATCAGGCAGTTTTAGCAAAGGGAGCTGGGCAGCCCCTCTCTCCTCTGTGGCTATTCATTTCCCTCTGCAACTCATCTGACATTTCCACTGAAGCTCACAAGGGAAGATCACCCCTGCATAACACACTCAAAATGTCCTTGGGAAAGAACATGATTCCCAAGTGTCACAGAAGCAGGGGAGCAGAAGGGGTTGCCTTCCTCACCTTGGACAAGACCCTGCTCCACTTGCCTCACTAGGGCTTAATTTAATTTTCCACACAAAATCACTCACAGCTTCTTCTCTTTACTTCCCTCTGCAAGAACTGCTTGTCCCCATTTGCCCCTCTCTACTGTCACTTCACAGTGGGATCAAAAGAAGTGACAGTGAGGAGAAATCCCATGCATACAAATGTGAATTTTGGCTGTGTGCAGCTTCTGTGCAGCCAGATGAGACAGGCTGAAGCCTTCGCTCACCCCTTCAGCGCATCCAAATGTAAGTGGCTGTAGAAAGGGGACAAAGATTTTGCCCGACATTCATGAGCAGAGCGCTGAGGAAGGGTAGTTTGACTCTCTGCCACCTGAGAGGCCCAGAGGAGACAGGTGAGGGAGACTCCTAAGGAACACTCAGGCATGCCTGGCCCACCTCGAAAGGTGCTTCAAATACTGGTTTGTCTTGGAAGCCAGATCCTGTCAATGCATACAAGCTCTTGGCATGCAATTATATTATCACTGATGATATGCTGGGTTTCTAGGCAGGTTTTAGCTATATGAAACCCAAATCGCATAATAAATCATTACACTGAGCCATTCTTTATGTTGGACCCTTAAAACCAGTGAGGCTGTTGTCTGCACTGCAAAAGCTCTATTCCACTTCTGTGACTGACACCGGAGACAGACATATCATCTTGAAAGCATAGAGCCTAGAAATTATTTCAATTTACAATGTAATAAATTTACAGTATCTCATGTAAGGTTTTTGAGTATTTTTTATTTCTTTTGGGGGGAGAGGAGGTTTGTATGTTTGTCTTAGGGTGTTTTGTTGATTTTTGTTGTTTTGGGTTTTTTACCAATGCTGTTGAGAATATTTGGGATAAAATATTTCTGTGTCTATTATTGAGTTATATGGTAGATTTTTTAGTCAAGTTCCATTCATTCAGATCCCTAAGTTTTAGACACTGAAAACATGAATCAGAGACTAAAACCAACAGAATAGCACAGGAGGGGGAATAAAGCTCCCATTTCGTAACAGCTTGTGAACAACCTGCAAATTAGTTTCCAGCAGGAGAAAGTTTCAGAGGTTCAATTCTCCCTATTTTTTTCCCTAAGACACTCTTTTGGAATGCAGTTGTTTTGACCAGAAAGGTATTTAGATTCAGATTGCAGAGAAGCTGAGCAATACGCAAGGTAGTGAGCAGAGCAGATACATAAACAGGAAACCAAAAACTGTGCCAACGCATGGCCTTTCCCTGACCCATCCTGGGTAATGCAAGAAGGGCTTAAGAGTATCCCAGCCAGCAAAGCTTGTTAGAGGAAGTCAGTGAGCAGTGTCTAGCTGCAGGGAGCTTGACCATCCTCTAGATACAATAGTCAAGCCCTGCTTACAGACACAGTAGAAAGCCAAGCCTGGTAAGATGAAAAGAAACAACCTCTGTATGCTGGCAAGGGAACCCACACCAACACGAGACACTGACCCTTGAGCTGAAGAAGAAAATGTGTCACTACATATTTAAAGAAGGACTTCAAAAAGAGTCCCAGTTACATAAAACAAAAACAATGTTATTTAACAGCATTTTTTTTCAGCTTGACCCAAATTCTCTTTCAGAAACTTGTCCCCTTACACATCACTGTATTAGGAATACAGTACACAAAAACACAAAAAGTGATGATCAGAAGCCAAACTCGAGGGCTGATATATGCAATTACAGGGTTACAGCAGGCCAGACAGGGTTTCAATCTGTGGACAGATGCCAAAATGTGAGATCTGTGAGCATTCAGTCACAGAAATGGGAGTGTATCTCAGGGTTCGGAGTCCACATTCACCAGCTCCATGCCCCAGATAAAGACTGAGCACTGCTGTATGAAATGGAGTGGAACGGGTAAACACAGCAGAGGTACACATACACTGGCTCAGATCAGACCAGGTCATAATCTACAATTTTAATGACAAAAAGAGCTCGAAGTGTCCTTTAAATTTGTCAGTGGGTCTGAGTGAGATGCAAAGGTGAGCAAGCTAAAAAACATCAGGCTTTCCTCAACTCACGCCAGACTGCCAACTCACCTGGCGTGCCACAGGGTTCTGTTTTGCAAGGGGCAGCTCCCCAGAGGAAGATGAAGTGCAAAACACCTAACAGTCAGACACCCACAAAGGTCTCACATGCACTGCACACAGCTTCAAAACAACCCCAGCTGTGCAAGTGCCACAACATCTGCCAGCCTCCCTAAAGGCAGCTCTTGCAGCAGCAGCACAAGGTGCACCTACCTGCCCGGTAGGAAGCGATGAACTGGTATCACAAGTGAAAGCCAGCGTAGCAGGTTTCTAGGGAAAAGCATTTAAGTTTTTACTCCATTCCCCAGTTTCCTCACTAAGTGCAGGCACAAAGGAGTGGGAAAATGTTTTCAGTAGTTCTTATTATCCATGAATCATGCCTGGCTGGGGTTAGAGCTGTGCAAATACACAAGCCTGCATCTTCGGTGGCTTCTAAAGTCAACCAGGAAATTTTTAACTAAGTAATTTTTGCAATGAAAGTGGATAATGCAAGCAAAAGCCCATTCATCATTTACACACTGTATCTCACACTAAAAGAAACAGACTGTTTTTCTCCAGACTGGTGAATTTGTTTTCAAACAGTGCCTCAGAGGTGTTAATGAACACAGCATCTGGCTCTAGTAGGTCAGCTTCTGCTAAACCAACATGAATCTGATTAGAAGGAAAAACCAACTCATTATGACTAAGCAGGTCTTACCTGGCATGCAAGGCACCATGCACTGCAACTTCCTTGAAGGTGGAAACCACTTTCCAGGTGGCAAGAACCACATGGCCAAACCCATGAGGCAGTGCTGTAATGCCTTTGCGCTCCTCTCAGTGCTGGGTACTGAGCTAAATCACCTGCTGGGCTGAGTGAGACCGAACACAAACCCTGAGAGCCTTACAACTCCCACCACTGCACAAGAATGCGCAGTGTGCCACGGGGCAACTCATCCTCTGCTCATGTGACAGCTTCTTGACAGCTAGGCACAGTGAACTTGACCATGCTCCCACAAGAAAGACAGACAGAAATGTCTTTTCACAAACCTCAGGAGACCAGGGTCCAAGACCCTCTTGCAGAAGGTTTATTACAATCCCAAAAGGATCAGAAGAATGTGACACCCCTGCCTAGCAGTCCATTCTATCGATATACAATGACTTGTCCAACCCTAAAAGCAATTGCTAACCTTTTTTCTGCCTGGAAGACCAGTCAAAGGCCCAAAGAGCAGACAGAAGTCCTGGGCAAAGCAACTCAACAACATGCACAGAGCTCCTAAGAGCCTTCCACGTGCCTGTACAGAAGAACAGAAAGAAAAAGAGAAATCCAAGAAAAGCGTATCTGGAGTATGTCTGCAACTAAATCACCCAGAGAATGAAGAGACTCTGTTGCTGAAATTTATCCTCTTAGTCCCCAAAACCAGCACTCGCATCAGAGAAGGTAAGAAGAAAAAAGAATTCATTCACTCCCAACATCTGAGTGAAGGCAGAGGATTTGTGAACAGACAGTGTATATACAGAAATATGTGCATCTATAAAAGACTTCAAGTGTAGAGGAGCAGAAAATGGAGCCAAGATTGCCACAAAAGTGGCTTACACTTTTGGCTTTATAAATTTCATAAAGCTAGTTATTTAGGAAGGGGAAAAAAGTTATCTTTTTTTATTTCCCATTCAAAAGAAGGCACTGTCACTTCATTTAGGTCACCTCTGTCGACACAGGGGTACATTTCCCTTTTGCGTAACTTCGTTATTATAAAATCTCTGGACACTTTCCTCTTTACCAACCACAACATCCTGTGAAACACCAGATAATCATTAATGACTTCTACAGCCTGTGAAAAGAGGCACAGAGAAACTACAATCCCTGGATTCATTTCTGCTCCCTTCTATCATCACAGAGTAAAGCATCTAGTCTAAAATAATAATCTGGAACTTCCCAGCAGACATAAATACGCATGACCACGAGCTATTTACCTTAACTAAGTTAGGCACACATTTTGGGACAGTGCCTGTCTTTCCACCACTTACAGAGCATCTTGGTAACCAGCCAAGACTAGATAAGTAACTTTTAGACCAGATGTCTAAACACAGACTGTTAATCGATTAAGACAGGTCTCCACTAAAAAAGGAGGCAAAAAATCAGTAACAACACAGAAAAGTTAATTTGCATCTCCCAGATCTCAGAGTAATGGGCAAACTATTGGAATGACCGTTATTACACCGCATCATTTCATAACACCTAATTTGGCACATTTGTCCCTGCTAACAGAGGACACTTGTAAGAGAAACACTGTTGGAAGTCACTCACACAGGGCCCGTTTTTAAAAGCACAGGTTTTTCACTCAAGTTGAACACGATGCCTGTGTCACAAAGCACACAGCATTAGTACCAGTCCCTTGTGCCCTGTCAAGAGTCACTGCAGGGGTCAGTGGTGTTGGGGTGCTACAAACCGGACAGCTCAGATTTGCAGGGGTTCTGTAGGATGCTCATTTGGACAGTTGGAAAGCAGATGTCTGGCAAGTCTAAGAATAAACAGAGATTATCAGCTCAAGCTCAAGCCTAAAAAAGAACTTAAAAATGCTAATCCATGTGAAACAGAAAATTCCCGTATCTTTGCCAATGTTTTAATTTGAGTTAGTCGAGCCAAGCTGAAAACACAACTCAGCAGGCACAGAAAGATGCGCACTGTAAGTGGAGGCCATGAAAAAGGTATCTGGTCTGAGCTACCAGACTTGCCCCTCTGCCTGGAGACAGATCAAGAAGAAATCTGAAGGATGGATCAGGCAGAACATGCAATGGAGATTTCTTTAATTGGAGGAATGATGTTCAGAGTGAGCTGAAGGCAACAACAGCACTGCAGTCAGGCTCTGCTGTTCTCCTCTCTGACTTATTATCAATGGGCAGCTGCTGTAGAAATTGAAGTGATGCTGAAATGACAACTCTATTAAAGGGGCAGATGGTCCTAGGAGCAAATGTTTCACCAAGGACTGGCTAGATATCATCAAGCACATTTCTCAGTGACTCGAAAATGACAGTTGATGTCCCAAGAGATGAAATTTCAAAGTGTTACTGTACAGTGTAGCCAGGGGCCAGGAATATTCTTGAATGTGACCTGACTTAAAAATATAATGAAGCTGACTGAAACACATCAGAATGGTTAGAATCCTTGCTAGCAGCTTTTATGGCAGGCATGGTTGAAATGTGCCATTTTGGGAAGGCAGCCAAACTGCTTACACGTGGAATACAGGTGTACCTTTAAGCCATTCTAGTTTTATGGATGGATTATCATTCATAATGAAGAGGGAAAAGGCAGAAAAGCTAAGGAAAGAGATGCCAAAGTAAACCATATTTATAGAAAATGTTTTGGGGTCTTTTAAAAACACTAGAAATCAGATTCATAAGACAATGCTTAGTAGACAAAATGTTGACTGTAAATTAGCTTTCCTGTTATCATAATAGAAAATGAAATTCAGATTTATGTATATTGTCACTTCACCTTATGCACAAAGGACTGTGAAAACCAACAAGTAATGCTTCTTTCAATTTTTTCCCTCTCCATTAGTAAACCAAACCTAATATACCCATGGATATCCATGGAGCATGGATCAACAAAGTAAAACTTCTCAGCTGATCTCTGACAAGAACAGTGGCCTCTAAAGCTTTCAAGAAACCACCTACCAAAACCAAGACACAATGAACCAGACTGAAAACATAAAAACAACATTTAGAGTATAAAGTAGTTAAAAATCACATGAAACTGATAACACAGCAATAACATGGGATATTCCTTCACTGTTGTAGTGGGCAATGCCAAAAATGCATTAGTTCTTACTACACACTAACCCTCAGGGTTAATCCTCTATCTGCAGGCAACAACCACACAACAAAGCTTGGCAAAAAAACCAAATCTCACTACAAAACAGATCACCAGATTTAAGCTTGACCATTTTTAGGGACCTTCAGATCCATTACTAACCTTAGACTGTGTAAAGCATTACCTCAGTCAGCTGTCAGTTACATAGACAAAGGGACAATTCCTCTAGTCATTCTACATAATACATCCAACCCTCACTCTGCGTTTTTAAACGCACTGACATTTACATTGGAAAAATAAAACAAGGCTTAAAAAAGGCCCTTGCCTGTATATGCACCTATGTATGTCCCTGCACACCTAGGCATCATGGCTTCAGAGGCCACAGTGCTGCTTGCTGCCATGAGCAGTTCCTGCAAATTCATGTGATTGTTCTTGGCAACACTACAGCTGGAAATGCGTGCAGGGTTGGGACCATGTGGTAAACCATTCTATTCACAAAGCATGACGTAGTGCTGTGTTATTCTGACCCACCCTACCTCTGTTTTTCTGAGAAGTGCCATGAATATTTACAGTACTTAACATCAAATGTAAAATAGTAACAGTGTTTTACTAACATATTTTCCATCTCTATGCGCAGTGAATTTTCAAATTGGAATCTGTAAAAGTTCTTATGTGCAGTGAATGCTGCAGGTCTATGGGTCCATCTTCCAAGTTCAATCCCCACAAAGGCATCCTGAGCACTGGGGACATTTCTGGTTTCTGCATTTAAAGGAAAGTAGACATAGAAAAGGTACATACACAGGCGACTGCAAAGTTTAAGGGGACAGAGGAGCTGCAGAGACCGGAAAGTCTGTGAGCCTTTAGAAAGAATAAGTCTGACTGGAAATATGATCAAGGTTTACAAAATTATGGAAGGCTGTGGACAAGATACTTATAGAACTGTTTTAAACTAAATTCAGTATTATTAGCTGTGAGAGGCATTCACTGAAACTAGCAGGAAAGAATTTAGAATTAATAAAAGAGATACATTTCTAGTGAGACAGTAGTGAATTTCTGGAATTTGCTGCCACAGTGATGACCTGGAACATCTGCCACAGGCAGACAGTATCAGCATGTTCAAAAAGGGATTAGACAAATCCAGGGACAATAGGTCCATAAACAAACAATACAGGGAATAGGCAAAGATGCTACTCCTAACACCCCCAATACAAGAATGGTGAATGCAGGAATGTGCAAGGGAGCAGACTGCAGACATGGGGCCAGGCTCCTCTGCTCTCCCTCATCAGCACAGCTTCGGGGTACTGATGAAAAAGAATCCAGGGCCAGGTATGAACATTGGTGTGACCCAATGGATACTCCTCTCATCCTTTTATGCATGATAGCTAGGTGACTGCTAGTTTCAGGGATTTAACTTGGCATTGATTTCCACAGTGTCCACTGCTTCACTTGCAGCTCTGAGTGTGCTAACAGGCTCTGGTAATGAATGGGCATCCAAAAGAGGCAGCAGCCAAAATTCATGAAGCCTACTGAATAGGAAGGTTGTAAATGTTTTCTTCCTTTACGCTGTCCCAGGGGAATTACTTCCCACATAAGCACTATTTTATAGAACCATATATTTGTAACTATTTCACTTTTCATAGCATTAAGAATCCTGATAACTCCCTTCACGGATCAACCTGGCAGGCCAACACCCTTCCCTCTTCAAACTTGCTTTTACCCTAAGAATCCCAGCTCGTGCATTTCTCTAGCAAGGCTCAGTTTTACTACTCTGCACAGAGACCAGCCTATAATGCAGGGGCCTGGTGAAAGTTCAGTGCTAGTTCTGAGCAGCCCACATGACAGCCCAGCTTCATGGGAACACATGTTCTCCACAGCACAGCAAGCAGCATCAGGATGACGCTGGAAACATTAATTACAAATATGCCTGCCAGGCCTGGAGCTCACATGCTCTGAACAAAAAGAGCAGAAGGGCATTGAGATGGGACTTCAGCAGATGTCAAAGGATGGGGAGGGGTAGCTCCCTTGCTGACTCCATCACTGCTGCTTTTCTATTGTAACAATTACCTGTCATGCAAAGCCTTTGTACACACACTGTATGAACCCAGAATTTTCTGTCCTTTAAAGGAACTACATTATGTTTAGTGGTTATCTAGTGATGACTGACTAAGAAGAATTTAGTTGGCTTTTCTTTTATTCTATCTTTCACCTACATCTAATCTTTTAGCACACTGTTAGGGGGACAGAAATAGGTCAGCACAACTCCAGTTGACTGCAAAAAACCAAGTCAAGTTAAATATTAGGGGGGAGGGGGAAATCACTTTGAGTCTTACTTCTTCGTTTTTGATCTTGAAAGTTCAGCTCCACATGTCATTTGGTCACATGAACATTCATGTGAAACACTGATCACAATGACAAACTTTACTGCCAAATCCAGCAAGACCCTGAGCCTCAGGAAAGGATGAGACACACTTCTGAGTCAGTGTAAAGAGCATGATCTATGAAACTTGAAAACTCTGATTCATCCTGGTCTGAGGCATCTTGAACCTCCGTGGTTTATTGGTTTATAGCTTTTTTTCATGAGTTATGATAAAAATTAATACAGAAACATATCATTTTAGGAAATAGAGAAGCTTATTTAAAGTGGAGCCAGCAGCTGTTGTGTGGGAACATTCCTAAAACCAGGACAGAGTCCTGCCCTGAAGTTAGGAAAGTTTGTAACTTGCTACATAGCTAAAACATCCCTCAGGCAGCTCAATTCCACTTCAATACTTTTTTGTAAAGCACTGATGTTTCAAGAAATCTGGCATTCACAGTACCAAGCCAAGGTCAAGTCCCTTTCCTTTACTGTCTCCTTACTCACAAAACTGTACCTTCCCTGGTATCACACTGGCAAAAGGTAACAAGAATTAGGCCATTCCTTTCAAGAGAAATTTAAGCTAAAAACACCTTTTGTAATAAGCCCCATAGAATCCCTGGATACCAGGAAAATGTCAATGATTTCCTTGGGATTACTCCTGATTTACACTAAAGAGTCAAGGCCTGCTCTAGCTTCATATTGTCAGTAAAAAAATCAGCCAACTATTACAAGAGAATAAAGTGAAAAGAGGAGACAGGGCATATGTTTACATTTCAAAGCCTTTTTTATTCTGCTCTAGGCAGAAAAACATCAGTGTTTCCAAAATATATCCATGGGAAGTCTCTGCACCAAACACAGTTGTTCTTATGTTAGTTTCACCCTACCTAGTGAGGCATAACAACAAAGAGGCTTTCCACTCCCTCTTCCATTCCTGCTGCTATAGCCTCTTTCTACCAGCATCATCACCCCTGCACCCTTCTGGGCAGGTCCCATCCTCTTGGCATGTCTACACAGCTAAAGTGTAATTGGACTCCACAGGGCACCTCCATGCAGGCTTTGGAATCATCAGCTGAAGAAGTTACAGCAGACTCCATCACAAGGAGCAGCAAGGGTACAAGTCTCTTCAGGGACCTGGATACCTGCTACCTGAGTGGAATAAGCCCACACTACTCTGACTTTACTGATGTTACTACCTGCACTGACTACATTAAAGGATCAGGAAGGCATCCACCAGCCAGGCAGCCTCAGCCCAGCCAGCCCATCCAGGGAACCAGCACCAAATGTGCTCCTGCTTACCAAAAATATCCTGCCCCAACTGGCAGCTTCCTCCACCAAACTGCTTTTAGAAATTCCGTAATATGGAAAGTTTCTACATCTGCCTGAAGAAGTGGTGACTCACTACTGTCATCATCATCAATAGCTGAAATCTTTCATGCTCTGCTTGGGACAGGAGGAAAAGAAAGCAAGAAAAACTAGAGAATTTTCCCTCCTCCTTGCTCCTCCCATTTGCTGTTTCTGCATCTCAGTCCACTGCATGCATGTCTCCCAAACGTTTGCACAGGGATTTCATACAACATCACTGGCAAGAAAGTATTCTTAAAAACAACACAAACATGTCTGAAGGCTGTGAGCCATCTGATGAGGAAGCTTTCTTGTTCCATATTTACACGGTACACTGAGTTCACATTGGTCTCCTGTGTGCTAACACAGTGCACATGTAAGAGTTGATACCCGAAAATGCCAGCCAAGGGCAAGGTTTTTAACTAGTTTTTTCCAAATTAAGTGTAAGGAGATCATGCCCCTTCAGAAACAGGACAAGAAACTTCTTCCCTTCAGAGCTACTACTCTCCTACACCACCAAAGAGTGTCACCAATTACTCTTCCTATCCCACAGCTCCTCTAGTCATTTATTTCTGTTCCCAGAATGTATCTCCCAGACAGAATCAAAAGTGATTTACATCTCAACAGGAAGCCTTAATCCTTCCAGGCACTACTGGCTGTTCCCTTTGTCTAAACAAAAGATTTTCCCCAAAAACTGCAAGGAGAAAGGGGCGCTCTTACTGTTTTCTTCTGTGGTTTGCTCGCAGCAGTCTCTTGCTGGAAGCATGCAGAGCTCATGCTGACGCTGCTCCAGTTGGAAATACAGGCAGAAGATATTTCCTGATGATTTAGCACATATTGTCTGCATGGATATGAGGTGGTAAGCAGTTTAGTAGTCCTCCATTCCATAGACTGTCTCAAATGTACTGCCCCAAAAATGCTCCAGTGATAAAACTCTGCCACAGAAATGGTTGGGAAGTGTCCTGGTATTTCCTTTTTCCAGCATCAGGATATATGTTTCTGTGTTAAAATTTAAACAAGTTTGTTTAACTCACAATTTCCTCCTGGCCTGTCTCTGTGCCCAATACAGTCATAAATTCTCAGAAGAAGGTACGTGTACGTATGTATATATTTACACCCTTCAAATACCCTTGTTTTGGCCTTGAATGGTGCCCGCGGATGCTACAGGAAAATAAGAAACTTGTTTAGATCATTGACCTGAATCTGGTCTGTGGCAAAACTACCTGCTCCTTACAGCCAGGCGAGGCAAGAGAATTAATGCCACTCAAGGCTTAAACACTTTACAAGAGAGTGTAATCCAGGGCTGACTACATCATATGCTTCCACATCCTGCCAGTCCCTGTATCCTGCAAAAGCTTCCAAAGAACAAACAAACACCAAAAGAAACAGGGCTAAGTATGAGAATCTTAAATATTTGTGTTCCCTGAGCTCATGTCAGATGCTGTCTCCTTTTACGAGAGGTATCTTGGAAACAGAGAAGGTACGTACCAGGGGAATGCCACATGCTAAAATGCAAAAGCTATAAGCACAGCCTGATTTAGCTTAATGAGATAGAAGAAATTAATGCCATCCTCCTCAAATCCCTTCTGGACACAGACCAGACACCAGCACAGAGCAGCCCTCAGTTCCAGCATTCCCTGGGTCAGAGGGCAAGGGCACCAGCAAGGAAACAATAAACATTTCTTCCCCGTGAGACTGGGCTGAACACATCAATGCTGAATTTACACTACCACTACTTTCCCTCTGTTGTTCCTATAGCAGAGTATTTCTTGGCAATTCACAAGAAGCTTTTCCAGCCTCTCTGTGTCTGAAGTGTTAAGCTGATGCCTCACACACAGTAGATCTCTTCATGCAGCACAAGGACTGGTTACTAATAGAGGGAGAGTAACCTTAAGGCTGGGGAGAAGGACACTCTCCCGGCAATACCAAGATAACACACAAACACTGGTGAGTCTTCCATAAGCAAGAGTGAACTATAGGCAGACACTGCTGTTTGCTTTATCCAAACTTGTTTCCTGCTGGGTCTCAGAGAGGTCAAATCTATGCCCAGTAACAGCTACAGTCTTTTTGTTTCAGGGAAAAAATGTCTTAGTTTTACAGTGCCAAATTCTGGTTTGGACAATTACCACCTACAAACTTCCTCATAATGACAGCAAGAGTACAACTCCTTCCCTTGGCTCAGCTAGCATGGGTAGCATTTCTTTGTGCTGCTTGATAAAGAGAAACCTTTCAGCTCTGAAAAGCCAACATTTAAGAAATTGGTGATTGAGCCCCCATCATGTGTGGGGAAAAAAACTAATCAGAGATCAGAAATGCCATGATAAATCAGAACATATGCTTTACCTAGTATTTATTTGCCAGATCCAAATGAATTATAACAGGAATTCAAACTGGATGGAAATCACAAGCACAAATTGTAACTGCAGGATGCATTTGGTTCTTGCTAGAAAGGACATGAGAAAATGGTCTCAAGTTGCCCCAGGACAGGTTAAGACAGAAAATTAGGATACAATTTGTTCACCAAAAGGGTTTCAAGCACTGGGACAGGCTGTCCACCAATGTGCAGTTCACCATCCCTGCAGATTTTGAAGATTTGCAGACATGGCACTTAGGGATGCAGTTAAGTGGTGGAATTAGTGCTTAGTTAATGGTTGGGCTCAATAATCTTAAAACACCTTTTCCAAACTAAACAATTCCATGATTCTGAAGACTTAAGCAGCATCTGCAAGTTGTCTGTCCCACAGATATTTGACCTTGCAAGCTAAGGTGCAAAAGCACAAGCAGCCTTCCATTTCTGTACATTCAGATTATATGATTAGAAGAATACTACCTCTGGTATTAAAAAAAAGCCTTAGGACAGTGAGTTTCTGCAGTTCTTCTGATTAGAAGACTTGCATTTGGTGTTATATCACACTCTGCCCAGCTCACTATCCCAGATGTCAGGGAGACTCCCAGATAACCACTCCTCCCAGGCACATGTGGGGCCTCTGCCTTCATTTGGAATCCATTGGACTGCAAGGCATGCTACAGTGAAAGGTGCTCCTTTTGAGGTTTACAGGTGGATTTAGAGCTGTATTTTTCTCTCAAGGTTTCTTCTTGAAGCTTCACATGACTTCTTCCTTTTTCAAAGGATTTAATTCTCTCAAAATACCAGCCAAAAATATTGCAGTTAAGTACCATTTAGAAATCTGTGGAAAGCCAGATATAAAGAGAAATCTTGGCATTCCTATTTGGAAAGCATATGACAAGGAAACATGCTCTCTGCTCACCTGGCATGCCTTTTTTTTTTCCTAGTGCCTCAAACACCAGTATTTTTGTGAAAAGGCAGCAGAGCAGAAAAGCATTCCGGATATCAACACAAAAAACAAGCATGCTGATTAGTTTAGCCTGGTGATTTTGTGCCAGAATTGGAAGTCTTTTTTAACCCTCTCCTCCTTTTAAGAATGAAAAAACTGTTCTCACAGTCTTTCTCAATTAGAAGTCCAGTGTGGAGCAAGGCTTTCTCCCCAGCCTTTGCCTGCAGTGCTGTCAGTCTTGCAGAGCTTTGATCTCTCCAGATCATCAGTTCTCTTGGCCATCTGGCAAATGGCAGGCCTGAGCAATCCTGCTCTTACAGTTTGCCTTCTGATGTTGAACTGCACTACAGAATAGCTAGCATGGCTCTACCACAGTCAGTAAGAAAAGAAGCTATAAGGCAGGGAATGAGCAATCATAACCCTAGAAGAGTTAGGTGTTAGGAGATTTGCTCACTGACATGACTCTTCATTAGTTCTTTTGATCTAATTAAAGCTACTGACTTTTGCATAGGGTCTAAATTCTTGATCAGATTTTATTACAATACCATTTACCCAGTGTCTTTTTTAAGTGAAAGAGAATATCTGAAATCAACACTTTCAGGAATGGCCACCAATTTTGATGATTTTGAGAGTTGAGCATGGAAGCCTGCAGCACAGTTGCCTCAGGAAGTTTGAGTGATTAAATGACTGAACAGGCTCAGCAATCCTTAAAAGGATGCCTCTTCTTCCTCACTACGCCCTTCAAAGGAAATGCTACTGCCAGTGGAGCTTAACGTGTAACCTTAGCTTTTCTTGAATACCAGAAACACCAAGAAGTTGCCTGGGGATCTGCAGCTTCCTCCAGGCATCAGGTACCCAGATGTCACATTGATGGGCAGCATTTACTAAGTCTGAAGATCAACTGATGGACAAAAAGAACCACTGTGCAAAGCCAGTCTGAACCACTGACCTCTAGACTCAGATTTTGGCTTCAAGACCACACATCTCTTTTTATTAATGACACTGAAGCCACCCTGTATTACCGTCAGTGATGTATGACACAGCACATCTTCTGATTCTCCAGGGTCCAAAATGACTCTACTTAAGCTGGTAAGTGCACAGACACTTTATATGACTATATTTAGTTTTAGAGAGGGTCTGGAAAAGTGATATCACCACTGGAATGAGGAAGTATTTATCCTCCGACTGGAAACACATGATGATGATGTAAAGGTACTATTTAGACAGTTCTATTTATATGGTTGTTTCCTGAATTTTAACATGACTCAGAAAATCTCAGGATATAACATGGTGCCACTGCCATGGTCTGTGGGAACCACCACCAAAGTTTTGCAAAAGCTTCGGCAAAACAAACTAACAGCAAGTTACCATGGATCTACAAAGCAAGACTGAGGAATACATACTGAAATTTAGTAACTTGACCAGTTTGTTACCAATGAATTTAAAACTGCTTTATTAATGGGAGACCAGTGACTGAATTATGTGGGAAAGAGCCAACAACTGCAGTGTAATAAATATGCAAGGGTAGTTAATGTAGAGTGAAATTTGATTTCACTAATTACTGCTTGTTGCAATTATTCTGCTTTTCTGGATCAATAACTGGTTTCCCAAAGTCAATTTCTTCTGCTTCTTGACAGCTCAGGAATTTCTGTGATAAGCAGTTGATAATTTCTTAGAATAGTTCTTACAGAAATATTTTCTGTAAAATTTACAAAGGCACAGAAGATCCAGCTGCTGAAAAAGCTCCCAGGAGCAAGTTTTGTGAACTTAGTCTGAATGTTTCCTGAAAGAACCACAAACCTTTCTGCTCAGAAAAGAGAACACTTCTCCATTAAAGAGAAAGACATCCAACCACTTCCCTTTCTTTTTACACCTTTAAAAACCAAACTAGAACACAACTCTCTGGGAGAACATAGCCAGAGGCCCTATGACTACAACCAATCTGACGTATCAGGCTGAGGAAGAATAGGGCAAAGGTTATTAAAAATAGGAAGAAAAATAAGAATGAAACTGTCATACCTTTCAAGTGCCAGTGATTGCACTGAATTACACCAAGCCCATTAGAAACAGTAGTAAGGCAATCTGGCATCAGCATTCCCCACTGGGTATTCAACAGATCTTGATCACTCTTGCAAAGTCAAGACACAACCTAGTAGAAAACGCAGGTTCATCTAAGATGAGAATTTTCTTATGCAAAACATCCTTGTGCATGATCCTCCGTTTTTGCTCCAGCCTTGCTTCTGGAACTCAACCGTATCTGTAACAACTTGGACTACACCATACACTGCACTGCTGTGTATATTAGCACAGGGATCAAGCAGGGTATGAACTGCCATCCCACCAAAGTGGCAGGAACTTTACACCTGCTTTGAATGAAAGAGACAAACAAAACAGTGAATTCATGCCATGTTTGTAGTTTATATTTGACTAACAGATTATTCATTTCTTGGGAAGTTTAATATTTAATGTAACCACAGCATAACAAGAGTGCTACATTGCTTAGTTCTTGAGGGCAGAAATACCCATTGATTACAGCTGAAATCTTTCGCAGAATCAGAAAAAAAACTCTGCACTTTTCCCTAACTGAGAAGTAGTGCAGGGCACTGAGCAATCAATCACTGCATAAGGTTCTTGTCTCATTACTCTCACACACGATGTTAATTCAATTGTTTGCCAAGATCAGAGTGCTAATATAACCACTGATTGCTGATATTCCTTATCACCCAAACATTATAGCAGTATTAGCCATATAGCATTCAGCATCACTAATGCGACCTTACAATACCACAACAGTACTAATACAATTGCTCATGCTGTCATGTAAAAGTCATAATTTTATGATTCTGTCCAAACCTTATTTCTCCTGCTTTACTCATGCTCTCCTCAACACTCTGTCCCATGTTCTGTGGTCCTGTTACATACAATTCTCTGCCTGGATTTTCCTTGCTACTCCTGCATCTTATCCCTGGAAAATTTTATCTGCAGTTTCAACAGTATCCAAACTGATGACACACTAATGTATGACTACTTCCAGGCTACTCCCTTTCAGCACTCAGTAAATGCTTGGCCTGTCTTTTGGACAGCACATCCACAATATCTTTCTTGCCTTCAGCTCAAGTACAGCACAGAAAAGGGAATGCTTATTTTGCCTCCCCTTGCCTGAGGACAACAGAGCTCATCCCTGTACCATTAGC
Source organism: Catharus ustulatus (assembly GCF_009819885.2). Lineage (NCBI taxonomy): Eukaryota > Metazoa > Chordata > Aves > Passeriformes > Turdidae > Catharus > Catharus ustulatus. The sequence continues at coordinate 67,591,911 of NC_046221.1, read as the reverse complement.
TGTCAGCTTGGATATGCATTGCATTTATGTCTACAGATCTGGATTACTGAAGAGCTGAAGCTCTTGCTGAGACAGAGCTTATCCCAATAGACTCTCTTGATTTCCTCAGTTCTGCAGGAGGACACGTGCCTTCCAGACCAGAAACATACCTCTCTGCAGTTTCACTCAAAAAGGGTTAAGCTGAATAGAAAAATGGATCTGTTTTTCACAAACAACTGTTCTCCTGCAAGCAGTGTAGTTAGTAACAGAAAACTCACTTTAAATTCACATCTTATTTTGACCTGCATTAACACAGAGGGGTAAACAGTACATCCTGAATGAATTTTTTCACACAATGTTTGTACAGTTCTTCCTTTCGCAGGCATCTGGTGCCAAACATCTCTGCAACTCCAACATCATTTCCTCCAGTCCTGATATGGAGAAGCTTGTTCTCTTCCACCCAAATGGCTCTGGCAAATATCACAGCCCAAACCTGTCACTATCACTAGCTCTTTCTCAGAGATGCATTCTTGCATCAAACTAATGTTTGGTTTCAAGCCTTTCCATCCCCTATCCTCACCCTTTCCATCATTCCTCACTACTGAGCCATTAATTCCTGCTTCTGATCACTCTGTGAACCCTTCCGCTATCACCCCAATACCTGATTTTAAAACAAATCTTTTCATGCTTTCCATCATCCTGTCCTTCCTATTGGTAGTGCTTTTCTCCTGCATTTTATTTTCTGTGTCAGCTTTTCTGTTTCAGAACTGACAGCTGGTTTCAGAAAAAAATATTATGCCCTTGCCTTCTCAGCACTCCCCTATGTACCATATATTGATTTCTGTAAAGACTGAAAGCTCATCAGACAGAATCAGCTTTCTGGTCTGTGTTGATACAGTGCCTAGCACAGTACAATCCTGCTCATGTGTCAAGTATGGCCTATGGTATTATAATATGGAAAATATGTTGTATGTATGTTCCTCATGCAGATCTAATATATGGTCACATACATCTTCACTTGTTCTGGATACAAGTATTCTGTGTACCAAAACAGTCAAGTGATAGAAGTGAGTGAACAAAACACACCACTACTTTTGCTATTTGAATGCAGATCTGGAATTCTAAAATAAGATTAATATTTTAGAGGAGAAATACTATTTTAGTTTAGTAGCCACCCACAGAATTGGGAAACAACTGGTCTAAATCCTTGATTAATTCTTAAATTTTTCCCAAGTACTCACAGATTCTCTAGGTTGCCTGTTGTAGAAAGTTTTATCTGTACCATGCTTTATTTTAGGATAGCTTATTCTACTCTTCTTAAAGGAAGCAACTACACTGGTATAAACCACCTTCATAACTAAACAGCTGCAGCAGCACTGCTTCTGTTCTTATAACTATTTCAAGTTTTGGCGTAGCTTAACAAGTGAAAGCCACGCCTGAGTTTAGCTCATTCAGTCATAAGCTCATATACAATATCATCATATGGAACCGCCCTCCCGAATGAGAACAATATCAAGAAAGCCTACATGGATATTGCTATCTTTAATCTACCTTATTTTAAGTTTTGTCCCCATTTTGAAGGTGAGATGACGTAACACATTCTGTAGTTATAGAACCATAGAACAATTTGGGTTGCAAAGGACCTTAAAGACCATCTAGTTCCAACCTCTGCCATGGGCAAGGACACCTTCAACTACATAAGGTTGCCCAAAGCCCCATCCAATCTGGCCCTTGAACACTTCCAGGAACGGGGCATCCACAACTTCTCTGGGTATCTGTTCCAGTACCTCATCACCCACACAGTAAAGAATTTCTTCTTAATATCTAACAACCCATCCTCTTTCAGTTGAAAGCACTACCCCTTGTTCTCTCACTGCATGCCTTGTAAGAAGTCCCCCTCCAAGTCACAGGAGTCATGATTGGCGTTTCCCTTACGTCAGTGGAGGACAGCATCTTTCCACTGCTCTCCAAGCTGATGCCTACACTGCAAGCACAACACGACTGCTGCACGTGCTGACACACTTGAGTGAGTTTTTTCTAGCAGCAACACCAATGAAACCACAGCACCATGGAGTTTCACAGACCACAGGATGCCTGGTGACTTTGCACAGAGTGTGCTGACCTCTGTACTACCGCAGCTTCACTGTTGCTGGTCATCAGCCTGGCTCAGGGCATGCAGGGCACCAACTAGACATCTTTGTACCTGGGGGTAGTTTTGATTTGCCAGGGCAGGAAAACACAACTCTCACCCTGGTTTTGCTCTTGTGCTTCCACCCCCCTTACTTGAAAGCCTGAGCCCTCAGCTGCTATGGTCTGGAACACTTAAGATATGAAAGCCATGTCTGCTGCCTGAAAAAAAATCTTATTTTCTGTGTGTTGAAGAGATGGAACCACATTCATGTATGGTCAAATCTATGGTACAAGAAGGGAATCTATGGTAAAACAAGGGAATGGCACACATCCAAAGCATATCCAGTCACCAATGAGAATCTTTTGCTTGTCCAGACCTAGAAACCAAGCACAGATTAACCAGCTCTGACTGTCCGAGATATTTTTAATCCAGTCTTTTAGGTGACTTGGCAGGATTGGCAAAAGCCTGAAAGGCAAAAAGGGTCAGAAGGGAATTTTACTGCACTGTCTGCTGAAAACTACATAGGCTCTCAGTTATACTTTTCCAGCATGCACCACTGAAGTGGAAAGAGCTTTAGCATGGTTCACCACCAGAATGCAAAATTAAACTAAAGAACAGAAAGTCTGCTGAAGTTTAGCACATCTGTCTCACTCACTAAGGCTCCTGTAACACTTGAAAACCCTACAAAACATAACAACAAAAATCCCAACTCCCAATGTGAATGGTTCTGTGCTTGAAAGTTTGGAGTTTTTCCCAAATTTCATCAGCTCATCAGATAAAAGATATTACGCCTTTCTGTATACCTTGGATCCTCTTTAAGCACCATGACTGCACACTGCCAATAAAACAAAGCATTTGAAGCAAAACAGCTTGAAATTTACTCAAAAGATGCATGCAATTCTTAAAGGGTGATGCTTCTTTTTACATACACATACTTACTTGTATTTTCCAAAGAAAGATCACTAAGTTACTACTTCATTATAAAAATGCTTTTTTTGTGAGACAAATTAGCCATATTGTACTTTAGAATCACTCCTTTGATTTAGCATGAAGCCCTTAAGAACCTATGTGTGAAAAGAAACTGCCAGAATACATGTTAGAAAGCATCTAATTCTTGTGTTTAACCAGGAGATAATAAGCATTTATTTGCTGAAGGTCATTAGAATGTGGGAGACACCACACATGGGACAAAAGTTCATCCACAGCACAAAGACAAGCTGGATCACATAATGCCACTTGATCTAAGCAATAGCAGAAAGGGAATAAATGAAATGATCTAAAACTGAATGGAGGGGGAAAAAAAAAAAAAGAAGCTCTGCCAAAGTCTTCCATGTGTCACCTGGAGGGCAAAGACAGCAGCAGAAGTGGGGAAGCTTTACTTGTTCAGGCTGCAAGCACTGAATGATGACCTTGTCCCTATACCAAAAGTTCAGCCAGCTGACAGAGTTAAGCTTGCAATACTGACTGAAAAACAGATTCCCTATAAATTGAAACATATTATCAGATGCCAATAGAAGAATCCCCTTCAGACATAATAGAGTCTGATTCTTAAGAGCACAGAGGTCCCTTCACTGCATTCCCTTAAGTTTAAAACCACTTTAAAATATTTATATACCTATTACAGGAGCATTTTAAAGCATTTTTTACCATAGGAGGAAATGCAGCAGCATAAATAAGATTCATGTCCTCATATCCTACCAGTGAATTCACTGGATATTTCATGCAAAAACTTTGAACAAACAAGGAGCCTAATAAAAAATTCAATTACAGTAATTCCACGACCATAAGGCGCACCGGACTATAAGGCGCACCCCTCCGGAGTCGGCAAAATTCTCAACTTTGTAGATCAGATAAGGTGCACCGGACTATAGGGCGCACTTTTTTTTTTGCAGCTAGCCTCCACCCCCAGCTCCTCCCGTGCTGTTGCTGGCCGAGGCCCCACCTCAACCCAGCAGCCATGGGCCCCTGGGCCCGCCTGGACCTGGCAGCCATGGGCCCCCCTGGTCCGCTTGGACCCAACAGGGGCGGTGCCGCGGGTCCCCAGGCCTTCACCTGGTTGCCATGGCACTTCCGGTTCCCCCCACGGCTCACACTTCCGGGGTGGCAAATGTCGCAACTTTGTAGATCATATAAGGCGCACTGGACTATAAGGCGCACTTCCGGGTTCTGGGGAAAATTTTAGTCAAAAGGGTGCGCCTTGTAGCTGTGAAATTACTGTACAAGCTGTCCTATAGAGTTTAATATTGGGACTGGTGGAGACTTCTTCAACAACTACTGATCACAAATTTCACATTTTATCATTTGCTAGGGTTTGTGTACCCCAGTAGAGGCTCAGCAGAAGGCAATGACAGCACATCTGTCTGTCTCTGACAAGAAATGCTCCTAGAGCTCTCTGCAGGAAGAAAGCATGCATGGGCATCAAAAGGCTGCTTAGGGTTTCACAAAATGCAAAGGGCTTAAACCTCCAAACCTAAATTACCAAAGTCCAAGGTACAGCCACACCATTTTATCAAATGCATGTAAGACCTGGGTTACTCTGATTACTCCACTTTTAGGGCACTTTCACCTAAGACTTTCTACAAGTTACTTGTCTATGAAGAACCATCTGCATAAGCTTAAAACTCTGTTGGATTTTTTTCCTCCCAGTTTTGACCTTCCTATGTTGTTTATCTCCTTGCCATGGTGCAGTCTGTTATTAGTATTTCTTCCTTAGGTTAACATGCAGCTGTTAGTGATTATTTCACAGCAATCATAATGAACAGCAGCAGAATCCTGCCATCCAAAGTCTTTGCCTTGCACATCTGTACCACTGTCACGCACCCTGTCAGGACCTCTTCTAAAAAGCCAAACACTTTCTTCAGCTGTGTTTGCAGTGGCACTTACTCACACTCTTCAAGTCAGGAGTGAATCTAGTACTACATACCCTGAGAAATAAATTCATATAAATGCCAAAATTACTTGCAACAGGGCAGGAGAGTCCCTGTTTCACCCCAGGCTATAGGCAACACACACATATTTCAAGCTTCAGAGTCAGGTGAATTGGAACGACTATAAGAAAAATTGTAAGGAAAATAATTCTGCTATCCCACCACCACTACCTCTCATTTGTAATTCAACCCAGCTCACAAAGCAAATCCAGCAGTATCCCTTATTTTACAATAATTTGCTAACTAGCACAGTAATACCCTCTCTATTACCCTTGCCTCAGCACATTTTAATTACACTGTAACCTAAGCAGACCTGACTAAACACCTGAATGTGTGTATGGCATCAATGGAAGTGTTTGAGGCCAGGTAGGTGTTTTGAGCAAACTGAGGAAGTGGAATGTGTCCCTGCCACGGCAGGAGGGTTGGACTAGCTCAGATTTAAAGGTCCATTCCAACCCAAACTGTTCTGTGATTCTACAAAACAGGAGCAGGCTTCCACACGTTGACGATTACATGGCAAAACCCTATTGCAGACATAGCAAATTTGTATGTTAACATACAGAGCTAAAAACACACAAGGTAAAACCAGGAAATCCCAGCAAGATGTCAGGTAAGTCTGACAACATGTAATCACTATAAAATTTTCAATTCTGTGCTCTTTACTTTGTTAGTATTGTTTTCTAGCCTGACATTTCCAAGCTTGGGTCTATGCTCAAGATACAAAAAAAAAAAAAAAAAAATTGTCATTTACCTCAGAACAAAAGGTCACTTTTTACCACCTCATTAAAATGTACATATTTCCTCCCTAAAACCAAGCTAGTTCGCTCCAACACAAATGCACTTCTAAAAATCAGGTTTATTTTTGGTTCATCAAGTCCATTGTTTCCAAAAGTAAATAGCCATTATGCTTAATGATTCAGTAATCACTCCTTTCCCTTAAATGAAGGGCTTTGAAGGTGATAGGGGAAAGGCTGCTTGGGTCAGATAGCTTCTGTGAGAAAGAGCAGCCAGTTTTTGTGCTGCTGTACTTGCAGGAAGACTTGCTCTTGTTTTTATTACAGATGGGTTTTGTTTTGTTTCCCAAAGAGAGGCATTATAGGAATTCAAGAAAGAATAAAGAATTACCATTACACCCTTCAACAGAGTAGGAAGGTAGCCACACAACTTCCACAAGCTGTTAGAATGTGATAAATGACAGCATGAAATTGGATAAGAAACCAGAGCTCAGGAAAAGAAGTAAAGTTTAAGATGTGCCCGGGGAGGGCTTCCAAATGTTAAAGTCTCTTGCTCTAGCTCCTTTCACAGAGATACACATTAAATTTCCTGAAGAAGAGTCCCAGCTCCCATCAAAAAGCTGTTTAGCAATGCAGCTTCACACCTTTCACTGCCCCTGGTTTGACTGGGCATGCGGTAAAGAGAGCTTTGTAACTTTTACAAGAATTTATACTGCAACTTACTCGAAAATGTAGGTTATTTTTCTTCCCTTCATTGCCTTTGCATCAGCCAAAGATGATGTTAAATCCATAGGATTTAACAACAGGAAAACTCAGCATTGGGTTCTCCACTCCCACTGAAGGTAGGGTCATGGCGTTGAGCACTGCTGACTGCTTCTAAAAATCTCATCCAAAGGACTCAGTCCAAAGCAGGCTAATTCCCTGGACAACTAACTCATTTAGCCTTGCATAGACTTTGGTTTCAGCCCAGGCTACATTAGCATCCCACAGAGCAATGTGTTTTAAACATTTGCCACCCAACAGCTCTTGAAATTCTCGGCATCTCTGACTGAGCCACAATAAAATATGTTATTTCACATTATTTTCATAGCGCATATAGTGCATTTGGATTTTTTTCTGAGCAGCAGTGACTAAACCAAGTTGTTGCTTACTATGGACTACTAAAGAGACCAGTGTTGTCACTTACAAGGAGGACTTGCAATCACCAAATACACAAAATCATGCATTCTCGTAGGCTTTACAAAAGCACGACTCAATTCATCCACGCAATATAGGCAACTCAGTCAAGAAGTAGGCACACATCACACCAGTCACCAAGAGCTTCATGGCATGGCACATTTCTGTCACAAGTTAGCAAGTGACTCTTATTCAGGAGCTACAGTCTACAAGAAAATATTGTATTAATTAAACTACAAATAAATATCTGAAAGAACTCTCAGATGACCAACAACTACATTATGTTACATTTCTTGATGCTGGTGAAATGTGTCCAGGGAAGAATAACCAAAGCTTGGTTACTGCTGGTACAGTCTTGTTCTACTAAGGAAGTAAAGGGTTCCTCCATCATAACAAGGATGAAGTTTTAAAATTACCCTAAGGAGACAACGAAGAACTTCAATAAACAGATTTGATTGTAGGATTTTTTTCCTGAATTCAAAATTGGTTGTTATTCAGCAATGTTCAGAATTCAGCACCATTTGTCACACAATTCAGGGTCCAGTTTCAGAAGCTATCAGGTCTGACTAACCCAAGGGAGAGAAAGCTTTGTTGATAGGTGCAGAGATGCATTAAACTGATATATTTACAAAGACTGAATTATATAAGAGTTTCTGTGCAAACCAGATACGTTTAATGTGCCACACATTCTTCATGTATTACAGTTGAGTCTTGTAATGCAACAATCGCATTTCATCATTCTGTGCTTCTATCCTCATGCAGCTCTCAGCCATTCTCCTGAGAAGATGACTGAGGGCATTGACACAGGGTGGGTAACCTAACATCATTATGTTATGAGAGTGGTCTCCCATAGTACTTTAAAGAGACAGAAGGAACTGTCCCTCAAAACTCAGCATACAAGAGGGAATGCCTCCCATCATGAGGTATCACCTCAGCTGCAACTTTACATATATTTTATAACGTGTTGATACAACCTGAGGAATAAACCTACAAATCTCCAGAGTCTAATACTAGCATACTAACGTTTAACATGATCCCATCTACTCTAGCTACGCTTCTGTAACACCCACAGCATGTTCACTAACAAGACCTCTGTGCTCAGCAGGCTGTGTCCACCTCCAGGTTTCCTGATGCAGCAAAATCCTCAACCTCCTTAATGCAAAGCTGTCATGTCATCTCAGCACATCTAATATTTAAGTAAGCTGCCCAAAAGGCCACTACTTCCCCTGTGAGACTGCTCTGCCTTGACGCTGTAAAATTCCATCTTCAGCTCAGGCATACAGAACAAATGTTCCTGTAAAGCATATGCTTAGATTTTTTAACTGGCTGCATCTGATCATCACCCTTTTCTGCCAGCTCTGAAATACTGCTAGAACATCACCCACTTGAATGGCAAGAGCTGCTGGCAGGCATGCAAAGAATAGACTGAGCTGCTCACTGAAGAGCTGAAAAAGGAAAATCACAGTCACTGTCTACCTACCCGACACAGCCGTGATGGACAGGCACGTCAGATCCAGCACCCTTGTGCAGCCTGCCTTCACTGAGAGCAAAGCAGAGCAGTGTGAAAGCACATCAACCACATCCTGCAGACCACCTGCAGGGGTATGGAGGAAAAACATAACCCCTTGTTTGGTAACAGCCATTACCAAAGGTCGGGAAAACACAATTTCCTTGGGCATGCTTCTCTGATCCAGACAGCTTTACAGTAGTGGCTGCTTACATATTCAGCATTGATTTTGCAGGCCTTAAATGGTTCAGATGCTGTCATGGGTCATCTGACCACACAACAGAAGATGGACTGTGACCACAGCATTATTTTTGCTTTTTACTACACCACTGGGATATGGTTTCAGTTGGAAACTGATCTGGGAGATTATTCAGCTCCAACCTTTTCTGTTACAGTGGTCTAACCCCCAACCCATTTTAATGGCATCTGAATGCAGTTCAGCAGATTATGTGAGGCATTAGTAAACTGAGGTAATTTCATCAATCACAACAACAGACAATATGACATCAATGTAGAAGTACAGGTATATGTGAATTCAAAGAACGGAACAACAAAGATTAAAGAGAACTCACTGAGATATTAAAAACTGCAGTTACCTGGAAATAATGTGTTTAAATTACAGTAATTTCACGAATACAAGCCGCAGCAATTTGACAAAAATTTTGGTGGAAACCCGGAAGTGCGGCTAATAGTCGGGGGCGGCTAATATGTGAATAATTTTCTGACATTTACAACCCCAGACGTGCCAGCCAGGGCGCCGAGCCAAGCACCTGCCAGTAAAAGCCGGCATTTCGCAATTGTTACAGTGTTACTGTGTTGCCCTGGCTCCCTGCAGGCAGCACGGGGGCGGGGAGAGAGGCGGGAGAGCTCTCTTCTTCCCTCCTCTGCCGCAGCCCAGGGAAGAGATGGGGGGACCCCGCGCCGCCATTGCCGCGGCCCGGGAAGCCGACGGGGGCCCTGCGCCGCCATTGCCGTGGCTCGGGGAGGACGGGGGGTGCTCTGCCCCCGCCCTCCGCCGCCGTGGCGGGAGCAGGGGGTGCTCTGTGCCCGGTCAGCGCCGCGGCGTGAGCGGGGTGCTCTCTCCGTGCCCGGTCGGCGCCGCGGCGGGAGCGGGGCCGGGGCGAGCGAACCCAGAGGCGGCGGCCGGCCCCGAGTGGCAGCGCCGGGCTGGGCCACCTGGCCCCGTCAGCAGCCCCGAGCGGGCCGAGCCTGCACAGCCTTAGTTGAGCCAGTAAACCCCCCGCCATGCCGCAGTTCTGTTAGTATTTGGCAACTTTGTTGCATGCGGGTCCTTGCTGCGAATGACAGAGCGGCTTATATTCAGGTGTGGTTTATTTATGGACAAAAACTGAAATATTTGCCAACACCCAGAGATGCGGCTTATACTCAGTGCGGCTTGTATTCGTGAATTTACTGTAATAAAGAACAGTATGGAATAGTCTGACTACAAAGTACCTCTTTCAGCAGAGAGATTATCGTGATGGAATCCCCATCAAGGAAAATATTTAAGATTAGATAGACCACAAAAATATGCTGTAGAGAGAACTCTTCTCTGTCCAGGAGATTGGTTAGGTGACCTCAACAGTTTTGCCTGTCTCAAATGGCTATGAACATGTGACACAGTAAGAGAGCTGGTCTGTCAGAGACAAACCCAAACCCAAGGGCTTGTTTTCATGACAAATCCACAACAGGTTACTCCAAAGACATAATATGACCTGTTCTTCCAGTATCATTATAGAATGGCATGATTGTGCTAGCCCTCTCTCTGAGCACCTTTTTTTTTTTTGCAATGAACTGTGACTATTATAAGAGAGTGCAGTCCTGGGACTAAGAACGTTATTGCACATCTGTACCAGCTAAAATATCCACCACTACATACGTAACAATAAAGAAAACTTGGTAGAATACATTCAAGTGACAACAGTCATCTGCTCCCTGTCAGATCACAGCATTTTAGTAGGTTTTGCTCATGGCACATTAACGTTACAACTGTTGTAGTTCAGAGCTTAAATGGCAAAGTAAGCAGTGGAAGATGGGAGGGAGCATTTAGCATTGTTGCTAGAAAAAAAATCAGAGAGGCGATAAGCTAATAAGGTAGTAGTCAGATGTGGAACTTGCAAGACTGACAAACAGAGCATGAAGGAAAGTGTAATAGCCACCAACCAGATTCCTTTTTCTGCAGCCACTTAACTGTTCCAAGTCCATGCTTCTATGTCTACTTAGCTTCCCTGTGACAAGATGTTTCAAGGAGAAATCACACACAACACCCAGTTCTCCCACAAACACATCCCACATGAACATCATAGCTATGGGTACAAACAAGGGCAGCCTCTTCTGTTCTCCAGTCAGTTTATGGTCAGCTGAGCTGAAACCTCTCATGCCAGATCCAGCATCATAAGCCTGTTATTGGATTTGCTGAATTCCTGCTGGGTGAGGTATGCTTTCTACAAGACTATTATTCCGAAATACACTGAAGGAGGTCACATTCAACAGCTTCTAATTAAAATTACTGTTATTTGTGTTTTCTGCAAATGAGTGCAGGAGGAACAAGGATGACATGTGCTTGAGCCCATGGGTCTAGCACACAGATTCACTGGTACCCAGGCAGTCTTTCCCTCCTGCACCCTTTTTGTGAACCCCAACTTCTGATCCCCATTGACAGTTGTCTGACAAACACAGCACTAACAAGTTGTAAGTGAATTCATATGGGCTTCCCAGAACTGCTCCTATGTCACAGTGCAAACCAGCCTAATTGTATCAGCAGCTCCTCTGCTCTCCAAAGGGCCTTCCCAGAGGGCCAGTCAAACAGGTGAAGGAAGCAAGCGCATTTCTGCTTGTCCCAGTCCACTGGAGGAGGGCAAAGGCTCAGTTAGCTCATGAATAATGCATGGTCTGTTTATGCAACTCCAGGGACCCACTTCAAATCAGCCTGTGGTCTCTGGAATTACTTTCAGCATACTTGGCCAGACTCTTTGGTAGGGAAATCAAAAAGCTGCTTTCAAAATTTTCTCAGCTCACTTGAAGCTTTCACCCATCTCTGCTGTACATAATCCAGAAGAAAGGAGACATGATTTTCTGGTCACTCCAGTTTCACGCTGGTACCACTCGGCTGACTGCAGTAGATTTACCCCCATGTATGCTGCTGTGACACAGTGAGCTTCAAAGATAGCTTAACAGCATACAGGGATGTACCAGCAATTCAGAAATGAGTCAGGAGGAGATCAAGCTGCATGCAGTATCATCAATGCCTCCTAAGCAGATGGTTAAGCATGAATTATTACAATAAGGGCTAACACAGTCTTTTTCTTACTTGTAGAGGTGCAATCTGAAATAATGAATAAGCAGTGTAAGCGGGAGAGGTCGAATAGATAGGAGGTGAAATTACAAGATATTCCTCCACCCTGCAAAAAAATCTTTTAAAATACTGGCTCTCATCCCAGAGGTTTGACCCCAGGGGATATGATGTCAGTATGCCAATGCAATAGCAGAACCAAACCTTGAAATATAATGTCAACTCCTCCTTGTAAACCTCATCTAATCAAAAATATTTCACACGAGAAAAACTCGCATAAAAAGGAGCCAGGAGGAGAAAAACACAGCTCAGCTATACAAAGTCATGCACACTGTAGACATACCCATGTTAGGAAAAGGCTGAGTTGTTCATGGGCTGAGTCAAGCAAGTCACAGTTCTCTTAGCTCCCCCTTCCAAGCTCAGTGTTTAAAAATGTGCCACTGCAGGCTGTGAACCCAGTGAGAAATGGACAACACTTAGCTTGCTCTCCCTCTACACTGGGCATGACCGAACCACAGATCAGTCTGAAGACACCCACAAGCAATTTCTTGCTTACAAACCACTGGCTGGAGCTGCCTGGAGTACAGGCAAGTACTGCATGCACTACGAAGGTGACTCAATGAAGGTTGCAGGTATGCTGTTAATAACATCATTGGGACATTTAACTCTATTCAAACACAGCAAGTAAGTTTGAGCCCACCTGACTGTAATGCTTGCTGCACACTGCATGGGAACCACTGCCAAATCAGGCACAGACCAGGCAAATATATATATATTTACAGGCCCTCAAGTTCAAATTTTTACAAATTTTTACCCATTTTCTACACAGGTGGAGTTCAGGCTAGGTGACACTGGTCATCTGCCTACAGCACATTTCAGCAACCATTTTGGGAAGACAGCTCATATACCTGAAAGTATGGGAAGCTGTAGCACACACAGACACATGCCAGGTCACTTCAAACAGACCTTACTCTGTTTGGCAAAAACTTCTGGAGTTACTCAACAAGCTCTTATCAAAACTCTCATGGCTTAATGATGCTGAAACACCTATTCATCACCTCTGTTTCATAAACAAGAATTTCTAATTGTGCCTGACTTCTCTCTGCATTTCTAATCTTCTAAAGGAAAGCTAACTTTCCACACTTCACCATCACAGCAATGTTATCAGTAACCTGCTGCGCGTGGTGCCCAAAGCATTTTCTGCCTGACCAGAATAGTTCTTAGTACCTTAGTGGGGAGTTTGCAGTTCCAGACAGGTGGCTTTATTTCTCCACTCAGGAGTCTTGATCTTTGAAGTTCATCTCCACAGGGAGAGAGCCTTTACAGTCTTTCTCTGGAAAGTTCAAGACAGCTTGAAGAAACGACGGTAAAGGTAATACAGCTAGCATTTTCACTTCCAGGGAAGGTTCATTAATTCACTGCACCTTTGTGTTGGAGATGTGTGACAGTTCTCATTGAAGTCAAGGATGCCTTCCTCCCTCTCAGTTTACTCTTTCCCAAAGTAATGCAAACCTCACTTCAGGTGCTGCCCCAGCCCTCTTCTCCCCATTGCATCTCACTGCCAGTGGACAACCACCACCACATTAGCCCGTGCAGCACATCCTAGGGCCAACAGGTGCACAGCCCTTTCCAGGCAAGCCGCTCATAGCCTGGTAGTAGGAGGGAGACAGGGAACACAACTCCAAGTAAGAGGGAGGGCAGACAAGGGAATTTGAAAGTAACAAAACCTACACCCTCCTTCTGCTTCCATTTTTTGCAAGCCTCCTCCCAGCACAGCCTGCTGCATTGACACTTATTCTCTCCTGCTCCAACACCATCCCATCCCCTCCCCTGCCAGCCTTTATTCAGCTGGTTTCCTCAGGCCAAACTTGTCAGCATGACAGGGTGCCTTTCCATTTTCATCTATTTTTCCCGTTTCTAACATGGGAGGTTCCTCACTCAGTCCTGAGAGCAGCCTCACCCCTCTTATCATTTGACTGAAACACATCCTCTTCTTCCAGGCAAATGTTATCTGAAGTTTTCAAGCTTTCAAAGACAAGAAATGCTAAAGAACACTGCTAAGCCTTTTCACAGCTTCCCACAAGGCTAGCCATGACTTACCACATTGCTATGACATTCAGGGAACCTGCAATGAGTGTCAGAAGGAAGACTTAGGTGGTTTCTACTCCTAATGCAGGACTTGAATCTAAACAGCCCATGCTACTCCCCACCCCTCATAAGTGCCTTTTCTTGGCACTGTTTCCAAAAAAAGGTAACAAAGCCAAACACAGGCCACCAAATGTAAGAAAGTCAGCCATGCAGAGAGAAATACAATATTCTCTGATCTGACTAAAATTAGGTGCTGTACAGATAGCAGTGGCAACATGGCACAGTTATGGCCCACTGCACATTTCCATCACAAATTCCATTCTCTTTATCCCACTTCTAGTATTTGCAGCCTTTTACTCCTCTGAGATAAAACCTAGCAAAAAGGCATCAGCCATAAAACAAGCTTTGCACTAGGGAAAAAAAAGTATTTGTTTGTAAAGTAAAACAACTTGGTCTGGTCACTTCTTTCAATCTCACGGAAATGCCGAGACAATGCAAGCAACTGGGTTTGGCTTTCCATCCCTTTTAATGCTGCTTTCTGTACAAGACCAGTTTCTTTGGAATTTTGGACAAAACAACAACTGCTAAACAGAAAGCAACTTCAAACAGATGACTTTTTGCCAATAGCTGATCAGAAGGCTTTAAAGTCTTTGGGTTTCATGCATGTGCAAGTTCCATTAGGGTCACGCCTGACACGCTCCTAATACTGATCAAGCTCTCAGGGGCAAAATCTGGAAGATTTTGAATGGCAAAAAATTTCAGAGACAGTGAAATTTTCAGGGCTGTGAATCTTTTAACACTTGACCTTGAATGCAATTCTGCTTGAGCTTTCACAGTTAGCCTCCCACCAAGTGAAAGATACCTCTGCACTGATGCCTAACAAACTCACTGCCTAGAGGACAACTGCATACATTCCACTGCTTTACACAAATGGAGAGAGGGATGAGCTGCCTGGAAGACAGACCCTGCCCAGGTGAATAACCTCCTTCCCACACTTAAACCCAAAACACCCACTGCTGTACTAAGGCAATCCAGAATAAGAGCTCTGCAAGCTTAATCTGCCTGTGATCCCTCACTGCTGTTGACATGTCTCAAATAAATGGGCTCCAACACCTGCAGCCACCAATAGACGTGAGTTTTCCCATCATTGCAAAACCTCTAATGTGAGATGGAATAAGAACAGGAAAAAAGGAATGCACAGATGTGCTAAAGGTTATAGGATCTGCAAAACTGAGAAGCAGAGATACACAAGAGCCTCATCCCCAGCTGCTCAGTGTTCTTCACCTGCTCCAACTCTAATCCCAAGGAGGAATAAAGAATGACTGCACCCATATTTTTGTGGGAAAGAATTTGAGTTATGTGAGCACAGGGAGATACTAACATGAAAAAAAAAAATTAAATTCTCCTAGGGAAATGTAGAGGTAAATCCCAGATTTTTCCACACAGGCCTTTTTTTTTCTGGTTTCCATGTCTGAAAAGCAACAGACTAGTTTAAATCACTTTAATCCTACCAAAATGAACATTTGATCATGAATACCTGAATTTTCACCATCTTGTGCCATGTGAAGTAATTTAGAGTTACCTGAGCATCCAAAAGAAGAAACAAGATCCAAGATTGAAAATTCAAGATATTTTGAATGGTATATTTGCCAGTTTCTCTATTTAAAGCACATAAGGCTTGATGTTCCCCACATCCACAGCATTTTAATTAATATCCTAACTATTGTCCACATCAGTTCATCTCTCACAGGCTTAAAATTACAAGTTTAGAGACTGGGACAGTACAGCTGTGTTAAATCAGAACAGGGGCTCATACTACACAACTCTTCCACCAGAGTTAAAGAGTTTGTCTCAGTCTGAGGCTAATTTTCTGACTTCTTTAATTTTTTCTTTCCAATCCAAGAAACTATCCCCACTGTTTGCTACCAGAAAATTAAAGCAGCAGAATTACCCACACTAATTTCCCTAAAACTAGTTTCAGGCCTTGACAGGTTTCACGGTGCCAGACCAGCCTGAGAATAAAAGAACAGATAATGAGAAAAAAGTAGACTGGCAAGGTGATCTTATTGCGACAGATACATATTCTGTGAACAATACTAAATTATTATATTTTATTTGGTGGCAGGACTGGAAGAATGTGACACACATTTTTTTCCTGCATCAACAGTTGCAGCAATTTCACAAGCCTAATGCCATCTGAAGTTTGTTGTAGAGATTTTTGATACACAGATGAAGAATACATCTCATTACAATCATGAGAATATAATCCCTATGATCTGCTTGTTTCCTACAGACTTCCTAGCTACAAGCACCACATAATCCATATGGAATGCAGGCTAATGTACTAAGACCAGAAAGACAGTTATAAAGACCTAGATGTATTCATCATCCAGGTCCAGGACTGCAGTGCAAGTAAAACTAATATTCTCTAGGAGTAAAAAACCACTTTTCTGTATTTCTCTGCTGTTAATTCTTTGATGCAGCCTTTTCAATAAGGAAATGTAAAAGTAATTCCTCCCCAAAGTAAGCAAAAGCCTCAAAATTCAGTCCTTTGTCATTAAACCAAAGAACTCACAAGGCAAATTAATAACTCACTTGTTGCATTACATTTAAGACTCTTCAATAAAGCCTTAAATTACCAAAGCCTGATTTAGCAGGTAGAGCATCATCCCACAATTTTCTGTCAGGCACCAAAGAAAAGAAATGTTTTCTAACGTCTACTTATTTACCACCCTGGTGAAAAGCACTAACACTTGTATCTACCTTGAAACACATAATTCATGGCTCTGTACAGAGCAATTCCACCTAGTGCAAATTCCCTGTAAACACAGGGAATGGTACATGCAGTTCTAGCAACTACCAGCACCCTACTCACCCAGCGCCATCAGATGATTCTGCACAATGCAAGAGGCCGTACATAAGCACTTCACAGGCTGAAAAAAATGCCCAGACATGAAATTACAGACCTCTTTTGATACTTCATTCAAACACTCCTAACAGCAGCTGCAAATTTGAACTTGCTCACATCAGCTTGAGCTGATGCTCAAGGTAGTATCTGCAAGCAACATTATGTGTATGCTACTGTCTATCTTCCAAAACAGCAGTAGCTCCAGCCAGCCCAAAAAGGCCCTGCCTGTTTGCTAAAGAAAGGGGTTTCCCAATGTGCAGAGGGCCATTAACAAATACTAAAGAGAAATCCCATACTTCATTAAAAATAAATACACAAGTCTCCCAGTTGCTGAGCCATCACTGCTCATAGTAAGCTGTCTTATTAAGATTATTTTTTTTTGGTAGCATCTGTTAGATAAGCTCCAACACTGGAAAGCTGATTACTGACATTAATAACACACAAAATATTCAGTGCCTCAAACAGCCCTTGCAATTCCTTCACAAGCTGCCCTGTACACATCAAAAAGGGACATCAACAAGAGTAGCAGTAGAGGTTATTCTCCACTGTGAACCAGGCTACTCTGTACTCTTCCCAGTTCTATCTTCCCACTCTGGGAAGTCTCTGCACCACCATACAGGCAAAAGCCCCGACCAGAGTGACAGCGACAGCTCCTCCTCCAGCAGCTCAGATGTGCTTCCCATGATTATCATCCATTAAAACGTGTTCAGCTGCAGCAGGTCTCACAGCGAGAGAGAAGAGCAGACCTCAGAGGCCTCACTCTGCCCCTGCCACCAGCTTCCCACACAACCTTCAGCAAGTCTCTTCATTTCCCTGTGCTCCCTCATCCCAGGTCTGTAATTTTGGGCATCCTGAAAGATGAAACCACCTTCGGGAAGGCAGGTAAGTGTAATCTAGTTAAAACACACAACCTGTGTTACAGAGAATGGAAGCTCAGGACAGAAATTCTGAAGCTTAATTCTCATCATACCACTCTTGCTTAGAACAAATAGAAGTCTCAAACACACAACAAGGGTGTGGTAGAACAACTTTATCCCCACCTGACATGTAAAGGGTCAGGTCCCTCTGCACACAGATGGCAGCAGGTGTGGTCTCAGCAGGTGCCAAAATATCTGTGCACTTCACCAGGCCTTGTGAAGGATCACCTTCACCTACATGAACAAATCTGTAACTTCAAACTACAACAACCACAGCAGCGTCACAATTAAATTTATATGACAAGCTGAGAGACAGCACTATAATCAAAGGCATAAATAAGTCTCCTAGACAGCATCAAATCTCACAAGCAGACAGAACAGCATTCATGAGACAGAAGCAAGATGGCTTGTGAACACAATTTCCTCATTTCAGGCATACAATGCACCGAAGTATTTCTTCCTAAAGGCTATGCGTTGAAGTAAAAATTATATTCAGAATTACATTTCAGGTCCATGGCTCTCTCAAGCTATGCCAATAGTCACAGGCCATGTCCACCCATACTTTGGCTAGTTTAGCAAAGATGTCAGCCCTGCAAATAAGCATCTCATGACACAGATTTTTAAACAGAATTCTTCAGCAACAAGAATTTAAAATTCAGGACACCTTCTCATGCATTCAGATAACGTTGTATCCACAAACTAGTCTCGGGGAGTGTTGCTTAGCACTCTGCCTGAGAAGAAAGTCTTTATCAAAGCATCTCGTACTGTTTAACCACAAAGCATCTTTCCCAGCACTAAACTGTCAAGTTCCTTCAAGGCAAGCAGCAAGTCACAAGAGTTCTGCAAGCTCTGTCACACTCATTTAGTGATAGTTTTGTAGGCTATGGCTATCTCTCTTCCAAATATTTTCCATCTTATTTTTCATTTCTGCAGACATGCTGCCATAATATGCTATGGAAACACAACTATATCGAGCTATAGAATTGCACAGACACAGCTATATCTTCAACTTTTTTGATGAACTGGCACAGAAGCAGTTTGCAAGCAAATTCCTACTTATATGAATTACTATGCCTTACAAATATTCTCTGTAAGGAATCAGTCTTCAAGAAGACTATTTGTAATCAAAGGTTTGCAGAACTGTGTCCCAAGACTCCCACCAATCATTTCCAAAATTGACAGAGATGCCTTTGCTGAGGGGACACAGATCTGCAAGGCCAGGCCCCTCTCCCTGAGGCACAGTTGGTTCTTCTTTTGGGCCACAATGTTTTTTCAATAAAGTCATCATAAATTTAAACTATTTCCCTTGATCCAGTAGAGCTTTAATTGCACTTACAGTGAAGTAAGCCCGATCAGTATCAAAGCTTTTACACGTAACTTTCAGGTACATTTCTGGAATTTATTTTGATGCACACAGGCTTAGCTGCAATTGTTTCAGATGTTCTCCCAGCTATTTTCTTTCCCCTTTCCTATCCCCCCACATGAAACACTAACAGTTGCATTGTCTTTTATGGGCTGAGGAAGTGAAGGAAGGGGAGGGACTTCCAGGAATTTTTAATTTACATATTTTCACTATAATGGGGGTTTTTACATTTTTATACCTATGTGAAATTATATGTACAGACACCAAGAGAAAAAATTTGGAGTGCTCAGCCCAGCCCTTGGTTTCACATTTTTAAGCAAGACACTTCAGCACAGTGAGGATAATTACTATTTTATAGTTCTCTCTCCTTGCTTGACTCATTTGGATTTTGAAAAGCTCTCTATATTAAGGCTTCTCATTAGCAATGTGAAGCCCAGTACCCTAGAAACAGTATTTAATTCAACCATGACCTCCCTTCTGGGCATTTCCTGGCAAAAAAATTGCCAGTTGGAATAGCTGAAGACAGCCAAACATTCACTGCAAGGAAGTGCCAAAACAAGGGTCTTTATTGCTGATAAAAGCCATGGAAACATCAGAATGCAAAACAAAGGTGCTGCCTTTTTTTCACTTCCATCTGCTTCACTAAAGCTGTGACTGCTGCTGTGATGGAATTGAAGGCACCAGTTTATACCCCGAGATAAACTCTAGCACAGTAGCAAATGACAGAAGCAATTTTACTCCCAGTGTTAAATCGCTATGTTTACACTTACATTACTACAAAGCAAGTTCCTCACACCATGTTCTCATTTTCTGTGCTCTTCACCATGCTCATACTTGGGAGTTAGGCCTGAAAAAAACCAAACTTTTATCATTAGCCCTGGCTATGCTAAAACAAAGGATGCTACAGACTGTTTCCAAAGGAGAAAAGGGGATAAACTCTCAGCCTCCACAATCCCCTACAACTCCTGTTACTCTGCAAGTCATACCTATGTACTAAGATGGGGTGTTTATGATATCCTGGATGCCAGTTCCACCATCTGGAAGTGCATCTATCCCAGGCATCCACAGTGCCCAAGGACAATTATGTTACACTTGCCAGGTGAATGAGCCTTGTCTGACACAACTGGCCACAGCCAGCAGTGCAGGGCAACAAGGTTCATCCTCCTCACCCCATTTTTAGCATAGCCAGCTCCTGAACAAGCACAGAAGTCTGGAGACCTTTTGGAGACTTTTGTTCAAAGGTCTCCAAACTTAGAGTGACCCAAAAGCCAAACCAAATTCCTCACAGTGTCCACAACCATGAACATCTTGAATGAATGTACGCCCCATCTTTATGCAGAGCACAGCTATACCCATACACCTAGAGTTGGACTATACCTGTAAAACAGATACACCTGTGCCAGCTGAACACTCAAAAGACGTATGCAATTGACCTGCACAGGAACAGGAGTAACCTGTACCACATACAGGTGCCATTGTGCTGGCAGAACAGTGCTCATGCCAAGTCACACCAGCTGGACTTCTAACGACCACACAGCAATTACTGCATTAAAGAAATCATACCCCTTGCAGTCATAATTATACTGGTACCAAAATCTACATGCAGACCAGGCCTTAAATCGGTTTAGGAAACCTACACAAGGAATAATAACTTGTTTAAATGAGGACGTTAAATTTTTTTAATAAATAAATTTGTTTAAATCAAGACTTGAAACCTAAAATTATTTTTTAAGGAATGTGGTTTTGTTACCTGCATGCATGTTGACCTTACAAATGAAGTCAGTGACTTTGACAACACATCCTTAGGTGCTCAGAGTTTGTTACATGGATAATAAACAAAAAGCAGTAGGGTAAACACTTCTGCTTCAGTGGTTTGAAGCAACCAGAACAATTCATTACCACTCAAAAGTACTGTGCGCCAAACAGATATTAACAGTGAAGGGGGTTGTTGCATTGCAGTGGCCTGTAAAAAACACCCATCTTGGAAACTTAATTCCATTTTCATCCTTGGTGCTCTGCCATCACTGTTGCACCATGAGCAAAATCTACTGCACATACGAAGAAAACGACAGTATGCTGCAATATGCTCTAACACAATTTACCTAGATTTCAAACAGAAGCAGATAAAACAATGTATTTAGTATCTTGCAGAGGTTTTACCCTGCCTCCATCAGGGGTTGTGCTCAACCATCCAGGTCAGCAGCATACAGCAAACCTCTGTCATATACTGTCAGTCTCAGGCATGAGAGGGCTTTAAGAAAAAAAAAAAAAAAAAAAAAAAAAAAAAAAAAAAACAGAGAAAAGGGAGAAAAGAGGCAACTATGGGAAGCTTGAAAATCTAGTCATTTTATTAGTCCAACGTATTTTCCCTTCTCTGCATTTATCTATATATTCTTTCTTCATTTATTATTTAAAAATCTGGAACAACAGAAGCAGCTTGCAATTCCTTCCTTTTACCTACCCCACTAAACACTCAGCAACTCAAGTCCCTAAAACCAAGAAGTCAGAGGGATCAGACAGCTAATTACCACAGCAGGCATCACAGTGACCGCTGCCTGTCAAGAATGAAGGCAAAAAGCAATGTAAGAAAAAATAACAACAAATACAATAATAAAATCTGTCTTCTGATGTTGCCTATGTCAGCGGAGTGCAATAATTTACTCTACAAGTTAAATAATTACAATACTTAACCAGGCACAGCTCTAGCAGTATAAACACACCTTTTATCAATACCTTCTCTCATTTTCATAGAATCCAGCTACGCACCATATTTCCTGTTTGCGCAACAGCACAGCTGTGCCATTTTAACAAAAAAAAAAAAACCAGCTGCACAAGATATCTATGTGATAGTCATTATATGAACTGTGTCTTCAAGTCAAAAACCAGAGATTCTCACTAGCACAGCCACAGGGCTAGACATGCATGTCTACACCTTCAGCACCAATGCCCACTTCATTCATGGGAGATATTTTACTACTTCCAGCTCTTTTTTACTTAACTCACACTAGTCCAGTTTTCCTCAGCCATGCCAGAAGTCACGCCTCAGTGAGCTACTTACCTCTTACCTGTTTGCAACACCAGATCAAGATATTATTGTGCTGCTAATGCTGGTTTGTCATTTACCACTGACAAGGATGCCCTGGGAGGACCTGGGCTGCAAACCGCCCTGGTGTGGACTAAAAAACACTGCATTTGCCACCATTGCTAACACAATGTAAGAGCAGAATAGCACAACAATAAGCGTTCAAAGCACACTGAAATGATAATGGTTCATAAGGACTTGCCTACATAAAGACTTACCCCCCCCAAAAAAAAATCAAAAAAACAAAACAACAGCACCCCTGACATATACTAAAAGAAAGATTTCTCTTCAGAGTATTATCCCTGACTATAGGCTCTGCCTAACAAAGCGTGACAGATCAAATCAAACACTGGCAGAGGTCAGCACTGCTCTCATTTTCTTCACTTCACAATGTCAAAGGTCCAAGCCCCCAGCAGTCAAGCAGATGGAAGAAGTGTGTCTGTGCTCTGGCACATTTTGCCATTTAAATCACAGGGAGAAGCAGAGCTGCTGACAGCTTGAGCTGCCATTGTTTCAACCAACTCACCTACAGAGTAAAATCTGTCAGCAGACGGTAACCCACCAAGCTTGAGAGATTCTGCTTTACCACATCTGTCTTCCTCCAGCTGAGTGGGCCAAGTCTACACCTACAGCCATCCTGAGGAGATTCAGCCCAGCCCACTTCAGCTGCCCACAGGTCTGGAGACAGCATCTTGGGATCCCCAAGGCCAAGCAGTCTGTTTAAATAGGGAAGAAATGCAGCAACACACATTGATCCGACTGGACACAGGATGGCAGCAGGATCTTCATATCTGTTTAAAAACAACCACTTCCATCACAACTGGCTGTTTTTTAGACTGGGCAAATTTGGATATGCCAACACAGTATGAGCTCAGTGCCCCAGTATTCCAAGTCCAGTCCATTCTGGGATCATAACCCACCTACCAATGTAACAACAGAACTGATGGCTACTTTCACACAGAAGAGAGCAATTGGGAAAAAAAACAAACACGTCTTTGATTCAAAGGTCAGAAAGGAAACAAGAGGTGGGGAGTTTTCTGGTTTTTTATTATCATTTTTATTAGTTTTGTTTCTAAACCTGAACACTGGTCTTTACCTTAATTGTCTCAGAGGCCCAATATCTCTGTAGGAATTTTACAGGAATAATATTGGCATTAAAGCTCTGCTGTACTGAGAGGAAAAGGTCAATGGAAGAGTTAGATACCATTTTTTGTGGTACACCTTCATCACTCGAGTAGAAAGATGACATGCAGCCGATTGCCAGCAGGCTCTTTGGACTGCCTTTCCAATAAATGTAAAAAAAAGGCTTTTCAGCCTCTGCTAGTCCTGCTGATTAAAGACAGACAGCACTTCATCTGACTTCTTTCACAGTAAGATGACCATAATTCACATTTAATATGCCGCAAAGTCATCTGCCTTCCAAGTAGATGAGCGTGTTCTGCTGAAAGTCACGGCTGTTAGGTCAAATTTAAACTCAATATTACAGGAAATAAATTACATTGCTATTAATAATAAATAGTCATGATAATGTTTTCCCTTAATAGGGCATCTCTTCCCCAATAATCCCATTATTTTATAAACTCTGGACTGAGTTTTATCCACTGCTACAACCCTAACTTCTCCCTGAATTGTATGGGTGCAGAGGAACATAGAAATTAATTAGAGATTGCATCAGATCTGTAAACTACTCCACTGCAGCTTGACGTTCCTCCCACCTCAGAGGTAGATCCAGAAATAATATTGTGCTTTAACAATGAGTTCTCACAAACACATTTTGGACAGCAGGCCTATACTGCACACCGGTGTGGTCCCAGTGCTTCCTGTGAAGATATGGGAAGGTAAGGATCTGAGCAGTACTATTTATGTTCCTCTCTAAATAAAGATGCTCCCTCATGACCACAATCAAGTATAGAAGAGCCACCAATCAACAAAAAGTTTTAGAGTGCTCCTTAAGAGGAGCAGCTTCTGGAAGGCTGGGAAAGTCATACTCTGTGTAGTCCCCAGGCAGAACAGACTCCTACCATGCGCTACTACAACACAAATATTTTAAAAACTAATACTACGTAAACATGGCTGCAAACACGTGCAGTAAATATTCAACACACAGCTCAGTGTTCCTATCCTTAACTTGGGATGAAAGAGCGAGCAAAACAACTGCAAATAGAATCAAGGATAACAACTCCAGGGATATGCTAAACATCTGGTACTTGAGTCTTCTCAAAAGCAAAACATTTGCTCCCAAGAAACACTTACGTGGAACTCAGGAATAAGTTCTCTTTATCCAAGCTGGCCTAATGAAAACACCAACAGGACCAGGCACATCTCTGCCTTCAAGATGAATTGTCACCAAGGTCTTCTCAGAACCACATGCAGTAAATCACTTCACCTGATGTGGCAGCTACTCTGTCTCACAAAACAAGTGTTTCAGTCAGGATGTGAAGAATGTCATATCTAATTGACTGAGGAGGGATTACACTGGGAAAAGTCACGTGCTGGCAGTTTTGAACTAGGTGGAGGCTCATATCGTACTGTCTGTACTAGGAGCTCTTCTGATGCTGGGCACAAACAGACACTCAAGAGGTGATGTATTTCATCCCTCTATGCAAACACATCTCCCCTGTCTGACCAGGCTTGGGATATAGCTGTACTGCTGAAGCATGCAGGCAGGGGAAAAGAGGACAACTTCTAGCAAACACACTGAATGTTTCAGTTCAAAGAGAAGGGAAACTCCCCCTATTCAACAGTGGGATTGTTCCCAATGCTTACCTTAATATTCACCCACTGATCTTTCTGTGGGTGAAGCGGCAAGTCAGACAGGACATCGGTTTTGTATTATGCTTCAGGGAGTGAATACAAAGCAATAAAAAAAAATAGCTCTTAAGTGAGCAGTACAGACCAGGGCTAAGA
Source organism: Catharus ustulatus (assembly GCF_009819885.2). NCBI lineage: Eukaryota > Metazoa > Chordata > Aves > Passeriformes > Turdidae > Catharus > Catharus ustulatus. Next base: position 67,566,900 of record NC_046221.1, on the reverse strand, counting down.
AAGGGAAAGGGTCAATCAGGCCCATTCTGTAGAAGCAAACAATGAATTTGATTCCTTTTATCTACAAGTGACAGGGGCCATCAGCATATTTCACATAAAACACCATGGGTTTTATTTGTGCTTTTGGTCCCTGTACAAAGCAGCCTGGTTTCCAGTTCTCTCTTGATTTCTCAGTTGGTTCCAAAGACTTGATCCTACTTCTACGAAAACTACCGTGGACTCAGATGCAGCTCAGGAATCTGTTTCTAATGGAGATGGGCAGCAGAGATGTAGAGGAAAAGCTATCAGGGCAAGATTGAAGCTTTATTTCTCTCCTCAACAGCTGCCAGGAAGCCACAATTTAAGGACCTCCTCAGCTGGGGCATGTATTCATACATTTCTATTTCAACAGCAGTTGATGGGCCACTGTGCCAAAAACACATTTCAAGCAGCATCTACATGTCAGGTGCATCAGTGAAAACAGAACAAGTGAGTCCTTCCTGCCAAGTGGCCGGAGTTAAACACAGCTGTGGGAACACCTGTTTCAACCCACCTTCACCCCTGGAGTCTGCATCAGAAACAGGCCATAAGGGACTCAATGTGCTGCAAATTCACAGTGTAAGCTCAGCTCCAGATGAGGGATGGAAACACTACCTACTACTTCCTTGGGCTTTTACTTTTTAATAATGAAACCTCACCAAATGAGAAAGATCACAGCTTTGGGAAACAAGACCATTTAAAATAAAACATGGGTACCAAAGAAAAGTTGGTCCCTGTCTCTTCCCAGGCCAGATATGCATTCGGTAATAGAGAAACCAGACATGCATGTTATTAATAAGCAACTCATGATTTCTCAACCTCTTCAACTGCAATGCAGGACATCATGTTTAGACCTCCTGAAATCTCCATCTGTAAAACCTCTGGTATCCCCATCTATGTCCTAACACTAGCTGCTACATAATATTTTTCATGTGAAATTTCAAGAGTAAAACGTTTCTTCATCGTTTGCCTTTCTCTGTCTATACAACACTGCCCATGTTTACCCGAGACTTCTGAACCTCCCACAGTCTCTCCCACAAACCAGAAAATTCATTGATTAAAGCAAAATAATTACCCCAGGGCACAGCAGTTCCCAAACTGTGAAGAGCATGCAAGACCAGGAGACAGAGCTGCCAGCAGAGAGAGACTGCTCTCAACAGTTTGGGAACTGCTGCTCTAGCTCCCTGTTCACACCTATAAGAACATGCAAGAACTTTCATCATTATAGACCTAATGTCTGTATTTTTTTAAAAAAATTAAGAAAATTTACCTCTGAGCTAACTGTGAGAGGAGTTATTTGTAGCCCAATATATCTTTCTGTAATAATGTTTTAAGTAAAACACTATAAAAAAATTGTCAGATGCCCCTACAACATACAAGTAATGACTGCTGGGAAGAGGGAGGAAACACTTTAACTAGAGGTGAAAGGGAACCAAGAATTGTGCTGTTTTAATAAACAGGAAGAAAACACCTTTTTTCCTGCTCCAGTCTGTTGCTAGCAGATTGCATCAGCAAGTTATCATTAATATCTCAGCTACATCAATTCATAGAACCATTCATAAACTCAGTTCATGTTTGAGACATTTTTTTTTCCTTCTTCAATCTGCAAATATTCAGAGAAGGACAAAACATTATTACTTTACTATGCTAGATATGTGTCTGACCCTCTGAGGAAAAAGCCCACCAATTGCGTTTCTTTACTATTTCAGAAATTTTGTTCTTCTAACAGATGCCTTGTGTCTGCCTGAAACCTCATGGGACTCTACCTCTAAGAGCACAAGACAAGCCAGGACACTTCCATGAGCAACACCTGCAGGAAGAGAGTGTTACAGGAAAACTGACACAATTGTCGCTAAATTAATGTGTGGAACCCTGTTACCTTACACTGTCCTTTACATGTGTTTTGTGGGATATGTAATTCTACATTACAAATTCATTCACATATCATTCTGGGAAGCAAGTCAAGCTTCTGGTGCAAGCGTAGCATCTTCAGGTAAAAGTCAAGTATTATAAAAGAAAAGCAAATGTTCTGACTCGAAGAACAAGCATTTCCGAGTACAGAAAGCAACACTGAGGAAAGATTCTAGACAAATGCCTACATTGTACTTGAGGCAGGATTTTTTCTTTAGGTACTGACTTAATTTCCTTAATTGCATAATTTTAAAGGTTGAAAACACCAGCCGGCTGCGATATTAGCAGCATTTGAATGGTGACTAATTCTAATGAGTATGCTAGTAGCAATTTAACACTAGGACACGCCACACACATTTATAAGGCCGAGAGCGATAGCAATCAGCCTCCTTAGCCGTAGCCCCGGAGCCGAACCAGCCACCCCGGCTCATAAACCTCCACGCTCTCTGCGACGACACCTCACAGCTTTTTCCTCTCATTTTCACCTTTTGTCACCTACATTTGCGAGGACAAATTAACAAATTAAGACTTCTTTACTGCAGAAGGTGCTTCCATTAAAACCTATCGGAAAGCCGGTGTCCGAGGACCAGAGATCCCGAAGCTGGAAGAGTAAAGCCCAGACTTGTGCTCACACAGAGGAAAGCGAGATGCGGCCCGCTTTTGCACGCCTGAATCCAGAGCGGCTCACCACAGTGCATGCCTACTTTTTCAGTCCCTCCTTCCCTTTGTACGTGAGCTTCGCTGAGCCTGGCTGTAACAGCGTTTCCTCTGCTGTCACCGCTTCCTGCCAGGGGGCCGGAGAGGGCTCTGGCTCGCAGCTGGGGTCCCGGGGGCAGAGCGGACACCCGCACCCCCGAGCACGGCGGGTGCCCCAGGCCGGGCGCCATGCTCTGATCCCCGCTCCCCTGCCAGCCGCGGATGGGAACCGGCGGGCGGGATGATTATTTCCTCCCTTTTACCGCGACTTTCTCCTTTTTACCACCACATGGACGACACCTGCTCCCTCCTCCGGCACCCTCGGGTGTCAGGCCCGGCCCTGCCCAGGCTTGCCCGAGCATCAGGGAGGGGCGGGTCCCCGGTGCGGAGGGACCACACCGGCGGGGCCCGGGGATACGGGATGTCACACCGAGCTGCCGCAGCGCCATCCCCTGCGCCCCGCCGGTGCTCGGCCTGCGGCCGCGGCTCGGCCAGCCCCTCTCCGGAGACACGGGAAATGGGGAAGAGAGCTGAAGAGTAAAGCGAAGGAAAAACTCCGCGCTGAGCGGTGAGCTCTAATTCCATTCAACCCGAGACGAGCGCGAATCCCGAGCCCGAGGCGGGGCACTCACCCAGGGTCTTGACGGCGACCTGCCGGGTGAGCGGCGGCGGCAGGTTGACGCAGACCAGGTCGACGTCCTGGTGCAGCAGCACCTCGTCGATGCGGCTGGTGTAGAAGGGGACGCTCATCTCCTTGGCCAGCTCCTCCGCCTCCTCGGGCGTGCGGCCCCACAGCGCCTTCACGGCGAAGCCCTCCGCCTTCAGCAGCGGCACGATCACCCGCGCCGTCAGCCCGGTGCCGAACACCCCCACCCCGGGCAGCATGGCGGCGGCGCGGCGGCTGGCACGGCGAGGCGAGGCGAGGCGCTCCCTCCTTCTCTCAGCGGGGAGAGGGAGGCAGCCCCCGCTCGATACCGCTGCTGCTTCTGCTGCCGCCGCCGGGGCCGGGACCAGCCGCCCCCCGCCTCAGCAGCGCCGCGGCCGCCGGCTGCCCCGCCATGCCCCCACCATCACACACACAGCCCCGCGGAGGCGCCGGCGCTGCGCTCCCTTCGGCGGACGCGGGGCGCGCAGGGGCGACCGCCCTTCCCCGGGCGGCGGCGCGGGCTCAGCGCCGCTCCTCTGCCATGTTCGCCGGCGCCCGCTCGCCGCCGGGAGGGCGGCGCGTCGCTGTCACCTCCCGGGTGTTCCTGCACCGCCCGCACCGCCCCCGCCGCACCATTGGCGGCCGCCCGCCCCGGCACCGCCCCGCCGCCGGCACCGGCGCCGCGGGGCGCGCCCCGGGAGCGGCGGGAGCGCCCGGCCCGGCATGTGGGGCGCGGCGCGGACATCGCCCACAGGTGCGCTCGCGGCACCGCCGGCTTTGCCGTCCGCCCGGCGGGTCGGTATCGGGGCATCTCCGGAGACTTCCCTCCTTCCCACACCTCTTCCCCCACGGGAGAACCTCAGAGGGGTCGCGGTGATGGACAGTCGTCGGCCGCACGCCCCAGGGAAGGCGCAGGAGAGCTGGGAGAGCCACAGCGGCAGTCTGGCGTGAGCTGGTCGTGTCCATCGCCCTGCGGTCCGTCTCCCCCAGGGACGGTCCTCCAGAACGGAGATGTCCCAGAGCACGAGGGGAGCTGCCCTGAACCCCGAAAAGTGACGTGCACGGGGTGGGATTCCAGCTCCTCCACCTGTGCTTCCCACCACATCCAACTCACTCGGGATGCCCAGCCAGTATCTCCACCACCCATCCCACATTGGATTGTTGTGTATTCACTCCCCTTAGGAATATCAAGCTTCAGCTTCACTGGGACATCGGTTCTCCCTTTTTTTCCCAGCAAAGCCTCAATATGACAATCCCCTTTTCCATGGGTCTACTTACATAGTTCAAAATCCACGAATTTGCTAAGGCGGCTTAGGAAGCTTTAGCTACTGTTGCTCAGTCCACAGCATTTGTCCAGGGTCTCTGGAGGCCTGAAAGAAGCCCAGGCAGGGCAGTAAACAGACCAGGCACATAAAGTTGAATTTCTTGTGGGCAGGAATCATGCTGCCTTTGAAGACCCAATATTTGGTGCTGTGCTCTAGGACATTAGTAATGCTGGGTTTGTTGAAGACTGAAGGTATATGAGGGATTTCATGAGCAGGTACAAAGCTTGCAACACATAAAATCATAGAATCATAAAATCATAGAATGGCTTTGGTTGGAAAGGACCGTAAAGAGCATGTACTTCCAACACCGCTGTCATGGGCAGGGAAACCTTCCACAACATCAGGATGCTCAAAGCCCCATCCAACCCAGCCTTGAACACCTCCAGAGAGGGGACAGCCACAACTTCTCTGGGCAACCTGTTCCAGTGCCTCACCACTCTACCAGTGCAGAATTTCTTCCTAATGTCGAATCTAAACCCACCTTCTCTAAATTTAAGCCATTGCCCCTTGTCCTATGACTACATGCCTTTGTAAAAACTCCCTTTCCAGAAAACCTTCCAGCATCACTGGCACTGCCCTATGCCAGCTCCTGCTCATCCCTCCTTTGCCCTGTCTCGGCTCAATGCTGGGCCTCCAGAGCCACTCTCCTGCCAACCTGGAGGACACCAGGTGGGCCTGGGAGCAGGTGAGGACTGTGGTGCCCTCACACAGGTCTGTGCAGACCTCGTTCCCACAGCCGTGAATCTCTGCCCTGCTCTGCGCACAGATCAGCTGGTGTGACAGCAGAGCAGCTCTTGTGAGTGCTGCACTGTTAGTTACATCACTGCCCCACTGACTCTTTTAAAGAAAAACTACAAAACATCCTGCTTCCAATCAGAGGGTAAGAATAAAGATGTTTTTCCACATATTGTCTTCTTTATCAGTTCCTAGGAAATAGGAAGAGAAGGGGAAGGAAGGAAGGAAGGAAGGAAGGAAGGAAGGAAGGAAGGAAGGAAGGAAGGAAGGAAGGAAGGAAGGAAGGAAGGAAGGAAGGAAGGAAGGAAGGAAGGAAGGAAGGAAGGAAGGAAGGAAGGAAGGAAGGAAGGAAGGAAGGAAGGAAGGAAGGAAGGAAGGAAGGAAGGAAGGAAGGAAGGAAGGAAGGAAGGAAGGAAGGAAGGAAGGAAGGAAGGAAGGAAGGAAGGAAGGAAGGAAGGAAGGAAGGAAGGAAGGAAGGAAGGAAGGAAGGAAGGAAGGAAGGAAGGAAGGAAGGAAGGAAGGAAGGAAGGAAGGAAGGAAGGAAGGAAGGAAGGAAGGAAGGAAGGAAGGAAGGAAGGAAGGAAGGAAGGAAGGAAGGAAGGAAGGAAGGAAGGAAGGAAGGAAGGAAGGAAGGAAGGAAGGAAGGAAGGAAGGAAGGAAGGAAGGAAGGAAGGAAGGAAGGAAGGAAGGAAGGAAGGAAGGAAGGAAGGAAGGAAGGAAGGAAGGAAGGAAGGAAGGAAGGAAGGAAGGAAGGAAGGAAGGAAGGAAGGAAGGAAGGAAGGAAGGAAGGAAGGAAGGAAGGAAGGAAGGAAGGAAGGAAGGAAGGAAGGAAGGAAAGTGTAAGAAAAGACAAAAGGAATTTGAAGTCTTTCCTATATGAGACTTCTGGAAATGTACCAGGGACAATGTTGGAAATATAATCCATCAGTGTTCAGAAGAGCTAGGCTTGGAAGCCAGCACTCTGCTCTCATACTCTGTAAAGAGGTGGGGTCTTGTTTTTTATCTGCCACCATCTCACAGCATACACTTCTTTATTACAAAAAGCAGAGACATTGAAAGGCTTGATGCAAGTTAAAACATGTTTTGCTTTCCATGCACTATTAGCACTGAACTGAAGAAGATGGATACTCTTTGGCTTCTGACAACTGAAATACAATCCAGATCTATTTGTCAGAGAACCACAGGGATATTACCTTTCTTTGAAATGTGAAGATTGCTTTTAGGCTCTCCATCAGATATTCAAACCTGCTGATAGGGGTTGTTCTCAGGATGAGAATTTGAAATATCTGTCTTAATTGCTTGTCTGTGCATGATAAAAAAACCTGGGAAAGTAGCTGGCTTACAGGAACAGGCTAAATATGTTATGGCTGAAGAGATGCTATATGCCTATTTAGTCAATATATAACTTTTATTTTAGTAGGCACCAGCCACTTTATGAAGTTCTATGTAAGGTCCCTGTTTTGGGAAATATTCAGTAATGCATTCAAACTGAGAATTGTGGACTAGACAATGAAATTATTACATTCTGCTATGTTCACTATTGTTACCAATAAGGAAACCCTTACAGAAGGAAGGCCTTGTAAAACCATGGTTCTGGCCTGTTACTTTGGCTAAGCAGAAAAGGACTGTGGGAAAGACACTTAGCTGACTTAGGAGTAGAAAAACAAGTTATATATGTAACCTTTGCATGTTCACATGGTGGTGTATGGTGGTTGGTTGAATTATGTTTGTTATGGTTTAAAACTATGTAACTGATAAAGGCCTGACTCCTTAAAAAGGCCTGGTTTTTGCAATAAGGCAGCTCTCCTTTGCACCTGTGGGGACTCTGCATCACTACGGATCCTCACCCACACGCTGTTTCCCTAGAAAGAATTTTTCTTTGCTTTACTTTTGAATTTTTTTTCTCCATTTAGGTTAACATAACTTTGCAGAGTTAAACTGGGCAGATGTGGAGATGGCACCTAGTCCTCGGCACTCCAGCAGCCAAGTCAACCTGTGAGCAACCTGAATTATCACATCTGCAGTAGCCCCGTGTCCCCCTAATTTTTTGCAGGGACATTTGGGGACATACTGCAGACTGTATTGGAGCAGGATCAACCCTTCTCAATTAATTGTGTGAAATAGGGCCACCTATTGCCACACCTGCCTCATGAGCACCCAGAAGGACTGAGGGAAGGCAGTGAAGGACAATTGGATACAGACCATGTCCTCACTATGCTGTAGACAACTGCAAACGTGAGTGAAAGCAGAATCTCTGCTCAAATCCACATAACTGATGCTGCCAGTTACTGCTGACTTGAAATCAGAAATCTGGGCAAGTTTTGTATTTTTGGGGTTTTTTGGGGGGTTTTTGTGCAAAACAGAAGAGATTAAGACAACAACAAAGTGCCTCACATGGAAGGTTCTGTCTAACCAGGATCAAGGCTCCCTGGCTTGAGTGTATTGAACTACAAAGCCTCTACTACTCTGTATGTCATACCTTTACACTTCTGAACATGCCAATCTTGTCAAGAGCACCAGCATTTTGTTCTTAAGGTAGCTAGAGGTTCCCTTAATGAAAACACACACACACAGATTTCTCATAAAGAGACAGTGATTTTGTTCATTCTTGATTTTTCTTCTGAAAACAGAAGTAAGTTATTAGAATAAAGTTGCACATAGAGAAACAAACAAAAGCATAAAAGTCTCATACATCCTTTTTCTGTTTCTAAGTTCTGTAATGAATCCTACAGGAAAATAATAAAATGTGGCAGTCACAATTTACTTTTCCTTTTACTTATTTCAGCTGAGTTTTATGGCTCCAGGTCATTATACTGTACAATGGCTGTAACAGGTATATTACCAACTTTTTTGAGAAAAAATACCAAATCAACAGCACTTCTACAGAATTCTCATACAGTTATTTGCAAAAATTCAAAACTGTCTTACTTAACTACCTAAAAATGTTTTATTTAGCTTTTATACTTAGTTTTATTATTATTAAGGTAGTTCTAGGTTGAAAGTACTGGGTGTAAGAAGATAAATAAAAGGTATAAAAAATCAATCAAGCATTAAATAAGCATTATCTGTTAGCATAAGTGATATGCAGAAAGTTGGTGGTCTCACACATACAGATAGCACTTAATCAATAAACATTCTCAATTTATTTTCCAAATGTGTGAAGGCATCTTCCCACATATTGCAGAGCTTTCCATTCCAGAGCCTCCTCAGCTCAAGACAACTATAAGATCCACCTGATGGAGTACTAGAAACCCACACTGCTTCTTTTTTACTTCTCTGTACTTAAAGATCTGTTCTTTTTCAGATTTTTAAACATTTATCCAGTCAGACTCAGCAGTGTTTCTCAAACCTCTCATACATCCATCAGAACAAAAAGGGAAAGAGCTAAATAAGACATGGTTTCAGAGAAACCCTGAAATGGAGCTTGCTGTCTCTCCAGATACTTCTCACTTTCCAAGATTTTAAGATTAATTAGCTCATTTCCTTTTACATAGATCAGTGTCTTTAAACACGAAACAGCTGTGAATTTTCAGTCAATTCCTTCCAGGGTATGAGGTTAGTGATCACCACTACTGGGCTTCTTCTATGACTCTGAGGTTGAAATTATTTGCATGGAAATAGTATTGCTTCAGAGACGGGGAAAAAAGTGATGATTCAAACCTGTCTGGTTCTCCTACTCAGCTGTACTGACTCATCCACAGTTTTAATGTGCAGCATGAGAAAGGATGCCTGAGATCAGTGGCTGGAGTCCTTTTTTACATCTAATGCCACACAACTGGCAGTTTCCCAAGCTGACAGGAATTTGTTCTTGTGAAGAGCAAGGTTGTTTTAGTGTCTCCCTGAATGCATTTCTATTGAGACAATCCACAGAAGTTCTTACTCTGAGTTCTGAAGGCAGAAATTGGTTTAACATTTGTATTATTAAATGGTCCAATGTGCAACAGAGAAAACTAGAGTAGACCACATTGCTAGCAAAGGGTTCTTAATGCATTCAGCCCTCTCCTGTTCTGACCAGTGAGAATTGTGACTATGCCTGGCATCTCTGAGCCTGTTCAGTATGATTTTTACGTTTATTCCTTCCCACTTTCCAGAGCCTTTCTTTAGAAGACATGTATACCAAGAGTGATTGGGCTGTGTGAGAAAGCTACCAAAGCTTTGAGAGACCACGTTGCTAACACAATAGTTATGAATGCATTGCTGCTCTTTTCAGTAAGTCACAGAGGAGGACCTAAACAAGCACAATGTCCACTATTTGATAACTTGTGGTATCCTGTTAAGACAAGTGTGTGTATTCTCCCTTTACATGTGGAGAAACTAAGGCTCAGAGAAAAAGAGCGCAATGTTCTCTGTTGTTCTGTGTTGGGTCTTTTTGGGTGCTTGACGACAATTAGGCATCCAAAATGCGACACTCAGTGGGTGTACACTTACAGTTCTGGTCGGGCTGGCCTTCCTAAGCTCCTATTGATCACAGTTCAATAATATGAGGAAGCAGGTGGAGAGCCTGTTAGCAGAGATGTACGTGAGATCGCTCATGGCTACATAGGTGCAACCAGGACCCATGATGGTATAATGTGTGCTTAAAGCTCACATCAGTCATTCTCTCCTGACAGAAACATGGGCAGATGCAGGAGCCAGCAAACGTGCAAGCACTGAATCATCAGGTGTGTTGCAAGCTTCGTACCTGCTTATGAAACCCCTGCCATGCCTTCAGCAAACCGCCACTCCTGAGACAGACCTAGAGCACAGCACCAAGTATTGGGCCTGCAGAAGAGGCAAGATTCCTGACCACAAGAAATTTAACTTCATGTGCCTGGGCTGTTTACTGCCCTGCCTGGGCTTCTTCCAGGCCTTCAGAGACCCTGGACAAATTCCATGGATGGGGCAGCAGTAGCTAAAGCTTCCTAAGCCACCTTAGCAAATCCATGGTTGTTGAACTATGTAAGTAGATCCACAGAGAAGGGAATTGTCATATTAGTACTTGACTGAGGAAAAAAAAAACCAACAGTGGGAGTGAGTCATATAGAAATTCTTAATTCTGAAAAACAGTTTTGAGCATAAGCAGTAGTTTGTGTCATATCACACTTGTTAACTGCTGTGCAAATAGCTGTAATATGCAGCTGAAATGGTTATCATTTTAGTGATATTACATTGCACATTGCTTGCAGGGCATCTGAGATGTTACTTTGGCATGAAAAGCAGAGAATCACCACTTTATAACTCATGCAGGAGTGGATGAAAGTGAGTATGTGTTGTGATTTCTAGACGTAGAAGCATGGCCATGCAGGGTGGGTTTTGAAAGGGTTCAGTTTCTTAGAAAGCCCCATTTTATCAAGAAATCATGGAATCATTCAATGGTTTGGGTTGGAAGGCACCTTAAAGGACATCTAGTTCCAACACACCTGCTATGGACATGGACATCTTCCACTAGATCAGGTTCTTCAAAGCCCCATCCAACCCAGCCTCAAACACTTCCAGGGATGGGCATCCACAGCTTCTCTGGGCAGCCTATTCCACTGCCTCACCACCCCAATAGTAAAGAATTTCTTCCTGATCCCTCATCTAAATCTGCTCTCTTTAAATTTAAAACCATTGCTCCTTTTGCTGTCACTATCTGCCTATGCAAAAAGTCCCTCTCCCTCCTTTTTATAAATCCCCTTAACACAACAGAAGGCTGCAAAGAGGTCTCACTGAAACCTTCTCTTCTCCAGGCTGAACAACCCCAGCTCTCTCAGCCAGTCTTCACAGGAGAGGTGTCCCAGCCCTCTCATCATCTTCATGGCCTCCTCTGGACCCACACCATACGCCTCAACATATCTTCCTTGATCTTCCCATTCACAGGGGTGAGGGTCACCATTCTGTTGTTTCCTAGATCCTCTATTCTCATCTTTTAAAAATCAGAGTGATGTTTCCCTTTATCCAGTTACCAGGAACTTCATCTGACTGCTGTGACCTTTCAGATGTGATGGAGAGTGACAACAGTCCATTCCCTCAGGACCCTGGGATGCATTCCATCCCATCCCAGAGATTTGTGATTATTCAGCTTCATCAAGTGATCCTGAATCTGCTCTTTGCTTATAGTGGAAGGGACTCCACTTCCCCCATACCCACCCAGAGGATCAGGGACTTGAGAGAAGCAGGAAGCCTGACTCGCAGTGAAAGCTGAGGTAAAGAATTCTTTGAGTTCATTCATTCTCCATATCAGTTGCCACCAGTTCTCTCCTCTTGCTTCTAAGGGGGGCACACTCTTCTCAGCCTTTATTTTATGACCTAATTACTTATTGAATCCCTTTTTTGTTATTCTTTACATCCCTTGCCAAGTCCTGTTCCAGCTTTGCCTTGGCTTTCCTCACCCCATCCCTACACATTCAACCCTGTACGCTTCCACCAGGTCACCTGTCACTGCTTCACTACCTGTGCATTTCTTTCTTACTCCTCAATTTGAGGAGCAGATCTGTGCTCAGCCATGCCGTTTTCCAGCCTACACACCAGGATAAAGGGCCCTTGTGCTCCAAGTGGCCAAGGAGTGTAACTCAAGACTGCTCCATTCTGGAATCCGTCGCCTCCCTCCTCAACTGTCCTGTCTTAAAACGTAGTTGGCATTTCAATGTGACTGGCAAGAAACCTTAATGGAGAGAGCTCTGGAACAGGTTTTAAAGGAAAATCTGTCTTTTGCATGAATAATTTTTAATTATCATATGTGCTAAGTACTGCAGACTTGTGCAGCTTTCCAGGATGCTGCAGATCAGTTCCATTTCACAATGGAAAACCTGCTGCTGTTTAACAAAAGCTCGGTTATTCAGGCAGAGTAGGAAGGAATGTCTGTCTACCTGTTGAAACAAGCCTATATCCTGTGCACACTAGAAAGATACTGAATCCCAGGTGCATCTCTTTCTTGGAAACAGATGAACACAGCTAATTGCCTCTGGAGAGTGCTCTCATCTAATGAAGGCTTGTGTCCTGCCTACTCTTTACATATATGTATTTTAATGATATTCAATACTGAAACTTGCACTTTTCCTGTAATCTGTACAAAGGTCTGGATTTGTGAGCTTCCTGGACACAATGAAATGCCAGCCTTCTGTTTCCGTGCTAGGAAGGGAAATGTACTGAGGCAGTGGTATTTACTGCATTATCTACTGAGCTCCCTGTCTGCCTGAAGTATGATCCTATGATCCTAGGCAGCCTTGCTCATTTGTTTCCATTTCAGTTTTGAATTTATGGCACAAGGAATCAGTGCCATGGAGTGGTACTGTGATTATTTTTAATCTGAAACAAAAATGCTAATTAATGAATCTTTCTTTTTTATGCACTGATAAAATAAAAGAAAAAAGAAAACCAATTAGCTAGGTTCACACTAACTCTGTAGCACAAGCGAGTTCAGCGAAGTTTGCTTTCAGACGTTTTCAGATATTGGTGTGCCTCTGCACAGCTATTATTCCCTTAAAATCATGGTCTTCAGGACTGTAAAACTGTTAAATCTTAGGCCTTAGATTTGCCAATACTGATGTTATTGTGTTGAAGTCTGGCCTGCATTACCTGCTCTGTGACCTTGCTTCATTAAATCAATAATGATCAGTCATGTCTTGTTTAATTACGCAAAGGGTGAATTCAGTCTAGTCCAGTTTCTAGGCTCCTGGCTCTTTGCTATTTATCCTTTATCTTCAATAGCAAATCCATTATTTTTTGTTATTTATGGAGGTTCTTTCTTCAATCCAGGCAAATATTGAACCTTTGCAATGTCTGCAGTGAAGAAGTGGAGTGTTGTCTTTCTCAGGAAAGCAGCAATGTCTGCTGTTCAGAGGAGGAAAGCCTGTCCATTCCTGCCTGGGGTCCCTGGGGTCCCATCCACAATGGAGTGAGGTGAGTATGCTTTTAAGTGTTTCAGGGCATCAGAAACTTCGAATACCGGTTTCCTGATAACAAAGAAACCATCAGATGGTTTTTTTATTCTCCTTCTCCTAAGAGCCAAAGGTATTTCTTGGCTTTTTCAAAGCTGGAGACTTCCTTCTAAAAATCAGGCTTAATTGCTTCCTCTTCCTCTTTCTGTCTTGCCCTGTGTCTGCCACTATTCAGAACAGGTCCTGCCCTCGAGTGCCCAAACAGACATAGTAAATTGATTTCTGGTATCTAGGCCTGAATCATCACTGTCAAAATGAATAGGAGAGAGTGGCTCTTATGAAACCTGCAAACTGAGGCAGGCAATCAGGCACCGATTTTAATGAGGTTATACTTTTGAGATGGTCTTTGAAATCATAACTGTTGGAGACTGATTCCCAACTCAAGATAAACAGATATAATTTCCACACCAGAATTCCCTTTTAATATTTAAGCAAGGCTTAATCTTCATCTTGAAATTAAAATAGTCCTTCAAAGGAACTTTATTTAAGAGAAGAATGTTTCTTCAAAAGTATTTTAATACCTCAGATAACTATATATATCATCATCAGGCTTCAGGCATTAATCATCAGGAATAAAATGAATACTTAGCATTTTAGGAACTGGTGCAGCAACTGTGGTTTATTAAACAAACCCTCATGAAAGGACTTCATAATTTCTCATCTGAGTGAAGGCTATGGCAGGGAACTTCCAGTTGTGCCATGTCTCATTCAGGATAATGTTCCAGCTGTGTACATGACTTCTAATGCTTCTAATGCACCACCTTTCAGTGTAGAACAAATGGCCAAAAATGGATGAATGAGGATCTCCCAGTAACAGGAAGATATTTTTTTTAGTATTAATAAGGCTACATGATAGCACTCAGCACTGCTAATGTTAGAAAATCATAGCAACAAGGAAAGTAGGGCAGCTTTATTAAGGACAGTATGGAATCACGAATCTAATGCAGTACACGTCGGGCTGTGTCCCACATATATCCTATGTGGGACACTGTCAATGTGACTGTGCTCCTATTGTTCTAACAAAAGACAAAGGAGGGTGCTGAACACAGCAATGCAATCACTGGCAGGTTAATATGCCTGTCAGATGCATCATATTTATAATTTACCACTAAAAACTAGGCTGGTTTTAATCACATTTGCAAATCATTTTACAAATCCAGGTTAGAGTCTTTACCCTCAGATGTTAGACTTAACCAGGTTTGATTGCACAGAGAAATAGTTTCCAGTGTAGTGAACTTTGTGATTGGCAAGGCTCAAAGGCGAGTCAAAAATATGCACGAAGCACTTGCAATGAAATCATGCTCATCTCAAAAGGAGAGATGCTCACATTTTCTTTCATTGATTTCACACTTGAGAAAATGCATTTCAGATACCAGCTGAGGGAAGGAGAATCTCTGTGATTTAAGCACTGAAATTTGATGTTCTCATTCTTGCATTGTTTTTATCATTTCAGATATCTGAACAAAGAATCACTGTGCTGTTCATCTGGCATAGAAAATGGCCCAGAATTAAGTTGTGACTCATTTTCATGACAATTAAGGAGAAGGAAATAACAACTCTTTTCTCACAGAAAATGCCCTAAGCCTAGATTCAAAGCAGCTTCACGTGGGTGCAAATTCTGCTCTTCTCTGCATTAAACTCCCAAAATATGCACGGTCACAAGGCTTTAGAATCTTGCATTTAAGACTTTCAGTCAAGGCAGACAAACCTGCCTTGAGTCAGTTGTCTGCCATCAGACTTGCAGGGGAGCTAAGCAGTATATAACAAGTTTTAGCAGCACCCAATGTCATCTCCTGTTTCTCTCTATCCCCCAGGCAGCACATCTCACAGTGGTACTTGATCTGAATATTGATGGCTGCTAGCATGTTATGCTCAGCATGTTTATTAAAATAAAAAAAAACAATGCAAAACCTAACCAAAAGAACCATCCCAAAAGCAATGGCAAACAGTCATTTTTGGCATCGGGGAATTTGGTAACCTGCATGAGCAGCAGCATACCAGCAGGAAGACGTGGCTGCCCTTGGAAATGCCCCAGAGCTCACTTCCTATTCCTGGAAGGAGGTATAATTGCAGTCAGTGGTTTGTGGGATTTTGAAACTCTCCCACAGGCATCCAGAGGAGTTATGCTGCGTTTGGGGTGGACTGGTTTAGTACAAAATGTTGACAGGATGTGCAACAATGGAGTGAGTCTGAGAGTCAGAGGGGGAAGAAGTGGATAAATCCAGGCAGAAAACACAAGTGCCTTGCTCCTGGGAGAGGCAATAGAGGGCAAGGTGAGACAAGTGCATTTTCTGGGAGCTGTTTGTGAGGGAGGGCCAGGAGTGAGAGGAGGTGAAGTGAAACGACAGCAGCAGTGACACGGTTAGCAGCCTCCCTCCTTCTTCCTCCTCCTCCTCGACCGCAGAGAGGCACGAAAACTCCCGTTGTGAAAAATGAGCTTGGGTGGAGTGATTCATATGTGTGGGATTTAAACAATCTATTTTAACTGTCACTTAAAGGAGAAAGCAAGTGACCTTGGCTGATGTTATCAGGTTTTATTCCTGTTTTGAATTTGTATTTAATCATTCTTCCAAAGAGCAGTTGATGCTTCGTAGTTGGTAACCACTGAGATTTCTCCCACAGCACCTGAACACTTTTGCTGTATTTCATACTTTCTTGTTTTGCTAACTCAAAATGTGGTATGTGTATGTTCAAATACTGAAACAAACGACATTTTTATTCAAATGCTTACGCTTTTGCCTTTTAAATGTTCAACTTTTACCTTTTATTATATTAGAGAAGGGTAAATTATATTTTGTACTTACCTAGGTAATTCAGTTCTTTTTCTTAGTAGTTATGCTGAATTGCCTTTGGATAAAAATTAGGCTATAATAACATACCAAAAGGCAGCATTGCTTTCCGTTATAAAGTCATATCAAATTCTTTGAATATGAAAGAAGAAGAAGATATCAAAACATGTTTTGTATTTAAAATTGACTGTATTATTACATTGATGCTTATGCAATAAATGCTAACTAGTGCTTAAACTGCCTGGAATGAATAGATCTTAGTACTGATGTCTCCCTTGATTCAAAGACTGATGGATAAGAGAAAGAAATTTACATTTTTAAAGCTGTAATTAATTTCTCAGTTCTAATAAACAAGTTGTTGACTAAGATAAAATGAAGAAACTGAAATACAGGAAGTACACTTTCTTCACTTGCCATAAGGACTCCAAGTGAAAAATGCTGGTTTGTCACTTCCATAAGTGGTTGTCCTAGTTCACTTCATGCGTTGGCTCCCCATTTCAGTGCTCTGCCTTTCTTTAGAGCCTCGTTAGCAAACATTTTTCTGAAATGCTGAGCTTTTAATTTAAGCAAGCACTGGACCTCAGGTGTGCCCACCTCCTCACAAGCAAGGGCCTTCTCTTGTGAGCTGCAAGGTCATAGCTGGCTTAGGAGGGATAGAAATACTCCCTAGGAAGTGGGAGGGAGAGGCTGGGAGCTGCTGGGAGTCTGAATGCAAGAACAACTTTCCAAAAGGTCAGAGATGGGATTTCACATTCCCTCGGGGCAGATGGGGGGTTTGAATTTGATTCTTCTACAACTTGAACTAATGCCTTAACTACAGAGTTCATGCATAAAAGGGAACATACTGTCACCTCCAGATTTGCTGTCAGGGGAGGTGAGATGAACTTTGACTTCAAATGCAGAACAAGTTAAGAAACACGAGTTTGGGCATGATGGTGACACAGGCATGCATTGAAAGTGATGCTCCTCAAATCCAGAGCAACTTACCTCTTTTAGGAAACAAAAAAGCTATTCTGTGCTGACACTATCACAGCCGCTTTTCTTTGCAGCCAAATACAACTAGGGATGTTCAGTATTTCTATTTTACCCATTCTGACTGTGCATGATGCCTTTGGCAATATTTCAATTTTGTGGTCCTTCCCACAAATCACCATCTGATATCTTGCAGACTTTAGTAGCTTCCAGACTGGGGGTTAAAAAGCTTTGACCCTGGAGACTCAACAATTAGAAAACTAACTGCACAGAAAATTTGGGAGCACAGAAGGATAAAACCAGATTTGTGCCTGCCAAAAATATTAAACTTTCCTAAATATAGCATAAAGTATTTTTCCATGTCACAATCAGCACATCTCAAAACAGAAACCAGATCTTCTGAGTTTCACCCCAAAGCCTCTCCACTGAACCACGGTTACTGCATCTGCATTAATTCTGCATTCCCACATCTGGTAGAAAAGCACAGTTTTAAAGCCTTAATTCCTAGTGAAGCCTTCATTAATACCAAGAAGCTTCCAAGGCATCCTTAACACTGCTGACTCCCAATTTACTGCTCTTGAGTTAGACTCGTCACATAGATGGCATATGCTGATCATTTTCAGGAAAGAGGTTTCTCTGGTTTTTTGTAGCACATTGATTAGAACCATCCCATTTCCACCAGGGGAAGTAGATTGTTCATACCATGCAACTTCCTCTTCCACATCGTTCATATGCATTGGCTACCTTACTGCCACTGGAGAGGATTAAAATTCATTCTGGCCAGGCAGTCCATCTACAGAGATCCCTCTCAAAGGAGGTCAAGGAGATTTTCAGTCAGGCCATGTTCAGTGGAGTGCTTCTAAATTAGACCTCAGAACCGGATAAAGCAAGTTACATGATTGCAGATTTGGACTAAGCAAACCAAGATGCTGAGGACTATATTTCCAGGAACCATGTTTTTTGGTCTATTATCACATGAAGATTGAGCCCCACTGGCCCTGGAAAAGATTTTCGGTCTTTCTGCTGTGCTTGCTTTCTTTATTAAATTCAGAAGTTGCTGCATGCTCATAAACCTCCAGGGGAGTAGTAGTACTGCTGAGTTTTAAAGAGCTTTAAAAGCAAAAAAATTCCCTGATTTCATCTCATGACTCTCAAAACGCTCTTCTGGTTTCTAGTCAAAAAGCTGCCAAATTAATAAAATTTCAGCTTGCATGGCAAAACAGTGATCTTACCAGTTTCTTGCCTGTAACGGTTTAGTGCTCCTTCAGTGCTGGAAGTCTGGTTCAAATGGATAATCTTTTTGCCTTCATTTCATATTCATGGCTGGAAGAACTTTGCCTTGCTCAATATATTGGTATAGAAAAATCTTCTCAGTAGAAAGAGATACAAGACACGTACAGACATCACCTTTCAATCACACAAGATTGATGGATTGCCTGAGACAAAACAGAAATTACTGGTGCAGGAATATCTGCTTAATATGTGGAAGAAATTTCTGTGCTCTTCACAGAAGACACAAGGGAAGGGGAGAGACAAAATAGAGCAGAGAAGCAGAGTTTGTTACCTTACAAAGCGAATATGAAGATGTTCTAAAGAAATGACAAGCTAGACAGGGAAAGAGGATTTGAAAAAAAAAAACCCTCTGTTTAGAAGAGGCACCCAAAAGAGACAGCATAAAACAAGCACTGAACTGTACAGTTACTTGGATGACTGGTTTGGCATTTGCTCACTTTTTGTTTGCAGGGAGCAAAACTTAGAACAGTTTTTGTCAGGAGTAAAATGTTTGGAGCATCTTGTCTCTCTCCAGGAATTTATGGTTGCTTCAGAGTTTCACAAGTAGCTCTTCCAGTTACCCAAATAGAATGGAAAAAATGCTAAAAGAGTCTGCCTGCCCTTACCCCTTTTTAATTGCTCCCTGGAAACTTTCCACACTGTCCATCACACAAGTCCTGTGAAACCTTCCTTCCAAACAAAGCCGGACTCTCTGCAACGCCCCCAGGAAAGAGGTGAGTTTGCTGCCAGTGAGCTGGACTGCAGAGTATTTTGGTAAGCTCCCCTCCCTGATGTATCCATCTTCCTATAATCTGCAAAGAGCTCCCTGCAGCACTTCCATGCAAAGGTGCTGGAGATAACCTCACATCCAGTAATTGCGCTTCTCCCTCCCCCACCAAAATCAAAACCCAGCTCTTTGCCATGACAGAGGCTCCTGAGAGGCAAAGAGGGGACCAGGGTTCATGCCCCTCATGAGCAGG
The DNA here is from genome assembly GCF_009819885.2 of Catharus ustulatus. Lineage (NCBI taxonomy): Eukaryota > Metazoa > Chordata > Aves > Passeriformes > Turdidae > Catharus > Catharus ustulatus. The sequence continues at coordinate 67,547,658 of NC_046221.1, read as the reverse complement.
CTGAGTGCCATTGGTGATGAGAGCTGGGTCACCTGCCTAGGGGCAGCTGTGAGCCCACGCAGCCATGCCCCTGCCTATAATGCTTCCTGCCCACCCATCTGAGGAACAGCTCATGAAGCCCAGAAGTCTCCCAAACCCCCAGCAGAGGTTTAGCCATGCAAGCTCTTCCCTTGACTGTGAAGCCCCAAATAGCATGTTTTTTTTTTGAAGGCAGGCAACTCATACACATGTAACAAAACTTTCCTTGAGGAGAACTGAGCCCTGAAGGTACCAACAGCCGAGTAAGTGCAGGAGAAGAGGAGCCACAGCTAAGGTACCTGGGTATCTCCTGTTGCCTTTGCATGGACACTATGCCAAGTCAGTATTTGATTTTTAGGTTTCTGCTTTTATCCAGGATCATCTTCTTGGTTGTCTGGTATCCACAATATGCTCAGTAAACACTACCTTTCTCGTGTGTGGGCACAGCATTGCCACAGGTCCAAAATTTGCTGGTGCCTTGCATGTGCCCAGCACACAAAACCATCTGTACAATGCATACCCATAGCCTTCCAGAAACTGGAAGGCTACCAAGAAGGCATTTTAGGTGCCCATCACAGATGTGCACACCTTTATACCCAGAATCTCCTGGGGAGAAACGTGACAGCCTTCAACATGGATCTTCCTTTATCTGCAGATATCAGCAGGCTTCTCTGTCCCTGTTGAAAGACCCCTCTGCACATCCCTGTATCCATAATTCGTCTGGTGTGCAGGCTGGGCTCCAACAGGCTGAATGTGATGCCCCTTTTCAGCCAAGACAGTGGGAGTTCTGTTGGTCTTTACTTTTCTCTGACTGCAACTTTACCTGTTCATTACAAACATATTAGTGCCTTTTCACTCCACAGAAACTTTTATGTGCTTATAGGGCACATCACCACAAATGATGTTTTTCATCAGCAGGTTCTAAAGCACTTTATATAGGAGTCTGGCATTTTTATCTCTGATTCATCTATGGGGACACTGAGGCACAGGAAGGTGGAAGTCTAGAGTCAGTCTCAGATCAGCAGTGAATCCAGGGACAGAAATAATTTCTACTCCATTCAAGTCAAATATAGTATAAAAGGAAGCCTCCTGGGTTTCATTAGTGAGGTTTTAAGCTCCTACATACCCCTTATTTTTATGTAACCCATGTATCTTACACCTTTTCTCTCCTCAGTCGCAGGAGTCCCATGTTGTGCACCTCACCCTTCCCTCAATGGCAAAACAGAGAGGAGCCATCTGACAGCAATCCACTGCTTCTTTCTGGAACACATGTGATAAAAAGCCAGCAGCTTGGTTGGCAGGAAAAGACTGAAAAATATCATTGCAATTAATGTGGAGAAACTTGAAGCTACAACACCATCAGCAATTCTGCAGAATGAAGCATAACAGTGCAAAAAGACTAAGTGATGCTCTGCAAACCATATGGGTGAATTTTTCCAGGGAATGCTGGCTAATTTCTAATGGATCAGCTGGATGGGCAAATTCCTGGCAGGAATTTGAATCAAAGCAAGTCTGTTGGATGGACATCTCTGGTATTTCAGAAGGTGGATGTGAGAACCTCTGAGGGTTTAATACTGCTGGTTTAATGCAGAAAAAACTCTTTAATGGCAACCTGCCTGAGTTGGGGTTACAGAATCACAGTCAAATTCAGAAGCAGAGGAGTGAGATCAATACAGAGCAGAGTACCAATTAACAGCCCTGGTTTTCAAGAGCGTCCTTCATTCGTCCTCTAAAATTTCCTTTGTCTTTGTCACAGCTCAGTAGTGAGCACTGAAATTTCCCTTATCAGTTACGAAGACGATTGCAGCAAGCTGGAGAAGTGATACCATATACATTAGAAATCAGTGTTAATCATACATAGAAAAACAACTTCCAAGTTTAAATATGTATGGTTCCTTGCCTTAGATCAGAGACTTACTTGAGAAACAAACATGATTTGTTAAGTAAATGCTTTTTAAATTCTCCTCTGAGATATGTTTTCTTAAAATATAGTGTATAACCTTGTATATATAATACAGTCACATTAGGGAAAATACAAACTACATTGAACGTGCTTAGATCTGTATTTTCCTCTGAGAGCCAGACAGTGGCAACTCCAGGATCTCTTTGTTCCCCTTCCCCCTAGCAACCAGCAAACACTGAAAAAGCAACTCAGCCTGGACTTAAAATTTCAGCATTTTGATCGGTTGGGTTTAGCTTGTTCCTTTTTCAGGGCAGGTGTGCACTGAGAACTGACCAGACAGGATGGGTTTTATTCCTTGCACCCTTATCTCTCTCCCTTCCATTTGTATGAAGTTGTGGTTTTGCTGCCTGTGGGGAACAGTGGAAAAACACTTCAAATTCACAAGTGGAGCTGGCAGTCACCAGCCCAAGAGCAGGGCAGGAAGCATCTGCACCACAAACAGGTGCCACACGCTTGGGGTCACTGAGGTCCACTTGTTGCTCTCTCGTAGTCAAGTGTCCCTTGGCAGCCACACTCCAGCCTGGAGGGTGTGACACAGCCAGCCCCAGCCTGGAGCAAGCCATCAGCCCCTTCCTACCTGTGCACAGCTCTGCCCTGCCTCATCGGTGTCACTGCTGCCTTGAACTGCACAAGGGATGGACACATCCTCGACCTGCACATTCACACTGGTGGCAAAAATAATGAGGGGTAACATTCAGGAGCATTTAACAACCTGTTTGCTGCCAGAAGCAGCAGGAAATTCATTTTGCTTCAGGACTGGATGTTTTAGAGCTCTTTATGTAGAATGATTTCACCTAAGCACAGGTCTCCTTTAAAGAATCCCCTTCCTCTCACCTAATGAACACATCAGTTCAGGTCACTCTGGAGGAGAAATGCACTCTAAGGCATTATTTTCCCAAGAGAAGTGGAGAACATCCCAGCCATGGACAGATCACACAACAGCTGGCTTCAGGAAGATGCCAGTGCTAATTTATCTGTATTCATTTAATTAATTTAAGTCAATTTACTCTGGAGAGAAAAGGCTGCTGTGAGCTCTACTTCCTCCCTTTGAGGGGCTAAATCCACAGTGTTTGCTCTGAGCAGGGACCGAAAATATCCATTGTCTTGAGCAGGGGTGGCTGAAGTGACCAAGGTGACACCAGGGTTAGTGGTACACCCCAGAAAGCAGCGTGATGAAGGTGTCCAGGGGTACCCATCCAGCAAGACCCCACCTATTGCTGCCCTGGGATGGTTTTAGGGCTTTTCTCTGGGGTAGCAACTGCCCACGATTGTGGGCAGGAATCAATGGGTGGCCCATGAGACTTGCATGTGGGGAGCTTTGTCCCTGCAGCTCCTCCTCTTCATCACTCGGTGCCCTGCTCCACACTGAGGCATTTCACTGCAAGCTCACACAGCCCCTCCCACGTTTCCATGAGAGTGGGTCTTTTACCTGGCTTTTTACTTGGCAGGGCTCCAGCTGGGAACAATCTTACATACAAGTACAGTCCTAGTTATGTATCTGGGCAGCCAAAGCACCAAACTACAGATGTAAGAGACTACATAAGGGAAACGCAACAGTTTGGAGACCATGAGAGTTTTCTGCAGGTTATCACATTGCTGCTTCATTGGAAAAGAGGTCTGTCTACCTAAACAAGGGCAACAATAACTTAAGGGACAGGTAGCAGGAATGGGGAAAAATGAGCCATCTTCACTTCCAAATCCAGCCCATTCTGTCCCTCAGCCAGATTCCACTTTAGCTCCACTGGGTTAACATTTGGAGTCAGGCACAGTCTTGCTAATGTATACAGAGAAATTCAGCTGGAAGTCTAAAATGCAGTCAAATCTGGTCTTGGGGATTGATGCTGGCCAGATGCCAGGCACCCACCAAAGGTGCTCATTCACTCCCCTCTGCAGCTGGACAGCAGAGAGACAATTTAACAAAGGATGCATGGGTTGAGATAAGGACTGGGAGAGATCTCTCATCAATTACCATGAGGGGCTAAACAGGCTCAGCTTAGAGATATGAAGTGAATTTATTGCTAACAAAATCAGATCAGGATAATGAGAGGTAACACAACCCTTAAAAATGCCTTCCCCCCACCCCTCTCTCCTTCCAGCTCTGCCCCCTACCCCAGCAGTGCAGGGAGACAGGGAGTGGGTGTTCTGGTCAGTTCATCACCCATGGCTTTTCCCCATGCTCAAGGAGTTACTCCCCTGCTGCTCTCTGGGGTCCTTCCCACAGGACACAGTTCTCCGTGAACTTTTCCAATGTGAGTCCATCTCTGTGAGCTGCTGCAGTGTGAGTCCATCCCATGGGCAACAGTCCTCCTCAAACTGCTGCAGCCTGGGTCACTCTTCCATGGACTGCAGTCCTCCAAGGACAGGTTGCTCCAGCCTGGGAGCAGGCCCCCTCTCTCCACAGGTCTCCTATGGGGTCACAACCTCCTCCAGGCATCCACCTGCTCCAGTGTGGGGACCTCCCCCACAGGCTGTGGGTGGATCTCTGCATCCCCCATGGATCCCCATGGGCTGTAGGTGGATCTCTGCATCCCTGTGGATCCCTGTGGGTTGTGGGTGGATCTCTGTATCCCTGTGGATCCCTGTGGGCTGTGGGTGGATCTCTGTATCCCCCATGGATCCCCATAAGCTGTGGGTGGATCTCTGCATTCCCCCTAGATCCCCATGGGTTGTGGATGGATCTCTGCATCCCCCGTGGATTCCCATGGGCTGTGGGTGGATCTCTGCATCCTCCATGGATCCCCATGGGCTGCAGGGGCACAGCTGCTTCACCATGGTCTCACCATAGCCTGCAGAGGAATCTTGGCTCCATTACCTGGAGCACCTCCTGGCCCTCCTTCTCCACTGCCCTTGATGTCTGCAGAGCTGTTCTTCTCACATATTCTCACTCTGCTCTTCTCTCGTTCAAGTTACAACTGAACTGCAGCATTTGTTTTGATTTCCTCTTAAACATGTTATCAGAGAGGCATTATCACCCTTTCTAATTGGCCCAGCCTTGGCCAGCAACATGTCCATCTTTAAAGCCACTAGGGATTGGCTCTGCTGGACATGGTGGAAGCTTCTAGCAGCTTCTCACAGAAGCCACCCCAGTAGATCACTCTGCTACCACAACCAGGCCGTACAAAACCAATACAGCTGGTAAAAGCAAGCTTGTTGATATTTGGGTTTCACTGAGTCCATAACCCAAATGAAGTCTTCTTTACTGTTTTTACCACATCATCTGTTGTTTTAAGCTTATAGTGCATTACAGTGGCTCTACAATGCTACATCCCCCATATCATTTTATGATTCTGAAGAAATAAATTATATTTGATTTTGTCACCTGAATTTCATTTATTACCAGACACAGATTGCTGGCATTTATGCACTTTGTTGTAGGTGTATATGAGAAAGACTTTTGAGGTGAGGAATAATGAAGGGTCGGAGTTTCTATCTGAAGTCATATTTCTAGAGCATTTAATCATTTATAAAGATTCACTCCAGACAGAAAGCAATTATTTCACGTATTGATACAATCAGTAGATATTGTATTTCAGAAGTATAAAGGAAAATCTCATCTTAAATATATATTCTGCTCACATGTATTGCAAGGATATGGATCAGTGAGTAGGGAAAGAGTTGAGGAAAACAAAAGATTTGGGCCTGTAGAACACAGGATGCTCTGTCTGGAATGGGGTAAAAGAACTCAAACAATGTCCTATTTGCTACACTGTCAGGTTGAGCCCATCAGCAATAGCAGTAGCACCTCTGGATAATGTATAAAAAAGGGGAAAGGAGTTACAGCACAAGAGCAACTGCAACTGGAGAAAGGAGTGAGAACATGTGAGAGAAACAGCCCTGTAGGCAGCCAGGTCAGTGAAGAAGGAGAGGAGGGATGTGCTCCAGGTGCTGGAGCTCAGATTTCCCTGCAGACCAAGTGAGGCAGCTGTTCCTCAGCAGCCCATACAGGTCCACAGTGGAGCAGAGATCCACCTCCAGCCCATGAAAGACCAGGTGGATGTGCCTGAAGAACGCTGTGACCCTTTGAGAAGCCCATGCTGCTGCAAGCTCCTGTCAGGACCTAGGAACCCATGGAGAAAGAAGTCCACCCTGGAGCAGGTTTGCTGGCAGGACTTGTGACCCCATGGGGGGCCCATGCTGGAGCAGCCTGTTCCTAAAGGAGCGCACCCTGTGGAAGGAACCTATGCTGGAGGAGTTCATGAAGAGCTACAGTCCTTGGGAAGGACTCACTTTGCAGAAATTCATGGGAGAGAACCCACACTGGAGCAGGGAATGAATGTGAGAAGTCCTCTTCTTGAGGAGGAGGGAGCAGCAGAGACAATGTGTGGTGAACTGACCTCAAACCCCATTTCACATCAACCTGGGCCACTGCAGGGAGGAGGTGGAGAAAATCAGGAGTGAAGTTGGAAGGTGTTTTTAAGATTTAGTTTAACTTCTCACTGTTGTACTCTGATTTGATTGGTAATAAATCAAATCAATTTTCCCCGAGTCCAATCTGTTCTGCTCATGATGTTAATTGGTGAGTGATCTCTCCTTATCCTTAAATCTTTTCATTATATTTTCTCTTCCCCGTGCAGCTGAGAAGGGAGTGATAAGAGTGGCTTCAGTGGGCGTCTAATATCCAGCCAGGGTCAAACCAACACAGATTTGAATGGGGTTAACTGCAGTGACCCAGCTAAACAAGATGCAATTAACTGTAGGCTGACCCCTCTTACCCTTCCTCCCCCCAAACCTTCGCTGCTCCTGGGGGGAAAAAAAAGAAAAGAGAGAAAAAAATTGAAATTAGCACTAATTAGGTGTCATGTAACATGTTTTTTTAAACAGTTAACTCTTCTCTTTCCTGTTGCTGCGTTTTTATCGTATGCACCACACCCTGTTTGTGGTTGGTAAGGGAATATATGAATGCATTTACCATCATCTTTTAGCTTTTCTTTTGCTGCATTCTTATAGAGAACCCTGACTAAAGGAGACTGTCTGTAGGTGACACCATAAAGTTAACACTCATGAGAAAGGAATACTCTTGAGGAAAGTCCTGATCCTGGAGGGCACCCTGTGGGATATATTCTGTAAATCAAATATATCATAAGAAAATCTTTTCTGCCTCCATGCAACACACCGTTCCCTGAAGAAGCTGGTAATCTAATGGTTGACAGCTAAAAGGAACAGGAATAATTGCAGGCTGCTGCCACCTCTACCTCAGAAAGTCACAATGCCTTCGAATACTGGGCGTATTTGCTTGTTTGACAGTATGGGAATAGGAAATACAGAAGAAAATGTTGTTTGTTTTTTATACCTGTTATTCGGTATTTATCACTAGTAAAAACGCAAAACCATAGATAAGCAAACAAAATGCTTTAAAAAGTGTAAATAAAACTCCTTGGTACTGTCTGTTGCTGTGCAGAAGCATGAATGTGTGTGTTATGCCTAAATTGCCCACCTGGCCATAAGGAGGGCGTAACTGAAGCTGGTCTGTGTTCATCAGTGGCTCTCTGTGCTGCCCAAGAAACTGGATGCTAAATAACCTCCTGTCCTTCACATAAATAAATGAATTCATATAAAAATAAATTAATACAGATGATATTTATAGGTGTAAGTTGAACACAGTGTCCTTATTTTTTGGCAGAGATGAAACAGTAGCGACACATAAAGGAGAAAATCTGGCGACAGGCCCTAGGCTGATGTAAATACTTCAGGGTTGCCAGGTGAGGTAGTGTCTGGGAACTGAAGATATTGCTGCATATAGGACAAACAATGCAGACTGGAGCATCTAGCACACTGCTGAACACCAGGGATATATAACTACACAGAGAAAAGAATTATCATTTTCATAACAGCTTCATGGATTAGAATACTTTCAGAAGATTCTGGGACTGGGACTCCATGTCTGTTGTCATGAATTTTGGCTCCTAGTCCCATCACAAAAAATTTTCCCTGTCTCCCAGTCTAGGCTTAATTTTTTAACAGAAACAGAACCTGAGTAAATCCTCTCACCTCAGAATAGTTTACATCTTGTCGTGACACCACAGACCTGCAGGAATCTCAGTGGAGGGAAGTTTCTGTTCAGAATTTAAAAGCATTTACTTTGCTCCTGATGCTTTTCATCTCTTTTCTCTCCTCCTAGTGTGTATTTTCCTGCCCTGCTGGCTGTGGTGCTGCATACTAATGGAGCAATACTTGGCCCATTCCCAGAGGAAGTTGTGTGCAGGTTTATTGAGGAACAGAGGGGTCAGGAGGAATTTCAGAGCATCCAATAACTCTCCTGCTGCTGGGATGCCTTCAGGTAACAGCACATAATTTGATCCCAGCCATCTTCTTTTGTTATATCACTGCTGAAAGAACACGTATCCAAAGAAACTTAGCCAACACCCTCTCCCTCATTATATACATATTTATTCCAACAGCTTACAAAGCTACAACGCTTATGTGTTTTCTAAAAGTGCTTAGAGAAGAAGGCCTGTCCTGCTAAATCCCCTCTGCTTGTGAATCAGGCTGACAACTCGCAGATTTTATTTCTTGCTGAAGAAGTAGGTGAGAAAGACTGGGCTGATCTTCCGATACAGATAAGTGATTTCCTTCAGGGGGTGTAAGAAGAGGTGCAAAAGGGTTGTGTTTTCATTCCTCACGCGATTATTATCAGCTCCTTAGCAGCACGTTGCATAGTGTGCTTGGCGTGAAAAGCCTTTTGCCCCAGGATCATTTCCTTTCATTTTTGCCGGCGCAAAAGTAGTAAAGAAGCTGAAGACCTATTCAGCCGAGAGAGCCAAGCGTTTGTGTTTCAGCATTTGGTGTTCCACGTCAGATATCGCCAAGTGGGCAAACCCTGAACTGGAATGAGGTTGGTTGTTATTTATCCTTGTCTCCGTGTCTCGGGGTGGGTGGGGTGTCTTTCTCCCCGGCTCTCAGCGCCCGCATCCGAGCCGCGCTGCCGCCCTCTCCCGGCTCCGAGGCTACAAAGCCTTTCAAAACCAGAGCATTCCCAGCTCTGACAGCCACCGACTGACAAACAAGGGGGAAACGGAAAAATGAAACCAGGAGAAACAAACAAACAAACAAACAAACAAACCAGGAGAAAATGGAAAAAAATAAAAGAAAAAGGGAGTGTGGGAAAGGAAACGGGGGAAGGGGGGAAAAGTAAAGGGAAACAGAAAGGGAGAACGAAAGAAAAAAAGGAGGGAAGAGAAGGAAAAAGGAAACAGAAAAAAGAAAAAGGAGAAGAGATAAAAGAAAAATGGAGAGGGGAGGGGAGGGGAGGGGAGGGGAGGGGAGGGGAGAGGAGAGGAGAGGAGAGGAGAGGAGAGGAGAGGAGAGGAGAGGAGAGGAGAGGAGAGGAGAGGAGAGGAGAGGAGAGGAGAGGAGAGGAGAGGAGAGGAGAGGAGAGGAGAGGAGAGGAGAGTTCTTCAAGGAGGGTGTGGCCAAGCACTGGAATAAGATTTCAGGGAAGTGCTGATGGTCCCAAACCTGTTGCTGTTCAATAAGCACTTGTACAATAACCTTAGATACATAGTTTCACTTTTAGGTTGTTCTGTGTGGACTCAGGAGTTGTACTCAATGATCCAAGGGTTCCCTCCAACTGAGAATATTCTATGATTCTAAGTATTAGCACCGAAGCTCAATCCCACTTAGTTACCGTGCTTGCAGGAAAGGATCTCAAAATACAATAGCAATATATTAGCAAATGCTAACATTTAATGAAATAATGCAAACAGATTTCTGTTGTACCATATTTTTCCTCATCAGGGTTTTTCTAAAAGAGTATCAAAACACTGTATGAACTACCAGCACTATCAGTGTCAGTTCCAGCTACCAATTCTTGCTCCTGGGCCAGGGAACATTTTATGCCACACACTGTGTAAGACAGCAATGTAAAAGACAGGGAAGGGATACAGAAAACATTATCTCCATTTCACAGTTCAGAGGAGAAGCACAAAAAGACCAAAGGGAACAGCTAAAGTCACTTGTGCACTGGACTGAGTTGGGGATATTGCATAAAAGCATAAACACTTTGATCTATTCCATTATGGCATTTCAAGGAAGAAGGAGAGGAGATGAGGGCAGATGCCTCTGTGCTGTTAGCGAGGGAACATTTTTCCATTTTTACTTGTAGGCATTCTGGAAAAACAAAGGCTTTCCTCCTCGTGTCATAACTGCTTGGAGGTTCTCCTGACCTTTTATTCCCCCTCCCATTTTTCCAGGTTATTAAGCTGTGCAGTCAGAAAGCATGACTATAATGCCAAGAAGCCAGCAATTTTAACACCACAAAAGGATAATTGTGTAATACCTCAGGCCATATTAGTTTCAGCACAGACTGACCCTCAGCTGGTGATGACAGAGCGCCAACAGCTCCCAGCACAATGACTGACAGAACTGGGACAAGGCAAATTGCACTTTCAGAGCCAGCAGCAGAACAAGAGTTAGGGGACTCACTTTGCATTAAAACAGGCTGGTACCATATTCTTAGAACAAGGGACAAAGTAGGACAGCACATGACTACTTCCCTTCTAAACCATTCCACTTGAAACATCTTTCATCCTTCTCTCATCCTTCTCTGCTGGCTTGTGAAAGACTGTTGCCCATACTACGAGTGTAACACTGCTTGGATTCTTACACTGTACGACACATTTGGACTAAATTAAAGAGATTTTTGCTACCTGCAACTGTCACATTATTGGAAGAACAACTTAGGTTGTGACATCTATCAATCTCTGAGTAACCCCAACTCAGTGGTGTAATTGAGCCAGAGTATATTATTCCTGTACTAGAGGTCTCAGTGTTGTACCTGCAAAGACTAAGCCATAACTGAGGCACTCAACTGTCTAATATTTTGACAGCCCTTCCTCCCCTCCCCAAATATTTGCTCCCATTTTCACTAATAGGGTGCAACATTACAAACCTGTATGTGTGGGATGCTGCCTCAGTGTCAGCAATTGGGGCACCACAGGTAAGATCTGAATTGGAGACACTGGAGTTAACCAGAAGCAAATATATAGGTGAAATCTAGGTTGTCCCACAGATTTTCCACTCTGGGCAGAGAGGAATCTGAGTTGTGTTGCTAAGCTTCAGGATGTTTCCGCATTTTTTTCCAGTTATTTAGCTTTAAAAGACTTAAAAAGTAGTTGATCCTTTTCCCACAGACCCCAGGAACTTTGCAATCTCTTCTCAGCTGTGGTGTAGCTTCCCCTGTCAACATTCTCCCCGCAGGACATCCCACGAGGTCTGAGGAAAGGAGCCCTTCCCCGGGGAGGGAACTTGAGCCCATCCAGGGCAGGAACTGAAGGCAGCCCAACATCTCTCACTTTCCAGGACTTCAGATAAATACTGCTATTACAAAGACAGGTTTAAACATCTCCCTTACAAAATTTAAGGAAACTCCTACTTTCAAGAGATAACTTACCTACCAAAGTGATGAAGAAATTCCCTCCTTCAGTCCTGAGCAAGCCACTCAAAAGAGGGGTAAAATACCTTACATCTCCTCTTGCCACCCAGCTTCTATCAGGCAAGTGGAATGGATGACTTGGGCCCTTTCTCTAGGAAAGGAGGATTTGGCAATTTAAATTCCTTTCTTCTCTCAATTCTGTAATGTTCTGGATGCGTGATTAAACTCTGAGTTGTTGAATCCTGGTGAGTCAGTCTGTGTATAGTAAAACTAGTTTCCTGTTCCTGGACCTTTTTTAAAAAAATCAGTATTCATTTCAGCTTGTGCTGACAGCTGAAATTGTAAGAAATATTAAACTAATATTTTTATATTCAGAGTGTGCTTTGAACAGAGCAGCCTTAATTTAAGAGTTATTTTAGCAGTTCATTTCCCAAAAATAACTAAATCAGTCTTTCCAAAATCCATGTACAAGCTGACTCATAACATGAAGTTCCACTCAAGCCATGGCATAGCCATAGTGGATTTAATGCAAAAGTAATTATCTCAATTTACATGAGACCACTCTCAGTGAGAAGAAATCCTAGAAAAAAATATTTTAGAATTACCTAACAATCAGACTAAAAGCAGGGGCAGTCTGGAGAAAGGGTATTTATGTCTTAAATTCTTGAATGCCTCTAGAAAATTCAGTATCAGTGATGGAATTTTCTATTCGATTACATGGGGCTATTTAAAACATAAAAAGGTGCAGTAATTTCACGACCATAAGGCGCACCGGACTATAAGGTGCACTTTGTTTTTGCCGCGAAGATCCGTGCTGCGCGCAACAAAGTTCAGTGATCGTGGAGTTTACTGGCAGGGGCTCAATTTGGAAACATTTTTCACAGATTGGTGTAGCCTTTAAATGCAGCCCCAAGCGCCCTCCCCGTATGCGGGGCCCGGCACTCCTGCCCGCCCCTGGCTGGCAAGACGGGGCTCGGGGCGGCCGCGGCTCAGGACTGTCCGTGGCTCGGGGCGGCGTGGCGCCGCCCGCTCCCTCTCTCCCCGTCCGTGTCCGTCTGCTGCTGGCCAGGGGCTGCCCCCTCCTGCCCCGTCACAGCTTGGCTCATGGCTCGAACTTTTTTTTTGCAGCAAGCAGCTGCATCACGTGCAACAAAGTAAAGAATTACTGGCAAGTGCTCAATTTGCAAACATTTTTCACAGATTGGCGTAGCCTTTAAACACAGCCCCAGGTTCCCTCCCCTGGGGGAGGCACTCCCACCTGCCCCCAGCACCGGCTGGTGTGGCTCGCAGCTCCTGGCTACCACCGCGCGGCCGCGGGTCCCGGCTTCCCCTGCCCGGCAGCCACGGCTGCTGCGGGCCCAGGCACTCCCGCCCAGCGCTGGCTGGAGCAGCTCAGCTTCTTGTTCCCTCTGCACCCAGGCCGGGGCCAGAGGCAGCTCCCTCCCCTCCCTGCGCAGCTCCTGTCGGCTGCAGCCGCCCGCTCCCACCCCCCCTCGCGACTCGGCGCTCCTGCGTCACCGCCCCTGCATTGTGGCTCACACTTCCGGGTTGGCAAATTTCGCAACTTTGTCCATTATATAAGGCGCACTGGACTATAAGGCGCACTTCCGGGTTCAGGGGAAAATTTTAGTCAAAAGGGTGCGCCTTATAGTCGTGAAAATTACTGTAATTACAAAACTTCTGTTAGATTTTGTTTAAAGCATAGTCAAAAGAGACTGTGATTTAACTGAGACTAGGATTTCAGACATACTTTAACATGTTTTCAGTGTTGCTCCCTGCAGATTCATCCTGTACAGATCAGGTTATTTACAGATTAAGTGCCTGGAAACAAGAAAGGTTACAATATGAAATATATTCATGAAATATATTCAAAAACCTGGAATCAATTTTATAACTTTTGCTAAGAGAATTGGTAACACACAGCACAACTGGCCCAACATCTATAGATCTGCTTGTAATTACTACTTTCTACTAAAACAGCTTCCTGTCTACTACCATATGGGTAACCATTGACTCACAATGTAGAAATGTCACTCTGAGTCAATACTACTAAATGCCATTTCCAGAAAAGGAAATACAAGTATTGAAGTGACCAATAAAATTGAGAAATTATGTAGTTTGGTAGCTGCTTTATGCAGTTTAAGGCAATTTTTACAAATTCCTTTAAAGACCACAAAACAGAAAGTGTCTAAGATGTAAGTTAATTTTAACCTGCTTTACCATTATCACGGTAAGCAGTTAACAAGATTGTGATATAATCAATGGTATAAGGTCCCAAAGTAAAATCCTAAATAGTCACTACATAAAATATTACTTTAAAATAGAATTACACTCTGTAAGAATCCTAATTTATCAATAATCATGTATCACTAAAGAATAAGCTGATAAAGGATTTTCTTTCTCACATTTCTTGCCTCTTGCCTTCCATCACAGTGCCAAGCCCATGTGAGCTGTGCTTGCATTAACAGAGCTGCAAGACTCAGTGCAGGAAAAGCAATCAAGGTTGGAGTGACAACAAAAGCACCAGATGCCACTGATGCCTCTTCCACACTTCAGTCCTCAGGCATCACAGCAGAACAAGGAACCCTCCTGACTACAGAGTTTCCTAGCAAAGACAGACTTGAAGAGGCACAGCACTTCCTAAGAGATAAAAATAAAATGCTGACACATTCTATTGTCAAATAAGTCTGTAAGATCAGAATTACATAGTGTTAGGGTATTTTATTCCAGACTAGATCACATTCAACTGTTCATTTAGCCTAGCACAAATCTCACTTAATTACAGTAAATTCACGAATACAAGCCGCACTGAGTATAAGCCGCATCTCTGGGTGTTGGCAAATATTTCGGTTTTTGTCCATAGATAAGCCGCACCCGAATATAAGCCGCTCTGTCGTTCGCAGCGAGGACCCGCGTGCAATTAGTAACTGAACCGCGGGAGGGCGGGGTTTGCTGGCTGAGCTAAGGCTGTGCAGGCTCGGCCCGCTAGGGGCTGCTGACGGGGCCAGATGGCCCAGCCCGGTGCTGCAGCTCGGGGCCGGCCGCCGCTGCCCCTGGGCTCGGTCACCCCGGGTCGGCGCTGCCCCGCGGTGGCAGGCAGGGACGGAGCTTCCCCCGCTCCTACGGCAGCGGCGGCGGGCGGGGACGGAGCTTTCCCGCGCCCGTGGCGCCGGCGGCGGGCGCGGACAAAGCACCCCGCCTCCTCCCCGGGCCGCGGCAATGGCGGCGCGCACTTCCCGCCCCCCCCCGGGCCGCGGCAATGGCGGTGCGGGGCTCCCGCCTCCTCCCCGAGCCGCGGCAATGGCGGCGCGCACTTCCCGCCCTCCCCCGGGCCGCGGCAATGGCGGCGCGGGGCTCCCGCTGGCTCCCCGAGACGCGGCAATGGCGGCGCCCCCCCCCCGTCGGCTCCCCGGGCCGCGGCAATGGCGGCGCGGCCCCCCCGAGCCGCGGCAGTGGCGGCGCGGCCCCCCCGCGTCCTCCCCGAGCCGCGGCAATGGCGGTGCTTCCCCCCCGTCGGCTCCCCGGGCCGCGGCAATGGCGGCACGGCCCCCCCGCGTCCTCCCCGAGCCGCGGCAATGGCGGTGCTTCCCCCCCGTCGGCTCCCCGGGTCGCGGCAATGGCGGCGCCCCCCCCCCCCTCCTCCCCTGGGCTGCGGCAGAGGAGGAAAGAGAGCTCTCCCGCCTCTCTCCCCGCCCCCCGTGGTGCCTGCAGGGAGCCAGGGCAACACGGTAACACTGTAACAATCGCGGAATGCCGGCTTTTACTGGCCGGTGCTTGGCTCGGCACTCTGGCTGGCACGTCTGGGGTTGTAAATGTCAGAAAATTATTAATATATTAGCCGCCCCCGCACTTCCGGGTTTCCACCAAAATTTTTGTCAAATTGCTGCGGCTTGTATTCGTGAAATTACTGTAATCCACAGGGTAAGCTCCTTTCAACCAACTTTTTAAATGAAGTGTTAATGAAGGCCCATAATTTAATCTTCTGTCCCTCCATTTATAAAGTGATTTTTAAATATAATTGAATGACAGCACTTGAATAATAACAGTCCACTGCAAAGACTTCCACTGAGAAAACAAGATGAAAAAAATACCCCTGTCTCCAAACACAGAAATTGTACCCAAAAAAAAAGCCAAATACACGTTTGTAACAGATTTTACTTATAGAAAAGCATCATTTTAGCATAATTTCACAATAAAAAGGCAAAATCTGCTTGACATTATAAAGACATGGTATATCAATTCAGAATGCAACAGGTAAAGCACACTGTAATACTCAGTATAAAAAGCTTGAGATACACTGTTGTATTTAGCCAGTTACTCCTGGTGCCTCTTTGTGGATATTTTCTTAATTACAGCATATTTTCTCTCTACTTCATACATGCCAGAAGTATAATTTGGAATATAAAAACACGGAAGTGTTAAAATGCATTGAAACATGTCCAGAAAAATCAAACCCAGGACGCACTTCTCTCTATATACAAACAGCTCTACCTTGTATAAAAACTTTCTGTTCCATCATTCTACTTCCCCTTACAAATAAAAAAGATTATAAAATGTCTTGATGCAGAAAATTTTTCCATCTTCTCACTTTTGCATTCATGCAACTTCATGATCAGGTTTCCTTTTCCAAATACTAAGATGTAAAATTAACAGTTACTTTTCCTGAGGCTTTTCCAACATCTTCAGTGCTAATCTTCCAACCATTAGCAAACTGTATAAGGGGAAAAACCATATAATTAAAAAATAACCCAACAACAATTTGTCAATTCGTTTTCAAATACTTCATGTAAATGGGACCAAAAATAATACACAAAATATGATTCACTCCATCTAAGTTTAATTAAGTGAATAAGAAATCACACACAGGAAGTTTAAAAAAGTATTGTACCTGACACCAGCAATTAGCCCTGCAGGCATGAATTTTCTGGAGTGGTAAAATCTTGTTCCCATGATGGCAGTCAGTGCTCCAGATGTAACTTAAATGAGAGATTGTACAGTCCCATCAGCAGAGATGCACGTGTGGGAGAAACATAATTTAAAAATAACAGAACAGAGAGAAGTAGCAGCACCAAGTAAAAAAAGAAACAGAGTTACTTTTCTTGATGGACTAAGAGAGTCAATAAATTGTTTAAATTTTAAAATGCCTCAGTTTGTAAAGAGTAAGTATTCTATATCAAGTTCTAGAACACAGTGCATTCCATTTGCTTCTGCACATACTTCTCAAATTTGTTTTTCAAAACGTGCTCTTTTTGAGACTGGAAATAATTTATGATGCACTGCTCTAGAACTCACTCCTTCCCCACACAGGCAAATCACTAAACTTGTGCACACAATTCCCCCACTTCTCAAAAAAGGGAAACAGCATTTGTCTAACTTGTAGTAATCATATATAACATGTAGCATCATGTCTAACTTGTAATGTTCTGAGAATTAACTAATTTATGTTTTCAAAAGACTTCAAAAGGGAAGTGTGCTAAGCATTACCAAGGTGAGAGTTAATTGTCCCTGACCACTTGACACAGAGACAGGAGCCAGGTAGTTACACCGACTCAGCAAGACAGAAAGGACAGTCCCTGGAACATGGTATCTCAAATAAAGACTGAGTACTAAAAAACTATAAGGAAAACATACACTGATGAAATCCTTAGTATGCATCAGCTACCCAGTAGTAACAGCTACACACATATTGTTCCAGCAACTCTTTTATCCCCTACTGTTGCTTCTGTGATGACTGGTCCTGCAGGATCCAGTTCATCTTCAGTCTTAGCAATGACATCCTTCCACCCTAACACCAGCCAAATACTGTCACTGACATGTATTAATCTCACGGATATGTAAGAGACTGAGACCATAGTCTAACATGCAATACAACTAAAATACTTCCATATTAAAATGCTTCAAGCTCTAATTAGCAGCCAGTTGCCAAAATGTGCATACCTCACAATGGAATTTTGTTTCAAACAGCAGTGGAACACAACTTTCCCAAAAAATTTAAAGCATGAACAGGAAAAGACACTAAATGCTATTGAGCTACAGAAATGTATCTGTCTCTCACATTTGGGAAAACACTTGACCTCACACTTCTAAAGCTTGCTGAATCAGCAGTTTATATTAAGTTATTAAGGCTTGACCATGCAGAGCTTTTGGCCAGCAGGTGTGGAAGTGGACTGCCTGTAAAGAAGTTTAAGTGGAGAGAAATGCTGGGCTTTCCCCTTTCACTTCTGCCTTGCACATGTCAAAGAGCCAGATGCTATGCCACTGCTTCAGGCAAAAACATGCTGCAGTCAGTGGTGGTTCCTTAAACACTGACTATGCAGTAACTCTCTACAGTTACCTTCTCAAACTGGGGGGAAAGGAAGCTCCAGTTCTGAGAAGGATGAAACAGCATTACTGAAGCTTGCTTCTCTCTTAAATCTCCCCAGGCATCAACACCTTTGTAATTTCACATATTTATCATATATAAAAATAAGCCAATCACAATCTTTGCCATTTTCTGTGATAATAAAATAGTCTGCTAGGGATATGGTCAATCTGAAAGGGAGTCTCACTTCCCAAAATGTTACAGCCTCCTGCAGGATGCTCCAAGTAGGAGGATCCAAAAAGAGGTCAGAAATCCATTTATTAGCACTTCCTTTGCACTATGATACTTCAGACACATCAGTATGAGACAGATGCATGTTGGCAGTCAGCAGTTCAGTAAAGTTTAGACAGGACTGAATTTAGATTTGTAACACTATCTGTGTTTAACTCTTCTGCAAAGGTTTTAGGTACTCATTTTAAAAATATAGGGTAAATATAATATTTTCTAAATAAAATTTTAGATTACTTACTCAGAGATACCCAAATGTTATTTGGATTCTGTGAGACCTGATAAGCACCCAGTCCAGCCAAACTTCCAAAGAAAAGGCCAGCAGCTAGTGATGGAACACTACCTGAATAAGTAGAAGATAATGCCTTTATTAGAAACTTTAAAATTACCTTGGTCAGTAGCTTAACTGTTTTGAAAAACACCAAAAATTTATAAAAATAAGATGGACATTCGCTGTCATAAATATTAGAGAAGGGTTTTTTTGAGACCATCTGACCAGCACCAAGAAACACTTCAATTACTCTAGTATTTAGTTCTCTAACAAGCCATTAATACATTCACGACTGAAAGAACGGTGAGAAAAAAAAACCTGGTGTCTTCCTTGCATAAACTGAAGCATGTTGTTTCAAAATAGTATTATGAAAATTCCTTGAGAGGCAGTAAAATAGAAGGACTAAGTTGTAAGGATTTAAGATCAGAAAAAAGGATGTAGGTGGAGGAGGGCATTAAAAGAATTGCCAAGAAGTAGGACAGAGTTGAACAACAGAGGTCATATCTCCTAAGTACACCTGAGATTTGATCCAAAGGTAACTGCAGACTTAGGAAGAAGGTTCCCTGAACACACCTAAAGTTTGAATCAAGTCCCCACTATAAATGATAACCCCAAGCTACCAGAAAATAAAGGATACCACATCTAAATTGGTGATTTATAGAATATATCAAGTAATGAAGTAGCATGACCACTGTGAGTGGTGAATGCCCTCCATAAGGCTAATGGAGAATTAAGGACTTAATGCTACTGAACTTTATACACTACATTTCTGAGGTCACCTTTCAAAGACTTGAGATTGAAAAGCTAAGCTGGTAAAGATCTCCCCTCAGTGTTAAAGCAGGATTGCATATTGCTTCCAGAAAGTAATAATTTTTCAATCATCAACAAGCTTGCTGTTGTATTACTTTACATCCTGCTTTTGATATAAAAAGCAAGAGACAAAGATGACAGAAAGCACCTGATACACTTGTACACGTGCAAGGAAAAGGTGCACACTCTAGTAGGTGGCTGCTTTGCACAGAGTAAGAGTTAAAAACAAATCTGTGGTAGATACAATGCTTTCCACAAGCCTGTGAGCCAAGAAACATCCATCATATCCTTGAATTTTACCTCAAGGCATTATTTTAAGTAGCTATGACACATACTATGACAACCACATCACCTCTGACTCAAGAAGTTCCTACATCTCCAGAGAACTTGCTAGATGAAGAAGAAAAATCAATCAATGGATCAATAAATCACTCAGTCACTCTTTGATTGCCATGTTCTTCCAAAGGCTGCTACTGCCCCCTGTCTGTGTGGGTAGATAGAGCTGGTTGTAAAAGAACAGATCAGATCAGCTTAGGTCTGTGCATAAAACTCCCACTTTCTTTTGGTTTCTCCAAGTTCTTAGTAAGGATATAATGGCTCCTTTGTATAGCTGGGTTTTTTTCTCTCCAGCAGTTACCACACGAGTTTCTGTTCCCCTTCAATAATCCTGTGACCTGGATTCCCTTGCCTGAGCATAACCATGTCTTCCCAATTGGGTTCCAGAGGACAAGAAAGACATCTATAATTTCATAATGGCCTTGGAGAAATACAGATGCAATTAGTTACTTAAGTTCTCAGTATCGTCCCTTCGGTCCTAAACTCCACTCACAACCCAAAGGATAAATCCGAGCCAGTGGAAAACAGAATAGGCAATAGCATCTATGTAGTCAAATGCACTGGTAAGAGTCTTACTGACTTCAGTAATGCCCCTTCCTATCATAAAAATTGGCTTAGGGATTTTCAAAGTTGAAAGAGAGAGTGTTGCAGCAGGAATTAATCCATAGATCTGTTTGGAGGAGGGCAAACTTAGAAAAAGGCCAGGAAATGAAAGCAGTAGGTCAGAGAGTAAGCTTATGATGCAGAGCCCAGAAGAGGAACAAGTTTAAGGACTGATTTGCACTGTTCAGCTACACTTGGAGAAAAGATAGTTCTAGAAGCTCTCCACAGCTTGCAGTATACTGTTATCAACAAAGATTAAAATGCGAATAAATCTCTTAAGGGGGGAAAGTGGCGATTTATGTCATCTGAAGATACAGAACACTTATAGAATGCTTGTATTTTAAACAGCAGGGGAAAAGCCTTTCTGAAGCAAACTTATGACAGTTCACCCAAAGAGCACAGTACAGATATCAGCATCCACCAGAAGGCAGATTATGGCCTTATCAGCCCAAAGCAGCAGCCCAACTCGAAATCCACCACCACCAGCAGCAATTTATCAGCACATGGCACAAACCGATAACATTTACATAAGGGTCAGCTTGGAGATAGGAGGCTTTCGTAAAAAGCTGCCCAGCTCACACCAAGTTATTGGGGAAAGGGAGGACGGGGTGGGGGGGGAAGAGGGAGGGAGGTAGAAGCACCTTTGGGCACCTCACCTGCTTTTGCATAGCCAATGATCCCTCCTGATGCCACCAGGGCGGCGTAGCCAAAGCCGAACCAGTCCACTGCCATGACGAAAACTGGAAGAGAAAACTGGGGTGAAGATCAGCACCTCTTAACCTTTTTCGGGGGAGGAAAAGGAAACAAGGCAAAGCATTTTGCCATGGCGGGCTGTTCCACGAGCAAGGCCCGCCTAAAGCCTAAGCGCTGAGGCGAGCCCAGGCGATGAAGCCGGCTGTGTGGGGAAGGCAGCCGGGGCGCAGGGACACGGCCGGGGCACAGGGACAGGCTCACCTGCGCGCCGGCCCCGCTCGCAGCACCCGGGGCGGAGCAGGCGGCGGAAGGGGAGGCGAGGGAGCCACGCACCGCCCAAAGCTTCCCTTTTCCGGCTCTTCTGGGGAAGGGAGGAAGGGGTGCAAGCGCAAAACCCGAGCAAAACCTTCCCTGAGAGGCACGGCGGGGTGCGGCCCGCAGGCAGAGGAGGAGGCAGTGTTCAGTGTTCAGTGAGGGACAAAGCTCCCCCGCAGTCGTGTGCGCCTCATCCATCCCGGTCCTCATCCAGAAGCGGGGTTACGTGGTACGGCTGAGAATTTGGGCACGGGTTTTGGTGTGGCATGAGCTACAACTCTGGGCAGCCTGCAGGCTGCTTCTAGCTTTGATCGGTAATTTCGGTATAGCTCTTGTATGGAACACGGAGAGGATTTCTAGGACCTCCAAATTACAAACTAGTACACCAGAAAAAAGTAGTCTTCTGCTGTAGAAGTTACGCAACAGTAGGAGATGGGAAATATCTTGAAAAGAAAACGTGGGTTTTTTTGGGTTTTTTTTGGTTGTTGGTGGGTTTTTTGTTTTTGTTTTTGTTTTTTTTAATCCGGAAAAATGTAGAGATACTTAGATATTTATGCCTACAAAGCTAAACTTTTCTGAGTGCTGAAACCGATTCTCTTCATGTAAATGGCGCTCCATGACTTCACTCCAGTTGTCCATCCACATCTCTCCCATGGACGCTTCACCATATAGAAAGAAGTACTCCTGTAGCCAGATGTCTAAACTGACGGGGTTCGATTCCTCGTCATAATACAAGACATAAAACATGAGAAGCCTGTACTTTCTGCAAACTGCAGCTTTCCGTAGCTGCATTTCAAATTTTGCCATCTTTATGAATTAGCCCAGTGGTCAGAAAGCGGGGAGCAGTTTAATTCCTTTGTTGGCCTCAGTGGTTTAAGTAGGAATCTCCTCCCTCTGTGCCACGTGCCAACCAACAGATACCTAGGCTACACTGGATGAGATTTCCTTTTCTATTCGAGCTGTGTAAGTGAGGTTCAAGCTTCACTGGGCTCTGCTCTGTGATCCAGCACAGGGATTCCCCAAGAGGGGGAGCAGGAGAACTGGAAGAAATGCACAGTTGCTGGAGCTGTTGAACTCACCCGGGGCTCAGCTGCTCCCTGAGCTGCTGTTTCTTGCAGCTCTGGCTCCATCTACTCTGCCAGTGTCATGCTCTCCCACCACTTCTGACAGGGACACCTTTGTTACCGCTGACATCTCCTCTCTTTGCACTGCTGCCTCTCCTCTACCATTCTAAGCAGTTCCCTGAGAACTAGGATGGAAAATGTACTGAAAAGGATACAAAGATACAACAAATTGCCAAGTACTCATTAGTAGCAGAGGAGTCACTCAAGGTATAAAAAATATGGGTTTCCCCCTAAAGACTGTTCTCTGTTTCCAGTTCACAAATTGTTCTGAGTGTCATGACATGCTTCATTCTTTGTTACTACACAGGGGCTTTGGATTTTTCCAAAGGTGTAATATTTACTTCTAGGTCCAAACTTTAGAACCAAAATTCTGTGGAATTTTTAATCTTAAAATAATGTGCAGACTGGATTTTTTTTCCCTAGTGCTTCTGCAAATCTGCTTCTGCAATTGTGATGACTGTGTCCATGAGCTCATGTATTTAAAAATTCAACAATAAAAATCTGGTTTAGTAGTGGCAGACATTTTGTCAAGGACATTGATGCCTTAAGTTTTTCTGTTGTGCTTGGGTGGTGAAGACAAAACAATCCTATCACGGCTAAGGACTCAAGGACAATTTCTTCAAACTTCAGGCCCTAAGCATAAAAAATGTGAAAAGAGGAGGGCAGGCAAGCAAGCAAGCAAGGAGGATGAAACTTCACTATTTGAGACTATTAATTGGACAGTTGACTCCTGCATGCAAATGGACTAAAATCTATAAAGATGTAAGCATCTCGGGACCAAGCCCTCTTTTGTTTCCATCTTGGAGCCATCCAGGCAGGGGCCACAACTGGTACTGGTACTGGTACTGGTACTCAATAAATAGCCATTTTATTCCCCTTAACTCTGTCTAGCCTCTGTTCCAC
The DNA here is from genome assembly GCF_009819885.2 of Catharus ustulatus. Lineage (NCBI taxonomy): Eukaryota > Metazoa > Chordata > Aves > Passeriformes > Turdidae > Catharus > Catharus ustulatus. The sequence continues at coordinate 67,524,663 of NC_046221.1, read as the reverse complement.
CTCCTCTAGGCATCATAATGATGACATAATAATAACATAAGCACTATCAAATAGAAATAACACTTTACAAGTGAAATCACTGTACACAATTCCCTTATTTAAGCTTGTACTTTTTAAGTCTTGTATTTACTGTAGAAGCCTTATGAATTAAAACCTGTTTTGGCACCTCTTTGTCAAGTCAACAAACCATTTGAAGTCCTATATTATTTGCATGTGTTTGTGAACACATTTAGGGTATCATTAAAATTAAATGATCAATTAAATGAGCTGTGTAAGCTCAAACTTAATCCCTTTAATGTTGAATTAAACTGAGCTTGCATAAATCAACTACAGTAATTTCACAACTATAAGGCGCACCCTTTTGACTAAAATTTTGGCCCGAGGCTGGAAGTGCGCCTTATAGTCTGGTGCGCCTTATAGTCGTGAAATTACTGTGTCTTGAATATCCAAATAAGGGGCTCTGATCATTTTGTAAGTAAGGAAAACAGTTACAGAAGATAAATATGGACACCCCTTCTAAGAGAATACTGCTAGTGCCACAAGAACAATTCTGTAACAGCACTGATTGATGCTCATTTTGTGTCAGTGTCAGAGGATAGAACTGGAGTTACATCCTGGTTCATATCCCTAAACCAGCCTGCATTCCTGTCTCCAGATTTAGCTCAATCTTTTTTTTTTCTGATTTTTTTTACTTTTTGTCTTCCTACACAAATAAGGAGGAATGAAGTTAATCAGAATAAAGTATAATTCCAATTACTCTTTGAAAACAGAAGTAGTAATGGGTACTCCGGTAGTGCAGAAAACAACATTTAACATACCTTACACCTTAAAATAAAGAAAGCAAACATTTATTTCAGCTCTTTGACATTGTTCTCTCCAGCTCAACTTTGTTTTTCCCACTGTATATTTGTAATAAGGCTTAGGATAAATTCCTGTTCCCACTGACTGAGAAGGTCAGGAATTTACTTTTTGTTTAAGTGCAAGCAAAAAGAGATAGGTGACATTTTATCAGCAAAGCAAAATTTTCAAGTGTTATATAATTATTTTTTAACAACATGTCTCAGATCAAGGACTTGAGAAAATACAGTGGGAAGGGGGAGGGTAAAACCTTATTGATATAAACACTTCCCCTAAAATTATGTGTCATATTCTGAACAAAATGTTTCAGTCATGTGAACCATGGGTGCTAAGATTTTAAAAAAATATAAATATATTAAATATGAACACAGTGTGCTTATAAAGTTCATGTATAAGTCCACATCAAGAACTAGAAATTACAGTATTCCATAAGAATGGGATATGATTGTCATATTTTAAGTGATTTCAACATGTTCTTTCTTACAGTAGGAAAAGAAATGCAGGACAAAGGCAAACCATGCCTTGATTCAAATGAACAGTAACATTTTCAACACCAAAATGAAAAATTTAATATGCATTTAAGTGAAACAAAATGTAACTGAGACTGAGCTATTTTTATTATTTTAGCTGGTTTTTTCCAGAGCCAGTTAAAAAATGTATATTACTGCTAATAGAAAAATATAAACATTACATATTATGAATTTATTTTTGCTTTGTTCACTTAAGGAAAAGTTACCAGAATGATCAGGCAGTTTATTATGGCAAGGACATTAATTATTTTTAAACAACACATTGGGTCAGAGGCACATGTCCTGTTAGGGTTTACATTCTTATAAAAACTAGGGCAATACCAGCATTTACTTTTTATACAGGAGAGAAAGTAGCTGCCTTCATGCCGAGCTATTCTGTTTCTTTTTCTTCTTTTGCACTGGAGCGTCCAGCTTTTGTTTCCCAGGAATAATTTTTCTCTTTCTCTTTGCTATTTTAACCCTTTTAGTAGTCCAAAAATCTTTGTCTATCCTGGCTATTGATGATTTTTCATCTTCTGTTTCTGAAAAAAATAAAGGAATTATTCACACTGACCTTTATGTCTAGTCTTTGTAGTCTAAATTGCACAGAGACTTATTTGTACCTCATTTTAAAAAAAGGTTATAAATAGCTTTTTATTTTACAGTCAAAAGTGCTATGTATGCTAGTTTTGTCTGTGAAATTAAAATATATAAAGATCAAGTATGTAAACAGATTGCAGGAAAACAACAGCAGAAAACAAATCTGAGCTAGACTTCATAAGTTTGCCCAGCTACAGTGGCCTCAGGCCTTATTCTGCTTATAGGAAAACAAGATATGCAGTTCTAGCAACTGTTTATTTTTTATCTGTCTCAAAAGGTTCACAGTGGCTTCCTCAGTATGTTATTCCAGTAAATAGAAAGAAAACTTTAATAAGAGTGAAAAGAGGCTTATGTTCTCTAACAAACATATAGGCTTGACACACTATCAGATTGGTAAGTCTATCTGTATCGATTGCCAGCATCATATCCCCACTTCTTCAAAATACCAGAACATTTTCCAATGGATATGGCAGAAACCTCCCACTTGGTGTATTCCATTTCACAGTCACATTAACAATGCAACATACAAAGTTCTGTTTACCTTGAGAAGATGTTGCAGTTTTATCAGAGTTTTCTTTCATTTCTGAGGCTTGGTCAAGCCATACTGCAAGACATGTTAGCCTAGCTTTGGTATTGACTTCACACAGTAAAGATGGCCCATCTTTAATCTGAAAGAATTAACATAAAAGAAGATTATTTAAACTTATTTTATTTCTGGTTAATTTTAATGAAGTATTTGAAGTGATAAAGCATCTTACTGCCCACTTTCATTGTTAGGCAAGTGTATCACTCAGCTCTTGGAACACAAATATTCTATTACAGATATCAGGGGATAAAGTGTCACAGACACATGTGCAGTGTTAACAGCAGCAACCCACTGGAAACTACTGTATTAGGATATTCTACCCCTCAGAGCTGGGCCGAGCAGCCCACACAGTCATGCAAAACTTTGCCTGAAGGGAAAGGAATTTGGTCAAAATAAATACAGTATTACACAGAAAGGTAAAGAGTTGTCTGATCACTCTGTCAATTCTGTACAACAAGTATAAAAATAATCAGAGTGGGTGAAATTAGAAACCGGCAAATTCAGATTTGAAGTGTATATATGTTGAGAAATAATTATTTAAACTATCCGAGATAATCACCATAAAATATAGTACATCCTTTGCAATTAGGCGATAAATTTTAAAAATCTATCTCTGATTTTAAAAGCAATAGACTTTAAAGATAAGACATGATTCCTTGTTGAACTGTGCTACTCAGAACTGTTTGAAAACACAGAAAATACAAGTAGCCAGTACATTTATGTATTTGAAGTTTTCCAAAGGGTAAGTTCCTCCCCTGATATGAACAACCACCTTCCCCTGCCCAAACCATAGACTTTGTGTTTTTAAAAAGAATAGCAAGTCATCAACATTACAAAATTTCACAGCAATCCTTAACTAATTTCATAGTCATAACATACATAACTCATTAGATAGTCATAAGTCTGGCTAGGTCTGATGGGAAGCATAACTTTACATAAAGTGGAGATGAGATCTCTTAATATCATCAGATTTTATAGTTTGTTTAAAAAAAAATACAAAGATGAAAAAAATACAAGTGCATAAATATATATGTGTAGACATACATCTCTACTGAACATAACATGGAAGAAGATCAAGACATCCACATTTCACATAAAATTTCCTCAGTGATTTAAAATGAACTCTTACAACAGAACTGTCTACAATTCTGGTTCTCTGTTAATTTTCTTAAATGTAACAAGCAGTCTAATACACCAACCTTATCAAGATCCAGATTCCACATTTTAATGTAACCGTCGCTGGATGCAGTAACAATAACATGCTGTCCTTCTCTTTCAAAACTATAAATATCTTTTATTCTGTGAAAAGGAATACATTTTATAGCATTGCAGTTCACTTCAGACCAGTAAGCTGAGAGAAATTAAAGATGAATAGGCAACAGTCTACAAAATCAATTTGAACAAAAAGCCCCTAAGTGACAGGCAGGAGTTTGGAACTTGGATATGCTTTGAGTGCTGTCATTTATATTAGGAGCATTTGCTTTTGCTAGTCTTATTAGGATTCAATTCAGAACTCTTTAAGACTTTAAAGCATACACTGTTAGACACATCAGTAACATTGCTGCTAATGTTTTTGTATTTTGATGAATTCAAAGCAACATTTGGACAAATATTTGGTATTCAAAAACAAAGAATATGTGATTACACTCCGATTGTTTGAACTGAATAAAACTGGTTTGTTTTTTTGAAGCATTCTAAAGAGTTTCAGTAAAGACTGGTTAAACAAACACACACACACTCTCTTTCACTCATAGATTTTGAACAGTAATATTCTTAATTCTGTAGCCTATTGTTTTTGTAACATGCATGGACAGCACAGTACTTGTGCTCATACAAAAAGCAAACAAGTCTGGAGTTTAGCACATAAATAAATTCACTTTCTATACTAAAATTAAAGCAAAATATGCTGAACATTACAAGCCATTGAACTTTAGAGAGGACTCAGCATTGACATAAATATTTAAATAGTAAACAAATATAGCATACCTGTTTTCATGAGCTTTAAATTCGCATAGGCATTTTTGAGAGTCACAGCTGTAGAACCTAATCATTTCATCATCTCCAGCTATGGCAAGGACAGAATCCTTGGAATGGGAAAAGAGAAATGCAAGTGTGATTAATTTCATGCGTTTCAAACCAGTTAATTTCCCAATGCCTCTCGTTTTTGTACTTACTGTAATAAATCTAAGTGAAGAAATCCTCTTCTCTGTTGTAATGGTGCCTGTGATTGAAGCTGTGTCAAGTCTGTAGATATCCACTTTGTTTGCTATCACGGTCACATATTTCTCTCCATCAGGGGACCATTTAATTATGTGTGCATCTGTACACATTGATACAGAGAATCTAAAAGTAAGAATCTTTGAATCTGCTAGACTCTGTTTTCTACCTAGACCTAAGAAAATATTCAGTGAAAAATGAAATAAACTAGAATAAACAGCTATGCTCTTAAATGTTTATTTCTGATTATCAGAATAATGTAAATAAAAAAAAACTAACACACATTTATTTAACTGCTCTGACCTCAAATTTCAAGAAAAAAGGATTTACTTTAGTGGTGCTATGCTTTTTGTTTGCTAAATGATTATTATTAAGGACATGAGCTCACATATGCTTGCCTGCAAATGTAAAAAAAGACATTGTGAAAGTTTGCAATTAATTGACTTGATTAATTCTGTCAACTTTTATTTACATGAAAAACAAAACTATCAAATTGCACTTAATTAGTGGATTTAGATGGATAAACTCACTTTGCTTCAGGTTTTTGATGAAGGCTGATCGTCCTTCAACAAGATTCCAAGTTCTGAAACACAACAACAGGTAATGCGCACTCTGGTTAAAAAAAGCACAGTGAAACTGAAATCCAATCTGCTGACATGAGGCACCCAAAGGAAGCTTTTAAGCCTCTCTATGCATTTTTCTGCCTTCTTAATGCAAGAGAAAACGATGAGTTAATACATTGCTTGCAAGCTATAATGTTGAACATGTGTTATTTATTTTCTAAACCACCATTTGCAATACTGAGCCCAAAAGGAGGCCAATAGCAATTTGTGCTGTTAAAATAGCATTTCATGTGTTTAAAACAGGTATTTACAGCAACATGGAAACTCTCCAAGTGAAAAATCACACTAAACAAAACCTGGCAGTTTTCAAAAGTTTAAGCAAATGGTGTTCCAAAACGCAAACATATTTAAGTATCTACAAGTGACTTGTGTAGAGTCAGAGCTTACAAGAAGGAAGAACAGCTGGCACTTAGAACTTCAAATGGATCTTTGAACCATTTGATAAAGAATATGTTTTATCAGTGTTGCATGGCCTAGTCCCAGCATGGAATTGCTGCTTACACCACCTTAGTAAGAGTTACTGAATTATGATTCTCAATACTCCTTCATCAGTTTTGACTCACCTTAATGTTTTATCTGTTCCAACTGACAAAGCTAATTTCCCAGAAGGATGAATAGAAAGAGATGTCACATGTCCCCTGATAAAAACAAAACATTAGCCAGATGTATTATTTACAAGGAAAATAGACATGAAAATGTATGTGAATACTAAGATTTAAGAAACTCACTTATGTGCCTTAATGGACTTCAGACATTCCCATCTCTTTGTGTTCCAGATACAAATGAGTCCATCCTCAGCTCCACTCAGTAGATGTGCAGTCCCATAGAACTCCAAACAAGTTACCGTGCCTAAAAATACAATTAACAATGTTGCACACATTGAACAGTTACTGTACAAATTAACAGAGAATGTACAACTTAACAGAAAAGCTTCTTCCATCAAGGCATGCCAGCTACTACCCTAACCTTGGGAAAATCTAAATTTTTCTGAAGTATTTCTTCAAAAAACCCTCAAACTTTCTTGCTATATTCAATAGTCTGATATGCTCTACCAGGCACCCTTTATCCACACACGTCTGAACTTCATCTGGTCTGTTCTCTGTCACAGCAGTACTCAAACTCTCTGGCAGAGAGCTTCTACCAGTGATAGGAATGCTCCCAGTGCCAGTGTCAAAGCAGTGTCAAAGCCCTGCTCCTGACACACAGCTGAATTTACTGCCCATGCTGCTTCCCCATAATCACCAGACGTATCATACATGAGTTAAATGCAGCTACCATGCTCAGTCTAGCTCCTGGATCTTTTTGGTTAATCAATACTGAGCTATAAATGACCCAAACATTTATGTGGACAGCCATTAACAGACGATAGTACCAATGATATAGACAAAGGGTGCACCCTCAGCAGGTTTGCAGATGACACCAAGGTGTGTGAGTGGTGAGGGGTGGGATGTCATCCAGAGGGATGTGAACAAGTTCAAGTAGTGGGCCACGGGAACCTCAAAGCTCCACAAAGCACAGTGCAAGCCGGTATCAGGACAGGCTGGGGATGGACAGATTAGGGCAGCTCTGCCAAGAGGGATTTAGGCTTGGTGAGGGATGAGAGGCTGGACACGAGCCAGCAGTGTGTGCTTGCAGCGCAAAAAGCCAGATGTGTCCTGGGCTGCAACAAAGGCAGTGGGGGCAGTAGGTAAAGGAAGGGGACTCTGGCCCTCTGCTCTGCTCTTCTGAGACCCCACCTGGAACACTGCCACCAGCTCCAACAGGACCCCAGCATAAGAATGATGTGGACCTGTTGAAGGAAGTCCAGAGAAGGACCATGAAGATGACCAGAGAGATGGAACACCTCTCCTGTGAGGAAAGGCTGAAAGAATTGGAATTGTTCAGCTGGGAGGAGACTGCAGGGAGACCTTATTGTATTCCAGTACTTGAAGGTGGCTTACAAGAAAGATTGGGACAAACCTTTTAGCAGGGCCTGTTGTGACAGGACAAGGGGGAATGGTTTTAGACAAAAAGAGGGACAATTTAGATTAGATATAAGGAAGAAGTGTGTTTACAAAGACAGCAGCCTACACTGGAACAGTTGCCCAGACATGTGGTTGATACTCTGTCCCTGGAAACATTCAAGGCCAAATTGGAGGGGGCTCTGCGTAACCTGATCTGGTTGCCGGTGTCCCTGCTCACTGCAGTGGGGTTGGACTACAGTATCTTTAAAAGATCCTCTCCAGCCCAAACTGTTCTGTGACTCTATCATGTACTTTGCAGTTGTAATTCAGGCAGCAGTGGGAAATGTACCAGGTTAACTCTCTTGCAGCAGCAGCCTGCTCCCACACACAAACGCTCTCTTTTGTGTGGCTCTTGTACATTTGTGACAGGCAAGAACACTGGGAAAGACAGTAATTGGAAGTAAGCAGATAGATAAACCGTCCCCATAGAAGAAAAATGGCACATAAGCCATTTGTGGGTCATGACTCCTTAACCAGTTAAAACTACAAATAATTTAAAGCAGCAGCAATATTTGTAAGCTAATACCAAAATATTTTTTTTAACTTTTATGCTCAAAAGCTTACCTTTTTGTATCATCACACCATTATGACTGTAACACTACCACTACTACAGTCTTACTAGAAAAAAAATCAGTTTTCTTCTGGCAAGAGCCAGTTTTTCAGCTACAATTTTTCATCATTTCTGTTTTTTACAAAGAAATGCTCCCTTACCATTGTGCTGTAGCAGAGCCCCATGTTCTATCTTCTTTTTCATGTCATAGATTTGGATTGTCTCATCTCTGCTCCCAGTGACCACAAATCTCTTATTCACTGCTACAGCTGACAATGAGGCAGAATGGGCATGATGTGTAAAATCAGGGACGACTGTCCAGGACTGTAAATGAAATGCAAAACAAACAGGTCTTTCTCAAGTTTACCATAGAAATCTTCCATTTCATTGTCCTGTAATTTTATTTTTTAAAAGCAAAAGCTGAAGAAGTACATGTGTAAAAATCAGAATCACAGAATCAAATAGGTTGGAAAAAGCTGCTGGGATCATCACGTCCAATCCATGACTGAACCCTGTCACCTTGTCAACCAGACCATGGCACTGAGTGCCTCGTCCAGTCTTTCCTTAAACACCTCCAGGGATGGTGACCTCACCACCTCCGTGGGTGGCCCATTCCAATGTTTAATCATCCATTCTGTGAAGAAATTCTTTCTAATGCCCAACCTAAACGTCGCTGGCACAATGTGAGGCAATTGCCCTGTCACTGATTGCCTAGGAGAAGAGGCCAGCCCTCACCTGGCTACACCCTCCTTTCGGGCAGTTTTAGAGAATGATAAGGTTCCACCCGAGCCTCCTTTTCTCCAGGCTAAACCCCTCCAGCTCCCTCAGTCACTCCTCACTGGACTTGTGCTCCAGACCCTTCAGCAGCTCTACTGTCTTTCTCTGGACCTGCTCCAACATCTCAATGTCTTTTTTGAATTGAGGGGCCCAGAGCTGAACACAGCACTCGAGGTGTGACCTCACCACACCTCGAGGACGGGGGTGGGGCGGGAATTATACTTAGCTGCAAGTCTAATGGGATCTTACTGAGTTAATGTGCTGTTAGGAGATTAGTCCAAAGGATTTAAGCGTGCAAACCGCCCCTTGTAATCAGGGCTGTGTTTATACGAAGCTGTATCGGCACAGAGATAAATCCCAAAGGCAGAAAGGCGGATTCTCTCGTTTTCCATCAGGGCAGACACGCCTTCCACCTGGCCCCAGCCTCCAGCCCACGTCCCCTCCATCCTCCGCGCCGCCTCGGGAGGAGCGCCCTCGCACCGCGGCGCCCGCACCCACGTGGCTGTCCGCAGCCCGGAGGCTCCGCCACTCCCGGGAGCGCTGCGGGGCAGCGAGGGGGCCGAGCCTGGCGGCAGCGGCCGCGGGAGAGCCCGCCCCGCCCCCGCAACGCGCTTTAAGAGCCCCGGCAGCGCCCGGAACCGCGGCTGCGGACGGGCGAGACGGTGAGTGCCGGGGCGCGCTTCCAGAGGGGCGGGCGGGGCATTTCCCCCACACACTTCCCGGGAGGCGTTCGAGACCGGGCTGGCTGGGGCTCTGAACATGCTGGTCTCGTGGAAGAAGGCTCTGCTCATGGCAGGGGGTTGGAAGAGATGGCCTCTGAGGTCCCTTCCAACCCAGCCCGTTCAGTGATTCTTTGCTTCTTCCCTCCCCCAATTCCCGTTACCTGGCCGGGCCGCGCGGCGAACCCCAGCAGCACCTGCTCGTAGCACCCCGCCACCAGCTCCATCCGCCACCGCACGGCGCCGCCCCGGGGCTCCGCACGGTTCTTCCGCCGCCCGCCCGTCCGCCGCGCTGCCTGCGCCGCTCCGCGCCGGCCCCGCGCGTGGCGTCCGGCAGCGCTCGCTCCCTGCGAGCGGGTGAGGAGGATCCTGTGGGAGCCGCCGCGGAGCGGGACGCGCCGGAGGTAGCGGGCAGGGGTCAGGCTGCGCGCGGGGCAGCCCGCGCAGGGGGGGCCTCGCGGGGCGGAAGCGGCGCTGGCGGTGATGGCGGCGGAGAGAACGAGAGGCGTTAGTGCCGGGATCGCGAGGGAGGGGAGCGGGGATCGGAGCTGCTAGCTGGGAAAAGGGGCGCGAACCGATATTTTGGGAACGAGGCGGGGTGGGATGGGCTGTTGGGGCCTATCCCTTCCCTGGGGCTGTGGGGCCCCCGCCTCCCTCAGGGCGCGCGGGGCGAGTAGGCCCCGGCGGTGCTTGGGCCGAGGCACCAGAGAACCAGCCCCTCCCCAGCCGCAGGCCCCACCGGCTTTTATTATTATTTCGTTGGGTCGTTTGATATTTTTATATTACTTAATTTCTTATCGCGTAGTACAATAGGCGGGAAGCGCGGCCCCGGCGCCAGTGTGGCCGCTCGTGGAGGGCCGCGGCCGGGCGGGGCGCACTTGTGGTCGGGCTCTTCCCGTCGTGCCGAGTGGCTCGGTTAGAGAAATGCGTCACGGCTCAGGCCTGGGCTCGGCCCAGGCCACCGCGCCGGCCCCAAGAGCTCGGGGAGGCTCCCTTATCCCCGTACCCTGACCCAGCGCCTCGTGTGAGCGAAATTAGTGCGGAAGGAAGAGGGGGAGAAATTGCGCGCTGCCTGGGTGAGCGGTGTTTGCGATTCAGGCCCTGAACAGCTTCGCCCACTTTTTACCCATATGAACGCAATAACGCAAAAAGTAGAATAAGATAAAAAACTGTTATGATGTGTGTGTAATCTAGTTAAGGAGGTGTTTGAATTCTGGAGGTTGAAGCTGCCTCACTGCTTAAATGAAAGCTAGCTGTGACTGTAGATATAGTTAAAACAAATATAGAAAACCGTGGTATAATAATACATGCTGTTCTAACTGCTTTTAAAATGTTTCCGTTTTCTAGTGAAAAGGTCACCATCGGACAAGGAAGTGTACAAAACCGGTTCTGCATAAAAGTTGGTGATAACCAACTGAGAAGCATTTTCATCACTTGCCTCCTGATAGCCTCTTGTAACAAGAGTGCTCTGTCGTGCTGCCATCTTCCATTAGGTCTGCACGAGTGAAAAGTGGTAAGTTTAAAAAACATTACTGCACAGCTGTGAACTCGAAAATCAGTATTTCAGTGTTGTGAGCATGGAGGAGTTTATGGTTACTTTTATTAAAAACTGTTAGAGGAACATTTTTATGTGGATATTTGCATTAATAATGATCGCCCTTAACAGAAAGAAGTTGCTGCTGATAATTCTTTAAGGAACACAATTAGTTTGGTAGCATGTGCTCACTTTAGCATACACTAACCTTACTAGTATTTAGGCCTGTATTTTTAGGGCTTGTTTGTACTTGACTCTTTTCCTGGCTTTACAGTGGCTGTGGAGATGGAGTCTGGTAATTCTGAATGGCACCATGTATGGATGTTCTAATTATGGTTTGTGGCTATCCTATGTCAAGTTAGTCTAATCCATGTTCAGAGTGCTCTGAACTGCTCCACTCTGCAGGCAAGCCTTTAAGGCATTGTAGATGTTCTGTGTTTTATTGCATTATGTGCCTGTGGATTTAATCAGTCAAAACGTAAAACATTACATAAATTCTTGCATGGAAATGGGAACTAAAACTTCAGCAGTTAAGTATCTGCACAGGAGTTAAACCAGATGGAAAAAATTGGTAGGGGTGAATCAGCCTGTGTGTGAAAGTAAATGCAGAATATTTTGCAAATGAAATTTGAGATTTGCACTGATTTATATTTGTTGGATGACTGGGGAGAAAGCCTAAATAAAGGATATTGGGATTAGTGAAGATACATAGCTCTTCAGGAAAGTGGGTCCACTGGTTTAGTGATGGCAGTAAAATGTTATTTGTTGGTTTTAGTTTTAATGGTAATGAGTGAAATGTGTATGTGGAGGAGGTGAGAGAGAGGGAGGAGAAAAGGTTCAGCAAAAGATCATGTTTGCTTGTACTGTGCCCTCATCCTGGTTTTATTTCTCATATTCTTTAGCACATAGGAAGTACCACTGCTTGTTTTCAGCTGCATAGTTTGTGGTACCAGTAAATTCAAGTTTGGCTAAAAGGGGAAGAAACCGGGGAAGTTGTGCAAAGCATACTGAGGCCTGTATATTTTGCCTTGTTTTTAAGTCTTCTAGAATCTTTGGGATTACTGGGTTATTATATGTAGGTATTTCAGAATTAAGGGTAAGGTGTATGTGACTTAAAAGATCTCTGTAATTTTCTGGTGCTTTGGACAAGGGAAACCTTTGTGGTCTGTTACAGTTTAGGACTGAAGATTACATCTAATCATAATCCTATTGGCTATATATCCTTTTTATCTTCCTTGTTCTAGTAGTGACAAGTCAAAACTTAATTTTTAAAGTTTTGAATTAATAACATGAAGGCATATAGTGAGGTAAATGTATTTGGAAGTAATTAATATTAAGAATAAAATCCTTCATCCTCCTTTTTCCCCCCACACTTTTTTCAGCTGAAGGAGTGTAATAAATTGAACCTGTGCAGTTATACTGATCGAGAAAGACAGAAGACAGTTTGAACCATGGCAAGCCAGGTAAGATCATTTAGTCAGAAATACAGGCTTGCAGTGCCTAAATGGATTCCAGAACCATACTCAGAATTCCTAATAAATGTAAAGCTGACATAGCTAGCTTGCTCTGAGTTGGGTTATCTTTTAGTCCTATGATTTCTTCCAGCAACGTGGTAATCGGTGGCTGTCCTCAGGACACTTAATTGTGTCAACTCAAGCAGGTTGGGGGGCATTCAATTAAGTTTTGCAGTTTGCATTATTTGAGCATGGGTTCTTCTGAAGGACCTTGTGCATAACACTCTCTGTGTAAGATACACATGGAGATGTTATAGAGGAAGAACATTAAAGCCTGCGTAAGTAAATGGTGTGGAACATCATTCTTATTTTTGGAAGTCCTTGTTCTTCAGAATCTTAATTGAGGGAGACATCTGGTGTTAATAAGGCTATTTCCATTCCTCTTTTGCATAGTTGCCCCACTCACTTCCTTTTTGAACTGTGGCTTTTGGGGGTTTATTTTTTTTATTTTTAGGGTTTTTTTAAGTTGTTTTTGTTTTTTTTATTTTTTCAATTTTTTTTTTCTTCCCTGAGAGGCACTTTTTATGCCTCTTTCTTCCTGGCCTTGTGTCTGGGTTCAAGTTTTCCCTCAGCCAAGCTAGTGCCTGTTCCTGGTCTGCCTTCTCCTTAAATTCCCTTAATTGGCCTCTTGTTCCTGGCCTGGGAGAGTGGCTCACTGCTGGGTAGCGAGGAGAAGCATCTCACAGAAGAAGAATTCCTAGGTGAGGAGAGTTAGGGACAGCGGAGATCCCTTCTAGGCAAGAGTGACAATTTCCCTGCCTCTTCATCGTGAAGATCGTGCTGCGGCAGGGGTTTTTGCATCCTGGAGCTCAAGTGGAACACAGTCCAGTCCTGAAGCTAATTAACATTTAGGATTGGCCGGCATCAAAGGGCTATCTGGTTTGTCCCTAGTTCCCAGAGGAAGCTGTCAATCCTTTAGCCAGCTTGACAAGTCAGGGGAATATGGCTGTTCATACAATCCTTTGGCTCTGTTATTTTTGCCAGGCGTTTTCCCCAGAGGCTGCTTTCCCTCATGGGAGGCGGAGGGAGAAATGGGACCCCAGGCTTCTTTCAAGGGCAAGGTGAATATGGGGAAATCACCTGTGGTGATGGGGAGTGGGAGGGAGGAATGTAAATGAGGCTAAATACTATAAAGGCAATGTTTTTTCTCCCTACAGGACTTGATGGCAAAAAAAAGAGAATGTCTCCAGGCCTACAGCTGGTGGAGAACACCACAGAAGAAACGGAAGAAAAAGAACAAAATAAAACCAGGAAGAATAGAGTTCGTTCCAAGTAGTACTAACACAACCAGGTAAAGACCTTTAGAAAGGAGCACCTCTGATCCTTTTATCTGTTCAAATTGCTAATGACTAGCAAATGCTATCAATTATTTTAAAAATCCTGTAATGTCACACCTGCTGCCTGTGCACTAAGTATTGTTTGTGGAATTGAATTGCCATTTGAATAATGAAGATTTTCTCCTCATTTTTCTCTCTCATGATTGCTTGAGATGTGGTGTCAAAATAGTCTTAGTTCTATTTGAATTCTGACTTAACTTAATACTTTTTCTTGGTATTTTTGGGTGTCCTGCCCATCAGACAACAAATAATAGTTTCTAAAACAAACTTCTAAAAAACATTCTCTAATAAATTTGTTTTAATTTGTGTAATTTAATTTGTTGTCTTTGTTGAAATGTTTGCAAAAGTAGTAGAATGGACTCAGAAATTGAGAACTTGCTGGAGTGATGGCATTGCAGTTCTGTACTGCTCAGTAGAGTTTTGCAGTTAATCCTCTCTTCATATTTTGTCTCATTTGTCCAGTAATAACTACTTGCTTGTATATTAGAGACTTTAATACTGAAATTAACAGTTATTCTCCAAGTTAATGGGGTTTCTCTTATCTTTTTCAAGACCGGATTATTCAATATTTGTTGGGGAGCTGACTCCAGAAGTAGATGATTTTCAGCTCTATGACTATTTCCTAAAGAGGTACCCTTCATGTATCGACTGCAAAATAGCAACAGACCTGCTGGGATATTCCAGGTAATGCCTGTGAAAATGTGTTAATGCTGTCAATGTTTGTTGCCATAAGTAGTATAGAAGAACTGGTTTTGAATTTTCTTCAGAAGCAGGAAGAGAGATTAGTCTCTGGCATTATTTTTTAACAATAGATTCTTGTGGTTCTAAAATGTTATGGTTAGTTTTAGCTGTTAATATGTTAAGCTTCAATTCAGCCAAATGCATATCTGCATGAAAACAGTTAAGATAGTGCAAGAAGGGAGAGCTCTGCATGGACATCTGTGCTTACCTACAGCAGTCTGTCCACTTAGTTGTGTGCAGTACTGAGGACAAAATAATTCCCTTTTTATGTGTGGAAGAGAAGTAAGGCCTAGCAAACCTTAAGGGGTTGGGAGATGGAACTTCTAATACTAGTAAATAAAGCTTAGTAGAAGTTACACTGGCCAGGCAGAGTGTGAAGCAGGAATGAGTGAGTTTGCTGTTCAGAAAATACTGGCTCTAATGGACTAATTTAAGAAACTTAAAAAAAAAATTAAATCTGAGAGAGCAAATTTAGATAGAATGTTAGAGCTATAGAGCAGTAGGAACTAGTTAATACTGATACATTAACTGCTGTAAGTATAACTGCATAAATACAGAATCTGGTTACTTACGCAGATAGCAGTTAACTTATATTGTTTCACTGCTTTCAGCAAGTTGCCTCTTAATGCTATCAACAAGGCTTTTTGCTTCTGGCCCAAGTTTTTAATTTTGTGAAGGCATCTTCTGTGCATGTGCACATGCCAGAGATTGCTTAGGAAATAGGAGCTATAGTAGCTACTCTTTTCTGTTTTCATGAAGACAGAAATTGAATTAATTGGCTTTGTAACTGTTATGAATACTAGAATTTGTTTTCTCCCTTTTGAAAATTGTAGAGGGTATGCCTTTGTCAGATTTGGTGAGCAAGGTGATCAGATGAGGGCACTGCAAGACTGCCAGAATGCACCAGGTCTGGGGGGAAAACGAATCCGGCTGAGCATAGGAATTTCTAAAAGGTAACAAATGAGTTGTGCATTGATACAGTAATTCTAAATAATCGGATTCTTTTAGCTCTGCCTTTGTAAAGACTGTGGCCCTTGCTATAATGGCTCTACACGACGCAAAATCAAAATCACAGAAGCATTATGTTTTGACTGTCTGGATCCATCAACCTCTTTGAGGATTGCTGGGGAAATCCAACTCTTAAGTCTAGCCAGATTGTATAACTTGGGCTTAGCTGCTCTTGTGAGCAGCCTGAATGGTTATAGTAGTGAAGCTGAATGCAATTGTAAATATTTCATGTTTGGGCCTGAAGAAGGTAAAAGGGACAAGAAGTGTTTTTTATACTAGGTAGCTTTTCTTTTATGCGTTTCCCCTTGCCTAGGACAAAGTAGCACATTGTTGATTCTAAACTAGGCTGACAGAGGAACTCTTCAGTGGAAAAATACCGAACATAAGGGGAAGAAGCCAAAGGAGACGTTGCTTGAGCAGTTTGTTTAGGATACTGCTCTTTGCTTCTGAAGTGATTAGGGTAGTCAGAAATTTAAAGTTGATTGGTTTTAGGAGGGTTTTTTTTCTACCAGCACAGTTCTCTCAGTCAGTTAAGACAATCCAGTTAGAGGCTTGATACTAAGTTTGATAAACTTACATCCAGAATACAGATAAAAATAGAACTTTGTATGAAAAAATTTCAGTATACGTGAGGTTAGCTTGTGTGTTCTGTTAGAAGGCTAAAAATAACAGCTCCTGCTTCTTTTCCCTTGATAATTTTGCTAATGTTGCCTCATGCTTTGGAGCAGAAATGGCCTTACCCAAGAGAGCACTTCAAGATTTGCTTTGACTAACTTGCTGTGAAAATGAGGTCCCAGAGAAAGTTTCCCTTGCTTCTGCTATCCAGAAGCATGTCAGCAGTATTTTTAGATTTTTCTTTCCTACAGAGTTGGATGTTTGAGAGAAGTTGGAAGCGGAAGACTGAGACATTGTGAAGTCATTTGTTTACTACAGTAGTAAGACAATAAAATACCTATTTATTAGAATGTATGTGTAGCTTCACAGTAATGAAGCAAAAATGTGGATATTCAAATACACACCACTAATTTACACCTGATTCTGAATGGCTGAGTACTATGCTCTCACAGCATCCAAAAAATCCAGCTGTCAGAGTAGTTTGTCATTAAGTCACTTGTGTTGGAAACTATTTCTGAGCTCCTTCAGTTTATGTTCTTGGCAAAAAGCCCCAATCTGAATTTTCTGTAGCAAAGTGGGGATGAAGAGGCATTGGACACTGCAAGCACAGGAGGTCTGCTTGTATGTAATCAGTGAGGAAATGTCTAAGCATAGGGGATTTCTTGGAGTGTGCAGTTAATTTATCCCAATTTTTTCATGTGGTGTATCTCTTGTTTTAGAATAGACTATTCTTGTTCAGTGATACTTGTCATTAGTCTACTTGAAGTTTGTCCCTGAGAAAAACCTGCTCAGGAGAGGGAAAGTAGTGAAAACTAA
Organism: Catharus ustulatus; assembly: GCF_009819885.2. Taxonomy (NCBI): domain Eukaryota; kingdom Metazoa; phylum Chordata; class Aves; order Passeriformes; family Turdidae; genus Catharus; species Catharus ustulatus. Next base: position 67,507,656 of record NC_046221.1, on the reverse strand, counting down.
TCACCTGGTCCTTCGGTCCTCATAACTAATGAGTTTTGTCATTTTCCTGCTGCTTTGGCTTCATTTGGATAATGACAGTGCTGACTTCACCTGACAGCTAACCTTTGGCATCTGTTCATGGACCAAAGCTTGAGAAGGTGAAGGCAGGCAGTGTCAGGTGCTCCTCTGAAACAGATAATCTGACTTTACCCTATTGTTTCTGGAAATTACAAGATTTTGTTTTAACAAAGCAAAAGGTGGAAGGACTAATTAAATGTTTAAAGTGTCTTTAAAACAGCAGTGCTTGGTATAGGTCTCTGATCTTAATGAATATTCTTTTTTATCAGTGGCTTGCTTAAACAGATACCAACAGATATTCTGTTTGAATACAGAGAAATGTAACTTGAGTTAATCCGTAGAAATAATTACTTTTGGCATTGGTGAAGGTGAGCATTTGCTCTCCTCATACACATGAGGTATTGTGCTGTGACATTAAACTTAGGCAACTATTTAGAAATATTTCCTCATAAATTTGGAAATTGTTTAGCTTCAATACTGGATTTACAGTTTGTTCTCAAACTCTTAACTATATATACTTTGTCATGTTTCAGGCTGAAAGCGGAATTCCAGCGGTACCAGTCATACAACTATAATGATTATTATCAAGATTATCAGAACTACTATTCACAGTGGAATTATGATCCTTATGCTGACTACAACTACAGCTCCTATACTCCCTATGATAGCATGCAAACTGTTGGAGACTGCTCTTTAGGAGATGCTGTTATGGCTCCAGCTGTTTTTGAGGTAAAGATACTACACAGTTAATTAAAAAAAATGAAAGATGGCTAATAAGTCATATGGACTGTGTAAATCAGAGCAAAAGAGTCCTAAAACTGAAATAATGCAGGCATGTAAGTGTGAAGGTTATGTTCAGTATTTTGGATTTAAGTTCTTGAGTAAATCTCTAGAATTAGAATTTAGGCAGTAATACTTGTTCATGTATGTCAAATAACAGTTCTGACAGCAAATTTTTCTGTTGCGCTCATCCTGTTTTTCTGATGTACTTTGCTTAAAGCAAAATAAAGAATTGTTGTAAGATGATCATATCTAGGTCATGCAGTTGATCAATTACAACTTCCAAAGTGCATTTCAAGTGGAACTGTACTGTGGTTTTCTTTAAAAAGCCCAACCAAAGCATTAAAAAGCAACAAACACTCCACAAGAAACCCTTCCCTAACAAACACCACCTGCTCCTGCTTATTTTACAGTTGTGGAAGGAGGGGAATATTTGGGAGCATAACATTATTTTGGATTTGTGATGCTTTCTGAAACTGACTATGATTAAATTTTCTTTTTTAGGAAGCTTCAACTATGACTGAAATTAATGATGACTTAATAACTGAAGGTAATGATAATTCCATCACTGCAGCTTGAGTTTTGCCATACTTCTGCCCTTTAACAATACAAGCCAGTGACTGTTGCATCAAGTAGAATGGGACATTGTCAACAACGCTTTGCAGTAGGCTTCTTATAACTTTGCCTTCATTCTCCTTCCAGAAGGGTCTGTTGAACAAGTTACTATATCCTTGTAATGATTCTGCTAAGAGAGACATCCTGTAATAGTGTCCAAAAATTTAAATTATCGCCACATCTGTGCCAGTATAGTTCTAGTGTTTGACTACATTAATTCCAAATGAAGCTGGACTTGTTAGCTTTGTTGAAATTCTAGATGAATAAACATCTCAGATGTACTAAAATAATTAGATTTACCTAAAGTACACTTTATCAGGCATTTACTTCATGCTTTTGTGTGCAAGTCTCCCAAGTTCTGACACTTGTACTTAACAGGCTTTTTTTTTCAGATCCACAGCTATACTTGGATGTTGATGAAATGAACAGACAATTTATGGAGACAAGTGAAGAACTTTATGATGCCCTCATGAATTGTCACTGGCAACCTCTGGATACGGTCACTTCTGACATCCCTTCTGCTATTTAAGTGTCTTATATAGCATGACCGTAATGACCAAGGTGCTAAAAGTACATTTCTTCTACATTACTCTAGATCATAAGTTTTAAAGCACAATGATAGGTTGGGTTTTGTTGGGTTTTGGTTTTTTTTTTTTTTTTTTTGCTATGCTTTTGGCAGTTTCTGTAATTTTTTTTGTTTTGTTCATCACTTGGAGCATCTTGAAATCATGTAAATATTCTAGAAATGTAAAGAGTTCAATGGGGTCTAAAGATAGACTTGCCTGTGTAAATAAAATTTTGTTTCTGCAAACTGGCCAGCAAGGGATTTTACTTATGTATGCGAAACACCTTCTCTTCTGGCTTGTGGAATTTAGCTGGAGGCAGTAGGGGTATTTCACTTGTCTTTGGTATGGGCATCATCCACTAGCAAGAACTAGCTCCTTCCAAGATACCTAGGCAACCTTCAAGCTCTTAATTTTAACAGTTTTAACATACAGAAGGATAAACTTTGAGCTGCTGTAGCTGCAAGCATTCCAAAGACTAAGGATGATACCCACTGAAATTTGATTTTTGCCCATCTTGTTAGTCTTCTCATCTGACCCTTTACAGCAAAGAAACTGCTGTAATATAATATCTGTTCTTACACATAAAATCTTTGGAGAAAAAAACCCCTGTGGTTTAAAAGGAGGTAGAAAAACCCATCAGGAATTACAGTACCCCAGAATCCTCTGTTATTTGTTCAGTCTTCATGCTGAGATGTTTCATAGTGAAGAGATTTATAATATTTTAGTAGGATGACAGTTCTCAGTGTTCAAGTCAAGAGATTAGGGGAGGTGGCAATGAAGAAAGTTCTGCTTTAAGTTAGCAACTTCTGAGGTGGCTTCCTCTAACCTGTTCTTATCTGAAAGGATATAAAGTATTTTCTAGTCATAGGGACAGCTTAAGCTCCTGTTGGTACTTAATGTACATAATAAAATAAATTCAGGCTGGAAACAAAAGAATACTTCTTGAAGAGAAAAAGGTAGAAATTATCTTATAGCTAATATATGTGAAAGGTTCTAAAGCTACTCAAGGCATTTTGGTACTGCCCTGTGTATTTTGGGGGCAGCCTAAACCATAATTGCTAGAATGGCAATTTTTTTTTTCTTTAATGACTTAATTACATTAAAGTGGTTGTCATAACCTATATGCTGTTCTTAAATGTGAAACAAGTACTGCATTGCAGAGTGATGACTTGGCATGGCAGGTCCCTTCTACCTGCTCACTAGAATCTCCCTCTTTTTGCAGTTTAATTTCAACTGGGATTTTTTTAAGTCCAGCCCCCATGAAAGGTCTTTTGGTGTAATATAGGAACTTCATTCTTCCTGGATTTTGATCATTGTGTATGTAGAAGGACAGAAAACAACCCCCCCTCATTTAGGCAGGGAGATTACTACCACAGTCTTAGAAATTGTTTCCCTGCTTTGGGAAGAACTAGTTGCAAAGTGGCTGAAAACTGGCATTTTGTAGGTGAATGTTTCCCCAGTGTGAACTGGTCAGTCTTTGGAGGGTCATACTAGGGAGATTATTAATGGGAATGTGACAGAAAGTGGAATAAATGAAGCAAAGAGTCTAGATGGGAAAGGGATTGTGTGCCTGCATAGAAGTGCTTCACAGGATTGCAGAAGGGAGGAAACTCAAGATCGGCCCCTTGAATTTGGATGTGGAGATGTTAAACCTTCAAAACCATGCTGGATTTGATGTCGTTTCAGTTGTAGTGCACAGATGTGGTACCTGAGCTTGGTAGTACAAACCAGTTGCTAGGCAAAGGATTTTGTATCTAGCAAGCACTGTCATCATAAGATGGAAGATTATAACCCAGGCACAGACCTTGAAGCTTCCTGCTTTGAAGTGCATATCCTGTTTTGCATAGTGTTACCTTAACACCATACTTAAGCTTCAGCAAGTAATTTGTGGAAACCTTTCATTGTGTTACCAGATGCTAAGGGTGCGTGTTGGCTTGGTAGAAGTCATGTGGAGTATCCGTCGATGTTTAGCTTTTGCAAGGTTGATCCATTTGTGCATTATGTAATGAGGAGGCCATGTAGTTGTAGTTGTATGATTTCCCTTAGATCAGCACTGTATCACCACAGCTCATAAACCTCAGACTTTGTAGTCTCCATATCTGTGCAGATTTTACATGTTAGCAAAGTCTCCACACTCGGCATTAGAGACTGTTGTCAGACATGCATCTTCTGTTCTAGCCTGTAAAGTGTCTGTATAGTGAAAATACTGTTTATGAAATCAGTGAAAGAGGTTGTTTGGGCCATTAGTTCTGCAAACCTGAGAAATGTTGGGGAATAGATTTTCTTTAGTCAGCACACAAGAAAAGTGAGGTAAAGAAGGGAGTCTGCTGGTTGCAGCCTTGTGTTACTCTTTTAAATACCTCTCTGTTTTCTGTCTCCTGAGCCTTTCTAGTCTATACTGCTTACCAGTTAGGAGTTCATCTATGGGATCAAGATACTGTGTGCAGCACACATTCTTTACTGTAAAGGCACACCAAAAAAACTTTTCTGTATTGACATAAGCACAAATTTTGGGAAAAAGTGAGCGCATCAGATGTACTGGCGTTCATTGCTGAGACTTTTAACTGAGGAAACTTCCAGCACTGGTCCAACTACTGCCTGCATTAGTGAGCTTACACAAAGACCTGAACACATCCATCATGCAGATGCCTGCTCTCGGTTCTACAAAGAGCTGATTGCAGTAGAAACATTTAAAAAGTATTGGGAGCAATGTTTTCCACACCATGCTATTTCACTTTGGTTGTGTTTTGTCTGTTTTACCCAGCTGAAATGTTGTGGGGTTTTTTAAGTCTGATGAAGGGGTTTTTTGAAGAATATCTAGTACTGGTTTTATAACCTCTTCATTGTACCTAGCTCTGATAGATAGTGCCTTTACCTGAAACCCACTTCTTTCTTGAAGAGTAATGTTTTTGTTTTCCACTTATCTGAACAGAAGAGCTTTAGTACCATGGTTTGAGGGGCTAATGATCTTGCAGTCAGTGAACAGGGAAAAAGAAATAGGCTAAAAACCCGTGAAGACTGAAAAGTGTAAGGTTAAATGGTACTTAAGCCGTGAATGTTTCTTTTTGCAGGAATGCTCTTGGACCAACAGCTTCTTTCTAGCGCTACCTCAAAGTAACTTGCAGATATAACTCACAGGGAAGATTGATCAAATGGTGATGATCACTATCATTCTGCTGGAGATATATATATATTTGCCTTTTGTTTTGTCTCATTTTTAATGACATTTATTTAACTTCAGTGACTCATGTCAATAGACGTTGTTTGACTACATCAACAAGTATTTCTGAGTCATGAGTTTCTTTAAAGGTATGTCACCATATGGAAATTGTTCTAAATAAGTAAATAAAGCAGCACTTGAATTTACAGAGCAAACATAGTGTAGCTGCATTTGACATGTATGTGGAAGAGAAAAATCGTGTTTACAACTTACCATAATATTTTTAGCATGCATAAAGAGGGAAGGTTGTATTAAATTTGCCCAGCTCCTACATGACCAGCACAGGAATTATTTTAGTCAGTTCCCCACACAGGTACCATTTTAGAAGCCAGCATTGTTACTAATGAATGTCTCTTACCAGTGGGCAGAGTTTCCATCCCTCTGTAAATCTAGCTGTTCGCATAATGGAAGCATATTATGCTCGCCTTCCTTCCCCTCCTCTTAAGCTGAAAGCCAGTATGGTAATTGCATCCTGGGCAAAATGAGTTACAAATCCGGGCTAAAATGCAATTTTTAATACTTTGATAATTATATTGATGTAGATCTTGACATGCCCATTGTAGAAGCAGACCATCATCCTAAAATTTAGTCAGCAGCTATAGTACACCAGCCATTTACCCAAAGTGAGGTGGTGAGCAGGTGACTTCAAACACGCATGTTCCCAGATAGGGGATTGGCCATCACTGCAGTCATCCTTCTACATGTAAAATTGCATTCACAGTCGTGGGGCAGGAGAGTAAGAGTGTAGTTTATGAAGAGGAATATCTGGAAAGTAATTCCTCCCTGCTGGGTATTGGATAATTGTTATCTCCTGTAGATAATGAAAATGCGACAAAAAAAATTGAGGAGTTAAAGCCATGTAGGAGAGCTGGGAAGACCCCCAGTGAAGTTCAAAAAAAGCCAGTATGAAGCAGAGATGAGGCACCACAAAATTCCCCAGTATAACTTCTTACAGCTGCTCTCTGTAGCTGCTGCCTGTTTACATTACTGCATGCTTTCAGAATTTACCCTTGTTTGAGCGCTCTATAATCCTCTCCCAGTTCCACACACCCTTTTTTCAGGTGTGTGCTGGGATAAATGTGTTTGGGTTTTTTTTTTTGGTGGCAGAAGGGGTGTGTGGTGCATTAGGACTCTATCCTGAGTAACATTTTTATTGACTTGCACATAGGCAAGGTACTTGTGATTTTCACAAGCTGTTTCACAAGTGATTGTGAGCTCCATCCTTCCCACGGCATGTTGATGCTAAAAAATAAAATGTGAAACTATAGATTTTTCTCAACTTTCAGTATAATAAACCCACCCCCCACACATTTTTATGTATTTTAACTTTGTAATGTAATGCACTCTTCCTCATGTTTTGAGGAAGTAAAAGCCATGTTTGAAGCTTTTTCTCCCTACCTCCTTTCCATATGCCAACACTGAGCGATGAAAAAGCTGCACCTCTCTTTCTCTTGCTCACACGAGCCCAATCACTAGTGGCAGTCTGGGGCAGCACCGCGGACCTCCCGCTGCCGTTTTTCCTGCTGCGTTCTCCACGCTGTTCCTCGTCAGGGACAAGGGAACATCCCCCTCGAGCTGTCTCTTGGGGGAGGTTCAGCGTGGGTAAATTGTGCCCCTGGGGCAGAGTGTCTGGAGGAGGGGGCCAAGCTCTGCTCGGAGGTGCCAAAGCAGCCGGTCAATAAGGCAGCGGGCAGAAACCGATGCACAGGAAATTCCACCTAAATAGGAGGAAAAACTTTCTTTGCTGGGCGAATAACCGCGGACTGGAACACCACAGAGGCTGTGGTGTCTCCCTCGCTGCAGAAATTCAGGCATTGTCTCGATGCAATCCTGTGCTATGACTGAGAAGGGCAGCCCAGATGATTCACTGTGGTCCCTTTCAACCTGAGCCTTTCTGTGAAACGCCGCGGGAAGAGGGGAGAAGGCGGTGGAATCAACCCCGGCACGAAGTCCGCTCTCAGCCCTCAAGGCGTCCCTAAGCTGCGGCCGGGAGCGGACATTCCCCTCTGCACACCCCTCTGCGGATGGCGGCAGATCGCAGGGAGCGCTTTTCCCGCGCAGCCGGCGCGGCCCGGCCCCTCTCGCTTCCCTCGAGGCGGGGGCGGTGCGCGTGCGCGGGGGCTGCCGGGCCGTCCGCCCGGCGCCGCTGGTGTGACGCGCCCGCGCGGGCTGGTGACGCGCGCGCGGCCCGGGGCGGCCGCCGTGTGGTTGGTCGGCGGGGCAGGGGGGGTGCGGCGGCGGCGGCGGCTCGGGCCGCGGGCGGGCGGGCGGACAGCGCGCGGGGCGCCGCCGCCGGGCGGGAGATCGCGAGCGAGGAGCGGCGGGCGGAGGGATCGCGGAGGGAGCGCGGGGAAGAGAGAGACGCGCGAGAGGGAGAGACGCGCGAGCGCGGGTAGGGGCGGGGCGGAGGCCGCGGAGGAGCCCCCCGCGCGCGCACCAGAGGCCGCGCGCAGCGCGTGGCGGGCGGGAGCGGCGCGGGGGGAGAGAGGCCGGGCCGGGCGCGTCCCCGCGGGGACAGTGACAGCGACAGCGCTGCCGGGCCGCGGCGGAGCGCAGCGGCCGCACCAGCAGGAGGAGGACGAGGCCGCTGGCGGCGGCGGGCCGGATCGCATCATGGCCTCGGGTGGCAGCGGCGGCGGCAAGATCCGGACCCGGCGGCACCACCTGGGAGTCGCGAAGCCGCCCTACGCGAGGGGCAAGCAGCAGGTGAGGTCACGCGTCAGCCCCGTGAACCCTTTCCCCTCCTGCCCCGCTTCTCCCCCGCCGCTCCCCTCAGCGGCGGGAGGAGGCGCCCCAGAGGCCCGGCCCGGCAGAGCCGCGTCTTCCCTCCGCCACCCTCCCCCTCCCCCAGCTCTCCACGCAGTCCCACGTGCGCGGCTTCGGGCCGGGGTTTCCCGGTGAAGCGGCCCGCGGGGAGGGAGAAGGGAAGGGTTTCCCGCCGGGGCCGCGGGGATTGTGGGATTTCCGGGCGCTCGCCCCGCTCCGGCACCGTCGGGCTGCCGGGGGGATTCTCGCCTCCCCTTTGTCTCTCGCCTGTCCCCCGCTAGGCAGGAGCAAAGGCGGGAGGAGGAGGAGGCGGCTGGGAAGGGGAAGGTGCGCATTCCCTTTCCTCGCGGCTCGAGCGGGCTGGCTCCCACTCCGCGGGATGCTCGTTTTGTCTCTTGGCTGCCCGGTTAAATCATGGTTGAATTGATCTTAACCGGGTTATCAAGTTAGAGTTACTCGTCAGATTTAAGTGCATCGCTTCCGATATTTGCCTTTCTTGACAAATTCCAGGTTGCAGATGAGTCTCTGAGGGTGCTGGGTAGTTAGGCATCTTCCATTGTAGTAGGTTTTTTTTGTTTTATTTTGTTTGTTTTTTGTTTTGTTTTGTGGTTTTGTGGGTTTTTTTGGTAGGATGCTGCCTGCAGAACCCCTGGTGTCTTGCCTGTACCTAAACGTGCTGGTGCAGTGCAAGCGAAATGTAATTCATGAGGCGTTTGTTCTCCTTTGTGTTGTTGGACAGAATAGATGGATAACAGAAAAAAGCACTTTGTAAATTGCAGTACAAAGATCCTGTACCGTTTAGAGTGGCTGCAGGGAGTAGAAGCAAAGATCCTTCCCAACTCCTGTTTCTCAGGGAATTTCAAGATGCCTGGAGACAGTGCTCTGGAAATGCCTTTCACGTGTATTTATGAATGTGAAATTGACTGTAAAACCAAAGCGTTTACTTTATTAAATCGGTCCTATAAGCCAGGAGATTGAATATGATATGCAAATTTGAGGGTGTGTTATGCATAAATTGTTGCTCAATTCGTTTTTATTATTTGGGAAGTACTGTATGTAATCCTTTGTATGGCACACTGATCAGCAGGGTTGTCCTTGTAAAGCGGGCAGGGTGATGTTTCATCCAAAGAATCACTGCGCTTGCAGAGCAAATGTTGAAAGATCTTACGTTGAAATTGCAATATCCTACACGTGGTGATACTCTGTAGATAAAACAGATTAATTTAAAATAATTAGGTTAGATGGCTTTCTGATTATTCTATTGTCTGTTTCCTCTGTTTTCTAGTAGGTTTATTTAAACAATGGGGCAAAGCAAACACGTGCTTGGGGGGTATCTGTGGGATTCAGCCCAGAGCATGGATGCTGCAAATCAAATATATCAATCAAATTAACAAGTAATATATTGGGGAAGAAGTGGTAAATAGGCAAACGGATAGGTGTCAGATATGTGCATTTGTTGTAAGAGATAGCTTTTTAACCCTATGTAGCTTGCTCACCTGTGTTACATAAAAAGGTGAGCTCTTGATAGATAGCTGACTTGAACTGGAAATAATTGATAAGTGTTCCTTTTTTCAATATAACAGCCACTCTGCAGAAAATATTCTGTGGTTTGGTATTGTCTCTCAATAATGAGTTTGGGAAGACATGGAAGTGCTCAATGCAGTCTGGACATGATCTCCTGCTCCCCTAACTATTGTCAATAAGTAAGCTAATAAAAATACTTTATTAACTGTTCTAAGAGCTTGGGGTCAAGACTGCAGTCCTGAAAACTCAGTCTTTTATCATCAAGCTCCAAAGGTGCCTAAGCACTGAATGCTATATTGCCAATACCTTTCAAGTTCTTAGGATATCTGGTTCTTTTCCACTTGTATGAAAGATGAGTAGCATGATGCCAGGCTTACAGTAGTAAGCCCGTTGTATGTTTTTATGATGTCGTTATGCTTTCTTGTTGTTGTTTTGCCATAGTCTCCCAGGGAGCTTGGTCAGGTGGGAATTCTCCTTTTGTGCCCAGCGTGCTGCAGAGTCAGTCTTCTATTAAGTGCAGCAGTGGCTTTAGAAGACATTTGGAAGAGGAGGTGATGCTACTTTTCAAAGATTATTAGCTAAAGCATTTGTTCAAAATGTGGTAGACCCTGCTTCAGATTTCTTTTTTGCCTTGAAGCATCAACCTACATCTTCCACTTTCTGGGCAAATATCCCAGTTGCCAAGCTGTGTGTTGTCTTTGAGTTCTTCTGACTGAAACGGTGTTGTTATCCGGAAAAAGAATGCATGATTTATTGAGCTAGGAAGAGGATGTAGACGAAGATGTTACCTTCCAAGAGTGGAGGCATACAGCCTCTGATCCATGATATCAGGCATTATTTGTTTTATATAGTCTTGGAATAAACATGCAAAGTGCAAAATTTCCTGCCCTTTTCTCCCCAAGTGCCTGATAGAGCCGTATTTCATTATGTTTGCATGTGTGGTTTTTTTTAAGTGTAGAGTCTTTTTTTAAACTAGTCTCAAATAGGAGAGATGAACAGATGCTGCTTGGAGGATGTGACTTGCAGCTTGTATTTTTCTGTTGGAAGATTAGTAGATCTCCCCCACTAGTGAAGGAACTAAACCATGGCATTTTCCTTTCTGGGCTACCATCCTGCTTTATAAAAAGTGCACTGTCAGCAGCTGTGTTATTAAACCAAGAAAAAAAAAAAGTACCAGTACCACCAGGTAAGGATGGTACCCACTCACCCATCATGAAGATTTGAGGTGTGGTAATAGCATCTCAGAATGTAAAGAGCCTTTTTATATCTCTTTGGTGGGTGTTCTTGGAGTAGAATTGTGTAGTTCTGCCCATTGACTATGCTTTTCTAGGGGCAGAATGTTGACAGCTCCTCACTGAATGCACTGACTTTAGGTTATGCTGTGCTCAGCATGCTGTTTATTTGGCCATCCCATGCGGAAATATCCTGCCTTCTCCTGCACTTTTAAAGAAGCTTAGGCACATGGGTTAAAATTACAGCTTCTTTAAGAGCTAAGCACATGCCAAGTGAGGGAGCTGTTGTGTCCAGCATCTGGGTTTCATCTTCCAAATGTGACCCCAGTGTTTCTAAATGCTGGTTTGTTCTGGTCATTTGGATAGATTGCTGATGGGAATTACTGATGCAGCTGTGTGAATGGGAAGGATATTTGCATTGCTGGCTTATTAAATTGCTTCTAGCAGAGTATCTTTGTGTTTCTGCTAAAATTCTGTTAATTTTACGTTTAATTCTGCACTTTCATGTGTGTGCACATGCTGGTTTAACTTGGAGCAGTGCCATTCTCATCCAGCTTTCAGAGATTTTAAGTGTGACCTAAAGGAGAAGAGGAAAAAAAATACTTTTCTTGGTAATTTAAAAATTTGATAATTAAGCATTCAAATGAAGGAGTCAGAGAACTTTGATTCTTCTGCACTTTTATTTAAACTCATACAGGCAGATTTAAGCATGAGAAAAAAACAGTTACCTGAAAAGTGTTTATAACCTTCCCTAAACTTCTATATTCATATTAAGCTTTAACTTAGAGCTGTATGATATTAGAGATAATGTCTGTAGATTAAAACTTCTGCTGGGAAGTGATTTTTTTTGCTATGTGTATATGTGCCAGTGCATATTTATAATGTAGCTGTCCAAATACAAAGATGTTTTCCTTGATGAAACCGGTGTAAGGCTCTGCATATATTGTAGTTGGTATTGTACTGATGTAGATAGGATGTAACCTAACAAAGGGGACCAGAAGGCCGCTGAAAGTCACTTTCATTGGCCAGGTCATGAAGGCCCCTCTGGATTAGTGAGTTTCACCAAGTCTCTTGAGACATCTGGTAAAGTTCTTCCCACAGGGACTAGGTGCAGGATTAGGAACTGAAAACTGTATGCAGCAGAGTCTAAAGCATTGCTTTGTCACCTGCTGCTCTCTTGAGGGTAGGCCTTGCTTGGCAGTGACTGCAGACAGTGGGCAGAAGGGATCTTACAAACCACAGGTTTATTTTGTGAGGGAATTTTGAGACTTTGAGTTCCAAGAGTATCATGTTGAGTAATGTCACCTAGGTAAATGTTTCATAGACCTTAAACAGGAAAATGCTCATTAAAGAAATCTTTATTAAGAGTATCCACATGGACCTACACAAGTACAGTTGTATAAACTGCTGTCAACAGGATTGCACCTTGAAGCACACTTAATGTGTATTTGTATGCAATTCTGCTTGATTTGGTTTAGTAGTAAACTAGCACATTGAGCTAAAACAAATAGATTTGAATAAATGTTTAATGTGTATTTAAAGATTTGTTTTAAAAGATGGGCTAATAGTCAACATCAGAAGTTTTGTCACTGTCCCAGCAATATGATACTGTATTAGCAAAACAGGTGTTTAAATTTGACACTTGGCTTTCTACTGTAAACAAAAATGTATCCTAATTGGGAAGAACTTATAGAACTGAGATATTGACAGGTTTCTCTCATTTAGGTTAGCAGTACACTTCTACAAATTGTAGATGATGATTGCTATTGCATTTCATTAATATTCTGGGGTTTGTTTCAAAGTGTTGTTGTGACAGTCTTGGAGGTTGTGAAGTGTTGAGGACAAACTATTAGTGAGGGGTGTCTTAGGAGGAGAAAAAAGCAGATGAAATAATTGACTGTGTTAGCTGGGACACTGCAAATTGTCTTTGGTTGCTGGCAGCACATCACTTCCTCTGAGTTATTTATTCCTCCAGTCAGTAATTAGAACCAGTTCATGGTCCCTGCTGTGGACAAACTGAGCTGCTGCTGATTCTAACAATTCGGCAGGACAGAGTTCAGAATCTCTTTTTTGTGCCCAAAAATGTTTGAGCAAAAGTATTCCAGGTTGGTGCAGGTGGTGGGCTACCATAGCATCATGTAATGAATTCATAACACTGGGATGACTGGCTCAGGGGACGTGGGGCAAACAGTGGATGTTGTTTACCTGGACTTTAGCAATGCCCACAGCGTGGTCTCCCATGTGATCCCTGCTGTCCACTTGGCGAAGTACGGACTTGTCAGGTGGATCGTAAAGTGACTGGAAAATTAACAGGACCATTGACCTCAAAGGGTTGTGACCAGCAGTACAAAGATCCAGTGGCAACCAGTTGCTAATAGAGCTCTCAGAGGTTAATATTGAGGCTGATGCTCAGTCTTTATTAATCTTTGTTATTAACAGCCTGGGATGAAGGAATGGCATGGATCCTCAGCAGTTTCCCAGATAATACCAAACTCTTGGGAACTTCAACCCTGTTGTATAATGAAGAATAGGGCTGCCATTGAGGGAACTTGACAGAAATGGGCTGCCAAGAAGCTTGTGAGTTTTAATAAAGGCGAATGTGAAATGTCCTTCATCTGGGACAAAACAACCCCACCTACCTACTGGACAGCAAGTTGGATCTGAATCAGCAGCACACTCTTGAGGTAAAGAAGGCCAGCTTTATACTGGGAACTATTAGTAAGTGTGTGGAAGGATGTTAGGGGAATTGTTTCTTGTCCTACATGCAGCACTTCTAGGACTACATCTGGAGTCTTGTGTCTAGTTTTGGCCTCTGCAGTTTAAAAAAAACCAAAGAAAACATATAGAGTGAGTCTGGTTGAGAGACACCAAAATGATGACAGCTTAGAGAGCTATGTGTGTTCTAAGAGCAGCAAATACCTAATAAGACTATAGAGAAGGTGTAGCAAGGCACTTCTAGGAGATTCATAGAAGTACAAAGAGACAATGGACTCAAGATGCATAAATGGAAATTCTGATTTCATAGTAGGAAAAGTCTTTTTAACTGTGAGGCTAACCAGCATGTTGGAAGAACTGTCCAGAGAGGTCTCAAAACCCAGCTCAGCTGTGGATGACCTGCTGGTTTTGGCCATTTGCTGAGGAGGAGTTTGTAGTAGTAGGTGATCTCTCAGGTGCCATGCAGCCTCCATGTGTGTGTGGTTCTGTCAGAGCTGCTGCAGCTGGACCACAGAGCACAACGGGCATGTTTCAGCGTAAATGGCACTGTTACTCTAGGTTGGTAATCCTTTTGCTGGTCCATTCTCTAGCTCTGTCTTCAGGGTTGTGCTGTCTCTTGAGGAAGGAAATAATGCCTCTGTCTCTGTTGCGGTTTTTCCAGAGTAAATTGTGAACTTGCCCTTAAAAAGAGAGTAACTAAAAGGCTTTTTTCCTAGGGTTGCTGTTTTGCAGGCCAGTTTTTAAAAATGCCTTCCGTCTTCTTAGTGATAGGTCATGTGATATATTTTTCCATTTTTCTGCTATTAAGTTGTAAAAAATCCCATGTTTTTTTGCTTTTTAATGTTCTGTGTAATCAATTCAGTATTTATTGTACTGCACTTGGCTTGGTGCAACTCCAGTATCAATGCAATCTGGGGCATGAGTAGATGGAGAGCAGCTCTGCCAAGGACTTGGACTTTAAGTGAGAGAGGGTTGATTCACACTGGATGTAAGGAGGAATTTTTTTTTAAAAAATGAGATAGTTGAAACTCTCTCTAAACATGAGTTCATCTTTACATTGCCATTTGCTGGGATGAAATGTGTGTGCTAGCACAGGATACACCAGCGCACGTTGAGTCCTATGGCTGTGAATAGCACACACACAATTTGTGAATACTTGAGCCTGTAAAACATCTTCTTTATCCTTGCTGAGGCTATTAAATATTTTCTTGATGGCGCTTGGAAAAAGTTGTGTGAGAGTATTTTGGGGGCTGGCTGACCTTGCTTTTGGTTATGACTGTATTTTGAATCAAGTGTTTTTGAAGTAGGTATGTCTCAAGACTCCTTCCCTTGTTAGAACTCAAGGTCTGGTGACTTCCAAGACTGAAATAAACCAAGCAAAGAGCAAAGCTGTTCAACTGTCATTTTCTTTGAGACAAGATTACAGTGAGGCACTGAAATATTTACAGTAATGAGATACTAAATTGGTGAGGCTGCAATACAGGTGCATTTGTAATAAAAATAATCCTAAAATAAACAGATGAAAACAAGGTTTAAATTGATTTAAATGTCGTTGTGTTCAGGAATTGCTGTGGTGCAACCAGATATGTATTAAATTTATCTATTGCAGTGCATATGTTGTAATGTCAGCCTTCAGTATTTGTTACTAAACTTACTTTACAGAGTTGTAGAATTTATACAGATTTGTAGATTATTTTTTAGTGATCTTCAGTCACTAAAAAAATAATCTCTATATGCAATGGCAATTTTTCATGTTGCTGGTGAGAGAACAGTGTCTGAAGATACTGGTTATATGTTTAAAGTGAGATGCTCTTAGTTCTGTCAGTTGCAGTGTGATGAAAAAATACTCCAGAAAGGCACTGCTGCCTCTCACAACTAAAAATTACAACCCTGCAGCAGAGCTGGTGCTACCTGGGCTTTACAGTTTCAGAATATTATCTTAAAATGTCAAAGAATGTAAAAATATCCCTCACTTCTCCAGCTAAAGCAACTGTGTCCAGGGGTCATTGCTTTGGTTTCACTTAGGCACCAATTCTTACATTTTCAGATCTAGTCAAGAAGTGTGTGCACCAGGGTTAGATGTGTCCAATCTAAAGTAATTGCAGGTTATGCTGGTTAGATGAATTGTGAGGCTTGACTTTTGTATGCTGCACAATGTCTGTGTATGATACTTAAAGAGTAGGAAGGCTTTGAGTTTCGCTGAAGTACCAAATTACTGCCGCGAATAACTAAATGTGATTATTTAGTTGATTTTAGTTGATTTTAACTTGCCTGTTCAAATTTGTGAATTAGATAACATACTGAAAGTGCAGCAGGATTGGCTGTAGATTTTGCGAAATGGCTAGTATGTGGTATTGTCAGCTCAGTTTGTAGATCAACATGGACAGAAAAGATACTTCACAGGGAGGATGTGAATATTTTGCAGTCTTTTGCCAAAAATGCATTATATTTAAAAATTTAATTCTAGTCTTCTGTTTTGAAAACTGCGTTTTCCAGAATGTCAGAAGTGAGATTTTGTAGCTTAATTTTGTGAAATGTGCTTCAAACCTTCAAGCCTTGTCCTTGCTCAGAGGCACTGAACGCAGGGATGGGGCACGACCAAGCTGTGCGATGACCTCAGATGGCATTTAACTGTTGCTTCAGGAGTTGTTGGAGAATTTGGGCTGCCCATTTTGGTGTTTTAAATACATAGTGTGTCCTCACCACTAGGTACCATAGATTAGCCTGTGATACCATGTTATGTTTGTGAGTGCTTTCAGGCAAAATGGCATTAAAAGTGTTTTATTCTTTGCTGGGAGCCTGATGTACGTTGTAGCAGGTAGCAAATTTGTAGTGTGAGGTATGCGTGAACTTCTTGGCTGTAAAAGGAGGAAAGAGGATGACTTGGCCATTATCAGTTGTGTTTGGTGATTTTGAAATACTGTAATGAATTGGGTGTTCCTGTATATAGAATGCCTATAAATAAGATGAACAATTTTATGCCTAGTGTATTTAAATACTAAATATAAAATTTGTGTTATACTTTGCTAAACGTGATAACTTGTGCTAATGGACTTGTAAAGACCATCTGGTGCCATGGAAAATGTACTTCTTCACCATTCTAGTTTTAAACTTCTTTTCCGTGTGGTTATGTTAGAAATAAAAGTAAAAATAGTAAGTTTAAGCTATAGAGTTTCCTTATAGGAAAGATACTCTAAGCAGCATTTCAATTAATATAATTCTAGTTACTGCTTATGAAACTTAGCTGGAGACACACTGTGGCAGCTAATTTGCAGCAATCTTCAGTTAAAAAAATACTTAACTGCTTGGAGTTCCTTCTTAAGTTGGGAAAGAATGGACTTTAAAACTGCATGTAAAATTGTAAGGAAAAACAGTCTCATGAATCTTAAACTTTTTGGTTTTGCTTCTCATAGATTCCATCTCAAAGTGTAACACTGAATGTAATTTACAGTGCCCAATGCTGATCGCTGCTGAGGGTTAACTAGTGCCTATGTAGTGCTTCCTAAAAGGAAGGAAGAAAGGTATCTTGTACTTCATGGTGCCGTTTTGTGATGTTGTCACTGTGTCAGCTGAAGGTGTGAACAAAACTTGAGATAAAACCGTTCAGTGTCACAAGGATTTAACCTAGTGGGTTAGGCACTGATTTATCTCTCTTTATGCTCTCTTTAGAGCACATACTGCTGTTTTGCTCTCAGTTGTAAGTGACAATGATGTGTACAGATGTGCAAACAGTGCCAGAAAATACCTGAATTTCCCTGGAATGTTTGTTCTAAAGCTAACTAGACTAAGGAAAATGAGGCTCACTCAAGCAATAAGAAAAAAATACACCAATATCTGGCAATGTAATCCTTTCTTCATGACTTTGAGGAGTAAATCTGAACTAGCCTACTTGCCTTAAATAAAATTTTTGTTTTTCAAATGTTACGTAATTAATAACATTCCTGAAACATATTGTTCATATTAAATCATAAGTCTTATTGTCTTTTTTCTAAATGAAATATCAAACTCTGCTGTCCTACATCCAAATAGAAGCCACTCCCTGAATAGCAAAAGCAGAGTTAGTCTCAGCCAGTCTAAGTCTGCTGCTGCAAGAGACAATCATGTCATGTTTCCATTTCTATTCCTGCTTTTGCATGAGCATCAATGCAGGCTCATGGTAAGCTGCACCAGCAACCTGATGCCCTCACTGTCACAGTCTATTGACAGATTTTTGGTTGGATCTGTTTAATAGAGCCTTGCTACAGTTTGTCACTTGGTTGCTTATATGTGCTAGTGGCAGCAACAGGGAAGGGTGAGGTGAAGAGGAGAATGGGGCAGTGTCCTTAATGACAGTATGGACACAGGATGATTGAAAGGACAGAGAAGTTTTATTTTGTGTTCCTCTGGTTCTTGCTGTCTGATTGTGCTTACTCTCAGGCCAGGTCTGGTGCACTGAGTCAGTTTAACTCATTAGCCTAGCAGAGAAACACATACTTTTTGCCAGATTAATGAATTCAGCTGCTATGGAGAGTAGCCTTCTGTGTGCCAGAGCTGGCATAAGCTAACTGTGGGGGATGGAGGGCAAGAAAACTCCTTTTTAGTGTTCGGAAATGGTTAGATTGATCTGCTCTGTCTCAGTGAACTTCACCATTAGGGGCAAGTTTTCTTTTTGAGGACTTACTGATTCATATGTTCTTATAACTTCATACTTAAAGTTGGAAGCAAGGAAGTCTCTGAGAGGCTGGAATTTGATGCTTTTCAGAGGTGTGTGTATGGTGAAGTGGAAATTAGCTCTTCTACCCAGTTGTGTATTTTGCATTTCTGACAAATTTCTGTAAGTGTATGACTGTTATATGATTTTTATACAATTTCTTTCATACTTCAACCTCCTGGACTGCAATCATCTCGATTACAAAGTGTTTTGAGTAATGTGTCATTGCTGAGTGCTCTTGCCAGCACTTTCCTCACTCTATGCTATGTGAAAGACCCTTACAAGCTGGAACAACTGTTGTATTTTGTAAATATTTTTTGCCAAGAAATAGTGTGCCTTTAAGTTTGGAATTCAAACTGTGACCACGAACTACTGATTTTTCTTTCTTTTCCTTTGAAGAAATGGTATTTTAAAGTACAGTAATTTCACGACCATAAGGCGCACCGGACTATAAGGCGCACCCCCCTGGAGTCGGCAAAATTCGCAACTTTGTAGATCAGATAAGGCGCACCGGACTACAAGGCGCACTTTTTTTTTTTGCAGTGAGGCTCCGCCCCCAGCTCACCCCGTGCGGTTGCTGGCCAAGGCCCCGCCTCAACCCAGCAGCCATGGGCCCCCGGGCCTGCCTGTACCCGGCAGGGGCGGTGCCGCAAGCCACCGGGTTCCCCTGGACCCGGCAGCCATGGGCTCCCGGGACTGCCTGGACCCGGGAAGGCGGGTGCCGCGGGCCCCCTGGGCGGCATTCACCCGGCAGCCATGGGCCCCTGGGACTGCCTGGACCCGAGAAGGGCGGTGCTGCGGGCTCCCTGGCCCGCCTCCACCCGGCAGGGGTGGTGCCACAGGCCTCCGGGCCCGCCCCCAGCTGGCTACTGTGGCACTTCCGACTCCCCCCACGGCTCACAGCTCACACTTCTGGTTTGGCAAATTTCGCAACTTTGTCCATCAGATAAGATGCATCGGACTATAAGGCGCACTTCTGGGTTCGAGGGAAAATTTTAGTCAAAAGGGTGCGCCTTATAGTCGTGAAATTACTGTAATTAATTATGACACCTGTTTGTTAACTGATACTAATGTCTATATATCTTTTGCTTAGTGTTGCAGCCAGCAGGGGTTTATGAAAGGCGAGTCCTGCTTGACCAATCTGATCTCCTTCTGTGATAAAGTTACCCACTTGGTGAATGAGGGAAAGGCTCTGGATATGGGATGTCACCTACCTAGAATTTAGTAAAGCCTTTGACACCATTTCCCATGGCATTCTCCTGGAGAAACTGGCTCCCCCTGGTGTGAATGGGTATGATCTTTATCGAGTAAAAAACTGAATGGCCAGGCCCAGAGAATGGTGGTGAATATGATTGCATCCAACTGGCGACCAGTCACAAATGTTGTTTGCCAGGGCTCAGTTTTGGGGCCAGTCCTTTTTAACATCTTCATTAATGACCTGGACAAGGGGATCAGTTGCACCCTAGACCAGTCTGCAGATGACACCAAGTTGGGCAGGAGTGTTGATCTGCTAGAGGACAAGAAGGCCCTAGAGGGGGATCCAGAAAGGCTGGGTAGATGGACTGAGGCCAGTTGTATGAAGTTCAATAAGATGAAGTGCCAAACCCTGAATCTGAGTCACAACAACCTCCTGCAATGCTACTGACTGGGGTAGGGGTGGCTGGAGAGCTACCTGGTGGAAAAGGACCTGGGGCTGCTGGTCAGCAGTGGATGAATAGGAGCCAGCTATGCCCAGGTGGCCAGAAGGGCCACTGGCCTGGATCAGCAATACTGTGGCCAGCAGGACCAGGGCAGTGATTGTCCCCCTGTACTCAGATCAAGTGAGGCCACACCTGGAATCCTGTGTTCAGATTTGGGTCCTCTCTACAAAGAAGACACTGAGGGACTGGATGGGTCCAGAGAAGGGCAGTTGGAGCTGGCACTTGAGGATGTGGTTTAATGGTGTACATGATGGTAGTGCTGAATTAACAGTTCATTCAACAGTTTGATGATCCTAAAGATGCTTCCAACCTTAATGATTCCATGACCTCATGAAAAGAGGGCTTTGGACTCTCCATGGAAGGATTTGAGTCTTCAACACAGGACCTTGGGCCCTGGAAATGGGCTTTTGGAGATGAGAAGGAGGGTTTAAACCATGAGATTGGGTTTTCTTAAGTTTTTGTGCTCTCAAATAATGCTTCAATATCTTGAACTAAATCTTTGCTCCCTAGAAATAGGTTTTGGAGGCATAGAGGAAGGCTTTGTGCTCATTAGGTGTAAGGCTGAATCCTAAATAGAAGGTTTTGATTCCTGTAAAGGAGGCTTTGGAAGCTAGGATTTGAGCCTGAAGATGTGCCTTTGTGCTCTAGGAAGAAGACTTTGAATTCTGCAAATGAGGCTTTGGGCCTTCCAAATCAGACTTGGTGCCTTCAAAATAATGCAGGGCTTGAAAACTCACAAATGAGTGTTTGTGCCCAAACAAGGAGGGTTTGGACTCTGGTAAAAGTTGGACATAATAATCTAAGAGGTCTTTTCCAGCCTTAGTAGTTCAGTGATTCCATGATGTCAAGCCAGTATGCCTTGGAGTAGCTATTACTGTAGTTACTGTTGCTATGATGTTTGTATACATAGACTTAGATAGACCTAGCAAAGCTGCAGACACTTGAGATGATACACAGATTTTGAAAAACTGTTGTAAGTCCCTATTCATATGCTACTGGTGTCTTTCTGGTGGATTTTCATTTTGTTCAGCTTTCCTGCTGATATTTTTGGGGATGATTGTATTTAAGTGTGAAGACAGCAGTTGATAGTGACCTCTGAAATCAGTCAGTTAAGGAGTAAAACATGTTCATTGAATAAAACACAGCAGTCACACAGTTGGGATTGCCCCACTGTGTCTTCTGCCCTTCCATGATACTAAGTTTGGTAGCTGTGTGGCCTGTAGAAATGTGAAGTTATGAGTATTGGACTGCATGCCAGCACCACGTCGTTTGCTCTCAACCTGAGACTGGGAACTAGAACAGTTTTTGTGCAGTAGCATGTTCAGACTGGCTGTATTGAATGAAGGTGTTCTGGAAGACACTGGTTCATATTTGTGGCATGAGAAGATTTGGATCTGAACAGTTTGCTGGAGAATAAGCCTGCTAGAGTTGTCTGTTGCTGTGTCTTTTGTATTTCGTATCTGAAGATCTGTTGGCATTAATAAGATGTACTGTCCTTGTCAGCCTTCTAGAAGGATTAATGATTTCTCTCTGAGAAGATGGGATGGACAAAGGGCAGAGCTGGTGACACAGTACTAGGGGGGAAGTGCTCTGCTGCTGACAGGGTTTTGTTTGCATGTGCTGGGAAAGGATGTTCAAATGCATGTGCTGAAGATAAGAAAACTGCAAGTTAGGGAAAGATTAAAATGCCAGCTTTAAAGTGTAAGTCATGACATTTTGCTGAATTGTTCTGGCAAGAATAAGGAGTATGTATGTTGAAATGTGTAGTTGGCCAGTGGCACCTTCACTGCCTGACTTGATCAGGAATCCAGCCACAGAGCTTTATTGATTGACTTTTAGCTCTGATAGGCAGGTAAGAGATGATGGAAGGAATTTTTTTTTATGTGTGTGTCATCTGTGTGTATTTGAATAGGCTTACGTGGGGCTTGTGGAATACTTTCAGGGGGAAAGTGTCTTTTGTTTTTAATGGGATCTGTGTTTTGATGATGGCTCATTCATAATGCTTGCATAGTTCTTTCACAGTGCCTTTAATATACTTTGCAGACAGAAAATGTAGGTGCCTTTACATGTATTTTGCTTTCTCTTGCTTTGTCACTAAACCAGCATTATTCTGCAGTATAAAACTGTGCTCCTTGTCTACCACTGTGCCTAAGCCAGATGAAGCAGGCCATTAGTACTTGGTGTAGTATGGCTGGACTGGGTTCCAGCTCATGGGTAGGTTTGGGAAGTTATCCTGTGTTACCCAGCTTGGAATGTTGATTATGTGGAGAATGGCAAGGCTGCCATTTGCATGAAAGGGTCAAACCAGTCTGGTGTCAGATATGGATGGTAAAATGTCATCTTGGTTAATTACTAGTCTGGCTACATTCTCCAGTTACTCATTAGGATTACTAATGATTGGGTGTTTACCTTTCTGGGTGACTATGACTTCTTCCATCTTGAGTCTCAGGTAGCTTGCAGTCCTGGGAGGATTTCCTCAGCAAGAGAATCATAGTAGCACCTGTTTTATGGCTAGTAATGCCTTATTCTCTAATGGAGAGACTCTCTAGCAATACTGAATGTAGTAATGCCTAGCTTCCTGGAAAGCATATTGCCTTGGATGCAGTTTGTGTCTTGACCATTTGCTTCTTTTGGCAAGTTTTCACTCCTCTGGGTACCTGATACGCTTTTATTCGAAGCAGAAAAATATTCACTCCCCTGATGGGGGGACACTGTGTCATAAGTAAAGGTGAAAATGAGGGGCTGGGTACAGAATACAGACTGCCTCTTTGCTGGTGCCAGACACTGAACTGCTTGTGACCTCTGATGTACAGTTTTTGTTGTTGGAAAGCTGAGGCTTAGTATTTATGTAGAATAGCAGCAACATCCTGAGCATGGCATATTAGTGTGCATCTTAGTGTGGTTTAAGCTGTCCCAGGCTAGTTATTCTGTATTTGTGCAAATAAAATATTGAATTACAGATCATTATGAAAAATGTCAAATTGTAAATTAAGATGACTTTCTTTCTGTGAAAAGACTTTTGTTTTCTACCTTCCATTTCTCCTCTTTGCCAACCCCCCCTCCTAACTCCAGATTCAGGGGTGTCCTGTAAGTTGGTGCTTGTGTATGAAAGAAGTGAATGGCAGATTTGGGCTTTTTCTTTCATGTGTGCTGATTTTTTAAAGAAAGTTGAATGCAAGGGTTCGTGTTTCAGAGTTGTTTACTAGACTAACGTGTTCAAAGAATATTCTCTATTTTCTACACGAGTAATAATGTTTAGAAAATTTTGTTGCCTAAATCCAGAAAAATAACGAAGTACCTCGATGCACGTGTTAGCAACTGGCAGTGAAATTCAACAAAATTATTTCTTACACTCTTGTTGCTTTTCAGTTTCCAAAGTGTTGAAATTGTGGAGGTTGCTTTGGTGCTTTCTTCCAGCTTGTGCAGTTCTGTGGTTCTGTGGCTGCAGTCAGTGTAAGAGGGGCAGCTCCTATGTTGCAAACCCTCTGCTGCACAAGGTTGAGATTTGACAAGAAAGCATGTTGAAATTTTGAGGACACGATGGGAAACAAGTGACTGCCTAAAACAAAATGTTTAATAAATATTTCTTACTAGAATGTGAGCATTAAATAATTGGTAAATGTCAAAATGGAAATTGCTTTTATGTATTCAGTAACTGCCAAATATTAAGGTTTGGAGATATAAAACTTTAACATACCATGAAATGAAATTTGATCAAATTGAATCTATTTAACAGTCCTGTAGTGAAGAGAATGCTGTTCATCTGTAGCTGTTTTTTCCAAGGTCCTCTCAGGATACCCTCACTGTTCAGAGCATAATAGTGGGTTTTTTGATGCATATTGTTCCTGCAGTTCAGCATTAGAAAAAGAAATGTTCAAGTTCACTGATTTTAGTAGCTATTACTGCTCATCACTATTACTGTAGATAATTGCTGAGCTTCTGGGTTTGATGGTTTTTCAAAGTAAAGGTGTTAGAAGGAAAAGTCCTCCAAAAAAAAGTACGTATATCAGGAGTTATTTAGAAATTTGATTTTTTGATGACTTTGTGACTTGACAACCCTTTGGTGGGCTTCAGCTGTAGTTTCAGAATGTGGAAGTTTTGCCAAGGTCACTGGGAAGTGCAGAAACTGGTGGGTTAGTAGTAAATCAATGTTAGGTGCATTTTTGTCATGCGTGTTCCAGAAGCATAGGAATTCTTTATCAAGGATCCACCACCCTCTTATCTTACTTGTCTTAAATATTTCTCTTTAATGTCTGTCTTGGAGGTCTGTGCAAGGTTGCATCCCAGAGTATGCTGCTGACTGTGTTCCTATATTTTTCTTTCAAGCTGGGGCTCCTTAGCAGAGTGACCGAATCAGTGAAAAATATTGTACCAGGATGGCTGCAGAAGTATTTTAATAAAAGGGAAGATAAATGTGTAGATATGAATGAATCTGCAAACGAGGAAGAGAATCCAGTAAACTATCACCATGATTATGCAAATGAAGATGCCATGGTAATTGATGGGAGAGTCACGCCTGAATCAGCAAGAATTAATTTAGAAGGTATGTGAAGTATCATTTCATATTCTGACCATCTGTATTTATTCACAGATTTCTAGTTTTGAATCTACATTTCTAGGGGAGGCTGGAAGAAGCATTTGGATAGAAAAAAGCAAACAGCAAAAAGCCCCACAACACCCAAACCAAAATGACCAACCAACCAAAAAACCCAACCCAAAATAACCCCACACATAGCAAAAACAAAGGAAAAAACCTCAACAACTCAGTTTTTAGAATTGCCTTAGCGTCAAAGTTTAAACATACTCAAAGTTGAATTAGGACCCTTTGAAGTCATGAATTAACTTCAGGTAGTCAACTAGCCAAGTGCAAAATATTGCTAGCATTCATTTGCAAGTATGCTGGGTTGCATTTTCTTTTTAAAGGATCTGGGATGAAAGTTTATCTAATTGCCTAAGGTAGTAGAAACATTAATTTTTTTAGCAAAAGACCAGATGCTAGAATGCCAGAGGAAAATTCCTTCATGTGTCCTGATATTTTTTTTCTCTTCCTTTGGACTTCTTCATTCAATTTATTAAATTTCCTCGTTAGTTTAGTGGAAATCTGGGGAACTTTTTTTATCACATTGTTTTTAAAATATTTTGTGCCATTAACATGTGGCATTACTAACTTGAGGTCTTTGAAAACTATTTTGATTTTTGGCAAAGTTTACAACCCTTTTATCATACTAGAATTAGTCCCTGCTTTTATCTATGCCTTTCACTGTTTCTGTAGTGCTCTGTGAATTTTCTTATACTCTCATATGCAGTTTGAGAAACTCATTTGAGTTTCTCTTAAACTAGCATTTTTGGGAACTTAGTTTTTAATTAAGTGAGAAATTGTGTCTGAGCACATGTACATAACCATCTGTGTGGACAGTCAGCTGCTTCTCTTGTTGGCAGAATGAAAAGTAATGGGAAAATACCTTTCTCACCCATGTTATCTAATTGTGAGTAAGGAGCTTTACTGCTCTCTGTGTAGTTGTAGCTTGAGCATAAGTTTGTATAAAGGAATAGAGAAGGTTTTCATGAATGAGTAACACGTGTTGGCTTTCCTGAAGAATTGTGTGAAAGGACCTTTCAGTGAGAACAGCTGCACAGCAAACTTTTCTAGCTCCAAGAAATCAGGAGCAGATGGGACTCCCTAGAACCTTCAGTAGCTCATGTTGCAGTTTGTGGACATTGTAGTTAATCTTTCCTAGCTATAGTTAATAATATTTTTTTAATTGTTACTGGTATTTTTATTTTAGAAAGCCTGTTTCTTTGGCTATGAGGTACCAATGTGCAAGAGCCTGTTTTCCTTTGCTTGGCCAGCCTTTGGTCTGATAACGCTTTCTTTCGTCTCAAGCAAGACAATCCTAAAAATCTACCAGTACTTTGGAGAATTAATTACTAGTAGTGCAGTGCTTATGAAGATTGAAGTAGCTAGTTTAAGCTTCAGCACAAATGTCAGGACGACAGTGACTCAAAACTATAGTCATACCCAAAAATCATGGGAGGGACTGTAGGAATATGAATATCAGGCAAGATGGCCATTAGTTGCTGTTCTGTTCATGATGGAACTGAGACCACCTCTCACAGGAAACTGGCAATGTTTGCAGACCCTTTTCACGAGGAAAAAATGCCCATCTTACAACTGAGTCCACGTTGCTTTCTTGTCCTTTGTGCCAAAATCTTGAAAACTAATGGATAGAAGATAATTCACCTATAGCATTACCTGGTATGGTAGAATTTGGAAGGGAGGATGATGACACCAGAACAAATAAACCTCCAAAAATCTTTGCAAATACATATTTTCATGTTATATATTCAAACTAACAACACCAGGTTTTTTTTTACAAGATGATAAAAACTGCAGAGTTGACTGTAACTTGTCATGTAATCGCAAATTTTGGAAAGCTTATTACAAGCATTACCTGGAGGAAAATGCATTTATAGATGTTTGATTTAACAAAAGGCACAGTTTAAGCGCCTGAGTGCAGGGTCAGATTTTGATGAAATTCAGAAAAATCCCATCCTTAAGGACTTAATGCCACATTAATGCTTAGTATTGCAAGCAGTGTTGCTGTTGTAATCAGACTGATGAAACCCTATCTGGGTGAGGAAGTTAAATTCGGCTTCTCTATTTTTGTGCTTAGAACTTGGCAATAAGCATGACTGTTGATAGAAAACAGGTTTTGGCTTCTGTGAGCTTGTCTATAGGGAAGCTGATTGTCTCTCTGTTCTTGTTTAGAACCATCTACGAGCAGGTCTGCACTGAACTTCTCGGATGTGTTAACAAGGCCCTCCCTTCACCGGAGCCATTTGAACTGCACTGTGTTGGATTCCACAGTCCCACACTGTCAGCCCTCCACATCTTCTGCACTTGGCATCGGCAGTCCTGGGCTGTCCCTCGTAAAAGAAATAAAAGATTCTACCTCTCAGCATGATGACGATAACATCTCAACAACCAGTGGCTTCTCTTCTAGAGCATCTGATAAAGGTAACTTATATATTCTCTATTTTGATCTGTTTGATAACATGAAGTACTTTGTATTCTTTAATATTCCACATTGCCCTAGTAGGTAAAGTAAAAATGTCAACTCTAGATATTAGAATTAAATTTATTTTTTAGTATTTTAGAAGTGTATAATCCTGTTACCTTTTAAATATAACCATGGGTTGGAATACATTTATAAGTACCTGATATTCTAAAGAGTCACTGCTGATAAATACAGTTTTAGATTGATATCTGTAAATCTTGAATGGGGACAGTAGGAGATGAATATGACTTTTTGTAGCTTGATAGCTAGGCTAATTTCCTAGAAGGTGGAGTGACTCCAGATATCTCACTCACAGCTAGATATGAGTAAATACAGTTGACAAATAAAAACACAAGATAGTCTCGTATCTCTTTTTACCAGGAGTTAATAAAGTAGCTATTCTGATTGAACAAGTTTGGGCTGCTTTTGTTTTTTTGCCGTTCTTGGTAGAGGGCATCGTTTGTCAATACTTTCTTGTTTTTTACCAAATTCAGTAAAGAATGTACACAATTTTAAAGCAAAAGAACCCTAATATATTGTATTTATGTAGAACCTAACCTAGGTGTCTCACTGAGAAAGGGCAAACGGCAAGTTTGCAAATTTTTCTAGTCCCCCATTTAAATGGGGATGGAGGCATGCTCAGCCAGTTCTCTGGAGACCGTAGTTTGACAATTCAGAGTAGGTATTGCCAGGACGTAGCAATATAACCTGAGTTTGCTAGAATTTTCTGGTGCATCTCCATAAAACATATGGAAAATAGGTGGTTAACTGTTAATTCAACCTCTGGGTAATTTTTCAGGTTTAAGACGTGGTCAGTTCTGTCCTATGCTGGTTTCCAACCCTCTACCGCATAGGAAAAACTTAGTATCATTAGAGATGCACCAGTGTTTATGCAGTTCCTTTATTTTATCATGAAAGAAGAAAAAATAAAATTGTGTTGTATTGGAAATGCACTATTACCTTGTGAATGCTTTTGAAAGATTACTGAAAGGTCATGTATTCACAGTTCTGTGAACAGATTTTTAGGTTCAGAGTTTGTACTTGGGTTTCATACCATATGTGAAATTAATCTGTTTGAAGAGCTCTGAAGGTCAGAGTGCCAGAGAAATGAGTGTTAAGGGACCTTTTAGTTTTGTGAGAGTTTGTGTGATGTTTAATGCTAAATTTCTCTGTGTACACAAAGCATTTACATATAGCATTTGTCATTTTGGCAGATATCACAGTTTCAAAAAATACTGCAGCACCACAGCTCTGGTCCCCAGAGGCTGAAAGATCTCATTCCCTCTCACATCATCCTGCATCTAGCTCCAAAAAACCTGCATTCAATTTATCTGCTTTTGGATCGCCCTCTCCCGTAAGTACTGCCCAGTATTAATTTTAGTCAAGTTGAATGTGCAGCTGTTTTACTAACCACTTACCAATAATACCTTTCTATAGTCGCTTGGAAACACTTCTGTCTTTAAGACAAGACAGCTTGGGGATTCTCCATTTTACCCTGGAAAGACCTCTTATGGTGGTGCAGCTGCAGCAGCAAGACAGACAAAAGCGCAGATTTCTCCTTACCAGGTATGAGAACAGTAGTGCAGTGTGGGGGAAAACAATTGAAATACAGAAGGGAGAGCTCGGCCAAAAAAATCTCTGAGCTGGGAACTTAACTTGAAAATTGTGGCAGCAGTTCCCATCTTGCCCACTCAGCCTACAATTTTTGTTTAAATTCTTGTGTAACACTTTATGTGGAAATGCTTATCATAAAGCACGAGAGTGACAGTAGCATTTTAGTTGCTGGGCAGTTTCTTGTAGTACAGGTTTCCTTTGTCATGTCTTCCAAAAATTTTCGTTTTCTGACATGGCCTTCCTCTGACTGTATTATGGTAAAATGATATGTAAATAATTACAATGATGGCATAAGTTTGAAAATGTTGTTAATAGCAGCAAAAGTTACCTCCCAGGTATTTGCCTGTAGGTTTTACACAAGTATGCAAACTATGAACATACTGTGCATTTTTTAATATAGTAGTATACAAAAGGCAAATTTGCTCATCCTTTGCACTTTTGTTACTGAGCGGGAGGTATGCAGTCCTACATGCTATATCAAGATAAACAATAAGGTGCTCTATATTTTACTGTCATTTAGATAGCTCTTGAGAAAGGCTGCTTGTCCCCCCGTGTCTTTGGTTGTCTTTGTGGTCTAAAATGAACCAGCAAATTAAAAATCCTTACTGTTTTCAGTAGTTGGAATTGAATCTAAAAGAAAGTCAGTAAAATCTGATTTGGTTCTAATTTGTTTAAATGAAAATGCCCATTGTTAAAAAACTAAAAAGTCAAAAGGAACTTTAAATAATTTAAAATAAGTTTGCTGGACCTATTTTGGCTGTCTGTTTCTACCATGGAACAAGGGGACTTAAAATTTCCTGATTCAGGGAAATCTTGAGCCTTGCAAGTTTTGCTGACTTGGTGTTGAGTCAAACCTCAGAACATGTAAAATTTCTGTAAACTAGAAGTCCTTTTTGGTCTGCTATTTTTATTTTTTTACAAATTTTGTGGAATATGTTTAAAAGAGGCTTTTATAGGAGTAGATAGGCTTTTAAAGGAGATATTAGGCTTTTAAAAGGAGAAAAGAGTTTGTTGCTGCATACAGCGAGTCTTGCGTGTTCTCTGTGCTGTGTGATCTGCTTCCTGTCTTCATGTAGTCGTGTGGGAAGCATGGTGTGGTTACATAAGAGGTTTAACATAGTTTTAAAAAAAATGGTCACACTGAAGTTTTTTTAAATTATGTTCAATCATGTGGTACAACATGTACTTTTTCAGTGCATTGTGTTTAGATCTGTTACAGTTCAAATCAGATCTTTATCTTTCTAAACAGAGTAAAAAGATCTGCAGTTAGCTACAGTCTTGGAGGAAACGAGGGAAGCAGAACTTGAAATTCATGATGATGATTGTATACTCTGGTTTTAAGATGCCATGCTTATGCCATCATGAAACTCCAAGATCTGTTTTGCTACTGAAAGTACTTTCTGCAGCACAAGCCTTTGCTTCAGTTCTGTTTTGCTAATCACTACTTCAGAGACTCTATGAACTTAGCATCATTTTATGACCTTTTACATTTAAAGATTTCTTTTGTTGATTTATCCCATTGGGAAGATGTGCAGGGCTCCACTTAAACTTCTGTAACGTCAGTGGAGTG
Source organism: Catharus ustulatus (assembly GCF_009819885.2). Taxonomy (NCBI): domain Eukaryota; kingdom Metazoa; phylum Chordata; class Aves; order Passeriformes; family Turdidae; genus Catharus; species Catharus ustulatus. The sequence goes on along the minus strand of NC_046221.1, from coordinate 67,477,549 downwards.
TATTTTTCTTCTTCATGCCTTGAATGCTCAGTGAGTGCGTTTTTCTCTGTCATTATAAGAGTATTGGTTGTATCACCAGTGTAGCCCTAGGGCATAAAATACACACGTGTGTAACTCAGAATCCAGCATCGTAACATTGGCAATGCTAATTTTTCAGCCACCAATAAAAAGACAAATGAAAGCTAAACAAGCAAATGTGCAATCCTATGGTGTGACGAGTTCCACAGCGCGGCGCATCTTGCAGACATTGGAGAAGATGTCAAGCCCTTTGGCGGTAAATGGCAACTCCTTTTAATGTTTTATTCCATGTGTTTGAAAAACATAGTAAATGTGCCAGTATAGGATGAAAATGTTACTTAATGTCATGTCTGCTTTAATTTACTGTACCTGTTTTTTCAACAGGATGCTAAGAGGATTCCATCTTCTGTTTCTAGTCCTCTGTCTTCTGTAAGTTGATCACAAACCCCCCATGTTTTTGTTGGATGGAACCCTCTTGTAGGGAAAAAACCATGCTCTGAAATTTCCCCTTTTTTTCCCTATTAGCCTGTGGACAGGAGTGTGCTGAATGTGACTAGCTTCCAATCCAGACAAAACCAGGTAAGAGCCAGTAACATGTTAAACTGAGATAGGTAACTTCCTCTGCTTTACATCTCATAGGAGAAATGTTACAAACCTCAATGACAGCACACACGTTCAAGTTAATGTTAGCCTTAATGTGAGCTACAGCTGCCTTGGCTGTGTGGAAATTGCTAAAAATGTCTTTTCAGTCTACACTAGATGAAGGACTGTGAAGATTACTCAGGTGAATAATTAGTATCTTTTTGTGGTGGTGTGCTGATATGTCAAGAACAACTTCTCTAGAACACACAGAGTGGTTTTATCTTGGCCTGGAACTTGGGGTTAAGTTGCATGATAACATTCTTGATTCAGAAAGTTTTCGCTTGCAGAAATAATCAGGAATAGGAAAACATTGATTGTTCAGATCTTGTGCAGGTTTCCATGTTTATTTTAACTGAAAAATAAATGCTTACGTTGTTTATTACTACTCAAGGGAAGGAGGAAATTGTACAATTGTTAAATTTTGTTACTTCCGTTAATTTATGCTCCTAAATTCCTATTTGGAAGGAGCACTGAGTTGTTGCTGTGTTAAATCATTATTTCCTTGGTTTTGTTTAAAAAATTACGTTTATTAAATTGTGAAACCAAAAAAGATCATTTTTAGCTCAGGCAACCAAAGGAACAAAAATGGTTTTTCTTCAATGCAAACTTTTAATCTGCTGTTGTAATGAGGAAGCAGACAGAATGTTTTTAAAAGTGTCTATGCTAATGGCTAGGTTCTGAGTATAATTAATTCTGCAGTCACTTGCGACTTTATAAACATCTCAGATTTCCCATACTGTCTTTGGACATGATAAATTACGAGGATGTTGAAAAGTAGAGCATGTAAGCTTTTTACCACCTCTTAAATATTGTCCCAGCAACTGAAAACAAAGCTGATATGGATTCTACATTAAAATGCAGAACCACACCTGTGATGAGGCATTTAAAATGATCTGCCAGATTTGCAGCATAGACCCTCAACATTGGTCAGAAAGTGAATGTTGTATACAGCTGTCACTGGGTCAAAATAGAGAAATTGTCTGCTCATAATGCTAGAATTCATAGAATTTGGCAGGGAAAAAGGGTAGCCTTTGATGAAAAGAGAGGACAGGATTGTATGTGCCCAGAAGAGGACAGGATTGTATGTGCCCAGAAGAGGACAGGATTGTATGTGCCCAGAAGAGGGTTGTGTGTTTTCCTGCTAGAAGTGAACAAATGGTTGACAGGACACTTGGATACTCAGGCAAAAGTTTTACAGGTCTTTTTTTGTGATATTTTTCTTATTTTGATGATCTACACCAGACAGAATAATTCTTAGTGTATTGAACATATAACTGGGTTACTTTTTTTCTTGTTGTACGTACCCGTTTCACTGCTTTGGTATCCTTTTACAATAATGTCATCTGCCTGGCATGTGAAGATAAGGTGGCAAATGTAGTTTCCTGGATTGTTGTGAGGCTTTTGGTGCTGTTTCTCTTGCATCCTTCTGGAATGAGCTGGTTGAACAGCAGGATGCAAAAGGTTGCAGTGAATTTGGCTGTGTCTGGCTGGTGACCGGTCACCAGCGGTGTTCCTCAGGATCAGTTCTAAGGCCAGTGCTATTCAAAATATCTCTCAGTGATCTGGAGGCACAAATTGAATGCCCCATTAGCAGGTTTGCTGATTATATGAAACAGGGAGGTGCTGCTGACTCTCTTGAAGGACAAGAGTCCTTGCAGAGGGATAGAGTGGAGCACTGGAGAGGCATCAGTGGGATGAAATGTCACAAATCCAAATGCCAGATCTTCGTCATTGAGATCGCGGGACTGAGTGCACCCTCAGCAAGTTTGCAGGTGACACCAAACTGAGTGGGGCAACTGGCACATCTGAGGGATATCATCCAGAAGGACCAGGACAAGCTCTAGAAGAAGTGGGCCCATGTGAAGGTCATGCAGTTCTGCGCCTGGGTTTGGGGCACAATCATCTGTTGATACTAATTTAAATAGTAGATACATCCTAAGTCTCATTCTTCTTATCACCAAGGCTACAGATGATTTGATATATCATGGGGCCTTTTGGGGTCTTCCTTCTTTCTCTATTCACTTAAGCCAGTTTTGCAGAATGTACAGTGCTTTCTGTTCAATAATTAGTCTTTGTCTGTAAAAAAGTTTTGACAAGAAAAGTCAGTACTTCTAAGAGCGTCAAATTCAAATCTAAAACATGGGAACATACATTAATGAGATTTCTTTTAAAATATTTCACAGTTTTTTAAATGTGTAATTTCAAAGGAAGAAAATGTAGGAAAAAAAACCCCCAGAACCTGGTTTAACTCTACTTAACAGTTTCAATGTTAAATTAATGGACTAAGGCAGTAAAAAAGAAAAAAAATCACAGTGAGGGCAGAGCAGAGGAAAGGATGGGAGCACATTAATGTAACATAAGTTATTTTACTGATAGTTAATTTGTCTGTTAATTTTGACACAGAATTCAGTCAGACTTTGACTATTCCTGTAGCTTTTTGGATTTTATAACTGATTTTCTGGTGATTTCCTTCTGCAAGCTAAATGTTTTCAACACTTCCACGTAGTTTTCACTGGGTGCTGAGACTGGTGGGAGGTTTATAGTTCTGTAACTTTTCTCATCAGTAAATGCTGTGATAAGTTGGGTGGGTGCGAGGATGAATTGATTGCTGCTTCCCTTTCAAAGATGGATTCGCAACATCCACCTGTCCAGAAACTTGTGACACCAAAGCCAGTCTCCCTGACAGGGAGTCGGATCACGTATTTTAAACCATCTTTGAAATCAGCTACTAATTCCAGAAAAATTCACCAAAGGGTAGATACAGACCATCACGTAAGTAAATTTTCATGTCCTAATTTGCCTGCTTTTTGCAAGATTGGAATGTGTCTAACCAGTCTACTAAGGTGCTCTTTTTTGCATGAGCACCTAATAGTATACTTGAGGTAAGCATTCAGAAAAGACGGTGTGAACCATTGTGAAGGAGATACTGAGAGGTTTTATGAATGTAATTGTATCTTTGGCACACTAAGTGGCTGGTGTTTATTTTCAGAAGTGGTGGTGTGCTGTTGGGCCAGGGTTTTCACACTGAAAGAATATTAAAATTCAGAAATACAAACTTCCTTTACATTTGCTGCTGTTCATAAAGCTGATGGAACATCCTGATGTTGTGTATAAAATGTTTCAGGTGAACTGTGGGCTCCGAGTCAGATTTCTAGCAGTTACCAATTCAGATCACTTTCATAATTACCCATAATTATCACTTCGGTGTAGTTGGAGTCCCCAAAAAGCCTTCCTTAAAATAATACTGGTATTTCTTTCAGAAAAAGAATCACTCAATGTTCCAGTATAATTTTGAATGTAAAAATGACCAGGTATTAAATATATGGACTGGAGATTAAGTGGGTAGTCAGGATAGTCAGGGAACAATCTTAAGCAGATGAGGTTATTTAGTGGTATAAATAAAAAAACCAAAAGAGCACAAAATGTGTGTTTGGTTGTCTTCTCTTTGTGGTTTGTTTATAAATATTTTCAGGAAAATCTTGAAATAAATTAAACTTATTTTGCAGGACATGATGGAGGAGAGTTTTCCTGCAGAAAAGCCTGTAAAATCATCTGAAAGGTATGACAAATCTATTAATTTAAAATACTCGAAAGAAGAAAGCCCCTCATTTGTCGGTAGAGTCTGCATACTTGCCTTCTTTTGGAAGGGCAAGAAGAGTTCGCAGTAAAAGTGAATAGAAAAAGTGAAAAAAACCTGTATTATGAGTTTAAGGATTTGTGCATCTTGGTATTCTTTAGGGGGAGCAGCTGCTGGTTTCAGGTAATTGAATAATTTCCTACAGTCTGAAGGCTTTGTCGCACAGGAAAAATTTTCTTTTTGAAAAATTCTTTATAATGTAAAATGCCTTGCAGTTCAGGAGCAAATTCAATTTTTTGGTGTGGGATTTTTTTTCCCTTTAATATTTATTTGTTTATTGATGTATTCAAAAAGCTAGAGGAAGACTGTTTTCTAATGCTCCTTACATGACAAAGGCACTCTGCTCTGTGAGTTTGCATGAAGAACAGAAGCCCTTCAGAGTCATCTGAAGACAAACGCCAACTTGTCTCTGAAAAAAAAAACATCGGGAGAGTTGATAATCGTATTTCTTCTTGAGGAGATTGTCTTGCATTATGCTGCTTGCTCGGCATAGAATGACTAGAGATAATATTGGTGACTCTCCCTTCTGGGTAGCTAATCTTTTGGATATTGCTTGAATTAAGGCACTGTGTGCTCAGAAGATACCCTTTTTTTTGAGGATTCAAACCTTTTAAAGAAGAGCATTAGGGAATCTGCTAATGTGTTGACTCTGTGTTCATCTTGCAAGCAATTCTTACATTGCCTTTGGCATTCTTTGGCTTGCAAAAAAACCCAAAGCCAACCCTTTGTTTTACAGTCTAATAGTTTGACTTTACAGGAACCATCTTTGGTTTTGGCAGAGGTGCAAGCAGATGTTAGGTTTTAATTGTGGGTTTTCAAACTGTTCTAAGTTTTCTTTGGTGCAACTCCTTTCTCCATGTAGAAGGGGAGATCCAGGAAACTGCTTTTCATTTGTTTCACAAGTTTTACTTGCTGTGTTTCTACTTTTGACTTAAGATTAGATGTTCCTTTTATTTTAACTCTTTTATAAAGCCAGTCTATGTTGATTGTCATATTATGGAGTAGGAATACAAAACTAGGAAGGGCCGGAGTCTCTTCAGGCAGCTAAACTGCAGTACTTTGGTACATCTCTGCTCCACTTAACAAAGGCTGTTTAGTTTTTAAACCACCATCAGTATTGTATATGGACTTGCTTGAAGACAGAACTGTCTTTGCCCCTTAGAAGCTGACAGGTGTTAACAGAAAAGAGGAATATGGGCTATCATAGACATGCTATAATTGTCTGAATAAAGATTTATTTTGACATGAGTTTTTATTTCCTGATTCAAATTGATTGTCACTTTGGATTAGGGAAAAATTTGAACATATGGCTTTAAGGATCTGGCTTCTTCTCAGTGGTTACAGTGCTGAGCAGATGTTTGCAACTATTTGAGAGGTTTAGACCAATTTTCCTCAGTCCTCTAAAAACTTGACCTGGTATCTTCCAGTGTTATCCAATGTACTTTTGTAATGACTGACTGATTGGCTGCAGGATAAGCTTGATATTGTAATTTTTTTTGAGGGATACTTCATCGTAATGCGATACTGCTTTTTATTATTGTTACTCCTTAGTTCACTTCTGTGTTGGGATGAGGCATGGGTTTGGTTTGTTGTTGTTGGGGGGGTTATCTGTGTGTGTGGCAGGATATGTGTTTACTTGTTTTGAGGTTTTTCTTTTGATTTTTCTTTTTCCTTCCCCTTCCCACTTGGATTAGGGAGTCTTTCTGGTTTGGATCTAGGCTTTTGTAATGAACAGAGAAATGCCTTTGTATGCCTTACAAAAGGGATCTGTATTCATGTCTGAAAAGACTTCTGGAATGTTGGCACACCCAAACACCTCTGCTGCTTCTACTGATGGCCTCAGGAAAGCCAGAGCTGCTTATGAAGCTTGCTTCTGTCATATTTTCTTGCCACACAAGTTTAAGCCTCTCATTTCCATAAGAGCTGTTGGCAGCATTTCCTGTGTGAACACACGCACACACCTGCCCGCCCCCTGCCCATATATTTTTAGTTATTCTTTTATATCCCTTCAGAGATACATGCTCATCACAGAATCAGAGAACTGGCAGTCAAAATTTCCACTGTCTGGACTATTTAAAGCAAACATTAGAAAATAACAATCTAAATCAGTTCTTCTATTTGAAGTCTTCTGGCTTAGTCATCATTCCTTTATGGATGTTGTGACTGTTTTTTATGTATGTTATTCTCACTGCTGCTCTTACTCAGCTTTTGCTCTTTAGAGCACCAGCTATTTACCATCATTTAGGAACTTGTGGGATGTTTTTTTCTGTCTCTAATTAACAGGCAACTATTCTAGGATTAATAGTGGCTTTAATAGCTTGAAGCAATTATTTGATAAATTTGGGGGTTTTCTCTTTTTTTTTTTTTTTTTGCTTTCTTTTTAATCCCCTTCCTATGTATTTTTATTCTGTGCCAGCAAATTGAACTACCCCAAACTCGATACTCCTGCATCCAATGGTCTGTCTTCAGGAGGAAGGATGGATAGTTCCTGTGGCAAGATGAGAAGGGAAAGGGAACGATACAGTGCATCAAGACCTGGACAGAAGCAACAACAACAACAACTGGTAAGGGTGTCTCAGGTTAATTTATCTCACTGTGGTTACTGAAATAAGTATCTTCATTGCTTCTCAGTAATTTGCAATAATGCCATTTCAGTTTTATGCTGTGGGTTTCAGAGCAGGCTCTGGTTTAGTTATCTGTGTAAGTGCCGTGACTTTGGTTTTATATTTTTAAAATCTTCCATTGTATTATCTTGGATATTCTTCATACTATAAAGTTTCTTATTAGTTGTTGAATTAATAACTTTGGTAGAGGTTTGTAGAATTTTTAAAAAGGAATGACGTGCCAAGTATTAAAAAACCCCTTATTTTATATGTAAATAGTGTAGAAAGGTACAGGCCAAGAGCCTGAAGCAGAAGACAGTGTTTGGCATGTTTGCTAATGATCGTTCACAATTTTTGGCACTTATTCAAACTCATTGTGAACAGTTTCTTCTCTTGTTTTAATGAGAAAACTCAATTTAATACAGTGATAGTCATTATGACCCTAAGGATTATCTTCCTCCGTGAGTGTTACATAAGCTGCCTACTACTCGATCTTAAATCTAAAGAGGTTACCTCGGTCCTCTGGCTGATACAAAATAAAGAAGTAGTAAATACTGGAGAATGTTTCTGTAACAAAAATGGTCTCAATATCAAGGTGTGACCGACTCTTCACATCAGATCTCTGAAATATGTAATCTGTGGTGTACATTAAATGTCTGTAATAGCGATGTACATCTCTGCTTAGTCACTTCTGAGTAGACATCAGTACTACTGTCCAAATTGTGAATAGATTGGCTATTCCCATTTAAACCCTAACCAATTTAATCTTGGTAATCAAAGGGTTTAAAAGACAAGGGTAAGAATCAGAATTCTGATTTCTGAATTTTAAATTTGCATCCTGATACATGATACTGAATAGATTTACCAGAGTATGATCCTCTGTGTTGCTCATCAGGGTTTCATTTTGACTTTCTGTGGTTTGTTTGGGCATTTTGGTACTCAAGGGAGCACACATTCTTCGTAAAATATTTTTTTCCAAGTTCAAGTGACTTCAGAGACTTTGTCAGTTGTCCTACCTAATTTTGCAAGAGGAACACTTTCTTACTTGCCATGAAGTTGTGCTCTTAATTAAAGAGATAAGGGAGTCATAGAATTCTGGAATGGTTATGTCTTTCTTAGATCTTTATTAACTAAACGACAAAACAAAAAATAAAACTTATCTGCGCCCTTCTCTCTTCTGCTTAGTTAACAATTTTGAGCTTACTTTCAGTATTCTTGCTGGACAGGTGATGGATGTAGTATTGTATGGAAACAGACCTGCCATAAATAAAAATGATGTGGCAGACTTGGAGAGGTTAGGATTCCTTTGAAAACCTGCTTTGTTATAAATCTCTCTGTTGCATTTAACTTTGTTAAGAAACTAAAGGTGGGAAGGTAGTAGGTCTTGCAAAAAAGAAAAACTAAAATTTACAACTATTTAAAGAAAGAGAAAGATTAAAATCTAAAACTTATAAAGATAGTGAAAAATTAGATTTTGCAGCTTCTTTAAAGAAAAAAATTAAGCTAACAAAAATTAAAATTTGCGCCTAGGAGATGGAGCAAGAAGAACTACCTGAAGTACCCCTACCCATCAATACTGCATCGCTGCCGACGTTCAACTTCAGTTTCCCCGCCAGTAGTGCTGTCTCCTCATCACCCAGCATTGTTTCAAAACCAGTGATGAACAAGGTAAATCTTTGCTGTATACTGTGAATACTTTTTCAGGGTGAGTATACATCCTCCTTGCTGAATGTTAACTTTCTGTGGTACTCATGAAACTCACCAAGCTGAGTTTATAACCTGCTGAATTAAACAGGTTAGGTTTCAGACTGGGGGGTGGTAAGGAAGACATACTTTGGTATGACTTCTGTCCATCTTACACACTCGCAAGCTTTTTCTTACAACTCTTAGCTGTGGATCAGAAATATCAAACATCAGATTTCCCAACTTCATTGCAGAATTGTCTATAAGTGAATTCAGGTAGCTGCTGTTGTTTCACCTGGATGCTTTTCTTTAAGATACAAACCTTAATTCTTTTGAAAATACAGGTACAACCAGCAAGTAATGTTGGCAGTCCTACATTTGTATTTTCATCTCCAATTGTGAAATCTACTGAGGTGAAAGTGCTACCTCCATTGTCTGTAAGTAAAATAAATCTCAACGTTTTCTCAAGGCTTTAGTAGAATACTGTGGAACAGTAAAGCAGAATTGGTCCTGGTAAGGGGGGTAAAAAATACATAGATTTCTGACTTGCAGTTTTTCAGCCAGCACCCACCAAAAGTTTGAAGATTGGATTTCAGATTATTATTTGTATGGGAAACTTGATTAAAATTTCTTAGAATCTAAAAAACCCTTCTCTTTTTCACAGCAGATTAAGTTTACATTTAGTGTTCCTGTCGTAAAGTCATCAGAGCTTTCTGGATCCACTGATACACCAGTGACATCCATCCTTAGTCCAGGTAACAAAAATTTTAGCATTTCATATTCATAGAGTGATAATTCTATTTTTTTAATATATATGTTAAATAGTTAATATGTTGTTTCGAAGCTTGTTCCAAATTCCAGGCAAAGTGTGTTTTCAGTGGCAGGTCTGCTTTTAATCAGATTGTAACTATAAACTGTTGTAAATAAGGTCAAATTTTAAAGATTCTTATTTAAGAATAATGAACGTGAATATGTTCTAACTGGATTTCTTTTATAAGTTGGGTTTTGTTTTATTTTTAAAGGTAGTGCCACTGTAAACAGCACCAGCAATAAGAAGGAAGAGGAGGAAGAATATGATGGGATCTGCAAACCTGCTAAGTTCTTAAAGCAAGGAAGTGTGTTAGACATTCTAAAAAGCCCTGGTGAGATAATGAACTCTTTTAAAAATATTTTTTTTGCAGAGAGTACACTTGCATATAGCTGCATTGATTTTTAAAAAGCCCAGCTCAACAACAACTAAAAAACCCCCCAGACAATTTGTCACAGTTAAGGCAGTGTCAGCAGTAAATACAGACTTAAATGCTACATCTGTTGTGCTTGATGCCCCCTTCTGTTATAAGGGGCTTTCATTGCTGATGGGAAAACTGCAGCTTCAGACCAGATGCATTGCTTCTCCTTTACATGTTAAATTGTAATTCAAACTTGAGTAGAAAAAGAATTAATCAAAGAATCAGTTTTGTTTAAATAAATAAAATGTATGTAATTGGAAAGGAAATGTTTGTAAAATGCTTTACAAACATTCCTCTCCCGCCTTGGACATCTCCAGAAATTAAGAATGGTAAAGATAACTTCATTCCTAAAGGTTTTTCAAAAACCATTTGCATATCTTTTGGCCTTAAATGTTGGCAGTTACTCTGGGTTCAGATGTAAATTTTAAGTAGCCGTGGGCTGTCTCACTTTAAAAAAATATGTTTCAAGTCATTGCAATTGTTTTCAACTGTTGAGTAAAGAGTGTGTACATAGATGATGTTTTTTGTTTTAGAGAAAAGGACTTAATTGAACTTGATCTTTCCCATAAGCCTTGAGATACAGCAGAACTTTTTATTATGAAATATATGTACAACTTAAAAGGCAGTGCGTATTTATATTGGAAAGAGTTAAGTGAGAAAAAATACACTGTATGTTTTGTTTAAGGAAAGAACTGTGGGTGAAGTGGCATTAGTTTTCTTTATCAGTTTAAAATAATCAGGTTCTGAATCCACACTGTAAGATTCCACTTCTAATATTTAAAAAAACCTCCCAAAGCAACAATAACATATCAATAAAAAGAGAAACTAATTTAGCTTTACAGTTAAAGGTGCTGATATTTAACATGTGTTAGTGTAGCGTTTTCGTTAGTGTTTCCATATTGGTGGTTCTTGTTTTCTGAAAAAGTTTGCACCTTTATATAAAGAGTTGACTCTGCCCAGTGCATTTTGAGTAAACTTTATAGAAAAAAATTGTGTATTTGTCTTAATTTTTATTGCTTAATTGTTACTCTGTATTTGTGGGGGAATTCTGTGTGGATTGCTGCTCTAAGTACCGACTGCTGTACAGCTACTAAGTAAATGTGAGTCATCTACCTTGGCAGAAATAGCTTTAGAAATTTGATTCAATTGGGCATGGTGTCTTAAAATGAAATTGGATTATTTCCAGTCTGTGACAGATCGTCAGCTTTCAGTACTGTTTGTTTATACTTGTATCTTCCAGTGTAGTGGCAGATACAAATGAGATTTGTATTTAAAATTTCTTGGAAGTGAAGAGTTAAATCAAGATTTAAATAAGTGTTCTGTTGTGTCCCAGCTCAGCATATGAAATTTCATCCCTTTAGATAAGATTTCCATGGACTTCCTCTTCCAGTTACTTTCAATGTATAATTGTAACCACTGACACTTGGTTTAAATGTGTACTGTCTAGTATTATTAGTAACTTCTAAGCAGCCAGGGTACAGACAGCTTCATCAGTAAGACCTCTCTTTTTTCTTTTTTTTTAACTAGGCTTTATGTCTGGGAAATCACCCTCCTGTTCATCTGCACAACCTGTTACAAGCACAGTAGTCTATACAAGGCCTGCAATAAGTAGTTTTTCTGCAGGTAAAGACACCTCTAAACAAGCATCCTCATTTTGGCAGTCTGACACACAGGACCCATGTCTGCAGAACAAAACCACAGATGGCAAGTGTGTAACATGTGAAGCTGCTAAAGTGTCCACTGTTGAGAGTACGAAGCAGACCGTCAGTGTGAGTCCCTGTGTCTCCACCAAGACAACAGTCCCTACATCAGGGACACTGGGCTTTGAAGACAAATTTAAACCGGCACCCAATATGTGGGATTGTGATACCTGTCTGGTCCAGAATAAACCTGAAGCTACAAAATGTGTAGCATGTGAGACACCAAAGCCTGGAACAGGAGTGATGCCTGCTCTGACAATGCCAGTGATCACAGACAACTCGGTGACAGTGACATCCACCTCCAGCAGCACTGGCACAACAACCACTCTGGGGTTTGGAGACAAATTTAAACAGCCAAAAGGCTCTTGGAACTGTTCAGAGTGCCTTCTACAAAATAAGGCAGAAGACAGCAAATGTGTAGCTTGTCAGTCTGAGAAACCAGGTTTGTTCTGTTCTTCTCTGTTGTTTCAATCTTAGTCTATGTACATGTTTTAGAGAATAAATGTGTTGCATATACAAAATATTTCAAACAGCATGGCTGTATGCCAGACAGGATGGATTAGTGGCTCTCTGCAGGAATGGTTGCAGGCACTTTGGAGGTCTCAGCCCAGATTCCAGCCTGTCACATGAGTTGAACTGATTGTGAAATGTATTAGTGCAGAGCTGAACTGAAGCAAATACACTCTGCTTTACAGCTAGTGAGGAAAGATGACTAGAATGGATGCCTTAATTAACTTAAAACCAATTGACTCATTTTCATTGGGGAAAAATGTGAGCTCCTTGCAAGCAGCTAAAAGCTATTGGATTTGTTGGGATTTTGTTTTCCTCTTTCAAAACATAAGTAGAAGCCGTTATTTCGCAACATGGCTTAAAATGTCTCCAATCAGCATTTGTGTGGAACCGAGCAGAGGTATGAAGCCAGATTCCAAGTCAGTGTATGTGGGAGAATAGGAATGGGGCTTCAGCCGAGCTTCATCTGTAGTGGGGTGCAGCTGTATGAGACAGGGGAACAGCACTGAAGGAGAAGCTTGGAATGCTGATGTGTATTGAACAATCACAGAGTAAAAGGGCATGCAGTTGTTATGCATGTGAGATAAAAAGGTATGAGAAGTTGTACTGGGGAGCAGTAAAGGGCTGATGCTTCCCACCAGTTTTGGCATCAGCTGTGTGTCTGCTGTCAAGTGTAGTCTTTAGCTAGTGGTCTTGTGTTAAAGCAGAACCCTATGTTCGGCTAACGGCTATGGTAGTTTTTCAGAACATGGATAACCTTGTTTGGAAAGGTCAGTGTTATTACAGATCTTGGAGAGGTGGGGGGCTTCTTAAGTTCATTTATGGGTTGTTTTCCATTATATGTCATTGTAACTGATTTCGAGAGTTTATTTTTTAAAGCGCAAATAATTATTTTAGTATTAACTTTTATTGGCTTTTAACGTAATTAAATGTCAAAAAGATGCTTGCAAATGCATCCTGGGGGAAAAAATGTAAGATTGAGCAGATTGTGCTTTAATAAATCACTGTGTACTAACAGTGGAATTTCTTCAGATAAGATAATGCAATTTAAAGGAAGCTTATTCTCATGGACTTTCAGCCTCAGAGTGGTCAGCTGGCACTTTTGTCCAAGGCTCTGACCATGGCTAGGAAGTTAAGGGTTTGCCATGACCACCACGGTGCAGAGAATTGCAAAGTTACATTATGTTTGTCAAGGGGATGAGTGAAACAAGTTAAATGGGAGGGCATAAATTTGCTGGATGTGCTGTGGAAAAGAAGACCCATTCCCATCTAGGAAATGTTACTGCTTTGAATTTGAGAAATTATCTTGTGTCTCTCTTGAATGCCCCAATCAACTGGTTCACTGTAGGTGAATTTATGTGATGCTTTTGTGCCTTTGGGATGTCTGCTTCACTCCTGACACTTGTGGAGCTGAAGTTTGCTCTTGGGTGCAGCATCAAGTGCCATCTCTTCCTTTACAGGAGAGGAAAATCAGAGGGCAAGTGCTGGATTTCGCACCTCAGCAGCAGTAGATTTCTGCTGCTGTTGAAGGCAGTGTAGCATGGGTGGTGTACACAGTTGTGGATTTGGAAGCTTTCAGTTACATTTTTTCTTTTGTCACTGTATAGTTTTGAATGTGTCCTGTCCTTGTGACTTGCTGATGAATCATTCTAGTAAATTCTCAGCCTTGCATCACTTGACAGTGATCATTAACTTGAGCAATGCTAACTTTGTCCGCTGGTAACGGTGTCACAAAATAGTCTTTTAGTAATTTTAGTTCTATACAGTACCTGTAATTTACATCTGAAATGGGCTGTGTTGCTGTGTTTTATGAACTGCAGTTGCTGTTTAAATGTCACTGGTACAATTTGTGCTTGAATTAATATATAGATTATAAAGAAGAATCCAGGTTTACATGGATCCAGGTTTAGAATCTATGGTTTACGTTCTCAGATTGTATTTGACTCAAATAATTTTATAGCTTGATGGTTTTTTTTACTGTTACACTTGTGTGCTTTGCAATTTAGTGAGCATTTCTTAAAAGATTTGTGTATGAATTAAGCAGGATGATTAACTATCTTGCTTCTTTCTCAGGGAGTTCAGTGCCTGTGACCAGTAGCAGTGTTTCTGCATTTTCTGCTTCTTCTGGAGGTTTGCTGGATTTAGACAAATTCAAGAATCCTGAAGGAAGTTGGCAATGTGAGGTCTGCTTGGTCCAAAACAAAGCAGAAGCCACACAATGCATAGCCTGTGAAACTGCGAAGCCAGGCACCAAAGCAGAGCTCAAAGGTAATACTTACTGAGAACAAGGATATGCATTCTGCAACCTTTTTCTCCCTTTTCCCTGCTCCTTTTCCCTGCTCCTTTTCCCTGCTCCTTTTCCCTCCTCCTTTTCCCTCTTCCTTTCTCTTTTTTTATTAGTACAGTGTATGGCAAAACTGTCCCATTCTTGTTTAGGAATATTGCTTAGATAAGATTGTGTGCATATGTTTCCACACCCATTCTCCAGAAAAGGATTGAGTATTTTACAGGAAAGCTTGTGTCACTGACATAGTTGTCTGTTTCAAGCCCTTATGTGTTGTCCATTTGGAGTTTAGACTAAAACCATGGTTTTTCAGAGTTCAGCCAGGTGCTGCACAGAGTATCACCATTACAAAAAGATACATGTATAGAGGAAGTGTGGAGTTTCCTTACTTGTCTGTATGTGTGTGGCGGTGTTCTGTTGAACAGCTTTGATGTTGGGAAAGCACGAGAATCCCAGCAATGTAGCTAAAGCCTGCATGTATTACATCATATATTGCAGACTTGACATTGTTGCTTATTTCTGCAGCTTTTGGTACTACTACTGTGTCTACAAATGCTTCAATGCCATCGTTCACATTCGGTGTCCCATCAGCATCCTCTGAACCTTCTCAAACATTAGGTAGCACAGGAAATTTTAAATTTGGAGAACAAAGTAGCTTTAAGTTCGGCATTGCATCTGAATCTGCATCGTCCAACACTGTGACTGGAGGATTTAAGTTTCCCACTGGTTCAGGGAACTTCAAATTTGGAGTTTCTTCTTCAGACTCTAAATCAGAAGACAGCAAAAAAGAAAGTAAAAGTAACAGTTTTACCTTTGGACTTCCATCTACAAGCAGTCAGACTCCTTCAACATTTCAGTTTGGAACGACGAGTCTGGGACAGCAGGAAAAGAAAGAGGAACCAGTTTTAGGAGGTTTTAGTTTTGCTACAAGTTCTACTTCTTCCATAGCTACTAATGAGAATAAAACTGGAGTTGGTGGCTTCACTTTTGGAACTGTGGCAGAAAAGGATGCAGCATCACCTGCTTTGCCATTTAAGAAGTCAGACGAGAAAAAGGATGAAACCGTTTCAGCGAAGGGAGGCTTCTCTTTTGGCAGTGTGGAGTCTGCACCTGCTTCACAGTTCGTTTTGGGAAGAGCAGAAGAGAAGCAGGACTCTGTCACTTCCGCCGGTCCTTTAGCATTTGGAAAGAAAGCTGACAATGAAGAGTTAAAGGCACAGCCTATCTTTTCATCTGCGACAGCTGAGCATACCAAAGAGGAGAGCACAGCAAAACCTGTATTCAATTTTAGTTTTGGTAAACCATTGGAAAAGGAAAGTGAGCAGGCAAAGGCACCTTTTGCATTTGGGGCACCAACCAGTACTTCAGGTAAACAGAACGTCTTTAACCTTCACTTCTCTGCTCATGTCTATCAACTAGTACCTCTGAGGCTGTACTGGACAACATCTATGGGATTTATATACTACCTGCAGCCTGTCTTTAGTTCTAGTTGTTGATGTGTCGACAGTATGTGGCAATTTCTTTGTAGACAAATTCTATAGTGAGTTTTAACACTATGTTTAGACAAAAAATTTGCCATACCTTAAGGAACATGTATCACTGTTGTGTAAGCACAGAAATTGTGCTGTCTCAGTAGTAGCAGTTCAGGTGGTGATAAAGTCTCTAATATGGTGCAGTATCGGGGCCTCATACTAGTGTTTTTTATAGTGAAAGGAAAAGAGAGAGGAAATATCTTATTTCCATCTACTTGCAACTCTGCTGCAGTCTCTCTACTGCTACAAAGGTACAAAAATCACTTCACAGATATTGCACAGTTTTGTATGCCTTTAATTTGTTGAAAGTTTCAGTGGAGGATTAGTTTTTCAGTGATGGTTGCTGTGTGAAAAGTTATTGGTTGTTAAACTCCATTTGTGAGACTTTGTAAATAGTAACTGTGTTATTTCCTTTCAGATCAAGGAGCATCCTTCAGCTTCTTGAGCTCCAGTTCCTCCAGCACAGTGGCACCCACCACTTCAGCCAACAGCAGCAGCGTGTTTGGCAGCACGCTCTCTTCCTCAAACCCTCAGCCAGTTCCCACTCCCTTTGTGTTTGGACAACCCAGCAACACTGTGACCAGCTCTGTTTTTGGCAATCCTGCAGAATCTACAACATCTCAGTCATTTGGCTTCTCTCAAGAAAACAAACCAGCAACCACATCTTCCAGCACTGGCTCAACTCTTACTCCGTTTCTCTTTCGATCAGGAGAGAGCAGTACCAATGCAGCAAATTCAGGATTTACTTTTGGAGCCACAACTACATCAAGTTCAACAGGTTTGTTTTAAATAGCTGCTCTTCTCATTTTTTCATTTTTGTCATTATGTAGTGGACTAAGGAGATACTGTTTCATGAATATTTTGCTTTGGAAAATGTGCAAGCTAAATGCATGGAAATAGAGAAAAATACTGAGGATTTATATTCAGCTGTGTTAATTTGGGCTAATTTTTCTTCACTGTGGGAGATACAGTTTAGGAATGAACTGGAAGTAGAGTTGTTTTGTGCAGAGGACAAATCTTTACTGGTTTCAGTTTGTATAGGAGCTTTTCACCATGAAAATGATAATTTCTTTCTTCAATCACTGTTAGTCCAGTGTTTACAATTAGAAGTCAATGAATTGCAACTTTCCTGCTTTTTTGCTCCTATACCTAAAACCCTGAATTCCAAGAAATAGTGTCAAGCTTTGCCAAGTCCTTCCCTCACAAGTATATGTAAATAGAATACCTCAACATACAATTAATGCTGCTTTAAGAGTTGGTTTCTGCTGAGGAGCATGGTCAGTGCATGTTAATTTTCTAGGAATTTAGAGAAGACAGCAATAAGAAATACAGAGTTTCTTCATGTTTTGTGTTTGTTACTCCATTGCCGAATTGCTTGAATAAATGCATGACTCAAGACTAAATCCACCAAATAACCTGTATTCCTATGAGCCATGCAGGATGTAAGATTGAATCTGTAAGGGAAAGACTTAATCTAGTTTGATCCTGATGGCTTGACTTTATAGTCACAAAAGTTTAATTTGCACACTTTTTTATGTATCAGAAACAGAGAAAACAGTCCTAAAGTACAACAACCAACGGATCAATTTAAACTGCTTACAAATCAGTAACTTGCAGTAGTTTTGTTAGTGAGTGACACCATATTTCAAACATCTTCACAAATTCAGAAACCTAAGTTCTACCATGTATCTCATCTTGGAAAGAAAGTCAGTCATTCCAAGTTATGGTGAATTAGAGGGTATTTCCTGTTGTATGAGCATTAATAATGCTGTTTAAAATGTCCCTTTTGCATAGCAGATCTGCCGTGTATGTTCAGAGTCACTGTTCAGCTGCATTTCATTATTTCTGCTGGCCATGCAGCTCAAAATTTGGGCTGGTTTGTTGATGATGATAGGTAGAGAATTACTCTGCTAAACCAAGTTTTTGAGATTACTGCATGGTTGGTTTGGCCTCTGGATAATGGTAAACACTTGAACAGGGAAGGAGAGAGGTGCAGTTGTTGAAAAGAAAAGATACATGTTCTCCTAGTCCTAATAAATCAGGAGCTGTGTTTTGCATGTCTGAACAATCCACTTTGAGTGAATATTCCATGAGTGTGGTAGAAACAGCTTTTAGTAAACACAGATTAAAACATACTGTCTGTAGGAATCTATCTGTACAACATGAAGAGGCAACCAGTGCATTTGAGATTTAATTTTGTCTGACTCTCATAAACACAGTGCTTTTCATGTTGCTTAAAAGAAAATATGTAATTCCTGTTGTAGCTGAGGTAGTATCTGTTTTATATAACACAAGTAGTTTGAAATTGAGTATTCAACTACCAGACCTGAGGCTTGAGAACATTTTGTTTCTGGATTCATCGTTGAGGGTAGGAGGGAAGGGGCCCATACTGACATCCCTCTCTGTCCCCCTAGGGTCATCGTCTTCATTTCTATTTGGCTCTGGGCCTCCAGCGCCGGCTGCTGGCCCAGCCTTTGGCGCCAGTCAGCCACCAGCATTTGGCCCAAGCCCAGGCTCCGGCCAGCAGAGCGCTCCAAGTTTTGGATCACTGTCGACAACATTGTTTTCTGCTGGCTCTCACCCTGCTCCTTCTGCCTTTGGCTCAGTGACAAGCAGCACTCAGCCCTCTATGTTCGGACAGCAGGCAACCCATCAGCCAACTTTTGGCTCTGGTACCCCCAATGCTGGTGAGTGCTGCTCATCCTATTCCCTTTTGGTCTCAAAGTTTATATATATTTTATTTTCTTTTTAATGAAGTGCACCATAAATTATATGAAGAAAGCTGACTTGGGCATTGCGCATCTATTTAAATGTAGGAATTTCCCTCCATAAAAATAGTGGGTATAGGGTTGTCATTTATATCCCAGTCCTGACTGTGGAGACACAACGTGTCACAGGTACCCAGCTTCACAGTAACACTTCTCCACAAGGGATTTAGCAGACATGGAGATTGCAACTCTGCAAGTAAATCTTGAGCTTTATTTTCTTTAAAAACCTAATGATTAAAAGCAACTGTTGAAAACAATGGAGTAATCACTGGTAAGATTATACAAAACAAAAGAGCAGACACACTGCAAAACTTTTATTTTTTTATTTGAGAAATTCTTAGTTATTGGACATGAACAGGCTTTAATTGTATAAAATACAGTCAGAATTGTTTGGGGGGTTAAGCATTTATGGGTTAAGACTGTATTAAGATCTTTTTACTAATGAAGTATAAAAAGGGGCAGAGATTGGAATTTATAACTTAAGAAAGGCCTATTCCATACTAGTAATCATTAAAAAACAAAAACAGTGCCGGATTGTCTATTTGATATCACATCAAATACTGAAAGAGCCTCCTTTTTTCCTCTCAGAAATTTTACAAAATAGCCTCCATTAAAAGTAACAGACATTTTTGTACTAACCAGTAGATTAGTACAAGCAGATTAGTGCACAACACATTGTTCAGTTGATCTTTCATTAATCAAGTAGCGGTTTAAAGGTAAAGGTCTCTCTGGATTTTCTGTATTACATATTAGTTTCCTCTGATGGTTGGAATGTTTGGGGTTTTTTCAGATGAGGTGCTGTTAGTACATTAAAGGAAAGGAAGTCCCCAGATCCACTACATGAACATGGGAAAGTTTACCTGAATATAAATTTACAATTTAAGACTTGATTAATAAACTTCAATATGCACAGGTATAAAATTAATGGTGGCACAGAAGTTAGCAAACAACTAATTATCAGTGTGCCACCAATATTACTTCAAAAATTCCTCAATCTGTGTGAATGGATTCATTCAATATACTGTTCCTGTTGTAATCTGACACTTCTGGTGCCCCTTCCCTCCCTCTCCCCCCAACCTTGTTATCATGAGCAACCTGTAAAAAGAAAAATGGAAAGAGCATGAGGATTTTGCTGGAAAGGATGAACTGAGATTTCAACTTCCTTACTTTTGCTTCCACCCCATCTTCTCAGGTTCTGTATTCCAGTTTGGAAGTAGTTCTACTAATTTCAGCTTTCCAAATAACCCAGGAGTATTCACTTTTGGTGCAAATCCTTCTGCAGCAGCAGCTCCTGCACCACCTTCTGGCACTCCAGGATTTACGTTCAACCAGCCTCCAGCATTTACAGTGGGGTAAGAGACTGTATCAGAATTTCCCTTGAGCTTTGGGTAATATCAGTGGACAGTGTTCAGCCTCTACTGCTGTTAAATCATGAGGTGTTCAGATGAAACTTGGAGTTTGAAACTAAATTTGGCATCCTTCCTTGTATTAGCCTAACTGGCTACCTAAGCACCGCTATCTGTAAAGGAGCCTAGCTGTCAGGAATGTCACACATCAACACATGTGAGATTGTCTTGTTCTTGAAAGGTAGAACCCATATCCAGCCATTATGCTGCTGCTTACCTTCTGAATAAGAGAGATTTAATTGGTTTCTGGAACTCTCTTCCTCCTGTTCGTCATTTGCTGCTTGTTGCCAGCTGGTAACTAGTGAGACAAGACTATGAAACAGTTGTTCTGGAATATCTACTCAGTGCTGCTACTGAATTTTCAGCTACACTGTCCTAAACTCTGAACTACTAATTTCTTTTAATAGGACTAATGGGAAAAATGTTTTCTCTGCCTCTGGACCTTCAGTTGCTGGTCGGAAGATAAAGACTGCTGTTAGACGTAGAAAGTAAACGCCTGACTGGGTAAAGCATCAAAAACATTGGAAGCAGCTACTATCCTGAATTGTTCAGCTACTATCCTGAATTGTTCAGCTTCTACCCTGAATTGTTCAGTTACTGGGATTGTACCTCACGCTGGCTTGTTGGAAGTCAGATCTGCCTAAAGGAATATAAAACTTAGCTTTCCTGTCCTTCCCTTCCCCTCTTCCCCCCTACGTTTTTTGGTAGCAAGTAAAGTTGGCAACAAGGCTGTTCTCAATCAAAAGTCTCAAGTTACTTCTTTCACTGACTCGGCATGGTCTGGCTGTAGCCCTGAGTAGAGCCTGCACAGTGAATGGCTTGTCGATACCTCTTCATCTGCACCACTACGTGCGCTCATCCGCGTTTACTGACGCCTCGAAATTGTAATTATATCAGCGAGAGATGCTGTATAGAGTAGAGAATGTTGATAACGAATGATTTCTATGCTGAGTTTGTGCTGGTGTATGTGTGAAGTGAGTGAGTTTGGGTGTATTGTGCACTAAAATTTTCTGATAGGGGAAGACTGATTAAAGGATGATCCATGCTAAGGACTTGTTAGATCTGTAGTTCTTCATTTAATAATTATATGCTATTTCTATATTTTCATTCTTACAGCCCTTTATCACCTGTCTCGCCTTGTTATTTTATTATGAAATGTGTAAATACAATTTTGTTTCTCTATGTACGTTTTTGGCATAACAAATCTGTGAAATTGAAATTTTAATTTTGTGTGTTACAGCCATTTTTGTTTAGTATTGTCTCAGATTTTATGTAAATCCCATTATTCAAAGTTGCCTAAATCCATTTAGAAAATCTTTAAAATTGGGAATTCTTAAAGTAAGTTTATTGGCTTTTCTGATCCATTTTTGTTTGGACCAAAAACCAGTATTGTACAAAGTATTAAGTATATATTTTTATATTTACTGAAATGGACTGTGGTGACTTTGGATAATAAGGAAAAGTTTAATATTAAAGCCATGTTTATTACAGTATAATTAACATGTTAAACCATGGGATAAATGCCATCAATAAAAACTGCGAAATATTACCTGGCAATTTTAACTCTGTGAAGGCATCCCCAGCTGTTACTGTAAGAGGTGGTTCCCTCAACCTGAGCAATGTCTCGTGCTTTCTTCAACCTCTGCTTTTTCTCATTGATTGTAGAGGATCTTAAATTAGTTAGAGGTTTCCTTGGAGGAAGAAGGAAGGAGTTTTACTGTAGGCTGAAGCTTGGCGCAGCTTATCAACATGTCAGCTGACTGCAGTTAATTTTTTGTAGTGCTATTAAAGAAACCCAACCTAATGTTGCAAACATTCACCACTGTTCTAACTGAAAAGATTGGAAATGAGTGGGGGGCGGGGGGGGCACTTCTGTAGCGCTTACAGGAACTTCTTGGAGAACAGACATTATTCTAGTAAAATCAGAGGAAATGCTTGTTCAGCTGGGGACGTTGCAGCTGAATTTGTACCAAGTCACAGCAGTCTATCTCTGACTCAGACATGAATTCTTCCCTCAGCTAGAAGGGCAAAGACCTGCATCACTGTCAATGGTGTAAATGTCTTCAGAGGCACTGCTGGGGTCTTGGCAGGCATGTCTGCCATGCATCCCAGCACTGCTCCCTGGTCCTGCAGCAGGTGCAGCTGGTACAAGGTGAGATGTCTTTCAAGCACAAGCGGGACATGAGAGGAAGGCAAAGGCCAACTGGTTTTTTTCAGGTTTAGGGCTCCAGTCACTGTTTCTAGAACCAGAAAGTGCTCAGCAACTCAACTTTCAGGCCACACACACTCGCTGCTATTCAGGCAGTCAGATCATGCCACTATAGCCATGAAAGGATTATATACAATTACCTGATTCCAGCTGTCTACATGTGAAAAATGCCAGAGATTTCCACTTTCTCCCCCTTAGCCTTAAATCAAGCCAAGCACTTGTCCTTCAAGCAGAAATAAGCCACATCTGGGATGCAGCTTGCGTAAGAGACAAACAAAAAGACAGCCAACAGCACAACATATACAACATTTCCACAGACAGGCTCTGTGTTCTTGCACTTCTGTTTTCTTTACCTGCTGTGGATGGAGTGGCATTTTTCTGCAGGTATCTTCCCTTATATCTGAATTGGTAGTACAGTTTTAGCCAACATTGTCATTTTTCCCTTCCTTCCCCTTCCCCCCGTTTTGAAGCCTAGTTTTTAGGTCACTGCTACAGTAAACAGAATAAAGTTCTTGTTGTGAATAGGCAAAACTACCCTAGAAAGGACTTTTAATTTGGTTCTGATAGCTTTAGCTTTCATCAGGCTGACTGCCATGCTCCACTTAAGTCTTTGAAAGAATGGAGCACAAGTCCTGTGAGGAGCAGCTGAGGGAGCTGGGGGTGTTCATCCTGGAGAAAAGGAGGCTCAGGGGTGACCTTATTCTCCACAACTTGCCTGAAAGGAGGGTGTAGCCAGTGGCAGGGGTTGGTCTCTCATCCCAGGAAAGAAGTGGTAGGACAAGGAAAGGGCTTTGGTGGTGTCAGGAGATTTAGACTGGATGTTAGGAGAAAAAAATAATGGAAAGGGCTGTCAAGCATTGGAAGAGGCAGCCCCTCTAAACAGTAGGATCACCACCACTGACAGTATTCAAATAATGTGATTGAGCAAGGACTCTAAAAGCAGTGTTCTAGCTAAGACTACTTTTTTTCACTTTACTTCACAAGTAAATATTTAAAATTAGTTATCTAAAAAGTTAGTGACCTCATTCTGGAGACAGATGGCACAATGTCATTCTGCAGTTGCTAAGCAGGGGATCTAGTCCTGAATCATCTTTCCAAATGAAAACTGAAATGCATGCAGAATACAGTCATACACAAAAGAATACGACTTGTCAAATGAAAATACTGCAGCATATGAACACATTACTGATTAGGTTATTACACCTGGAGGCAAGAGCAATAACCAAGCTCTCAAACAGTTTTACTGTCAACCAAACCATTGTCCAAAACTGAAGGCAGGACAAGAACTTCAACCACTGAGTGGCATGTTAGGCCTAACAGAGGAACACACAAAAACTGTGAGTGACGAGTTCCAAACTGACTTAGATTTCAGTAAAACATTAATATTGCTTATATTCATTTCCTGAGATACTAACAACATGAGAATAAATGAATCATCAAAGCAATATAATCATGCAAAATATTAGGTTTCTTTATTCAGAATTTAAGTTAATCTGAATATACAAACAATTAGCCAGAATAATAAAGTGAAAATAACCAGTATTTATACTTCTGCAGATTTACACCAATAACACATTTCAGTTAATGTTTTTTGCGTGCTCCTGAAACACATTCACTTCTGCTCTGCACTGTATGCAAGAAATAGACAAGTGCTTTCACTCCAAACAGAAGCAAAAGTTACCTTTCATTAGCATGGTCTGTACTGTTGATGGCTCTAGAATTATTTACACACACCAGATCACTAACACTGCAGTGTAACATACCCTTCCCAGAGGAAAAAGCAGCTATTGTTTCACTTCTTCATTAGTTTGGACAAGTGAAGTAAGTGACTATGCTTGAGACAATCATGCAAAAAATCTTTTCACATCAATGTTGTGAGAAAATACTTAAAAGGTGAGGGAATATGATCTGTGAAGCAGTAATAAAAGACACTGATAACTTCTGCTGCTCTCTCTGCTTACAGGCAATTTAATTAACATCATTTGCTTTGCTAATACTCTAGGTCTCTTTCCCCTTATCCCTTGATAGGCAACTGTCTGGAAAACAACTTCATTTTCTAGTTACCTGCCAACATTCAAAACTGCAGGAGTAACATTTCTTTTATTCCTAGGGATCTGTTTTCCACAGTCTAACAAACAGAACTCCTTTTTGCAGTTAAAGCAGCCAGTTTTTGTCCCATCAGTCAGAGGTTAATTAATACTCCTGGATTTAATATGTATTTTCTCTCCCAAACTTCTTTGGCATCTATGAAAACTCCAATGCTTTGAAAGAAGTTGCTGGCATCATACAGGAATCTTATATTTTCTTTAGCTTCTGAATCAGTTCCTATTTAATTAGGGCAAAAGATTCCAACAGACACCTCAATTACAGTTCTGGGTTAGGTCTTTAAGGTCTTTAATTCACTGGGGTTTGGAGGGGATGTTCAGAATCCGTCCCAAAATCTCATTTTTTGGTATCATCTGACTCCATTTCTTCTCACCACAATAGTTCCTGCTACAATATCGTAGGCTGTTCTGTTATGCTGGAAAAACAGCAGTGTAATGAACGCAGGAAAAAATGATGCAATAGAAAAATTCTTGATCAAAGCTCGTACTGTGGACCTGAAATCAGAACAGAGTATTCAGTGCCTTACTTCCATTTTTCTGCTTACATTAGTAATTAACTTCTAAGTTTAGCGACCAAGTTTTGCACAGCACAAAAGTCAAGCTCTAGAGGAGATTTAACCACCTACCCTGAAAAATATTCCATGTGACCAGATAATTTCCATTTTATTGTTAGATCACAGAATGTGACAATAGCTGTTGCAGTCTAATTACTGCAAAGGTCAACAACAAAGCGCACTTCCTTCCGAACCACACGCTTTTGACAATTAACCTGAATGCAATGAGACTGAGCCAGGAGCACTTACGTTGTCATACTGACATTAGAAGATGGAATGACTAACACACGGCTGGGTGCAATAAGTACAGATGTTTCACATGTCACAACTCGCAGTCCAAGCAAGAATTTCCCTGGGGTTGCTCCACCTGCTCCCCAAATACAGATTATCTGTAAAAGAAAGGTTATTTCAATTCCACACACCACCGTGTAGTTGGCAGGTTTCACAAACTTGGCTGTCCTCAGAACTATGTGAATGTCACGAGCTTCAACATAATCCAAAATACCATAAAGAGGTTTTACTTTATTGGCCAATGATAACATTATTTTTTAAAACCATTTCTTCAACAACTCTCAACTATTAATTACAGGAGTTAATGTTTATGAGTAGTTACCTCATAAAAGCAGACTAATAACCTGTAGATGAGAGCTACTATCATCATTTTCTGCAAATCTTCCATGGACGTATCTTCATCTATTTCTTCTATGATGTAATGCATGGCAAATTTAGAGATGTCCCTGTAAAAATAAAACAACTTTAAAACCATCCTTCTCCCAATACCAGTGTTACCCCTTTAATACCAGAATTCACTCCCTCTGTTCTGGTATTATAAGAGAACAAAAGCTCCTTGCCCTCTCTGATACTAAACAAGCCATTAAAATTCAGAACACTCAGTTTCATTCTGAGTTGCTGCCTAATACGTTTTGTCTTTTTTATTAAGAAGAGATCATTCTTTATTACCGCTTTTGCACAATGGTGCCCCTGGGTAGAACTGCAGAACTGTTCTGAGAATTCTCACACTTTTTGGGAGGTAAACAGATTCTGCACATAATCATCTAACTTGATATAAATGGAAGGCATCCAAGTCTCCAAGTATCTTCTTACACAAACACTCAAGGAAGAAGAAAAGGGCACTCTTTAGGAATGCAAGGGAGAAGTTGGCAGTCTCCCTAAGGAATCAGAGGAGCCCTATATCCTCCTTTGCATGATCAGGGTTCCTCATTCTCATTCTTTACTGCTCACCATACTTGTCTGGAAGCACCTTGGTATGCAATAGGAGGATTTAAACACAAAGCAATTGAAACCTTATGGTTTTTAGTTTAACAGCTGTGCAAAACATCCATTTTGAGTTAATGGTGTATTTTCAAAAGATAAACTCCACAGATCAAACATTCTTATCTGATACCTAGAATGGATATACTTGCAACACACTAAGGGCAAGCATTTTTCACTCATGCATCTAATTAAAGCTCACACAGAACTGTGCAGTCCCACTTCAAAATAGTCCATCTAATATTTGTGTTACTTTTCCTCCTCTTTATTCAGTCTTAAGGACTGAAAAAAACCCAAACCAACCTAGGAATTAAAAAAACAGTGTAGCACAACCTGCATTTCCCTTCAATACAGCTTTTGTCTGAAGTGCCTTTCTTGAACCTGTAAGCCTGTTTTTCATAACAATTCAGCCTAACCCCAAGCACATCATGTCTCTTGAGCAGAAAACCCCCACCGAACATTTCTCTGAAGTTCCCTGTAAGCAACTGTCTCACAAAACTATTAATATTGAAAATGCTGTAAATTACTCTTTCATCACTTTACAGCAGCAATATACATATAATTGTTTCTCATCTTTCCAGTACATCACTTGGTATCATTCTCCATCTACTAATGGCAAAATAGAAACACAAGCTGTCAGGATACAGGTGGTGGGATCTGGTCACTAAACAGAAATGAACGTTTGGCATTTTAATTGCTGCTTATCTGAACCAAACCCAGTGATCATTTACATCGAGGTATTTATTGTTTTGACTTTGAGCCTCTTTCACACCCCTTTCAAGCTGCAGGTGAAGGTGTCTGGAACATGTTATCTGTATAGTATCACTTTACAATCAGGCAACATTTGGATGGTTCTGGAGCAGAAAGTCTGGGTTCTGAAATGTGTCTGTACGGTAGCGGAATTATCAACTACACCAAGATCTCATCTCTTAATCAGACTGAAATATTTGATTACACCAATCCAAAGGAGAATAACTGAATTAAGGAATAACTCAGTTAGCTACAGTAAAGATAATACTCAGCAATATTCAGTATCTACAGTAAAGAAGCAGTTAAAGAGGGAGTGTTTGAGGTAAATTAGTACATCTGTGTACAAAAACGTGAAAAGACAAATCTTTCAGCCTAGTGTACAGTTGACACACACAATGCTTACCTGCACTTTTTAAGAAACCCAATTTACACCCAGTGAAGCCTGCAGTGTGGTAGCACTCTTAGCAACCAGGCTCTATTTTCAAAGAACATACCTATCTGGTCTGCTTGATCCGATTTTTTTTTGGGGGGGTGGGGGGAGGGGAGGAAGAGGTTTGTTTAAGTCAGAAATTTAAAACACAGCACCACAGAAGATACTATACAGAAAATTAATCCCAGCCAGATCTAGTACATTTTTAAAGGTCGTTTTAAAAGTTTCTCAATATCTTTTCTTTAAAAAATATAAAGGACTTATTAATAATCTTGCTATTCTCCCCACACCCCATAAATGTGCAAGTCTAATCTTTCGTTAGTAGGGAGTTTGTGAACCTATAGACATGTACAAATTCTGTGTTTCCATCAGTTGACTCAAAATCAGGATGTATTTACAGGGAAGTTAGCCTAGTGGTGCTTTTCCTCAACTTCTGTCAGTTATTTAATTATATCATATGCATAAACATACCACAAATACAACCTGACACCTCAAAGAGCATAAAAAGTTTAAAGCTGTATGTAACAAAGCTTTAAATTGTTCAACTTACTTTATTCCACTGAGGTGCATAATACTTAAAATGATGGTTGCCTTTATAAAAAACAGAATAAAAAAATCCACCATCTCTGCTATGAACCTGTGTGCCAGTGAAGGGATAAGGAACTCCCGACCTGCAACAGAAATAGTTCACATTACCCAGATTTTACTGCACTAACACAAAGTTAACACTAACATCTAAAGCACAACCAACATTAACCTCTCTGCAAGAACATAATCAAGAACTCTCCTCACATGTTCAAGGAAACTTCTAAAAATGCATGCATAAAAAATAATCTGAATTGTTTAAGTTGAATTTGAAGTAACTTCTTTAAGAACATTAACTCTTTCAGAACTGAGTCACTCATAATTAGGATCACAGGCAAAATCATACCCTGCTAAAGAGATGAAGTGCATTGAAGATACATCAGTTTTTGTGTTATTTTGTTCAGAACAACCTCACAGAGAACAGTTTATGTAAATCTGAGAGGTTAGATTAAAAATAAAATTAGACCTACCGTAACTTCTCTATCCCTCAGCACCAAGGCTTCTGTGTATACACAGAAGTATACCAAGTACCAGTCCTCAGATAAAACACAGCTTATTTTATCTCCACTCAAATATAAACAGGAATGGATGAAAAGATCAGTCATACTTGACATAAACATTCCTACAGACTACTTATAATAAAAAACCAGCATACTGCTCTACCCCCAGCAAGAAAATGTAACACATTTCTCCAATTAAACTGGCCACATGAAAATGGGCATAAAGGAGTCACTTACAAGCTTTTGTTGCTCAGGTGATTTAAGCAGAGAAAACATTAAAGAGTGTCTTAGAAAATTTCCAAGAAAGTGTTGCAAAATAATTTCATCTTGACCCAGCTAGCTACTTCTAGCTACTCTATTTCCCAAAGAACAAACATGACTCTCATGTGAAACCTGCAATGACTCGCATCAAAACTTCCCTCAGAAATGCCCTTCTATTACCAGATGGAACCTGCGGGAAACAGCAACTGTTTTTGTTACTGCTTCTGAGAATACTTAAAACCATACAAAGAAAGGACAAAAGAGGAAAGAAAATCACACCACTCTCTAATCTCAAAAAGCATCCTCAAATTTCATTTAGAATAAGCCTCCCCAATTCAGCTGCTGAGACTGCAAGCCATGGCCCTGTGCGCTGTGAGAGCCAAGCCAAAAGCCCACAGCAGTTTTAAATGGGGTAAGGAGAATCAGGCAGGGATCAGGTAAGAGCCAGCTCTTATTTAACACACCTGAGCTTATACAGCTTGGTGTCATACCTGCTACACTGATCGCTCTGCATCAAAAGCATCAAGTAGCCTGGCTTTAGGTAGCAGGGGGCCACAAAGATGGCTCCTGTAGGAAGCTGCTGGAAGCTTCCACCATGTCCAGCAGGGCCAATCCTTGATGGCTCTGAAGATGGACATGCTGCTGGCCACAACTGGGCCCATAAGGGAGGCTGGTAATGCCTCCGTGAGAACATATTTAGGAAGGAAATCAAAACAAAGTCACAGGTTTTGCTTCTAGTCAGGGAAGAGGAGCAGGTGAGAACATGTGAGGGAAACAACATGGCACCACCAAGGTCAGAGAAGGAAAAGGTGGAGATCAGTCAAGGTGGAGAAGGAAGGGCAGGAGGTGCTCCAGGTGCTGGAGCCAAGATTCCTCTGCAGGCTATGGTGAGACCATGGTGAAGCAGCTGTGCCCCTGCAGCCCATGGAGATCCATGGGGAATGCAGAGATCCACCTACAGCCCATTAGGGAGGTGCCCATGCCAGAGGAGGTGGATACCTGGGGGAGGCTGTGACCCCACAGGAGACCCGGCGGAGAGAGGGGGCCTTATCTCACTCATGAACCCCTTTGTTAACTCTTTTTCCTTTTTTCCTCCTTTGCCCAGCTGTGGTAGGGAAGGGTGAGTGAGAAACTCAGTGGGTGCCTGGAGCTGGGCCAGTGTCAAACCACAACACGTATAATACTAAAATGGATTCCATTGGCATTGTCAAAGCCTATCCAAGTTGTCCGTTAAATTCTAATTAGAGATCTTTCAACTAAGGCAGGAGGGAACATAGCTAGTCTCCCAATCCTGGCTTGAGCAGACAGCACCAACTGAAAGATTTCATTTGCTCTGTTAAAAGCAGCACATTTGTTAAGTTGGTGGCAGAGACTGATTTATTCACCAGTGAATAAATTAAATTAAATGACTGCATAAAGAAGAAGCTACATGGGGCTAGGAAAATAAGTATTCAAATTATGTTTAACTCCATCACATTAAGAAACCTTGGCAACCCTTAGACTCTGGCAGATTTACACTGCAGTGTTTCAAGATGTTCCTCATATCAGAAATCCACTCTTTTGCCAAGGGTTACTATTTATTCAGCAAGGACAGCCAAATGCAACATCCATCCAGCTCAACGTCTAGGATCTTGCATCCACACAGTGCTTAACAGAGCTTTAGCACCAGTCAGCCTCAGGACAGCTGGGGCTTGATGCACCTTTTGCCCTACTGCTCCCAATGGATGAACAGTAATCTCCTTCAGTAAGGCAGGGAGGGACCAGGCAAGGAGGGACCAGGCAAGGAGGTGTCTTAAATCATGGTGACTGTCCACAAAGAGCCTGCCACTACCCAGGGTGCTGTTAAATGTTAAATGTGTGTGCTCTGGCACACACCTGCAAGCAGACTGAAGCAGCAGAGGCAGTTAACAATCCCACTTTCTGACATCCCAGTTTAAAATCTGCAACATTAACATAAGCTGTCACTTATTTCAGCTTACATAAGCACACAGGCTGTAAACTGCATTGGCACAGGGACAGATACATGACCTGCCCTGCGTCGCCTGTTGTGTGGGCAATAATCTACAGCAGGGAAGAAGGAGCCCTAATCACTTTAGCTGTTCCAGATATATCCATCTACAATCTGAAGCTAAAGCATCAGCACAACAGTCGTTGTTTAGAACTACTGTATCACTGCATCACATACCTAGTCCCCTTAAGAAGGCCAAGTGTGTTGCAATAGTATGCAATATTCAGAATAACCATGTTCAGCAGCACAAAATGCTATTCATGCCCTAAATTACCTTTAACATATGGAATTAGTTCCTGAAAAAACAGGTACAATCCAAGAAGCATTTCAGCCTAGCCTTTGTCCAACCCTCCCTTTAATGACTGGTAATATCAGTTAATAAGCAAACTATAACAGAATCAGGACATAATTAAAGAAAATACTATTTTGTGTTCTAACCATGTATAAGCAACATCTGCTTAAAAACATAAGAAAGAAGCAAGCTCGGAAGCTAGGCTCCCTTCCCTTGAAAATAAGGAAAAAGGAACAAAAAACATCTTCCACACACATATGCCACGAAGCTTATAAATAATGTCACAGATCAGTGATGTCGCACTTTGTCCTGCAGAAAGAAATGAGCTCTGGCTTTTTTCCAAAGTCCATCAGCAGTACTCTCCTCCTCAATTTCCTACCATTGCTCACAGAGGTACGAATGTTCACGGAATGTGACCTAGGCGCTCCTCGACTTGGGAGGAGCTGTTGCTGCTCCAGGTTTTGCCTCTCATGTGATCAGAGTTAAGTCTGCTTTACTCCTGAACAGGCCTGCTGTGCACTGCCTTCAATGTTTACAGCTGCAACAGACATTTGTTTATCTCGGGTCCCGCCGCCTAAGCTCGTTCAATGTCAGCATGTTTTCACTTCTCTGCTTCGATTTGATAAAATTATTTTATTTGAGCGCCAAGAGCCCACTAAACAGACAAAGACAGTTTAGATTTCATCATCCAAACAGGCTACTTATACTCACATGTATTACAAGTCTGTGACCATAAGAATAAGTTCCACTGGAAAACAACTCAACTCCTTCCCATATAGGAAAACATCTTCACCAGCTCTGAAGCTGTAAGCTGTATATGCAAGTCAATCCCCTCAAACCTGGTTATGCACCAGTTTCTGGATTTACAACCTAATTATTAGGGCTGTCACCCTCTATTCAAACTTGTTTATGGACCAAGTTCTAGGCTTACGATCTCGGCAGTAGGGCTGTCACCCTGTGTCACACGGCACAGCCACATGCCCGGGGCCGCAGCCAACGGAAGCGCAGCGACTCCCAGCGCCGCACACCCCCGGCTTCCCTCTCCACATCCCGCTTCCCGGAGCTGCGCCTCTCATCAGGCTCCTCTTCCTCCCCAGGCCGAGCGGCCCAGCCCCGGCCCACACTCACCCGCCGGCCGCCCCGTGTCCCTGGAGGCGCCGCTGCCGCTGGTGCCGGCGGTGCTGCCGGAGGCCGCCCTGGGCAGGGGCGACACCGCGCCCGCCGCTCCCGGCCAGGCTGGGGTGGCAGCGGCGGGGGCGCGGGGCCCCGTCCCCGTGGGGGCCGTGTGTGCCGGTGGCGGAGCGAAGAGGTAGAAGGGGCTGTAGTAGGCAGCGGCGGCGGGCGGGGGCGGCTGCGCGGCGGCGGCGGCGAGGAAGGCGGGTGCGCACCCCTGCCAGCACAGGTACCCGCAGTACGAGTCCCACAGCCACTGGTGTACGCGCCGCGCGTATTCCGCCGCGCTCAGTGGCTTCGTTCCGCCGCCCTCGGAAGAGGAGCACGGCGGTGGTGAAGATGCGGCGTTGGCATCGGCTGCCTCCTCTCCGGAGGCACTGCCGCCCTCCGCCATCGCCGCCGCCCCAGCGCCAGCCCGGCCGCGCTCCGCCACCTCCTCCATCACGGAGGGCACTGAGTGTTCACCACGCGTGCGCCGGGGACGCGCCTCGCCTGTCCCACTTACCGCAGCGGAGTGGGGGGGAAAGAGCCTGATGGGAGAGCTCCGGGCCACAGGAGAAACAGGCTCCCCCCCCCCGCCCTTGCCACGAGATGGTATCGCCGAGCCCTGAGGCAGAGGCGGCTGCCCCAGGCGGGCAAGCCAAGCAGTTTTCGGAGTTCCTCACGGTCTGCCTTTTTATTTTCCTGTATTAAGGTTGTGGGGTTTTTTTCCTCTTCTATCATCCCCTTTTCATCTTTCCCCCTATAACATATCATGTTCGTCCTCTGGACACAAAAACAAAAACCAACCAAACAAAAAAAACAACAACAACAAAAAAACCAAACCCTACACAAAACGAAAATAAACAAGCCCCCAAAAACAACAAACAAAACCCCACAATCCACAGAAACATTTAGGTTGGAAAAGACCTCTGTAATCGAGTCCAACCTATGACTGACCGTCACGTTGTCAGCCAGACCATGGCACTGAGTGCTGCCGCCGGACTCCTTAGACACCTACGGGCACAGTGACTCCAGCACCTCCCTGTGCGGCCCAGTCCAATGTCCAGTCATCCATTCTGTGAAGAAATTCTTCCTAATGTCCAACCTGAAACTCTCCGGAGAAGAGGCACCTGGCTGCACCTTCCTTTCAGGTACTTAGCGAGGGCGATAAGGTTACCCCTGAGCCTCCTCCATGCTGAACACCCTCAGCTCCCTCGGCCGCTCCTCAGAGGACTCGCTCCCCTCAAATGCTGAACAAAGAGCCAGCAGCAAGTTTAAACGCAGCTCTTCAAACTAACTTTCAGTCTTTTAAAGTTTCTGTGTTCTATGAAGCATCTCAACCAGACCTGGAGTTACGTCTGACAGAGATGTTGGCACAGCTCTGTACTGAATTAACAATACGTACTGTGAACCTGGAATGTTTCGCTTGTTGAAGACAGCAGACATCACAGCTGAACAAAACTGGAAGTCTCTCCCTCTCCCTGTTACACTATTTTCCCATTTAACCTCAACCAATGTAAAAAAAATGAAGTAATTTCATAAAACCATAGAATCATTGAATCATTGAATGGCCTGTTTTGGAAAGGACTTTAAAGATCCCTGCCCCATGGGCCGGGACAGCTTCCACCAGTCCAGGTGGCTCCAAACTCCATCCAACGTGGCCTTGAACACTGCCAAGGATGGGGCATCCACAGGTTCCCTAGGCAATCTGTTCCATTGCCTCACCATCCTCACAGTAGAGAATTTTTCTCATGTATCTAACAGAAATTTCCACTCTTTCAGTCCTAAAAATTTGTGTGGAGTGAGTCTCTAATACACACAAGCTGAGGTGAATTGCCCAAGTGATTACCAAATAGTGACCCATACCATATTATGCAGTTATGTAAGGTGCTGGCACTCACTATGTTGCTATGGTTTTAATTACACTGGTGTGTTTTGTAACATAGACCTTGGTGAAATCAATATGGGTAAATGTTTAGGGAAACACAGCAAGTTTTAGCATGATCAGGAAGGAGAAAAGGAGGGAAGATAGACAAGTGTATAGAGGAAAACATGGTTTTAAAACATCTATTAATTCCTAATAGAAAAACTATTTTGGAAAACTGACAATAAATGTAATGTAACAAGGCTTTTTAGTTTTGTTTTGGGTTGTTTTTTGTTTGGTTGGTTGGTTTGTTTTGGTTCCGGGTTTTTTTTTGTTTGGTTTGGGGTTTTTTTGTTGTTGTTGGTTTAGGTTGGTTGGTTGGGGGTTTTTGGAGTTTTTTGGTGGGTTTTTTGTTTGGGTTTTTTTTGGTTGGTTGGTTGGTTGTCTTTTGTGCGTGTGTTTTGTTTTGGTTTGGGTTTTTTTTCTTTTTTTTTTTGTCTCTGTGACCACAGGCTTGAAAGCCAGATCAAATCTTAAATACAATTACAAGATCTCAGAAACTTCATATAATGCTGCCAGTCACATGTAAATTTTAGGCTCACCAGCAGCAGTATTACCATAGTTAGAACTCGCTATGAGATTATTCTGGATATTCAAGGTGAAACATACTGACAGCCTAGAGCAGGGACTAACAGGTAACAATGTAATGTTTCCTCATGTCCAAATTTTTCAGTTAATAGTTTTTCATTCTTCTACCTAAAAAACAAATAATCCACAATTGACCCACAAATTCTGCAAGCATTCAGATTTTTCTATTCTGGGACACATATGACAGAGATGCTGTGACAACAGGGCTTGCCAGTAGTGAGAAACTCCCAACTTAGGCCTTTGATGACAGAGGTTCTTGTTTCTTTGCTGTGTCTGATTGGCACACAAGGCAGTATTTATAGTCTTCTGCAGCACCAGCACCAATTTCTTTGCTTTCTCTTTTAGTTGGGCAGCTCATTGTACCAGCTGATGAAAGTAAGTAGTTGGATGCCTTGGCAGTGAAATATCCTCTTCCCTAAAAATGAGATTTAGGCAAGAGGAAATGTTTTGAACTAGATCAAAAGGAGGATGTAAGCATCTAAAAACTGGTATCATAACAGTTAAGGTTTAAGGGGAATCTGGAATCCCACCCTAAACTGTTTAAGTGTAGGTAATGCTGAAAAACCTAATCTGTCACTCCTGAGTAGGCAATCCTTCATGGGAGGTAGTTGAACACTGGTGTGCTGTAAATCTGCCTGTTGTACAGAGCTACAGACATTGTACCTTTGCTCATTTTTTATATGCCTTGCAGCATCTTGCTTTCAAGGGTTTTAAACCACTTTTAAAACCAAGGAATTGCCAAGGCATTGAAGTTCAGTTATTTCCTTTGCTTGGGGGATAACAGATCACATCTCCTGCATCATGCTGAAATACTTTAATAATAGGAGCTCTTCTGAAGAGTCCTTGGATGAGAGTTGGACATTAATAAACAACAAACTCTTGTCATTGCAAAGTGGTTCATTATTGTTGGGCCCAGCAGCTACAATTCATGCTATTTAGACATTTATATCAAGTATTTATGTTCATGTACAGAATGAAATTAAATGCAAATGATGGTTAAAGATATTTTTCATCACTGAAACTATACAGAGCCACCAAAGAGTGAGAACCTTCCCCCTTGTTGGAGCAAGCATCCTGATCAGAACATAAAACTTGAGCCAAAAAACATATGTATGCATTTACATAAATTTAATGTAAAATGTTATACATTTACTGTGGAAAATGCTACAACTTTCTCCCAAATAAATTAATTTACCCTTTCACTCTAAAACTGATCTGTCTCATCCATCTAAGGAACTTGAAGGAGATATTGACTCTAAAATCTTACACAGTTGACCGAGGCAAGTTCTGTCTAATAGATAGAGAGAATCTGTATATACAATGTATATACAGATAATACAGAAAAAATACAGAGAAAACAGAATCCTGGTGGTCACCATTGATAAAAAGGTCATAGCAAATCAGCTGGAGAAAAAAACCCAAGAAACTTCTCCACTTTTATCTTAGGGTACACAAGTTTTTTGTGTGGTTGCCTCTTTATTAGTACTGTCTCTTTTAGGAGTTGTGCTTAAACACCTTTATTTGCCTCTTACCTTGGCCTTGTTTGAAGGAAGAGTAACAACAGAACAGCTTTACTCAGGAACATGGCACTGGGAAGCCTTCCTGGTTACCTAACTCCTTTCTCTGATGGATTCCCTTTTCTTTCCAGGGAGGAAATATGGTGGTGTCTCTGTTGAAGCAGCAGTGGGACTATGGCTTTGGAGACTAAGATCTTAGGTGGTCTGTGGTGAGCAGGTAAGGTCCTCAGCATGCAGCACAACCTAGGGAAGAAGGGTTAAACCTAGGAAGTCACCACTGAGTTTTGGGTGGTGGAGTAGGGAATGTTCGCTGTTTTCTACAAAACTTCTGGCACACAAAAAGATTTTTCAGGGTTATTTCAACCATAAAGACAGAGCAGGTTCTTGTCTTCTGGTAGTCAGAACATTCCTTGGGGAGTATTATTTATGATTTTTATCTAATAAGTGGGGGATTTTTTTATAAGGGGCCTGATTATAGACATCTTCAGGGAGCAGTAGTTACTTCTGGGCAATATTTTCACAACAGTTGGGCCCAAATCACCTCCTTAATCTGCTTTGAATGTTCTTGATAACTGCTGTGCTTATAAGCATATCGTGTAATGGACTGAACCTTACTTCCATTTGTCTGGAAACTTCTACATTCTAGAAGGAGCCCAGTTGAACAGCACATCAGGAGAGTGCACTGAGGGTGCGCACTGAATTGAGCCCCTGAAGCATTCCAAATGGACAAATAGTTTGATCTCTAGGAAAGATACGTGAGGCACAGGGTGATGAACACCTAGTGCAGTAACATTGAAGGAACTTCTGCAGATCCAGATACATTGAGGATTCAGGAAAGAAAAAGAATAAAAATTATTTTTTATTAAAAAAAATTAAAAATATTAATTATTAGTCTGCAAAATAACTATGGCACAGAGAAGCCTTAGCAAGTGCCTAATTCTCTGGCACATGGAACAGATTTTTGGTTTTCAAACACAGATTTGAAATTACTTACTCCTTTATCTTCAGTGGCTCTGTTAAATATTAGTTTTAAGTTCAATCAGATATTTTTTCAAATGGAGATATGCTTAGCAGTGTTAGAAAAAAAAGGGAAAAACAACCCAATAGATCAATTTAATAATTGGTAGCAAGTAGTTATTTTTGATTCTTCCTTGTTCACGCCACTCAAACGTTTACCTTTTCCCGAGATGATAATTTCAAGATCAAAATAATATTAAGAGTTTTTACAGTGACTTTTGGAGGGGAGGATTCCTCAGCCTCTTGGCAAACAGCATTCACGTCCTTTGTAAACGCAGGAATCCAGCAGATTGTCATTAAAAGCATGCGAAGGCCTGGCCTCGGCTGTTTCCTGCCATCTGGTGGGTACTTGGAGTCACTGCCTCGAGGCTTCTAATTTCCATGGGTTCTTCGTAACCAATGTTCTAAACAGCTAAGGGAGTGTCACAGAACGCGGAAGGGCTGAGGTAGGCAGGGACCTCTGGAGTCCACCTGTTCCCCTGCCCAAGCAGGGCCTCCTAGAGCAGGACCATGCCCATGGGAATTCTGAATGTCTCCGAGGATGGAGACTCCACCGCCTCTCTGAGCGACCTGTGTTTTAGTATTGGTCACTTGCACATGACAAAAGAGTTTCCTGACATACAGAGGGCAAATCCGGTGTTTCAGTGTGTATCCATTGTCTCTGGTCCTGTCACTGGGCACACCTGAAGAGAGCCTGGCTCCCTCCCCTTTGCACCCTATTCTGTTTAAGAAAGTTTGACATCCATTGAAGCTTTTCATAGGAAAAAAACCCCTCTTTACATTTAGACACTTAAATTAAAAACTTGTCTTCTCTTTCACATGTATTTTACTGCTGACTGACAGCATCTGTACTAGGGAATATTTGACCCATGAAGGCTTATAGAAATGAACTGGCTAATTACACCATACACATTTTTTCCATATCAATATATGAACCAAATTCACTGTTTTCTGTTTCGGCAGTGGCACTGATTTTAGGGCATGATCACAATATTAGTGCAGTGTAAGGCACTAATCAAGGGGTATATCTTGTGTGACAGCATGCAGCAAAAAAAACCAACAAAACAAAACAATGGGACTTAGGAATGCTTGGCTTTTAGCCGTTCATTCCTTGCTGGAATCAGCCATCAAACATAGATCAGTCTTGCTGCTGAAAACTTGGTGGCTGCAAATCCTCATGGTTGAGATGACTCATCAAATCATCATTCTGCAGTTTGTTGGCTATTTCTATTCTTAAGATAAACTTGATTTTTCACAAAATTAGTCTTTAACCTTTAATTGTACACAAATTCATGTAAAGCAGAAGCAGATTGTTGATCTAGCACTCCTTTGTAATTTTGAATTTAATGACAGGTTGCAGAGAAAGAACAGTCTAACCTACTGAAAATGTATGATAAGTATTTTTTATGATGACCAGAACTGACAAAAGGTGGTAACAGATTTGTTGTTGTTATGTGGCTGACTAAGAGTGCTGGATATAATCTCTTTTAGAAATCCCTCCCCTACTTTTCTGGTAGCCAGTAATGCATTGACTTGGTATCCCTTTTTTCAGCTGAAGCAATTGCCTTGGGTGTGTTCATACAAGGCCTTCTTCCTTTTCTTTTAAACTTCTGCCCTCTGACAAAGGTCTGAGGTGTGCTCAGCCTGTCAGGCATGTGTTATTACTTCACAGAACCTTTTTCTGCTAAGAAACCAGTCAAAGCAATGTACCCAAGACCCAAGTCTTGTCCATTGCAGGACTGTGAATGTTAAGGTGAAGGTCTAGCCACAAAGGAGTTTGCCTTCAAACATTTGAAGAAGAATCAGGTCAGCCTTCACAGACTTTGTATTTGATGGGGGAGTTAAACCCCTCAGAGGAACTATAAGAATTTGCCTGTGTAGTGATTCAGGGCTGTCTTGCTGCTTTCCGTTTATCATCAGAATTTGATACTTGGTTTGTGTCTTACCTCCAAAGCAGTAAGTGGCATCCTGCTGCTGCATAATGCCTTGTCTCCTCTTTGATGCTGTATAAAAGAGTCAGTATCTCAGGCCAGAATGCTCCAGAATGAGATTATTTTGTGGAACACATTACAATTATGATTTAAGGATTAAACAACCCTTCAACAATCCTTTAATCACAGGTATGTGACGCCCATTTTTCAGAGATGAGGCACATCTAAGTGGTATATGGAGTGGATCACCTGTGATTGAAGCCATATAGAGCAACAACAGGAAAAGCTAAAAATAGAAGGCAAACCTTACCAACTTGCACTACATCATAATTATCTCCCTTAGACATAATCCCTGGAAGACAGAGGTGTACCTGGAAGTGAAAATCATGAAAAGCTCAGTTTGCTGGCTGTCACCCAAGTTATGTGCATGACACTTCAGGTTTATCTGCTGGCATGCAGAATATCCTCTACTCACTGTCAGGTGGATTATGGCAGCAAAAGCGATAATATTTTAGGTAAATGGGACAAGGAGCTGCTTTCTCTCACTCCAGATTTTGAAACAGGGTTTAAGGAAGAGAAAGCCTGTAGGACAAACAGTGCAATAGAGTAAGCTCTGAACAACTTTGTTTTTAAACAAGTACATTTTCCTTTTTATTTCGTAAGAAGTTTACTGTTGAAAAAATTATATATATTAAAGCAAACACATTATACACATAGGTTAAACATCAGATAGCAAAACTGTAAGGAACGAGCACTACTGTTTGTATTGTATGGGGTTTACAATCAAAGATATACTTAAAAACCCTTAAGAGTTAATGTACTTTCAAGGTAAGTTAGGCACAAAATTTAGCTTGTAACTAGCTCTGCAAGCATCTCACTGTGATTTCACTGATACAAAGTATTACAAGTGATCAAAAACATAAGCCGACTTTTAAAATTTTTTAAGTTTTATTTGTACTATGTGCTGAAATAGTACAAATATACACAATACTCCACCTTTGTTAAAAAAAAAACATAGGGACAAAGGGCTGAACGGGAAATTACCCCTTTATTTGGGCTCAGAATTAGTATGGCATAAATCTATGGCTTTGCTTTGTGGACGTATTTGAAACTGAGTAAGTCTTACAAATGTGGGGGGAAAAACCCCCAGGATGATACTTTTAATGAACATGATGAGCTACAATACAAATATTTTAAAGGAACTTTATTAGTAAGGAAAACTAGCTGGTATCAGATGTGTCTGTCTTCCTTTGTTTTCAGTATGAGATGCAAGACAGAATGTGAAATTTAAAAAAATGAGAGATTGCGTCACCATAAAAAAAAAGGGGGGGGGTGGAGAAATCCAAAGAGCAAAAAACTGTCAAGTAATTTCCTGCAAGGTTTTAGCATTGATGAGGCCCTAGCTTAGAAAGAATTACTAATTTGCAAGAAATGAGAGGGCAACAGCAAGTCTGTGAACCATAATATAATCTTACTTCACGGAAAACTTCCGTGGGATCTTCTAAATATGCGTATTAGAAATGTTCTTGATTAAATAACCAGATTTTTTTAAAAATTTTCAGTTAGCTAAATGTATTGCGGTTCTGAAAGTTGTCCTTTTTTGCTTGTTTGAAATAAAACACATTATGATTGCCACAGAACTGCAAGAAACTGCATACTTTCTACAGGGACATTTTTACTGCATCATACAGGAATTGCTTAACAGGTAAAAATAAACACCTTAAAGTCTTAATGCTGTTTTTGATTAGCAGAAACACAAAAAGGAATGCACTGAAGCAAGATGATAAAGAAAGTGTATCATGCAGTATGTTGGCTTAATGTATACAGTATTTCAAACCAATGATGTGATTGGAGGGTGGGAGATTTAACCTATTACATTCCCATTCAGAATTAAAATTGTATGTGAAGGCAAACTGTGTGGAGACGTGACCAGGACCAGGATGCCTAACGAAAGGGTGCCAGATGTGTTTTTGTTCCTAGCATGCAGAGCTAATGCTTGAAGGCCTATAACAGCAGCATGAACTCCTGCTACTTCTAGTTCTTTACATTACTGCTTTGTGTATGCTGGCCGCAGTCTGGCCGTGGTCAG
Organism: Catharus ustulatus; assembly: GCF_009819885.2. Taxonomy (NCBI): domain Eukaryota; kingdom Metazoa; phylum Chordata; class Aves; order Passeriformes; family Turdidae; genus Catharus; species Catharus ustulatus. Next base: position 67,436,350 of record NC_046221.1, on the reverse strand, counting down.
CAAGTGCTCTATGGCATGAGGAAGTCAACCCACAATCTCTGCAGGTTCAGTGACCAACTTAGATCCATCCCACGCTGTCTTGAACTGTTCAGGAACCGGAAATTCTTTCTGGTAGGAAACAAAAGCAACAATGATGGTTAAACAAACAGGGGATATCTCATGAAAACTGGTGGAATACTATTAGTTCTACATGACTGCGAAAGCTTTGATAGCTCAGACATGCCAGGATTAGAGAGAACCTTCTTCATTACCCTAGGAAGCTATTTTACAATGCCACACCGGAAAAAGCCTGATTGCTACCCAGTTTCAAATAGCCTTGGTATGGTACTACTTTGCAATAATCCCTCCCACACCGTTATCTGCATCAACTAAGTAAATAAGCCTCATGTCAGAAATTACTTCAGATTCCATCGGTGTCTGGGTTGGAGGACAGTAGAGAGGATTTAGATGCGGAGATTAAGCCAGGAGTCTAATTTTAAGGACAAAAGCAATACTGTAATATGGAAGAATAAAATAGAATCAGAAACCCCAATCATTTTAAGTGTGATACACTTCCAAATAGTCAGCATCCTTTGTGGGGTACACAAAATGAAGCAGAACACTAAATGAAGTACCCTTCCATTCTACAAATTTAGTGAAATGATGGGAGATATTGTTGAGTATTTCTCTGTACCCAGTCAACAAAAAATTATGTTAAGAGAAGGGTTTTTCATTCAGACCTCAAAGAGGTGTTTTGATAGCCACTAATTTCTGATGTTATGGTGATTTTGAGGTGCCCCTGACCAACAAGACTCATTTTAAAAAAGAAATAGGTGAATATGCACCCACTAAAACTTGTTCCCTTTTTACTTGTCTAAAGCTGGGCATCCAGCAGTCACTTTAGGGAATATGAAGCATAAAAGTTCTCATTACAAATTTTATAAAGACTAAACCCCTGTACTAAATTCCAGCCCAAAAGACTAACAAAAAAATTTAAGTTCTGGCTATGGCCATGCACTGCAATTTCAACTCTGCTCTGTTGAGGACACCAGGGAACTATTACGAGCACACTCTGCCTGCTTGTGTGTGAAGTGACAGAGCATGACTTCACTAGAAATGCCACTGGGCACAGTATGAAAATTTGACTCCAATAGGAAAGGAACTGGGAAAATGCACCAGTTTAAGTGGCTTTTAAGGATACATGTTGAAAATAGTACAAAGTACTACAGCTGCTACCCATGTATCAATAGCTTTAGAAAAACAAGTATGTTATACTGTATTATTTCACCTGTAGTAGTATTATATTTATCTTAGTTTTAGCCTCATCATATTCAGACTTAAGTGCTCTTCTGAGAAGTTAATTTCTTTGGGAGATTATGTTTAGATATAAAAAAAGAAGATCAAATGGACAGGACATGAAGGCATTATCCATTAGAATGGAAAGAGAGGACACAATTTCTGATCTCTGAAATTGCTTTGTGTCCCAGAAAATAAGACATTCTTCCTCCTGAAATACAGGAACATAGAAATTAAATTGTTTTGCATCACTTTTTGGTGACATAATCTCTGTATTACATCAGTTTCTTTCCTACCAGCTTAAGTGCTCTTAACTGCCAAGACTAGTATGGAACAGAAAGAAAATTTTAAAAAATATCTCACTCACATAATCACCATCTTGGGGGATGAGAATGTTCATCTCAGATGACTTGGCACTCACAATCTCACAATCCAATGACTCCTCACTGAGGTAGATGTGGCAGCCTTCTGTTTTATTAATAGAAATGGTTGGCACTTTCCCCATCACCTGAAAAATAAAATCTACTTAACATCAAATCTTAAAATGCAAACAGAGATACTGTTAATAAAATCCTCATTGTCTTCTAGGCCTTATTTTGACCACCAGCATTTGATCTATGTGTCACCTGCCTGTGTGATGCTTTGATTTGATTTGTTGGACACTAAAAATTCCTGGTGGTGGTAACAAAGCACTATACACAACAGCAAACCTGTAATTTACAGCAAGCTTTTAATATACAGTTTGATGACAGTGTTTCTCTGATTCTGTCTTATTTCAGTGATACTTTTGTGCTGATATTCAGGCAGTGTTCACTTTGTTCATCAGTACATATTGGCTAAGAAGTCAACCCAATAAGGGCAAAGGAAATATCCCAGCATAAAGTAGTACTCAACAAAGGATCTCTGAATATTTCAAAGCTCTTGTAGCATGCAACAGGAGAGGGTTTTTATACCCTTCAGGCAAGCTACAGTTCTAAATAAGTACTAAGAGCAATTTAATTAAATCTTTAAAACTATTTAGTATGTCTCTTTAAGAGCAAGTACAAGATTTACTTGAAGCGAGGAAGGGAAATTTCTCTTGTTTACAGTTTTACAGATTGAAAGATTTCTTTATGGCTAACAGTCTGAATCACTGGTTGTCAGTAAAAATTCCTGCTCCTGCCCTCTCTAGCAAGGATGGCAATATACTCTGGACATTAAAACAGCAAAGATGATCCTAAGACATACAACAGTGACAGCATGTGACAGAGATGTACTTGTTACTGAGGGTATCTCCCACCACTTAATTAAAGAATATCTTTCAGCTCCAGTTCCTTAAATGTGGCAGTAAACCAAGTGGTCTGTCCTCTTGCATCCCACCCTTATCCTGAAGTCTGAGCTATGCAGTGGATCAATGCATCTTACAGTTCTTTTTCTTAAATCGGTTCTTACACAATGGAGAACAGAAGGAAGGGATGTTTAAAAAATTTTGCAAACATCTGGCAAGAAAAAAAGATAGTACTGACATAAAGGAGAGACAAGCAATATGGCACTGAAGTCACTATAGCAAAATCTGTAGGATTACCTTACTGAAATCTGTTGCATTAACATATCATGTATTTGGACATTATGAATTCAGGTCTTCAAATTACTGAGAAAACCGAGGTGCTTAGCACTTGACATACACCAACCCTGGAGGAGCTGCCTGATTTGAGCAGCATACAGCATATAACCAGCCCCTACCTTCTTAAGTGGATCTCCACTCTGCTCCATGACATGCATAGAAGCCTTATGCAATATTCATAGAACATGATTAATTTTGATTCTAAGAATTTTGATTCTTAGAAAAGGTATTTCCACTTTATTTGAGTATTAGCGAGCTGTGATATTGCTATTCATTACATACGATTTTTTCACCTTTCATGAAAGTTTAAGAGGTAATGATTAAAAATAATACAATTATTTTAAAATAATTAAAATAAGTGCCTGAGATCCTTAATTAACTGCCTCTGCTGTAAAAAGACATGTCGTGATCATGAATAAAACAGATTGTTACAGTTCAGAAGATAATGCAGTGTTGGTAGCAATGTCAATCACTTGCATAAGGTTCAAAATATAAAACCCCATCTTGCTCCTATTCCCTGTGGTGGCTGTGACCATTATTTCTGAAGCATGGAGCAGGACTGCCTACATTTAATGTCATACAGCAAAAGACCTCACTTTGAAGAGTGGCAGTTTAATGTAATAATTAACATTTCTTTTTCACTTTAAATAATATGTCCTGGAGTCCTTTCTTGAGATTATATTATGTGTCAGACACAGTATTAAAGCAGGTAGTTAGACCTCTTTGGAACTGGGTGACTGAAGCGCTGTAAATGTCAAGCAGACTGTGTATTTTAAGCAGGACAAGTATCCCCAATAGAAAGGGCAATCTATAGATTTAAAACACATACATTTTCTTTTCATGAGAATCTCAAGAAGATGATCTCTGATTAAGCTTTTTGAAGGCAAATAACTACATTACTTACTCATATAAAGTGTCACATCACTGGCCAGGGAGATTTTTTGAAATCCCAGCACCTACTTTTATTTCATAGCATTTAGCTGTTCTTTGACAGTCTATTTGAACATTTCCATTGAGAGGATAAGAAAAAAAGTCTTGTGCACTTAGAAATCAATTAGCTAACTGCTAGAATTTCTTCTGTAAGCACCACTGAACTTTCAAGTGCTGGGAGTTGCTTAGCATGAAAGCAAGTAGATCGGGGACAGAAGTAACAGTTCTGTGTACAGATCTCTCAGCTTCACCAGAACCAGAATGCACTTGGATATGGGAGGTTTGTTGATAGTAAATAGTTTTCACAAGCATTTCTAAAAACATCAGCAGCATTTAGTGCATAAAAAGATCCATTTGGATTCTTCTTAATTTTCTTGTGCGCTGTGAATTTTTAAAATATCTTGCAACTATGTGTTGGGCTTTTTTCGCCCCAACTTGTTCTAGGTCTGTCTTCATCTCAGTTACATCCTTACCTGAATCTGAATATCCCTGGAGTTGATCACTTCCACGATTCCCACAACATTGTCAAACACAAGGCCAAACTTTTTACAGTTGTCTAAAATAAAAGCAGTCATAATTCTTATGAAAGACAAGACAAAAGTAAATACATGCACACCTGCTACATTAACTACGAAAATTCCCAGTCCTGCACTGCATAGCTGAGTGACTTTACTCTCGTGATCAATCATTAAAGTGAACTGAATGATTCAGATGCATTATTAATCATGTAAATCAGTTTTTTCAAGATTGTCACTTAAAGCCCAGCTGAGCTACCCACTCACCAATAGTAATTGAGTTGATTTTTCCTTTTATCTGAAGTGTAGATTTGTTACACTTAAAAATGTAGGCCACTTGCTTGAGTTCAGTGTTGTTAATGACCAGGTCATTCTTATCCTCTTGATATTCCTATTTCAAAAGAAAGTTTATTTAATTGGTTGTCTTTAACTAACAGTCTTTAGCAAACAGTCAGACAGAGTTTAGTACAATTTATTCTCGAGTCATTGCATCTTCAGTTACAACAGAGCAATGTTCTTCCTGTGGCTTAAAATCCTAATCTGCTTGGTGACCAGATATCTCACCTAACTGACCCTTAGATGACACTGTATCTTTCTGCAGAGCTGAAGAAGTTAGCACAGAGATAAATCCATTAATTTTGAAGCACAGATGTTATGCTCACAGTTTAAAAAGGCACTCACAAAACTGCTGTTTAGCTCCAATCTGATTCAGACTGAAGAAGAACAGAGCAAGTTTTCCTTCCCCAAGTGTTATATATGTTTGATACAGCATATTATGAACACATACAGGCATTACCATATACAGAAAAGGAGTAAGAGGTGAAGAAACTTCCTTTCATTAGGCTTAAAAGAACAATTACACTCCATGGATGCCAGGGAAAGGCTAGGGATTCACAAGGAAAGTTCCAATTAGTAGAACCATAAGGCAACATAACACAAATGGTGACTGCACCTTATGCAAACTGGACTCCACTGTAACATACACTGACTGTGTATATAACCTTCTGCACGACTAAACTGCATATTCTTTCTGCTCTCTCTTAACCAACACAGTCATATCAATCTTCATTCATAGATTCTTTGGTATATGCCTACATAAATTAACACCCAAACTTTAAACAAATCTCCTTTCCCCATCTGTGGATTGGGCAAAAGGAAAGCACTCCTCTACTTTTAAGCACAGAAGACATGCTTGGATGGAATGGGCAATGAAAAATAAAAGTATAATTCCACTGGTTAGGGAAACTGGAGAGAACTGACTGTTCTCTCTCATTCACAGGAATGGCCTGCAAAAAGGGATTTTAATTGGTGTTCTCTACTGGATTTGTTTCTGGGCCATTGTCTGATTTTGCAAGGGATTTACATGCTGGTTCTGTCATTTTCCAGTGAGATGAATTAGTAAGTGAATGTCAGAGACAAATGAATTAACTAAAGATTCTGCACAACAGTAAAAGTTGAACTGTAGCAATGCAGAGAAATAGAGCCCTTTTAGTTACAACTTTATTTTGTTGCATGTTAATGACAGACAAGAGCTTTCAGTGCTCCTCCTGCTTTGCAAGGTGCAATTCAGAGGTGTGACTGGAACTCACCACTCTCCACTTCTTTCCCTCTAGCTCCAAGACAGGGGGATGGTTCTGCTGGGGGGAATTCTTGGGAGAGGTAGGACTTGGAGTATGGCTTTTTGTTGGAGAACGAACAGGTGGACCTTGGGCCCGTAGGCTGGGGTTCTTGTGAGTTTTCTGGTCATCAGAGACATGTCGAAGCCCTAAAAAACAACAACAAAACCTGTGCTTCTGAAAGACAGTCTATTTCCCAGTCCTAAAAGTGCTCATATTAAAGCACAAAAAGTTTGTTTGTAAATGTGTTATGTTATTCTCTGAAATTACATTTTTAAAATTTCTTCAAGGTTTACCTGGGTAACTACCTAAAGTGTAACTGCTGACATACTTTTAGAAGATCATATAAAACCTCTTCTACTGTGGATGGGCTCTTAGTATCTTCAATGGAAACTCCCACAATGTCTTCTACGTCCCTCTGTCTGTAGCAAGCTCTGAGAGCTTGCTGTATCATGTTTCTCCATCCGAAAAGTTTCTTTTTTCTAATTTATGACAATATTTGACCTATCCCTGCAGCATTAAATGCAAATATATCAATCATATGTATTTAAATTCATGGACATACACTTAAATTACAACTGTCCAATATTAATACAAAAAGCTTTATTTCACCTGACATGTATGACATTTTGACACAGGTTTGTACACTCAATGTGAGTCAGAAAGAGGGATAAAACTTGATTGCAATTGCAACTTAAGAGGCTGACCAGCTACTTGGGGCTGAAGATATCCAGCTTGGCTGCCTTAAAATTAAAAGGATACCTCTAAATGGTGTGAATGTCAGGTATACTGAACTTATTTGGGTGCTGTAGCTTCTAAAAGAGGTTTTGGTATGCAGTCTTCTCCACCTGACCATTGCAAGCTTCAGAAGGATCTGAGCTGCTAGAACGTAACTTAGAAATGCTGTGAAAGTTATGTTAATCCATGTAACAGCTCTTGATGCAGTTTGACTCCTTGATCACAATTCGATTTCTTTTCTCCTGACCTTTGGTGATTGCCTCTCCCTGGTTAAGCTGTGCAAAGAGGGCTGAGCGAGCTGCAGTTCCTTCGTCCTTTGGGGTTTCTGTGTCGAAGGTGGGGGGCGGTCCTGGTGGCGGAGGTGGTGGGGAAAGGCAGGAACCGCTGGTTAGAACAGATCGCATGGACATGGAGGATGCGACTGGACCCTGTTTGAGACAGAGGGAAATTATTTTACATACAGTGTTTCAAGGAACATTGTATCACAATAGTTCTTATTAATTAACATCCTTGAATGCTCCCAGTTTGGGTGACTGGAAAGCCACAGGATCCACAGGAGAATTTCTGGCTCCATAATTGAATGTGATCCTATGAATCCTTCCCTACACCTGAGCAAGGGAAGCTAAAAAGACTGACAGCACAAACTCTACCCTTACTGCAGAACTACTCCAGCTAAAAGATTTGTCTCAAACACTTGGAAGGGCTGATGATGAAAATCTTTAACAGTACCTATTCCATAATTTATTTCAGCGTTTACTTACATAAAAAGGATTTTTTTTTTTCAGATAAAGAAAATGTTTTGGTACAATGCAAATAACTGAGAATGTAATGAACTGTCAGTTATACATAGGGAACATGCTAAATTGTATGCAAGATGCAAAATGCTATTCTTTGAACTGTTCAAGTTATCTGTAAAGATTTGAATACCACAGAATGTAAAACTACGTTGATATAAGTCTCTTGATTCTGAAATTCAATTTGTGAGACTTTAGTTCAATTTCTTACATTATTTTTTCCTTTTTTTTTTTCATTTGCAGGAGATCACAGCACACAAGCTATGAGTGAAAGGGGCCTTAGCAAAGTAAGTAACAATCAGTTTGCATAATCAAAAGTACATATTTTGGTCTGAATTACAATGCTTACATAGAATACTATCAAACAGACAGAAAATACTAATAACTATCTGACTAAAATTTTGTAAGAATGCCCTAACATCCTAATAATAGATATTAGAGGGAATCTGAGAATCACTTTTACTGTCCTGCCACTGAGTGTCACTCTGATCCTACCTCTCTGCAGCACAGAAGGACTTTTTAAAAGAACTATTGAGAAAATTAGATTGGTTCCTGTGTGTTCAGCTAGCTAGAGAGATACTGTGCATTGCAGCAGCAAATACTAACAGGTGGGCAGATACAATGGGAAAATTACAGCGACTTACAGAGTCTCAGCTCCTCTAACTGGCTACCTTGGTTAAGAATTGCAGGTTGTAAGTGCATCCCTGGTAATCCATCCTGGAAATAGATATTGCTTAACTGGTCTCTGAGGACATTTTTAGCCACTTACAGTACTACTCCTTCTGCTTTCCACTACACTGAAACAACAAAGTATTGATCTGGTTCATGCATCTCACAGGAGTGAAAACTACAGCTGTTTTTTAAATGTAAAACTTGTTCTGGCCTGTAATCCCAAACTGGTAACAGGAAAGCGTCTGAGGTCACATGCTTTTTTACTTACTCTTCAGATACACTTTAGAAACAAAATAAAAGTCCAAGATCTCCTATGAGATCTCCTTAGGAGATTCTCCTTTTGGAACCATTTATCATTTATTGTCAAGATATACCAGGACTAAAGTCACTGCTTTTAGAGACATTCCATTGTTGCGGATACATGCTTCTGCTTACATACTTCCTTGTTATAGGTCAGTGTTTTAGGCTGGGGACAACTTCTTCACTGGGCCCTCAATTTATAGTGCCTGTTCCCTGCCTCTCCTAATGCCAATGAAGTTACCTGCAGCAGACTCAGCAGAACTGTGAATTACTGTAATTACAAAAAAAAAAAAAAAAAAAAAAAAAAGAATTTAATTGGATTTAGTGGTACAATCAGTTATTGCTGCCTGAGGTGCAATACAGATCTTCCCCTTCTGTTGCCTGCAACCATAGCAACTGAATCCACTATGCCCTGGTTATCCAGAATTATGAACACTGCATTTGCAGGGCTTTTTAAAACACTCAAATACTCAGAAATGGCACTCACCATTCACAATGTGAACATGCAGTTATGAATTATGTATGCCTTATGAAAGGCAATTAATAGCAGTAGTGGTAGTGGCTAATAACTTTTAGTCTGAGATGAAAATCCACTTGCCAAATTCCAGACTGACATCTGATTTCTCAAAAATACCTACTGCTTCCACCTGTCTATCAATACAGTGCTGTGATTTTCCAGAAACTTGTGTAAGATGCACACATCCATTTATAATTAACACCATCTAAATTGTGCAAATGCTGCAAAGATGCATTAGAGAGAAAATTTCTGGAAGCAATTGGGGTATGCTGCATATAACACAGAGTGGTAGATAACTCTGCCAGTCTCTTTGCTTCAAGAGAGGCCATCAAACTCAAGGCCATCACAGATCAGTGCAGGACACTCCGGGTCAAAATAATTCTGCTGAGTAGTGCATCCAAGGCAGTTTCCCAAATGGCAACTGAAGTATGGGAATGTCCATGTAATGAGATGGAAGTAAAACTCAGAGGGGTTTATCAGTGAAAGTGGGTCATCTCTCTTTCAGAACTCTGAAATAACTACCTTGTCCAAGTACAGATAAAAGGAACGATTTTAAACACATCAGTTAAGTTTTGCCATGGTTTTGTGTGACTGGAGATTGTTGTCATATTCATTTTCAAGAAACAGAAGATGTAGGAAAGGATCTGGGAAACTAGGAGCTTTTTTCCTTTTAGAGCAGTACTGATGAAAAAAACAAGTCTACTCAAAAATCTCAGTTCTTGACCTGAGCAGTTAAGACATTCTAGTCCTTCAAGTGGGTTTCAAAAGTAAGAAAAAAAATGTATTCATTGCACTCATGCTGCCCCCATCTGCCTCTACTTTTCTTTACAAGCCTGATCCCTCCACCAAAGTCAGTGGCTATCTCCACCGAGCACAAAAGATTTTGAGTTATATCTAATTAAGAACATAGAATTTGTAATAAAATAAAGGCACCTGAGGTTCTGTCACCCTTACCACTTTTCCTCTTAATTTTGTAGTCACAGAAATAAAAGACAGACTGAACCCTGGTTGTTAGCTTTTTTCCTGCATGGCAAATCTTGTCTAGTTTAAGACCTGAGCTACACCTACACAAGCTAACTGATATTGTAGTATGCTATTTTCAACATCTAGGGCCATTCTGGAAACTGCAAACAATTTCAGTCATTAATTAGGCCAGGCAAAATTGAAGGACAAATCACAGGAAAAGAAGTCTCTAAAATACAGGGTTTAACTGCTCCACTGTAGATCTCCCATCTTACAACATGGACTCATCCAGTAGGACCATCCCCCATTGAAGTAAAATGGCATGGAAAAGACAGACAAGTGTCACTAATGAAAGGGCATACAGACCTGCTGGGAAGGAGGGTACAGTCTAACTCTGGCTACAGTCTTCTTTTCTTTGCCATTTTGATGTACCTAACTGAAATCAAAGAAATATTCAAATGAGGTGAAATTCTCTGTGGGAGAGTGGCTCAGGGAAACTCTCAAAAGGGGACAGAAAGTCCAAAAGTGAATGGGAAATGCAGAATACACATTTCACTTCTTGCATTCCCTGCATACCAGGAAGACGGGATGTGCTGCACTCAGATACACTGATGTAAAGGGTGGTTTAAAAATCAGCCAAGTAAAGTAGTTCCAGGAACTTTTTTTAAAAAATTCATTTTGACATCTATTAATAAATGAACCTTCAAGTTAGCAACCTCAGTCACTGGCAATTACTTTGCTTTTCTTAGTTAGTCTTCTAAGACAACCTCAGACTCTAGAATATTTCTGAACCAGGCTCTTAAACTGTTCTGGTATCTGGTAATACTTGTGTATAGTCCTATCCAATTTCAACAAAAGTGCCCTTCTTAAAGTCCATTCATTTCTGTTCTGTATAGGGTGGTGTTTGTGAGAGCTGCTGGGAATAAAATAGCAAGTTACATGCCCACAAAAGTTCATCTATCCTAAAGCAGCAGGTGTTTAGCAGCTTCGCTATTTGCAAACAACTCTTCAGATTAACTCCACGCAGATGTTAAAAACAGTGTGTCTTTACATAAAAACTATTAGGAGCCATTTGGACCAGTGAAGGCGGTTGTTTGCAAGCTGCCTTTCTTCCTCTTTTATTTCAGCTGTTTGCCTCAGCAACAGCTGCTGTTCTCAGTGCTGTGCTGTCTGTAGACACCACATCAAGTAATACTGATATCTGACTGGTCCCATTAACATGCTAGAGTGGTCATTTTTCCATCATTTACAAATGTGCCCCTAGTGAGAATTATGCGGGAAATATACAGAGTCGTCCTTACTTCATGAAAATGTAACACAATAGCAAGCTATAACTTTTAACCTGGTAGCTTTGCATCATAGTGAACTTGATGTGCTTTGAACTGTGCTCCTGGAGCTCTTTGAAATGGAGGAAAATATAATTCTGTGAGTAAGGTCCTGTCAGGAACAGGAGATGCAGGCCCTGTGACCACGTACTAAGAGCTCTGGAGGGGTTAAAATGAAATTTCCTCTCAGGGAAAAAAACTGTCTTCAGCTTCCAACCATGCTCTAAATGGGGTGACAGGAATGGGTCAGGGTTTATCCAGCTCCTTGCTGGATAGCCCCAAGCCGTCTGCAGAGAGGCCCCAGGGCCTCCCATTGACTGTGGCAGAGAAACTTCCTTTAGCAACAGTGTCTGATGCTGCTCACAGCACTGGGTCTGATAAATGTCACTGTGCAAGCGTTTGCAGGATTGCAGTACAGCCTCAAAATATGTTATATTTCTACCTTCATCTCATATAACTGCCCAAAGGGTGAGGTACACTCCTTTTTCTCACTTAAGTGGCTCGCTGGAAGAAAGAAATGTTTATGTTGAAATACCTGCCTGGTTGAAATTCTCATTTAATTCTCTTGAAATTACAGCAGAGCTGAGTGAAGCCCTTTGCTTTTGAGAATCTGGGCCTTGTTAAACACATTTCTTCTAAAGGCTTCCTTCCCCCAGAGCACAGGGCAAAGCCAATCTTGTTAGAGAAACAAAATTCTGTCCATTTATCATATATAACACAAGTGCTCTGGATGCCATACTGTCACTAATTTTTGGTGGGCATATGCAGCTTGACGTGTCTTCAGGTCTGAACCCAGCTACTGAGAGACAGTAAGAATTTCTTTTTATGTCTTATCGCAGATGTTACTATTTCCTGAGCTACTCTTGCTGAACAGCTCCCTGGGTTAGCCTTCCATGTCACTGTTACTATATTTGTAGTACTGCAGCAGCAAGGAGCCCCAGTCAAAGGCTCCTATCTCCGGGGATATGAGTGGCTTATGTGCCAGACCCTGTACAAACACCAGCAATGTTCCCCTTTGTTTATCCAGCTTTTGGCTGACACAGTGCAGCACGGAAACTGAGGGGAACAAAGTTCTTGTGCTGGGAACCTGCTATGGAGCATCTGAACAATGCATTTCTTGTAGCTGCAATGGTTGACTTTACTCTGAGCCAGAAGATTATAAGCATCAATATAATACATATAAATAAATTATATATGCATGTGTATGATATATAGTACCTATTTTGTTAGTCATTCCTATTAAGAGGTAAGTATCTATTTGCAGCTGAAGCAACAGGTGGCTTAGAGAGAGGTCATGAAATCCTTCCCTAATTTACTAGAAAGCCTTCTTTTCATGGCAGCAGACAAACAGGAATCCTAATGAGGAACGCATTCTTCTAAAAAAAACCAAAACAAAAAACCCCAGAAAACCAAAAGAAGAAGATATACCTGTTTTCTCCCCCTTTATAGTAATCCTAGTTTCACACCTAAAATGATTACAGCATTCTGTATTGTTCTTTCTGTACATATGCACAGCCAGCCAAAAACAAGAATTGTGAAGCTCAAAATATCACATATCAACCTCTGGGAACAGGTGGACTGTGACTCAGAGGCACAGAGCTCTTGTTAAGGTGTTTTTTGTGTAAAAGTAGCTTAGCACAACAGTTCTATTACCTACCCTATTTAAGCCACCTGTCTGCAACAAGTTATGCTGCCTGGAGAGCTGCAATTTACTGGATGAAACAGCTGACTTACAGGGCCTGTAATCTTTGTCAGTTAAAATAAAAAACAAAAAAAACCAGGTCCGGTTCTCTTCTTGCTACTGAGTCTCAGCAGAATTATCTGTAGAGTTTTCAAGCTTTGCAGCTCCCTGTAATATACTTTTGCCATTCATCACCTGTTCAGGATTTAAAATTATGCTTACATCTTCAGAGTTAATCAACCAGAAATCTTTTATACAGCCATGGTTTTCTAAATCATTTGAAAACTGCAGGATAATGTAATTGCCAACAAATAATGTGCTCCAAGAGGCGGATTTAACCATCTTTAACTTACAGAAAAATTTGGTTAAAAAGATGACCAATCCCTTTAGCAAGATAGCAAAGTTTTAATAGATGTACCTTTCATTTTCTCTCTATTTTGCATACTTTCAATTTTGTATTTCCTTTTCCACTGGAACTAGGCTGCATGCTTTGCTCACGTTTTCCTTTAATATATCTGAATGGCGCTTGGTCAAAGTTAAGAGAATACAATTGATACACAGTAAAGACAAATATTTTCAGCCACTGTTGGAGTAAAAGAGTAAAAATACTTTCTTTTGAAGGGACAGGGATGTGATTGAGGCAGTCTTCACTAAAGAGGCAATTATACTATAGGTGCCGGGATAGCCAGTTTTTTAACTGATCCTGTACCAAAAACCAGAAGACTGCCTATTCTCTGAGAAAGAAACACTTGCAACTAAAGGATACAATTTTTTTCAACCGAAAAAAAAAAAAAAAGGTAATAAGGAGCAGGGAAGGATAGAGAAAGGAATGGAAGGTATACAGAAAAGGGGAGAAAAGGCTATCACTGAGAAAAACTGAGCACTGTGGAAATGTCTACGTCTTATCCAAGATACAGGCATTTAAACTGGTATATCTATGCTGCCCTTACTTCTATCTGAACAAGGCCTCTGGGATTGCAGTCGTGGCTGGAATTTGGCACTACAGTTTTGACCTTTAGCTTCAGTGAAGTGGCTCAGACGATGGCTGCTTGATAAGTAGGTCAAACTAAACACAGCACAGAAGAGATACTGGACAGATAATAGGAGGCTTTTGCCTGCAGAAGTTGGTCTTTTGCAGCTTGTTCACATCAATATGTACAGAGACGATGTATTACAGGAAAATGTTTTGATAGAACAGGAGAGAGGCAGGGACATTTTATAAGAAAATGTCTGGAGGTAATTACTTTAGACTAGAATAAAATGCCCAAGTCTGCACTAAGACTAGGATAATTGCACTCAATAAGGCTAATGTAGGAATTATGATGGTACTTCTTCGTGTGGAGCATGTGGAGAATTTCAGCTTTTAAAGAATGTTTTTAGAGTACTATCTAAGGAGTAATAAATGGTTTTTTAAATACAACTTCAGGAATAAAAAAAAAAAACCACCTTGAAGAGGCTGGCTTCAATGGAAACAGGATTTAAATAAATCTTAACTGCTTTTAAAGATATGCAGACATCATCCTAAGTTGTTTTCATTTGTAAAGAGGGAGAGGATTTCACTCACCACTTAAGTGAAATTCTGTATTAGAAACTAAATACTGTAAATAAATTCACTGCTAGTTTCAAAATGTTTCCTGTTTGTAAATAAACCTGGTGGTAAAACCTATCCTAAATTACTATTGTATACAAAGAACAAAAAGTTAAGTACAGATCCACCTGCAAAACATTCAAGACAATTATCTTTCAGCAAGATTTGTGTCTTAGCACTTATGTGATAAATGGAAAACTACAGCAGTCTCTTAATTTTACTGGTTTTATTGCTGCAAGCTCAATCTGCAGAAATAGGAGCAGAAGTTTCACTTCCCCCAGATTACTCACACAGGTCTTGTAGCAAACAAACTTTTCATTAGGCATTCTTGTGAGATTATATTACAGCTGTTCATTTATTTGCATCACCAAGAAGAAGTGGAGGGTAGAAAGAGGCATGGTTCAATAGAATTCCTTATTTAAGAAAGCAAAAGGAAAAAAGGCACTTGCTCTTTATCAAAATGAACTGAAAAAGGACAGGTCACTATTACAGCTGTGGATTGCTTGTTAAAGACAGAAAGCTGTAGCAAGCAAAAATGACAATTACTGAAGAGGTAAAATGCTACCCTGGGTGCTTAAAATATTTCATTGTAACAACAGCTTTTTCCAAAGATTCACTGACATCTAAGAATGTCATATCTGGTAACAAATTAAAACAAATCTCCATTAGGCTGGTAATTGCTATTGTCCCCATTGTCAAGATGGCTAAATTGAGATGTAGTGAATATAGTGAATGGCCACTCAGCACAGGGTGCAGAAGGCAGAAGGACTCTTTGCATCCAAGATAATGAACTACAAAATTACATTTTTAAGGATCCGTCTGACTTGCACTGACAAGCATATTTTCTCTGACATATGCACAATCAATGAATGAAAATGACTGTTTCAGGTTATGTTGAAAATACATGGAACTTTTTACTCTCTGAGACAATCCTGCTCACAAAGACACATTAGATACGTACTTTTGTTCTGTGAGCACAGTACCATCAAATATCCTAACCATATCCATCATATCTTGAAATGCCAATTTACATAGTCCTGTCCAGTTCTGTACCACCCCTCCACAAGGGGAGCAAAACAGGTCCACATGCACAAAAGTGAAAAGGTCCTTAACTACACTATTTCCTTCTAAGTGTATTCTTAAATACGCTACATTCTTCACTATTTCCTTGGCTTTCTCCTCACACAGTCACAGACAATTGTGCCCTCAAGAAGTAAAATAATCACACATCTTGGCAGAACCAAAGTAAGACTGAACTGTGTTAGATCCAAAAAATGTATGAACATCTTTTTTATCACAAACATTTTATAAAGTAGATAGAGATAACTGTTATTGTCAGAAGTGACTGCTTGGCCATTATTTCAACTCTTTGCACCTGTTTTTGGGTCCATATTCTAATTTATTAAGACATTCCTTTCTCTTTCCTCTGAAGTCTGCCTATGTGCCTGCTGCCAGAGCCAGAAACACTTTCCTGTATGCACTAGTGATCTGTTCCAAGGCTGGCTGCAGCTGCCCTGTGCAGCTTGATGGAAGGCTGTGGGGGGTTGTAAATGGCATAGCTTTGGAATATTGCATGGACATAAATGTGCACACCACAGTGCACCCATAGATTAGGGGGCCAAGTGCAAACTCAAAAATCCTGTCCCCTTCTTTTTGGAAACCCAAGCACAGGAAATCCTCTGATCTAGGCATATGCTCCTGAGGTTTTGTTGGAGTTCAAGCAATGAGAATACAGCTGAATATTCTTCCTGACTCTTCACTCGTTAAAAATAACCAAATGTGTTACTTAAGAGCTTTTTTATAGAAACTTCATGCATTGCTTTGTTGACTTCTGCAGATATGAGGGTAAATTATTGGTGTAATACACTTTTAAATCTGTACTTATATGCCCCAAGACATTTCTCTCTTTCTCTCTTCCTCTATAATAAAATACCTTTTTTACACCAATGTCTACCTTTCATAAATGTTCCACTTGGTTAATGCCTTGCCAAACTATTGCTTTTTCTTTTTTTGCTTTTATGCATGTAAGTGGAAGCTGCTGTGTGCAATGATTAACAACTGTGTCTGGAATATATCTGCAGCTTTTATATATATCATATTTCTGTCTAGACCCTGATTCTGCAGACCTTTATGCTTAGCTTCACACAATGCGAATCTGTGACTTTCATTCTCACTTTAAAATGTATAACAAAAATGAAATTATCACTTGAGCAATTCATTGCTTTCTGGAATGTATTTGTTCCCAAGCTTCATAGAAATATTTAAATAACATTTAAGGTATTTAAACAACCTGCTAACTTACTGGATTCTAATTTTCTTACAAGTACATTTAGTACAACTTAAAGAAACATATACATCCATAAAAATGAGTCTGAAATTTAATCTTTCAGACTCATATCACATAAAGGATAATTTAAATGAGCCATACTTCTAAGACAACTTCCAGATATGAGTGATATCCTAAGTGAAGTGAAATCAGTACTTCAGATGCAGCGATGGGCTCATCACTCATGATGGAATGAGCACTGTTGGCAGGAAACTATGCTTAATATAAAGAAAAAAGTCACACCTAGATTTCAGCAATTTCTTGGACAGTTGAAGATAGAGAAATATAAGGCCACAATGGCTGAGGTACTGGTTTTAGGACCAGTCAAGCATTATCTGCATCAGCGACCCTTCTGAGTAAGACTACCAGCAACTCACCTGCACTGAGAGCTCGTCCTGTTTCATCAAATGGCTGTAACAAACCTTTCCCTTATAACACTATTTCCATACTTGTGCAGTTCTATTAAAGGTGAAGATTATTCTTTTTCTGTATTAACAGGACAAATTTTGTCCCAGATTCTCAGGCTAATTCAGCTAATGGGGTACTACAATTCCTTTTCCTTATGTAATAATTTAAAAATCACTAGGTCTTCTCACGTTCACTGATCATAATAGAATAGGATGTACCAAGTGCAAAATTTTGTACTAAATAGAAGAATCATATTTAATATTTAAAATTTTTACTACAGAAACTTACAACGTAGCAAATAATTACAGTCTTCTAATTTATCACGTTCAAACATTTTTGCATTGCTTCAGACTAAAATGTACACGCACATCATGGTTCTCTCCCATGTTTGAACTTGTTCTCAAATACCTGAGAGCTGAAAGACCTTGTACAATGTCTCATGAAGGGTATGAAGAGAAAGCTGAAATCTGTTGCTGTGAACAAGTAACCTACATTTTCTTACATGGTTATAACCTCCATAGATGAAGAGAGAAAACATCTTTTCCAGGTACCATAGAATCAGAGAAAGGTTTGGGTTGGAAGGGACATTGAAGATCATCCAGTTCCAAACCCCTGCCATGGGCAGGGACACCTTTCATAGACCATGTTGATCAGAGTCCCACCCAACCTGGCCTTGAACACTTCCAGGAATGGGGCATCCACAGCCTCTCCAGGCAACCTGTTCCAGTGTCTCATCATCCTCACAGTAAAGAATTTCTTCCTTACATTCAGTCTTTCAATTTAAAACTATTGCCCCCCGTCCTGTCATTACAAGTCTTGGTAATGTCTTTCTCAGTCTTTCTCACAAGCCCAGTTTATATATTGCAAGGTCACAAAAAGGTCTCTACGAAGCCTTCTCCAGGCTGAAAACATCCCAACTCTCTCGGCCTGTCTTCACAGGAAAGGTGTTCCAGCTCTTATTCAATGTTGAGCATTACATGTTACATCCTTCATACAATCACAGAATGGTTTGGATTGGAAGGCCATTAATCTGAAAGTTCTACTTCACTTCCCTATGTTCCCAAGTTCTTAAAATGGTTTGTTTTGAGAACTAAATGGTGGCCTGTATTAGTCCTCTGAATAGTCATTCAATAAAAAATAAGATATTTGCGTACACCTAAGAAATTATAAATTTGGTGTGAAAGACTGCATGTGCAAGTATATGGTAGGTTTAGGAGATGGTATCAGTAAAGAGCAGGCTGATTACATTTTTAATATATTTCAGCAGTTCTCCTAACCTGATAATAAACATGAGCACATTATTAAAGTAAAATAGAACACTGTATCAATGTAGACAGTGGACATAAACTCTTACATTTATGCCCAACATAAAAACCATTTTTCAAGTTTACACCTCTCTTAGAGAAAAATATTCATTGCTATCATCTCAGATGTAACACACAGAAGTAGGTTATATAAGGAGCATAAATAATTAGGTATGCAGTTATATTTACTCTGTTTCCAGAAGTTATTTCTGTATGTCTAAAATAATAGTTTTATAAAGCCAGCCATCTACAAAGTTATGTATCCCTTGCCTTTGAGTTTCCTGTTATTAAATCTCTCTTTGTTCAGATTCTTCCCACCATCCTTGTCCTTTCCATGGCATGCTCCCTCAGTTTTCCTTTGGTCTGACATGTCCTTCAGTTTTGCATTTTGTCTTGTTCCTAGCTTCTACAGGCATGGAGAACTGTATCTGCCTCTCTTTACCATCTTCAGCTGAGGTTATAATAATCCCAAGTAATTCTTTTCCTCCAAACCTGTACCACAATGGCCTGAACATCTCCACCTATATTTCAAATATTTGTTTGCTTGGTTAGGAAATTCATGAACCATGACATCTCCCAATTTTTCAACTTCTGTTCCTTGCCCAGGTATTTCTTTTTCCTGAGCTAATGACCCGCATTAAAAGACAGACTGGTTACTGGTTTTTTATGGTTCTTCTTGAAAAAAGAAAGAGTACTTACAGTTTTACTCCAAGTGAGACCTGTGGTGTGATGCTCTTTGATATAAGCTTGAAGCTCAGACCAGATGTTCAGATATGACTTCACCCAATCAACATGGCGTGTGTCACTGTAAAAACAGGCAATATTTATGTGTGAATGTACTTAAAAACAGAGACCAGCTCTTGCTTAAAGCAGGTAAAACCCAATGTCTGCCTTAAAGCCATGGACAAATCAGTTATCAGGCAGCCAACCAGCCCAGTGCTGCAATGACTGAAGCTACCACACTGAAAAGCTTCTAGATCTTTCTAGAGGACAAACAAGGGCAAAGGATGCCTCTAGCAGAGAGTGCTTCCTGCTAGAAGT